>NC_044302.2:94872304-96362661 GCF_004027225.2 Strigops habroptila
TACTTATTTTAGCATATGTTTTCCTGTCAGCCTTTTGCAAGAGTTGTCCTTGAAACCAAATGCCAAAACATCTTTTTTTTAGCATAAATTATTAAGATAGAGCATTGCATATATTTTACATCAGATAAATTATGCACCCATTTTAATCTAGATAAGAAAAAAGGAATTCCTATTCCACTGCACATTTGAATTTTGTATGGAATTTTGCACATACTGTGGTGTTGGGCCCAATATTTTATGCATTAGCATATCTCATGTTTTCTTTATAAACTGCAGAGAATCCACACACTGAGTTATGTGTTTTATAAAAGCGAAAAAAAATCCAAAATTAAAATAATTTAATCAAACAAGGTGGGGAGTTTTGTTGTTTGCGGTTTTGTTCCCCTTTTCTTGCTTCTTCTGCCTGTACCTTTTCCCATTCTATTTCGGATCATTTCGAATCTCTTCAGTCACATGCAATTTCACAAATTAATTTCTCAGTAAGAGGTTGAAGAAACAAAAAATCCAATGTACCAATCTGATAATCTAAATGCTGCTCTGCTCTCCAAACACAAACTTTTGCCTATTTGAAGTAAACTCAAGCTACTTTTTTTTTTTTTTTTTTTTGATGTGTTGAATAATGTGGTCCCCTTATTAATTTTCACCATGTTTTTAGTCCTGCCAAAATTGCCTCTAGCAAGGGATATTGATAGGGAAAGATGAGAAACATAAAAGGTTAACACAGAAGGGCAGATAAACAAATAGGGTTTGATCCAAAGCCTGTTTGAGTCAATGAGAGATTTTTCCATTGACTTCAGGAGACTTTGGATCTGACCCATCAGGCATCCACGTATCAGTACAGTGAAAGGCTGAGCAGCTCCTGTGAAATGTCAGTTGTCCTCAGCTCTCATCTGCTGATTAAATAAAGCTAATTAAATATTATATCAAGACAGCATTTTTTTTTTAATAATAAATAAAAAAAAATGTTGAATTTGACTGCATAAGTATTTAAAGGAATAGCAATAAGAACATAATCACAGATATTGAAATTTTACTGAATAAATTATTTTGCTATGGTACTAGCTCTCCTAGCAACACCCTGATATATGCTGCATGTGATATTTTGACCTTTTATGCATAAGCTTTGTTGATGTGGAAAATAGTACTGCTTTTGTGTTCTTTGAGGTTAAGAGTCATTTGTTTCCCCTGGGCCAAGATAAGGTCTATGTGTTTGTTATGCTACATGGAAGAAGAATAATATCAACACTTTGAAATTTACCTTAAATTGTGCATTGTTTTTGTTTATATTATACTGCCAATGTCAAAGTGTAAAGTTAAAAGAAGCACAAGAAATAAAAGAGAGAGTGTTGACCTGATATTTCTTTGGGGAACTGAGAAAAGAAAATAATCCTAAGAATCTGACATGAATGACATTTCCAGCCTTAAAGAAGGAAAACAATATGAAAATCATTTCACTGTATATTTTTTCTGCATTTTTCAAGTCTTTTTGAAAAGAGATTTATCAAAATAATGAAAAAAAAAATGGGAAAAAGAACTTTCTCATTCTCATTTCAAAATATTACAGTGAACAAGGACATAAAACACAGTTCACTGAGACTTCAGAGATGACATTGTTCATTGCAAATGTTTGAAGATCAAATTGATTTTTCAGGATGTTTTATTTTAAAAAATGTGTTTCAGTATAACTGATATTTCTTACACAATTCATATTAAGATATTAAGATATTCAACTATTAACTGTTCTGATAATTTTCACAAGCAGCCATGGCTGAGACCATTTGATGATCAATGAATTTAATGGTAAGTCACTAGATGGCGTTTACTTCAACTGATTTCAATATCAGTCTACTTTAAAGTAGTTATGGATATTCCCTTTATAGCTATTGATGATAGAAACACCTGAAAAAGACAATTCAGTGACAAATTAAATAAAATAAGTCATACTCTGGACTTATCTTTCTTCTTTCTCTCTTTCTGTCTTTCTCTTTCCCTTTCCCTTCCTTTCTCTAGATCTTTCTCCTCATCTTCTTCCTCTGTCTCTCTTCCTCCGTCTCTCCTGTTTCTCTTTCCCTCTTTTCGCTGCAAAGGGAATATACATGACTACTTAGATTATTTGTCTAGCATTCAAACTAATAAAGGTCTGGTAAAGACCCCTTGAGTTCTTCTTAAGTAGTATTATAAGGTTAAGAGAGAAAATACCGATCTTTTGGCTCTGACATGAAGTAAACTGGAAATATTCGCTAATGTTAAGTAGTATTATAAGGTTAAGAGAGAAAATACCGATCTTTTGGCTCTGACATGAAGTAAACTGGAAATATTCGCTAATGTTTGATGATAATGTCATATATATCTCTCTGTATAAATATATAAAAACTAATGAAAACTCAACACTGGGGATCATAAGACACTAGAAATTTTATTACTAGCTAAAACAAATAGGATCTGTTTTCCATTAAAAGAAATCACACTGAAAATTAATTATTCAAACTACGTGGTGAATGATTATACTAAAGAAACATTCAACATAAATTCGAAGACCGAAACTTTTAGGAAAAACATTACCAATAAGCTCAGAGGAGTACATTAACCAGCTGTTTTCAGTAGGATTTGGGTTTATATTTAGCAGATAAAGTGTTTTAGCAGATATGGATGTGTTACTCACTTGTAGCATATTGATATATTATCAAAGGATGTGCTTGTATTGTTTTTAATCAGGATTTTCCTTAAAACTTTTATTTGCTCCTCCTTGGAAGGAAAAAGACATCCACAGACTGAAGCATGTTCTCACACTTGTGCTTCTGGCTGTGTAGAAACACAACTCAGATGAGTGTTGGTCTGTTACTGTTGTACTTACTGCTTCCTGTGCATCCACTTTATGTGCTATCTATGTTGTCTAAGGAGGTCTGATACTGAGGTCATTATGACATGGCTGCCGGAGAGGCATTAAGGAATCCATTGTAAGTCAGTAAAGAACCTCTGTTATCATTGTTCTGCAGTATGATTAATATTTTTGAGGTTTCTTCTCCCCCCCTTACTCTTTCTCATACGTTATGCTTGTACGATACTTTGACCTTGTGGTGAAAGATAATAACACAACATATCTGCAGTATCCATGTGATTAATACAGCAGTCTGGGAGTCACAAGGAGACTTATAGAATACAACTAAGATGCTTGAATACATCAATGATCTCTTTGCGTTGTTCACCTTCTCACTAAATAAATTATCAGCTTAATGATAATGACATTCAAATATCATAATTACAGCCAACTCTTTAAGAGACATCAATTCAAAAGCTGAAAATATAGCAGTTTTTTCTTTCTCCCTCCCTCCGCACTTTCCACCATTAGCTATTAATGCCAAAATATGGTCTTTATTCATCCTACTGACATAATATAAAACTAATGTAGATTTCCCATTTTTCATATAATTTCCATCTGCACTATTAGTTTCACTGATAGCAGGCTGGGAAATGTTGTTAGGCTACAAGATGGACGACACTGCAAAGCCTCAGCATGTTAAGAAGCCATAAAATTTTATTCAGTTCATTTACTGCTACAGTCCAGTAACCCTAAAGTAACAGTATGCAATTTTTATTGTGTATTTATTTAAAGGTTGAATATTCCCTCTACTGGGCCATCTAACCAAATTACTCTGGTTTGCTAACAAACTCTATTGTAGGAAGTCAAGGGTGTGCATCTGACCCACGGGTCCTCTCTTTCAGATATTCTTGGGAGAGTAGTGTGTTGTCTCATAAAAGATGAGTTAAAAAGAAAAGGAAAAAAAAGTGAAAAGCAATAGGTTATGAATGAAAAAAGTCTGTCTTGAGGAGGAATTTAGGGATAGGACCACTGGGTCTGTACAAGAAAAGCTGGGACTCTTAGTGAGATCTGTATAGACACTATTCTCACAGGTACTCTGAACCCATTTTAGCAAGCGTGAGGACTCTATTAATCTCTCTAGATCATCGAATCATAGAATTATAGAATGGTTTGGGTTGGAAAGGACCTTAAGATCATCTAGTTCCAACCTCTCTATCAGTGTGAGGGACACATCCTGCTAGGACCATGTTGTCCAAGGCTCTGCCCAGTCTGGCCTTGAACACTGCCAGGGATGGAGCATTTACCGCTTGTTTCGGCAACCTGTTCCAGGGCCTCACTACCCTCACAGTAAAGAGCTTCTTGCTTATATCTAACCTAAACTTCCCCTGTTTAAGTTTAAACCCATTACGCCTTGTCCTATCACTACAGTCCCTGATGAAGAGTCCATCTCCAGCATCCTTATCGGCCCCCTTCAGACACTGCAAGGCTGCTATGAGGTCTCCAAGCAGCTTCTCTTCTCCAGGCAGAACAGCCCCAGTTTTCTTAGCCAGCCTGTCTTCATATGAGAGGTGCTCCAGCCCCTGATCATCTTCGTGGCCCTCTTCTGGACTTGCTCCAACAGCTGCATATCCTTCTTATGTTGAGGACACCAGAACTGTACACAATGCTCCAAGTGGGATCTCACAAGAGCAGAGTAGAGGAGCAGGATCACCTCATTTGACCTGCTGGTCATGCTGCTTTTGATGCAGCCCAGGACACAGTTGATTTCTGGGCTCAAGTGCACACTGCAGCCGGCTCATGTTAAGTTTCTCGTTGACCTGCACCTCCAAGTCCTTCTCTGCAGAGCTGCCCCAAATCTCTTCTCTGCCCAACCTGTAGATGTGCCTGGGATTGCCCTGACCCAGGTGTAGGACCTTGCACTTGGTGTGGTTGAATTTCATAAGGTTGGTATTGGCCACCTCTCAAGTGTGTCAAGGTCCCTCTGGATGGCATCCCTTCCCTCCAGCATGTTGACCGCACCTCACAGGTTTTTGTCATAGGTGCAGGCTTCTGTCGTACAAACAAATCAGTTCAAATCCTGCAATTTCAAGTAACTACTGAAAACTAAGTATTAATAACAAGATTTGTTTATATTGGGTAGTTCAGGAAAATGGCCCAAATAAAAAAAAAGAAAACTAACAACCAACAAAACCCTAAATCCTATTCTTTTTAATCCAGCCTGTGTGCAAATCACTCAACTTTGTTTTATTGGGGTTTTTTTCTCTTTTAATATATTATTTATTTGTTTGTTTATTTTCATTAGGTTATCTGTAAAGCCTCTTGTCAATAAAGAATATTGAATAACTTTTCAACATTTGGTTATGGATAAGAGAGTCCACAAATTAAAAAAATAAAAAATAAATAAAGTTCCTGTTCTTTAAATCTCACAAAATAAATAATGATTAATTTTAAGTAGGTGACAAGAGGTAAATGTGGTAAACAGCTGGAAGGAGCATAAGGCAAGAGTGCAATGATTAGAAACAGCATTGTGAACAGTGGTCACAAGATGCAAGCTACTAGAGCTGCTGACTTTCTTTTAAAGATCACAGCAGACAGAGCTTCAGCGATTTCTTGAGTATAATTACGAAGGCCAAAAACATTGTGCAATTTTGCAGAAAAGGTTTTTCATCTGTGTCGGAGAGGCCTGTACTATGGGGTACATGTGGTACCAGTTGACTAAACAGGCCAAAGTTTGTGCCAAAAAAAATGTTCCTCAATCACCCATGCTATTAAACTGCCAGGTGAGGTTGAGCTCAATTTACCTGTTGCTTTGCCAGGCTTCATTCTGTCACAGTCTGGGGTAAGCATAATTTTGGGCTCATAGGTAGTCTGGGTGCAGCTGGTTTGTTTTGAGAGAAAATTAATGTCTATGAGTGCAATCTAGGCTGGACTAGAATGCGGTTCACTTCTGATTTCATTTACTAGTGTAGCAGTAGTGGCTATTTGTTAATGTGTTAAAAAGAAGGCCCTGCTGACTTGGGTCACTAATGTCATATTACTGAAGCAAGGAAAGCACAACAGAAGCTTCTCTTGTTGTGAAGGTGGGATTCTTCTTAAAGATAGCCAGGTGAAAACAGGATGTCTAGATTATATCGTTTATGTGGGCTCCTTGCTCAGCCAAAAAGAGACATATCTAGAGAGAAATTGATTCCAACAATCAGCCATTTATCTGGCAACAGGCTAAACTGTCCTCTGGAATTGCCTCATGTCTCTACTTACCACAGAAAGAACCTAGATGATGATTTGAAACTGGATGCCTACCTTCCAGATGGCTATATTTGCATGAATTGATCTTCATGCGTGACTCAAAGTTGCCAACTCTACCAAAGTAATGAGAAAGAATCTGTTGAACATTGTATATAGTAGATGTTTATAAATTAATTATGAGAGCCTCATAAGGACAAGACACAGCTGTGCCTACCAAGGCAAATCCTTGATGAAGGTGGCAAGATGCCTTTTAAAAATTCTTGTCCATATGAGCAAGCAGGACCCAACCTAAGATGTTATTAATAACATGCTGTATACACTCTGTGGTTCAGGAGGTTCTAATACCACTGACTACTGCAAAACAGAAATACAGCAGAAGACAAATAACTTCAGGCTTCCAATACATCTCAAATTCTTTCCATAAGTAACTGCAACCTAGGTCAGAAGCTAGATGAAGGGTCAGATGGTGTCTATGGACATTCTTATACACACACATCAATATGTTAAAAAAACCCATAAAACAAAAATCCCCAAACGAATCTCTTCATACTTCTTCAGCTTGAGAATTTTCTCTTCTATGTTACACAAGCTTCTTCCTACGAGCTGCTTTTATAAAGAGATCTGATTTTGTTCTAACAATTTCTAGCAACAGTGAGTCCACTGTCTTTCCTTGTGAACACTTCCTTTTGAGTTGTTCAGAAAATAACATCTATTTTACAGGAAGTTGTGGCATTTCAACATAGATTTTGATTTCAAATCAAGACACAAAGAAGAAAGAGAAGCTGACATTTGAAATTTTGCCTCTGAACACTATCAATTCTTTTTAAGAAATAAAAATACTGAGGTTTCACACTGGTTAACTGCTTGAATTTTACACTGAAGCATCGTAATACACAGTAAAAAAGATTTAAAAATGTTAGAGTAAGTGTATATAATAGTTATTTTAGGATATTTAATTAACATCAATATAATTGAAAAGTCTAAATGAAGGTATTTTAAACTATTATGTAAAAAGGAATATTTTTACTTTTTCAAAATGAGATAGTTTAAGGTTTGGAAAACAAACTAAATTCAAAATGATGCAATGAAGGATTTTCTCGCTGTCAAAAATTTGTTGGAATGACACGTTCCTGAAAAACATTTCAGCTTGTTTCAACATTTTCTCATGTAGAACTATCATGTATTTTTTGAAAGTACTGTTGATTTTTCTGATTTTAAATAGTGTTATGAACATTTTTAATGGCATACTGTACACTGAAAACCCTCTCAATACTTTCTAATGAATATGAGTTTTAGGAGTGAGCATAAGTTTCTTCAGCAGATGAAGCGGTAAAGTTGTACAAAGAAGAAGAAACACAAAATACAGAAGAAAATAACAGCAATAGTAATAATAAGAAGTATAAACCCAACAGCAACATTTAATTCTCTCTTAAACCTTTATTGTATTAGAACCAAAATCTGGATACTCACTTCTGCAACTGGGAAGATGATGATTACAACTAGAATTACGAAGATATTGCTTTCTACTAGGAATTGAATTAAACAGACTGATAAAAGCATATAGAGCTTGTTTCCCCCTTCCCCCAGACCAAAATAGAAAGGGAGCAAGAGGTGTCCATTTACATTACGGTAAAAGGTTTTGAATGTATTTATTCCAAAGATCTGTGCTAGAGACTAAGAGATCATGAGGAATATGTCAGAGACATTTCCCAAGGGACAGGCAACATACATTACAATGGAAAGAGAAACATGTACAAATTAATCAAACAGTGACTATGGGTGCTTTCAGCATCTTGAACATTGGTTGAGGAACATTTAAGAATCGATATGTGTAGTGAACAATAGCTTCTTATAGCAAAATGTCGCACATGCTTCCCAGAATGGCTAATATCAAGATCCAGACTACTCTACTGACCAAAGCAAAATGAAGCAAATTCAAATAAGTAAACCTAACTATGTGATTAACTGTGATTGAATGCAACATCTTTGAAAGGTAAAATTTCCCTAATCAAGAAGCAGAGCCCTGCTTTTCACATAAAAGGAATACCAGACACCTTTCAGTGCAGTCCTTTCAGACACAAAGAACTTCACGGGATTGTGAGGAATGAATATGTTGCTCGTGAAGACTGAAATGTTATACTACAGTGAAACAGCAATACCAGTGTGAAATGAGAAAACCCCAGATTTCCCTTTTGACTGGTAATTTAAGAGATAAATAAGGAAAACAAAGATTAGAATACAGACCTCCTTTCTCTCAGTGGAGTATCAAAGGCATTAGGCTTCCAAATTATGTTTTCTTTTTCATGCTTTCTCCCTATGAATATTGATGAGCCAGTGTGTAGCCAGGAATGCCTCAACAGGAGTCATGAATTTACATATATTTGGGGGATAGGGCCTGTCCTTGGGTAACAGAAGATGCAGAATTAAACCCATTCAGGCTCATGAAGGCTGATTCTTAAGCAAGTGCTTTAAGTACCGGGTTATACAGAAGGAATCATGAAAACTAGGAATAAATCAAAAACATTGCAGAAAATTTTACCTCTTGTCTCTTAACAAAATGCGCAGACCTACATGGTATTCATCTTTCTAAGTGCTGGTTTAAACAATGAAATGTGGCATGTAATGTCCCAGTAAAAATCCTTTATGTATGAAAGCTGAATGCACCATGATATTCAATGCTTGTTCTCACTAAATATCTAGGAAGACAGGTGGCAAATGTTTACTCTGATCTTGCATCAGTTTAAGAAAAGTAAAACACAAAATGGAAATATGTATGTATCAAAGCCACCATTATAGAAAAAAACATGACGGGGATTATGAAAAAAAAAAAAAACAAAACCCAAAACCAAAAAAAAAAAAACCAAAAAACAACATCCTGTAAATTTATGACACAGTAAGGGAAAAATAAAAAAGTCAGAAAACTATAAAGAAAAGAGGACGAGTGCAAACCTCAGAAGAGCCTTTTACAAATCAACATATCCAAGATACATTTTAGGGAAAAATAAAATAAAACAAAGCAGTAAAACTATTACTCAAAAAGAAGACTTTTTGCCCCAAGGCTGTAGCTGAGGCTGGGGCTCATCAACCCTTGCTCCCTGCTGACTTAAAGAGAAGAATTTCAAGTAAGAGAGTTTGAAGAACAAAAGATGTGAATCTCAAAGCAACTAATGAAAGGAAGAGAAAGCTCCACCTCCCACCCTGAGCTAACTCAAGAAATAGCAAAAACGTATGAGCACAGCAGAGCTTATTTTTTGATTTTACCAACTCTTGAGTAAAAAAAGAGAGACAGAACATTCCTGGATGGAAATTTCAAATGTGTAAACTCAGAAATAAAGCTTCAATAAGCAGAGAAAGCCTCCTTGAATATATACTTCTACGCATGCATGTGTGCAAGGTCTCCTATTTTTGGCCTCCATAGATAAAAAAAAACCCCAAACCACAAAAACAAAACAAAAAAGAAACCTTAAAGAAACTTAACTCATGCTTCTACTTCTGAACCTCTTGCTTTCACTAAATGTTCCTTATACAAAAGCAATACTTGATTATTCCAATGTCCTGGTGAACTCTGAATTCTTTTTGGGTTAGATGTGATTCCCATAGCTCTTCTTCAATATCAGGCTACTTGGATATTTTTTCCGACTTCTAAGTTTCACTATAAGAAATATTGCTTTCATGAGTGGACTTTTATCTGAGTTAGCCAAGAATATATGGTCCAGCGTTCAGTCAGATGATGAATTACAGTGTGGAGTGATGAGGAAACCCAAATGTTTTCAGACACTATCAAAGTTGCTTTTTGATCCAAGTGAACATTAACGAGAGTGTTTCATGAAAAAATCTATTCTAGAGAATGATACTGGGGAAAACCAGCAAATTTTTTTACTTTGAGAAGCAGAAGAACATTAAGTCACGATAAACCAGAAATGTGACAAACATATTTACATTTTCCTCTTTAACAAATCTGTTTTTAAAATGTGCTTTTTAATTATTCAAATTTAAAACCATTATTTTTTCCAGCTATAAATTCTTTAATTAGTGCCAAAATAAGAATAAAACGCTGGAGAGCTAACATTTGAACAAGTGAAGTCTAATACTGTTATGAGAGGTTGCAGAGATGCAACCCTCACACCATGCCCAGCGATATAATGGATCTATAACAGCTCAGACAATGATAATGAAAAGCAGAATCATGACTAAATCTGATCTTACTTTAAAACAGCTAAAAAGCTGAAAGGAAGATATTTGACAAAGGGCTTTAGTGCTTTGACATTCTTAGATATGTCTGTGCTGCATAACCCAACGTCAAGTCAAGATGCCAAGTCACTTACCCCTCTGTCTTCAGCAATATCCTGATGGTGTGCTTGGATGAAGGATGCTCACCTGTCTTTCCTACAGCCCTCTATTCCCTAAATGCCCCTATCTCCCTTGAATGAAAAGTTGCCCACACAACCAGTAAGATGTAAAACATCTTTTTAATTCTTAATAAGAGGATGAAGACTTCAGAGAACATTTGCCTTATAAGACAGAGTCAGGTAACATGACATTAAGTCAGCTAAACATTTGGTGTCGCCAGGAAACAGTTACAGCTTTTTTTTCACTTGCTGATGGGGTCCTGTCTTCCACGAGGGCTCAAGCCCATCTTTTCACTCCAACTCTTCGGCTGTTTAAGAGAGTTGTGACAGGTAGGCCTTACACATATCAAAACTGGAAGAAAATCTATTCTTGCCTTGCATCAGGTTAGCAAAACATTCTAGCAAAACTTCACAAAACATTCTTGACAAGTGGTGTTGAACATCAGGGAAATGAAGGCAGAACAAAAAGCTGTGAGACAAGTGGACAGCCAAAATTTTACCATTGTGGAATTACCACGTACTCCCAGCCCATACCTCATTTCTTAACAAATCAAGAAACTAATGCACTGTTTGCTGAGAACACCATTACAAGATTCTTTCTCTTGCTCTTCTTTATTACTTGGTTTCTGCCCGAGAGCAGACTGCATTTTCAGAGTATCATGTGCTCATTTACCTATGCATAATCAATGGCTCTTAGAAAGAGCTTTAAGTGTTCAGATTCTATGGCACTTGCATTCATGCCATTATCAAGGCAATTTTTGTCTTAAAGAAAGCAAACCCAACAAATGTGGATTTGAAATGCTTCACCAGCCAAACCACAGAGAGAACTGCACATAATACTTTAAAGATAATAAGGGTTAAATCAACCCTTGTCGGTATTGTGCCTGCTTTTGTCAAGCAATAACACTTGACAATATGATAACCCCATCACTATTATTCAGAAGAAGAACACAGAAAGCAAAAAAAGCTTTCCTGAATTCCCTGTAGCTAATATTTGATCGAAGAACTACATAGCCTGAAAAAAATGTTTTAATATATAATAAAAATTGTCTGTATAACAACTATCATAAAAGTTAGTACTAAGAAGATGACAGCAATCTTCTTCAGTATGATATAAGTTTTCTGAAACTACAAAGAGTTTCTTATCTGTTTGTTACCTCTTTAAGAGAAGACTAGGTATAGTTTTGTTTTGTTTTGTTTTGTTTTAAATGTTATTGCTAGCAAAAGTATCACAGGAAATCCATGAATGCATGACAAAACCTGAGATGAATTCAATGATTCAACCAATTAAATATTTACGTCTAAGTAAAAAACTTTTCTTTTTCCAATCCCACTTTTGCTCAGGGTAGTTACAGGCAGCACAGTGTTCCCTATACCTTTTCTATATAATATGCAGTAACTTGACTATGTCACTTACTTTCAGATCATTTTTGTCAACGATCATAAAAAGATCCTTTCTTCCTCATGACTTTCGGCATGGCTGCTGGGAAATGAAAGTTGAAAATGCTTGAATAAATGGAATATAGAAGATTTATTCAACAATTGAATTATTTAATCTACATAAGGAATGAGACCTGTAAGGCAAAACTTCTGTTTGCAGTTCTCCAGGCTTTTTGGAACTTATTTGATATATAATTTCCTTAACTGCTTGTTGTGGTGTTTGAATCTTATTATTTATTTTTCTTGAAATTACGACAGTAAGATGACTACTGGAGAAAAATCTACTCTGAGACAGGTTTTGTTGATCAATTAAAGCCCCATTTTCTCTCAGCTTCATAAGTATAAATCAAGAATAAGTATTGACTGCAGCAGTTGCAGTGAAGTTACTCTAGATTTACTGACATAAGTGAGAGCACAATGAAGTCACTGAGGTTCTTTTTGCTCAGGTAGTAATATTACATCTATTGAAGTGCCAAATGGATATTCACCAGTGCTTGAATTCTGTTGTTTCGTTTCATACTTCAGAGTAATTTTAAGATTTGTGGAAGCTGTTCTCCCTAAAAGGGTCAAAAGTGATGGTAAAACAAATAACCTTCAAATAAAAATTAATTGACTTATTCTATGCTTCTGTTATTCTTCCTTCATTTGTTGCACGACTTTATATCCGCAGGTGGAAGTTGCAAGAAGAAAAGAAAAATCATGAGTCAGACGACTTGAAGTTAAAGGGCTTGTAACTATGGGATAGCTTTTGCTGTGACTCACCATGTTTCATTACCTCTGCCTTCATTTCTCCATCTACAAGACAGGTATAATAATAGTAATAATAATAATAATGCTGAAAAGAGCAAACAATTTCCAGAATTTACATTAATGATTCCTTAAGACTGCACTGTGCAGATAGTGGCTGTGTAAGATGCTCAAAATATACACCCCTCAGGGAGGAATACTTTTCTGTACCTTCTCAGAGGACTATATGAATTACACTGAGTTGGGCTGTTATTGTTGTTCTTTTAAGAGGCAACAATGGCTTAATATTTGTTATGACTCCAATAATAAGCCAGTCTGCAAATAATGAGGATTCAGGAGAAGATAGCTTGATCTGGTATTTATTTCATAGTAATTCCATGGACAACTTTTAAATTTCCCTCTGAAATAGAGAATCTGGCTGTTCCCTAGAGCAGGATGACCATTCTCCTTATATCTTAGGAGTTTGGCAGTATCCTTGTTAAGGAAGAGTTGAGGAATTTTAAAGAGCCTGCATTTTTTCCTTTTTTCTTTTTTTATTTTTGTTTGTTTTTGTTTTTAGTATTTGAAACAATAATACAGTAACACACTCATACACTTAACTAGATAATTCTGAAGGAAGGTATTCAGAAAATAGCTGTATGGGTTGTAGGAGAGAGACCTTGGAACAAGACCCTGGTTTAGCTATGTGATAAATTTGAATGCCTAGGTTAATATTAGCATATAATTATTTCTAAGGTAATGTGCAGACAAAATGCCACAGCATTGCATTTGACATTACCATTTAGCTACACACACAACGTAAACTCAGCTAAAACTAATAGGGAAGATGGAGAACAGTACAAAGACTTAAAGCAAGATACTTGGTGGCAGATCATAGTTAGTTTGTACAGAACAAGCTTGCTGAGTTTGTTTTGTACAATGCCTCACAGGAATGCTAATGAAGACAACAGGTCTCATTAGAGTAATACAGAATTGCTTTATATTTGTTTTCTTTTTTTAGAACTGATACAGTTTTCTGTTGCTTGAATAGAACTTTGAATGTGGTAACTAGTTTGGAACACTGATCCCACTCAGTGCTTGTAGTGAAAGCTAATCTACATCAAATTTATTCAGAAGTATTTGAGTAATTTCTGAGGCATTTGATCATTATTATTTTTTATTGGGTTTTTTTGTTTGAGTTTTGTTTTTTTTTTTTTTTTTGTGTGGGGGAGGTGGATTTCAGGAAACAATGAAGTTAGTTCCTTCTGTGTTACTTCAGTCTTGATTGATAACTAAGAATGTCAACCAGCTTTTAAGAGAAATCTGAAAATATACTTACTGGTCTTCTTGTCTTTGTACACCAATTATCATTCACTGTTAAGTCTAAGTAAAAACATTTACAGGAACATAAGCCTTAGGTAACCTTTTTGACCACGGATTGAGAGTCTGCTATGACTGACACAAATTAGTCATTTGTGATCTATCTTCACCAAGTAAAACATACAGACACAGACCCTAAATTCAGTGCAGGAGCAAATGCATCCTGCTAAGATTCATCCTGCATATTATAGAGCTCTGCAGACTGAGCTAAATAGCTAGATAGAAATTTGAGAGATATCCATGCACATTTATCAAAACTATGTTTGTGTGTGTGAAAACAACTATTTTGAAAAAAATTATGAAGTTTCCCTAAGAACAGGATTAAATTGTGGCCTCAGAAAGTCATGCTGACCTAGATAATCATTCACATGCACAGGGAAGACAGAAGAATGGCTATAGGTCATTGATCTCAATGGGGTTTTTTCCACCTAGATACTGAGAAATCAAACAGATTAAATTTTGCTTATGCATCAAAACAAAAATTCATTTGGAAACAATCTTCTTTTGCATAAAATGGAAATGTTGTTTTCCAGACAGCCCTAATGAACTGTTGTAATACTAACAAATCATATGATCATGAGTTTTCCTGCACAGCGTTGTACCATAAAGAGCTTTATATCAGATTCAAAAAAAAATCTTAAGTTTGGACATACATATATCTAAATGACCTGACTTGATGCTTACTTCAGTTAAGTTTCTCAAAATATGCATGACATAAATGAAGTAAAAGAGAGGTTTTCCTGTGCTCATCTATCCAGAGCAGTCTTAGAATAAATGACCTGTTTCAGTATGTGTAATATAAGGATTGCAATAGAATTAGTCAGGACAACTGGGTATCTGTAATAGGGATGGGTCTAATGCATATAACTCTAGATAATAGTTGACACCAAAAACGAGTTTACGTATCCATCCATAGCTGTGTCCTAAAAATAAACACATTTAGGATTGTGTTAAGTGAAATGGAAAACAATATGTTTTCTTCTCAAGAATATGTTCTGCCACACTACTCTTCACCTGTGCTCTTCAACAAACTGGTTAGTAGTGGTGTTTTCATTGCGTTTGTGGCCTAATGTGAGAAGACTCAGATAGTTTTTCTAACCACATAACAATTTTCTACCACTGAGAACAGTGGATCTTTTAAAAGCCAAGAAAAGAGAAACTGTATAATGAAGTATCTGACTAGTATAAGGTGGAATAAATTCTATTTCAGTGGAATAACAATGACAACAACAAGGAACAGAAAAAGAATCCAGGCTGAAAGAAATAAATAGCAATAAGAAGGCAGAAAAAAAAAAACCAAACCAACCCACCTTGAAAATATGCATAAATAGGGAAAAAAAATTTGTGACAGACTTGAATGTTCAAAAATCTTAAAAAAGTTTTAGATTTTTTTTACCATCAGTTTTGAAAAAACTCAGATAAAAATAGTTTTGTAATTAAGCTGCTGAGGTAGCACTCAGCAAACTACAGTTTATTTGTTGCCTCTGTCAGATTTTCTATGCAATTAGAGAACATCCCTTAGATATTGGGATTTAAAGGCCCTGATGGCAAGACAAAGACAGCGATAGTTCTCCACACCTTATTTCCAATCCTGTTCATTTAGATTATGTTCATTAAGCACATAAAGCAAGTTTGATAAGATGATTCACAGTACCTCCATGATCTAACATGGAATACGGGTAAGAAAGTTCCATCTCCTGTACTAATTAATATTATTTATACAAAGGGAAACAATTTTACTAGAGAAAATTAAAACTATATCACGTGAGGACTGCCATGCTTATCTTAAAATATTGCAATACCTACAGCTTGCCAGCCTAGTTGTGTTCCTTGGTGTAGCCCGGTACATATGATTTCTGCTATGCCTATGAAGTGGCAGTAGGCTTTGTGTTGGCTTGGTTGTTCGGGATCTCAGGACTATTCCTGGCTCATATTGGCCCGACCTGATCTCAACTTGTTTTGACTGTTAACAAAGGTCTTTTGGTCAAGTGAATATGCATAAATCGTTTCAGTTTAGCCCTTATAATACTATATATAGTGAAGATCTGACAATATCTGTGATCACTGAGCAACAAACATTAATCTTTCAAGGATAAGTTAATGAATAACTTAAGCGAATAGTTAATTTAAGGTGGTTTAAGTTTGGCAGGAACCAGTGAAGAAAGAGCAAGAAGGAAACTATTAGAAAGCTTACAAAAACATCCCCAAGAAACCTCAAAATGAAGAGGATTGAAATCAAAGTCATTGTTTTATTCCTCTGGGTTATTGTTTTATTAAGAACTTGATTATTTGGTAATGTCTTAAACTCCTATTATTCAGGAAAACTAAACTGGTTGATTTTACAAGAATATCTGTAGGTAAACTGAGGAAAGAGCTAGACACTGTAAAGTTTGTGTGTGTCAGACTTACTTGTATTATTGAATGGAAATTTTGCTATCAATCTAATTGGAATAATGATAACTGCTGTATTTTGATAAGACTGGGCTTGATTTAAACTAACGATATCTAATAACAGCACAATAACTAACAACAACTAATAGCTGAATTTACGAGATGTGTTCCATTTTGGCTGTAACAAGATTTTTAGTGTAACACTAGGAAGACTGTGAAGCAAAACTTCTTTGAGCCTTCCACATACGGAAAGGATAAGAATGTGAAGTGGATAGCATGGACTTACCATAGGAAAATTGTGCCTAATGAACTAGATTAACTTTCTGATGAGATGACTGGCTTAGTAGATAGTGGAGGGCAGTAAAAATTGTTTATCTTATCTTTAGTATGGCTTTTGGGATGGTTTCCTATATTGTCCTTGCAGTAACATTAGAAAGAAATGTTGTTTGACCTGATACTCAAAACCTGCCTAAGCTCTAACTTTGAAGTTGACTCTCCCACACACCTCTGAGTGAGTGTCACAACAGATGATGACTTCTAAGGTCATTTTCAGCTGAAATTATAGCACAATTTTGTGAGTATACCATCCTCAGTATGTTCAGCAAAAGGGTTGCTTAAAGCACTCCTTGAAGAAATATAAGACTCAAGTCTCAAGTGCCTGCGTGTCTAAAAAAATTTGGAGATCATTCCAATGAACAAATTGATTTTCATGGCAAGAAATTAATTTCCAATTTGATTTTACAGTACAATCATAACTCCACATCCATAAGTAATTATACAAAGCTTATTTCCCTTCTTTCTTCAGGAAATGAATGTGTGGCTCCTAATGTCTAACAAGAAAAGCAGTTTCTATGTGAACTAATATTCCTATTAGGACATCAGAAACACCTTCAATGGGCCCAGCTGTCTCAAATTCAAGAACAGAGATCTGTTTTGTCTTGTTTTCCCAGACACAGTAAAATACAAATTTAGCAGAAATAATAAGATCCAATTGCTCATAAATAAATGACAGCTTAAACAAAGGCAGTCGGGCCATAAGTGTTTCTGTGTTTTCATTTGTTTCCATTTCAAGCTTTGTCATTGACTTTATCAGTACATGTTCTGTGTTGGCTAAGATTTTGGTTAGACATACCAAGAAAAAGAATTCAGAATTTTTCAATCTAAGCAGTTCACAGCACTCTGTTACCTGCACACTTTCCAAGTAGTTTCTAGGTCCTTATTCACTGAATAGGGAACTTGAATTCTGCACTTATGCTGAATATTACCTTCCTGAACACTGTAAAGAAAGGCTTTTTAATATGGATATTGACCAAAAGGTAAGAAGACCAAGAACACCTGAAAGAAGTGTGAAACTAGATGGGCAAAATTTATTCCTCACACTGGGATTTGACCAGAAAACCCTGTATCTACAACTTTGTAAGAGCTGAGAACTCTGTAATAATGTAATGAATTGAAAAGTGCTAGTGAGTTCAGCAGGCCAGGTCCTCGATGTAGATGAGTTTGGTGGGAAGGATGCCACACAAAGGCCAGTCTAGTCATCAACAAATCCTTATCTGCAGCTGAACATGATCGTTCTGAATGATGAGGGAATATAACAGATAGTAACAAGGGGTGGGATTCTACTTTTAACTGTCTTGAAGTTGTGTCGAATTTAAGCTATTCCCTTGGACTCTCCATAGTTAATGGAGAGATATAGCTGACATTAATCTCTTTCTGTAGATCTCCCTCTTAAATACCATCATAAAACGTGATGAACTGACCTCCAGAGGCACTAATTTCCCACAGCTGGCTATAGAGGGAGCTTGGTTGTCTAGCTCAGGCTAAACACCTAATCTGTCCTGAGCTGCTATGCTATTGTACCTTTCCTTGAGACAATTAGCTATCAAATCAAAAGAAACCACCATTATTTTCAGATAAAAAACACTCCAGGTGTGAAAAACGAATGGCAGGACTATTCTGTTATTTAGGCCTGACTGTAGGTTTGTTGGTGTCTTTCTCTTTGCTTCCCTTTTGCTTTCAATGTTAAAAATGTTTTAAGGAGATTAAAATGTAGTGTGACTATTCACTGAGAGCAATCCCATGAGAGCTCCAAAGTCAGGTTTTCGAGCACCTTGAAATTGCCCTTTACTTCTCCTGTATTGTTGCATTACTTACCCTGTGTCGGCTTCATGCTGTTCTGCGCAAACCAAAGAAACATCTTTAACAATCAGCCAGGAAATTTGTTTTCTTATCAATCTGTCTGATTTCTTGCCTTTCCAAGAGGAGAATGCAAATTACTTTGTGCATAGAGATGCAAAAGCAGTGTGGTTCAGAACTGTTCTGAGGATTATATTTCTTATCAATTTAATAGCCAGCTAAAACTCCTTTCCAAATTCAGTATCATTAAAAAATCTTCCATTAAAATCTCCCTATAAAATCAATTATCTTTCAAAGTAATCAAGGAAACAAGAGGTGAGATACTGCTTAAATTAATTCATGGTGCCAGGGTTAGGAACCCAGGCTTCCTCTACTGGGGAAAAAGACGGAACATGCTCAAGCTGACTTACAGAAATGATATTCCCTGATATCCTAATTTAAGATGTTATACAGATTGGGCAGAAATTTTTGTTTGGAAAGGATCTTAAAAAAACCCAGCTAATACTGCTTTATCATTCTCTTGTGGATTTTACAATCAGATGAGCAAAATACAGTGGATCTTAATTCTGACTGCCATATTTTCTAGAGCTTCAGATGGTAATGTGTATTAAACTGGAGTGATTCAGGCCCATTTTAAAGGAATTAAATTGATCTCCATTTCTGAAATTAGAGAGGATACCCCTGCCCATATCTTCAAGGTGTGTCAAAGGAGACTAAGAAGTTGGCTAAGAATAACTTACTGAGGTTGTGCAGACTTCCCCCAAACAGTTTCAGTAATGTAAATGACAGCCAAAACCCACTACTAGATCTAAATCCTTTTGAAGACTAGCAGCAACATGTCCATCCTAATGATCTCATTTTCTTCACTTTCCCTAACCTTTCTGGAATGCTGTCATTGCTAATTATGTGAAATATATAAAAATTCTGACATCCCTGAGAAATTCATACTCCACTTGTTTGTGGATAATATTAAGAGCTCATATTAAATTATATAGTTTTAGTATTGAAGAAAGATTGTTGAAGGAAATACTTCATCCTACCTTTATCCTAGGAAAAGGCTGCAGATGCTGGAAGTAACTGACAGTGCAGGACCTCAGATCTCATCCTGCCTTGTACTGACCTGAGATGGTCCTGTCTTGCTTTACCTCTGATAGTATCTGTCTTTTGGTCAAGTGGCTATTACCCAGATTGTTTTGGCTTAGATTTGTGAGTGTCATATACAGTAAAAGTCTAACAAACCTCTATAGTCACTGAGTAACAGATGACAAGTCTTTGTGCTGATGGATTGGGGGAGATTAACATAAAACATCCAAATATTAGTTGATTAAAAATAAGAGAAAGCAGACTGTGTATGAGAAAATTGGTACAAATACATTTGTGTCAAGTAAATTCAAACAGATCAAAGACCAGAGTGGAAGAAACACTCACCATCAGCAGTATGTTCATCCCAGTGGAAGAATCAGGACAGGAAGACTCATTGTAAGCCCTCTCCTTCTTTTCAGCTATTCTTCTTGGGGAAAACTGATGTTGCTGGCTTCAGGACCCAGAGGAACATAAGAAGACCAGAGAGAAAGGCTAGACAAAGGACAGTTGTAAACTTCAATTAATTGAAAGGGAAAAAAAAAAAAAAAAAGTTGCTAAAAAACCACCAAAAAACTTCCAGAACACTTTCAAGTGCTTTTGCAGAAATCCACTTGAAAAATTTGGGGGTTTGTTTTTGCTTATTGGTCTTGTTGTTTTTTTTGTTTTGATTTGGTTTGGGTTTTTTTGTTTGTGGATTTTTTGGGGGATTGGGGTTTGGGGTTATTTTTAGTGGTTTGGCTTTGGATTTTGTGTTTGTTTTTTGTTGGGTTTTTTTTTTTTCTTTTTCTCTTCTTTTTTTTTAATTTGGGAAATGCAGAGCTGTAATTCACAGGCTTTGTGATTCCGTGCAGTGTCACAAAGTGGTCACATCTGTAATTCTGTTTCTCCTGCATCATAGCTCAGATGGATGTATTCCATACTATCTTCATGGTGTCACAAAATGAGAAGGCTTGGATATACATAATGGTAAATACACATAGTTAAAAAGCCGAAATGAAAAACTGAGTCCCTAGGTATACAAATTCCTGTGAGAAACTACAGATACATATTCATAATTTTTTAATATTATTATCTAAAATAGAAAATTCTATTTCTTTTAGGGATTTCTTCTATCCACCATATCTTACGTTTGTTGTATTCACCAGTACCCTGCCACATCCAATTTTACAGAAACAATGGGATTTCTTCTGTTTCCTCTTGCATAATCCTTCATAATCTGACAGATCTGTCCATAATGAAATATTTTTAATGTTAAGTCTACAAATTTCAGTTCTTAAAAAATTAGTCTCTTTGAATGATCTAAATAAAAGTTGTCCTTTTCTGTTGTTTACTTCCTTGAATGAATCACAATGATCATACTGTCTGAAACCTGTCATTTCGTCAATACATATTTAGTTTTTAGGCTACACAGAGGACACTCTTGTAGATACAAGGTTGGTCATCTGAGGGTTATCCTCTATTTGTTCTTTTTAGTGAGTAGCAGTGCAGAAATGCATTCCAGATTTGATCAAAGGTATCTAGTATCTTACTCTGTTCAAAGGCTGCTCATTCATATTTTATAATTTCAAGAACAGCATTGACCAGCAATCAATATGAGATGTTAAGATTCATTTTTCCTTCTGTCCTTACCTACAGTTGCTTGAAGGGAACATTTATGTTTATAAGCTGTCACTACAGATGATTCTATTCTTTTTAAATTAGGCCATCAGTTATCATTATTCAAAGCTAAAGAAAAGCTTTTTTAAAGTTAGTTAATATTGTTACTGTAGACTATGGAAGATGACTTTAGATACAAATCAGACACGTGAAGAAGAGCAAGAAAAGACAAAAGGACTTGTAATACCTAAACCTTGGAAAAAATAAATCCAGAAGTAAAAAAAACCCCTCAGCTACAAATTTCAGGAACATATTCATTACTATTCAATGTATCCCCTGGCATTTAAACCTCTGAACTATTTCTCATTATATTCATCTGAGCTCTGTTGAAAACCAGAGTAATAGTAGGGGTTTTTTTTACACCTAGGAAATTCCCCATCTCACAGAATCACAATAGTCTGTCACATAAGTAAATACTAACACAGAGTATTTTAAATAAAAAAGCAGAATGTAATCTATCCATCAAAACAGTGAATGTTTTCTTTTGTTCATTTTAGGCTTTGCTTTTCCCTAAGAGACATACAATTTTTTGCTCTAGAGATCTACTATTCTATTTCTTGTGATGAGTGTAAAGGACAGAAATCTTACAGGCACAACACCCTGAATACCTCGGAATATTTTTAGGGAATACAGAGGGTATAAAACTGAGATTCTTTTTTTATGCTGCAGCAAGTCAGTTGTATCATGTGGGGTGCCTCACTTCTGCTTCTCTCCTGCATTTAAGGTGTGTGATGTGCTTCCTGCATTCAACCTCTATGTATAAGTAATGGAATATTTACTGGGCCAGATTGAAAATGCAACTGAATTTTTATAGTCCTAGGGCTAGAGCACTCAGTGGAGCGGAAGCAAACGTCATTTGCTGAAGCAGGTAGAGGAATTTGAAACCAAATTTCCTGCACTAGGATGAGTAGGATCACCAGGGGCTGGACTTCAGTTTTATGACTCACTTCTGAGTCTTATTGGGAGCACACTCTCTTCTTGTCTCTCACAAATTAAAAAATAATGGCCCAAGTACAACTCCATCAGGTTTGTCAAATTGACCATTTTAATATTTCTAATACTTTTAAAATAGCCAACTGAAATATGCATGTTTGAATCAAATTAGTGTATATTTGTGTGGTCCGAAACAGCCACATTTTGTGGAGGACAAATAAATCCTTGAGACATTCCTTACTTCTTCCTCCTTCCAAAACCTGTGCTCTACTGATATCTTCCTAAAGAGAGTCATAATGTTGATGGAAAACCTTTTGGTTAGTGCCATGGGACACCTTACAAAGAAAAATATAGCTGCATGTACAGCTAGATAGCTAATGTTAATAAATGTTTACTGGCATATAAAAATAAAGCAGCATTGTTCAGTAAGGGACCTTTTTTGGTTTACTTTTTCTTTTTTTTTTTTTCTGTAACAAAATTGTTTTATACATGTGAATCATGTCACTATTAAAGCTGGGGATGAGGTTTAACATCTGACTAGATGCTCAGGTGTTACACTTACAATAGTGATAATATGTAAAAAGAGTAGTTTTATTTTACAAACAGCTTTTGGAGTCCAGCTTTTTAGCCTGTATCTATATTGCTGCCATCTACTGAAGAAAACATGTCATTCCTGTTCAGGAGCACCAGTAATCCAGCACGCAAATGACCACTGCCTATGCATTTGGTTGTTAGAATTACAAATCTTATCTCAGAGCATGTGTGAAGTTGACCATGTGCACTAGTAGCCACTCACTTCTTATAAAGCAAGCCCAGAAAGTATTTTGTAGGAGATACTGTTAATGCTGTCACCAAGTGAAGCTCAACAGGTGATTGCTTCAGCATCTGCCTCTGGGAGAATCTGAAATTACAGAAGTTTATTGCATTTCATTTATCATGTCATGCTTGTTAGCATGCTGTTTTATAGGCACATTGCTCCGCAGTGTAACCATTTCAGTGTGCAAACTCTATGTTTTTAGTTTAATTTGCAACAGATATAATATAAAGATAAATGAGATGGTGTTTCTTACTCACCAACTGGAATTGTCCCCAGCAGTTCCCTCGCCATCAATCACAACAGGGATGGAAGACCTTCTGCAGCACACATTAAGAACTCCTTATTTGCAAAGAAAAAAATGAAATAAAGAGAAATCACTATGTACAATCTCACTCAGCTCTATATATGACAGATTACATCTATGCACAGATTTCATATCCCAGAAAATGACTATGGAAACAAAAAAGATTTGGTGAGCAGTATGTTTGCATTATCTCTTAAAAGAACACATATCTCTCTTAGAAGTGCACATATCATTTGGAATCACAATTTATTTATATGGTTTGACCAAAGCGTAGATTAATTTCAGTTAAATTTTGACACTTAAATGAGATGCTTAAGCATTTTCCTTCTCTCAGGAGAAAGACAGAATCTCCTTTAACACTATCTATTTGCAGAAACATGATTTTGAGCTTTAACTAGACAACTACACAGGCACCTATCCTTTTCTCTCAGGCGCTTCACCGAGATACTCAAAACTGCAAGAAATTAAAACATCTATGAGACCAACAGGTGTCAAAGAAGAAGATAGTTGAGAAACTTGAGGGAAATCAGGAGAACTGCATCACTAGTTGCTTCATGTTTCTCTTTGTCAATGTCATTTTTCACCTCTATATAAAAAGTGATGTTTTCTTGGACTACCAGTCATAGAATCATAGAATCAAGAAAGGGGCCTTTAAAGGTCATCTAGTTCCAACCCCTCTGCAATGAGCAGGGACATCTTCAACTGGGTCACGTTGCTCAGAGTCCATTCCAACCTGATCTTGAATGTTTAGAGGGATATGGTGTCTAATACCTTTCTGGGCAATTTGTTCCAGTGTTTTACTACCTTCATTATAAAAAGTTTCTTTTTTTATAATATCTGATTTGAATCTACCTTCTTTTTAGTTTTAAACTATAATCCTTTATGTTATCAAAGCAGCTTTTACTAAAAAGTTTGTCCCCATCTTTCTTATAAGCCCCCTTTAAATACTGAATGGCTGCAATAAGGTCTTCCCAGATCTTCTCTTCAGGCTGAACAACCCCAACTCTCTCAGCCTTTCCTTGTAGGAGAAGTGTTCCACCCTTCTGATGATCTCCATGGCTCTCCTCTGGACTCGCTCCCACAAGTCCATGTCTTTTCTGTGCTGAGGGTTCCAGCGCTGGACACAGTGGTATCTCACCAAAGCAGAGTAGAGGGACAGAATCATCTCCCTCAACCTGCTAGTCACACTTCTTGTGATGCAGTCCAGGATATGGTTGACTTTTTGGGTGGCTTTTAATCCACCAGTACCCCCAAGTTCTTCTCCCCAGGGCTGCTCTCAATCCCTTAGTCCCCCAGCCTGTATTGATACTGGGGATAGCCCTGACCCAGGTGCAGGTGTTGAACCTCACACTGGCCTCCTTCTCAAGCTTGTTCCAGGTGCCTCTAGATAGCATCCTGTCCCTCAGGTGGGTGAGCAGTACCACTCTGCTGGGTGTCATCCGAAAGCTTGCTGAGGGTGCACTCAATCTCACTGTCTATATCACTGATGAAAACATTAAAAAGTACTGGTCCACGTACTGACTCCTGAGGGACACTGATCTTCACTGGTTGCCATCTGGACACTGAGCCATTGACCACTACTTTCTGGATGAGACTACCCAACCAAGGATGTTCTGCGGGACTATGTCAAAGGTCTTATGGAACTCTGGGCAGATGACATCTGTAGCTCTTCTTTTGTCCACTGATGTAGTCACTCTGCCATAGAAGCTTGGTCGGTCCCTCTTGTTTCAAAGGAGTTCTTCAGAGAAAGTGCTATGTCTTACTTCAAACAGGCAAGAGTTATGCCTACGGTAATGAGGCCATACTTTGCTATTTGTACCTTTTGCTCACATCATGTGCCATATTGGAAATTTAGCTTAATTTACTGATAAACTTCAGATAAGAAAGAATAAAAAAAAAAAAAAAATAGTAAGCACTCCATAATTCTTTTTTTAAGTTAGATTTTATATGAATATAAATCATACAAATGCTATATATCATAAGTACATTGTGGTAGAGAACATATTTTACTTGCAGGTGAAACAGTTAATCTTTTCTGAATTTTCAAGAAATACTTTTTTAGTAAAGTTCTTAATGCATTTAATACTGTTGTTGTTGTTGTTGATACTATTATAATGAGCAGCTGATACATTGCTTTTTCTTTCCCACAAATATTTCAGACTTTGACTTTCCTCCACTTCATATAGGACAAGAAGGATCCGATGAGTAAACTGAAATAATAATGAACTCGTATCAATCAATGTGTTTATTTTGCTTTTTTTTCCTTACTCTAAGTTAAATTCCTCACTGAGCCTAAATGTTAAAAATAGATATTTTCTTTTTTTAAACAAAACATTTCTTACCTTCATAATAAGTTAGAAAGCTGTTTCCCAAAATCTTTCCCTTTGAAGATTAAAAAGTGAAAAAAAGAGGGGTTGGGGGAAGTAAACAGCAATATTTTTCAATGACATAAGAGTGAGTGGGACAGAAGAGTTGAAAAAAAGCATGAAAAAAAATTTGTTTTTAAAAAATGCAGTTAGATTATAATTCTGTCAAGCATGAATTAGCCTGTGAAGCTCAAAGAATCTTATTTGACCTTCCTTTCTTTTACAACATAAATCCACTGACACTGGGCAGTGTGGGTCATTTTGTCTAAATTAGGGATTCTCTGACACCTGTTACTTACAGATTAGCATTGATAATTTATTTACTTACCTCAAATATGAAACTACCCACTGCTGAATGTGAAAAGTTATAATATAACTTTTAGAGGTAAGAATCGGTTAGAGGTAAGAATAAACCAGTTCTTTTGCAATACCTAAGGTGAATAACACAAAGAAATCAAATAAGTGAGTGAGCAGTGTACTCTGAGAGTCTAAGAACACCATCAGTTTTAATAAGCTAATTTTTATTAGTAGTCGTTTGAAAGGATTTTACATGTCCGCAAATGAGTCCCCCTAGAGGATGTATAATTTTACTGCTTTTGGACCAGCTTTTAGATTGCATATATTCTTGGATATTGGAACTGAATAAAATGTATAACCATGGGTACTGATTTTCTAATTCCAGGCCAATTTTCCAGACTCTGCAAGATGTAGACAAATCTATAGAATGACAAAAACCACCACCATGCCTTGCTGGTTGTCCCATGGCTGTTCTGAGAATACTTTCCTCTTTGGTCAGCATATGCAACATCTCAGGAACTTCCATTTCTCCAAAAGGCTTGTACTTCAGTTCTGATATATTTTTTTAGGATATTAAAATACCATTTCTGAAAATCTGGTTGTCTTCTATTCAGTACTTCTGGTTTCCCTAATCGCTCAGCTAGAAAATCTCTTAATTGCAAGTTTGTTAATGTTGGTTAATATGAAATATCTAAATTGTACTCTACAAGATTAAACAGTGGTTAGTAAAAAAAAAAAACAGTTGAAGTTGAAACATGCCTTGTTAACACAGGACTTGGATGCGTTGGAAATGTCCAGAGCAGAGAAGGCAAGAGTGGTCAAAACCAGGAGTCCTTAGAGTGAGTTGGCCAGAAAACGCAACAAAAGTTGATCCACCCTAGAGAGAAGCAGAAGCTTCCTGAGGAACTTGGATCTACGTAGAAGAACTTACAGCTTAAAAAAAATATAAATTGTCCTGCAATGATTTTAATTTGTTAACATATTTTGGAATCCTAGTCCAAGGTGAAATTACAAAAGCAAGAGTAAGGACACAATATGATTTAATATAGAAAATTTAAAAAATATAAGGAGAGATAAAAGAAAGATGCAGGAAAAAAGTTTAGCAGTGGATGTGTGGCCATAGACAACACTGTGCCTTTTCGGTCCTTTTACTCTTACAGTCTTTATAACACTGCACCACTACACACATGCATAAACATGTAAATGCTATACACATATGTAAAGACAAGAGAAAATTGCAAAAGATTCAGAACAGAACTAGGTCTTAGAGGGATCCTGCTATGACCATTGTATTTTACCTGGAACACATGCAAACACCCTGCTGCCAAACTATAAAGTATTAGGAAAAGACGAAATGATCTAATGTACTTATCATCAAGCTTTATGCTGTGAAATTACTGGAGAATGAGACTTTTTCCAGGTAGATAACACAAAAAGGGACAAATTCCAATATGGGTTTCTCAGCATAACCATTCGTAGAGCAGCAATAATTTGTATGTACAGTATTTCATACAGTATTTCATTTTTAGTTTCCACGTGCCCACTTTAAAATCCAGGTAGGAGAAAGAAACAAGTCCTTGAAACGCATCTGCCACGATCTGTGTAAAATAGTTAGTTCTACCTAAGTATCCACCTGAATGCCCTGAAAATGAAAGTATGCAAAGCAAAACCCGGAAAGAAAAGGAAAACAAAAACCAAAATGAAATTGCTAAAGCTGCCATGATATAGAAAAGGTCCTCCACTTGCTTAATTTGACCGTTTTAATGGAGCATGTTGTGTTTATGTTCTGGCTATCTATGTGAGGAACTAATGAGGCTGTTTTTTCCTTTAAGGGGCAGGGGAAATCTGGGGAGTCATTGTGAGGTTAGCGCTTCAGGCTAGTGGTCTGTTCAGCCAGAGAAGCTCCCAGACTACGCCCTCAACTCATGCTATGCAGGGCTCTGCCCAACTGCATTTCCAAAGGGACATGTGTGTTTTATGTATGCCACAGCTGTTCCATTGCCTCCCTTAAAATGACTTCATAAAGCAGAAAACCTTTTCCCAATTTATTTTAGTTGTTCTCACTGAACAGCTTATCTGGGGCTTGATTCAAGGCTGACGAAACTCAACAGAGAGACTTTTCATTAACTTTTTACAGCAGGCATCAGATTCATTAGAGAAAAAGAAAAGCATTGATCATACTGTATCCTCTATTTTAGATAAAATTAAATATCAGAGGGAAAATTCCGAAGGGTTCTGAGCTTGTGCTCAGATTCCTATTCTGATAGGAATACATTGTGAGTCCTATCCAAAGTTTAGTCTTTTACCTTTGTGTGCTGATCTGGGTTAAATATCTTGAGGCACTACTTTATAGTTGTTTTTTCAAACTGTTGATATTCACAAAGTCCACCTGAGTTAAGAAGTTAAACAGATGAGAGAAACAAACTTTAGTGCTGGACTGGGTCAGGAAAAAGGTCGTTTGAATGTAGGTTCCACTAATTGTTTTTCCCATGTAAATCAGAGACTTTAAAAAAAAAAAACAAAACAATCCAACCGAATTAAAATATTAGAAAGATGAAAATATTTTATTCTAGTACTTAAGAAACAAAATTTTTAACTTCTTCATTTCATGATGTATTTCCCTTAATAAAACAATTTATAACTCAATTTTGTTTTTATTTTTTGGGACAAAAGAAAATTGAAATCATAAAATTATTAAAAATCATGAAATAACAATCCTATTTCTCACTTCAATTGTGAATTTTTTTTTCTCTAATTCTTTTTTTTTTTTTTTTTTTTTCCTATAGCACTGGAGTAGGTGGCTGCTGTAAAGGTCAGGAAATTAAATAAAATTGCAGACTGCACTTGTTTCTCACATTACCTGTGCCATGATGTCAGACTAGCCAAAATGTGGCTTACTGCCAGGACACTTAAAAATCCTTTGAAAAGTTGATTTCCAATGGTTGGAAGACCAGATTTTTGTTTGTTTTATTGGTAAGGGAGAGGGAATGCTAAACAGCTACTACTTAGAGTGCTCATGAGCAAACTGCTCATGAGCAAACAAACAAAAGATAACATGCAAACAAAACTAGGCAGCTCTTGCTCTTGTTCAAAGTTTAGGGCTTTAAATTAAAGTTGACCTAAGACTAATGCTTTGCGGAAAGACAGGAGTGATTCTGCAAGTTTGCCCCCTCTCTCCCCTAGAGCTTCATTGCCATGTGTGGATACTTTCTGCAGAGCTTGAGAAAAGGAGGTGCCTCTGGAGACTGAAATGCAGAATCTGAGAGAAGGTGTAGTGGGAGAATAAGGTGGTTTTGCTTTGGAAAGCACCACAGCTTGAAAATCTGCCAGAGGCTTTTGTGTCAGGAACAGTTTGAGAATAAATCCAGGATATGCTGGAGAAACAATAAAAGAGAGGGAATGCAGAACAGAAGGTACCATGGTGTACATTAGTGGATGATATCACTCAAAGGGGCACTTTCATCTACATTGGTTTAACTATTCCATTGAGAGCCTTAATCCATTTGCCCGCTGTGCTGTTCTACCCTCTTCACTTCTCTTTGTCCTTTAATTTTTCCCTCCCCTCTCTACTGTCAGAATATTACCCTCTCTCATGTTCATTAGGATACAGTTATGAGAGAGCTTTTAGCCTCATTTTGTGGCTGAATCCTGCAGGCCTTACTTGGACAAAACTGTTGTTGCAGCCTTGAGTGACTTGAGCTACTAGTGTCACAGTGGTGCCTTGAAGGGCTACAAGTGAGGACCTGTGCTGAATGCTGCACAGGTTTACCAAAAGCCACTTTTTTACAGTTTGTTAGCTGTATAAATACTGCTGGTTGCTGCTGAAGGTGGGAACATGAGACATATTAAACTGAGTAAATGCCATGAAAGATGGAAGTGGAGATGTTACTGACACCTTCACAGGACAAATCGTCTGCTCTTTCTTACTCCTTTCTTAAGATGAAACTAATCTCCTCCTGAACATGCCCACCAGAAGGGCAGTCTGATGTAGTCATATTTAGACATCTAATTGTTTGATGTCTGAGACAGACACCTCCCTTTGTGAGTGCGGGAAGTGACTACAGCCTCTAGTTTCTACTGAATAACTCTTTACTGGGGCCAGGGCATGAAGGTCTGAGTGCCTAGGAAAGCCAATTTTAACTACATATAGTATGCTTCTTGCAAGAGCTAGTAAGTTATGAAGAACTATGAAGAAATAAAACAATAGACTAAAATATTAAGGGGCTTTATGAGAAAGTGATGGGCATCACTGAATTGTCATGGGCCTAAGCTGAGTGGATGAAATTATTTCTGTCACTTATCTTAAAAATGATCCTTTTAAAAATAAGGTAATATGTCATACAGATTAAATAGCTAATCATCCATTTTCTTTTTGAGCAGATTTTCCCTTGGAACAGGGAGAGGGAAGAAGTGGGAAATGGACAGGAAAGAGAGAGTGCAGATCCAGAAAGTCACTCCTGAGGTCTCAGAGACAATTTGGATGACATCTAGAGAGAGGAGCACAAAATAAAGCTGTGAAGAAGTAAGGGTCAGTCAAAACCAACTGCTGAAAATAGTCCACACTATCTAGAACAAAAACATGAGATGTTTGTGAGTAACACGTTGTACCCTGAGCTGATCTTGATTTCCTAGGTATGCTATGAACACATAAGAGACTTGTGATGTGCACTGCTCATGACTCAGGTCAAAGTTATCATCCTGGTGCTGATCCCATTTTAAATGCAATTTAAATATCATTGAAATCAAGCAACATTTTTTAAAATATTATTTATTTTTTATTTTCTTGTGTCTTTAATAATTATTGATGTCACTAAAATACAGGCAGACTGTGTTAAACTGTCTGCAAAGTGAGCATCAGTTTCCCCAAGACTCCTGTCAGTGCAGGAGGTTGCAGAAGTGGCCCATGTTAAGAAGTTTCTACACCTCTCTAAAGTGAACTCGTGGAAGACACCTTCAACCACTGCACAGTCTGGGCAAGCAAAGTAGTTCTAAAAACATGAAATGAATTTTTTATAAGGTAGTTTTCTTGGTGTGGGTGAAAAATCTTTAAATTATTTATGAGATTTGCTATTCTTCTTCTTGAAATTGAACATTATTCTAGAGGAAATTTTGCAAAATAATGTTCTTAATGATATGGGAAGAAATATAGAAAGATCCATTAATTTCCTTCTCCTAAATTCTGATGTAGGTATATACTCTGAGTCCCATGTATTTTGGTTTTGCCCTTTAATATGCCAGTTATTACTAAAAAAAAAAAGAAATCACATTAGCAAAGGTATAAGAACAATTTTTTGGTTTAAATATAAGGCTTTGCCAATATTTACCATTTATTCAACACTTCTCACTCCTTTTATCTGTAAGGCTGCAAGTTAAGGCAAGCAAAAGGAAATTGTTTTGTTTTACTATACTATGTCATGCTTTATCAGAACAAGTAATTCAGTTGTGGGACTTACTGCCACAAAAAATAGTGTGGGCCAGAACTACAAATAAACTTAATTGCTTTTAGGTAGATTACTTTCAGGAACCCAGGTAAAGTTCATTATGAAATGTTATGCAAAATGGTAGGGATGCAAAGCTTCGCTTTGGAAATCCTTAGCATTTTGTTTTCTATACTGCCAGAGCCTGTGCAAGGGTAGCAAAAGAAAATATTTATGGTCATCTTATTCTTATACCTGACCAGCTACTGACCACTGTCAGAGATGAGACACTGAAACCCAGGACACAACTGAACCTGTGTGTAAGCTGTTTAGCTATGTTTATAATATATCTTTACAATGGAAATGTGGAAGTGTAATTATTTGTGTTTTACAGGAGAGAAAGACCAATCATGGAAAATGAGTGACCCAAGGTCACGCAATACTCCGTCATCTATATCAGATGGACAAGTCACTTTGGTTCATGTTACATTCCATGGCCAACTGTTTGCACAACCTGATTTTCCTCTCAAGATTCAGTCTGGAGCAAATTTTCACTTCTTCAGAGGAGAAGGTGTAGGACAGAGAAGACTACTTTCTATAAGCAACATGAATAGGAGCACAGAAGGTCCAGATTCCTGACTCAAGTTTGTGGTACCTCCTTGTGTCCTAAAAACCAGACACGTCTACTTCCCATGCAGGAATAAAGAGAGACAGTGGTTTTAGAGGTCAAAATATAGGAGAAGTTTGGAGTTGATACTATGGAAGGATAGGCCTAACATTGTAAGGCTTGTAGGCTCCCGTTCTTGGATTTTGAGTACCTAAAACTTTGTCAAAGTTAAGATTAGCCTTAAAATCCTAATGTCAAAACCTCAACTCCAGTGCCTGATTTTTTTGTATAAAAAGCTGAATTTAAATTAGAAGTAGAAGAAATTAATCTGCATAACTATTTTATAACAAAGTTGCAGCACAAAATAAAATAAAATGAAAAGTATGAAATTGATTATCAAAGTCCCATAGTAGCTGTTGTGTGGTTTTTCAGGTTTTGTTTAGGATTTTTTTTGAGAAAGTAATTTTCAAGGTATTTTTAAAGGGTGGCTTACTGTTTGGAAGGAGATAAAGTCACTGGAGAGCTTGTAATAGGAAACAATTTGTGTACACACTAGGCAATACATATATGAAAATTATAGTCCCCTTAGACTTTTACCTTCCAAGAACTTAATGACTTTTACATTATACCAAATGCCTTTGTCTTCTAAGGCATGATGATGGACTTTTAATATTATATTTTCTTCTGATTCATATGATTCTGATTTTATATTTTGATTCATATAAAGATGAAATACATAAAGGTCAATCAGTCACCTTTTTAAAGCAGGAACATAAAAATTATTGTGGTGTTTTGGGTTTCTTATATTTCTTTGTTTTTCATGAGAAAATACTAAATGTACTTCTGAGAGTTTTTGAAAGGAGAAAAAATTATGTTATCTTATTTGTACATGTCCTTTCTGATATCCCAGTCCCAAGCAAGCACTAAACCATCAGTGCATTTCAGAATTTTAAATTATTTACTCTGCTTATAAAAGGAGAAAGAACAAACCAGAAAAACACCAAACATTGGAAATTAACATTGCACGTACAAAAAATTAAACAAACATGATACCCTACATGGAGATATCACTGTACCATAAAAATATGAACTGTATGATTAAAATGAGCAAAAAGTAAAAAAATAACTGTCATTGAACTGAGATTATGAATGCCTTCTCTCTCATTAACTAGGAACCATTTTGTCTTGAAAATTGAGTTGCCTGTGTCTGCTTGTCTCTTAAGAAACATGGTTATAACTGTATTACTTTCTAGGGTCTGGAAGATGAGACAGAAACTGTGTGCTTCATACTGCTGACAAGTATTAAAGAGTTTCTGCTAGTGAAGAGTGTGTATGAAAGGACAGAGAGTCATGAATTGTATTTTCCATGCTGCATGTCTTCACATTAATAGCTACCTGCTGTGTCTGTGTATATGAATGCAGCCAAAGATCATTATTGAACAGTCCTGGAGCATAAAATTTCCACCTGTCCTGCCAGAAGGAAGTATGTTTCTATTTTATGCTATTCAATTGAACTGACCGTCTAGGAGAAGAAATTCCTTCAAACCAAGAGAAATAGAATATATGCTGCAGGACTGGATATCTCCTCAAATATCAAAACACCAGTTTTGGTAATACTAGCATTTTAGGGAAGATTTAAACTTAAAAAGAGTTAGGAAATTTGGCATAAAAATTCTCAATCACTCTACTACTCATTTTTCTTTGTCAAAAAGAAGAGGACATGATGTTATTTGCCATATGTGTTGCTATATCTTAGGCTAGCAAGCTGAGGTTAGACTAGCAGTAAGAACCTCCTTAATTCTGTAGATTTAAATAAGACCTATAATGTTGGTATAACAGTCAGCAGTGTTCTCAATGTACAATTGGATTTGATGTGAGATTCTTTATCTGTGAGTTGTTGATATGGGAGACTATAACAACTTCTACTGAGGGAGTAAAAAGAATTCTGTTTACATATTTAAAAATATACACAGATGGAATACGTACATACACAAGCACACACAAATACACGTACATTTTTCCATGCGTATATAGACACTTACGTCTATTTTTATATTTACATATATATAAATGGTCCATAAGAGAAACGATGCTTAACTGGGACATAGTTATCAAAGCATTCTTATAAACCAGAAAGACACAAGAGTATTGGGGTTTTGTGCCATTCAAAGACTGAATCCTGGTGGACAAAACATTGTCTGGAGGTGAGCTCATTAAAAGTGGACTGTAATTGAGGCAGCAAAATGCTCTCTTTACTATTTTTATCCCTTTTCTGCAACAGGAAAGGCTTTACAAAGAACTCTGCATATTGGCTGTTGAGGGTTTTTGGCAATCAAGATCCATCTGCTCAGTATTGTGCAAGATGAAAAATACATATAGTCCGAGACTTGGAGGGTCTATAATATGATATGACCTAGGGACATACTTCACTGACTATCCATTTGACCAATGCAGTGGCCAGATCTGAGCATAAAAATGCAGTATTTGCATGAATTGCCTAGCATGTGCTACGATAAGGATTCAGAATCTCTTTAGCGTACCACTACTGATTTTTTTCATTGATTGCTGGAGTAGACAAACCTCTCTCAGTGCTGAAGAAGAAGTTAGTGTACAACTAGAGAGTATCTTACATATATGAGTAGCTAATTGCAATTAAAAATGGTAGAAACCTGGATCCTGTGCAGATTTTGGGCGTAAGGTTTGTTTTTAATTTAAAACTCCTCTTGAAATACATGCGTATAAATATGTATTTTTAAAAACCTTCTGCATCCATCATTTTGGAAAGGAGACTAAAGGTTTCCCTCTCCTTTACATGTGTCTTTTCAGAGAAGGGTCTAATGATTTTACTTTCCAATTTGGGTAGGAATACCTTGGCTACAAGTCAGCTGAAGGGCTATAACTGCTGCTTCAGATAGAATGTTTTCTTCTCTTGATCTAGTGGCTGTGTTTTGAAAAAGGCTGCCTTACTTATGTGTAGCTAAGCACATGGAAAAATGTATGTGAAACAGAGAATCTTACAAAACACAGTAACGAAAATCTTACAACTTGGGTTTCAACACATTTGCTAGCAAGGCTGAGAGATATAACATTAGCTTTGTGGATCCCATAACAGCACAATTCCTGGTACCTCTGGTGTCATTAAATAACACTTACATTAAGACTCAGTGAGTGGTTTTACTACCACAAACCTGAGCATTATGAAATGGAAATCTAATATCAGAAACTTTCTCCCACTGAAAATAAACTGCTAAATCCTGTCTTCTTCACTCTACAAATAGAAAGAGACCTGTACCAACACACCTGTTGGTAGCACAGACTGAAAACCAGTTAATTTCACAGTAAATAAATATATAAAATATGTTAAAGCAACAATGCCTTCCCTGGAGTGCCACTATCCTTCCAAGTTTAAGCACAAGAGAAAATTAGTAACTTGTATGAGTTCAGAAAAGTCGTCTTAGAATCAGAATCATTTAGGTTGGATCTTGGAAAATTAGAAGTGAGTTTTCACAGAATGGTTGAAGTTGGAATGGACCTCTGAAGGTCACCTGGTCCATCCCTCCTGACACTTAGAGCCGATTGCCCAGGATCATGTCCAGACAGTTACAATGGACTTTTTTCCACAATGGACTAACTTTCTTCCAATGAAATAATGAACAGTTACATAAAACTTTTGTTGAATCTGCCTTGGACCTGATCTAAATATGGAAAACAATGTAAAATCCCTACATTGTTTATATGGCCAAAGTCCATGTACATTATGGACTTTACATTACACATCATTTACATGGCCAAAGTCCTAAGCAAACTTAAACTGCAGCCAGCATGGTCTGTCATTCTATTTTAATCTTAGCTAACCTATTAAAGCATTTATACTTGGGGGGATAAGATTTAGATGATGTGCCTTCTTAATTAATGTAAGGATGTTTGCAGGATTAGATGGAATGGAAGCTTTGTGCTCATTCTTTGCACAATGTTGTAGTCCTTGCATGAACAATAATTGCATATGCCACTGCCTGTTTCAAGCATTACAGTTTTATTCTCTATTTATCTACCCCACTCATCCTCTTCCTTATTTCCTAGGAGAAAATTAATAACAATAATTTCAGCAATGTTTCCAAATAAGCATGACATATTTCCTCATTTGTTAATTAAGCTAATAGAGATACATGGAAAGTAAAGGACCACTTTCCCCTGATTTTTGGATCACTCAACTTTATACTAGGAACAGGCTAATCAGAAATTGAAGTCTATTGTTACAAATACTTACACAGAAATACTGACTATGGTTCCCTTGTGATGAAAACCCATGTTTGTTTCCCAGTGTTGTCTGAAAATGGGATGGCTTTATGGAATTGAAATAGTTTTTCTTAAATGCTTATTTTCAATCATAATTTCATTTTTTGTAAGAAATGCAACAGACTTTGACCAGATATTCAATAAAAATACTATGTCTATGTAAGAAGAAGTGTTATCTAGATAGCGACATAGCTAGATGCACAGACAGACTTTTTTCATTTAATAGATCAATGAAAACATTAATTTAATTGGAAGTCTTGATCTTCAGATAACAATAATTAGAGTAGATTAATTACAGTTAATGGGACTATGTCAGTTTATGCCAGCTGAGAATCAGTCGTACCTTTTTTTTTTTTTTTGCTTTTGAAAGAATTGGACTTCTTCTGTGGTTAAAAGATGAGTAGGTTTTGTGACATTCATTAGTGAAGAATGAAGAAACGTTGCTAATGATAACTAAAAAAAAAAAGTGGCAAAATAGACAAATCAACAAAAGCAGCCTTTTTTGATAAGACCCTTTTTGCAGATTATTTTTGACCTTACCAGTTACCTGTTTGTTTGTTCATTTGCTGTGAGGAAAGTCGTACTATGCATAGCCAGTTAGGTTTTCATTGAATATCCCGGTCTTGTATCTCGTCCTAAAATGGTATCTAAATTTACCCTTCTGCCAGCTCCCCTGATTTCTGCCTGTAACAGGGTCTTCCTCCATGAACTGATGAATCAGATTCTTCCCAGACTGTTACAACAATGTGGAAAGTCTTGTTCTAGAGTGATATGGTGTTCAAGGCCAGGTTGGACAGAGCCTTGAACCATGTGGTTTAGGGCAAGGTGTCCCTGCCCATGGCAGGGAGGTTGGAACTAGATGATCTTAAGGTCCTTTCCAACCCTTACAATTCTACGATTCTATGATTCTATGATATTGATCAATTTATCTCCAAAGTAGACTAAAGTTTTCATCAAAATAGGAAATACTTTTAGGCAGTGCTTCCACCTCTCAGTATTAATGAGATACATAGCTCTGTTTCCAAATCATTCTTAAGGTCAGGAAATAATGCCACAAATCCAGACCAACATTCAGAAAAGTGTGAAAAATGTATACTTAGCTATAAATATATACCTGATTTAACTGAAATGTAATCGTATTTCAAGTACTTCTCAAGATCTCTTTTGGACTTTCTTTTCCAAAAGAAAATATAACATAAACCCCCAATAAATCTGAACATGAAGTAATGTTATGTAAGGCAACATAACACAACGTGACATAATGTACAACAACATAAGGCAAACCCCAGCCCTTTCAGCAGGAAGTAGTATTTTCACAAGTTTAAAATTCTCTGCACTTTAAATGAAAGAAGCTTTTTATACTAAGCATTTTGAAGCAAAAACTTACAATGAGTAGCAGCCCAGAAGAATACTTGGCTTCAGATCTAACAATGGCCTTTGAGTCATCTACTCAGCTTCTTTTTGTAACTTGATGTTATTAAAGTTTTTGTATTAGTCTCTTCTTAAAGTTTTGAAAGGTCCAGACACTCAGAGTCTTCCTAACAGAGGCCATATATGTACATAGATTAAAGTTCCATACTCTTAAAAAAAATAAAAATATAATAATCCTTACAATGTTTCATTTTTTTTTGGTTAAGGATCCTCATAATAAAAAAGAAGGATCTCTTTGATCTCCATTGCCATTGTCCACAGCTAACGTGTGCAATGGTCAAGTATCATGAGTGCAATCCCTGAAGTTAAAAAACCCATTTCATTCCACCTCCTTGCCCTTTGATGAGCTAATAATGCATGTTGGCCACCACAATGGTGCTTGAATTTTCCAAATAATTTCTAATTTTGGATATTCCTATTTTGATTGTACTCAGCAATATGCCCCTTTTCGCTAATTTCAGAGGATCTCAGCAATAACTCACAAAGAAAACTGACTTTTGGGATTGCTCAAAACCTAAGGTACAGGTCAACAACTAAAACCTGATGACACCTAACATTGTGGTCATTGCTTTCACTGCAGCTTATGTGTGCCAGCAATTAAATGCATATATAATCATGATTTAAGACAGTAAGTTAAAAAATAAGAAAAAACCAAAAAATGTGATACTAAGTAGTAAGTAGTAGATTCTGAAGAAATATATCCATGTCCAACTATATATTCAACTTCTATTTATTTAGCAGAAATACAGAGCAAAGAATCCTGTGGAAAAAGATCCATCAAAGAAACAAACCACAAGCAAAACTTACTAATATATTTTTAGATTTTGGATTGCACAAGACTTAGCACATATGACAAATGTCAATTAGGATAATAATTGCAATAAGTGCTTCTGTTCACACTTCAACACAGGATATAACGCATAATAATTTTATGATTTTGGGAGGAGGAGGTTGTTACCTCATATATACTCTTAGATAAGAGTGTGGAGGTGGACAGTAGGAGAGTAGCTGATGTGCTACCCTGATAACCTATGTCTATTTTACCAGGTATGTGAGTAATATCATAGTATATAAACCTCCTTTGTTTCATCGACTCAGGTCAATGTGGGTTTTGAATAAATTAAAGTGACTTTCATTTTAAACTCTGAATGCTCATTACCTTATATTTTGGCTGTCACATATAACATGGAAAAGTCAGTAGATGTAATGCCAGAGATTATCCAAGGTAATAAGAAAGTCTGCGGTCTATAAGAAATAACGCTTTTTCTTTTTATACCAGAAGATCTCAGAACCTGTTGAAGTATATGGCTAAATGCAACTAATATACTTAACAGGCTAGAAAACAAAGGCACAAAGAGGATCCATTTCTTCCAAGTACCAAATACTGTCATTGCATTCCTCAGTAAAGTCCCGTTTGGTTTGCTTAGAGGTAATCACAGAGCACGAGGCACAAGCATATTTAAAATCCTCATCAGATGAGGGCATGAGTTTATTCTCTTGCTTTTGTAGTGTTCATTTCAAACTCTGGAGGCCAGACTCACTGGGATGTTTTACAGTCTTGTCTGTAAACCTTGTCTGGCTGATAGGATACTTTGTCCTGCTTTTTTAATACATTTTAAGTTGAATTTGGCACTGTTGTGGCAATAGCTCAGGTTAGTCAATTTTTAGTCTGTCTGCTGTGCAATACTTGGGGGTTTTAACTGATTTCAACACCCAAGTTTTGAGTATTTCACTTTTTCGTTAAAAAAAGAACAAATACTTTGACACAGCATCATTATGGATTTATTTTTTTAAGCGTCTCATGTCACTTGTAATAAATGTAAATCAAATGCTGAAATCTTTTTCAAAGTTAAACCCAAACTGAAGCTTTCTGGATTCAGCCTAAGTAACACAGAATCAGAAGAGCAGAAAGCTTTGTTCAGAAATCTCTCTGTGCTTTTCTAAGCATATGGAAAAAAAATAAGGGTCCTGTCCTGTTAGACAATGTCTAACAAAGATTTTTAAAGCATTGGGTAACTGGCTGATTGATTACACTGAAGAAGAAAAAGGCTGTTTCCCCATTTTATGCATGCCATCCAAGAGTATAGATATTAAAATACCTTAACATTTCTATGTTGGTGAGGAATAAATAGTGAGCAACTGTAATTAATAACTATTAAAGCTGTTTGAATGATCATATCTTCTGACTTGCAAAATCTTTTATGTGCAGGTGTATGCATTAATAGAATCCATTAAATTCATATATTTCAACAGATAGTAATTTACAATCTTTTATAAGATCTGTCATTAAACACAGTCAGAGATATAGGATTGTCTCAGTGCATTACATAGCAAATTGTACTCCCCTTTCCTCTGAAATGACTTGACTTTAGAGACTAAATATGAATGTCAATGCATTGGACAGCCACATTAGGTATACTTCTTGCTCCACCATCGCCTGGGAATATGTGGAATAAACCTTTTAGCACTGGCAAAGCTGAGAATAAGAGTGAACTATATTCAAAGTGGCTGGAGGAAAAAATGTGTGGGAGTGCTATCTATTTCACTTTATACATAAAAAGAGAAAGAGATTGAATGTGTAACTCTCATTTATGAATTGTAATGGCTCTCGTATGAGTTGCTAACTATTCTTTTCAACCTATATTTGTTACTTTTTTTCCTTGTGGTTCTTTCATACAACCTAAGGAGATGAAGAAACAATCCATTCTTTTAGACACTCCACATCAAATTCAGAGGTCTCTTCAACCCTGGATAGGTATAAAAATCACTCATTAACGTTAGTAATAAAGGTGCCTTCTCTCAAATCAGAAAAAACAAGTTGTAAGTATGTGAGGTAAAAAAGGGGCATAAGGGCTGATTAGAACAGAAGATGGAGGAAAAAGTGGTCTTATGCCTAGACTTTAATGAGTTAGTGGAGGATTATAGATGAACTATATCAACTTTTAAAATACTACTGACAAATCTCTCAGGGAGGCTTTTGCCTTGAGTGCCTATTTAATAACACACTGAGATTACCACAATTAAGTATAGATGGCCAACATATTCAATGGATTAGTATCTGCTGTATATACAATCTTTATATACTTATCTAATTATACATTTAGTAAGGAGGAGTTATAATACTATCACATAAAGCTTGAACTTTCACCTCTTTTTTAATAAATGAATTCACAATTTAAAAAACTCAGCCATTCTTCAGCTGTTAAATATGGCAGGCCATTAGCCCATCTCACTGGAGTTTGTATTCATCATTCTAATGGCAAACCACTAGGCTAAACTCATAAAGAAAAAACAGAGAAAACACTATTGTCTGCTGACGATTTCTATGTACCTGGGACCTATTTTGTCTGTAGGATGTTTGTCTACAGTTCAATGTCACATAATTGTTGGTAATGGGTGACTTTACTACTTTGTTTTTGAAGGAAAACAAAGGAATATGATTGAACAGAAGGGGAAGGACATTGAAATGGGTCAGAGTAACTTGGTTGTAAGGGACAGAAGAGCAAGACAGAACAGTTTATAAATAGAGACTTAGAAGTAGTGTATGAGAAAGGAAAAGTGTTGTCCTTTCCCTTTGTGGATTGTTCTGGAGGACTCAAATATAGTGCTACGTAAGACGTCAAAAAATGGTATATTTCAGAGCAAAGTAAACAAAATGATCAAGGAGTTGTAGGCAATGAGTCATGAGGAAAGATGAAAAAGAATATATCTTCATTGCTTGGCTAATACGACTAACAAGCAAACTGTAAACTTTCTTCAAGATTATATAAAGGGGTTCTTTAATTTATCTGTCTAGATTTGTAAGGACATACTATGAAAGGGAACATCTGAGATGCCTTCAAGGTAAGTTACAAAAACAAGCATTTAACTGAGACTATCACCTTAACCACTGAGCACAGAAGAAATGGATATTTTAGAAGAGTGCAGTGTTATGCATTAAACAGATATGGGACAGAAAGAAGGTCTCCTTAACACGGAGCGCAGCTGGTCTGTCAAAACATCTAGGGAAGTGATGAAAGCTCCCAGACTGGCTAGTAAATGTATATAAAAGTAGAGACTCCCATGCTGGTAGTAATAATCCAGAAGACCCAATGCCATACCCTCAGGTAGTGGATGTCTCTCAAATGATTTCTGTGTAACAATAGCAGATTGTGATTATTTCACTTTTTTTTTTTTTTTAATATAGATACTGTGAAACAAACAGGCCAAAGTAGCGTGATCGTTTAAAGATACTGCATTTCATCAATCCTGCTATATATCTTACATACATGTATGTTTATGCCCATACATATACATTTATATATAACATTATCAAAGAACTGAGGTGAGGTTTTTGGATTCATAAAATCATTTTGGAAGTAGCCCTTCATCCACAGTTTCTGTTGCAAGAAAAGCTTCAGTTACTATAGCTGGAACAAAGGAAGGGCTTGTGAAAATTGCTTTCAGACAAAAAGGCACAAGGGGCATTATGTGCATGTTATAAATTGCTTTCCTGCTGAGATTCACAAGTCTGTATTTTTGGGGCAATAGCTTCCAGGAAACCAAGGGTAACATGCATAAGAGAGAAGCACTGCTTTTGTCATGTGTTTTCATCATTCCCATTTCTTCTATATCACAGGTGACTAGGATTTTAAGAGATGTTTTAGGTAAGCGACTCAGTCTGCAAGGTTAAAAATGGGGGAGTTTGGAATTGTGAGAATAAGAATGAAGGGCAGTTGTAACTTTGGACTGACATTGAAAGCTGCCTTAAAAGAAGCTTGATAGGGTCAAACTAATAAACCTGGGAGTTGCTCAAGGGGAAACCAAATTCTGGAGCTGTGAGACACTTTGACAGATAATTAGCATAAAATGGGGCAAGTACCCCACCACAGAGAAAGTAAATAGCACAATCACAAATAGAACTGAGCCTTCATTAGTCAAAATGATGGACCAAATGTTTGCCTTTGAACCCACAAGAAGGTACCAAAGACAGATTTAGGTTCATAATGAATGAAGAGTCATTCAGAACTACGTGAACGAATGACAATGAAATACATGCACCTGGTGATAGCAGCTGTATTTTGGCTTCTTTGTAAGGATTGAGGGATATTCCTGCATACATCATTGTTCCCGCACAGCATCTTAGACTCTAAACTGGAAAGGTGTGGACTTGATGGATGGACCACCTGGTGGATAAAGAATTGGCTGGATGGTCACACACAGAGAGATGCTGTCAATGGCTTAATGTCCAGTTGGAAACGGGTAACAAGTGGTGTCCCTCAGGGATTGGTGTTGGGACCGATCCTATTCAACATCTTTGTCAGCAACATGGACAATGGAATTGATGCACCCTCAGCAAGTTTGCCAATGACACCAAGCTGTGTGGCTCAGTTGATACACTTGGAGCGAAGGGATGCCATCCAGAGGGACCTTGACATGCTTGTGAGGTGGGCCGATGCCAACCTTATGAAGTTTAACCAAGCCAAGTGTAAGGTCCTACACCTGGGTCAGGGCAATCCCAGACACAGCTACAGGCTGGGCAGAGAAGAGATTCAGAGCAGCCTGCAGAGAAGGACTTGGGGGTATTGGTTGATGAGAAACTTAACCTAAGCCGGCTTCAGTGTGCACTCACAGCCCAAAAACCAACCATGTCCTGGGCTGCAGCAAAAGAAGTGTGACCAGCAGGTCATAGAATCATAGAATAGTTATGGTTGGAAAGGACCTTAAGATCATCCAGTTCCAACCTCCCTGCCATGGGAGGACACCTCGCACTAAACCATGTCGCCCAAGGCTCTGTCCAACCTGGCCTCTTCATCAGGGACTGTAGTGATAGGACAAGGGGTAATGGCTTCAAACTTACACAGAGGAAGGTCAGGTTAGATATAACGAAGAAGTTCTTAACTGTGAGGGTGGTGAGACACTGGAACAGATTGCCCAAGAAGCTGTGAATGCTCCATCCCTGGCAGTGTTCAAGGCCAGGTTGGATGGTGCCTTGTGCAAGCTGGTTTAGTGGAAGGCATCCCTGCCCATGGAAGCATTTGGAACTAGATCTTTTGGTCCTTTCCAATCCTAACCATTCTATGATTCTATACTGTTAAGTGTCACATGTAATACACCAGTACAAATTAAAATCTTGGGGTTTGTGTGGTACATTGTGGATTTGCTTACCTGGACATGTGGGTTTTTGATATTGTCTGTATCCTTGTCTTAAGACATAGCTAATAGCCAATGTGCTTGCCTGAATGGTGAATCAAAACTCAAGCCTTGCTGTGTTGAAATCAATATCACTTTTATGAAGAAATCTTATGTCTCTCTGAAAGCTTGATGATGAATAACATTAACTCTATTCCTTCCCACCCACCTCTCCACAATGATACATTCCTTATGTTACAGCTAGAGCAGCGTGAAAAAAGGAGGCTTGTTAACTGGGTCCTTCACCTTTTTAGCAAGAACTGAGACCTAGTTTCCTGTATTCTTTTCTTCAGGCTTTTGAACTTTACTTGCTTTCTAATTCTCATCCCTAAAGTTTTTGATACACAAACAACAAACACTCAGCTTCTGGAAATTCATTATGAAGCCAAATAAAACAGGTCATAGTTGAGAGGTTTTGAGGAGGACAAGTGTAGAGTTCATGCCTTATTCACAAAGATTCTTGGATCCTACACATTAGTTTAAAGTTGTATGTTTAAAACATTAAAGTAGCCATGTCATGTTAAACCAAAACTCCATCAATCCCAGTATCCAGTCCATTAACTTTAACCCTGATGAGAGTACAAGAACCAGATCTCTACATAAAACACTTCCCTGGCATATTTTTTAACTTCTAACAATATGCAAATCAAGGTTTTCCTGAGATGGAGGTGGTGTCTTTAATTTTTTTGTCTGAGATTTGTATCTTGAGTTCTCATTGCCCATCATCTTGTGCAAAGTGGAAGTAAAATGCTGTCATTCTGATCAGGCTGCATTTTACACCTATTTTCCACTGATGCAAATGACAACATCAGAGCTAAGGAAATGGCAAAAGAGGCACTCAGATTGAATATGCTTCTCCCTTTGATTACACTTCTGATAAACATTTCCTAGGAGCAAGTTTCTGTTATAGAAAATTTCGAAAGGGGAGGGGTTGTATAGCAGAGGGATCGAATTATTTCTTTTTTTTTTTTTTTTACCTTTCAATGCAAAGTGCAGCATAAATCCTTGCAAAACTCTAGCAAGAATTTTCTGTGTGCAAGCTAGAGACAATATTTGTAATACTTCTGTTTATCTGTGTATCTCCCAGCAGACCTGTTTGTAAGTCTGTTTCTGTGCACATTTCTTTGTGTATATCAGTCCGTTTTTCTTCCTGCTGCCTCTCTCTCTTTTTTTTGTTATGTATGTGCTGTCTCTTTCCCAAATCGCTTATGCTTATTTTCCAGACGCATTTATTTATGTTCCCTCGCTAATTGAAAATCTCATATTTGAAGTTATTATTCTGATTGATGTCTGTCATTTTGATCAAGCAGTTGCTCACAGATGCTTTGTTAGAACAATTTTGCTTGTTAGTTTATCACCATCCATCTCCCTGCTGACCTTCTGTGATGTTAGGTAGCAAAACCATTACATATCTCCTGCAAACAGAAAGACAATTGGCCTTCCTCTCACGTGCACATGACTGTAGCTACAGCTGAAAACCCCAGGACATTCAGCTGCATGGGCAGGTTCCATCTCAGACTGTGATGTAGATTTCTTCCTAGACAGTGAAACAGGGAAAATTACTTGTTATAATACAGGAATGCCATAGATCTTTCCAGTTACATGCTTAAGCAGTAGGAAGGTGTGTTGTACCAGCTTTTTGCTCAATAGCTGACAACTCAACTGCCCAATCAAACACAAGCTTTGTGAGTCTTCTGAGGAAATAAAGTTAATAAAAATAACAAAAATTGAAAACAACACTTATGATTAAGTCTACTAAGATCTCAGATTCTCGTTTTTGAAGCTCAGATTTTCAAAGCTGTTGCACTGCAAACTCATGAGTATTTCTGGCAGAGATGTTCCCTTGGTATATAAAGTTCTGCTCTGAGCATGCCAAGAACTCCAGTCTTGACAGAGTGAGATATCTATTTTATGCCTAAACCCTCCTGAGATTCACAAAACAGGCATGTCTCTGCCTGTCTTGTGTGAAGGACTTGCTCCCAGAGTTATACACTGATACGTATTAAGTATTTATTGGAGCAGGGACCAGAACCCATGTGTTCTTCTCCCACATGACTACCCAACCCGATAGACAAAGGAATCTTCCTTATTCATTCTTTCTGTCTGTCTTGATGAATATTTCATTTTATCTTGCAAAGTGGAATAACTTCAAGAAAGAAACTCAAAGAATATGTACCCAGGAATAACCAATAATACAAAAGTTAGAATTATCTCTGAGGAAAGAGGACATGTGAATTCAATCCCCTGAGCCAGAGGTAGAACCACCCTACTCCTTCCACTATTGTAAAAGAAAGCAATGCATCCTTACACATATTACTTGAAGATCAGCCTTATAGGTATGTTTCAAGAATACCCTAAGACTCTACCAAGAGTTTGTGGGCTCATTATTTTATGGGAATGTTCTTTTAAAGCCATGAAATTCATTTATACAGTAACTACCAGTATTTCATTACAAATGGCCTTTAGATAAAAGAGATGAGATCATGAAGTGGTGACTGAAACCAGGTCTTTTTTTTCCTGTGTTTAAAACCCAGTCTTCTGAGTGAGTTCTTTCCCTCTCAAAGCAGTCCATAGCCATTTTGGCTTAATTGTTCTCAATGAGATTGTTTACTATTTGTTCTTAATAAGATTGCCTTGAATCCTTGAAGAAGGAAGCAAGTAAGTTTGAGTCTCCCGTATGCTGTTCAGTCTTTGTTCTTCTTATCTAGACTATTCCCTAAAAAGAACAGCTCCTCTGCAGGCCACATATTTAATTCACATATGTTTCATTTCTGAAAAGCATACTTTTATAAAACGGTCAGGGATCTAAATCCTGGATGAAGAGTGCAATTCACCTTAGCCAGAAGGACAGCTCCTTTGGCTTGCAGACATACAAGTTTCATCCATCCTTCTATTTCAAGTGACCACATTTGGTCAGAAATATGTGTGTTAATTTTAGGGAAGCTTTCTTCAAATACAGCTATTGTGGATCTGCTTTTACATGGTTATTTAGTTCGAAACCAAAACAGAAAATGAAGAGAAACCGTGACAGACTAAAAACCAGGAGAAAGGCTAAAAGAAATAACAAACAAGAACTTTATGGGAAAAGTGAAGGAATTACGAATGAAAGATCTTTCTGGGAATACTGTTCAAAATACTTCTTCATGGGTTTATAACAGTTAGTTTTATGCTAATAAAGACACAAGATGTAATGTGCTTGTAGTAAGATTTTTAACGATCTTAATTTAATTATGTACTACAAGCGTAGAAATATATCTTTTAGTTTGTGGTTGTTTTTCCTTTTTAATGTTTTCTCCAGCACCAAAGCTTCCTGGAAATGACAAGAGAGAAACATTCCTTGCACGGGGTTTTGTTAACGACAAGACATGAGTTGGTTTAAGTAGTCTTTCCTGATATTTTGTTTATCCTCATTGACTCATTAACGTTTTCTAAAGACTCAAAATCCAATATCAGAGACAAATTTTCCTTGAAATATTCCCATCCCAGTGCGCCACAAGTTTATGATAACAAGCTTGTACTTTCATTTTTCCTGATCCAGACTCCTTCCATCTCTTTTAAGAAGTAATCATGGTTTCTTTCATTAAATTGAATGCAAAAGTACTTGAAGCTGTAGTCAGAGTCTTTTTTTGTAGCAGCATGGCTATATATATTTCCTAACACAGTGACTGAAAAAAAAAAAATCCATAATATTATGTACTTATGCTGTATAATTTTGTCCACAGTTGTTATACTACTTTTGGTCACACTAACTCTGCCATTCTATGCATTATACACATGTTATATACATATGTATGTAATTTAGTATGTATGCAATGGTATGTAATTTAGGACATTACCTTTTTGCTTGTTTGGTTTTTGTCTGGGGTTTGGGGTTTGTTTTGGTCAAGATTCAGTCTGAGGTGTATTTCCAGGTGATGTAGAGCCCCAGGGCTGCTTGTCTTGGGGCATATTTTGATGCCATATGCTTGTAGACCCAGAACTGGCCCTCTGGTTTCCTAGGAATTAAATTTTACAGTTGCATAGTCCTAAAGGCATGATAAGGTTGTGAAGGTATTGGAATGTGTTTTCTTGAGATAACTTTTTTTTGGTGATGGTAACCTTAATATCAAACATTCATTTAATCTTCACAATCAGAGGAAAAGAATTTTGTGGCCCTAAAAACCTTGCAAAATGAAATTCTAGGTTGAATTTATTTCTTGTTTCCCCAAAAAACTCTTTTTGCCTTTAGAAAGTATGAGTTTTGCCATTGGAAATAGAAAATACATAGAATGACAAACAAATAATTCTACTAGGAAAAGAAATCTAGAGTATTTTTTTTCTATACCTTGTATTTGAAGTTCCAACATAATTTATCCTGTCCAAACATATGACTAAATGAGAAACAAAAAATATGCTATACATAAATTAGTTTGGAATCAAATGAGTATTGATAAAATTTGCAGCTGTTTTTAACTAGAAACCAAACCTTTGAGTGATTAACTCCAAATCTCTTTCTTCTTTCTTTTTATTATTTTTTATGGTAGTTACAGACAGAGCTTTTAAGTCAGTAGAGGGAAAGTATATTATTTCCATCCCCCTTTTAAACACTCTATAAAGAACTCTATCGTTCATAATAGCTTTGTTTACTGCGTAGTACAACATGTTCTAATTATCACCTCTGCCTCACTAACCATACGGTTTATATTCTCACACTCATCAGTTGTTTTTATGCCCCCTGCAGAAATGAAGAGAACATTAATAAGAATAATTTTTTCAGGACATCATTTTGGGGGAATAATACACTAAAGCAAAGAAATTCAGCTTTGCTTCAGCACCTTTCCTTTCCTTTCCTTTCCTTCCTTTCCTTTCCTTTCCTTTCCTTTCCTTTCCTTTCCTTTCCTTTCCTTTCCTTTCCTTTCCTTTCCTTTCCTTTCCTTTCCTTTCCTTTCCTTTCCTTTCCTTTCCTTTCCTTTCCTTTCCTTTCCTTTCCTCCATTCCCTTCCCTTCCCTTCCCTTCCCTTCCCTTCCCTTCCCTTCCCTTCCCTTCCCTTCCCTTCCCTTCCCTTCCCTTCCCAACCCTTTCCTTTCCTTTCCTTTCCTTTCCTTTCCTTTCCTTTCCTTTCCTTTCCTTTCCTTTCCTTTCCTTTCCTTTCCTTTCCTTTCCTTTCCTTTCCTTTCCTTTCCTTTCCTTTCCTTTCCTTTCCTTCCCTTTCCTTCCCTTTCCTTCCCTTTCCTTCCCTTTCCTTCCCTTTCCTTCCCTTCCCTTTCCTTCCCTTTCCTTCCCTTTCCTTCCCTTTCCTTCCCTTTCCTTCCCTTTCCCTTCCCTTTCCTTCCCTTTCCCTTCCCTTTCCTTTCCTTCCTTTCCTTTCCTTTCCTTTCCTTTCCTTTCCTTTCCTTTCCTTTCCTTTCCTTTCCTTTCCTTTCCTTTCCTTCCTTTCCTTTCCTTTCCTTTCCTTTCCTTCCTTTCCTTTCCTTTCCTTTCCTTTCCTTTCCTTCCCTTTCCTTCCCTTTCCTTCCCTTCCTTCCCTTCCCTTTCCTTCCCTTTCCTTCCCTTTCCTTCCCTTTCCTTCCCTTTCCTTCCCTTCCCTTTCCTTCCCTTTCCTTCCCTTTCCTTCCCTTTCCTTCCCTTTCCTTCCCTTCCCTTTCCTTCCCTTTCCTTCCCTTTCCTTCCCTTCCCTTTCCTTCCCTTTCCTTCCCTTCCCTTTCCTTCCCTTTCCTTCCCTTTCCTTTCCTTTCCTTCCCTTTCCTTCCCTTTCCTTTCCTTTCCTTCCCTTCCCTCCCCTTCCCTCCCCTTCCCTCCCCTTCCCTCCCCTTCCCTCCCCTTCCCTCCCCTTCTCTGCCTTCCCTTGCCCTTGTCAAAACATGTTTTGACTTTTTTGCTACCATCCATACCCACCTTGCCTTTCACCTAGGAAATATAATGAATGAAGTTTATTTGCTGTCCTGGGTTCAGCTATAGCAGTCATTTTTCTCCTGCTTAGTAGCTGGTGCAGTGCTGTGTTTTTTAACTTTCAGCCTGGGAACAACGCTGATAACACCGATGTTTTTAGTTGTTGCTAAGTAATGTTTATTCCAACCAAGGACTTTCTCAGTCTCATGCTTTGCCAGGGAGGAGGGGAAGCCGGGAGGAAGCAGAGACAGGACACCTGACCCAAACTAGCCAAAGGGGTATTCCATACCACAGCACGTCATGCCCAGTATATAAACCGGGGGGAGTTACCCGGAAGGCCCAGATCACTGCTCGGGTCGGGCTGGGTATCGGTCGGCGGGTGGTGAGCAATTGTATCCTCTCCCCTTGTTATTTCACTAATCGTTATTATCATTGGTGGTAGCAGTAGTGGTTTTGTGTTATACCTTAATCGCGGGACTGCTCTTATCTCAAGCCGTGGGAGTTGCATTCTTCCCATTCTCCTCCCCATCCCTCCGGGAGCGGGGGGAGGAAGAAGGTGGGGGGGGGGAGTGAGCGAGCGGCTGTGTGGTTCTGAGTTACCGGCTGGGCTCAAACCACGACATTTGCTTATCTGTAAAATTCTGGAAATCAGTAAATACACAATTAAGTCATGTACTTTGTCCAGTGGTCAGACCCATCTAGACCTCTTGGAAACATTTGCAAATATTTAGTCCATGTTTAGCATCAAAGAAGAACATTATTTCTTTTATTCTTAATATCAGAAAAGGACACGAAAACTATTAGTACTAGGTGTAGATATATATATTTATATAATACACACACACATCCATCCATGGTATTTATGTCACACAGGAGATGCCTTTTCATAATTCCTGATAAGAAAAGCATATTACCAAGGATGGATTCAGTGCCTTTTGTCAGCTAAGTTTGTTAGCATACCTGCCTGTTACCTCTGGGTATGAAAGTTCACCATATTCAGAAAATACATACCATATTAAAAATAAAATAAAATAAAATAAAAAGCTGGAAATTATCTGAACAAAACTGGTTCCAATTCTGTATGATATTCATTTATATTTTAACAGAAATGTGAAAAACTAAAATAAAAATTGCTGTTGATATGCTCATCCATAACAAAATGAATGATTACCAGGTTAGCAGACTTCAGGTCATTTTAAACAATGTCTTGATCTTCGTAGGGGAAACTAATAAATTTCACCATCTATTTGTTATTACTCTAGTACCTGTTCATCCCTGTCATTTCTTTTAAAAATCACTTCCTTTTCTGAATTTTGGTGGGGAGGTAAAATCGTGTGTGTTGGGGGGAGTCCTTTATTATTTTCTCTGCAGGGAGAAAAGTTACTTATGCATGTACAACCACCCATGCAGAAAACTGCATGTGCTTCCGAGACTGACCTGGCTGTAGGTATGGCAGTTCTGCTCCAAAGGCCCCACAGATGTATAACTATAGCATGGTACTTAACCTAGCAAGCACTGTATTTACAGTCAGGCCAAAAAGATCAAGTAACTGACAGAATAGTCTGTTGTCTGTGTGACTTTTCTTTTTAGAATGTGATTTTTGGAGAATTGCATTCTGTTTTCCCAATGAGAATATATTTCAAGTAAACAGCCATTCTGTGATTCCCAGCAGTGTTAAGCAGTTCGACCACACATTGACTTCATTGTTCAGGCCTCTGTTCTGCTGGACAAACTAAATTCTGTCATCTCACTGTTAAATAGAAATTAGCTAAGGGATTCACAGACTTGACTTTGCTTATTTCTTAAACTCTTTCGTTATGAAAACTCTTGCAGGATTTTTCCACGTTGTAAATGCAGAGGCCTGAAAGTTAATAGTCACCCTCATTGCATAAAGAATAGGAAAGCAAAGCCTGGGCACAGGAAGTCTAATTCACCAACTGAGAGTTGCTATCTCACAATACAGAGCCAATTGACATAGTTGTTGCTCATGGAAAATAAAGCCTACAGTCCTCTCGTCCCACTAATTTCCATGGGCCAATAATGGGAATAAATTGATGCACAAGGATATAATGTTAAAGAAAATCTGACACAAAATAGCTTTTGGTATTACGAACAGCTTCCTTTCACCAACTCTGAAAACCGACTTCCCATCAACAATATAGTGAATTGGGCCTGAAAATAAAAGTATCACTACAAATTCTCCATTTTCTCCAACAAGAAAAATAACATTCTCTCATTAAATTTTACAAATAAATTTAAATCACTGACTTGAGCAAAACTGATGACGTAGCTAACCAAAGAATCTCCAAAGCCAGTACTGAATTTTTAATGACAAGTGAAAAAAAGTAAATAAATGAATCTATATTTAAAGTGAAAAAGCAGGCAAAGCATTTATTTGGTACGTAAAAGTCTGCAGAACACCCTTCTGATCACTCTGTCTGCATGCAAAACCAGTCATACACAAAGAGTTTTATTTTCTTCTGTAGAATAGGATTTAGCTGCTGAGGACTTTTTTCTTCCTAATTAGCTGTCAGCTGTTACTGTCAGCAGTGATTAAACATAAGCAGGGGTTGTGATTCATCAACGGCAGATAGAATCATCACGGATGTAAAGTATTCTTTGTCCCAAGGTCAGATCCTGTATGAAGCTAGGACAACTTTATGCACCAATCCCTGTGTCTGGTTTGTTTATGGTAATTCATTTACTGTCATATCATTACTGAACAAAGATAAAAATTACATGCAATTGGAGAAATATGTTCAGAAAACATGCGGAGGATGAAGTGTGTGTATAGGTATGTGTGTGTGCTCTATGAACAATATTATATGCTGGATCTATGGCTATGCACATACATTCTAGCGTGCATATTAATGCTCCATATCTATAGAGAACCTGATGTATTCAGAGATCTCAGGAGAGCTTAAAAGCATTACAGCATCCCTCCCCTGGGCATTGCTTTGGTATGTTTCTTAGCCAGCAAAATCCTCAAGAAGTGTCACTTACCAAATATTTGTACACTACCTAAAACAACAAGACTCTAATCAGGATCAGCAACTCTGGACGTTTTTAATACCTACTTAATAATAATAATTACAGGTGGCTAAAATTAGGTATAAAGAGATTAAGTGATTTGTTGGACTATGCACAGCAAGCAAATCACTAAGTGCACAATATGCCCTGGGATTCTGTGTTCCTAAACTTATGTCTCAGCTAGCAAATTTGTAAATCCAGAGAAGCTGAGAATCATGCTTGACAAGCTTGATTGTCTTCTACAAATAAGAATCCTCTCAGCTGACTCAGGTTGAATAGTAGACACTGCCCACCTGGATTTCTCCAAGGCTTTTGATATGGTTTCCCACAGCCTCCTCCTTGAGAAACTGACATGTTAAGGTCTTGATGAGTGGTCTGTGTAGTGGGTGGGGGACTGACTGCACTGAGAGTGTGGTGGTAAGCAGCTCCTTTTCACACTAGTGACCTGTCACTATTGGGGTCCCCGAGGCAACAATACTGGGCTGAATGCTGTTTAATAACTTCATAAGTGATCTGGATAATGGGATCAAACGGGATCAAGTGTACCCTGACCAAGTTTTACAACGTTACCAAACTGACTGGGGAAATAAACACTTTAGATGGGAAAGCCACCCTGCAGGATGACCTAGGTAGGCTGGAAGAGTGGGCTAACAAGAAACTTATGAAGTTCAACAACGACAAGTGTAAGGTCTTGCACCTGGGTAAACAATCCAGTAGTGCAGTACAGGATAGTATCTGCCAGCTGGGGAGCAGCTCTGTGGAAAGAGATCAGGGGATCCTGGTGGACAACAAGCTCAACATGAGTGAACGGTGTGCAGCTGCGGCAAAGAAAGCCAACAGGATGCTGGGTTACATCAACAAGGGTATCACCAGCAGACATAAAAATGTCATTGTCCCACTCTGCTCAGCACTTGTCAGGCCACACTTGGAATACTGTGTTCTGTTTGGATCCTTTCTGCATAAAAAGATGTACAAGGAAAGCTGAGAGAACGGGGTTTGTTCAGCTTTGTGAAAAGGAGGCTTGGTGAAGACCTTATCACCATGTTCTAATACTTAGAGGGTGGCTGCAAAGAAGATGGAGACTTCTTTTTACAAGTAGTCACATCGAAAGGATGAGGGTAATGGGCACGAGTTACAACTGAGGAGATTCTGGCTGAACACAAGAGGGAAATTTTTCACAATGAGAACAATCAGCCATTGGAATAATCTCTCCAGGGAAGTGGTGGACTCCCTAGCATTGAACACTTCTAAGATTTAGCTGGACAGGGTGCTGGGACATCTAGTCCAGGTTGTGCTTAGAAAGAAAGGTTGGACAGGATAATCCTTGAGGTTCCTTCCAACCTGGGTTTCTAGGATGCTGTGGTAATAGTTCTTGCAGCGATTATTCCTGACACTCCAGTAAACCATCACTATCAATGACGGCCATCAGGTGAAATCTAACCATAATTAAATAAAATCATCTATTTCTTTTTAATTTATCTTTCACGAAAAAAACCCCAAACAAACCCCAAACCAAAAAAAAGAGACAAAGAACTCATTTATGTATTTATTTATCCTTTATTTCTTTAAAGAATTCTTGACACCTACAAACATATAGTCATATGAGGAATAATCATTGACTTTGACTATTCCTGCATCTCAACAACAAGCAGTGAAAAGCAAAGAGAATGAGACATTGGCAGCCATTGTTTTTTCTTCTGAAAAGCCAGAGTTTGCTCACCTGATTCATACATCAGGTAGTTCGATACGAAAGTTTACAACAATGAGGATCATTTTATGCCTAATTCATGTAAAGAAAAAAGGGCTTTCTCTTCAGAGCATATGAAGTTCATCAAATAATTTGACAATCTCTAATCAAGAGTCAGGAGAGGAGATATAAATGACCCTTATATCTTCTTCCCCCCCCCCCCCCTCCAAAAAAAAGCACAGAAGTCAGAAAAATGCTGGCAGAGGAGGATAAAGGACACAAAATAGCTGAAATTGGATGATGATATGTTGGATTAAGACAGCATATTACATTCTGGGATCTCAAAGCCCTTTCCAGGCTTCAATTCACAAGCTAAGTGTCATTACAAGTATTTTTGGGATAATCAAACTGGTAAGTGGAGTGCCATGACTCATTTTAAGTTATCCAGCAACTCTCAGGAGAGCTGAACACAAAATTCAGAACTTGCAGTCTTCAGTACCTTTTGCAGTTATTACAGAAGGAGTCAAGGGTCAAAAAAAAAATCATTCTTTCCCCAACAAACTTGTGAATAACAAAGGGATTTCCTCAATTTCATTTTATTTTGTTGCAATTTTTCAAAGAGCCTAGAGGAAACCGTCCTTGTCAGGCATCATCTGAGTGGCTGTGGTGGAACCTTATCTGCTGAGTTTTATCTATTCCAGATAAACAGCTGTAGATGTTTCCTTTCCTTTCCCACAACAAAAGACTTAAGTTGTCCACAAGGCATTCCTGGAATTGATACCAAACCTCCTCCTTGTCCCAGATGACCAGTGTTACATCTGTTATGCCCTGACTCTCTGTATTTGAAATACAAGCTTTCCCAGGTCCAATTACACAGTCAATATCTCTGTCTTCTGACAGACCCTCCTTTTACATTCTTAAGTATTCATTCCCCTGTATTCCTGCTCTCAGGCTTGCTGAGTTTCTAGCTCCTGTCACTAAAATATGAATTCTCCATTCTATTGCTTGTAAATTTTCTACTCTGCAGATTTTAGCCCCTTTAGACAAACTTGGCTAGATTCCTTTTCATAAGTGTCAGCTATCTTGGGATGTTTCCACTCGAACAGGACCAAGAAAAGTTGAGTAACCCTTTATGGTTATTCTAGTCTCTGCTGTCAACACAAAACACAAGGAACCAGTTCAATCCCACCCCTGAAGTCAATCTACAAAGCAAACAGGATTAATAGGTAGAACAAGCCACCCATAATATTTCATTAACACTATTCAGAAATCAGCAGAGTTTTACATGCTGTTGTTCAGTCATCCTAAGCTTGCCTTAGGCACATGATCCTGGTTGCCTGAAGAACACACTTCATTCTTAAAAGTTATCATTGCTCTTATTCTGCATGTCATTTGACTCCAATGAAGACCAAAAGACATATATCAGATCTTCAGCAGTATCCCATTGAGAGTTCTCATGGCACTTCAGGCACTTAGGCATGATCTATGCTCTCAACAGTTAAAGATAATGACTTCAGGAATAATTTTTCAAAGGTTTTATATTAAATGAGACTAAAGTGCAAGCAGGGTATTAAAGTACCTTGTTATTTGCAGAGTGCTTAGAGTAACCTTAAATATGGAGATGATCAAATTTCATGACCTTTACTTTTAATTTTTTCCCTTTCTTTTTTTTTTTTCCCCCTTCCTTTTTGTGTGTAGAAGTCTGGCATGTATTCATGCTTCATCTAGACTGGGACACAGACATCCATAACCAAGGTGTATGTGCATACATACACAAGCTGTACATCAGGTGGTATAAGTACCTCTGTCTTTGAAACACTGCATTGAGAATATTGCAGCCTATGTATTCAGCTGGGTCCATTTGCTTAGCTTCATGTGATACCGGATCTGTATTACAGTGATCTGCACTTTCAGCTCATGCAGGTGCAACACTTTTTTGGCAAGGAAAAAGAAACAGAGGCCTAGATAATGTCTTCATGGGCCTCTGTGATTGCAGGATTGGGCCTTTCATCTTTCAGTTAGATAGATACAATATTATTCACTCCTTCTCCTAACAGCCACGATCTGCACTGTTAAGCAGTCCTGTATTGCATGCCACCACTGACTGCATTTCAATCATGCTAGGGCAACTTATTTACAGAAACAATGCACTGTGTATAAATTCATATGCATACACATGCACACGCACACAAACATATCACAGAGCTAATAATGATATCCCTGTGTTGAATTGTGCAGTCAGGTAGAATTTAAGTTGCTGATTTTAATGTTCAGAATAAGCTTCAACAAAGTTGCAGTCCCATTCATAGCTTTTTAATAGAACAATACACTAATTTGATCTTGCCTCACCCACTTACTATTAAATGATCTGCGTAGCCAACTGATACAATTTCATGGGCAAAGGAAAGATTTATTTTGTGGTACATTGGAAAGTATTTGTGTTTGATTCATTTTAAATAGAAGTTTCTGTGACGCCGCATGACTATTTCACATATTAGAAAGACTCCTGGCAAGTATAAAGGTAATTCAGTCAGAAAAAGGTAATTTACCCTGTGATTTTTCACATGGAGTTCAACAACAAAATGAATATTCCAGGTATAATGGAACATTCACTGCAGTGCCAGCACTGTCAACCTTTGCTTCTTTGCTGCTCAAATTTTCCCACACCGTATTTACGACTTCCTCCCTCTGTGCATAGGGAACATCTCCATGAATACCTACAAAGCCATGTCACCACTTCTTTCAAATTCTTCTTTCACTCAACACAGCAATGGCTTGTTAGAAATACACCTAAAACACTTATGCAGCCAGTTGCATGTGCTTGTAGAAAAGGTAGTCTCTTCTTCATGTAACTAACTCATGTCACTTAGAATTGTCTCACCTGCTAGTTCTCCACCTCCTCCCTTTGCCATCGTCATTGCTTGTCTCTCATTTTACACTTAAATGATAAGCCCCTTTGGGGAAACACCATCTAGTAAGATTTAGGTCTGCTGAATGTGCAGTGCTGAAGGACTCAGACCTCAAAGCATTGTGTGCAACTAAATAATAATATCAGTAACAGCAAATTCTGATGTATTCTGGCTCCTTAAGGCTGATACTCTCACCACTTCAAGCTTCGTAAAACTGCAAATATGGGCTAACACAACAAATTAACAACAAGGGAAGTTCACAGAAGGGCAATCCAGCCCAAAGCCTGCCAAAGATATTAGCATTCATTTTGCAACCTTGTCTCCAGTTTGTGTAAAGTTGATGGTTGGAGGTTACACTTTCATTAAAAATTGACAACATTTTAAATGCTAATCAAAACTGCTTGTCCTTTCTACCTCTATTTATCTTGGGGTGGGGGGAAGAGAATTAAAAAGGGGGAGGGAGGAAGAAAAGAGAAACAAAACATAAAAGAAACCTGACTTTGAACTGCAACAAATAGTCTCCCACATCTCTCCCTCCCTCCTTCTGTGCAGGACAGATAAGAGCTACGCAGATTGAGTGTCAGGACCTCAGTGGCAAGGAGGAAAGCTCAGTTTCTGGAGTTCAGGATGCTCTTTGCAAGAAGAGAAGGTAAAAGGCTGCAAATCAGAGGCACTGGAAACAGAAGCATAGAGTAGGCTTTTCACTGGTAATATTGCTGTAAGGTGTATGTCATTTCACAGAGAAAAAGGAAGGTAAAAAGAAAGAAAACAACAAACCAGCAAACTGACGAAATAAATCTAAAAATAGTGTGTATTTATTGAATGTAAAATATTGATCAGAACTAATCCTCAGGCACGGGTAATATCTAAGTGAAGCCTTAAGGTAGTAGCTAACTGAGAAATACTAACACATTTCTGTTGCAGCTAGAAATATACTGGGAAAAGACAGAAAGGTATTCCTTAGGAAGAAAAAAATATATTCAAGCATTTCTGAGCAAAACTATTTTCCTTTTTTTATATATATATTATTTTCATTTCTAGGAATGCTTATAAGCTTTTGTTCTCAGAAAACAAATACAAATTCATGAAACAAACAAAATAATTTTTTAAATGAAACTTGATCAACTTGAAAACATTCATTTTCCCCAAAGGGTCTTCAAATAAGAAAATACAATAAATTAATAAACAAAACCAGATACGTTTTGTTTTGTTTTGTTTTTTTTTTTTTCCCTGAGAAGTTATAGTGCTGCTCCTCTGAAGCAGCTGTGTAACAGTGAATTACAATGGAACTGGCAGAGATGTGACTGTTCCAGTTAATGCGGCAACCACTGTAAAACCAAGCTATAATCTCACATGTACCCTCAGAGATAAGAGTGAATTGTTGCTAGACAACAAAAATAAAAATATAGTGGAATGCATGGCTATACCTGTACCTATTTCTATACATTTTCTTCCTTTTAGTTTCTACCTGAGTATAAAACCTACTTTCAAATCTGCCTGTTTGCAGCTAGACTTTTAGCTTCTAACTGGGCTCCCAAATCCCTTTATTCAGCATCTCAAATGAAGTGGTTATAAGCATAACTTTAGGCAACAAATCAGAACAAAATAGGTTCAAATGCTGATTTTCTACAAACCTGTATTGTTTAACTTCAAAGAAACCATGCCATTTTGTATTACATCAGAACCCAATCCGACAGTTTTACTGTATTCCTTACTCAAGAACTCAATACATGGATGTGAAATATTTAAATAATAGTAACCCAACACAAATTTGAGCAATTCGAACAGATTAGATGTTTTGATATTTATTTTGTGCTTTCAGAACATCCTTCTTTTTTAATCTCTGTTTTTAAGGGTGCTATTGTATTTAAAAACAAAACAAAATCCAAACCAAACCAAAACGCCAAACACCTCCCAGCCAACCAAACATACAAAACACCTGTGTAACACTTTAGAGTCTTAGCCAAATTTCTGTGCAATCAGCATTTTATAAATACTGCTTCTACTCTTCTGTTAGATCAAGCATTCTTTATACCCTGTGCTGAAATACTGTAAGATGTTCCTGGATGTTGCTAAATCATGTATTTCATACCCTAGAAATGGCAGGTTTTCAACAGAATGTTTATAAAGTGTTTCAAGATTTCTGTAGGATGCTGTATGAAGTAAAAGATGTTATTATTCTGAAATCCTACTCAGCCATGGAATTAGGATCCCAAAGCAGAGACTGAAATAAATATGCTCTTTAGAGTAGGAGAGAGAAGAGAGGAAAAAAGGATTAAATTAATAATATTTCAAGGATTTTTTATTTTAAATTAAAATGCATGATTTAGACCATATTTCAATTATCAGCTCAACATTACTCTTTAAGCAAATGACTAGAGTTAACGAGAGAGCTACTACATATTGAATACATTGATTTTCTGCTTGGTGTAAACTCTAAATAGCTGATTAGATAGCTGTGAATCAGAAGGACTCAGTGTACCTAATATACTCTGCAATAAATTACAAGCTGAAAGCCATACAAATCTTTGAAGGAGAAATGTATTTTAAGCACATGACTATGAAACTTAAATGCAGAAATGTTAATGGCAAACCTGCCCTATCTACCTATTTAAGAAATAATGCACATTTTGGTATACATATCAAGCTAATGCAGAAAACTATTGAGCTTAGAGGTACAAAGATACCTCAAATTTATTTAAAGAAAAAACATTATTGTGAAATGAATACTTAATTGAACTCTTCATTGGATGTTCACACTATACTACCTTTTTCATCCTTCCTCATCATCATCACAGTGGCTGATATGATGTCATGTTCATGCAAACCAGAAGCTTCCGATTTTGAACACTGCATTATGGGGCCAAATTTACCCTTGGAGCAATTGTGAAGTCAGTGTAATTTTACCAGGCCTGAGCATGAATGTATGATTCAGGTTTTCTATAAACAGATGATCTAGATGAACTATATGGAACAAAAGAGGAATAACTATCCTTTCTTAAAAGACAGGTTACTACATTGTTGATAGACAGGTGACATGAAGTCTTATACTCACATTCCTTCTACGTACTTGTTTGTTTGTCAGATCCTTATTCTTGACCTGGCTGTCCATCTACTTTAATTAATTGTCTGTCTGTACCTTTTGATCCTTCCTAATAGCTGTAGCTGTCTAACTGCTACATCTAGTTGTACTACGCCTATCTGATTCTGATCCTTACAAAGGTGCTATCCATCTGTCATATACACACAGTACTTCTTTGTCAATCAAAGTCAACTTTAGCCTTTTATTTAATGTCTAAATGGATGTCTGTTGATAGTTTTTTAATTCCCTGGGATAGAATCCATTTTTTCACTTCATGTATCCACATTACTTATCACTTATTCTGGACCAGAATCCTGACATGGAGCTATTCTTTTACTATAATAATTGTAGTGTATTAGTAGGATTCTTCACATTAGGGACACAGACTTCATCTGTCAAGACCTATGGGTTGTTCTGTGCTTTCCTCACTTTCCTTCTGCAGAATAAATAGTAACAAGTAAGAATTAGGGAAGCATTTAATTTTAATATAACACTAATTTCCAGTGTTAATCATTTCAGATTGTATAAAAAATAATATTTTGAAAAAATGATATGAAGTTACTCAAATATACTTGTAAAGTGCAGGATTGCTCTCCCTTAACTTTAGACCTCCAACAGTTTGTTCTCTAAGTGTCTCTGAGTTACCTTTGTTGAAAAGAGAAGCAGCTGCTTTCAGAAAGCGATTCATATGTTATTTTAGGCATCTAACTCAGGACAGGATGAATCCTCTTCTGTAAGATTTTTTTTCTAATGAATTGGTTTATGATATGCAACTACTTTCTAGGCAAGCCACATAACTTAGAGCAAGCCCATATCTTTTGTCTCAAGGAAGTAACTAATGTTTCATATAAGTGTTTGGTTCTACCTGTAGAAGTTCAAAAGCTCTAACTTTAAATGCAGGTCTTAATAGAAAAAAAAAATGGCAACCTTTTTTCCTTTCTTTTTTGCCCAGGGTGAAATGAATCCTGAATATTGTGGAAAATATTAGGAGTTGTCTATACTTCCCTATTTTGGGAGGTTTATATTTGATTGTTCCATTTCAGGTTTCCAAGCTAATGTAAAAATACAATTGTTTATGGTGGATGGTAAGGTAACTAATATCTATTTGCACATATATTGTGTTTCGTTTCTGTAGAAAGCTTGGCTGCTTAAGTGTGCATGACTAAGCTACCATTCACCTGCAGAAAACCTCTAAAAAAAAATTAAAACCCCCCACAACAAACCAACAACCCAAAGTGGGGGCTTTTGTTTGCATTATTAGTTTGATTTTTTCTTTTTTCTTTTTTTTTTTTTTTTTTTTAATTTTAGAAAAATACCTGGCAAGTTTTTGGGGTAGAAACCCAGTATTTCTTTGGCTGCAAGTTGTATGGCAGAACCCATATGGATTAATACTTTATGCATCTTGGACTGAGACTGAAAGAAAATGCCAAGAGTGGAATCCCAAAAGCATGATAGCAATGCCAGGCTAAAATGCCAAAGACCCTCTAACAGCCATTGTTTAATAGGAATAATTAAATCCAAGTGAAGAGAACGCATTCATATTGAAGACACTGAACAAAATCGGAAATTGGTAAGCCATGCAAATTCTTCTGCCACAGGTAAGTGTTTCGCTGGGCAATATTTACATAATTTTTTCAATCCTGATCCATATTTTCCCTTAGTTTCTCTTGAAATCCTCTGGAAGAATCAGTCTTAATCTCTCTTACATGTAATGCATATGAATACATTATCCGGCAACAGAAATGCTGTAAACATCAACCCTTCTCACTCCCCCCCTCTCTCTCCCCACCCCTATCCAGCTTTGGAAAACCAAAAATATAGGGAAGTTTTGAACAACCAGCTTAGTTTGTGCTCAGAGAGTAACAGTTTTGTGCTGTGCTTGTAGAGCTCATGACACAGGGAGAAAAAGGGAAGGGAAGGGAAGGGAAGGGAAGGCAAGGCAAGGCAAGGCAAGGCAAGGCAAGGCAAGGCAAGAGAAGTGGGAAGGGAAAGGAAAGGAAAGGAAAGGAAAGGAAAGGAAAGGAAAGGAAGGAAAGGAAAGGAAAGGAAAGGAAAGGAAAGGAAAGGAAAGGAAAGGAAAGGAAAGGAAAGGAAAGGAAGGAAAGGAAAGGAAAGGGAAAGGAAAGGAAAGGAAAGGAAAAGGAAAGGAAAGGAAAAGGAAAGGAAAGGAAAGGAAAGGAAAGGAAAGGAAAGGAAAGGAAAGGAAGGAAAGGAAAGGAAAGGAAAGGAAAGGAAAGGAAAGGAAGGAAAGGAAAGAAAGGAAAGGAAAGGAAAGGAAAGGAAAGGAAAGGAAAGGAAAGGAAAGGAAAGGAAAGGAAAGGAAAGGAAAGGAAAAGGAAAGGAAAAGGAAAGGAAAAGGAAAGGAAAAGGAAAGGAAAAGGAAAGGAAAGGAAAGGAAAGAAAGGAAAAGGAAGGGAAAAGGAAAAGGAAGGGAAAAGGAAAAGGAAAGGAAAAGGAAGGGAAAAGGAAAGGAAAGGAAAGGAAAGGAAAGGAAAGGGAAGGGAAGGGAAGGGAAGGGAAGGGAAGGGAAGGGAAGGGAAGGGAAGGGAAGGGAAGGAAGGGAAGGGAAGGAAGGAAAGGAAAGGAAAGGAAAGGAAAGGAAAGGAAAGGAAAGGAAAGGAAAGGAAAGGAAAGGAAAGAAAGGAAAGGAAAGGAAAGGAAAGGAAAAGGAAAGGAAAGGAAAGGAAAGGAAAGGAAAGGAAAGGAAAGGAAAGGAAAGGAAAGGAAAGGAAAGGAAAGGAAAGGAAAGGAAAGGAAAGGAAAGGAAAGGAAAGGAAAGGAAAGGAAAGGAAAGGAAAGGAAAGGAAAGGAAAGGAAAGGAAAGGAAAAGGAAAGGAAAGGAAAGGAAAGGAAAAGGAAAGGAAAGGAAAGGAAAAGGAAAGGAAAAGGAAAGGAAAGGAAAAGGGAAGGAAGGGAAGGGAAGGGAAGGGAAGGGAAGGGAAGGGAAGGGAAGGGAAGGGAAGGGAAGGAAAGGAAAGGAAAGGAAAGGAAAGGAAAGGAAAGGAAAGGAAAGGAAAGGAAAGGAAAGGAAAAGGAAAAGGAAAGGAAAGGAAAAGGAAAGGAAAGGAAAGGAAAAGGAAAGGAAAAGGAAAGGAAAGGAAAGGAAAGGAAAGGAAAGGAAAGGAAAGGAAAGGAAAGGAAAGGAAAGGAAAGGAAAGGAAAGGAAAGGAAAGGAAAGGAAAGGAAAGGAAAGGAAAGGAAAGGAAAGGAAAGGAAAGGAAAGGAAAGGAAAGGAAAGGAGAGAAGAGAAAAGAGAAAAGAAGAGAAAAGAAAAGAAGAGAAAAGAGAAAAGAGAAAAGAAGAGAAGAGAAAAAAGAAGAGAAAAGAGAAGAAAAGAAAAAAGAAGAAAAAAGAAGAAAAAAGAAGAGAAAAGAAGAGAAAAGAAAAAAGTTAAATTTAAGAACTGAAATGGGTGAAGCTCTGCTTAAATTCACAGCAGGAAACAATTACAATGGTTTAATAATCTGTGACCAAGATATAACCACAGAAAACTGCTGATGATATAATCACAAAATGGATAATCTCTATCATTTATTCAATACCAGTGATAGGTAGTTCATCGTGGTGTTTGCAAGACTAATGCTAGAAAAATAATAATCGTAATTAAAAAAAGGGGAAAAAGAAGTGATAATTGTAAACCACTGATCACTTCTCACAAAATATAGTAATTCAGTAGGATTCTGCATGTTCAGGAAAAGTACTGTAGTACAGCAATATTTATTTTGTCTTGCTTTAAAAGCCAGGCAGTATGCCTAATAAAAATTCTTTGCAAAAATATATAGCATTAATTTCAAATTTCTGTAATTAAAATATGCTTATTCTAAAAGGAATAGAATTAAATTGAGCTCTGACTAGTAGGTTACACAATTAGTAATGAGTCTTTTTTCTTGAACACTTATTAGGAGGATGAAATACGAATATCTTGCAGATCAGCTTTTGCCAAGGCCAAATAAATAAATGCAATTTATGTAGTCACATTCTGCTTCCTCTGAGGTACTTGATAACTGAATCACACTTATTTCCAGTCCAGATGAACAGGCCTATTATCCTTTCTTAGGATCTATTGCATTTCAACTCCATCCTCCTTGCATCAAAAGGCCATATAACTATTCAGAAACTTTTCAGAAGCTAAATCTGCATTGTAAGTAGTGTTGTGCAATGGGACCGTATCTACAAGGTTAAGCAGTTGGTGTGGGTGACCATACAGATACATCATATGCATTATGGACAGTTGAATAAGACCAGGACAAATTATATCTTGCGTATTGAACTACTGGTATTTAAGGTCAATAGGGTCAACATATACTGATTGTGCGTGTTATTGTTCACCGTTTTTTTCTAAAGGAATCTCATGCATGTGCTTTGAGACTTCTTGGTGACACTACACTAAGCCTGGTACAAGGGGGTGATCATAGACTCACAGAATCACAGAATGGTTTGGGTCGGAAAGGATCATCCAGTTAAGATCATCCGCTTAATATCATCCTGTTCCAACCCCCTGCCATGGGCAGGGATGCCTCACACTATGTTGTTAAAGGCTTTGTCCAGCCTGCCCTTGAACACTGCCAGAGACGGAACATTTACCACTTCTTTGGGCAACCTGTTCCAGTGTCTCACCACTCTAGCTTCCTGGAACAGGCCGCCTATCCTCACTTCCACTTTCTATAGGATTTCTTTTTCCATATAAGCTATAAGCTTCCATGATAAAAAGATTAATTTCAACATGCACTCTTGATGTCAAGTAAAATGCTGATATAGGCACAGATGGACTAGTTCCTGTATTGGGATCAAAGCCGTACCAGAACATACCAGAACATATGTGGAATGCCATTTCCAGCCTGCTCGAAACCTGAACAGTAGAAGGTACAGTGGAGGCATAGGAAATAGTACTTGTCTTTGATTGATTGTAAATCAGTCTGGCCAAAATATTTTTCAAAATTAGCTACTGGTTCCATATTCAGTTAATACACAAAACCAAAGCAGCAAGCAATTACTCCAGGTCATCTAGGACATGTCCTACTCCAGGGCAGAATCCATCAAAGCCAAATAATTTCTGAAAGGTGTTTTTCTAACTTGTTCTTACTTGTTTTGGTTTTTAGCTAGAACAATCTTCTTTATCTAAAGCTACCTGCTGCACTGAGACGTGCAGAGTATTTATTAGTGCACTTTCATGTAAGGTGAGCCTGCACACCCTTCACACCAGATATGGTTACATTCATGGTGGTAGGTACCTCCTAACATGATTTTAGACTTCTCCAGATAGAAGATGACATATAAATGTAATCTTCTTTTATTTTGTTCTGGAGCAACAGGATTTAAAAGAAGCACAAGAGTAGAGTATATAACAGATATTCTGAGATACAACATAATGCAGTAAAGAATGACATCTTTCTGTGGAATTGTTAGACCATTATACAGAATTTTATAGAAAATTGTATTTTTGCTATATATATTGGTTTTGAAAATCCTGTAGCAAGCTTATCATGCTCTGTTACATTTTATAAGGTTTTTTTGTAAAACTATGTGTAACAAAATCAAGGTAGAATATTCTTGAGGGGGAAAAGGGAAAAAAAAATGTGGTGGACAAACAGCAATTCTTACCATGATATTGGTAATACTATTTGTCTGCGCCACTGAAAACTTGTGGGTCTTTGCAAAATCACGAATGACTTTTTAAAATTATGTCAGTGGATTCTCTCTGGTTAGGATGTTTTCTTTTACAGCAAAAGCATATGAGAGGTTCTGTTCTGCTGGTTTATCAGACTCAACTCTTGTCTGATAATCTGTCAGCTGGTTCCAACTCTGATAAAAAGTTTTATGTTGCAAAAAAGTGCTGAAGTCTCATTGATTTGATGTGAATACATAGATGTATGAAGTGATAGATTCAAAATACTGCTCCGTTTGAGAAATCATTTTTACTACAACCTCATTGTTACAAATCAGACAATCTGTGCCACAGAAAGCCATGGGGAACTATTTTTCCTTTTTTTTTTTTTTTTTTTTTTTGCTTTGTTTCTGAACTTCTGGATTATATCTGCCTCATGTTCCCTACCTCTTAACCAGAAAAAAAACCTCTTTTTGAAGGCTGAGCTTCTCAGGGATTCTCATGATTCCACCATCTTTAAAACAAACAGAAAGAACAAAACACCAACATTTGATGCTAAATCAAGAGTGATTGTTACTTTATATATATTTTATGTAAAATTACATCATGCATTCATAGATTCACATAATTTAAGAGTTGTTTCTGCTAGGATCATCTATTTTGAAAGTGTGATAGGCTATAGAATTTCAACCTAATATTTAATATTTTATGTTCAGCAATTCTGTTTCTCAATGAAAAGGAACACATTTACAAAAAAGTTACTCAATATTTATTTATTTAAAAAAAAAATTTAAATTTATCCTTATTTGATAATATGAACTAAAGATTCATTATACAGACATCTTTTTCTGTTTGTTTTTTTTTTTTTTCTAACATAAACATCCTGCCAACAAATCTTTTCAATATATGATGCTGATTCATTACATCTGATCTTGCAGCTGATGACCGAATTCACTGCTTGAGCAAGAGAATGTAACTCCATTGCAATGAATTAAGCTATGCCTGAGCTAGTGAGAAATAGGAGCATCAGAAATCAGAGGACTTGTTATAGAGAGACTTCTAGTTCAGCATCTGGGTATATGCAGAAACGTGTTGGCTTTTTGTTTTCGTGTGCCTACAAATCTATCTAACTGACCAAAAATAGACTCTTCCAAGAAAAAAGATACAGACATTAATTATAGATTCCTTGAAAGTTTATGATTTGGATTCACCTCTTGGTGTTGGGTATGAAATATGTAATACACTCCATGGGAAGATTCTCCTGTACATTAAATTATGGATTAGTTCATGGAAATCTGTTCAACTGTTTAGTAGAAAGTAAATCTACACACTCGTCAAGATTTAAAACAATTTAGTAACACAGCTGCTGTTGCAGATTTCTGTAGCTTTATGCTAAACTCCGACTCCAGAAATATTGGTGATTCTCAAGAAAAAAAATACATAAATCTTTAAGAACTACTCAGTTTTAGAGATCGGATGACATCAGTCCCCCTTTCATGCTTCTGACCACTGTGGGATCTTCCCAGGATCACAAGTTTATCTTCGCTGGGGAAAAAGGCTATGTGTAGTCAGGCTGACTGTCTCCCGGCACTCCCCAACTGCACTGAAAGTGGCCACTAATAGGTTTGAAATGGCAGCACATTTGTCCTCTGGGGAAGGTTAGGTAGAGCTGTGGAAGATTTCTGCTTCTCTCATACAGAAAGTTTTAAACTGGATGGTTTTCATGAAGGAAGGGATTTTATGACCTTCTTATTGTCTGCAGAATGCCAGAAGCTTTTCAAAGTAATAGCAACCTGTGTAAAAGACTGAACTAAACCCAGCTTTCATTGTGTCCATCACAGCCACGTTCCCCTTAACTTTCTGTACATAAGCTTTCCAACTGCTTCGCTGCTAAAAAATGTCATAATTGCAAAGCAATGCTTTGCAAGAAGAAATATATCTGCTGCATTGAACTGTCAGGAATCCAATTAAATACATGTATGTGTCTGTGGCAGAGGAGGGCATAAATAAGGAACCGGGGTTAAGCTTTCCAAATTGGAAAAGTTTGACTTCTATGCCACAGTCATACAAAAAAATAAAAAAAAAAAAAAAAAAAGAAAAAACAAAACAAAACAAAACAAGAGAAATCCCCACACCCCCAAATGTGTTTTTGTACATCTTATTTTTTTTTTTTTCCCCTGTTAATACATTATACTTTTAACTGACAGAGAATTTATTGAGACCATGTTTTGAAGACAAGGTATGTCCTTTTATGAGTCATTGCTAAGTCTTTTAAAAAGGAACTCATGGACTGATTACGTCAGTTCTTCAGAGCCTGGTTGAGGCTCAATTTTCTACACTGTTGGGCTCTCCAGACTTCTGGTGGAGTTCATAAGAAGTGGACGTAGGCAGCAGTAATGAAAATTGGACTCTTGAAATATCTCCAGTGGGGGCTTGCGAAAAATATTCAGAATTTATGTCCATTTCTCAGAGACACTTTCAGGACCTGGGATTCCTGATACATGAAAGATTTTATTCCATAAGGAACTTTTTTTGCTCCAAGTGATAGTTTAATTCAAAGGCAACTGTGAATATATTTTCACATGAGGCGTAGGCTCAGAAGTGCTCTCTGTTTCTGATCATGCTGCATCATGCAGAAACATTTGGATATACCAAAGGAATCTCACAATAACATGGCACGTGAAAACGGCACAGTATATCCCAAAAAGTTGGTTTTTTTTTTTTTTCCAGGGGCCCAGCCCTTGGAAATGTTCAAGGTTTTCTGGCATGGCAAAGGAAACTGCTGGCACATCTTTGTATCATCAGGCCATAATACCTGCAGGTCCAAACAATGCAGCTACAGAACCATATCGGTATGTTGTTGCCACTATTAGCCCCAGGTTAAACATCAGGCTTGATAGTTGTGCTTAATTTCAGTTTGAGGCTATTAGTCAGCTCCTGGAGAGGATTGGGAACATCAGTGAACTTTGTTCAGAAAGTTGTCTGCACATGTGTAAAAAGAGTAACCGTTGACTTGACTGCAGTTTTGTTATGCCAGTTTTTCCCCCAGAATCTCAAAGTAATGCTCTGGGTCCCTTGCTCTAATCGGAAGCTTGTGAAATTTAGTGAATGTTTCTGAAATGGCTTCTCTGTATATTGAATGTCACTACTTCACTGCATAGGTTCCTGATTTATACATCGATGGAATTTATTATTGTTGTTGTTGTTATAGTGACCTTGTATGAATTTTTGATCCATCATATTGAAAGCTAGACTGCAAAATGCAATGACAAGTACCCCCTACTGCATAAAAAGTCAAATGTGTTCTTGAAAAGTACAATGCGCATAGAATGAGCCTAGGGAACTGACTGGCCCTTTTTGTTTGTATTTGTCATCTAGCAGGTTCAGCCTCTGCGAAGAATTGCCTCTGGTCTCTAAAAGAGGAATTAATATGCATTTGACTTCAAAGCTGAAAAAGCTGCAGACTTATATTATTTCTTTATTTGAAATAGGTACAATGCTTGCTTGAATACTGCATCCACTTTTCATGACCAAAATTCTAAACAATGTGGACAAACAAGATAGGTTTCGAGAAAAACCTCACAAATGACTAATGGATTAAACATGCCTCATCATGAGGCATTCAAGGTACTTGATTTATTCAGCTCATAAATACGTGTGACATGACCATAGTTTATAAATGTATTTCTTATAAATGTGAGAAAGAGAATTTGAATAAAATAGTTTACAAGACAAAATAAAAGTAAGATTGAGTGTCTGTAAGTTGAAGCCAGAGAAACCTGAACTATAAATAAAACTAAGGTTTAACAGGATATGTAATGAACAATGTGTGGGAATGACATGTCAAGGGTTATGTTGGATTTTCATCACTAGAAATGTTTAAATCAAGGAGTTACCTCAACACTGGAAGAGGTTGTCAAGAGAGGCCATAGAATCTCCGTCTTCAGAGATATTCAGAATGTGACTGGATATGACCCTGAACAACCTTATTCAACTGTGAAGCTGTCTCTAACTTGAAAGTTGTCCCTGGTTTGAGTCAGAGGTGTCTTCTCTCAGAGGAAATGTCTGGTATTTGAAACTTCATACAAGAGTCACCTTGACCTCTGTCTTCATATGTCAAAGGACTTGTAGGTCAAAACAGGAATTATGACCTTCAAAAACAATGCCTGGGAAAGGAAACCAAATCCTGTCTTTTATGATACCTCTACCTGGGTGGATTTTTCCTCTTGTCCCCCCTTCATTGCTTTCCCACCTAAGCAGCTCTGACGTTTTTGTGCTGTCATTTGCTTTTTACACAGCATAAAATTGAAATAAGAGAAGCATTAATAAATACTAAAAGAGCTACTCAGCTTAGCAAATTGATTCTAAATAAGGTCAAAGCAAAGGCCTTTCTGAAACCCCATCACTATTTGCTCCTGAACACTAACAAATAGCATTACAAAAGGCCTGGGCTTATACTGTTTCCTTGACTAACCTGTCTGAGCAGGGCATTAGGTAGCCATTTGTTCCTCTTTGTCTTCCTACTTCACTTAAAGATGCCTACCACATCTTCTTACTGAGATATTCACCCTTCCAAATAGCCTGAACTGCTTTCTGGGCTGAAAATTTCCCCTTTGCATCAATCAGACTTGACTGGCTAAACAGGAGATTGAGGATCTATCTCATGTTGAGTACATGTTGGGAAATGGTAGCATTTGTGTCTGAAATATATGGTTGAATGTTTGGGGTGCCTTGTTCTGAAATTTCCCCCTTTAGGGTAAGTTCTCGGAAACTGAGGTTAAAGAATTACTCTAGAAATATTATTGGCTGGCTGAGGCTTATAAATTTGCTTTTTCTAAAACTACTGAAATTGCGGGCTCTGAGCAGTTCCACTGGACAGACAAACAATGTACATTGTTTTTCTCCTGTCCTGTGACTAAACACATAGCCTTTCCTTTGTGTCTTAAATCAGTTGGGGAGCATACAGGCCTGCTTGACAGTGTACATTTTTGAGCAGCAGAGGCAGAATAAAAGCAAAACACATGAAACAGTCCACTGGTTTCTGGCTGACAGCTCAGGTTCACTGTTGAGGCCTATTGTCTTTACAGTGCTATGGAAAAGTTTCGGAAAGCTTTGTTCTTTATAGACATCTCCCAACATAACAGAACTGTAAAGAAGATGAGCTTTAGAGAAGTAACCACTTATGGCTCTTTTACTAATGATCTGTTTTGTGTTGTTCCAGTACATTTCAAAAGTCTTTGGTGGGATCACTTAGCCATCTCAGTACTGCATAGTTCATACGCATTGAATATTTCTACATTAAGAAGACGTATTTCATTGCAGCCTGATTTACATTCAGAGACTGTCTTGAACATCCCATCAATGATGTGCCTGACACAAAGCCACAAAAGCAAAGAAAAAAAAAATTCTTTTTTATATAAACACACAAACGCACACACACATACATATATACAGAGAGAGAGAGAGATCTCCTTTGCTACTCAAACGGAGCTAAAGGTTACAGTCTGTAACTATAACACTATTCAGAAGGGACAACAATACATATTTGCAACAAATTTCTGAGGTTTCAATATTTTTTGAAATGAAAAATAAGACCAGATATTGCTAGGTCTTCATCCCCCTTATTTTCTTTTTCTCCCGCTTTCTCTCATCAGATGTAACTAGGTAGCTTGAACCTTAGAGACTCTCCCAGAAAAAGCTTTTTAAAAATCAAGAAGCCTGCATGAAACATTTTGGCTTCTGTCAAACACTGTACTTCAATGAAAATACACTTCAAGCTAGTGCCTGCACCTCTGCTACCACTCTGGATAACACAGTATAATCTCAATGCTTCTTTCTTTGAAGCCATTATTTCCTATCACCATTCTCTCACTCCTTGTTATCCAAGCCAAGGTTACAACATGTCTTTCTGCCCATATTATTTCCTGGATTCTCCCCAGTCTGTCAAGTTTGTGTATGCCTGACATATGTAGAGCAGTTCTTCTACTAAGGGGAAAGACATAAAGCTGAACTTTGGATTTTAAACAGGCAAAAACTCACACAACTGTCTGAGACTGCCTCTTCTCTCCTAGATCCACTTTCTATGAGTTGGCTATGCCCCTTTGGGACTTGGGTGCTTATATCTTTAAGTGGTTTTTTTTATGTGCATGCCTCTATAGGCTTTATGTGGAAAGGTTTTAGTAGAGGGGAGCTACAGGGGTGCCTTCTGTGAGAAGCTGCCAGAAGCTTCCCCTGTGTCTGATGGAACCAATGCCAGCCAGCTCCAGGAGAGACCTGCTTCTGGCCAAGGCTGAGCCCATCAGCAATGGTGGTAGCGTCTCTGTGATAGCACATTTAGAAAGAGGAGAAAGTTGCTGCACAACAGCAAATGTAGTTGGAGAAAGGAGTGAGAATATGTGAGAGCAAGAGCTCTGCAGACACCAAGCTTGGTGCAGAAGGAGGTGAGGAAGTGCTCCAGGTGGCAGAGCAGAGATTCCCCTGCAGGCTGTGGTGCAGACTATGGTGGTACAGACTGTCTCCTGAAGCTCGCGAAGGTGCACAGTGGAGCAGATATCCACCTGCAGCGCATGGAGGACTCCACACTGGAGAAGGAGGATGCACAAAGGAGTCTGTAACCCCATGGGCAGCAGGCTGGGCCCGCACTGGAGCAGGGTCCTGGCAGGACCTGTGGCCCATGGAGAGAAGAGCCCGCGCTGGAGCAGGTTTGCTGGCAGGAGCTGTGACCCCACAGGAGGTGCACACTGGAGCAATCTGTTCCTGAAGGACTGCAACCCGTGGTGAAGCCCTTTAGGGACCCACACTGCAGCAGTTCATTTTGCCTGTGACAATCGTTGGTGAGTGATCTCCAATGAGATCCAATGAGACTTTCATTATATTTTCTCTCCTCTATTCGATTGAGGAGGGGACTGATAGAGTGGCTTTGGTGGGCACCCAGTGTCCAGTCAGGGACAACCCAACACAAGACCTGTTAATAAGCACCTCAGCGTGGTGCACAGTGGAGAACACATAACGCAAATTTTACCAAAAGCAATGAAAAGTGGGCGACAATTCCAGAAACCAAAAACCTTTGACTTGAGAGAAATACATGTTTTCAGTTGCTTCTCAGCACTATTGAAGAGTATTCAGCACCTGCATAAGGTATCATTTTCACATAAGCATATGCGAAACAGACACTCAACGCTTGCCCACCTCATACCTCAGAGTTTGTTTCCACCTGTATTTTCTTCCTTGCGTGAAGAACAAGAGAAGTTCCCACCCTTGGTAATTCATTCCTATGCTGTCACTGCAGTGCATTATCTACTCAGCTGTGCCACCGCTGCTCTTCCTGGGACAACACTGCAAAACAGGTCACCAAAATGCTTGCATTAAAAGTAAATACATAGCTATTCTTGCTCTGCAGATACAAACTACGCACAAGGCACATATCTATCCATAACAATCTCAAACATTTCAGAGCAGATCATTTCATTGATTCATTTTCCAAGGTTCCTTAGGCTTATAACCTTTGCTACAATTCAGGAGGCAATGCATTATGGCACAGGAAGTGAAACAAGTTTCTAGGGCAGCAAATATAAAACTATTTAGCTGACAAGGCTGTGTGTGTATACGTGTATTCTTTAAAAGACATTATACATGTCAATGTATTTTTTTCTGCTTATTCTTACAGAAAACACTTTTTGTTTCTTTGGTCTTTGTATCACCTATTTCACTCCTTCTTACCCAACACACAAGTGCTGGAGCATGTCCTGAGAAGAGCAACGGAGCTGGTGAAGGGCCTGGAACACAAGTGTGATGAGGAACGGCTGAGGGACCTGGTGGTGTTTAGTCTGGAGAAGAGAGGTTCAGGGGGAATCTTATCACTCTCTACAGCTACCAATGACAGGAGACTGTAGTGGGGTTCGGTTCGGTCTCTTCTCCCAAGTAACAAGAAATAGAACAAGAGGAAATGGCCTCAAGTTGTGACAGGGTATATTTAGATTAGATATTAGGGAAATTTTCTTCACTGAGAGGGTTGTCAAAGACTGGAAGAGGCTGTGCAGAGAAATGGATGAGTGGCCATCCCTGGAGATATTTAAAAGATGTGGCTTAGGGACATGGTTTAGTGGTGGACTTGGCAGTGTTAGGTTTGCAGTTGGGCTGTATGAACTTACAGGTCTTTTCCAACCTAAACAATTCCATGATTCTATGACTCTATGATTAGGAATTTCTCATTTACTTTGCTCTTTCCCTGATCCACTCCAAGAAAGAAAACTTTCCTAAGAGAAAACAAAGTTTTAAGAAATTCTTATGCATGAACTGAACATTAAATAATAGCATGTACACTAATTGAATAGGAACCCATTAGTGGTAACTTTAATGACCAAGGGAAATTTAATCATGTTACAAAGTTAAATGATTAAATGATTATTTAATATAGAAGATACTGAATGGACTTGGGTAGTTTAGACAAGATTCTTTGGCACTTATTCCTTCCCCCCTGTGCTAAACCAAACACTGATAGATAGCTGAAATACTTAAAGTTACCCTTCAAACTGTTTTATACAGATATTTACAAACCATATTTATACGGTTGATCCCTTAATAGTTGTGTATTTAGACACATGTTCAAGTTAGCTTGGCTTATTTTATGAAAGGAGTCACAGTAAATCACAATTTGCACCTGCACACCCTGCAGCAAAAGACAAGGTTTATGCATTAACAGAGACCTGAAGGAAGATTTTTTAAACTAATGTTCTTTACCTCATTAGCAATGTGTTCACCTCACTAATGGTCAGTTAATGCAGCAATATACTGTGACAAATTAAACCTCAGTAACAAAGTTGAGATAGGATATTGCCATGGTTTCACCCCAGCTGCCAACTAAGCACTGAACAGCCACTCGCTCACTCCCCCCTAGTGAGATGTGGTAGAGAATAGGAACAGTAAAAGTGAGGAAACTCATGAACTGCAATGAAGACAGTTTAATAAGTAAAACTAAAGCTGCACATGCAAGCAGAGGAAACAAAGGAATCCATTCACCACTTCCCATTGGTAGGAAGGTGTTCAGACATCTCCAGGACATCACAGTTCCATCATGCATAAGGGTTACTTGGGAAGAGAAATGCCACCGCTCTGAATGTCCTCCATTTCCTTCTTCCCCCAGCTCTATATGCTGAGCATGACACCATATGGTCTAGAATACCCATTGGGTCATTCAGGGTCAGCTGTTCTGGCTGTGTCCCCTCCCTCTTGAGCACCCCCAGCCTGTTCACTGGTGGGGTGGGGTGAGGAGTAGAAAAGGCCTTGACTGTGTAAGCACTGCTCAGCAATAACTAATCCCTGTGATAACAACACTGTTTCCAGCACAAATCCAAAACTCAGCCCCATACTAAGCACTATGAAGAAAATTAACTCTACCTCAGCATATATATGCATATTTGTTTTAACTGTGGTTCAGAAAAGGAGCTCTACCTTGTTATTTTTATAATAATATATTGTTATATTTTATAACTTTTTAGCCAGGAAATATGATTTCAAGTTAATTTTTAATAAACTAATTTTATTTTGGTCTGCCTCTATTTCTTCGTTTTTATGAGGACTTGGCAAACCACAAAGTTTATTCTTGGAAGTTCAATTGACTTTTTTTCTCTATTTTTATATTTTAATGAAAAGCTAAATATGACAAGATGAAATGGTCTTTATTTAAAATTTTTGGCCTGAAAGTCATTTCTATTTTACCTTATGTGCATGGACAAGCCCAGAGGGTACTGACTTATCCACAGGACAAGGTTTGCATAATGGTGGAAGGGATGGTATTTTTATTACATATCTAGCATGTCATGAACTGTGCCAGAAATCTCAAGTATAAAGTTCTTAAGAGAATACTAGTCTATAACCTACAGGCAATTAATAGGAGCTAAATAATGAATAATCTTCTAAACAGGTCTATGGATTTTCATCTGTAGCACTGAAAAAAAGGAGCCACTAGGAGAAAATATTTTGGGCTTTGGTTTGTCCATAGATTTCATTGACTGAATCTTGATATTGAGCCAATAGAATTTAGTGGAAGCTCCAGCCTGAGTTAGGTAGTCAGATATTTTTATCATGGCTGAACAACTGAATGTGTACTAAAAAATAAGGAGTTAGAAGTCAGAAAATTAAGCACGGACTCAGCTGGGTTCATCAGCATGCCAAGTTCTAAGCACTCTCTTTAAAGTTCTTTCTCCACCCAGTTTATCATGGACATCCTGTTTAGAGTATTATTTTTAAACACTAACTGAGAAAGGAAACCAAAAGCTATACAATATAACGATTAGGACTCACTTAGAAAGAATGGAGCCTCAGGATGAAATCATTCCCTGTTGTTTAGCAGAGCAAAGATCTTCATCTCAGGATCTTACCTGCCAGGAAATTATCTAATAAGAAAGGTAATACTGTCAGCAGTGCACTGTGGAAGGAGTATGCTTATAGTTCTGTTATATTATTTTCTTTCAGAACAGGCATAAATGGTGAGAAGTGGGGAGACAAGTGGGAATCTTAACCAGTTTGCATGCAGAGCTGCTCACACATAGTGTAATTCTGTTCATACTCGGAGATGTAATGTTGGTTATCAACGAATTTCATTAATTTCTAAGAAATTTAGGCATCTATAGGAAGGTGATTTTAAGGGGTTTATTTTATCTATAAGCATCATTTGCAGCAACTAGATACAGATACATTTTGTAGATAAAGTCTCTACTGTCTCTGTCACGTTCCTTAATGAACTTGGCCTCAGGTTGTGGATGCTTTACAGAAAGGAATATTTTGAGTGGTTCTGTATTTGTAAGGAGTCTAGAACAGGGCAGTCGTGGTCTAAAACTTACATCCTAGCGACTGTAACACAAACAGATAAAGAACACAGGCAATAATAATAATAGTAATATCTACTAACATGTTAAATAAAGGAGAGCCACCTGCAGGTAGCTGATCAACATATTAAAGAAACTTGTGAATATCTGTAATACTTCATCCCAATTTATCATCTGGTGAAAGAACTAGGTCTTAAATCCAGCTTTACTTCATTGTGTATGTTCTAAGAGCAATCTAAAACAGAAGTTAGTAAGCTGAGCAGGAGGTCTCTGATAGTTGAGAACATGTAACATTGGTATATGCAGAGTATGGCTGTTTTTTTTCACTACTTCTTCCAGGTAGTTTGTAGTATTTCTGTGAAATATAGAAAAAAGAAAAAAAGGAAAGGAAAGGAAAGGAAAGGAAAGGAAAGGAAAGGAAAGGAAAGGAAAGGAAAGGAAAGGAAAGGAAAGGAAGGAAAGGAAAGGAAAGGAAAGGAAAGGAAAGGAAAGGAAAGGAAAGGAAAGGAAAGGAAAGGAAAGGAAAGGAAAGGAAGAGAAAAGAGAAGAGAAGAAAAGAAAAGAGAAGAAAAGAAAAGAGAAGAAAAGAAAAGAAAAGAAAAGAAAAGAAAAGAAAAGAAAAGAAAAGAAAAGAAAAGAAAAGAAAAGAAAAGAGCAAAGGAAAGGAGAAAAACTTTCCTCAAACATCTGTTGAAATATTTGCATTTCTTATTTCATATTAATAATAAATATATACATAATAACAATAGTACATACATATACACGTACATAATGAAAACCCACCCTATAAGGTGAAGTGTACTATTTTTTAACTTATCTTGTTTCTGATCACTTAAAGAATACAAATATTGACAGTGACATTTTAAGATCATAAATTATTTTCTAGTAAGCAACACTTCTGCTTTTCATATTCACAGTTTAAAAATAAAAAATAAAAATACATACTCCTTTTTCCCTTTTTAATGGTTAATTAGGTCACTAATCAAAAGAAATTCTTAAGAGGAAAATGAAATGTTGACATTTTGCAATTATTTGCTACTGTGAATAATACACAAACACACTACTTACGGTTAAAGTGGCTTTCAAACCCCTTTTCTGCCATTAGGGCATGAACTGACTGCAGAATCAGTGTATTTTACTTGATATATTGCCACATTATCTACTTCAGTGCTTCCACTTAGTTTGGGTCACTTACATTTCATTATACTGTACCTTGGCTGAGTGCAATAAAAAAAAAGTTTATTGCAACTGCAAGCTCCTAATTAAACATCAGCTGTAAACTGAGCTACCCATTACAGATTATATATATAAAAAGATTATATTCTTGGGAATCACTGTATCATGCAACATGATTAATATATATGTGTCCTTGTAAATAGGAGTTGATGTGCTATATACATAATGGATACGATTAGCTTTTTATTGAGACCCAAGACATCAAAGATAAAAGGATACATAGATTTCTCATTCAGGAATCTTGTTTAATATAATATAAGCATGTATATCCATACACAGATAACACATGCAGAAATGTGTTTGGTTTAATATAGTGTTCTTAGCTGCTACCACTCCTGGTGCAGATGGATTTGAAGCTATAAATACGTGTCCAGGGTAAAACGAGCAAAAAAGAAGCTAAGTCAGTGAAAAAAAGTCTATTTCCTACAAAGAGGAGGAAACTGTGCTTTAGACCTTTCTTTTTTAGAAAACACTGTAAGCAGATTTCATACATTGAAGCAGAAACTTCAGATGGATCTCATGAAGGACTCATTTAAACTTCAACTGGTATTTCATATAGAAAAGGTTAGTTTTAATTGGCCCACTAAAAATCAGTTTGGTCCTAATTTATATATTGTACATATTAGTTGTCTTGTTTTCCAGTTGAAAGAAATCTTGTTAGAAAAGTTTTGACCAATGGAGTTGCTTGCCCCAAGATCCCAATTTTGTATAGTAAGGAATTAAATGGCAACAAAGTTTAATTTCCAGCTTTGGTGCATCTTTCTTCCTATTTATGTATCCCCCTCAATTATGCCAGTATAAACTGTTTGTGGGATCATGCAGAGAACCATTTTCAGCGATTGATGTTATTTCAGAAAATACATATTTTTTTTGTGCTTTGTTGTTTGCAACAGATAGATGTCTCAGAGCTATGTGTATTTTATCATGTAATGGAACATAGGTCAATTACAGAACTATATACTGAGGAAAGAGTGATAAAAGAATCCAGACTGAGATCCATGAATCATTCAATTTAATTTTAGTTCTAGTCAGTGAGGCTGCATGTTGCTGTCCATGGACCCATAAATTTATTATGCAAAAAGAAAATTCTCCTTGGGGACCTTTCAAATGTCAGGTGGGAAAAGTACATGCCTAACTTAAAAATTCAAATTAAGTGTTTAAATCTGGGATGGTTTAATCTGGACCAGCATACGAGAAGCTAAAATGTTTCTTTTTCACACATATAAATGCAGAAGTTTGTTATTTGAAGATGTGACAATGCGATTTGGGTTGCACAAATGTAATAACCCTAACTTGTGTTGCCTTACCAGGGTTCAGATTAACACAAAAAAATGTTAACTATTTGACCACTGAAAAACAGATTTTCAACTATGTTCGTTATCAGAAAAAGTACATATAGGGAATAAATACTAATAAATATTCTTGTCCTGGAAGTTTGACATGAGGTATCTGCTGTTGCCACGTTGTTCACAAAACCCAGGTGTCTGAACTCAAATGGGGTGTCTTCAGAGTCTTGTGCTGCCCCATTTAGCTGGAAAATCTTTCTTCCTCACTTCCTGCCCTTAATCTTGGATGAGAGCAAAAGATTTAAAAAGCATCCTTTTCCATTTCTGTTTGGAATCACAGCCAGCCTTACAAAAAGTCATAGTAACAGGCCTCAACTGAAGAAAGGGTAGATCAATTGTTGCTTATATGTTGACTGCCTTTCTTTCATTAGCTTGTTTAATGCATTTTTCAATATAATCCATACAGAGACTGTTGGTATAGTTTCCACACCCCACAGCTTCAGTTGGTGGAAGTCGTATGAAGCTATTGCAGTTTCTCCAGCTGAGCATCTGGCTCTGTTCTTCTTCAGGAGTGAAATTTTAAAAGAGAAATGAGAGTTAAAAAGAGAGGTTGCTTCCATTAAAGTCTGTCTCAAACTAAAAGCAAGCTGTCATATTTAAAAACAAACAAACAAACAAAATCCCCGAACATGGATTTGCAGTCTCTCAGAGAAGTGCTGTAACAAAGACAACAGCTTGACAATGACAGCTGCTGCATAAAGCAAAAATGAGAGGACAATGTCATTTTTAATGATTTTTTAAAATGGAAAATTAAACAAAAATAAACGAGATGTCCTATGTATTCTTTTTCTTTTATTTTTTTTTTTTAAGAATCTGTCTCTCAGTCTTAGTATCTATAAGTGGCAATGCAGGCAGACGACAGGAACATATGCTGGGAAGAGTATGAAATTAAACAGAGCAATAACGGAATAATGGAAGAGGGATTATTTTTTTAAGTTTCGTACAAAGGCTATGCTTTCTGTGTCTTTGTGTGAAACTTAAAAAAAAGACGCATACACATCCATCCACATATATATAGCTATGCATGCACACACTCACAAAGAACACATTCATATATTTATATCCACACTTAGTTTCATGTTTATAAATTTAAATCTGTAACAGTAAATACACATATGTAAATATTGTATTTATAAACTAATATTTGTAGGTGTAAAATTTTCAGAAGGGCACTCTCAGTTATTTTTAGAAAGAGAAAAACTGTAAAATAAAATGTTATATACCCAGAAAATAAGGGGATTGTATTTCGAGACATTCCCAGTTGGGGTTTGGTTTTGATTGTTTTTTGGGGTTTTTTTTTTCTTTTCTTCAGTAACTTATAAGAACAATTTAGATCATTTAGCTGCCTTCATACTGCCCTTAAGACTTATATTCCTATCTGTCCTGCTGGAAGTACAGAAAGGTCTTTTTTATGACAACTCAGTGCTATTCAGTGCAATTTCTGCACTTAAGGGCAGAAAATCTCCTTCAAAGAAAAAGGTTTTTTTCTTGAATCTAAGCTTTTTTCTCAACACTTTCAGTAACTTAAAGGTTGCCTGAAAGTTATTTATTTGAGACAGGTAAAGTTTTTAGAATCACCATTAGCATCCTGTTCTCAATTTACTCGGAATTATCCTGTTTGCATTGAAGTATTTAACAACAGTGTTAAAGAGCTATTACTTAATTTTTAACACTATTAAAAAAACCAAAGGCTTTTTATTATATACTATTCACAATTTTATTACTTCATTTATTTTTCAAAACCCCAAATAATCTGGAGTTGATGGAGTTCAATTATTTTCAAATGACCTATATTCATTTGGTGTATCATATGTGAATATGCAGGGTTTGTCCTAAAAGTTTTGTTGGTTAAATAAAATACTAAAAAGCTTTCATTTATTATTCTTCACTAAGCATAAATGGTACTTCAAATAAAAAGGCTTCTTGTTTGTTAGTGCTCCCATAACACTTGTGGTCGTACAGGGGAAACTGCTATGTAGTTATATTGTAGTTGCATATAGCCATAGAATCATAGAATCACAGAATACCAGGTTGGAAGGGCTCTCAGGGATCATCTTGTCCAACCTTTCTTGTCAACACATGACATGGACTAGATGTCCCAGCACCCTGTCCAGTCGAATCTTAAAAGTGTCCAGTGTTGGGGGCATGTGTCATGTACAGATCCAGCCACAAATATGAGAAGAATGATCTTCTCTGCATATGTTTGAAAAGGTTTTTCTGTTGTTTTTGTTTTGTTTCTGCTCATTGCTACAGCAGTGCTTTATCAGCAAGTGAGAGTGCATCAGCAGCACCATGAAAGAGAAGTCAACATAGTTCCCTCCTTTTCGCAAAATCATTCTTTAAATCACTGGAAGCTGTTCATTTTTTGCACAAAATGTGTTTCATGTTTGCACTTTTACCTTTCCAGTTGTGAAGAACACATCAGTGCAAATAATATCTGTAGGGCGGTATCTCTTCTTATGCCTAAGCAGACTGTGTTGAGCATTACTGCAATATATATAATTACCCTTAGCAATAAATGCAGTCTAGGTGTGGAGGATAAGAACAAACTATGCCTGCTAGCATATTGTTTTTCTTGTATCTTTTTCTCACCAGCGGTGTCAGGGTACTAAGGAAGGGGCTTCTCAGGAGGTTTGTTATGAGATAGTTGGGCTTCTGCTTAGATCCCAGTTTTGATCTGGGCCAGTAAGGAGACATTGACTGAGAGTCAGTGGTTCAAGAATAGCTGTACAATGAACTTTCTTGTCTCAGGGGATTATAGTGAAATCACATCAAATGCTGCCCATGTACACAGCAGGGTGCTGAGCACAGCACTGCAGAAAGAGAGAGGGACTGTTGGCCATAAGGGACACAGAGCATTTTGGGATGCTTCTATGGGAGTGCTTCCCTAAGGGATATGAGACAGGCTGAGAGATGCCGGTGAAGCAAAGACCTTTTCTGCCCATGTTATAACTTCTGTGGTCACACAGCTGCCAATTCCATACCAACCCAGCTTTACATTCACTGTCTCCCCCTGCTTCTTTCTTTTTTTTTTTTTTTTTTTTCTTTTAAAAGACAGCCGAGAGATTGAAAAGCTTGAAAAAGACACAATTGCACCTAGGCAAAATTCCCCCTGATAAAGGCCAAAATAAAAGCAAAGACATAGAGACAGGAAAATGTTTCTACACAGAATGACCTTTGCTGTGAGGAGGGGGGAGAGGGGAGCTGGGATTGTTCACACACTTCAATCTTAGCCTTGCTAGGTGGGTTTTAACTCTTCATTTTCCCCACACTTCTACTCTCTTTTCTCCCAGTAACACCAGGGAGCCTTTTGCTGTCTGGGGTTCTCCTCATTGCCCTTTTCCTTGACTTTGTCTTGTCACTCCGACCACAGTCTTGTTCTGCCAGATATGTTTCATTTTCTGCATGACTTCCCCTGGATGGGCATTTCAAGCTGTGATTTTTAGGCTTGATCTCACACTGTAGATCCTGTTATCTCAGTAAAAAGCCTTAAAGTTCAAAGTGAGTTGGATGAACAATACTTTAAAAGCAGTGTAAAGTCTGAGCATTCTCTGGGTGGGAGAAGTGCAGCAAAAAAAAAAAAAAATCTGATGTTTGCATGCTTTTATATGGTGAAAGAACAATTAAAAATCAGGATGCTATTTGAGGGAAAAAATGTTATAAAGAGTTATGAATAGGTCTGAAGAAGTGCATGTACTTATGGTTCCGTATCCACGCAGAACTGCCAAGGGCCTCTTGCCGCTTGCAACCCCAAGGCTTCTTTTATCAGATGAGTTTATTCCAAAGCCATCAAAATCCACAGCACTGTGCTAGACTTTAGACCAAACTCGTTCAGCAGAAAAAACATGGAATAACTAGTACATGGTTAGTAGGTACATGAAGCAATTAGATAACATCCCTGGCACAAGCCCTGGTACAAGATGGTGCTTCCTTATTTACCATTGATGCCAGTTCTACTCTCCTCCACCTTGACCCCCTGGTGCAGTTGTGTACCCTGTTGCATGGGAATTTTTTGTAGTCTTTCTAGGACAGATACACCTGCATGTGTATCTCTACATGGGAGATCTGTGCTTGTTTGTTGTGATGGATTGCTTTATCATTACAGATTTACCAGCAATACACCCAAACAGGACTCAAACCCCTAGATCTAGAAGCACAAGCATTCCACTGGTGTTTAACAATGCATCTTTAGCAACCTGCTCAGTGATTTGGATATTTGTGGAAGGAGAGCTCTGCTGCAATAGAATTGTCCTAAACACATGCTGAGACTATGATGCGCCAGCCAGAGGAAAAAAGCTCTTGATTTTTCATAAAACTTTTGCCTCAGTAGGGGGGCAATTTATTTAACAGGCAGGAGGGACGAGAACACTACTTGGTCTCCCCAACCCTCAACCACTCACCCCAAGGCCCTGAAGTGTTTATTGAGTCTCCTCAAGCTTCTTGAAGAGATTTCCTCATTGCCCACCTGGAAGACTGATAAAGGACAGTAGTCACAGGGCCGTACCAGACGAGTGAGTTTTCTGGAGACATCCCTCACCCTGGCCCCAGGGAGGCAGCAGACTTCTCTATGAGTCTGGTCAGGCTGATATATGGGTCCCTCTGTTCCCCTTAGGGTAGAGTCACCAATCACCACCACACCTTTTTTTCTAGTAGGGCTGGTCATAATTCGAGGTGTTCTCTGACTCTTCTGTGGGAACTCTTCTGACTTGGACAATCCCTTAGCATCATCTTCCTCACTTTGCTGATCCTGAAGTACCAGGGCCTCCAATCTGTTGTAAAGGGGTACTTGGGAAGGTGACGTGAACTGCGGGGGTAATATGCCATCTACTCTGAGGTGTTATACACTTCCAACCTTCCCTGTCTCCTGGGTCCCTTCTGTCTGCCTGATGACAAGAAGACAGGGAATCCTGAAGTTCTTTTGTTTCAGGTGACTGGTTTCCTACTCTCAGGGGTGGTAGAGAGTACAGGTCCAGCAGTTAATCTCACATTCCCTTATGCTCCTTAGCCATTCCACCTCTTCCCGTAGCTTTGCCACTATGCAGAGCAAATCATCAACCTGCTAACATCTTGCACAGCCACCATCTAACATCACCAGCAGGCTCTGGCACTCACTACAGCCAGATGCTTGGACAGCTAAATGTTTATGAGGGACCTCTGCCTGGGTCACCATGGCTAACAGAGAGAATTTAGCTTTCTTTGTTTTCTGCCGAGAGGATGCCATGCCGGAGCACTGTCTCGATGACCGTGGGCTGAGCTCACCCCTGCAGCCTGCCGGGCTACCCTTTGCTGCTCCCCCTGCCTGCTCTGCTCGCCGCGCTCCCCGGGCGGTGCTCACCCGCTCAGGAGTCAGCGGCTCACTCAGCAGCGCTGCCGGCTCCTGGGCAAGGACTGACAAGGCCTCGGGGCTCCCTCAGTAGACGATCAGGAGCGAGATGCGACAGAATTGTTTGAAGGTTTATTTAGGCAGAGTTTCTCTAAATAATTCACTGGCAGTAACACACACCCCACTAAACGGCACATAAATTCACCTGGTCGTAAAACCTTTATACAAGAGAACTGAACTCTTAGATAGAAGAAAGCTTATACAGCAAAAGTTGAAGAGGCAACAAGGAAAGTGAAAATGTAGTTGTGTAACACACAACCTAGGTTGTAAGTATTTTTCTGGTAAACCTTTGGCTTATGCATGAGACGTGCAAATTGGAGATTCTAAACCCACATATTTTAAAACCAGTTTGATTATTTATTTATTTATTTAATTGTTTGTGTTTTAAACACAGAGGCATACAGCAGAAGCAACTCTGTTGAAGCCTTCAAAACATAACGGTGGATGGGCAAGATAATGATCCCTAGTGATTACGAACTCTGTTCAGTCTGTGATAGACCCTTAGCCTAGGCTCCAGGTGCTCCCATGGCCCATGCAATGGTGGAGAGGTAACCTATCAAGCAGCTGTAAAGCTTCTCTTTTTTCAGCCTTTCCTTCTTTTAAGTTTTCTTTTTCCTGTTTCCTTTTTTCTTTCTTTTTTTTTTCTTTTCCAATAGGAACAAAAGATATATTGGGGAATATTGAGCTTTTGCCTCTTTTCCTAGGAAAAAAGCAGGAAAAGAACAAAAAGAGTTCATTAAAGTAACAATTCAAAACTGTATGTCTTCACTGGAGACTTATGCGGTGCATGGTATTGTATTGCAGACCTACTCCTGTGATTATTCTGCCTGGGAACCAGCTGGATTGAGTAAAGGCTCCTGTTTAGACCCTTGTATCACAGTTCCTTTTGCTATGGAAAGAAAAAAAAAGAAAGTCAGGGAGTAAGGCACATCGTTAAGTCCTTCGCGCATATATCTTGGATGTTTCTAGTACCATCCTGTATTTTGCCAGGGCATTCTGTATTACAGTTCTCAGAAAGATATGCTCATCTGACTTTGTACTGCTATCCTTACTTTGTTAGTGCAAAAGACCAGAGTAATAGACAACCAGCCTGCTTAGACTTGTTCGTGGATGATATTTGGTAATAATTTACCGAGAATGAATTTAATTCTCATAAAGATACTGAATCACAAAAGGTGCAACGACAGCAGAGTTGCATAGAGAAGCAATAACAACCTGAATTTGTAGCAAATATTGTTGGCAAAAGTGAACCAGTGGTGACTCAAATCACTGCTTTCCTTTTGTAGAAATCTGTTCATTCATCTCAGCTCCGAAAGTGACAAAAGAAAGATTTTTACAGATTCCTCATCTTTTCAGTACATTAAGCAACTCCTTTACCTGCATAAAAAATTACACTGGCTCTGAAAACATATACATATTTTTGTTTATCTTTTCAGATTGCCTCATTTCTGTTCTTAAGTTATGTTTTACAAGAGTGAAAGCAATTAAACTTTCATTGTCCAAGCTTTCAAGTCAGCATGGCAGTACTGTCATGCATCCATTTCATCTGGGAATAGACTAATTCTCAGTCACACTGCTAAACAGGTAAATGCAGTTCCTTAGGTTAATCTTGTTTTATTATTGAGTGACATTCAGATGTTTGCCTCAGTTCAGAACTATTACTCTTCCTTAGTTAAACATCTTTTATATGATGAAAATAACCATGATTTGCAAAAGAGAAACAGTTGGAAAATTCTAAGTAAAAAGGAAAAGAGGAACAAAACACTGATAGTTAATTTTTCAGTTCTTGTGATTCAGATGAAGAAAATCAGGATGTAGGACATGGTGTTTAATTTGTAGTTAAAGACATTCATTATAATGACACATTAGACATTCAGAACTTTGTCTTCTATTGGTTTTTTTTGAACGTTGATATGTTCAGGTTTTGAAATGAAGTAGGTTTGCATTATATTATATTACATTTTCTATATTCTGTATTCTATATTCTATATTCTATGTTCTATATTCTATATTCTGTATTCTATATTCTATATTTTATATTCTATATTCTATGTCCTACAGTCTACATTAATTATTCTGCTATTTTTCATACGTTCCATGTCAAGAATGATGTGATACGGTATGATATGATATTATATGATATGATATGATATGATATGAGCAGAAGGGAAATTTGTTTCTATAAAAGCAAATTCCAAAACTCAATGACAGAAGGATCTGAAGTGATATGGATCCAGATTATATAAAGATGGCTACCTCACTTACAGGGATATCATCCAGTTGTCCTTGTTTTACATTCAGTACTACAATGTGCCTAAGTCAGTGACAAAAATAAAGGGATAAAAAAGAGGAGAGGGGATATAAGAAATTTAACCTTGATACTAACTTTATCTCCTACAGACAATTCTGCCAGAGAAAAGAGAATATGAACCTTCTTTATAAGATCATTCAACAATCTATTTTAGAAAATATTATCTGCAGTGTTTCTTGTCTGGTTCAGGCATTGGTCTGGTGGAAAAGATTTTTTCAACTCATTTCTAAAATGGAAAGTGGAGAAGTTCTGGTACTCAATCCTCCAGGAATTACAGTGGAGTTGAATACTTTCTAAAAGTTGTTTTGCTAGTACAACAGTGATTTTTCAGAATAGCCACAACAGGGAAACATAGAAATAGCAGAAATTTAGCAAACTTCTGCCATATTTGAATGTGGAGGCAAAGGTGGTAACCCCAGTGACTTTGTAAGTAGACTAGACAACCCAATAGAACTTGCATATTGCAAGAAAAAGAGAAACATAGTGCATTGGAAGACTACAGTGTGGTGATATCTGAGAAGCATCTGTCAAAACAGAGGTTTTCAGTAACTCAGGCACCATTTATTTCACTATATTGAACTCTCGTTTATTTTGCCTAGAGTTGAAAACAGAAAGACTGAAAGGAAGAATTGCAAATAGTTTACAACAATTTCTTAACAAGTAGCATTCTGTATTGGTGATTCATTCTAGAATCGCCTCAACACACACAGAGTATAGAATTTCTTCCTAATATCTAACCTAAATCTCCCCTAAGTTTAAAGCCTTTTTCCTATCCCTACATGCCTTTTTAAAAAGCCCATCCCGAGATTTCTTGTAGGCCCCCTTTAGGTACTGGAAGCTGCTCTAAGGTCTCCCAGCACCTTCTCTTCTCCAAGCTGAACAAGCCCAGCTCTCTCAACCTGTCTCCGTTGGAGAGGTGCTCCAGCCCTCTGAGCATCTTTGTGGCCTCTTCTGGACTTGCTCCAACAGATCCACGTCCTTCTTAGGTTGGAGGCACCAGAGCTGAATGCAGGACTGCGGGGGGGGGGGAGGGGGGAAGGCGCTCACCAGAGCAGAGTAGAGGGGGAGAATCACCTTGCTTGACAACACTTCTTTTGATGCTGCCCAGGACATGGTTGGTTTTCTGGGCTGCGAGCCTGTGGTTGTTCTTGGGATTGCCCTGACCCAGGTGAAGAACCATGCACTTGGCCTTGTTAAACTTCATGAGGTTCTCATGGGCCCACCTCTCAATCCTGACATCCATTCCATCCAGTATGTTGACAGTGCCACACATCTTGGAGTCATCAGCAAACTTGCTGAGGGAGCACTCAATCCCACTGTCCATGTCACGGACAAAGATGTTAAACAGCACCGGTACCAATACCAACTCCTGAAGAATACCACTTGTCACTGCTCTCCACTTAGACATTGAACTGTAAACTGCAACTTTTTGAGTACGATCATCCAGCCAATTCCTTATCTACCATATCTACCAAATCCATATCTCTCAATTTTAGAGATAAGGATGTTGTGCAGGAGAGTGTAAAAGGTTTTGCACAAGTCCAGATAGATGATGTCAGTCAATCTTCTCTTATCCACCAGTGCTGTCACCCTATTGTAGAAGGCCACGAAATTTGTCAGGCATGATTTGCCCTTAGTGAAGCCATTGCTGGTTGTCACTAATCACCTTCATGTACTTTAGCATAGTTTCCAGGAGAATCTGCTCCATACCTTGCAGGCACCAAGACTGATGGGCCTGTAGTTCCCTGGGTCTTCCTTTTTTCCCTTTCTCAAAACGGGGGTTCCCGTTTCAAGTCAGTGGGAACTTCACTGGACCACCATGACTTCTCAAATATGACGGATAATAATTTGGCTGTTTTGTCCATCAGTTCCCTCAGGACCTTTAGGTGCCTCTCATCAGGTCCCATTGAATTGTGCAGCTTCAGATTCCTTAGATGGTCTCAAACCTGATCCTCACCTACAGCAGTCAGTTCTTCATTCTCCCAATGCCTGCTTTTGCATTCTGTGACTTGGGTGGTGTGGCTGGAGCACTTGCTGGTGCAAGAGAAAGGACCAAGGTGGAAAAGTTATTGAGTACCTTGGCCTTCTTCATATCCCGGATAAACAGGTCTATCATTCCTTCTGGAGAAGGCCCCCATTTTCCCTTATCTTCCTGTTGTCCCCAATGTATGTATGGAAGCTTTTCTTGTCTCTGGCCAGATTTCATTGTTTTTGGGCTCTCCTAACCTGATCTCTGGCTGCTCAGATAATCTTACTACAGCTAGAAATTTTTTTCAACAATCCTGACTCTCAGCAACCTGTCCTGGCAGCTTCCACATGCAGAGATGAAGTACATGCTAACACACTGGCAACCTGAGAGGTGCATAAAATAAGCAGCCTTTCTCGTTGCAGACTTCTTCTGGGTACCGCTGCCCCACAAGGACTCTGGCAATGTGTTCCTCACCACAAGTATCTCACCAACACCAACTACTGCCACAGAATCTAGTGCCAATATGCTCATGAGAGATAACATGGTTTTGTTGTTGGGTTTGTTGGGTTTTTTAGGCAATAAAGGAAAAAACCTGCTTTGAGAAGCAGCAACTCCCATCTGGCACAAAAGAAATCTAAATTAACATGGCAAACTGCCATGATTTTCAATATTGATTTACAACTACGCCCCAGTTCATAAACCTGCAGTGGTGACTTCTGCTGTCACATTGTATGTGTGTAGTGAAGAAATAGTGTTTCAAGCTGTAAAACAACAATTCAAGAAATGGAAGAAATCATCAGTGTGTTGAACTAAATCACATGAGCATTAAAGTTTTGCCTGATGTGTGCTATTTCACAGTATTGCCAGTACTAAAACAGAAGCTGCACAACATGCAATTTTTAATCAAAAAATTCAAAAAACAAAATATAAATTTTAAACCCAAATCTTCTGAACTCAGAAGAATGAGTTCAATTCTTTTTTGGGTTACGCATTTTTAAAAGATTATGATTTTATCAATTGGTATGAAATGTAAACCAAAAATCAGGCTTTGCTTTAACAAAGAGACAACAAGATAACAAGAGAGTTTTATCTGGCCCGCATGCATTTATAAAGTTACTGTTCTGGCCTGGGAGCATTTTACACTTCTGTCCTCCTTGGATAAGGTCAGAAGAGAGAAGGAAGAAATGGCTTCATTGTTAACAAAACCAATTTCAAACTCTTCACTTTGATCCAGTGATGAGGTCTGTCATGATTACTGAGAGATACACTAATTAATGTGCTGAAACTCAATAGAATAAGTAAAGTAAGTATTGATTAGCCTTTGTGAACACGAACACACTGGAGGGAAGTCTAGACATAACGCTTATTAAAAACAAATACTATGGTTTTCCACAGTAATAGATATAATAATTCGTGTTCCATCAGCATTTAGAACTATTACCATATAATATTGTGGGGTTTGTGAGCACAAGTGTACCTGACAAGCTCAGAAACACATCTTCAGCTGCTTCTGTTGAACTAATCTGGTACATCAGCTGATCAGCTGCCATCTTTATCTACTGTTTATTCTCTGTCCATGCATTTTAAAGGAATTGTTTTTCTGGGACCTTTGTTGTTGTTCTGTTTTACAACTTGCAGTCTGACACTGTATCTTTAAACACTACCTGCTTAAAGGATAGATTTGTTCAAGGGAAGTGTGTGTGTGTATCCAGATGAATTGAACATGGTTGTTCCTCAACAGTCACTGATTTCATTTGTCACATTGTTGCTTGAGCCAGGGGAGTGGATTAAGGCACAGGATGTCACTGCCACTTTAAGATAGCATCCTTTTTGAGAAGCCAGTTTATTATTTGGCGCTTATTTGAATAAAAAGCTCTTCTTCAAAATGTGAACTGTTTCCTGAGAAAAGGTAGAAGCAGAATAGTATTCTTCATGCGAAAGGGAATGATTTAGTGCACGAAGTTACCCAAGGAATTTGCTACAATCCACTCATGCCTCGGCAGAAATGAAACATGTGGCCTTGTCATACTCAAACCCATAAAGCACATTGACAACCAGGAGAACAAGTCCTCAGCAGTGCTACCAGTCATATTGACCAGTGGAAGCTTTTCCTTACTAGAAAGTCTATCTTAGGTCACTCCAAGATTTATTCCATCTTCCACTTCTGTGTTTATTCAGTTTGTTGTTTGCCTAAGGTAATAATCAGCTATTGTTCCTGTCTTTTGCATTAGCTGTAAAGAAAACCTGTTGGGATTAAAGTCATTGGTCTTTTTCACAGGTATTTCCTGACTCTAAATCCACACAGGTTTGTGATTTATGTTTTATTGCAATCACACTTCTTCCACTGATTACTGAAATTAAGAGAACTTTATTCCAGAAGTCTAAATATTTTTTTCTGACACTATGTTTCAAACTTATTTTTCTTTGCTTAGCTTCATGTATTGTTTGATTAAGTATTTTTTCATTCTTTACTTTCCTTTGGACAAGTTACATTTAGGATTTATCTGACTAAACACCTATTTGAAGAACCTAAATTGGAGGTACCTACAGCTCTAGTGTCCCACTGTAAAAAATATTGGAGCAGCCTCACAGCAAGCAGTATGTTTAAGGTGAATTTTTAGACTGTTACAAAGCCCACAAAAAGATGTAATAGTCAAATTCTACAAACTTGTAGTATTAAAAAAAAAAAAATAATTGGTCTCCTTAATTACCTCTAATCTTCAGAAATATTTTATATAACTACAGACCCCATGGTTACAACTTCCCATTAACTTCCTTAAGAATTTGAAAAGGGAAATGGAACATCTAGCAGAGAATGGGACAATGAATGTCAAAGACCTGTGGGTAGTCCTGAGACAGGTTTTGCATGTGTTGAGCTTATGTTAGAAAAGCTTTTCCATTAGACATTAAAGTCATCAGCAAGAAACATTTACAATTTTCATATAGTAAAGCAGGGTCAAGCAATAGAACTTTCTGTCTAGAGTCAATTTGCACCTTAAAATAGGTGCAAATGTGCAGAGTGAAGAGATGAAAGCCTCAAAATGAATAAAAGACAGTGAGAGTCTTGCAAGTGTCTTTCTGCTGAGGGATTGAGGAAACATTTCTGCAACAAAGTCTTTGAATTTGAAAGTAGCTCTCATTTCAAACATGTTCTACAAGAGGTTCATACAAACTTGAACCATTTGAATTTTGGACAACGGATTTGTGTTTTGGTTTTATTGTAGTTATATTGCAGTATCTTTAATTCAGCTAGAACAAAGAGATCTTAATTAAAAATAATAAGTAGGAAAAAAGGGCCTTATTTCTTTTTCAGACTGACTTCAAAATCCTTGATATTGCTTATTTCATTTCTATATCGTGTGATGCCCCATACATTGTAATGCTTATCTTATTTTTTTCTATTAAAAAAGTCTATTCTGTAGATTATAATGCCATTTTCATCTCTATTTTATGCAAAGAAACTGTTTCCCATTTTGCAGTAAATACATCTGTTCCTCTGCCCCATAAAAGCACCATGTACTGACTCTCAGTAGTTCAGGAAGTCTATTAAATTAGATTTGAGGAATACTTTTATTTATCACATTATCCTTTTATTGTGTTTTTTGGGAAAAAAAAAAAAAAAAAAGACTGTTATCATAGGTATTGCAGTCTTTTGTCTACTTCCCAAGGGCAGAGTCATGAATAGTAATGGCTGCCTCTACACTGCTCGCTACTGCTGAGTTGAGAGAACTACAGCAATATTTAGCTCCAGAAACTCAGTTCTTGTCTGTACCAAGGCAAGTAAAACTTGATATAGTGTTTCTGATATAATGTTGATTTTTTGAAAGTGAATTTTCCTTGAATATTTGTGGAAACTTATCTATGTATGAGTTTTTTCTTATTGGAAAATCAAGGACAAGATCTTCCATACATGCTAACGATGTTCATTTTCCTCATCCCATACATGATTAGAAGTAACAAACTGAAGGGAAAAGATGTAGCTACATTTAAATAATTATATTATACACTGCAAAGACACTACTGTATCTTTGTATGAAATTTTGGCAAAGGGTGAAACCTGTGAAATGGGTAACCAAGCAGTGAGCCATGAAGGAAAAATGCCCTAAAAAATTTACCACATATATGATACCTCAGAACTCAAGCAGTAACAAAAAGGAAAGGGAATTTGTAGTGGAAATTATATTTTTTTCAGCTTTATATTTGTGTGTGTGAGTTTGTGCCATCCTGATCTCTGGCAATCTCAGTGATATGACACCTGAAATCTCCTAAATCTTAGCCCTGGCTCTGCATCATTCTTGAGAGGTCTAAAGTTGTGGGAAATAGAACCCCTAAATATGCACATATCCAAGCTCCTCTTCACTAAAGAGAAATGATTCTCATATCTCAAAGTGACAGTCATCTCTAGAAATCACAGTGACCTATTCATTAAAGACCCGAGTCCCATGTGCATTGTAGAATTCATTAAACGATGTTATTCTCCGAAAAAATGCTATAGAACTCTGTGGTCTGACATTCTTAAATATTTGTGTCTTGCAATTACCTGGTAAAACTTCAGCATATTGAAAAAGAAATACTAAAATAAAGTCAATGTTTGGTTTTTTTTTCTTCAAGAATATTTGCCTTCTGTCACTTAGGTTTAGAGCCCTGCTTCTTTTGCGTGAAGAATGGGATAAGCTCTCCACATCAAAAATATCATCTTGGCCAAGGTCATTTAATTCCACTGAATCAGAGCTGGGACCCTAGTATGTGGAGATGTTTATAGCCTGCTGTCATTCTGGCAGTGACAGAAATAGAGGGTGGAGCAGGTGCCGAGCAGAATTGTCATATTTCCATAGCAAGGCCAGAGAGCTTTGTGATTTATAGATGCTCAATATACAACCGTGACACCCTACAAGTGAATATACAAGTTGCAAATCTGTAAGCAGCAATGGTGGGGATTTGCTAATCTCTGCCTGCTGTAGCTTATTCTGTACAGGTCCTCGAGCTCTGTGTAAGAAAGTTTTGACATTGTGATATGTAAAAACACACACAGCAGCTTGCCAGGGCTTGTCAGCAAGGACAATAACACATTTTACTAAGTCTGTACAACCTATAATTGTTTATAATCTGACACTGTTGAGAACTGGAAAAGCAGAAAAAGGCCTTTCTAGAACAATTTCTAATGGTCCTTGAAAAGCAAATGCATGATTTTACTTCTTACATTAAATCGAATTAAACCAGAGCTTTGAATAAAATTAAGACAATGAGATACCTCTCCACATTGAACAGAGAACAAACTTCACAATATCCAGTTTAGTTGCGATCGTATCTTTTTTCTTGCTTTTTTAGTCCCTACCTACCATTTTGTCTGCTATTGCAGAAGTTCTCCAAAATATTTGTAGAACATCTGTTAAAAAAACCTGAAAACTTCAGATTTTCATCATTAAAATCCATACATTAACAATTGAGGATAGCTTTCCAGTTTCTGAATAGAACCAGCGCTGTCACCTGTAGACCCAGTTACAGGTAGACCTACTTAGTAAGACCAGACAAATTTCATATGGGTAGGTTTCTGTAACTTTCTAACCCAGTGGCACTGGGAGGCTAGAAACTTCATGATCAGATCTCTTCTTTGAGATGGAGAAAAAAGAGGAAATAGACAGAAATTTTGCACTGTTTGGGCCACATTCTTTCACAATGGAGCCCAACCCAGCTAATTTAAGTGATTTATGTATCATGAAACACTTAGTGTCTCATTAATCCAGGGTACCTAAAGCTCTATAAATAGCAAGTGGTGAGAAGAAAATGCCTTTGAAAACCACCATAGGCTTTTGGTCTATCTATTGTAGCTACTCCCTGATGACTACGTAAGAGATGGTTTTCCTTCACAGAGTGATTCATTCAGTGCACATGAAGTATTAAATTTTCTCATGAAAGCCTTTTCTTTGAAGGTCTGACACAATCTTCTGTTACCATACTTTGCCATCATATGGATGATGCTAATTCAATTACTTTCATGCTGAGCAGTATCTGGCTCTCCAGATTCTTCAGTAAGAGTGACATGATTCAAAAGATGGGGCAAAACACCTTTAGGGTAGGGCTGAATTTTTGCCCTCACTGAGGAAATTGTAAGTTGCTGGTGCCTGTATACTTTCTATTGTGTTGCTGTGTTAGAAGAATACCACCCATTGTTTAGGACATGCATTTCCAAGAATGCTTAAGCATCTGGATCTGAGCACCTAAGGAATTCAACAGTTGATTAGTGAAGTACCTATGAATTAACAAACCTGCAGGTTAGGCAGTTAAGAAGACAGACAGTCTGCATTGTTGTTTGGGATTTAGCTCACATCTCAATTAGAGAGGGTGATAAGAAAAAGAGCAACCTTAGGGAATGATTTAGTCTTTACTATGGCACAATCTTTTACATACAGATTTTTATAGGATAGCCATAGTTCATAAGTTCACAGTGAATGGGTGTACACACATCACTGCCAATTAAACACTTTGGGTGTTATCCTTATGGGTATGTTTGCATTCAAAGCTTTGCATGAAAAAAAATTTGAATACAAATGTATTGTCGTCTTGTTCTGAAATATGGCCCTAAAAGTAGGAAGCCATCCCTCTAAAGGAATTCTATATAATTCACTCTGGGAAAAACCACTTTGTGTATTTATTTTATCTAAATTTATTCTGGTAATTCATACTACTCTTAGTAAACTTCATAGCTTACGAAATTGGTCGTTGTTGATTTCTACCTAAAGCATATATGTTCACATGGAGTAAAACATGCTTTATTATACTGATGAACAAGTTATTCATTTGACCCTCAAACAGAAAACTATCTTGATAATATACCTTTGAAATATGCAGCAGTTTGGTCAAAAAAATACTCTGATGATACTTTCATGGCTGCCATTTATCTTTTTTTTTTTTTCCTCTTCTCTGTTTTAAAATGTATTGTCAGATTTATTTGCTGTAGTATTAAGTTTCAAATCCTAACCGTTTCTAACCGAGCACTTCTAATGTGATTCAGTCCTTTGGCTCAAAAGTCTCATTCTCAGATCTTAAATCAACATGTGCCTTTATGACTCAACATTTATCTGTAGGATGATGATTGAATTCATAATTTAGAAAGGCATCTGTATAAATAGATCTTTACTAATAACTGCAAAAGATAATCTTGCCAAGTTCCTTTTTACAAAAAGGAAAAAAAAAAATTAAGTCAAGAAAAAAGATCTTTAAAAACCTGTTCTTCAAACAGCTATTCTTGATATGAACATCTCACACACACTCCATTCCCAAGTACAAATGCACATACAAACGTATTTATTTATTTCTGCATGAAACTTCTACACGTATCACTTTGTATACCTTACATGTAAAGGTAATTTACACTGGTTTTAAGTCTCTTTGGAATTCTCGCTGTGATGTAAAGAAATAAGCCCCAGAGGGTCTTACTACAAATGAAAGCTTATACTTTGAGTGTTATTAATTAAATCACTCTTCAACCAGGTTATACTTTGAGCTACTCATGCTATGCATACATGAATAGATACTGTGTTAAAATCCATGTCAGTAACTACATCCTGAATTCATTTCTCATACTTTATAATGGAGGAAGGCATTGCTAGATATTTATGGCTTTGTCTTTTTCTATTTCCTGTCTTATAACTCCTTCTTAGAAAATAAAGCTGACATTATTTACTCACTATGATTTCTTGAACCTGTGAGTCATTCTGCAGCACCCATATGTTGCAAAATTGCAAGAAAAGACAAGGAACTGGGCATCTCTTCCAGTCCTCTGGGCCTGGATAATCATAACAAATGTCTTTCTGATGGGTATTATGACTTCCATGTTCCATTTGGCAACTGGCAGTTTTTGTGATATTTGTCACTTCATTTTCATTCCATTCTTTTCTTGACCTGAAAAAGTGGTTACTGCTTTTCCATGAGGATTAGAGGCTGACTGTGAAAATGAAGGCATCTTTGCAAACATAAAGCCAGTATCAATGGGGAAGAACTACAAATGACTCAAGTTAATATTCGGGAGACAATGAGATTCAGATCTCACAGGAATTAAAGTTGTTTTTCAGTTTACATTAAGTTCAAAAGAAGAAAGATGAAACTAAAGAAGAAATATCCTAAAAATGTGTGCCATATGCTATGTGGTTTTGGACAGTTTTTCTCTATTTGAAAGAAACCTGCAGCATAATTTCTTTACACACTCACTAGCTGCATCTAAAGAGTTTGGGGATTACTCAGCATGGTCAAAGGATTACATCTGAGAAAAGGCCTTACCAGATTTACTTCAGACTGCCTTTGAAACTTGTACGAATGTAGGTGTAAGACTTACATATTCAGCTGCTCCAGTGTTGGAAACTCCTTCTGGGAAAAGATGAAATGCTAGCAACATGCATACAGGATTTAAGAAGTGCATTTACCATTTTTCCCCTTAGAATTCCAGTTCAGGAAGATATTTGGTTTACGGATATCTGCCCTGCTCCAATTGTACCATCAGTTTACCAGGATACATTGCTGCATCTTAAAACTTTGATTTGATTCTGAGTTGAGGCACCTCAGGCTTTCATCAGAAGGCACCAAAAGATATTGTATATGTTTCTTTCTTTGTCCCCACTCACAGCCCATGCTAAAACTTACTATTTATATAAATAATATATCCAGCATAAATGCAAAGAGAGTTTCACACTCCAGCGTCAGGTCTGAAAATGAGAAGAAGCAAACCAAACTAGAACAGTGATAAACACTGACTGTAAAATATAACCAAGGAAACAAGACCTAAGCAGAGAGCAAGGAGGAGGGAAAAAATAGAGTGGGGAAGAAATGCAATTCATTTTAAAACTTAATTTAATAAATTGTGTTAAAGATGCCGAAAAATGTATTTAGCTCTCAACCTCCAGGACTGTACATTGCGAACTAGCATCTAGCCATAATGGGGTTTCTGCTCCATCAACTGCAATAATTATTTTCCTTGATTTGCCTTGGTTATTTTATGTAACAATTTCTCCGTGTGTGTATATGTGTGTATATATGTGTGCATATTCTTTTGTGTGCATTTCCTTTGATTCCATTTTCTTATTAATTTTCTTTTTCTATCAAAAAAGAAAACAAAATAAAACACTCCAAGAAGAGAAATTAAAGATCAGTTAAGACACATTTTGATGTTTTTGTTAATAGTTATTACAAGGAAGTGTAGCCTCCTGGTCAGTGCTCTTTACAGACTCTTTCAGTGCCTGGCTTACAGAGAACAAGGGTGCCATTGAGCTCAGGGTCTTAGTCCTGTTTGTCCCCTTATATAGCAGTCAGTATATAATGCTTCACTTTTTACCTGTTATAGCTACACCCATTTTGCAAGGTTGAAACAAGGCCTCAGGGTCCTTAGCAGTGCTCAGCAGACTGCAGGCCTAGATTTGTATACTTGGGACTTTAGAAGCATGTTGTGTCAAGCACTTAAAATCATCAGCTATTTTTTTCACTTGATTTCGTCAAGAACTGGGTGACACTGTTGGTTGGGAAGTGGATCTCAGTTTTCCCTCATCCGTGTTCAGAATCTCAATGAGATCTTTCTCACCATTTAAATGCTGGTGGTTTTCCACGAATCTCAGATTTCTTACATTCTCCAATGAGACACGCTAACACACATGGTCCTGAGAATGTGTGAGTGTATGTGTCTAAAAAAACCCCCTAAACAACACAAAACCACAACCTTAACAACACACTGATTTGGATCATGCTGTGATGTGTGTTTATATCTTTTTGATCTATATTTTCTTTCTATTAACCATCCCCTTGCCCTGTATCTGAGAGTGTTAGCTACTGTTTCTCAATTACACCCACTGGTAAAACCTGCCCTGCAGGGTTTCTCACAGCAGTTGCCCTTCTAGCATCAGCTCCGCAGATGAAAAGCAGATGGAAAATTCCAGGGGTTCAGGTCTGAATGTTTCAATGATAAGTTAGCATAACATGGACTGGTGAGAGCTGTGTTTTGAGTCTGCTATGCAAAATGAGACAGCTGCATTCTGGCAGAGCTGCTTGCATGGGAGACTTAGCACTGGAAAACAAGAACTACAAATAAAGGCCTTAAGGAATTCACACTTCAAAAAATTAGTAAAAATAAAAAAGGAAAAGGTGAGTATTAAGAAAGTGTGTAGCAAGGACAGTTCACCTCATCTAGGACCCTCTTGGATCAGATTTGCTTCTGTGGAGAGAGACTATTCCAAACCAGGCACATCTTTTAGCTGAGGCATAAACTGAGATTACGTTCAACTTCTGCAGGCTCCTTCTTCATTCAGTAGAAGACACAGCCCGTTTAAGAACCATCTTGAATCATCTGAACTTTCTTCTCTCTCCCACTACCCTTCCTCTTCATTGACTGCAATGCAAGGCTGAATCGACAGAGTTCCCGAATTAGATACCTCTGTTAGATTCCTTGAAAGACCAAATTGACTGCAATTTCAATCAATAGTCAAAGAAAATCAAAGGAGACCATGGACAGTGGATGGGAGTTATCTGAATCTGAAACTGATCTCGGAACAGGTATAAAGGTTCTGTTAAGGATTCTTCCAAAATGAAGACTGAAGACAAGTTTTATCCAAACTGAAGACTGGTGTTTATGAAGTCCTCAGCTTTCCTCCCACACATATTCCTCATTCCTTTTAATTTTAGTTATGTATTAAAATAATTGCTCACTGGGATAATATCATCAGATGCACATGTTGCTTTTGGGAGAATTCCTGAGGGAGAGGCAGTCATACAGTATCACTACAGCCCTCCTAAGTACAACACAAACAATATCCTGCAGTATAACTCACTCTAAGCTAGCAGGCAGCTGCATAGGACAGTCACCCTATCAATTAATTTTAATAATAATACTTAGCACTTGCAAAGTATTTTTCAATTTCAAAGCTCTTCAAAGAGAGCCAGATTGGGTCTGCCCTGGTATGGCTGTTTGACAGAGGAAGGATAGTGAGAAATATCATACTGCAAACACAGTTTTTGCCTTTGCTTTTCTCCATCCAGACTCACAGTAATTTCATTTCTGTTTTTCTCTTTCATTGGAAATTATGCAGCCATTTCAACAGATCACTACTGTGCCATTTTCAAGGGTATTACATTCGAAACCTGTGATATGAGTTACTTCATGTATCTAGACAACGTGTAGGTTAGAGTTAAACTCCCCCTGTTTCAGAAAAATACCATCGTGAAGACTGGAGCCTTTTCTTAGTACCCTGGTGTTAGAGTGAAGTGACATTGAAAAAATTCACTTTCTTTTTCTTTTCTTTTTGTTCATAGTTTCTGATTCTGTTTTCCATGTAAGGATGCCAGTACACCACACTACCTCATTGCATGGCAAATTCACTTAAAATGATCTAGCTAAAAAGAATACTGATGTCAGAAAACACTTCTATTTCCTTTGATGTGTTGTTCCTACAACAACGGTCTATCTGCACCTACTGGACAAAAGCAAGCTGAAGGGAAGATGGAGTATTTCTAATGTGATACCTGCTAATGCCATGTCCGCTAGTGCTCCAATTTTGCTGTTGTTATGTAACATGATGTGCAATGCATCCACATATTAATCGCAAATGCATTGACTACCAAGAAGACGATATGATAGGAGATTATTATTTAATACAAGATGAAAAATCTCAGCCATGGGTATGAAGACAAATTATATTTTTCTCTTACAGGATGTTCTTGGGCTATCTCAGCCCTTGATATTATTGTTCACCAAATGCCAGTTAGGCTTTACACATGTTTATTTCAAGAACTGGCACAAGGTAGTTTTTAAGACTGCATTAGAGAGCCGTATAGAAGAGTTCCTCTGCTATTGCACACCGAGTAAAATCAGTTTTGGCTTAAAAACAGCAACAAAAGAGCTGTTTTGTGAATTCTGGTTTGCTGCTATGTTTCTAGTCTCTTTGTCTCCCTCTGTTTTCCTTGCTTATTTTGAGATTTAAATTCTCTATTGTTTTATGAATATAAATCACATAAAGAAAAACATACTGTAGATCAGCTGCAATCATTTTGTCATTGCTGAAGGATATTATTCTCTAAAAAGCATTTATGGAAGAGAATATATGATCCATATATTAATAAAATTTGTTCAAATTGGTTTAATGTTCTCAACAATATATCACACTTAGCTTTTTCTCTGATAATCCCATGTTTCTTGAAATCAGGACACATATATCTTTGTATTTTATCATAACCATTGTTTAGTTTGTATATTTTAAATATATACTGAGAAGATAATTTAACTAGTACCATTTTTGAGTATTAAATAATGAGGATTTTTATTATATCTACATCTCATGGACCTGCTTTTGATCACTCAAAATCTAACAAGAATCCTAACAGAATGTTATTATGGAACACTGAAGATTTCAAATAGTTTTTGTACTCATTTTTATCTCTGTGAAATCAGAGAGAAAATATTATGGCAGTGATTATTTTTTCTGTACAACACTAATGCTGAAACCTTATTAATTTTAAACCCTGCAATCCATAGTAAGATATGCTTTACAAAACTCTAATACTGCCCAAAGTTGCACTGGTTGAGGAAAAAAAAAAGTTGGCATTTGAAAAAAAAATATAAATTATTTGTTTGCAAGATGTTGACATTTTAAATTTTTCGCTTTCTTTCTGTTCTAATTTTTACGGAGTTTTGTTTATATCATTTTGAGAACTGTGCTGTGACTCTTGCCTCTAAATATTGATAAAGCAGAGATTATTACAAGTGTGATCACATAGTGGGATCTACAGAGGAGACTTCTGCAGATGCTTCTACTTCTACAGATATGTCTTAGTGGTGAGTTATTACATTGTTTACCCAGAGTTTTTATGACATTTATTTTTAATTGGAATTTGATTACTATAATCACAACAGAGCATCAGGACTGGTAAAATTTTCATCAGAGCAAAACTTTCTTGGATCACCCGAAGAAACAGCATATGAACCACACATGCCAGGTGACAAAATCTTTAGGATACAGGGAAAATGGTGCAAGAATTATACCCCACTCGTTTCCTCAACATTTGCTACTATATAATTATATATCTCCTTAATAAACCTGTATTTTGGATCGGTTAACACTATTAATTCATTTTGAAAGGAAAACGGGGCATTTGATGCAAGACTGAGTATATCAGAAAATTATTAGTGGCATAATTTGTGATATTACAATCCAGATTTAACCCAGAGTGACTTGCCTTAATAATGTTTCCTGGATCCCTTAACACTGTATAATGCTCTTTTATCTTGGGTCACTGTTCCCGTCATACTTCTGGTTTCCCATATTTTTATTGACTTCTTAATTCATCACACAGAGTATTTGGGAAAATCTGTTTTATCTCTCTATGACATATCACAGAAGATAATAAACTGAAAAGACCTTTAATCTTTATTCCAAGTAACTTGAGGTGATTTCCGTTAGCTTGGGCCTTGGTGGTTTCTACAAATGAGGAATAAGGTGTTAAAGACTATGACTTGCTTTTGGGTAATTTGTTCCTGTCTGTGCGCACTAACATTAAGAAGCTACAGGATGGCAATCTTTCTAAAAGTTGTGACTGCAAAACCAGAGTACTTATAGTCATCCAAACCATCTCAAGGATACGAGTAAAAGTTTAAACTAATAAGTGCTAGAAAATATGAAAGAAATATAAATTCAAATGTCTAGTAAGCATTTCTGCACTTCTAACTGCTTCAGAAAACCACAGTTTTTCAGAGCAGGACAGTTACAATATAGTTCATTAAATGCTCACATTAATTCACTCCACCAACCCATGTCCCTGTCATACACAGTTCAAATTTGTTCAAAAGTTACTTGCTTTCAGAATAAGTCATCATCTTATCAGGATCTGAAATGTGTTTGCCTCCACCCCATCCCTCTTGGGGGCTATATGGCCATTGCATTTAGTTTAATTTAGGAAAAATCTGAATTGAATCTTGTTATGTTCCCCCCTGGGGAAAACATGCTTCGCAAATGAAGCACTGCAGATGAAAAGAGAGAGCACACACAAACTTGGGAGCCATGCATCCTCTCAGACATTCATTTGCATACATCCTCTCCTGCTCAGTGGGCACTGGAAACAGCACTTCGTATTTATCCTGAAACCAACTGTTCCTTACTAAACATCAGGGAGACACAGTACATTTTGACAGGCTGTCTTCAAAGACACCTTCATGGGTTTTTATTTTCCCCCTCCTTTTTCCTCTTGAAAAAAGAATAGATAAAAATCCATTACAAAATGGTGATGTAGACTATTATAGTTAAAGTAGTGAGGATTTATAATTGATTGGTGAGTAGGCAAGGGAGCAGGTAAGGTGGCGATGAATGTGTGTATCTGGATCTTTAAAACTGTTTTGGCGGCATGAGTTGCTGAATTTTATGGCGAGCCATGTTGAAAGTTACCAAGACTCAACTATAAAGGTGAAGATTTTTTGATTTGCTTGACAGGGTTGGGAGTTCATAAGCTACATTTTTGCTAGTTAAGCCAGTTATTCTGGGTTGCCTACTGGAATTAACATAGTTCACCAAATGCCAAAACACACTGTAATTTCGTCTGACGTAGGTATAAAATGCCCTTGTTAATTGTGTTTTAAAGTAATACCTCAAAGGCCAAATTACATCACTGGCAAAAGATGTTCCAAAACAGAATAAATGCTATACCTTTTTCTATGAAAATCAAAAGAGGTGGAAGAACACTGATGCCAGGTCACCATCCACCTGCTCTGTATTTGCACTGTTTCTACTTTTTTGTTGTTTGCTGCATGATGGGAAATTACACCTTGCCTCCAAACAGCTGCTAATGTTCAGACATCTAAGAAAGTGTGTGGGCACTAGACTCTGACTAGGTTCAGTGGCTGAATGTATAAGATTGAGATCAAGTTATAGCTAAGAGCAGTTATAGCTAATTAGGAAAGCAACACAAAACACCATCCTTTTCAGCTAAACTGTTTTATCTGTTTGCTTATTTTTAGGCCTCCTTTCCCTGGAAAATAAAACCAAAAACAGGAAAGTCCTTTCAATAAAAACTTTTTACCACTGCATTACTTATCTGTGTTATTTTGGCCTAACTTCACCCCACCTCGATTTAGAAGTTGGGAGGAATAGCTTAAGTCAGGTGCCTGGGTGCTGTCATTGTCAATAGAGAGTGATAGCAGACACATGCTTTTAATTTCTTCTTTTTTTCTTTCATCGGGGAAATACTGTGTGCCAAGAAAAATAAGAGTAAAAAACAGAAAAACATGTCATTTCAAGTTTCATTGTCTTATGTGTCGTCTTGTTAAAGTGCTGCTTTTGACTACGACTTTCTTGTCACCTTACAATTCTATGTAAAATGACAACTGCAGCCAGACATGGTGTGAGTTCTAAAGGGATGTGTCCATCAACAGAGCTTTAAAACTGAGGGGGGAAGAAAAGGTTCACAGAATAGAGTTATAGTACTTTTTGCCCAAAAGTAAACAATCAAACTTGAATTATGTTTATATTTCAAAATAATTTAAACATTTTGAGGAGGTTTTGTTGTGGTTTTGGTTTTGCTTTTTTTTTTTAATTGATTAAAAAAACCAATTAAAGCTGTATGCAACTAAAATAGCATAACCTGACTCTTTGAAAGACCCTTCCTTTTTTATCTGGGACTTACCATTTTAGGAATAGATAATGCATCTTGAATTTCAATTAGACATCCAGAGGTAGCTCAAATAATTGTCCCTCTTTTTGTGCTAACAATGAGCTTTCTGGTATAGAAAGAGATCTTCTTCACTCTAAAATGAATAAAATGAATTCATTAAAAAAAAAAAAAAAGAAAATGGTATTGAAATTTCCTATTTCAAAAAGAGCAATATAATTTTGCTCTTAAATTAATGATCTGATTTTCGACCAGGTCTTCAAAATTTCGTAGCATTCCAGATCAGAAGGTACCATTCTCAGACCAAGCATCATCTATATCCTTTATTTTACAAAACTAATTATTGTACATTCATTTCAATTGTTTGTGCTTTGTAAAACATTCAGTTAGAAAGGAATCTGGCACTGAGCTAGAAATTTCAGAAGACAGAGATTCACAGATACTCTTGCAGCTTAATTTGTGGGTAAACTAGTTTCAAAGAAAAAAAAAAAAGAAACAAACAAACACAAAGCACAAATCCCAATCAAGTTTTCCCAATTTTGATGAATATGAATAAAGCATGTTTTGTATGCATTTTATCTCCATCTTTCTTTGCAAGATAATAAAGTGGTTTCACATCAGGATTTTTCATCTCTTGAGGTTGTTAAATGTTTAAGTAAAAAACACCTCTCCATCTTCTTCCTGGTAAAATAAACAGGTCGATCTCTTAACATTCAACATTTATCTCCAGACCTCAAATAATTTCAAAAGATATTAATGAAGATTTTCCTCTTCTTCACTGTCCTGTTACGATGGTAACATCGAACACAAATTCAGTCTTTCTATCCTTGTCTCCCCACCACCATGTACTAAGATGCAAAACTTTTCTACGCTTCCTTAAACTAAAAGATATTTAAGCAAGGACAGTAAAAATTACCATCTTTAGAAGCTTCTGATTTTTTCAACTAGTGAATCCTTCTTAATGTTTCCTTTACTCACCTTGCACAATCTTGCTGTTTAGCTCACAATCTTTCCTGACCATATGGAAAATGTGTTCTACAGCAGAACTAAGCATCTTCTATAGGTACTAACCTAAATAACATAGTAACTGGTGAGAGACAGAGGAAGAGTGTGTGATTAGGAGCTGCTGTTTCTGCTGCTACTTCTTTCATCTAACAGCCACCATCCTCCCCCTGACAAAACAGGTGACTTCCAATGTTGATTACGTATAATTTTGCTCTTAGTGTTATACATTTGGAATGCTACTAATATAAACCTTTGATGATAAAGAAAAATATTTAAACAAAAAACCAGCCCATCAATTTTTACTAATCTAAACAGATCTATTAGTGTTTTCCAAAAGCCAGTTAGGTATATCTGGCAGCTACTAGTGCTAGGCTATTCTGTTATTTTCATAAATGCACAGAAGCTGCAAATCTGTATGGGTGTCACATAGTAAGTTTTGCCTGAGATATGCTGAGCTGCCAAAGCATACATTCAAAAAGTTACCCAATAAAGTAGTATAAAGCATATGGAGTGTATTTATATACCTTGCACTATACACTGAAGGGAAAGGTGTGCTATAAAAGACCTCATAACCACACAGTAGTGTGTGTCACCTGCTCTTGCACTCTATATTGTTATGTCAGTGAGTGACTTTATTAGCTAGACAAGAACTGCAGGCAGGCAGTAAGTGATGTATATTAACAACTTCGCTCAATTATAGCAGGTCCTGACCCTGCTCCCATTGACTTCCACAGCAAAACTCCTACTGACACCAGTTGTATAGGCAAAAGATTGTATTTTTTGAGCATTCACACACTGTCTTTAATTTTAGCTGTATTTTATAAAGACAGAGATAGGAGAACATTCATCTCATTTTACAAAAGAGTGAAGATAATCGGTGGCTAAAGAGAAGGTAGTTTCTGAAGGTCATAGCTGGAATTGTCATAGACGGAGCTGAACTCACATTCCTGGTTTCTGCAGATGTTCAAAGACAGGCAGAGGTAAACTGGTCCAGGATGAGCGCTTTGGAAGGGTTTGAGGACTTGTTCTGTGGAAGGAGTTGTATGTGATCTGCACAGCTACTGCTGGGTTTGCAACAGGAAATGGAAAAAAAGAAATATTATTTTTTAATGCTCAAAATTTGTGAAGATGCAGAACAGCCCAACAAACTGATTAGTTTATGCCCATTTTTAGGGGTATGAAACTACCTTGCAACAGGCAATTATGCACTATGTACCCATATCCAAGCATGGGAAACCAGGTGATCTCGACTGATTGATAGCGCACAGAAACCTGACTGACAGCAGACACGAGCACATAAACCTGTTTAACAATGATGTTTAATGCAAAGTGGATGTGTTTGGTTGCATACAAATACTCTCTCCAGAGTTATGCTTTCCTGTCAGATTTTATGCTACAAAAATAAAGGGTTCACATGCAGCTACTGGCACATAAGGCTTCCACAGCTGTTCTTGAAGGAAATAATTTCTATCACCAGCTGTACTTCTCCTCACCAGGGATGTAACCTCTACAGTTCTGTCCCTTCTCTTTTATTCATTCCTTCTCAACTTAACATTAAAAAAATAAGTAAATTAATAAACATACACACAAAATTGTGTGAAAATAGGGAGTAATTGAAAAGCTAAAGTTTTCCACAGCATGGGTATCACACAGGACTTTGCGTGAGCCATAGCTCATACCTATGTATGCCACCACAAGTCCATCATATTCTTTCCCATGCAGGCTTCTCTTTTACACTTTATTCACCCTTCAAAAATCTTTTGTCATGAAGTCATGTGTGGCCCACAAAGTCAAGATAGAGGACCTCAAATATTTACCAATATTAAAGATGAGAAATTAAAATGGATTAGTAGAGAACTATATGAAAAAAGAAAAGGCAAATTTAAGATGACAGTGTGTGTCTCATATAGTATACATACTGATCATGTATATACCTGTATTCAGAGAAATAAGTAGCACCTTCCTTGCAGACACTTTACCTAATTCCTGCGTGTACATATGTGCTAGGTGTGGTATGTATACTATACCCCTCTGTCGTGGTTTGAGCCCAGCTGGTAACTCAGAACCATGCAGCTGCTCGCTCACTCACACACTTCTTCCTCCCCCCGCTCCCAGAGGGATGGGGAGGAGGATCGGAAGAATGTAACTCCCACGGGTTGAGATAAGAGCAGTCCCGCAACTAAGGTATAATACAAAACCACTACTGCTACCACCAATGACAATAACGATAAGGGAAATAACAAGGGGAGAGGATACTCACTACCCGCTGACCGATACCCAGCCCGACCCAAGCAGTGATCCGGGCCTTCCAGGTAGCTCGCCCCGGTTTATATACTGGGCATGACATGCTGTGGTATGGAATACTCCTTTGGCTAGTTTGGGTCAGGTGTCCTGTCTCTGCTTCCTCCCAGCTTCCCCTCTTCCCTGGCAAAGCATGAGACTGAGAAAGTCCTTGGTTGGAGTAAACATTACTTAGCAACAACTAAAAACATCGGTGTTATCAGCGTTCTTCCCAGGCTGAAAGTTAGAAAACACAGCACTGCAGCAGCTACTAAGGAGAAAAATGACTGCTATAGCTGAACCCAGGACACACTTTTTGCTCCTGATGTCTGTAGGTATGCAGGAGATCATCCCTGAAGGAAGGTTGATTTGGGAGGAAAATTCAAGCAAAAACGTAAGCTGTAAGCAGATGTTGTAAAGAAATCTTTATTCCTATGGAAATGACATACAGATTTCAATAGGAATGGAAAGATTGAATATCTGCAAAAAATTAAAAAGGGTAGTTTTCAGCTTCAACTAAATTCCACTGTATTTGAATCCCAGCATATGAAAGCATTACACTTCAGAGAAACTTCAGCTTGCACTTAAAGGTAAGCAGATATTTAACCAGTTCGTTGAACTCAGGGCTTAGTATGTAGTGATATCCTTTCTGCACTTTTAAGACTACATAATAATTAGCCATTTTACTTCACTCATAGTTATACTTCTGTTATAGAAGTTAGTATAAAAGTTATGCAAAAAAAGTTGTTTGCTATTGAACTCTCTACCATTTTTTCTAAGAGACTACTTTCCAGCCTTTTTTCCACCCTCAATTTGCTATGCTTCACAACAAATCTTACATTTTAATCTGTATCTTTAAAGTGTATCATTTATCCCGAAGTAGTGTCATCTGCACAATGTCTTCATACGTATCTTCGTACATATACTTTTATGGTGTCATCTCTTTATCTTCCCTCTCCTTTTGCTTGTACTATTTATCAAACAAACTGCTTTGCGTTAAACCTGTGAATCTTTTTTTTTTTCACCCCCAGTAAAAAATTAATGCCTTCTCTTTATACATGGAGAAACTTCTGGGGACTTAAAAGGCAGATAAGAAGAATTTTCCATACATGTCTTGTTTTCCTGACTTTCGTAATATGGAACACATCATTACATATAAAAGCCTACCTGATATGTGTGCAGTAAGAACAATGTTACATTTTATTAATTTAAAAAATCTGTAAGATTTTGTGAGAGTGCTATTGTATATTTGCATTGTATGTTTGATAAATAATAATAATTGTATTATTATTTAAGTCTGTAGCTCAAGCTTTACTCAGTTCTGAAGAGCATTTATAAAAGACAGTGTAATTATTTTTCTGGATACATCTGATGTTGGATTAGTGCAATACTAATACTACCTAAATTATCAGCTGTTTCATAATCACATTTGAAAAAAGAATAAATAGAGGATTTCTGCCTGTTTTTCCCAAAATTATTTGGTCTCCTTGAACTTGAGGAAAGTAATAATTCTGAAGCTATGCCTCTGCAAAACATTCAAATAAACCTTTAGTGAAGAACAGGACTTCAAATCTTGGCCAAATGCAGAAAATTTTCATTTCTGAGTGGAATTTTGGATTCCAGACCAAAGGTTACATCCAGACGTATTCCTTAAAAACTTGTCTATAGATTGAAAAAATAAATAAATAAACCCCATTAGTTCTTAGTCTAAATCCCAAATGTGCCTATCTTTACCTTCCCATTTATCATATTCTTTCCAATCCTTGCTGGCATATTTTTACACTATCATGTGATTATTATTTATAACAGAATATAATTTATAGCCAGTATGAACAATCAAAACCCACCCTGACTGTCACCATTTTTGACCAACATAGATATTGCCACCTGCATACTTAATGATGTATGTAAGACAGAAATAAAAGTCACCTCTACCCCTTCTTCTTAGGTGGAAACAGCTTTGCTGTTCCACACAAGAGGAGTATCCAGTGTGGATCTGTGACAGAGTAGATGAATTTAGTCATAATACTGTCCAATGCTAAGTAGACATTTAAATTCTTATTGAATCTATTAATTTGAATATGAAAATGAATGAAATTAGTACTATTGACTTTTGGTCTAGATACTCTAAATCTATCAGCAAGAAATTACAACACTGCATTCTTTTTAACATAGTCAAGTCCTTGTGAAGTGTTAATGCAAAAGCAAAGGTATCCAATTGCTGTGAATGAAACAGGAGAAGTACTCATATGCAACCTGGTGCATTGCAATCATTAGCTGCAGCTTTACACTGGTTTGTTAAAGCACACCTTGAAAGAGCACTGCATTGCACAATTCGAGTCACTGTGATACAGTATCAGTAAAGCTGACATTTGGAAGGAATACTGTTTGAAACTTTTTAATCTGTTTTCATTTCTTTGCTTTGAATCACCCTTCTTAAATTGCAAAAAAATGAGGTCTATATGGAGACCCACCCAGTTATTAGAGACAGAAGCCATTTCATGTGATTAAAAACTTTGATTATGAGATAAAGTTTATCAAAGGTGGAAGGGAAAAGAAATTTAAAGAAACAGGGTATTACAGGTATTTGCTACTCTTAATAGGAAATCATGACATTAACTCAAGTTGCAGATTGTCTTTCTTCCTGATCATAGTTTAAGATGATCTAGATAGCATCTTAAGGCTTGACTATTATTCAGGTAGTAATTTTCTTTTTTTTTTTTTTGGTACAGTTTAGGAATCCACACCAAACAAAAAAGAAAGTTGGACATGAATGAACAACATTTTTAGGTTTATTTTTTTCTCATTCACAAAGCTTAGAAAATATTCTGTGAAATAAAACTGAGATTAAATTTAGAGAAACTTTCCATGATCATATCTTCAGTTTCTATAAAACAGTTGTGGATGTGTGCCGATTTATATCAGACGCAGATCTGACCTCTGACTTTCTTTAGGTTTTATTCACATTATTATACACAATACTTCTACATTTATGTTTTGAGATTCATGCTTCACTGATATCTTTACTTCAGACAGCTTTCTTTGTCAATCAACTAGACATGTATGCAACATTCATCACTCCGATTTGAATACTTAGAGCTGTGTTTCCAGGTGAATGTGGGAATTTCAACAGTCGTCATTATAACCTGTGACTGAAGGTTCATCTTTTAGGGGTGTTGCCTACAAATTCAAGTTGCCTAGCAATATCATTTGCAGACAGTTAGTTGTGTGGCAAAGAAATTCAGGGAATCCCAGGTGGAAACCATGAAAGTAACTGAAAAGCTCAGCCCTGACACTGAAATGCAGGTAAGGTGTTCATTGTGGGTTGAAAGAAAACAAGTCTCTTATTTTAGGATTTAGAGTTGTGAACCCACTTCGAGAGAACAACTCATAGGCAAGATTAACTACTTTATGAATGTCAGGGAGAAGAACAGGTTCCAAGGGTCCATATCTACTGGTTTGCCAATTATCATAGTTACTCAGAAGTGGGAAGAGAGAATAAATATCCTTTTAGGTAATGCCTACCAACCTAAATTCCAATTAGCTGTCTAGTATCCTGTTACTCACTTTTAAAAATATTACACTTAATTTAAAATAACACAGTTTACCATCAGATTTAGGTGCATTTAACATGCAGGGAAGAGGTACATGTAAGTCAACCTTTATCACGCAATATACATATACATATCTCAAAAAATCTATCTATCTATCTATCTACCCATGAATATTAAGGGTCTACCAGGTGATCCCAATGGGATCTTGACCATAATTCAAAGGCTTAACAGATTTTTGTCCCTATACCCTCTTCATTGTGAGTGAGAAAGCCCTCAGGTAACATAAAAAATAATCCTGTTTGCCTTCAGCTTTACCACAAATAAAGTCTTTGCTGACTACTACAGAAATAACTTAGCTCATCCATTCCTTTTACAATCCATTGCTCTTGTTGCTGTCTCCCTTGTGTTCTACTGTAAGAGGCAGTGGACCTTAAGATAAGTAATAAAACTGAGCATCAGTCAAAGATGGGCAGTGACGATGACCTTAATAACTCAGTTCTTCCTCTAAAACTACTTATATTTCTGTAATTTACTAGAAGTTTCAGCAGCCAGAGCATGCATGGATTTGTATGTGTGGGGGAGGAAGTTAGGGCTCATGTACAGAAATACTGCACCATGTAAAGCTTTGATGGCTCTGAAATCTCCTGCTATTTAAACTTCGTCTGTCTTAAGAGTCTCAGAACAGTGATAGTTTCTTCCAAGGATTCCCTCAGTTGTGTTTTAAGCTCCAGTCAGAGGAAAACAAATGTATATCACATGCTGCATGGGCCTAATTACAGCAAGAACAAGCCTTCCAATATCTGAAGGGGGCTACAAGGATGCTGGAGAGGGACTTTTAATCTGGGACTTTAGTGATAGGACAAGGGGTAATGGATTCAAACTTAGGGAGATTTAGGTTAGATATAAAGAAGAAGTTCGTTCCTGTGAGGGTGATGAGGCACTGGAACAGGCTGCCCAAGGAAGTTGTGAATGCTCCATCTCTGGCAGTGTTCAAGGCCAGGTTGGACAGGGCTTGGAGCAACCTGATATAGTGGGAGGTGTCCCTGCCCATGGCAAGAGGGTTGGAACTAGATGATCTTTAAGGTCCTATCCAACCCAAACCATTCTATGATCCTATGAAAATTTACATACCAGATACTTCTGGAATCACTTGAAATATTGAAATAGGGGTCAATTTCTACTATGACTGAATCAAAAAGCAACAATCCACAATCAGATCCTGGGGTTTTGTGTGATTAAGAGGGAAAAAGAATACACCGAGGAAATTATTCTTTGAAAATTAATGGCTCAGATCTAACAATTACTATTTTGTTATATTGCCTATATTTCCTTCCAAGTTCTCTGAATTTTGTTATGTTTACATTTTATTTTTCCCATCTTTACATTCATATAGAAAATGTTTCCATTTTAATCTAAGTTTAATGATTGTGGTTTAAGCTTCATTCTGAAATCACATGCTTTGTTTTTTCTGTAGCTGAGCTTCTGTATGAACCCTTTGGCATGTTTTTGCGTGAGTAGCCTTTGAACAGCATGTGGACCCCTCAGAGTACAATGGGAATTCAGCCAGTCATGGTCAGGTTTTCTCTCTTCTCAACCCCCCCTTTTTTTTTTTTCCCCTCCTAATATTTCCTCTTAAATGATTTTGAAATAACTCACTGCTGGAATTAGCCTGTCACAAGAAGGTACACAGGAATTCAAGAAATATGCATGGGTTAGAGCATGGCCATGTTTGGCAGATGTAGATGTGCGATAACCCCTCCCACAACCAGATGTGTGCATTCAGATCTGTGGAAATCAAAGAAGGAAATTTGGCACAAACTTCAACACCCTTGAAGTATACCAGACATCTGCCAAAACTGTCAGACTAAGCTTGCAGATCTTCAAAAGGGCTGCATTTGGCTCTGTGTTCAGAGGTATATTATAGAGTGCCCTGCCAGCATAATTTTGGCACAGATAATATCTCTACCTTGAAATTAGTTTTAGGTAAAGACAATTTTATTTCAGCTCACAGAAACATAAAAATTACCATAGCACACAAGAAATAGATTGGTCTGGAATGAGCTTTTGACAACAGCTGACACCAGATGCTTCAGAGAAATAGAGGAATAGTACAACAATTTGCCCAAAGGGGAAGTTTCTTCCTAAGACCTTATAGGTAAAAACAGGTTTATGCCTTGAAGCGTATGAACTTATATCCCTTCCAAAATTATGTTTTTATTGATGTTATCACTATTAATAATATTTGTTATAATTCTTTTTTTGTATTATAATTATAGTTATTTACATATGGTCTTGGAACTGTCCAGTTCTGTTTCCTCGTATTTTTGTTTCCCCCCGTGAGAACTTGCTAATGGATGTAATACAGAAATAATGGTTATAATTTGCAGTTAGAGAGCTGCACCCATTTAGAGATATGAAAGCAGTTTTTCCAAAGCCTATTAAATTTAGCTTCAAAACTATTTTAGGTTGGGTAAATATCAACATTTCATCCATGAAGGAATTAGCACGAAATAGAGATAAATTCTGTTTCTTCAAAGTGGTATATCTAATATTTGGAGATCCAAAGAGCCCATCCAGTCCAACATGGTTTGAATAATTTGTACGACATCATTGTACAAAGTGATCAGTTTTTGATCTTCAATAAAATGTACTTTTTTTCCAAACTCCATGCACCTTTAATTTAAAAAGCAATATTGAGAACACATCTCCACTCAATATTGGATTGTGTATGGTGTAAGTTTCTAAGAGTTAAGTAACAATGACAAAAAGAGGAAATCGGGAAAATAAAAAAAAGAAAGCTAAAAAATAAAATTACTCATCTCTTTTTTAATCAAATAAATTAATTTCTTCCTGTGTTCCTGAGCAGAAGAGGGAAGAGAAAGAGAAAACAAATGAGCAACATCTACCCAAGTCCCCAGTTCATGAAGGGGAAGAAAACATATCCTGTGTCCTGTGTCTTTTATCATTGTCACCATCAAATCTATTCCTGGAACAGGGTAGGGTCATCCAAAGATCTCTCCCTCACTTCTCATTGCCTGGTGAATATCATACATTGTTTACTGAGTGATTAGTGAGGCATCCGCAGATATATAAATGTGGAAACTTGCACGTGTTTGACAAGAAGTCAATGATTCTTTCTGACATGACTTTAATAGACCTAAAAAGGTGGTAGCGGGATGATACTTCTAATGGGATATAGATATAAACAACCCAAGTTTTATGACAAGGGGCAATGATAGTGATGATTAGTGTGGAGAAGATAATTTTGCTGGCCTGGTAGGAGGCAACTTGCATGATTCATTAATGCTTTACCAACCTGAACCATTACTTAGGGCAGCAAAAAGACCGCAGCAAGCAACAATTATACAATTTATCACATAATACTGCATATGTTTAGATACACATTGGTGACTATTAGCAGAAGATGAAGAATCTTTTTTTATCGTGTTTGTGAATTAGGTCTTTTCTACCAGTATTTTATACCTGAGAAGGAAGATTCCAAGGAGGAAACTAATTTAAAAATCAGCTGCTAAGGCATTGCATATCCTTGCCATCTAACCTTAATCTAGGTTACTGTATCACAAATTAAGGTATATATGATTCATCTAGCACTTAGTACTGAAGGACAAAATGAACTGAACATGTTACGTATCAAAAGAAGTAGTAAAATGCAATGTGAGAGTCATCAGCTACAGTGACTTTCACCAGCTTTCACGATGGAAACTCAGTAGTCGTGGCAAAGTCTGTGTTCCTTCAGTAAGAATATTTATGTAGTCACAGGCCAAAAAAAGGAAAAATTATGATAGTGGTCAAGATCAGGTTGGACAGAGCCTTGAATGACCTGGTCTTTTGCGTAAAATCTTTTTTTTTTTCAAAGATTTTATGGAATCTTTGGAAAAGGTGTCCCTGTGTCCCTGTCCATAGCAAGGGGTTGGAACTAGATGATCTTAAGATTCTTTCCACTCCTAACCATTCTATGATTCCATGATAATCAGGGTTGGGAGAAAGGAGTTAGAATTGGGCAATAAATAGTCGGTTTCAGAAATAACATGTAAAGATTACCTGAATATTATATGAAACTTTATTAAAAGGGGGAACATAAAACGTTAAAATTGGTAAAGCCCAGATGGAGAAACCATAATTATGTTTATAATAAATACTGTTTTACTAGTGTGTTATTACATGTGTTAGAAATTTATTTATTGCAGCAGTAGACAAGAAAAAGATTTTATGCAAAACTATTTTTACTGTTACAATAATTAAAAACCTATTTGTCTTCTAAGTTTTTTAGCCCTAATCTTTCCTTCTCTTCCAAAATATTTTTTTCCTCAGTATGGGTGTATGTGTAGCAATGTACAGATTTCAAACATAAGCATTCTTGAGATACAGTTCTACAACACAGCCAGTATAGAGCATCTAGCCTTGCTCCTTGTCCATGCTTCCTGATATCAAATGCGCATCCATGCTAACATCCACCTGTCATCAAGGAATACAACATATGCACACATAAGACAACTACAAAAATCGTGGTTCTATCCTTACGTATCATGAAATTCCTGCGTTGCACGAGCATTTTCTCCTTTCCAGGATTCGCATCCAGTAAGGGTACCAGAAAAGGACTGCAATTATAACTCACAGATACCTAGTTTTAATCTGCACATTGAGCATATGAGTTACAACAGAACCTAAACTGCAGTTAGAAACTATGAGTGATGATAAAACCTAATACAACCTTATGTAAACAGATTCAACCTAAAAGCTTATTTCTTGAATTTTGTTTGATGTACTGTATATAGTTGCTTGTAGCCATACTGTCATGGATTTTTTTTTTTCTTTTTCATTACAGAATACTTTTCATTTATATAAATAAAAATAAATGCAAATAAAAAAACCAGATAAAATTTAAATAAAGTACAGATAAATAAAATGCTGATGTCATGAATTATGCTGCTGAAATTAGCATGTAATATATTTTTTATTAGCCAAGAGTGCTAGATCTGTTATAGCATATGAAAAGACATAAGAAAATCACATCTTTTCTCCAAATAATCAAAGACCTAGTCTGAAAAAGAAAATGTGTCTTTCCTGCCATTTCACATGCTGCCTCAGTAACAGTACTAAAATCCTTGTCATTTTCTTCTTTAAAGAAAAGGAACATGATCAAACTGATAGAGTGATGTATTTTATGAATAATACATTGCTCAAGGGCTTCAATCTATGTTATAAACCACACAACCATAATTTGTAATGTTTACTTAAACAGTGGCTCTCAACAAAACACTTAGAATCACTTAGCATCTTGTCCCTGAGCAGTTTGCATTAGAAATCTGGACTGCTTAATTTCACTGTGTAAAAGGCATTAACACAAGAGAGGGAAAAAAGAAAAAAAAAGTCATCTTTGATTGAAAGAGGAGAAAAAAGTCTCCTCAATACAATTTCAAAAGCCACATAAGGTTAAATTCTTTTATGATTGTCCAAAACTAAACCGTAATATTGTTACATGTGTTAGGAAAACTTCAACTTGGGACAGGTCCTTTAACCTTCAGACCCTTGCATTTTGTCTCACTGTGATTCAGTCTGTGAGCTACCTTACAATTTAAAGTTAATTAAGTGATACTAAACCTACTTTTAGGCTGTTTCATCAATGCAGTCTAAAGGGATATAAAGTAAGGAGCTTTGGCGGGAATCCAGGTACTAATGGTGTTAAAATGCCTTCTTACTGCATTTAAGTCAGTAGTTAGGTCAAGTAGGCAAACAGATTTCAGAGGATGTTTAAATAAACACTCTATTTAATGTTGCTTTGGAACCTGCATGTTTTAGTTGTCTAACCTCAAAATTCCAGCTACTTAGGAGATATTAAAGCAATGGTGACTGTTTAGTTTGGAAAAGAACAAAAATAACATAGGGGTTATATACAGAGTAATATGTTTTATAGAAATGAATTAGGCATTTATGAATATTCTTCCACATGCGTCTGAAAATATGAAAAGGGTTTTTTAAAGACAATAGATCAAAAATGATCAAAAGAAAAGCTATTTTAAATTAAACTTACTAATAGGCTGGTGGAACTCACTGGCACAAACTATCATTAGGCTAAAAATGTTTTAAACATGAGACAGGTTTTCCTAAAGAAATGCAGTTCTCCAAGACCCAGTAGGGAAAAAAAAAAAGAAAAAAAAAGCCCCCAAAAAAGAAAGAAAAATTATATTAGCTCCATTGTTTCAGGATTTAAATTAGTAACTGATACAGTTAGGAGAAACTCCTAATGATCAGGATCCTCATAATTTTTCAACTCTCACTTTTTTAATAGATTCAGAGACTAATTGGTAACATCATTCTGTTAGAGATATATTCTAATCAATAGTAATTGAGATGGTTTGGATAGCTGTAGTGATTTGTTCCCATGGAATATGCCTTATCAGAGTTGATCAAAAAGTAGAATTTCTGCTCATCATAAATCCTTCTGTTCTGACAGCTCTTTTAATTTTGAAATGAAATGAAAGGTCAAATAAGCAAATACTATGATGAACAAAAATTTTCATAGTAATTTAATTTGAAATCACTGAACTGTTTTGGTAGTGCTAACCTCTCTGTTGACTTGTGTCCCTCGTTTTTGAGAGTTTCCTGCCATTAAAACTGACAAATCGGCCACTGCAGCACAGAGCTTCATTGTGATTTCTGTTGCACTCCAATTTTAGTAAGAGGTGGGAAAGGAGGTAAATTTATTTATGTATCCATTCATTTAGTAGACTTCGTTTTATCCATTATTTCTATGAGTTAAAGAAGACTTGTAGAATAATGTATCTAACATAAAAATGGATGGCATTGGGTGAGTTCCTACAGGAACACTCTTCCTCTCCATCACTTACATTTCTTCTACCCCAATCTTACCCTGAACTTCTATTGCAAAATAAGCCTGAATTTTTATTGTAGAAAAAGTAAATTTGACAAACCGTATTAGTTGTGCTATGACCCAAGGCTTTGGGTTTCTCGGGTTATTTTTATTTAGAGGTTTATCCAATGAGGCTCCTGCTGAATCCCCAAGACAGAAACATACTAAGCAAGATACAATTAGTATTTTTCTTAAAAGAAAACAGAAGCATAGCAAAATAGTGTAACCATGTTATTGCTTATAAGCATTTTATAAAACCATGATGCTTCTATATAACATCACTAAAACACAGGAAAAAACATTTCTTAAGGATAAGCATAAATATTTAAATAACATGGCATTACTAAGGGGAAAACAGAGAGTTGTGGAATAGCTATACAAGCAGGATAAAGGAAAGCATGTTCATGTAGTAGAATCTGCAAGTAAGAATGAAGGATGTAGAAAAAGCAGAAAAGATGTCTGGTAGAAACAGACCAAGTCTTGTTATCAAAAATCAAGAGAATATGTGGATGCAGCAAATTGTTTAAGTATCTGGGCTCCAATGGCAGATTAAATTACTGCTGTCACTACCCACAAATAAAAGGGATAGTGAGGCAATAGAATTTAAAAATATAGTGGAAAGCAACAACATGATTAATATTTTAAGTCTTTTCACCAATAGTACTACGTCACATTTATAAACTCCCTTGAAGTATTCTCATGCAATAGTATTTAAAGATGTTAAGTGTCATTATGGCCAGTTTATTGATATCTGAAACTAGTTGCAATAAAATAACTCACCTAGGGTTTCTTCTTGGTCATAGGTTGGTTCACAAATAAAATATATGGTTTCTAATACACAATCCCCTGTTCAATCATTTCAGCCATAAAATTGAAGATACTACAGTGGTCATTATTCTGACCTCTGATTCCTTTCTGTGTTTTTAATAATTTGAAAATAGTCCTGTAATAAGAACAGTGTAGGAAGAACCATTGATCCAGAAAGTAATAAGCTACGCTCAGCAAAGAATTTTTGTCTGGATATTTATATCCTAGTTACCTGTACAAGTTTCTGCAAACTATCACATTCTGTCACATTTGCAAGATATTATAAGGTTGAGAATCATCAGCTGACAATGCCAGCTAGTGATATGAAGTTGAACAATTTGTTCTAAGTTTGTTCAGGAACTTGCAATCTGTATGGAACCTCTCAAGAACTAGTTACATGTGAGAGCTTTAAATATACACAGAATGAAATTCTATTTCATTACTGAAATATTCTACTGGTCTAAATTATTCTCTAACTGCATTTGATCATGCAGCGCCCAGACCAAGATTCATTTGCGATAAGGTTAGTACAGCTACAACTTAAATAGCTTAAGAGTTAGTAGCATCAAAATTCATTCTCCTTCCTTTGTTAAACTTTTCTATTTTAAGTAGTTGAAACTTGACAGGGAGAAAAGAAAATTCAGAAGTCCAGCTTGGGTGGAATATCTTTATTTTTTCTCTGGAATTACAGCACAAGACCCTGAATGGAAATGAAAGCAAACACCAGAGCAAACACCAGAGTGAACTTTTCCTCTCTAGCTGGTAAGTAGTGTTGGGATGTTTATGTTATGGCAAGAAGAGGTAAAAACCAAAAAAACCCCAAACACACACACATACACACACACACCTCCCTCCCCCCCCCAAAAAAAAAAAAAAAAAGAGGTAGAAAGATGTGAAAGAAAAGAAAGAATTAGTCCTGCCATTGAAAGGTTGGAAAGTCATCCTTGGATAAAAAGCAGATAATTGCTATTATTGATGGAAATTACCTTCTCCTCTGAAGCAGTAGTACCTCTCCCACAGCTCCTCCCTCAGGGCAATAACTGCAGACCTTCCTTTTCACTATGCCAACAAAAGAGAATAGTATCATAACTACATTTTCCCATCAGCAATCTGTCACTTTAGGAAATTACCAACTTTGCCTGTAGCTAAATCCAGCAGTGTGGTCTGGAATTGCTGGGCTCCTCCAACTCCTGTGGAAGAGTCATTTAAAAAAATGGCTTAAAACTCTGCAGAAGTCAGGCTGAGGGGCATGCTCTACACTTGAGTAGGCTCATGGCTGCAGAAATGACTTCTACAACTTCCTGAGAAAAGAAAGGGAAAATGAAAGGGAAAGGAAAACGGAAAGGGAAAAAGAAAAGGAAAAGGAAAGGGAAAAGGAAAAGGTAAGGGAATAGTTCCTTCATGTGTTTATGGGAGAACATGAGACATTTGAAGTTACAATTACAGCTAAAAATGTGTTTCTACATGTTAATGTGCCTCAGCAGTCAAAATCTGGTTTTAAATTTGAGTGGAAACACCAAATAAATTTCAAAGAAAATTTATTGTTATGCTGCTGACTACTCAAGGTGCAACTATCGTTCACCAAGTTCTACGGCAAATTTGCAAAATACTTATTCATCTCTTAAAAGTTTAAATTACTTCAAGGGTTAAATTGTTCCTAAGAAGTCCACGTCTGTGTTCAAGAGGTGTAAGAGAAACTGGTTTGCCCAATAGATATTGAAAAGCTGGGTCTCTTATCACTGTAAAGTTTTGAGCAGTTAAGGTAATTTAAATCTTAAGGGACTTAATGTGCACCCAGTATAGTAAATGGTGATAGCCTGAGAGCACCATGAGAAACAGAATGAAAAATGTTCTGTGTGCATTTGTAAATATGCCAAATTTAAATATTCATAACTTTAAATATTGTTTCTTTTGGGGCTTTGCTGTCTGTCCTTTCTTGATGAGTGTTACAGGCTTGCTAAATTTGATGTTTCCAGTTTCAGCCATTTGGAGTTAGTCAAGTGCAATAATCCCAAATGGAACATATGGAAACATCATTGTACTTTTTCTTACACACAGAACTCAGAACCGGCTGAACTGATCCAACTCAAACTTTTCAGACAAAGAAACACCACTGGCTTGAGACCAAGCCTAGGAGATGGAAGGCTATAGAGCACATGTTGGAAAAGCTGTACACATATTACGTTATGAAATAAATGTTGGGCTTAACTGCTTTGATTGTGTTGCTGAATCACAAATTCACTCTACTCTTCACATACAGCTGTCCATAGGACTAGTCGTTATCAAATTAATTCAAGTTATTGCAATATTTGAAGGAATATAGGCCGAGTCATGAACAAGAAGATTGAAGAAGAAAGGAATTTGCTAGAAAGCAAGAGTTAGGCATTTGAAAATAATTTCATCAAGAGCTGGATTTCAAGGAAGAAACAGATTCAGATATCAAAAGCATTCAAAATATATTTTGCTTTGTTTTGTTTTTTAAAAAGGTGATTTCCAAAAATATACTGGTTGTATTTAGCTGTTTGTGTCTACAGAAGTGTGCTGTAAGTAAGCTTATTCACAAATTTAAGACATTAAAATGTGGACATTTAATTAAAAAAGAAGAAGAGTACTGATAGAATATAACAATTCAGGGAAGTAAAAATTATAAAAAAAAAAAAAGAAAACAGAAAAAAAAGAAAATGTGATATTCAAGAAAACAGAAGAAAATATACTGAAAAACCACTCAGGCCTCAGGACAGGCAATGAGTAGACATCAGTAAAGAAATCTGTTTTGTCAATATCATAATTTCTTGAACTGAAGACAACTGCTTCTGATGGAGTAGAATAAAAGTATTACCAGACTTCAGGAGATTACAAAGTCATACGTATTAACATAGGAAACTAAAAACAGGGAGATTGATAGAGTTTTTTTCAGATGGAAATAATCAGTAATATTTTAATGGATTCACTAATAAGGGTAAAACACTTCTAACATTAAACAGAGCTGGGATTCAAGATGGAAATCCTTGGAAATATTCAATCCAATCATCTGCAGTTACTATTGTTAGTGATGAGAACAGAAGCAGCAATATCTTCTGTCTAATATCTGAACTTCAATGCAGCAGATTATCTCCTTCTGTATTACATCATGATTAGGAAAAGCAGATTTCTGCTTGATTCCTAATTTTTTTTTTTTTTTTTTCTTTTTTGTGTATGTATGCTTTGGTGAAATTGTAAGATTCATTTCTAATACTATTTCTAAGTTTTCTATAAAGTTTGTATGTCATACTTGAACTGTACGTGTATGTGAATATGAATCAAGGTAATTTCATCATGTGTCTAATTTTTGGGTTTTACATAAGAAAACTAGTAAGATATAATCACTAAGGAGCTTAATGAGGGAACCAGCTGTGAGAGATCATTACTGTAGTGACCTGCAGCATGAGGTTAGAGAGAGAAAGCATGACAAAGAACTTTCATCGTATTTAACTGCAGTAATAGAAGAAAGAAACAGTTTATGTATTTGCTGCTTTTTTACAGCATCTGTCTGGTCTTAAGAAATAATGAGAGGTTTTCAAAAGATACCAAGGGGTTTTGGGGTTTGTTTTTTTTTTCTGGTTGAAGTTTTTTTGTGTTTTTATTGAGGCTAGAAAACAAAGGCTATGAAGAATGGTTCAGTACTTGATCACTCATCATGCACAAATAAGAGCATCTCACACAAGTTCAGTGTTCATTTTTTGGTGAAAACATCACTTTCATGATGTTGGGCTTTCTTGGATTGGGATTGTAAATACAAATGAAATGGATGAAATGGTAGTATTGTTGACCGTTATCATGCAACATTATTCTGAAAAGGTGAGTGTGTTATGATCTTCAGAGTACCTGCAAAATCTGGGAGTAAGAGAGTCAAAGCCTGTGCAAGACCAAATCATATTTCACTTTCTTACATGTCTTAATTTTGCTAGATAGACTTTACAGCTTGTTATTGACTATTGCTTTAATAAAACAATTCACTGTTAGTCATATTACAACTTTTTATAAATTGCAGCCAAAACCATCACTCAAGTAAGATATTCTGCTTTCCATGAGGCTAGCAATAAGTTGTCATTTTTTCAGGTATTTCCACTTGGAGAAGTAGGAATAGTTTCTAAAGGCAACACTTATTAACTTCCTACAAAGATAGCTCATGTAAGGCAGGGCTCAAAACGTATTCTTAATGCATTCAGAGCTCTTAGAGATGCAAATAGTTGTGTTTGTTTAATAAAGACTCCATGGAAAATGTAGTGTACAAATATATTGGTGCACTGGTTTTCCAAGTTTCTAACCTCACCTTTTCTGTTTTCAGAAAAGAAGACTAGGTATAGGGTTCGGCTTGCTATCTGAGAAAAACTTTGAAGTTTTGAAACTTTAGGTGTAGAGCAATGTGACCTCCTGTAGTAACAGCAGGTCATATAAAGACAATTTAATAGCAGCTTCTGTCCACTCTAGTCAGTTGCCTGAAGTTATGCAGGCAGTAACTATTTCTAGAAACATTCACAGACGCTAACCATCTTCCACTACTCAAAGAAGGAGTTTGTGCTAAAATGCGAAGCTAACTACAGGAAATTATTATGTTTGTTCTATCCAGGACATCAGTATAAACTTTAACATATAAAGAATGGTGAAAACATGAGAACCAACACCCCCCCAAAAAAAACCTTTCTCAGAGTAAAATATGCATTTGATTAGACCTGTAAAGAAAGCACATTTTCCACCTTTTGAAGATCTTCAAGAGAGAAAAGAACATAAAAGTACCCAGATATTCTGATATTCATTTCTTGATCCCTAAAATCTTTTTAAGTTTTTCATGTAGTAGATGAGCAAATAAACTCATTGAAAATAAAGCAATATCCAAATCATTTAATTCAGAAATTAATGACCTAAGTTCAATTTCTATTTTCTGTCTTTGACTAATTAATATATACATAGTGTAACACGTCAAAAAGGGGAATTAATCTATCGTCAAGTACATTTTGTTCAGTGAGGAACACTGAAGGAACTTTTTTCTGAGGAACAGAGCTTACTTTCGATGCAAAAGAAGCAACTTCCAAGCAGTGATCATGGTGAGGCACAGACATTTTTGACACAAGAGGTTGGTGTCACAATCATTTACATATTGGATGCTGTTGATTGTACTCAGATATGTGCTGAATATCCAAAGGATGTTCTTGCTAATTGTCATGGAGGTGCATGATTAGAAATCAACTCAAGCTTCAAGAATGCCAGATAATTTTTTTGTTAGTTACTGCTGCAGACATAAAAATGGTATGGACTTTGGACTTTGGATGTGAGAGTAAATTAAGTATATTAGGATTAACATTCATGTATGAAAGGCATCCTTTTTCTTTTAATGGAATCAGAAGAGCAATTGACCTGCAACACATTAATGTGTCAGATGTGAAATGTTTGCAAGCTAGGAGTTTGACATCAGGTACCTTAAAACATTAGTAAAAACCAGTCTTCTTTCCCAGACAGTTGAAAAATCAAACAAGGCTGAATCTGGTCGTATTGTAGAAAGGATGTTCATATATTTTAACGTAATGCATACAAAGTGTATAAATGGTACATAAAGTTTGTAAATGCCTATGTAAATAGTAGAATTTTAAAAAAATATCAAGTTTAAGGCTCTTAGGGGATCTTTTTTAGGTAAAGGAGGAACTATTTCCCTGTAAAACTATCCGATTTTATTTTCTTTTTTTTTTTCCTAAGCCACAAAGACAAAAAAATGAAAATTTAGGCTGTGCTTTTTAGAAATGTCAATGAAATAATACTAATAGAAAGCTAAAAATGTACAGTTTGTGGTTTTTACTGTGCAAGTGTGTAGTGTTTCCTCACAAAAGCCCTTAAATAACTGTTTAACAGCTCACATTCAATGAGGGAAAAGATTCTAACTAACCTATCCTCCCTTATCAGTCTACAGTTTGCTGGATATAAAGTGTTAATATCACATGAAGACAAAGTATCCACAAATGGAGGATCCTGGATGATATGCTAGGAAAAGATACAATTTAATTCCTGCAAACCATGACCATACTTCTTGTTCTCATTTTCTTTATATATACATTTGGGTTTTTTTCTTTGTTGTTGGGTGATTTAAACTAAAGTGCATTAAAATGTGGACATTTGGAAACCTACATCTAAGAAATAGCATGAAGATATCCTTCAAACTCTTTCAGATATTCCCAAGAAATGTGTTTCATTTTGACTTACTTTACTTTTTTATTTTCTAAAGTAAAAATGTTTTGTACAAATTCTCTTGGCCCGATCTGTAGCCCTCTCTGTATGTATGTTATGAACCTTTTCTCTCTTCTAATGGCATCTTCTCTAAGCTAACTGAAGGAAAAAGAGACTATGTGGCAATGGCTCACTTTTCCTATGCCTAGCATCTTGGGAAAGGCTGTTCTTATTCATATTTTCCCTTAGCTTTATCTATTTGTTTGTTTATTCATTTTAGCATATATACAAAATTGACTTTATGTGACATTACCCAGCCTGGCTTCCCTTAGACAAACAGAACAATACCTACGTTCAAGGAGGGAGGAAGAGCAGGAAGGAGAGGGGAATACTCAAGGAACAGGGGGCTGTAAGGAAGAAAAGGGTCCTGCTGCTTGGTAGGCAGCCCTGCTGGGAAATCTTAAATCAAATTCTTTTGAAAGGATGTGTTAAAAGTAACTTTAATCATTCCAGCCAGACGGTTCATAAAAGCATACAATTAAGTCAAACAAATGACAAGAGCACTCTTTTTCCTACCTGTTTCCCCCTTCAGAGAGTAATTACTGTAGGGTAGTCTTGTCTTGTTTTGTGCAAATAACAGTGGAGTGCTTGAACGAGATGCCAATTTCCCCCTCCCTAGCTCAGCCCCTCTTGTTCACTCTTACCAACACTAGCCTGGGTAACATACACAGACAAGTACAAAGGGGTGAATTTAAATATTTTGCCTTTGTGCAAGGTTAATTGAAAATCAAAAAGTCACTTTTCGAATGTCATATCAGAACTGTTAGTGCCTCAATTTTCTTATGTTTCTTGTCACTGTGGGAGAGCAGAAGAGGCAGAAGTATGCGTTTGGACTGGAGTTAATGAGGAGAGACAGAGAGAAAAGGAGGGAGGGAGAAAGGAAGGAAAGAAAGAATGGAGGGAAGGAGGGAGAGGGTGGGAAGAAAGGAAGAGGCAGGAAGGAAGGAATTCAGGTAAAATTGACTTCAAGTGAATGTTGTTTTCGAAAGTGTCCTGGTGTTTTGTTTATTTTTTCTTTCATTTTCTTCTTTGGTATCAGATTTAAAGGCATGCGAGGTGCCAAAGGAAACAAAAGTCAATATTTGACATTCATCATTTACTGTCCATACTTGTTTCCTGATAAAATTAGCAGATGAGAATATGAATCTAGGCATCTACATGTTTTATCAAAGACTTAAGAAATTATGGGGAATGATTGCTTTATTTTCCTATTCTGGAAAATAGTTGAAGCCTTGGTGTTGTTTTAACAGTTCAGGTCTGAGTTAGTCACTTCTTAGACATTTGTAAGGTGCCTTGTTCACCTGAGGCCTCCATTTCTGTTAGAGTTTATATGTGCTACTGACACAGAAACAAGTAACTATATGGCAATGGAGAAACATGCATTAATGAAATTCATCTTTGTGACGAGTGTGCACACCACCTTACATATACAATATAAAGATTTCAAAACAATCTTGCATCATCTTGAAAGTTGCGGATGTCACTGCAGTAATGGAGATTACTTGCTCCCAAGGCTAGGGGTGGATTCAAATGGCTTATTATTCTTCCCATAGGATCAAAACTAAATAATTGCTAGCAATGTTGGAATAAAACATGGTGCTACTGTGATACTATGTCCTTGTGAACTCAGGTTTCCACCATTTCTTGAATTCAGGTATTTTGCGTCATTCTACATTTACAATGAAAGCTACACAGAACATTTTCTGTTTGGTTGGTGATTTTGCAGTGTTGAATAGAAGGAGGAAAAATACTACTGACTATAAATATTATTTCACATTGTAACTTCTGCTGCAACTCAAATTGTCTGACTTCCTGACGGCACATTCTTTCTGCAAAACCTGGTTAAAGTCTTTAAAGAAGTTTAGTGATAACAATCATCTCCTGCTTGTCACGAATTTCCCTGGAGTACAGGACTTTTAAAGACGCGAATCTGTGTCCTAATCCAAAACTCACTAATACCAATTGAACTCTTCCTACTGAAGTTTAGAACTGCTTCCTAGCAAACGCTTTCTGTTATCCTAACTGTTTATACTTGTTTTCTTGTAAATTTAATATGGATTGTCAACAAGAAATTCTGTGCAGAAAAAAAACCAAACAAGATTCAGGCCAAGACCGGTACATGGAGTTTGCATTTCTGCATATCATATCTCTCCTCCAATCTGCATTCTGCTCATTGTTCAAATGAAGAGTTTCATCCACTCCTGCTTTGTCCAGCAAACAAGTTTCATTTGTTTGTTCTCGTAGACTTTTTTCTTGTTGCTGTTATATTCAAAGTATTCATTTAATCCATCCAAGTCTGCCATCACAAGCGTCAAATGCCTCTGCTTAAAGCTGAGTAAATGCTCAGTAATGCCAGATTTGAAGCTTTCAGTCCACTGCTGAAACTAGCTGTGACCCATCACTAAAGCAGAGGCATTTGCTCCCAAGACTGCTGACTGCATGGAACATATACACCCTCTTTAAGGTTTGTCAGAACAGCAACAGGGTTTTTTTTCTTTTTTTTAAAAAAAAAACCTTTTTAATTTTGTGTAGACAGTTCTAAAAGCTGCTTCCTAGGGGCTGCCTGATCGCACAATCCTCTTAGTCTTTCTTACTCTGTAGGAGGGCCATCATATTTCCTGCTCTCAGACAGTAGTTGGCTTGTCTCTCTCCCCTCTGTGTAATGACTGAAGTCAAGAGGCCAGCACCTTACCCACTTCGAGAGATGATGTTATAGTACAAACTTTAAAATGAGATTTTTTTTTTCTTTCTGTTTTCTTTCATTTCACATTTTTCAGGCAAAATCTCCATTCAATTCTAGTCCTTAGGAATATTTGAAGCAATATTTATTATCTTCATCTAAAAACAATTTTTTTATTTTCTGCAAATGGAAAATAAGTCCTTCAACTTCAGCTTCATTTCTAAGTTCAGTTGTGACACATTTCCCAATTGTTATTTCTTCTTTAGTACATAGCTTTCTACATAGCAATGCCACAAAAGTTTACATCTAGCATGAAGTATATAATGTTTCTTATTCTTAAAAAGAAAACCAGATAAACTTTTCCACTCAAAAACTTGCATAAAGAAGATGCACTCAGTGGCTGCAGGACTGCTACATTACCATTAAATAGTAGAGACAGGCTTAAACAACACATCTTAGCTCTCAGCACAAGAAGAATTCTTCTTTTGCCTATATATTTTGCACTTGTGGTATGCCATTGGCCCCAGGAAATATACATTTTGAAAAGTTGGTGTGTATTAGATTTATAGTATCTTTCATATCATCCTGCCTCCAATATTAGGTTGTTTTGGCTAAATGAAAGGAAAATTTTCTTTTTCCTTTCTTTTTTTCTGAATTTGACATTACACATTCACCTGAAACTTTTAAGTGGACACTGAGAACTGGTAAGTCCTCATAAAACAATAGACTTTAGTGACTAGAAGAGAAGAAATGAAAATGGAAGTAAAAAGTTTTTGCTGTCCCTGGAAGTAGTGAGGATGGACAAGATCTTTACATATATGGTGGTCACAAGATAACTAAGAGATACCTGTCTGGTGGAACTGTGAAAAGTCTAACATAGTTCTAGAATTTTATTTTATTCACCCAGAATTCACAAAGAATTGGTTAAATAACTAGTACATACAGATAGTAGTTTTCAATTTTCTAATAATAATTTCAAGTATTTTGAAGGCCTAAGGCATGTTCATTCATAGTCACCCTCTCTAAGGATAATTTTGGTTAATGATATTAAATGTCTTTCTTCCTGTTTTTCCTTTATTTAACTTCCTCAGTTCCATACTTGTTCCTAACACCCACAGCTGAAAACACAACTGTGTAACTCGGTGCTATTTTTTTTCCAACAAATATCAATTTGTATTAAAGATATATACAGTTTCTAATCCATTAACACGCATACTGTGCTTGGTACCACTAAGGATGTTATTAATGTTTATAAATGATATAGATTAAAAACCTGTAAGAATGGTTCAGAGATCATCAGAAATTAGTGCTATGGTGATTACAATCACTGATTTTTCTTGGGTCGTTATAAAAATGTAGCCTAATTTGCACTTGAAAAAATGCAGTTGGCCTGAACTCCATGGTTTGCTCAGAGGTCTATATTCTTTGAAAAAAATTCACTTCTGTGAAATTTTATTATAATTGTTCCTCATTTGATTGTCACGTGTTCAGCATTTACTGCAGCTATTATAAGCTATACACTCTGCCCATACATTAAGTTGTGCTAAGTAACATTGTTTCATTTATCCATCGTGGACTGTTTGTAAGCTGAAAGCATTAAAACGAATGGCCAACAAATAAAAAGAATTTTTGAGAGAATTATATTTGCCATTTTCTCATCAAACAGACTCTGAAAATTAATCAAAATTGTATGCGTTTTACCTCTAAGGGTCTTTTGCTTTTTCTATCAAAGGGAACTCTTGAATTTAACTGTTCGGAATTAACCTTCAGTTAAGGTTTTCTTTAAATTTTCTATATTGAGCCATAATTATGAAGTGTTGGGTATAGATACAAGACAGAAGAGGAATTGAAGAGTTGGAAATGTGTATTTCAAAGACATGCTGGCTGTTTCATGAAGCGGCTCTAAGCATCTTAGTTCATTCAGAAATACTTTAATTTATGCCATCTGCCTAGTTTCTTCAACATTTGTCTTGGGTAGTGAATGAGACATGTATTGCTGCTTTCAGGTTTGGCATGGCTGTTGTGCTGTTTTCTTCATATTGGTCTCTGAACAGATTCCAGATAATTCCAGATAATTCTTTTTTTCATCATTTTGGGAGTTTACACATGCATGGCAGACAAAATCAGATCCCATACTGGCAAAGTAGATCCCGTTCTCTACAATTGTACAAATTAATCTCATTGTCCAATTTATGAAGATACTGCTAAATGAGTGCGAAGGTAGGTGGAACAGGAATTCCTAGCTTGTATGCATTTTCAGATAGTCTGCAGTAAAATTAAAGTAAGTCCTTGATATACTGCCTGTATCTTTTATTTATCAGTTACTGTTAGCCTTGGCTCAGATTTAGCCATCCACATGCCAGCTGTCTAGTTAAAACTTATTATTTGTGCCTCATTTCAAGTCAAAACAAAAAGACGAGCGCTCCCAAAAGATGTCTCACTCCATATATCTTAGACATCTGATCTAGCATTTAGCTTTCTCTATTAACTGGAGACAGAGTTAAACCAAGTGTCTTAGAACAGCCAATTTCTGCATGTATAGTTACTAAAATGAATGCTAACCTTAACATCTTTTAATAATTCAATGAAAATAACTAGATCCATAGAAATATTTTAATTGACTTCGTGGAGTTGAACCCTAAGGATCCCCTATGGTTTTTTGACTTTTTTTATCTTTTCCCTAAGTATTTTACAATAATGCTGCTAAGTATTAGACTCCTGAACTTATATACTTGTTCTACTGACTTTTTAAACCTCTTCAAGATAAAATCCTGATACTAATCAGAATTTTATGTATTGTATAAGAAAAAATAAATCTGAACTTTACTTGGAGATTTCTGTTTTGTCTTGTACACCAATGTTTTCTGGAAATATACAGAGGAAAACAAGGATAAATACTTTGACACCTCAGGATACCTTTCTGCACAATTTCATATTTTGCTTTCAAATAACCCCAAAGAAAAAAGGGAAAATAGGTCTTGTCTTTGAATAAGATCCAGAATTAGTAGACACTATCAGAATTCAACTGATCTATTTAGAGCTAAGCTATCTTTTAGGAAAAATCAGGGTTTGTTTCATCATTCAAACACTCCTTGGATCTAATCAGAGATTTCTATCATAGAAACATTATGATGATTCAAAATCACCTGAATATTTGCAGAGGTGACTTTACCCTCTGAATCTTGAAGAAGAACCATATATCACCTGGCTATGTGGCAGATTTCTGAGTTTAGATGACTTCGATGACTTTGGGTTCATCCTTATTCAGACCTAACTCTACACAGAGACACAGATACAATAGAAACAAAGAGCATATCAACACACAGATTTAAGCAAAAACCCAATATCAAATAAAAAACTTTCTCAGGAGTTAGCCTTGATGGGAGAATGCAAATCAAAACTTTCTGGTTAGATTTTTATTCCAATTTAATGGTGAAATCTTGTTTTCTTTTTGGTATCTAAGTTTGGGTATATTTTGTGTATTGCAGTGTACTATTTGTCATTGGTATACAAATTAGTAATTTGCAGTTGCACAGAAGCCTGATACACTGGGACACACTGTGGAAAACCAGATAACCCAATAGCTAAAGTGAAGTCTTGAAAATAATCAGTTCATTACAAATGTACATCATCTTTCATATCCATGGAAGTCTGTGAGATGGAAACTTGCTAAATGGATCTGATGATAGCATGAATTGGCTTATGATTTCTTCAACTCAAGCATTACATTTGCTCCTCCTTAAACTGAGTTAGTGAACTCCTCAGCGTTCAGCAGTGTGGCTGCTGTTCAGATGAAAAATCTGAATTTTCTTTTGCCTTTTTCCTGAGGTTCACATTAGAACTCCTTGTTTTGCACTGCAGTTTTGAAAAAGCAGGGATCAGTAGTCAATGTTGTGCTTCTGTCAAGTTGGTTATACAACCAATATTGAATGGCTTTTTCAGGAAAGCTTGTTTTAGAAAAGTAAGGCAATAAACTCCAAATATGTCCGAATCTGACTGTTTGTGCCTTTTTTTTTTCATCAACAGATACAAAAAATTAATGTTTAACTAAAAGCCAGACTTGTAAATCAAGGGATAATAAAGCAAACCAGAACAAAACCTGTACTTTTCTAGTCTCAGAGTTAATCTGACACAGGATGTTGGTTCAATCCACAATGAAGAGGGAGCAGCTGGAAAATGCTTTTCAAAAAGAAAAAAAAGATCTTGCAAGCCTCATAGTATTGAGAACAGAAATGTGACTTGTCTGTATTAGAAAAACATCCCTGGTAAGAACAGGTTTCATTTAAAATTTTGCCGCAGAAGTGTCAGTGAAGTTCTAATGGTTCCAGAGCTGTGAATGGGTGAAATGGAGGGAATATGAACTGAAAGGGGACATTTTTAGGCAGCGCATAGAATTCCTATTTATTTAGTGATCCTTTCTTTTTCAGACTTGTGAAGGCCCACATAAACTTTCTGCTCAGGTCCACTCCCCAAGGCAGGTATACGAGCTGGGAACGATGCTATGACACTCTCATGTCAGAAGATGTTTTAAGCACAAGTTCACTGTATAATCAAAGGTAAGTGGCTTACTTGATGGAAGGTAGCTTGTATCTCCAAATCCTGGCTCAGGAGTTTGAGTCACAGGGTTTTTTTCTGAATATAATTCTAAAGGAGGAAGGATAAAGCCCTGATTTCCTTTGCTGGAATACAACTATGTTTCTGATCCATGACTGTATTGCTAAGTGAAATATTGATTTGTGAAATCTGGACTGACCTCTGCTTCTCCTTAAGCTGCTTTTCAGTACAGGATAAAAAGGTGGAAACCAGAGAGACATTACAAAGGAAGTGGCAAGGCTTGGCTGTATACACGCACTATCCCCTTGATAAAATAGATCAGTTAAAAAATCTAGAACAAAAGCACTGACTTTGCCATTACAGTAAAAGGGCTGCATGGACAGAAGTAAGTGCTTTGTGAAAGACACTATATTCACAGCTGTGAAGAATGATGTGTTCTTTATATTCATCAAACAATCGGCATAGAGAAAAGACAGCAAACTTCCTTAAGAAACATCTGCTGCTGAGACCTTTTCAGAATTATCCTCACTTTCCGAATGTATGGCAGATTAGTAAGTCTGTGCTGTTTTTCATACCACTTCTCAGGCTTACATTTGTATTCATTTAATACTACTTCACGCAAACCAAAAGGATTGCACAAATCCCATGAGTCAGTCCTAACTCTCCTTCCTGAGCCTGCTAGAAAGGGTGATAACTAGCACTGAAGAACCTGGATGAGGAATGTAGGCATGAATTAGATCAAGGATTAGACTCAAAGGTTAGTCTCAAGATGACTTAAGGTTATAAACTGACACCAAGGTAGGATTTAGATACCACAAGTTCAAAACAGAGGACTGGAAAATCTCTGGCCTATGTCCATTCAACCTTTAATTTCTCATTTTATATCAAAGTCTTCCTTCCTGCACCCGGGAAGCTTTTGACGCTATTTAGATTTGACTTTTCATTGATACGACTTTTTAGCACTCAGCTCACAAACAGTTGCTTTGCCCAAATTACTATGAGATCAGATAGCATGCTCTGGAAGTCTGATAAAACAGTGATTGATTTTGTCCCAAAAAGCAACTTGATTTAAAGTGCAAATATCTGAAACTCTGTGGGTTCAGATTAATTTTTTAAGCCTACAACCAAAGGCTTCCCCAAAATAGGGGTTAAAGGAACAGGAAAGGGGAATGATGAGGAGATGGGTGTTTCCTGCCTTCTTCCTGAAGCTGTTTCTTTTGTGGTAAGTTTCTGCTTCTTAGGCTACAGGGTTGTTTATTTCTAGGAATCTTTCTTCTACTGCTAATGAACTTGGAGGGCAAGAGAGGAGGACAGGGATAGGGAAGCTATGATTTATAGAACACATAGGAAGGCATACAGAGTTATATGGAATTATGTGATAAAAAATCAAACATCTGAGAATTTAACATTGCCGTGGTTAGCCTTCCAGTTTTTAGCCTCTGAAATGTAAGGAAGTTTCAGGGAAGAGCTTGTGTTGCCTCCTCTGTTAAGGATGTGAGAAAGCCAACACATTGAGCAGACTCCAGGAGCCAAGATCTCTCCTTCCTTGCTGTTGCATCCCCACCCGCTACGTGTTCAGAATCTGGAAGTGTCTCCCTCCCCATCCTATTAGATGCATCTACTGCCATTTCTCTCTGCAAGTTTGACCAGTAGCAAGGCTGAGGCTGTATCCCAGAGACACACACTCACAGCAGATGCAGGCAGGGGGACAGCCACACAGATAGCCACAAGCCAGCACTACCTTTAGTAGCACTCACAAGCAACATTTATGTAAAAAGTAAGTGTAGAAAGCCCAGTCCTGTTCTGCCTCTCCAGCCTATCAGGATTGCAGCTCACATACCCCCTCAATATCTAGTTTCATAAAACCTTATATTCACAGACCTTTAAATACCAGCATGGTCTTTATGTGTGTCTAATGTATAAGTCCATCCAGTATGCAGGTTTCCTCCTGCTTGTTGGCTAGTCCAGCTTGAAGTCAGATAACAAACAGATGCATGCAATCACCCAGTCATTTCACAAGCATTCCCACAGTCAGGAATGCCTTGAGTATTAATTAGGACAAGCTCTCAGCCTACCTAATATCCACGACCATACCCTGGACCCTTTACACACCACTGGCTAAAACTGTGAGTCTTTGCACAATTAGGTATTCTACTTCCCACCATCTAGTTCAGCTTGAAGTCAGTTAGCGAGTTATATGTATGCACACATTCAGGTATGATTAGCTAGAGAAAAATAAATAAACCTATGTCTGTCTAGTTGCTGACTTTTGATCTCTTGTACATATACATACACTCTGACATAGAGCTACTGACATACAGACCTGTGAGCCCTGTTACTGGCGGGGCCCTTTCCCAGTTTCTTGTAGCCAAACCTCTTTTGCGCACTGGTCTCTTTGGATGCTGACAGCCAGATTTATGGGCCCCTGGCCCTCAGTCCCTTTGCCAGTCTCTGGCATTTAGGACTTGAAGCACTCACATGTAGAACAAAGAATAAAATTTCAGAAGGAGAAAATAATCAAGAAAAGCATTTAATAAGAGGGTAGGGCAGACTCCTGTGATCAGGCACAGGGCTTCATCGGATGAGCATGCAGCCTGGAAGCTTGCTGGCATGTGGCTGCTGCTTTTACCTGCCATCCTTTCTATTTTCGTGTATTTGTTATTCCCCCATACATCCTCCTCTCTCCTTCCCCCACCTTTGACACTTCCACTAATTATCCTGTGACAAGTTTTGCACAGTTCCGAAAGCCCCTTCTGATATCTTATAATATTCATGTCACTTTTGAGTCTCCCTTTCAGGCTGACCCTCTCCAAGGCTATGTCTGAGTTTTTTCATTAGCAGCCCATCAGCCTCGCAGCTGAAGAGCTCAGGTCTTCGTTATTTTCTCCATTATCACCTGTTTCTTAGCTCTGTGTGTCTGTATTTAATTTATCACTTTCCTTGTTAGTTGTTATTTCTTTTATACTGAGTAGTCCCGAACAAAGTAACTTAATGAACCAGATGCTCTCACATGCTGCTCACCCTCATGTACACAACAAATGGAAAGAATGAAACTTCACAGAAAGGGACTCACAGTAGCTATCCACTGAATAGATGATAACCATGGTTAGCAAATTGAGAACAAAGGGAGAACACTATTAAGAAATGTTGACAGGAGCATAGGCTTGACCCCTCTCTCCCCCATTTTAGCCTGCAGGGCACTAACACCCCTCCTGTTGGGGGTCTAAAGTCTAGACCCATTCTTTCCTGGTACCAGGAGACTCGTGCCCTCAGAGAGACTATGGAAGACCAGGTGAAATACTAGGGTGTCCTGAGTGAATACAAATTGTATGCCGTATTTCTACAGTGGAGATATCCATGACCTCTTTTCAGTTACTACAAAAAAGTAAGTACTATTAGAGTATGATTCTTCTGTTTCTACAGTAGATCTTTAAAATACCTCATACAGATCTCACTCTGTAGTTAACAGTATGATATTGGATCACCAGAGGATGATTCATTTAATATATCTGTGCATCTGTCGAAGCATGATACTCAGGAAATCATTTTCTAAAAGTAGGAGTTCTCTCATGTTATAAAGGAGACAACTAGCTCAGATATACAGATTTATTATATGGTTATTGACAAGCAGGTAGTATGGTTCTCATGCTGGATACCCATAACATTTCTTTCCAAGAATTAATGAGGTTTAACTTTTAAAGGCTGAACTTACTTGTAAGTTTATATTATTTCCAATTAGTGAAAGATAATTAAGCTACCCACAGAGACATTGTAGCTAGCAGTTTAGCAGTCTCAAGGAAGCATGTTTATTATACAGATGTCCATATATCTACTGACCTCAAGTACTATTTACTTTCTTCATAGTTTTTTTGCTTTTGCAGGTTGTAATAAGGATCTTCTATTCTGTTCAGGTGAGAAGAAAGACAAAAAATAAGGCAAAACAATAAAGTATTAACAGTGTTTTCTTGTAGACTAAGAACTAGGGTATTGGCAGACTTGATAACTTGCTTACAGCCACACTCATCTTATTTAGCACAATTCAGATGGAATTTACTTCTTCATTAATTTAATTTTAATCTCCAGATTGTGTTTCCTCCACTGATATTTTTAATAGATATTTTGTTTTATAATATTATAAAGTCTCATAATTCTGTTTCAATATACATTGCCCGATATATTATGTAAAACACAACACTTTGCATAAATGGGCCATCAGTATTAGACTATGCATTTAGAAAAAACGTATGTCACCACTTTGCAAAAAAGATTTTCAAAAGTAGGGTAAACAACAGTAACAAGAATTCAAATATTTTTAAAAAATCGATTCAACAAGTATCCCTTACTCCACAGCCATTCTTTGTCCAGTTCTTCCTCATAAGCATGAGTAAGAAAACAAAATGTATTCAATTAATTCTTCAGTCTTAAAGGCAGAAAAAATCATCGTTTCTAACAGCCACCTATGAATTCACACATTAGTTCCTGAAAGGCTTATAATTTTTCAGTGGCCTTGGATGAAGCGTATTCTCATGGAACTACACCCTAAGCACAGGTATTAGAGATAACTTCTAATGTTTTCCTTTAACTTTCGTATTCCTTTGTGAATAAATCTCTCAGCTTTGTAGAAACTGGTAAGTTGTTCATGTTTAGGAGCATAGCAAATATTCTTTCTTAGTTTTATGCATCTTGCATATTGTCAGGTTTTTCATAGCTATCTGAAGTGTATAGTTTCTTTCCTGGCATATCTTTATTTTACCTTCACAGCATTAGAACATTTAAGGCAGAACAGAACCAGTAAAAATACAGGGTTAAGCAAAGCTGTGTGACCTGTATTAGCTGGCTAAGAAAGTTCTTTAATATCTTAACCACAACCTCAGTACTAACCTAGCTACTTATTTTGTTGAGATTTAGGTCAAAGATCAATTACATTTGTAATTATGTTATATATCACAAAAAGGTGATTCTGCAAGTGTCCAAGACCAACATATATCATTAGGAAAATTTTTACCAAAAAAAAAAAAAAAAGAAAAGAAAGAAAAAAGGGGAAAAAAAACCAAGGGGAAAAAAAACCCCTAAAAAAAACCCCAAGCCCCAGAAAAATATACAGTTAACTTACAATAACATGATTTTCCTCCTCTGCAGGAAAAATACTCGAAGTGTAGTCATATGTCACATCTGCCACTATGTAACTACTTCTATTTAACTACCAACATGTAGCATCAAATGATTTTTCACTCCTAGTGATTTGTTTGTTCTCACCTTTAATTCGATTCAAAGTTCTGAAGTTAATGGAAGAAACTGTGTTACTTTCTACAACAGAGAATCTAAAAATGCATTTCCCTTTTGTTCAACTTCACAGTTTTAACTTTTAATCAAGAAAGTGTGCATTACATAGGCTTGCAAGAGTTCATGAGAATTTGAACTTACTGAGATTTCCATACAAGAACCTTTTTAACATGAACATGGTCTTGTACATGGCGCTGAGTATGGAATTCTGAAATCAGATTTCTACCTCCAATTTTACTTCTGATCCATCATATGGACTTGGGCATGTCATTTCAGCTTCCCATGCCCTTAGCTAATCTTCAGCCTTTTACCTTCCCTCTCTATTTAGGCTATTAACTCTCTGAGGCAAGGACTTTCATGTTATGGATAGGCATATGGTGCCTAGCACAGCTAAAATCCTGTTAGCCCTTGAGGCACTGCAATAGTATTAAATAATTTCATCTAACCATGTGGAGTAAATAATTGTGAAACTGGATGAATAATCCTAATTATAAAATTTTACAATTTTACAATTTTACAGCAGCGTCTCACTAATTGTTTTTTCCTTTACGACAGCTGCTGCAGGGAAAAACAGTAACTGGTGGAGATTCATGGTGAAAAGATGGAGATAAAGGGCCAGATTTCAAACTTCTGATTTCCAGTCCTTGCTCTGACGCTTATCGCCTCCTCTCCAAGTTGCTGGCCTTGGGCTGGGAGCCTGATTGTTCCGGTCTGTCTTTTGCCATTGTGTGGTTAAGGTTACCATTGACAGTTTTTCCAGGCAGCAACAGTCCAAGCGAATTCAAGCAGGAATTTAGTAAAGAACACTCTGTAAGCTTTAGGTCATGTTGGCTCCTTCCTCTTCAGGGGAGGACTTCTCACGCTTTTCACCTGCTCCATCATGGGGTCACTCCCACAGGAGACAGTCCTCCACTAACTTCTAGAGCCTGAGTCCTTCTCATAGGCTGCAGTTCCTCATGAACTGCTCCAGTGTGAGTTGCTTTCACGGGGTGCATCCTTCAGGAACAGACTGCTCCAGTGTGGGTCCCTTCCACGGTTGCAACCCTTCAGGAACAGGTTGCTCCCGTATGGGTCCCCCACAGAGTCACAGCTCCTGCAGCAAACCTGCCACAACTTGGAGTCCTGTTTCCACGGGCCACAGGTCCTGCTAAGAACCTGCTCCAGTGCAGGCTTCCCACAGGGTCACAGACTCCTTTGGGCATTCGCCTGCTCCAGTGTAGGATCCTCCATGGGCTGCAGGTGGATACTGGCTTCACCATGGACCTCCATGGGCTGCAGGGGCACAGCCCGCCTCACCATTGTCTGCACTGCAGGCTGCAGGGTAATATCTGCCCTGATGCCTGCAGCACCTCCTCCTCCTTCAGTGACCTTGATGTCTGCAGAGCTGTTTCTCTCACACATTCTCACTCCTCTCTCCTGGCTGCACTACTGTTGTGCAGCAGCTTTTTTCCCTTCTTAAATTCGTTCTCCCAGAAGTGCTACCATTGTCACTGGTGGGCTTGGCCTTGACCAGCAGCAGGTCTGTCTTGGAGCCAGCTGCATTGGCTCTATGGGGCACAGGGGAAACTTCTGACAGCTTCTGACAGAAGCTATTCCTGTAGCTGCCTGCTACCAAAACCTTGCCATACAGACCCAATGCACTGGTTTAGGATATTTTGAGGGTATAAGGAGAAACTATACAATAAGCCCTCATATTAATATAGACAGCAATGGGTGGTGTTACTCAATGTCTTGTGTACAGTACCAAAAGTTATATATATATCTTAGGCAGTCACTCTAGCTAAATATCTAGCTAAGCTAAATTTTCTCTACAATGGGTGGAGATGTGTAGTTATTTTTAGAATGTGACCTTTCAATTTATTTTGTTTACATTAGTATGAGACAATTGAACTGTGTCTAGTCCAGTGAATCCTACCCTCACTTTTATCATTGTTTGTCTCATTTCATTTCCCTTGTTGCCCCATCCCAACAAAATATCAAAGGGAGCATACCTGGACTTCTTTTAAGGCCGTACATACCCAAGGGCTATATAAGTGACAAGGCAAAGTACCAGCCTTCTTGTGATAAGCACCACAGTTTTTGTCAGGGGAGAGCAGAATCTGGAGGATTAGGGAAAGTAAACTGAATTGTTTTGCACATAAACACCTACGTGTTTGGCTGGTGTGTTACAAGAGAGGTTGCCTCTGGGCTGTTTTATGCTCCAACTGTTTGGGGAATTGTTCTTTGTTGCTGTTGGTTTTTATCTCTTTCCTCCCCTGTTTATGAATTATTGTAACTTGTATGATCCAGCTTTAGAGGGGTGTGAGGGTATGTGTGAGGGTATTATTTATTTATTTATTTGCTTATTCGGCTTCTCCTTTCTACCTTATTTACCCCTTAGGAATGGGTAGGGAGTGTTATGGCAACTATTGTGTACAAAGAAAACAACCCTGGAGGACCCCCAAAGAGGGTTGAGTGGCTTAATGAAATCCTTAGGATACAGTTCTTAGATATTTTTACATAGCAGCTATTCAGGGAGATGAAGAATCCATTCTGTCTAAAAAAGGGAATTTACCAGAACACAGGAAAAAACTAAAATAATTATTAACAATTCATAATAGAAATAAAGTAGGTGGTGCTAACTGAAAAATAGAGAAGCGTGAAAGACTCTACCTACACTGTCTCAGCAATTAGTTGATTTTGCTTTTTTCTTGTAATCAGATAGATAAAATTCCCTTCCTTTTTCAAAAACAAACTCAACGTGGCTTTTTTTACTGCTTCTTTCTATAGTCTTTGTCCTGCCAGGGGAACAACACAGGAACTGATGTGTCTATTTCTATGCATTATGTATAAATTCTAAGGATGTACTTTCTTTGCTTAGACGCAGATGTCTACTATGCAGATGTCTTCGTCAAAGCTCATCATCTTAATAATCCTCTGTAATCTTTGGAGGAAAATAGTCCATTTTAGGGGTGATTCCTCTTATCATAATGTAGTCATTAAAAATATATGAGAGTTCATATACTAGGTCATTTTTAATTTTTTTTTTTCCTTTTTCTTTCCTTTCTTTTTTTTTTTTTTTTTGTTTATTTGTTTGATTTAATAAGGGAACCTCAGATATACGTGTATGGAATATTTAGCTAAAGACAGGTGTGATAAATCTCAACCTGAGCCATCCACAAACAGGATTATGAGTTTTACAATAAAGACACGTAAAGTTAGGCGCTGTGACTCACAGCTGCAAAATCCAAGTTAAATTTTTTGGATTTTAGCTACTTGTTTTGCAGTGACATCTGAATTTTTGGAGACAAAACAGTCCCCAGTACTCTTGCAGGAATACAGGAAAGATCCATTTAAATCAGAATAATTGTGCATAAAATAGTATCACTATAACATTTAGACTTACATAAATCTTTGCTTTGCCAATTCTCCTATAATTCAAGCATGAGATATGTATTTTCTGGTTTGCAAAAGAACTCAGCAACAAAAGTTGCTGGGCATCAGGTGTGTGAAAACATCTAGCAAATTTTGCCTATGAGCTGGCTACTGTAGATGGCCATGAATATTTGTTTAAACAATAATTTGGATCCTTGATCCATTTGAGCTTAGGTACTACGGTTTTCTGGCAAAGCCTGAAGTAAACTCTCACTAAAGCATTTTTTACAGAAACAATTTAAATATCTGCATACGTTATCAAAATGACAACAAAAACAACAACAAAATAAATTATTGATTTCTGCACAAATTAAGTTCTTTTCTAATTTTCACAGATACAAGTGAAACAATAAACTTAATGAGAACAACAAACTGGCTAATTAGCTTAATGATAATTTAATTTTACATTTTGTAATGGATATCTTTTTTTTCCTTTACTAGTAAGATGCAGATTATAATCAATTTGTTTTAAATCTTAAAAGTATTATATTGTTTCTTGTAACTGCTATGTAAAATCATGTGATGAAAGACCCATGTCATACTGTTAATAGCAGTGATCCAAACATGGCAGTGATTCTTTGCTTCACATGTTTTATCATGTGCGGCAAATGTCAAAGACTAAACCAGACCAAAACCTGTAAATCCAGTCTGAAAAGCAGATGTGCTTTAACCTTGAGTGTTAGCTTTCCACACAGGGCAATAGTGATTGCATTGTAGCTTTGTTACAGAATGGGCTGTTCTATGTCACCTACAAAACCCAGAATAACTTAAAGGCTGTTCTAACTTGCACCATTGTGGTATGCTCTTCTAGGTGAGGGAGGCAACTGGTATAAGAAAATACCAGCACATCCAAAATAGGGGCTACCTTTACCAACCTAGTGCTAAAAAAGCTTGCCAAACTATAAATTACTTTTTGAGCTCAAGCTCTAAAAATATTGCATGCCTTAACACAGACTTCGAAATGGACTGAGTTTTGTCTCAGTAAGTATGTAACTCCGAACACTTTCCACTCATATTTAAATAGTTTCCCCATATTGGTATTTTCTTATATTTTGCTTTCCCTGGGTATCCCTACCAATGAAACACAATTGCTAAAATCTTTACTGAAAGCAAAATCAATTACAGTTTCAACACAGATTCGACTATCTGAATAGATAAACTACTTAGTCTAGTGATTGAGTCTGACAAATGCCAAAGCAGTGGAGAAGAGAATTACCTTTACAGTGATTTTGTACAAGAAGTTAGCCTCCAACATTCCAAAATTCTTAGGTAGCATAATCTTCCCAGGTGCTCTACTAACTTAATTTAATAGAAACTTAAAACAGAATCTTCACTATTCATCACATTATTTTGGCTAAATTTCACTGCTTTGTTCCACCAATTTCTATGAATTCTTAAGAAGCAGAAGTAGCAAACTTAATTTAACATCAAGGATGTTTTTAAAACAGAAATACAGACACACACAAATTCAAACCTTAGGGTAACTTGGTAAAAGTTTCCTTTGATAGACAATCAGAAGGAATAAAGAGGATACAGATCTCAGCCTAATGCCACTGAATTTACTGAAGGATAGCTTAAGGGCATGGTAAATTTTGTTGATCAAGACCACAAGATACTCCACACTTAGAGGAATCTGAATACTGAGATGAAATTTCCAGCTGCCGCCATCCATACTTAACAGACCAAGGCAATCACTATCTATCCCCATGCTTTATGGGAATTTACAGGTAGATTCACCTCTGATCTGTACTGTCTGAGGTGACTTCTATCAAGAACTTTAACATAGTAAAATCCAGTTAGACCAGTCGACTTCTTGCCTCACTCTTGGAATATTTCAAATGTACTGCCAGCAGGACAAAAGCCATGTGGCCACCTACAGCTTTCTGTCAAGACTTTAAAAAGAAATACCAACTGTGCTATAACAAGAAATCAGCTTGCCAAAACATTCCAAAAAGCAAGAGCTTCCAGCTCACTGAAATTCTACTTAAGTTATTATATGCTTGAATGGCCCCTGGAAAAACAGATAGCTGTGCAATTAATGCAAACCTCGTCAGCATTCTCCACCTCCCTTGTCTCTGTACAGGCCAGTAATGAGGCTTCTCTAGACACAGAATGTGTGCAAAGCCCTGACAAACCACCTTAGTATGCAAAAAAAAGCTGAGGGGAACTGCAGGAAACATGACTGCAGATACAAAGAATGTCAGATCTTTCTATATTCACAACTTTGGCTTTTGGAATCAGCTTGCACTGAGGTGGAAAGATGTATGCTCAACTGTTATATCTGTCTCCAAGGGAAATATTCTCAGTTTTGAGGAATAAAACAGCAAAGTCACAAGAGGAAAGCTTGCTCTTTTTCATGGACTAGCCATTTCCCTGGTAGGATCTATTCTATGTCAGGTAGAATAATTACTGTCTGAACTTTCCTGTTCAGATGAGAAAGCGTTGGCTGGTAAACCACTTTCTAATCAATTCTGAAAAAAAAGAAAATACAAATGAAGCACACCTGCTTTGTAAACTCACTAAATAAAACACAGTTCAGGACATTCTGACAAACTTAGGTTTGAGTTACCCAGCTTTAGAACAGACTTGTTCTGTAGACTAATCATATGCTTTATTCACTCTCTTCTTGCACAGTTCTTTTTATAGAGCTCAGTTTTGCAAATTACTCCACTGTGCAATTGACCTCAGTTCTAGAAAATACTGTCTTTCTTAAATATTCTACCTTGGTCTTTTCAGTTTGAGGACATTGTTCCCTATAATACCATCATTAGCTACCTTAAATAGTTCCTCCAGCAATTTCATGTTATCAAGTATTTATACATAGTTACCATCACCTTTATTTCCTGAAAGAGGTTCATACAGCTTTGTAATTTCATGGATTATGAAGCCAGAAGGGACCATTGTGAACATCTGATCTGACCTCCCCTTAACAGAAGTCATAGGGCTTCCCTGAATTAATTCTGTTTGAACTAGAGCATGTCTCTTAGATTATTTTGATTTAAACATTTCTAGCATTAGTGAATCTACCAAAACCCTAAGTAAGTTGCTCTCTTGATTAATTACCCTTCCCGTTGAAGGAAAAGTATGGCTTCTTTCTGATCTGAATTTCTGCAGCACTGAATCTAGGTAAGCACGATGCATTTCTATTACGCAGATAGGCAACCAAATGATAACACAAGAGGTGAGAGGGGGAGGTCTCCCAGTTTTGATGTATGGGTATTTTTCCAATTCATCTTGCAAGACAGTCTTGTAGCTGTGCAAGGGGAAAAGGGTATTTGGAAAGGCTAGGTCCATTCTAAATATTTCTGTCTTCCTGATTCTATGGCCTAAGCCATCTCATTAGTATTGCTGTGCTAAAAAAAATACACTACTGTTTTGGGGTTTCTTGGCTCTCAGTGGAAAAAGAGACAGAAGAGACATGCATATTTAATACAAAACAAAATATTTTAGCAGCCATAGAATCATAGAAGCACAGAAAGGTTAGGGTTGAAAAGGACCTTAAGATCATCTAGTTCCAGCCCCCCTGCCAGGGACAGGGACATCTTCCACTAGACTAAGTTGCTCAAGGCTCTGTCCAACCTGATCTTGGACTCTTCCAGGGTTGGAGCATTCACAACTTCTTTGGGCAGCTTGTTCCAGTGCCTCACCACTCTCACAATAAAGAACTTCTCCCTTATACCTAACCTAAATCCCCTCTGTTTATGTTTGAACCCACTACAGTCCCTGATGAAGAGTCCCTCTCTGGCATCCCTGTAGGCCCTTTTCAGATGCTGAAAGGCTGCTATGAGGTCTCCACGCAGCTTCTCTTCTCCAGGCTGAACAGCCCCAGTTTTCTCAGCCTGTCTTTGCATAGGAAGTGTTCTAGCCCCCTTATCATCCTCATGGTCCTCTTCTAGACTTACTCCAACAGTTCCATGTTCTTCTTATGTTGAGGACACCAGAACTGTACACAGTACTCCAAGTAGGGTCTCAAGAGAGTAGAGTAGAGAGGCGGGATCACCTCCTCCAACCTACTGGTCATGCTCCTTTTGATGCAGTTCAGGACACAGTTGGTTTCTTGGCTGTGAGTGCACGCTGAAGCCAGCTCATGTTCAGTTTCTCATCAACCAACACCCCCAAGTCCTTCTCCACAGGGCTGCTCCGAATTTCTTCTTTGCTCAACCTGTAGCAGTGTCTGGGGTTGCCCTGACCCAGGTGTAGGACCTTGACTTCGCTTTGTTGACCTTCATGAGGTTGGCATTGGCCACCTCTCAAGCGTGTCAAGGTCCGTCTGGATCCCATACCTTCCCTCCAGCGTATCAACCGAACCACAAAGTGTAGTGCCTTCAGCAAACTTGCTGAGGGTACATCAATTCCACTGTCCATGTCGCCAACAAAGATGTTGAATAGGATCAGTCCAAACACCAACACAAATGTTCCAACGCCACCGCAGTCTGAGCAGGACAGTCAGAGGTTTCTGTTATGGCCTTCTCAGCACTGCCACATACACACTTTCAGCAAGCCACCCAACTTCCTGTGCATCAACTCTCCTCCAGCCAGATTCACTAACCTGACAGATGTGCCTCAAAGGTGAAGTAATTCATATCTATGAAGTATATAGAGAACTCTGAGTGAAAAATGTGGTGCATTATTGTCATTACAGACGGTAAGGTTTTCTCCCCTGTTTCTCATGCTTATTGAGCCAATAGATGACTGGAAGTAGGGTAATATAACCCTCATTTTCAAGAAGGGGAAGGTGGAAGACCCGGGGAACTAAAGACCAGTCAACCTCACCTCTGTGCCTGGCAAAATCTTGGAGCAGTTTCTCCTGGAAAGCATGCTAAGGCACATGAAAAACAATGAGGTGGTGGGTGACAGCCAACATGGCTTCACTAAGGTGAAATCCTGCCTGACCAATTTGGTGGCCTTCTATGATGGAGCCATGGAACTGATGGACAGGGGCAGAGCAGTTGACATCATCTACCTGGACTTGTGCAAAGCGTTCGACACTGTCCCGCATGACATCCTTGTCTCTAAGTTGGAGAGACATCAATTTGACAGATTGACCACTCAGTGGACAAAGAACTGGCTCAATGGCCGCATGCAAAGAGTTGGGGTAAACGGCTCGATGTCCAGTTGGTAAACAGTAATGAGTGGTGTTCCTCAGGGATCAGTGTTGGGATCGGTCCTGTTTAACATCTTTCTCAGCAACATGGACAGTGGGATTGAGTGCGCCCTCAGCAAGTTCGCCGATGACACCAAGCTGTGTAGTTTGGTTGATACGCCGGAGGGAAGAGATGCCATCCAGAGAGACCTTGACATGCTTGTGAGGTGGGCTGATGCCAACCTTATGAAGTTTAACCAAGCCAAGTGTAAGGTCCTACACCTGGGTCAGGGCAATCCCAGGCACAGCTACAGGTTGGGCGGAGACAAGATTCAGAGCAGCTCTGCGGAGAAGGACTTGGGGGTGTTGGTTGATGAGAAGCTTAACATGAGCCAGCAGTGTGCGCTTGCAGCCCAGAAAGCCAACCGTATCCTGGCCTGCATCAAAAGAAGCGTGACCAGCAGGTCAAAGAAGGTGATCCTGCCCCTCTACTCTGCTCTCGTGAGACCTCACTTGGAGTATTGTGTACGGTTCTGGTGTCCTCAACATAAAAAGGACATGGAGCTGTTGGAGTGAGTCCAGAGGAGCGCCGCGAGGATGATGAGAGGGCTGGAGCACCTCCCGTATGAAGACAGGCTGAGAGAGTTGGGGCTGTTCAGCCTGGAGAAAAGAAGGCTGCGTGGAGACCTCATAGCAGCCTTCCAGTGTCTGAAGGGGGTCTATAAGGATGCTGGGGAGGGACGCCTCCTTAGGGACCGTAGTGGTAGGACAAGGGGTAATGGGTTCAAACTTAAACAGGGGAAGTTTAGATTAGATATAAGGAAGAAGTTCTTTACAATGAGGGTGGTGAAGCACCCACCTCAAGAGTGGGTTGCCCAGGGAGGTTGTGGATGCTCCATCCCTGGCAGTGTTCAAGGCCAGGTTGGACAGAGCCTTGGGCCACGTGGTTTAGTGCGAGGTGTCCCTGCCCATGGCAGGGAGGTTGGAACTAGATGATCTTAAGGTCCTTTCCAAGCCTAACTATTCTATGATTCTACGATTCTAATTTTCAAAAGGTGTTTCTTGATTTCTTGTGTACAAGAATATCACAAAGTACCAAGAGTAATTTTTCTTTTTGTTCTTATTTACAGCCCTTATCATTCCCCCTAGAAACACAGTACCTGCTTGTAATCATGTACCATTACCTATTAAGATGCATCTGAATGCTGTAGGAATGGACTAAAAATAGAGATGCCATTGCAGCTGTAACACAGAATGTCACATTCTGAAGTTATTCATGTTTGTTTTATATAACCTAAGATCAGGATTTTCATCCGTTACAGAACATCAGCTTGATAAACACAAATCTTTCCTAGCAAAAAAAAAGTCACTAACTATGTGAAACTGTAATCTTGGACAAACTGATATAAATAGAATGGAAATGAGCCCAGTGAAGATACTGGATCTGATATAAATGTAGCTGCATTAGAAATGAGGGATGTTAGAGAAGGTATGCTCAATGGTGGAACCAAATTCAACATTTCACTCTCTTCATTATGAAAATAAGGAAGAGTTTGGGGTCTTACCAGGAATATTTTAAAATGAAACACACTCTTACCTAATCCATTAGACCACTTCAGACTGATTGCCTAAGACTCTATGCAAGTTAAAGTGACTTTGTTGAGTATTTCCACAAAACCTGCATTTGCAACTGAAAGCTCGCAGTGTCCTTTAAGGGACTAACTAAGGGTGTGATTCATCTGCCTCAATCTAACCTTCTGAGTCTGGATTTGGGATGGTCATCATCAGTTTCTTGATATCAATATAAGAAAATGGGCAACATCTGTATATCATTCATCCCATCCTCAGAAAGAAGCCTAGAGTAGATGTATTGCCTCTGTTTATGCATTTCAATTGCTTATAAACAGATTTTCAAACAACTGTCTCAGACTTAGACATATTTTTATGTATCTAGGGTTAGATTAGATTGAATCTTTCATCCATCTACATAATCTTTATCTAGGAATAGAGTAAGAGTTTCTCCAAATCAGAAGAAATTAAAGGCAAGTTCTGATGTGTTCTATTTAGTCTCCTAGTTTCATACTACTGATTTTCCCAGGGAGAAAAAAACAAACCAAATCAAACCAAAGCAACTACTAATCACTTCAGTGTTAAGCACTGGTGTGGTTTGTGCACATCATATATTTACTCCTTTCAATTTAATGAATTACAGGTGTGCAAAATCACCCCCCTTTTCACTAGATTCATATGCATGTTGAAACAAACTTACAGTCTGCATAAAAAGAACTTTGTGAGTTTTCTGTTATATTGACTGGATTGCATATAAAAAGAAAATGTGTAATGGACTCAGTGCAAGACAGGGCATACTCATTTCTAAAATTCCTCATATACTTTAGATGTCTTAATTTTATTTTTTTTGTTGTTGTTCTTTTATTATGAATCAGTATGCATTGCTATTATCTGCTTTGAATATCCAAATATGATGCTATTAAGCAAAGCTAACTACTCATAGTTATTAACCTTATTCAGAAACATTTCATTCTTATCCTTTTTCATTTGCAAGTATTTTGTGATTAGCTCTAATTTATATCATTCTCCAAGAATACATAATAAATGTTTCTCTTGAATACCTCCCTACATTCAGAATACTTACTAAGTGAGTTCGTTAAACGGGTATATGTTGTGTGACTGGTCATTTTAATTTCTTATAATTAACATTCATCAAGTAAGCTAAGTTAATTGCAATAAAAGAAGAAACATATCAACAAATTATCCAACTATCAGTTTAAGTTCATATATTGATAAAAAATAAGGTCATCAAATTTGGAAGAAATGGAGGGTATTTTTCTTATACCTTGAGCATTGTCAGGGACTTTCTTAACACAAAACATAGATTTCTAATGTTGTTTCAGACTACATTTCATCACCTTCTAGAGATTCAGATTTCAACTTCATCACTTTTACTGTCTGTACTAGACTTTCATGGAAGACACTTTACAGGAGGAATCTGCAAATGATACCCTATACCCACAGAGAATTTTTTTGGATTGCACAGACCTGCTGAATCCTATCTGAAAATGGTAAATCCAGGACTTTTGTGAAGCACCCCTGGGTTTCATAACCTGTTCAGTCGGTTTTGGATGTAAAATAGTAATATATTTCCTCTACTCAAGTTCTGAAACATCATTTTTAAACAGAAGTTACTGATTTTACAGAGATAACTCTGGGAAGTAAATGATTCTGTCTTGGGACAAAAATAAAAAGAGTTTGAAAAAGACCTTTCTTCTTCGGCAGGTACTGGGTATCTTGGGTGCTGAGAATACCAACCTAGCTGTAGGAAAAGTTTTTGGTTTCCTCTCAAAATCAGCAATATTCAGCTTTACCAAGTCCCTTTGCAGGATGTGCCCTTACTCTTTCTAAGAAGTCCCTTTTTTCAGCTGTGAAATAAATTTAGCTACCTCATGCTATGTCATTAGTTGCTGACATAAATAGATATGGCACCCTCTTGCAATTTAAAAAATAAATTATTTTAATTTCTTGATTTTACATAGAGATTTCCCTCTTTTTTTGGCTCTTGATCTGTTGAGAGTGTGACAAATAACCTTATATCCCAGAGAAATAAGAAGAGAGAGGGATTTAAAACTCTTACCCACAAATCTCATGCCTTCCTTGTTAGTGCCAGATGTCCAAACAATATTTGATATGTTCTTCCATCCCATCCAAGTGGATTTTGCCACGACCTCCGGGGCAGGAAATTCCAGATAATATTTACAGTGAAGAATATGTGTAAGAGGGGAGGGATGGAGAGGGTTAGAGTATATTTATTTCAGCTCTAGGCCATTTTCATTTCCAGGATTTTGTCTACATGCTTTACTGAACCTCTGCTCAGAAATTAGACTGCTCTCTTTAAATCTTATGCCCCGCTTTGACTTTGAAGCTCTTTCAAAATCTGGCAGCTTGAATGTGGCACAGCCATGCAGGCATATTTTAAAGTGTCAGATCTAATATGAAGCTTTTCAGTGTTGGAAAAGAAATGTAATATGCTTTGAGGGCTGGACTTATTATTGAGAAACATTATTGTAATCCAAATTCTCCATTAAATCTCTCTCCCTCCTTTTTTCCTTCTATTGTTCCTCTCTTTCTCTTTGTCTCTCCCACACATGAACTCATACACACTTATACTCACAGGCACACTCATACCTTGTTCTTTTCTCTCTCAGTCCCTGTTATACCAGAAAAAGAATAGAGGCTTGTGATTTCAGAAGAAACTGGCAGCTTGATTTAAATACATCATTAAAAAGGAAAAGATAGCAATTCTGAATTATTCTAGATATTATTTCATTATTTGCTAGCCTTCCAAAACAAATCAGCCCATTTTACTGCTTAAGCATAAGCCAGATTCTGCTAAAATCTTGACCCCATAATCTCAATGCATGAAACTTTGCCTTTTGCACAAAACAAAGTATTGATTATGCATACTGTTCCAGACTCTTATGTTGCCAGAAAATGAAATGAAATATCATTCGTTTATAATGATCATTGAAGATAAAGGACGAGAGAAGGAGAAAAAGATAAAGGAAAATTTCCCTGTCATCAAAATAATTTGTTTTTCAGAACTCTGATTCTGTGATTTGTTCTTTCACTTCAGTATTTTAGGACCCTAAAAAGAAAGACAAGACTTAAAAGAGATGTGGCACATTTCCACATTACAGAATGCATAGATAGACATTTCCCCAAAGTAGTTACTCCAGCCACTGGCATGACATTCATTCAGCTCTGTCTTGTAATCACATACTCTGTCAGTTTTAAAACAGTAAGAAAAATCTTTAATACATCTATCTGCTTAGCTCCAAGACCTCATATAAGGGACCTTCAATGCAATGCGATTGATAAACATCTGGTGGCAGGAGGATTGTATTTTTCAAATGAGTCTCTAATGATCTGCATTTCAGATGAGTTTAGCTGTCATGTCAACAGCTGTAGAGTGGACCATACCCATCAGGTAAAGATCACTAATCACATAGTTCCTTGTCCTGATGGTGTGGTGTAGGAATACATATGTACATATGCACACACACATATATATATGTATTTCTGCATAATTTCTTGGTTTGCTAATACCAAGATAACACACTCCTTTTTGGTATGTTGTTCGTCACAAAGTTGGCACTTTCACCTATTATCATGGAGAAAAGCCAGACAAGTAAAAATTCCATTCTCTTAGGTCTGATATGTTTTTGAATGCCAAGATAAAAAAATATTTTGTTTCAAAGAACTCAGTGACTACTACATTTTTAAGAAAGCGAAAAGAAACATCAGCCATGAGCACACGACTGTTTCACCAGCTTTGTTATTGCTTTATTTTCAACAAATAACTGCAAGTGCAGATCTAAGAGTAAGGTTGGACATAATAATTTTTTGAGGTAATCACTCATGAAAATAAATAGGTAAGCAGCTTTCCAAAATGGGGGAGTAGGTTAAATGTGTTGAAGTTCTTTTTTGTCTAAAAGTTACATTAATTCTGCTTAGTATGATTATAATGTTTTAATCAGGCTGAGTTCCTGTTCCGTTTTTAATTGTCATTCTTTTCTTATAACTATAAAACAAACCCTAGGTGTTTTAATTTTGTCTTAAGGCTTCAAAATTCTTATACTGTTTTTATTAATTACTGATTTTTATTAATCATACAATTAACATTCACTAATCAATGCATATTTTAAATCTATGACACGAGGGTTTTTTTCAAGTGTAAATTTAATTCTTAGAGAAAATCAGAAACACTGAAAAGAAAACCTTAAATCAGTTTGTCTATAGATAATAGCAGTAACAAAAACATCTTCTTATTAACAGCATCTGTCTTGGTGAAGTTTAATAACAAATTCAGTGCCCATGGATGCTGACACTTTATAGTTTGTTAATGAGAGAAGAAATTATAATTTATCTGTATTTCAAATTGTCATCAGGTATCTTCTTGAACGACCAATGCATTTTAATACTTGTTCCCAAGGAGAAATGCATTTATCTTCCAAGCATATGACAATTAGCTAGGAAATCTATGAGATAAGGTCATATTGTGGTTTCGATACATTTTGCTTATACTTTCTGTCTCTCTCCTTATTTATGCGTGTATATACATACACACACAAATTTGTTCTGTATATTTATGTATGATATGTGTATATGTATACATATTTTTATATATATATATTTAGGTACACATGGACAGAGCAAATCTGTGCCAGAAATAACTGAGTATTGTTAAAAATAAAGCTACCACACCATTTCATTTCTTTTTTCTATCTCTGTGTGCATATCTGCATACGTTTGCACATGCACATGTGTGTGTAAACACGAACCTGGTTAGAGCTGTCTTTGTTCACTCTTGCTTACTGCTGAATTGTATGGGTCCCAGAATAAAAAAAGCAGTGACTAATCCAGAGGGCTACTCATGGCTCTTGATGTTGAACATCTATAGGATTATCTTGAAAAACAAAGAACAGAAAACCATATTCCTCGGTTTCCATGAAGCCAAGAGCTTGTTCTTTGTTTTTAAACAAATACTTTCAGGTTTGGATTGGTTTTCACTTTGCCTTTACTATTCTCTCTACATTATCTACACTCTGCTTAGGACATCATCTGTAAATTTTAGCCAGTGTTGTGACTAAATGTACCACAATAATCATACACCTATTCAAACAGACATCCTTCATCTTTGGACCAAATTCCTCATCAAACATTGATTAGAATAGTTTCCCATTTTAGCTGTACCTGTGTACACTAGCTATATATCAGTTTCTTGTATTGATGTTACCATATTATGAAGGTATAAATGTGTATGTAACACTGTATAGAAATAGTTTTTTGAAAATGGAGAAACTGATTTGTATCTAACTTTTCAAGCTCAATTGCAGATTTGTATGTAAAAGCAATGCATAAAAGTTTAATAATACAGTAAAAGTAATATTTATTATTCTAAATTGCACCATTTTCCAAATTATTCTAAATTGCACCATCTTACTATCTTGGGTAAGATTTGGGTTTGCCATTCAGTCTTTTTAACAAAGTGGGTGCATTCTGACCTTGACTTTAAAACTACCAGTAAATGATTATTCCTAAGCTTTTGAAAAGATTTCTCTATTAAAAGGACTATCACAAATATCTATGGGTTTTGAAGGCTACAAATGTAAACATTGTCATTTTCACATTTTAACAGATAGACTTGGGATAAGAAAAGCTTGGAAATGGCTTCTGTACAAATAAAAGTGTTTCCTCTCTTCCCATCCCTGTCCCATTTGAGAATAAGTAGCAACAAAAAATGTTTCTTAACACCCAATGGTGTTCTTAATGCTGGCAGAAGTATGTGTCCTCTGTGGATTTATAGTGAGAAATGTCAATATCAAAGTGTTTGTGACAGCTCTTATCTCTGCTCTGTTGGGTTGCACATGTATTAAAAGCTGAAAGCTAACTTGCTTTTTCTTATTTTATGTCTGGTTTTGTGGCTCGGACCACTCAACCATCACAACAAGGTCACATGGACACATGGTGGATGTTATAAATGGAATCATAAAAGTTTGGCCACTTACCTGGAATGAACCAACACGAGTGTTGAGTATTTTAAAAAAACACATAATAAAAATAAAATCCATGAGAATAGCAGCACTCGTTCAGATCAGGGATTCTTCTTTATTATATTGCTTCTTTAATGGTGACCACAAAAAATGCCTACAGAAATGCAAAAGGGGGGCAGGCTAGCAATAATGTATTGTATTATCAAACTGCATAGAAGGTACCATTACCCTTGAGGAATATCTGTGAATATGGGTGGTCTTATGTAAGGGTTAAATTCAGCCTGCAAGTTAGATCATCATTCATTACCTTATCAATGACTGGAAAGGTAACATATTCTGGAAAATAAAATCAATTAATCAAAATAAAAATGTCTTTGAAAACACTTCTGACCAATGCCACCATTGAATCTGATCTTCTGCACACCCTGAGAAAGAATATTAGAAACAAGACTCTTATCATATGACTTCAGATACAAAACATATTTAAAATATGCCATCCTAAATTAGAGCTGTGGTAATAATTCAGGAATCAAAAGCAGTGTTTGCAGGTATAGACGTGTGTGACTGCTTCGTCTGTACATGCATAGATGTCAGTTACTATCAGAACCAACAGCTTCTGGTGAATGTGAACTGAGAAGGGATAACATCCATGTGGTCCTGTGTTGTCACCATGTATTGATTAAAACAATAACAGTAATTTCCACTTCTACAGCCTTTTCATTCAAGAACCTTTGCAAGCTTGAATTCATTCACCTGTACAACAGGTCTGTGAGGGTTCCTGTGTAATAACAAGTCTGGATCAAGCTCTGTCAATGTCACCATTCTCACTCTTCATCTGTTTCTATCCATTGCTGTTGATGTCTAATTTAAAGTGTGGTTCTGCACCACTTACTCTAAGTAAGTAATATTATTCATACAGATATTCATCTTAGGGTAACATCTGTGTCTGGGAGGCACTGAGCTTCTGTTCTGAAGGCCTAAACCAGCTTCCCTGGTGCAGAAACCTCATTTAAAGCTTGTATGCCTTTGAACCCCACTAGCCAAGCACAAGCAAAACAGCTCCCTTCTTCTTTAATTGTGAAGTACTTATGTTGAGACCCTGTTTACATTTATACTCTTCTGACATCTACCTGGGAACACTGTGTGATACCTAAATATAGAAAATATAAGTAATACTACAGAACTGATATCATTGCAATATTTTTCAAGAGATTTTTCATTGTAATTTGTTGTAAACTATTATGTAAAACAATAAGCCATATTTGTTACATTAAAGTAATGGTGATGGTTTCAACATTGCTTTGTTGTTATGCAACAGATACAATCAGGGCTTATTTATTACTCAGCGTACTGAGTGGGTCTTGTATCCTACTCATTAGTACCACTTCATCCCCCACATCCACTGACTTCCTAGCTTCCTCCACTCTGTCTTCCTTAATTTAGGGCAAGGATGTGCTCATGCCTGACAGCAGCACAGTTTTATAGATTTTTAATGCTGAAAAGGATGATTCCACTATTCACTATCAGACAACTAGGATTTCATTTAGGATAATGTTTCCTGAGCTAGTACTTCCTAAAGATTCTAACTCTCAAAAAGCATGCAAACGTACAAAAATCAAAGGAAGTTTCTGGAAAAAGTCATTGGTAATCTGCACTGTTAGAATAGAACTTCAGTTCAGTTATTTTAAAAGATCTGCAGTCCTTCCACCATCCAAACAACTTTCAGGGGCAAAGCCTTATCACAAGAGCAAAAGGAATTAAATTAGAAAACCAGTATTATTAGTAGAGGTTGTGTGCAACTAAACTCCTGTGCTTGATAAGGATGTGCTCTTTTCTTTGAACAGATTACGATAGTTTGAGGTAGCAACTGCTGTCCTTTAGTTCTGACAATTTAGAAGATTAAGTAAGAAAAAAAAGAAAATTAAAGAAAATTACTCCTTTGCATTAGCTATCTGTGAATTCCTCCTCAGTTGTCTTTGAGCAGGATTTACATAAGTAAATTAGCATGCCTGAATTTTTGTGTGTAGAAGGATGAGAACCACTAAACCAGTGTACCATTTCCAACTTATGCCTAAACAAGGCTTGTGCCTAGCACAAGTAGATCAGCCTTTACATAAGTTCAGTAACTGAAGACATAGGATGGCTTCTGCCTGCTCAAGTCCTCACTGGCACATTAGCCTGTGATGTTCGCATAAGGTTGATGCATGAGAATGAAGGGTCTTCTGATTGCTCATGCCCACCTACACAGACTAGGCCTGTTGAACGACTGTATGTCTGATCCTTCTTTCCAGTGGTCCCTTTTTTTGTGGATATCAGTGGTGTGGCAAGGAATGATAATTTCTAAGGACCTTGTCCTGCACTATATGAGCAACTCATGTATGTTGTATATAATTTGAGTGGTTCTGGCCATCAAGCAGGTAAATCTTGCTTACATAGGTTCACCTAAATTAGCTTTTTCTTGATGAGTTACCTCAAGTTAAATCCTGCAATTATAGAAAAAAGAAAAAAAATCTTAATTCACAGTTTTCCCACAAAACACCTTCCCTCAAAGCACTTGTTTCCTTTTTTCCCAAGAGTAAGGGGAATTGTGGTAGCTAAAATCTACCTGCGTAGTTTTGTGGCAAGTGTTGATTTCTCCTGAGTGACTATCCTATGGGTATGTAAAAGCACATATGTCCCTTCAGCACTGATGGGTTTAGTGCATCTACCTCAGGAAATGTAAAGAATGAATTAGCATTTGCGAGGTATAATGATATAAAGATCACAAGATATATGCTAAATATCACATTATTATTATTAGTCATGGCATTGCTCACTGAGTCATACCACATTTCTGGTGGGATTAAATGACACATCAGAGATAGATGGTTAAGTACTATAAAAAAACCAGAGTGCAATAACACCATAATCATGGACCTTACAGTATTTTATGTATTCATGGAGAATCAGAAAAATACAGCAATTAAAAAAAAAAAAAAAAAAGTTTGCACATCTGTATATTTTCCTTTCCTTTTCTTTTGCCTTGCCTTGCCTTGCCTTCCCTTGCTGTGCCTTGCCTTCCTCTGCCGTGCCTTGCCTTCCTCTGCCGTGCCTTGCCCTCTTTTCTTAACACTTCAGCAGTATACATATCAAAGGTGTATCTCACATTTGTCACTCCTTCCATGCTCACACAAACACAAAACTCAAGCACACGAAAAAATAAATAGACTTGCTTATATGAAAAGTGTTCAAGGAAAAGGCTGTGCTTGCCTGAAGCAGAGGCCAGATGCTTTGACTTCCAGCTTTCTTCCATCAAAGCTGTGCAGTTTCGAAATTAAAATCTGCAGCAATAATGAAACATATTAAAATGCATGCAAAGTCTTGAGGGCTTATAATATGCTAAAAACTGGCAATGCATGTTTACATCCATATATCAACTTGGATGTGCTGAAAAGATTTAAAGTGTAAAATATGCAAATATGTGTCATATTGTCACACTTGGTCTCCCTAATGGAACTCCCTTTCATCTCAACTCGCCTTAATTTCATGAATATTGCATGCCCCTCACACCTTTTACTCCTGCTGTTGCTAGGCTGAGAAGATTATGAAAATATGTTAATAGTAACTTTCATCAAACAAAAGTTGCAATATTCTAAATAATAAAAAATACCTCTTAAAATACAAATGGTTGAGGGCTTTTAAGCTATTTTATTTTCCACTGAAAACTCAGAGAACTACTCACCAATTAAATTAATACGGAAATGGTCGAGAAATGATAAAACCTTTGCATGTAAACCTGTGAATTCAGCAAATACTTATGTGCATGTGTGCACACGTGTAACTCTGCACATAAACATGGTAAACGTTTTGAGTAGGTCTACCTGGAAGAAGAACCTGGAGAGGATTCAGGTTTTGTCATACTTTTGTCTAGGCACTAGACTCTTTCCTTATTTTCTTCAATTTACAAGGTCTTCTAAGCAAGTAAAATAATTTTTAAATTTTCCTTTTTATAGAGCCAATTCTACTAAAGTTTTCAGAAACTAGCACTTCTTTGATAAACAGAGATCTTTGGACATTTGGGGCCAAACAGTTAGAGTTATAACATATTTTTTAAAAGGATTTTTTAAAAAATTCCCCACGATGTATTTTTAAAGTGTATGCATTATTTCAAGCAGGTTGTAATTTTTTTCTTGCATTTGAGGAGTGGGGAGGAAGAAAGAGAAGAGGAGACGAGGAAGAAGAAGAAGGGGTAGAAGAAGGAGAAGAAAAAGAAAAAAAAAGATAGAAGAAAAAGAAAAAAAAAGATAAAAGAAAAAGAGAAAGAGAAAGAGAAGAGAAAGAGAGAAAGAGAAAGAGAAAGAGAGAAAGAGAAAGAGAATGAGAGAAAGAGAAAGAGAAAGGGAAAGAAAAAGGGAAAGAGAAAGAAAAAGAAAAAGAAAAAAGAAAAAGAAAAAGAAAAAAAAGAAAAAGAAAAAGAAAAAGAAAAAAAGAAAAAGAAAAAGAAAAAGAAAAAGAAAAAAGAAAAAGAAAAGAAAAAGAAAAAGAAAAAGAAAAAGAAAAAGAAAAAGAAAAAGAAAAAGAAAAAGAAAAAGAAAAAGAAAAAAAAAGAAAAAGAGAAGAAAGCGGAGAAAGAGGAGGAAAAGGGAAGGGAAGGGGGAAAGGGAAGGGAAGGGAAGGGAAGGGAAGGGAAGGGAAGGGAAGGGAAGGGAAGGGAAGGGAAGGGAAGGGAAGGGAAGGGAAGGGAAGGGAAGGGAAGGGAGAAGGGAAGGGAGAAGGGAAGGGAAGAGAAGGAAGGGAGAAGGGAAGGGAAGGGAAGGGAAGGGAAGGGAAGGGAAGGGAAGGAAGGAAGGGAAGGGAAGGGAAGGGAGGGAAGGGAAGGGAAGGGAAGGAAGGAAGGAAGGAAGGAAGGAAGGGAAGGGAGGAAGGAAGGGAAGGGAAGGGAAGGGAAGGGAAGGGAAGGGAAGGGAAGGGAAGGGAAGGGAAGGGAAGGGAAGGGAAGGGAAGGGAAGGAAGGGAAGGGAAGGGAAGGAAGGGAAGGGAAGGGAAGGGAAGGGAAGGGAAGGGAAGGGAAGGGAAGGGAAGGGAAGGGAAGGGAAGGGAAGGGAAGGGAAGGGAAGGGAAGGGAAGGGAAGGGAAGGGAAGGGAAGGGAAGGGAAGGGAAGGGAAGGAAGGGAAGGGAAGGGAAGGGAAGGGGAAGGGAAGGGAAGGGAAGGGAAGGGAAGGGAAGGGAAGGGAAGGGAAGGGAAGGAAGGGGAGGGAAGAGAAGGAGGAAGAGAAGAGAAGAGAAAAGAGAAGAGAAGAGAAGAGAAGAGAAGAGAAGAGAAGAGAAGAGAAGAGAGAAGAGAAGAGAAGAGAAGAGAAGAGAAGAGAAGAGAAGAGAAGAGAAGAGAAGAGAAGAGAAGAGAAGAGAAGAGAAGAGAAGAGAAGAGAAGAGAAGAGAAGAGACTATTTTAGCAAAATCACAGAATGGCTTAAACAACCTATCTGGAGGTGTAGAGTAGCATTAGAGTTTCATGGGGAGTAATATCTTTGTGGCAGAAGCCACTGTGGTTGGGAAGAAATGACTACAGCCCACCAATGGGAGGAAACATGGCCACCACTGAGGAAAAAGGAGTAAAGCAAGATGCAGAGGTGGACGTCAACATGGGTTGTTGATGCAGCACTTAGGCTGCCACGGGCTCATTTCTGCAGGATGCCCCTTGCAGAAGTACTGAGGAACAGGTCTGGACCTCAGCTGGCTTTGGTGGTGCTGTATGACTACCCCTTTAGAAGGAATTGAGTGCCCGAGAACATCTCTCCTTGTGAAGCCAGAGTGACACACTAGACGTCTCCTATTTGTAGAGTTCATCTGAATTCCAGTGATTTATAACAGTGTCAGATGCAATAAGCTAATATTGTATAGAGTAAAAGGCCTGTCTGATTACTATTTCCTTTATTTAATATCAAGGAAAAGAGAACAAAAAAAACCAACCCAAAACCCAACCAGGAAATTTTTCTTAGCATGTCTGCTGCAGCCTTCCTACAGAGGCATAACTCTCACATGAAATGGTCTTTTTTTTTAAAGAAAAAATTGCAGCTCCACCTCAGTTCATGTGTCTAGAAATTCAGGCAAACTCTGACAGAAAAACAGGTAAAGGTTTAATAGTATCACACAGCTTTCAGAAACATCTCACTACTTCATCACAGCACTACCATGGTTGCTGTCGACAGATGGCATGGTGAAGCCTCTCTGTAATAATCATGTAACTTTCTAAAACTGTTCCTTTTATTATCTGTCCTAAGCTCATCTATTTTTAACTGCTGAGATTTATTATAAATGGAATAGCAGAGCTTATAAGGTCGGGTAACCCTTGATTACAGCTACTGTAAATCAACCTAGATTCATTTTAATGAGACACAATTTTTTTTTTTTTTTTAATTTTTATTTTTATTTTAAAGAGTTTCTCAAAGAAAAAGCTTTTTCATTGATTGGTGCATGATCATTTTCCGGTTTCTTTTTCCCACAGATTTCAATCAATGAATTTTAATTTCTTATTTCATGAAACACTGAGTTTTAGTTTAGTTTTGCTCCCTTTTTTAATTTTTTTTAATTTTTAATTTTTTAATTTTTAAAATTTTTTTTTTTTTTTTAGCAGAACTGCTGGAAATCCAGATAGACTTGTGGCTGTTAAAATTGAAACTTTACTTTTAACAACAGAATACATCCTTCTGATAGCTCTGTAATTCTCCTACAGGTCTGGAGTATGCAGGTTAGCTTACTTATATAAAGCCATATGAATTAGCTGCTGAAAGCATTTTAAGCACTTCTGCTACACTTTAAATGGTATTTACTCTGTATGAATTCATAAAATTCCCACCTAGCACTGCGTTAAGTATCTTACACAGTAGACATTAGTTGAACGAGAGTCCCCAAAGACAGTACAAGCACTGTACATATAACTCATTACTGGGCTCTGACAAAAGACCAGAGGTTCAGACTGTCAAAATGTCTGCTCTTAAGTTCCCGGGAAAAGATTCATCTGTCATTATCCATCAGGGATCCAGCTGTGATACTGCCTCCTGGAAAAACATAGCTGGACATGGATTTAACCCCAGGACCCCACGTTCAAACAATCTTTATTACTGACCAATAAGACTATGTCTGCTTGTTCAAGCTGTCTTTGGTCCTACATATCCTACAGTTTTGAATAAAAAACAGGCCTGTGTCAACTGAAGGGACAACGACTAGCCTCTGTCCCTCGCTGATCTACCATTTGGCATCGTTTCAAGCTTCGGCACTGCCAGATTGAATCTCCGTGCCTTGCTACTAACTGCAATCCATTTCTGATGTTCTAGTTGAATGCAAACTACCGACACAGTAAGCAAAATTGCCTTCCTCTTTCTCCCCCCATTAATACCATCTTCTGTTTATCGTATGCACCAAATTCTACATTTGAAAATATGTGTGATCAGATGGTATGTGTATTCCTTTAAGAGTCGTTGTTTCCTAGCAAGGCTTTCTGAAGAGTCTATTTCTTTTAATTTTTCATAAAGTGTAGCTTATGAAAAATTTAAATGAAATCATTTACTAGTGATTGCTCCATAAACACAACATGAACTCCTTTAAAATTCCAATTATATAGGAGCTCACCTTTTTAAGTGGTTCTGAATGAGAATATCTAAGTGCAACCACAGTCTTTTCAGATGGATGGGATGTAAAATCAAGGGCTTGACCATTTTTGGCTATTAGAAATTTATGGATTTTTTTCACCCCCATGCAAGTACATGGTGGGTAGCCAGATGATCTGGCTAACTTCCAAACAGAATAATTACATTCTAGCTACCTAAAATGCTCCCTTCAGTTTCAATTGCAGACAGTATTCTTCTTTGCTTCTTCCCTTCTGACGATGCATGTTGCTGCTGCCCACTGTTAAGCAGCCGCCACGTTCTGCCCTGGAGTTAGTGATATTTAACTGGTTGTTAAAATAATAATAGCCTAGCACTTACACACTTAGAGGAGGGTATAAGTGAGAAGCTGACTACTTTATAGACTGCTAATAGATATATACTAAGGTATGGTATCATAGTCACTGTGAGGGGTATGTACAGATATGTACATTAAGACTGTTCCAACAGAGTCAATGAAGCTGTGTTAATTTATAACCTTTAGCAGACAATTTCAAATTAATGTGTAGATTAAGAAATGTGGGTCTGATCCTGATCTTTGTGAAACATAAACTGAGACCAATTCCATTGAGGTAAGCCAGCTTAATAGATAGTAAATACGATTAAAACCAGACCCTTTGACTTTACTGCTTTCAGGGAGAAGAGTCTCCTACTGAACTTTAGGCATGCACTTAACTGTTGTTTTGTGAAAGGAGAAACTTGCTGGAATACAGAAGCTAATTTCAACTCTTGTGTGAGAGCCAAACCCATTTTAATAGCATTGAACATCTCAAATAAGAAGTGATGTGCTTTTAAACACAAACTCATGGCAAAGTTTCAACATAAATATTTCTGAATTTGAACACAAATGCATGCTTTCTATTGGTCTGGCAGTGTGCTTAGAAGCACATCCTTTATCATGCTTTTTGAGTGCATTTTGTGTTCCAGAGAATAATTGCCTTTTTACTAACATGTATATAAAGAGAAAATGCTTGTCAGAGTTTTTGTACTAAACCAAACAAAACGGAGATAAATAATGCCAGCTCAGATTTAGCAAACATACTTCCAAACACATTTTTCTATTATTCAGAAAGACTGATTTTTAACATGTATTTCCTGCTGTAGGATAAGCCTGCTACCTCTTGCTTCTCACTGACCAGGGAGAATAATTAATTTCTCCTCCCTTTACATATTTGTAGAGAGATATTTTAAGTCTCCCCTCAATCTCCTTTTTGCCAGAATGAACATGACCAGCTCTGTTAACCTTTCCTTAAACTGGCAAAATTATTTTCTGGCCCTTTTTAAGATTCTCTTTCTCTTCTCTGAATACTTTACAACCATTCTTTTCTTTTTGAAATACAGTGCACAATATTCCAGTGTGGCTTTGGTTTCCTAGAAAAGAGAGAGGGGAAAAGAGAGGGAAGGAGAGGGACATGACATGTCAACATTTGCAAGTTCAAAAGTGAAGTTCATTGCAATTTAACTGCAAATGCTCAAGTTCAGGACTTACTGTTTATGAAAACTGAATAGATATGATTGAAATCAGCATAGTGGCAAGTGGCAATGATGATGCAAATAGATTAAATATATGCAGATATATTTTAACTATGTCACTTATTTTCATTACCCAATCTACACAGTGTTTCTATTAAGGCATGTGAAGTTTTGATTTAACAGTTTTTGATCAAACAAACACATTTTGATCAAACAAGTCTTATGTTGATCTTCCTGGGACCATTTCCCCCACCATGTGAGAAAGTCCATGAATGTTCCCAGATCAATATAACATCCAAGACAACATTGTAGTGGAAGTGTTATTTCCCTTGTATCTTCCCAATGACTTGTTGGTGTGCTACTTCATACACAGTATTCCTTGAACACGTATTTTGATAATGTAGTTAATGCTTTTACGACTTACTTATCTTCAAAAATTTCTTTTAATTGATTTCATGCCATTCCTCCACATGTAAATACTCTATTGTATTTTCTTTGCAGCTGAGGTTCTTGGAAGTCATCACCTCTGGAGAAAGTTAATGCATTCTGTTCCCCAAGTTGCTAGCTAAAGCACAGGACCTTAGGGAAGCTGCCTGTGAACTTCACGCTCTTTGACAGCAAGTGTCAGGCACAGTCAAGTCGGGTCCACAATTCTAGGCACAGATTAGATAATTGTGTGAGCAAATGTCAAACGTTAACTGTGTGTGTACATAATTATTCAATCTGAACATGTAACCCTCTTAATGCTTGCAAATTAGGCATGCAACTTCATCTACAAGTTAGTTGAATATGTTTTCATACTCATCTAGATAAGAAGTCAGACATCCAAACTGTAATAATTATACTATTGCTATGATTATACTCTCTCTTGCAAGAGTCTAGATTGCACATTTTCATTCCATGATAATTCTCATAAACTGTATGGAATTCTTTAAAGTTTGAGCAGAATCAGGTTCTGTGTCTTTAATTTCTTTCTTTGCACTTTAGATGCACTATGAAAACAGCAAATGGAATCCTGTTTAAGATGTGATTGAAACCATCATCTGTTAAACTATTTGCTTCTTTCTGTATTGTCTGGCCTAAGCCAGAAGAAAATTAAAATATATATTCATGCTATGTGCTGAGCTTTAACTTATTAAAGCCCCCCAAATCAATGTATTCGTAATTTTTTCTTTACTTTCTGTAATCCTCTCTGCTGGACCTATGAAAATAGACTAGAATATTTCAGCTTCTGTTTACACTTGTAATCCCTTTCTCATTCTCATTCAGAGCACTCATAGACATGATGGAAAGCCCATCGAAGTTCACAGAAAGGTTTACTTTGACACTAGTGATTGCTGGATCAGGACATAAGTTCCCCAAACTATTAGGGATTCATTCTCTTTTTCCTGAAAGATGAATAAAAGAGTTTTGTATTTGCTTTTGGGACAGACAAGAGGATTCCAATGCATTTAAGGTCTGACGCTAATTAACATAGTTACCAAAGAAGACAGAATTACTGATCTACAGTTTCAGTGATATGTTTCCTTCCAATTCGAGAATATAACTGCTATTCGGACATTCCTGATGAGTTCTCAAAAATAGTTGCTAAAGGTTCCCTTACCTTTCTTCTGGCAGATGCTTCAACAGTGTAGATTAAATTTCACCAAGCCTTGCTGATCTGACATTGTTCAGGCTATCCCAATATTCTTTGGCCTGAGCTATCCTAATTCTGTCTTGTGACCTCTTTCTTCTCTTGTTAACTATCACTGACTTTTCAGTGAAAGCTAAAGCAACACACCCATTCGGCATTTCAGCCTTTTCCTTATCACCTATTATCTGCTTTTTCCCCCTCTTCTAAGTAGCAGACTTAACATTTTCTTTTGTCCACCCTTCATTTCTTTGACTCTTGGAAAACTTTTCCTTGATCCATTTTACATCCTCTGCTAATAGTACCTCATTTTGTGCCTTTAACTTTCTGACTTCTGCTCTTACACGTCCCTACTTTTCTCTTATGAGGGACCCTATATCAGAGACTGTGAACCAATTTCCACTATGCTGTTTCACATTTGAATGGAATGTTAAATATTTAAACATCAAAGTTCTTCTTGTGGTTGTTAAATCAGTATTAAGTGATAGCCAGAGTGAGTATTCAGGGAATAGAAGGGTCCTCTGACTTACAGTCTCAGGTAAATTTCATTGGGACCTAAAAGCTTTTCAAAATGAGCATATTGTACTTAATTTAAGATTTTCTTACTTTTCTTTTTCTCTTTCATTTTCTCTACAGACAGCTTTAGTACTAGCTTTTCTGTTCTTTGATAGAAATTTAAAAAAAGGTCATTTTGGTTTATTTTTCTGTTAAAACAATGTGGTTGACAACAACATACAAACAAATAAACTGATATATTTTTATTCCCTCAAGTTTTAATTGGATTTTTAAAGCCTATGTTGAGATACCAAAAACGTCAATAATTGATAAGAAATGTAATTTAGAGAGGTTTTGGTTGCCAAAAATTGTGATTTGTACTTCAGAGGGAGAAATAAAATGTTTGCTGTTTTAGGGCTCGACTGACAGGTTTAAAATTACAGTATTTTTCTGCAAAACATTATTACTTAAAAAAAAAAAAACAGAAATCAGAAACAAACAGTTCCACATAATTACAGTTCCACATAATTGTACAAAGAAGAGGTAAATTTCTCTTGAAATTGATTTGCAGGCCTTTGAAAATCAAAACTAGTGAGTGCCACAACCTTTTCTTTTCATACTACAAGCTATATTACCTTTTGGTTAGTAATGACTTAACCTAAGCCAATGATATCAGCATTTGCTTGTTATATTTCCACACCTTCACAGTCAAACATGAAAGTATAGATGCTTGGGAGTAGAGGATCATTTCCACCTGCTATAGCAATCAACATCAACTTTTTTGCACCAATCCTTTGTGGTCTGACATATCTCTACTAGTAAAATTCAGTTTATGTTTTCTGGTGGTTGTTGAGTTGCAAGGAGCAAAAGGCACTCATCCGTTTATCAATATATACTGCTTACCACCACATCTCTCCTCTGAAAACCCTAACCAACAGAGATGGATGTCATAATGGAAACCTTTAAGTATGAGGCATTGTGCCTGCACATCCAGGAATGTAAGCTTTTTTTTTTTGGGTTGCATGGGTGCTGAGCTAACATATAGTGAATTGTTTCCTTCCATTACTAGAAGTTTTTAGAGAAGTTTCTCATGCAAGACCAACAGATGAAGGATGCAGTTGATACTGCCTCAAGTAAGGCAGTGTCTCAAGTAAGGACATCATTGTCACATCTGTACTGGTGTGAAATTTCTACCAGATTTGTAATGATGTTTAAATGTCTAAGGCTATAAATAGATGACTAACAATGTCTGAAAGTTATTCAGAGCAGAGTAAGTATCAAATGTCTCCTAAAATAAGTTAATCTAAAATAAGTTAATCTAAAAATCTCTCAAAGTTTCTAATGGATTTTTTAATCAATATGATACCAATTATGTTTACATTACCATACACAACAAAAAGGGGATAATTTACTTCTTCGGAAGTCAGCATAAGGAACGTAGCATCCCAAAAGATATTTACAAGAGAGTAAAGTGGATAATGGGTTTTATTCACAGATGTACAAGTCAGAAATTAACTGCCTTTTCTCCTATAAGTGTCAATTTTTTTAAGTTAAAAACTACTCACACAACTATAATATATCTTCTTTGTTATGTCTAGCTCTGGTTATAAATCAATCTGTCTTGACTTCATAAGTTAAGCTGGTTTTGCTTAAATGTTCAGAGAAGGGCTGAGTTTCAGGTGGAAAGGAAGAAGAAAACACCTTTCAAGGAAAGAGTTACAATACTCCAGGTGCCACAGCTGTGTTTTACATTACATTCTCTTTCTTTCCCCCCTCAGTTTTCCACCTCTAGATCTATTTTTACTTTGTTTTCCTTTATCTCTCAGCCAGCAAAAGAATTGACGAGACTAAGAATTTCCCCTCAGCAATGGCTAAAGTTTTGCTGTGCTTGTCAAATTTTGTATGACCACTGATTATTGCCAAAGGGGTTTTATTTTTTTTTGCTGTACAATTTATCGGTGTCAAGTGAAAGCTCATACTCTGCTTCATAGAGTTTAAGTAGCATATTTCCAACAAAGCATTTGCAAGATTTTGTTTTTTCATTAAAGATGAGCAAGAGATGGAGGGGCAAAATAGATGTCATTAAAAAATAAAAATAAATTAAAAATCATTACTGCCAGGAAAAAGAATTACTCTTTTCAACCGTATATCTTCTTAGAACTGCTTTTCCTGAGTCTTTCAGGTGGAAGTGTGAGAGATCCATAATATAAATATAGTATGTAATACAAAAAACTGTATGGAGCTCATGGATTAAGCTAGCAGTAATACTATGCAAAATTTTGGGCCTAGCACTTCAGATCATTCTTTAAAGAAAGAGTATAGAGATGATATTTGGAAGATTTGAGTATGGTTATAAGTATTGTCTGTTCTGCTTAGGTTTTATCCCTTCTGTATCCTATAAAAAGCAATAATCATACTGGTATCTTCTGTAAGGTGATTGGAAGTAATGGTGACTTAGAAGACCAAGAAAAGTAGGAAATGTGTAACAAAATGTGTAACAAATGTGTAGTGAACTTCAGGCTCAGTCAAAGAAAATATTGCTCTAATATTAATGCAATTCTTACTGTCAGAATCTATTGCTTTTTCTATCCAACTATGTATTTAATCTATCTATTTTCATATAAACTTCATTTATTTTCCATGATTTATTTTTGCTATTAAACCTCTTCACTGACTGGACTGAGACTACAAGAACCTCAGTGATCTATAGGTCACTGCTAACATCACTTGTCAGTATGTTACAAACACTGGATCAGGCACTCTTTGGTAACTCTCACTTGGTAATAAATGGACAGAAACTACTCAAGATTAATATAACTTTTTATGAACACCAAGAAGGATCTTGGTTACACGTCCTGCATATGGGCATGGTTTTAGCAAAGGATGGATTTAACAGTCTGGTTGCTGGTCAAGTTATCAACATGTTGCTGTTTACTCTGCTTTGCGGGTGGGTAGGTATGGGTGAGAAAGCAAATATATATGTATACTGTTTTGTGTACAAACAGTAGACACAGTCTCTTCCACTCTGTCAAGAGGTGAAAGTTGGTGCAATCACCTTTAGACAAAAGAATTACTGACTACTCTTTTCAGATCAATTGCAAAACCCTTTACAGAGCCTGCATCTTATTATTATTACACACATTTTTAGATGAGATGAAGATTTTATTTTTTTTTTTTTGGTGATTAAAGCTCATTCACTGTTTTATTTTTCCTAGATTTACTCTGAATTTAAGTTGTGAGGGAGTGTGAATAAGAAATAGATCAAAACTGCTAGCTGGCAGATTACATGTGTTGAAGTCTTAAGTCAGTCCAGGTTTGGAAACTATAATGGACTTTGGTGCCTTGCCACAAAAAGTAGACTCAGAAGAGCTTTTACAGAAATTTCTCCCAGATCTTTAATATTTTTATGTTTTTATTTCTTGTGGTTTCTACTGTGGTTTACCATCTGCTTTGAATGCTTTCAAGTTATACTCTCTACTGAAGCTTTCCCTTACTATATTAGTAGTCTGGTGCCTACTGGAGTTATTTTCCCTTTTCATATTCCCTTGTCCTGCTTAATTTAATTATTTACTCCCCAACCAGTCTCCGCATTAAACCACATAAACCACATGCCCATATCTTGGTTTTGTTCATTTAGACTATTTAGTTACAACATTGTCTTTTTTTTTTTTTTTTTCTGATTGTCTCTGTTTCTTTCTTTGGTTACGTATCATCAGCAAATTTCATTTCCTCTGTGTGTAATTTTTCCCTACCTTTGAGTTGCTGGTACATAAACCAAACACAATTGGTTCTTGTACTGATCCTGTTATCACAAGGGACACTTGAAAACCTCAGTTGTCCCAAACTTGTAGATACTGCAGTTTTAGCATCTTTCTAAAGAATAAAAAGCTTATTTTTGCAGGTTACCAAGTTCTCATTAAAAAATATATATCCTCATATTTTTTTTCTCCTTTCCCCTGTATTGTTAAGATGGCCTTAGACTAAGTAAGATAATATCCTGTTTACTTTTTATAGGTGATCTGAAAAACTAAAGTGGAAATTGACTTCAGTTTGATTTATGTGTTCAGTGTGCCCCACCAGCCAGTTTGTGGGGGAATTCATCATGTTAGAAGATGCAGATAGCCTTTTCTGAACTGAAATTTACTCTTTACTGAACTCCCTCCTGGTACGTTGACACCAACTCAGAATACATCAGAGTTGCATTGCAGGTACACCAATATCAACCACATAATCCAGTAGATAATGTCATTTTACTTCATAACTGGTATCATCATCTGTACATAAAGAAATTGTGCATCAACATTTAAGCTCAGGATTGTTGTTGTCACAAGGACTTATGAAGATGGTAATGAAGGACTTGGTTTGTTGAGTAGATTTTCTTGGGAAAGGCAAATTGGGTTTTGTATGTATAAGTGTGAATGTCTATGAGAAGATGATGCATATAGCTTTTTTGATGTCTATTTCTATAATCTTTCCAAGCATGCAATTGAGGGAATCTTAATGCAGTCTAACACAAAGCAACTAAATCAGGGTCGTAGAGAAGGGAGTAAATGCCAGCATTTCCTAATTTTGCAGTGCTTAACTTTGCAAACTCAATGATCTTCTAATTTGCAATTGTGCAAAATTTACTGAACAAAAATTAAAACAATACAAAGCAAACAAAACCCCAACCTTGCTCCCCAAATGAAATTATACTGTACCACATAGACATCTGTGTCATTCTGCCAAGTTTAGCTATTAAAACTGCAGACAGTCTTCATATGGACTAATACATTAACTAGTCATGAAGCAGGGGATAATTTTCATTCCTGAAAGATTTCATACCCATGATTTCCTCCACCACAAATGATGAATGAACACCTACTGTTCAGTTCTGGAAGGGAATCACCCCTGCTTGAAACAGGTTCCCTATTGTCCCTATCCCTCTGGTTTCAGCTTCTCTGTTTTTGTAATTTTTTCCACCAGTCTTATTTCCACCTTCCATACCACTGTTCGTGGCAGTTTTGTTCACAAAGTTGTGATCTTCTCCAGGATGTTACTTCTCTTACCTTCTGGTAACTGTGCCCCTCTGCTTTACATTCTTATTTTCCTCCCTCTAATCTCATCACCACCTTCAGAGCTGCAATTCTTACTCCTCTGTCCAAGTGTGGGTCGGAGAGAGAAGAATGGAATCAATTAAAGATCCCTGTGTATGACGTTCCTGATTTTACCCCTAGGTCCCAATGATGTTAGTTTGATCGTGTACTCAGCAAACCAACACCTTAGTATTTTTCTATTATCTTCTGTTTCTAACTGAATTGTATTTCACTATATCTCATTGCCCTTGAGTTAGCCTGAGCCCCACAGAAGCAGAGATACTAGCCCTTTTTCTGACTGATCTGACCCCATAAAAGCATTTTCAGGTAGTCAAGAGGAAGGGCTGGAGCAGGAGAAAACTCAGCTGTGGTCTATCACTTCATAAAGTTAATACATACAAACTCCATTTACATGGAGATCCCACGATGGGGAGGAAACATAGCAGAGAGCATAGCTGATAAACTGATGAATGTCACCAAAATGTATTTCTTTATTTGTCTTTTGGCTTGCTTTTTGCACAAGAAAGTTATTTTATAAGTTTTGGAAAATAACCAGGCTTGAAAGGAAAAGAAGAAAAAATGCAGGTTGAAAGTAAAACTTACTTAGAAGAAAAATGAAAATCTTGAGTATAAGCACTGTTAGCAGCTTTGTCTACAATACATACAGTAAATACCACCCAGTGCAACTTATCTGAATTAGCTACCTAGGATATTTTTTAGCAAGACTAAACATCTTAAGCATCTCTATGAGCTGACATTTTTAATCTGCTTGTACTTTTCTGCACAAACAATGGATAAAAAATGAACTGGAACCTTCAATCCCTCATGCCTTTTTCCACCACCCTGTGCTTTAAAAACATCCACTTGATATTTAAATAAAATAAAATTAGATAAATAAGTTCAGTTGTAATGGCAATGTGTTGTAGGTTCTTTGTGCCAAATTCAAGCTTGGTAGGAAATTATTTTCCTCTTGCTGGAAGAATTATACACTAATTAACCCTCTGCAAATAAGTGTTTAAAATGGAGAGTGAGTTAGAAATTCAAAGAAATGTTTTTACATAGCTTGTCTTAGTTCATTTGTTTTAATGCGTAAAAATGCTTGAGGATTGCTTCATTTTTCTTTCCCTCCTCATCTCTCCTCCCTGCTCCTGTCTGGTATAGGCCAAATCCTGCTAGGCAGATTAACACAAACTCAATAGGCCAAATTCCAATGTGATTTAAATAGGAGGTAAATTGGCAATATAAACAGGCGTAATTTACATACTAAGTGTTAAGAGCTGTTTGAAAAAATTGCATGGAGAAAGTCACACTCAGTGAATATCAGGGTTTTATTAGTCCAGCAGAACCTGGAAATCATGCCATATAGCACTGAATGCCATCTAATGGTATTGTATATATTAATATTAATACGGTCATAGCTCATAAGCTAATCCAATAAGGGTAGAAAGGGAAAAGTAAACTCCAGAGTTTGTTTGCCTTAATTTTCTCATCTTCAGATTGTACAGAAATGTGTCTTTTTTTTCTATTTATGTGGATCTAGTCCAATATTTTTCTTAATTATATGGATAAGTATGATTATTAAATTTGTAGATGAGATCAGAACAGGAGGGACAGCAAATGTTTTACAGCACATGATTACAGTTCAAAGTAAGCTTGAATTTCAGATGAGACCTCAAAAAGGGACTCTCCTTAGAAGAAACAAATAGAATTTTTAATACGTAAAGCTAACGATTGTGAAAATACAGGACAGAAATCTCTTGCTCAGCCAGCAGATCAACACACCAAAATAAAGTCATGACTTTTTCATGGATCATTAGATATAGCCAGTGATACAACATTGCCATACTAGAGAGAGACATTACGCTGAGATGCATAATTGAAGGTCATTCCTAGAACACCTGTTCAGATCTGGGCCTCAGCAAGAACATTGTCCAGTTTAGATGTTTGTCTTGCAGGATATATAGGGGGGAACTAGTGAGAATGGATGGAAAGCCTGCAGTCAGAGGTCCAAAAGCCATCACCTAGGAGAAAAGATTGAATGGATGCTGTTCAGGCTGAATGGATGCTGTTCAGGCTAGAAGCATTGTGAGGAAGCACGTGATCAGAATTGTCAAAGTAATAACCTTTATTTTTCATTGTCTTGATATACTGGAAAAGACAGAAAGGTTTTTAAATCCAACAGGGAAAATTTACTTTACATATTAGGAAAAGCTCTTGACAGTGAAGCTAGAGAAGCAATAGGAAAGGTTGTCTGCGGAAGCTGTGCAATGTCTACCTTTGACAGCCTTTGAGATGAGATTAGAGAAACATCTGTAAGGAGCGACAGTGACTGCCAGCCAGGCGTGGGAACAGAAGGTGGACTTCCATCCTCCGGAGGCCCAAGAGGCCTCCTCCTGCCAGGGGGGAAACATCTCAAATTCCAGGAGATTCTGTGGTGTTATGGGCAATGACAAGAAGTCATCGGTGCTATCGCCCTTTTGAATAGCTAAATGGAAGTGTGATGTTGCCTGTGACAAGTTATTTGCTTAGCATTATGGTTCATGGTCCATCGAGGGTTGACGAGTGTGTCCTTAAGCAGCCATGATGAATACTTTCATTATCTCTAATCCATATTTTATAGTGACTTATCTCATTTTACAGTGTTATATGCAGGAAAGACGAGACAGACAAGATTTTAGCCCATATTCATCATGCTGTTTTTTCATGTGCTTGGAGAATAGCTTTGTACTGTAGTCAATAGAAAATAATAGTCTCCATCAGAAGTTAACTCAGACTTTTAGAGCATTGAATCATTGTACATAGGTGCTTATCTCTTCCCACTGAACCTGAGATGGAAAGGCTTCTGATTCAAGCCCCTAAGTAGTCATCTAAATTTAAGAACGATGGATCTCCTGTACTCCAGCACACAGAGAAAGTCAGTTGTAGTTTGGACTGGGACCCATCATACTCCTGATTTAATCAAAAAAATTGTTTTGTTTAACAGAACTTCTTGAATTGTTGTAATAGAGACAAACTTTAGCTATGCCAGTCAGTTCACTATTGTTCCAAAGAGATTTTAAATAGATCTACGAACAGGTTTCTTTATCTGTATTTCTTGCCACTCTATCAGCACTAAGGCATGGAGCCCATCTGGCTCTGAGAAGATTTTTTCTTTTTCATGATACTGATTATTCTGAAGACAATTGTCCAAAACGAGAGCAGAGATGGTTGTTATTTTTCTTTGATTTTTCATTGGCTGGAATGTCTGTCTCCTTTTGCAAATTGACTTAAATTCCTTCCATCTGCTGCTGAGAACCTAATCTAAATGTAAATTAAAATAAATACATTTCTTGGGGGGAAAAAAAAAAGGAAAAAAAAAAGAAAAAGACGAGGGGGAGAAAAAAAAATCCACCAAACTTAGCATATTTCACAGTATCCTAATTATTTTTGTGTCATCTCTCTCTTGCTTCTAAAAATATTTCTAATGATATCACTTGGGTTTCCTGGAGACCTAAAGAAGGACTCCTGGGCTGCTGTTATTTTATGAATAATTGGGATGGGATATTTCAGGAATCTCCAAATTCTTTCCAGATTTACAGACAAATAGGGATGAGGCTGTTAGCCAACTTTCAACAGTGGCAGTGGGTGGAAAGAAGCCAAGCAGAAGATTTGAAGTGTTGTTGACTAGAATAAGAGAGAAGAAATGTTTAGAAGCAGCTGTTATTTTTTTATTACATTAATATTTTTTTTCTTTTTTAGTGACTTTTTAATATAGTATCATGAACAAAGAATCTCAGTCTGGGGACAAATCATGCTTAGGCAATGTATTCACTTTGTTCCTGCAGTCGCAAGGAAGGCTCAACATAGTGTAGATTTCAGCTTTTGGTATATGAAATACCTTTTTTATGACAAAAGTTTCCTTCTGTTCCACCTTTCCCTTTTCCTTTTCTGAAACATATACCAAATGGGGTAATGTTGTCTGAGGTTCTGGATTCTATTTTGAACTTTGCAATTCTTGTACTTCCTGGCTAATTTTATTCCATGATTTTTTGTTCCTTTTAATATATTTTGAATTATTTTTCAACATGGAAAGGAAAGTCAATTCAGATAATTGCTTATGGTTTATGCAGTCTTTCAGCATGAGGTTATCAGTTCAGATCCAGCCCAGACAGCGAGAGTTCAAAAGCAGCTAACTACTGATAACTGCTTGTCATCCTTGCATAAGGAAGCTCCCATTATTGGGTTCCTGGTGGAGAGGCATTCCCATTGCACTGCCACAGGTTTGGCACAGGCTGGCAACCCCACTGCTGATTTCCACAGGGAACTCAAGGAGAGAAGAGGTCTCTGAGTAAGTTTTTTTTCCCAAACATGGGTGATATTTTTGTGTCAGATTGGAGGCCTAAGAGCAAGAGCTCATTCTATCACATCTCCCTGTGATCTGCTGCAACATTCTGGGTAAATGGAAAGGTTGCTGGAGCTTAAAGACAAAAGAAAGCAGCTTTTTTCTCAATCCCTGAGTTGTACAGGTCAAGTCATTGCTCCTTATGTGTGCTATTTTGCCTGTGTGTACTGAACATAACACGTGCTTTCTGTAGCTTGCCTTTCAGAGTGGTATCTCTTGATATAAGGACAATCAGAGGTAAGAACTTGTTTCCATTTGCAGTTTGTTCCAATAGTTTGCAATTTTGACTGTCAAAAAAAAATCGTCTTTTGTTTTTCAACTGATTTTCTTTCGGTCCCTCAGCTTTGACCCACATGTTATTTTATACATTCCTGTTTAATTAGATTTGCTCAAAAGTAGATGAAAGTTTTTAATTTCTACTGCCCCAGAGAAATTTAAATTAGACCACCAAATAAATTTAAAATTTAACTTTTGCCTTCATCATAATTCAACAAAGCATTGAAAAACAAAATACTGAAAAAGCTTTTTCTTTCAGCTTGACTAATAAAGGCCACTTAGGTTCTTTATTTTTAGTTTTTAAATGACTGTTTGAACCACCTTCACTTCAGACAGTGAAACTCAAATGGGTATACACATATTTGGGTGCCTACCTCAGTAGAAGGGAGCACGTCATTAAAGTGACAAAGTTGATTCTAACCGATAGAAGCATAAATAGTAAATGCTTAAAGGTGGCTTAACAGCATCAACATCACCCCAGCCGAACAACCAACCAAAAAAAACCCCAAATAATCTAGAAAGCAAAATTAACCAACCAACCCATTCATAGTCTATAGAAAACTAGACCTCAACTTAGTTTCTCATTTATATGTTCACACTTTTGTGTAAGATGTCCTGAGGCATCCACATGGTTTTGTCAGAAATGGTCAGGAGCCTGTGGGAAACCTGTGCCTTTCTGCAGCACCAGCTGGAAGCCAGGCAGGATGCTCAAGGGCATCCCTAGTGCTACCAAGTGTCTCTGTGCAGGATCCAAGCCTAAATGGTGAGCCTCAAAGACTCTTTTTGCCATCGTATTTGAAGTGTGACTGCGTTTCTGGCTACCATATTTCTTGCTCTGTGTTTGCTCAGATTCTGCAGCCCAGTAAATACAGCAATGCCAATGATAGTAAGAAGCCATGCAGTTTATAGTAACAACATGCTGATAACAGGCTAGTTTAGGTTAAGGCTTGTATTGCCTGAACAGTCTAGAGCTGGGACCTGTCAGGCTTTGACTGGACTTCTCTTGATCTTGACTGATCTTGAGCTTATTTTAGCTTGTTCATTAGTTGTAGCAGTAAATTGCCACAATGACCGTTGTAACCAATTATTAGTTTTAGCTTACTTTGTACAATTGTATAGTTAACACCTAAAGTATTTGCATCATATATGACAACAGTCTAACAAACTAAGTGATAGCTTTATAAGCAAACAACAAGCAAGTGAGAAGAGGAAGGATGGTAAGACAGATTGTCTCAAAACACACAAAATTAACCCCCAAATCCCTAAGACTAAGGAGGAAGAAACACCCACTCTTTTTAGCCCACATAAATTGCATGACATGCATTGGCTGCAGGTTCCCTACTGGCTGCGTAAGTCATTCCCTTTCTACCCTACTCACCAGAAGCCCCTCCTAAATTAGCACATCTCAGAGAATCTGCAGTTTGCTCTCCATTTAGATGATTTAACCTGCTCTCCATTTAGATGATTTAACCCTGCAGCAGCCTGGACACGAGCGAGTAGGCGGTCTGCCACTCTGCTTTTGCCTTTTAACAGAACAAAGGAAAAGTAATACTCAATAAAGCATGGGCAAAAAAATGCAACCGCTTTGTCACTCCTCATAAGGATGTCTCCTGTGGAAGAATAATTATAAGGCTTTATGTCATTTATTCTCTCCATTAATGATTATGAAGTTAGCATAAAATACGAATATAAGATTGCTAATCATAAAATACAGGAGAAAAACTAAAAACACAATAAATAAGAATAAGGTTGGCTTCTTGTTCAAATTAGTGTCGATTATCAGTAGGTTAAAAAGCCTCAGTTCAGTGAAGCCCAAAGGAAACTAAGAAATTTAGGAACAAGTAGCATAATTTATACCCACTCAGTGATGATCTGTATCTAGGAAAACCCAAGTTGAAAGAGAATATGGAGTCCAATCTATCTTGGCAAAGCATGACCTAGACTAGATATCCCAGCACCCTGTCCAGCTGAATCTTAAAAGTGTCCAATGTTGGGGAATCCACCACTTTCCTGGAAAAGTTATTTCAATGGCTGATTGTTCTCATTGTGAAAAATTTTTCTGTGTCCAAGAGGTAACTTGTGCCCGTTACCCTCATCCTCTCCATGTGACTCATTGTAAAAAAGGTGTCTCCATCACCTTTGTAGCCACCCTTTAAATACTGGCACATGGTGATAAGGTCTCCCCTGAGCCTGCTTTCCTTCAGGATGGACAAATCCAGTTCTCTCAGCCTTTCATCCCATGCTGTCCAGTCCTTAGATCACCTTTGCGTCCTTTCTTTGGACACTCTCCAGCCTGTCCACATCTTTTTTTGTGTTAGGGACCTAAACTGAACACAGTATTCTGGGTGTGGCCTGGCAAGAGTTGAGTAGAATGGGACAATGACATATTTACCTCTTCTGGTGTTGCCCTTCTTGATGTAACCCAGCACCCCCTTGGCTTTCTTTGCTGTAGCAGCACACTGCTCATTCATACCGAGCTTGCTGTCCACCAGGATGCCAGGTCCCTTCCCACAGAGGACAATGGTCATCTACATACCCTTCCATCAACAGGGAGGAGGGGGAGCCAAGTGACCAGTTTAGATTAAACAATTTAGTTTAGGTGGTTAATAGGTATGGGAGAGAACTCCTGTTCTGAAAAGATTTTATTTATTTATTTGTATGTTTGTTTGTTTATTTATTTATTTCCCATCTTTAGCTCACGGTATGTGTGTGTAACTGAAACATTACCTTTTCAAGCTTTTCAAGAAACTTTTGAAGTGTATTCTTCTCTTCAGATTTGGCTTAATGAAGCAACACTGGTCTGGAAAGCCGTCATTCTCCTAAGTACAGACAGCTTATTGAAGAAAGAAACAGCTTCTTACGAATAGCATCATCATACCTGGTTCCTAAAATTGCACAGTTTTTATAACCTCCAGGAAAGTTGTCTGCTCACTTAAAGCACTATAGGCACCAGAGAATAGATGTGTATGTCTAATCTCTATTTATCATTCCAATTACTATTCAGGTATAAGAATGAAATAAATGTAACTTTAATTTTGTCATTGTCTTATCTTAGAGAAAGGAGAAGAGTTTGATCCCTAGAAAAAATCCCAAACCAAGAGTGGTTCTTCAAGTCAGCCAGAATCCTTTAGTTAGTTACCAGGTTGGTAGGGGAGGTTGACAGCCAGGATGAGCCACAGTAAATGCAAAAATATAAAGAAAAATTTAAATGTAATAACTTCATAGTGTGAATGGTGGTGTTCCTAAATAAATGAAACATTTAAATTTGAACTAAAGGTGGGCAAGGATAAAAACAATATGACATAATATTTTTGAACAGGCCAAGGCACCCAGGATCATCTTTAGATTGTTTATTTTAGTCTACTGATTTACAAACTGCACTGCAGAGAAGAGAGTTTTCTTTTAATCCATTGTCTTTGAAATGCAAAATTCGTAAACTGAATAAAGAAGAAGGACCTAGTCCTCTGTACTCTGTATAGCCTAATATTTATAACAGTTCTTCTAGCAAATAAGGAACACCAATCAGATTAGTTTTCCATTCTCTGAAAAAGCATTTTATTTCTGAAAGAATTGCAAAAAAATGAAGTACTTAATATAACCCGGATGTGCTGAGATACATGTTACTAGTTCTATATGTGAATGTAGCTCTGAGGATTGCTCAGTCTGAGGTAGATTAATGCTTTATCCTAAGAGTGCTAAGTGCTGCCAAGAGCAGGTGGAACAGAGAGCAAGTGTTCCTAATTACTTTTTTAGAAAAGACCCCCTAAATTTCAGCCAAATTCCAATTTAGGCAGAATACACTCAGTGTGATGTGACTTTTGCTGTCAGCCTAGAAACTGAAATTTTCAAGGAAATGATATCACCAGTTCTTTGTGTGGGTTTTTGTGTGGGCAGAGGAGGGGAAGGGCACCACAGCTTTTTGGATCTGAGTAATTTCTTGTTACTTTTTCTTTAGATAAATAAGAGAACTTGAGTATCTAAGGAGCATTCTGGTATATTTCCCAGAACCCACTTGGCCTTGCAGAGGTAATCTAAAGAAGTAAATGAATGGTAAGTAAAATCTCTTGCAGGGCAGCATTTTCACACTGAAACAGGGGCAACTGGTGGGTGAGTAGTCAAACATTGCAGTATTTAACAACTCTAGGCAGGTTTTCATGGCTGGGTAAATTTCAGTGAGGTTTCCAAGACTTGAATGAGACCCATCTTTTAGTAACAATACAAAATATTTCTTCTGCAACATAAAATATATTCCTAATCTCTATGTTAAATTAAAATACAGAAATTATTTTCTGTTTTATTTTATCTCCCTTTTTTATTTTTACAGCCAGTCCATTTTATTTTTACATTGGTTTCTTCCTTTAAGAAATACTTGCTCTAAATTTCCACTGGTGAATGCCTTTTGAAGCTTCTTATTCACACAAAGGAATATATTCAAGATCTCCATATTCATAGCTAAGAACCAAATATGATAGTAGTAGCTGAAAGCAGGTTCATGAATCTTGTGGGAGTTGTCTATGGCAGTATTTAGAGTTATAAAATTTGTCTGTAAATGATTTCCAGAGATGGAAAAACAGTGGGAACAATGTCTTTACAGGTTTGGCTGTGCCATGTCTGGTTTAAAAACCTAGGATATGGGAGGTTTTTTCCTCCTGTGATACAAGACTCTTAAGTTCAGAAATCTTAGTGAAATGGGAATCTTCTGATCTCCAGCCTTCTGATTGTGGTCCTTTGCACAAAGTGAGGGTCTTTTATTGTGCTCAGAAATGCAGTGAGGCAGGCATGAAAACAGAGAACAGGACCCTGTTCATGAGATGATCAACACGGAGGTCATTCTAGGAGATGGCGAAACTGTTCCCTCCTCCCAGTGAGAATTTCTCTATGTACTTCATGTAACAGTTAGAGCAAAAGGCATAAAAGAGTTCAAATTCCATCATTAAAATCTTACAGCTTTAGGGATTTTTCCATTGCCACCCAAAATGTCCCATGAAAATTTTCAGAGTGCTTATTTTCTGTCCCTTCTGAGAATAATCATATTAGACAACCTGACCTGAACTGTCATCATGTGTTGGTAACTCTGCTGATGACTTCAGCCAGGGGAGGATTTGTGTCTTCCTTCAGTAGCACAATCCAATAGAAATGAGAACTCCAGTACCATCTCATCCTTACATTATGCTTGCCTAGAAGTAAAAGAAGGTGCTTTCTTCCTCCTCATACCCATCATTTGCCATTTGGTTTATCATTTTCTGTAAAAAGTTTGGGAAATAATTGATTATTAGTAGATAAAAGAGGGTTGGTTTTTTTCCCCAGGAACTGACATAAATTCATCAGAAGGAAGACAACTGGAAGTCAGTCAAACTAGTAGGCTCAAGAGTAGTGTTTTCTAGTTATATCTCATCTCCCCGCCAGAAGAGAAAGGCTTTTGAAGTCTTTTGCCAGTTTTCCTTCCTGGGACTTGTGGGAAGCAAACTCTGGTGTGCAAGATACTGGGGTTCAGGGCACACTCATGGAGGGCCTGGGACAGGTTAGATTCAGCCTTTGTCTCCCTTTACATAGAGCTGTCCTAATTATTGAAAGCACTTTTGTGCATATTTGACTTACAACGCTCCTTTGTTGTGTTCCCAGTTGGTTTAAAATCTGCCACACTGAAACATTGACATTTCCTAAGGACTGGGGTTAAAACTAGAGCAGAGGTTGTCTGGAATGCAATTAAGACCTCAGAGCCGCAATGGTAACCTGATCTGACAATATCAGGAAAAGTCAACACTGGCTTTGGAAAAAGTAACTACCCACAGCCTGCCTCCTGCTTTTTCCTGAAAGCCAGCAGCATCTGGGAGAATGCTGCGTGAGAGCAATTCAATATAATAACAAAGGCGTGCAAAGTCATATAAATCCGAGGATAGTCATGACCATCTCTCCAAAACAAGGGGAAGCATCAGAAACTTTTATTCTCTCTGGGGGAAATAATAATAACAACAAAAACAACAACAATAACAATAAAAAATGCTCTGACTTTCCAAATGTAGCTATGCTTGTGCTTTTTTTTTTTTATTTTAATAAGAAAACCACGCTCCCTGATGACAGACCTGCTGAATATTTCTTTCCTTTAGCAAAATCCTGATGAACTGACATTTCAGGTTCATGCAAACAAATTCCCTATAGGATGAATTTATGATTTGTATCGTTATTAATATTGCACTTGCACATGGAATTGCTACTTCAAAAGATTCCACCTCATTTTGGTGAGCATGTGTTTATCTGCAAATCAACTGCAACTCCCTTAATTTTCTTCCCCTGTTTTGTAAGATGAAGCAGTTAGAAAAATTAGAATAAAATCTATTAACTGCTTGTTACTGCGGGGAGAAATAGCATTTCATCCAAGCTCACATCTGCAACCATTGATTCTGAAGTAGTGACTGACAGCACCCAAGTGACTAAGTAGGTTATAACAAGCTAGCTCCAGGCTGGAACAGCTAGTGGAGTGCAGAGGAGAAACACTGGCCTCTAAGCTTGTCTTAAGCCAAGAGAAAGGCAGAAGAAAAGGAAAGAAAAAAAGAAAGATGGAAGAAAGAAACCTCTGGCAACAGTTGTTGTCCCTGTTCTCTTGTTCAGCAGCAGCAGCTTGTAATTGCCAACTTTCTTTAATTCATACTTATATCTTGAGGGGACAAGAAAGAAAATTCTTTGTGACAAATAGCAATAAAAGTGTTGTTCATCTAATCATTCACAAGCATGTGTGTTTGTATTTGAAAGCTATGCCTTCATGTATCCACAGCATATCACATACCCAGGCAGGCAGAAGCGGCCATAGCAGTGCACGGGGACATAATTCAAATGAATGACACTCCACTGCACAAAGACACATGTGCACACAATAGCATCAATATGCAGCTGAAGGTACTTTGCCCAGCTGGACGTTGGACTAGACCAAATTCAAATGCAAATAACATATATTTTCTACAAGAAATTTACCCTTCTGAGACTTTGTTTCTTCCTTTTGGGTCACTCCTTTCTGCAGCTCTCAGCAACAGCCATGAAATTCTTTTTCTCATACCCAAAACTCACATGCTTTGCACTTTTACTGTCATGCAGACAAATTATATTGCTCCTTCATGTCTGAGCACTCAGTATAAATGCAAATATATAATATCACAACATGAGGCAAAAACACACTTCAGGACACTTAAAATGTCATTGCAAAACCAAAGTCCTGATGACTCTCAGGCAATGATTTCTATTATTGCACTGCTGTATTGTGGTGATTATAATTTCACTATAGGTCAGGCTGCAGGAGACCCACATGAGCAGAAAATCTGTTCATACAACATCATTCCCTAAAATACTGGAATTCTCAGTGAGCTGAAAATGTTCTTCAATTTGTCCCAGTGCAGAATGGGAAGTTGTCTGAAATCTAGAAAATGTTCAAGGGTAGCAAATGATATTTCCCACTTGCTTTTACTTAAAAATGAAGGTCCCTGATAGACCAGTTAATTCTACTTCAATGGACTTAGGTTCCCAGCTGGAGATCCATTGTATTCAATAAAACTCTGGCTGAGGCCAGGCTTTGCTTACAATTTGCATGATTCACAGATTTTAAAGGCAGAGGAGACAATGAGATCATTAAAGCTGACTTCTTGAATACCGTAAGCCCTTATTTCCAATGGGATATCTCCACATCAAGCCCACTAAAGATCTTCTTGTCCTTATGTAAACATTCTTCTTCTCTTTCAAGAATCACTCAAAATTTAGCTACCTCAAGAGACCTTTAATCTTCCAGAGAAGCATCCTAGCTTGATTTAAAGGCGTCAAGACAAAAAAGAATCCACTTTTGTGGATTCTTAGTTTGTTCCATTGGTTAATTACCTTCACTGTTAAAAAATATTGTGCTTTATTTCTAATTTGTCTGGCTTCAGCTTCAGACATTGTCTCTTGTTATTCCCTTCTCTGCTAGATTAAAGACCTTTTTAGTAGTTAGTGTTTTCTCCCTGTGAAGGTACTTAGACACTCTAATCAAATCACCTCTCAATCTTCTTCTTGATAAGGTAAATAGGTAGAGCTCTTTAAGTGTCTCACTATAAGGCATTTTCCATGGCTCTTAAATCATTTTTGTAGTTCTTTTCTACATCTTCCCTGATTTTTCATCATTGTTTTTGAAAGATGAGCATTAAGAGTATTAAAAAAAAAAAAAAGAAAAAATTTTACTATCATCTGTTTTATCTCTGTCATATATAAATGTTAAACCAGTCCCTATTCTTACTCATCTATTCAGTCAGTCAGAGATTGCACTAGCTTTTTCTCATTATAGCCACAGCTTTGAGGATTTGCATCAGCTTTTTTGCCCAACATAGCGCCTATAAACATAGCTACTACTTCCCACAGTATGGTACAGCCCTCTGTTTCTTAGGCCTGCCCTTCATTTGTTTGACTTACATTTATTTCTTTACATTGCACAAGAAAGAACACAAATATTTTCATGCACACTTTGCAATACTGTTGGAGGAATGGTGTTTGAGTGGCACTCTCCTTAGTAAAAAACACTTCTTGGTTAAAAAGCAAAGCTTAAACAAAAAACAAAAACCAAACAAAAAATGTTGGTGTAAAGCCACTGTATTAAATGAATATGTGGAATATCATGATAATAATAATAAAATAAGAATGGTGATCCAAATAAAGTGGTTTGTTTATATTTAATTTTCTGCTTGCTGTTAGGTGACATGTAGGGTAGGACTTATTTACTCACATTTAGGCAATTTGAGTAAGCGTCTTCTCTACAGTAGTCATGGTACCCCCCTCTAAATTAATGGCAAGACACAAACCTCTACCTGGAAAAGTCATCCTACCATCTTAAACACTATTTTAGGGTGGGATGAATGGCCCTCTAAAGATGCTTACTCTTTTCGATTTGAAGCAAAATTGTTTTATATTATTACCTTACATTAATCACCTAATTTTTAGATGGCTAAAGTTAGGTGGGGTGAAACCTATCCTTATTGCCTTATAGTTTACTGTTTCTATGAACTGTTAAAAGTACTATTTATCAGTACAGAGATCGTTGTTATGTAGTAATGGGTGACATGAAGCATGAAATGTGTTTAAAGTGTTCTGACAATTGAAAGGAGCAATATTATTCTGTGAATTCAGCAGTAGTTTGTGTTTTTAAGGCAAAAAAATGAAGGTGTATTTAATTCCAGAACTGGAAACACTTCTGTTATGTTACCAAATGTTCAGTTACCTGAAACACTTTAAAATAAGTGACATCATACCTGCAGAGAAGTGCAAGGTACTCACTATAGGTCATTCTGGCAAATAAAATTTGCTAATGGATGGAGTTTGTTAGTGGAGTTGTTAATGGGTGCCTGATGGTTAACTTACAGATGAGACAATGAAAAGTCTAGTAGTAAACTACAAGAAAAGTTTACCATGTGTAGAAAGAAAACGTGTGCAAAAAAAAAAATATAATAGTTTGAAGCTACTAAGGAAATAATTATGTAAACGGATGTGTAAATTGAGTCATAAGAAATGTTTTAGGGGAAACCGAGGCTGCTTCCAATTACTACATTGACTGTTATGTCACAGCTTGGCTAAGAGGAAATTTATGCAAGTGATTGGTTCTAAGAAAAGTGAAAATTTTTAGACCTACATGAGATGAAGAGAAATAGCTGAAATGCTATGAATGGTTTGCAGGGCACTTTTTCAAATGCTTGAAGGAAGTCGATATTTCACTTCCAAAAAATTGTGGTTGGCTCTCAGATTAATTTAGGCCTTTTGTATTTTTATTAGCTTCAAATCCATACCTTTGATTAGTTGTCAGTCACAACTTGCTTTGCTTTTTTGACCTCTAAACTCTTCCTATGGTGTACCACAACTAGACATATAAATTTTCTGGAAGTTCTAATGATATGAAGAAATAAATGAACAAAACTCTAACACCCATTTTCTTGAAAAAATTGAGATGGACAGATTGGAATCTTTAGCAACAGTTAGTTGTTCATTGAAACTGGGGTGTAGTTATTCCTTCAAGAAATGGAAGTGCATTGCTCATAATTCAGAAACTTCATAGAAAGGGTAATTAAGCAGGATACATACTGAATGAGGAAACAAAAAAAATATACCTCTGAATAATAACAAATGTACCTACTATTAGACATGGCGGTTGTTCTGTACACAGGAGTAATATTCATTACACCTTGTTTTAGATGTTGAAAAGGGTTAGAGGTCTAATCTAAGATAATTTCTAGACTATAAGCATCAAATAATGGCATTTTTTTTTTCAATTCTTCATCCTTTTATATGCAATATAGTAATATGATATGGATGTGGTATGTTGTTACTTGCCCAAAGTCAGGAAAATTAATAGGATATTTATGTGCATAACACATACATATATCTATAGTAGAATCATATCAAGAGTCTGCCATCATATGGAGTGTTGTAATATACAGGAGTTGTAATAGAAAATATTGCCGGTTGTGAAATACATCTGAAGTGCAACTGCAGTATTAAAATTACAGATGTTGTCCTAAAGAAAAGTATTTTCCATTCTGAATGAAAGTATTTTACATAACCTTTTCATTGTTACTATTTTCATTTTAGGGTATGAAACATATTGGAAAAACAAATGAGGTTTTCATACATTTTCATTCTTCTCCTATTTGTTTTTTCTTTTCTTTTCTTTTTAATATTTTTTGTGCTGCTTCCTATCCCTGAACAAAAACTCCCTTATGAAAGTTTATCATACTCTTCAGCAGCTTTTTAAGAAACATACAATCTCTACAGGCAGCAAGGACAAAATACAAATAAGCAAACAAAAAAAGAGATAGGTAGTTGAAAGTATGTTATGTTGACTAAAATCTTAATTCTTTCAGTAGCAAGCAAGTCATATAACCTACCAATCTCTGTGTAGGGTCTGTTTCAGAGTACTATTCATCTAACCAGCAGCTTGCTTCACTACAAACTTTATTTTTGTTTAACATCAGCTTTTCACATCTTGTGGGATCCAGCCTCATTCCGTCTTTGGTGCATGCATATTTCATGTATTGTGAATGGTTATTATAAATAAGCAGCAGGGCTTTAAGAGAACGAATCTTGTCAGATGAACTTGTTTGCTTGTTTATAACAGAATTACAAAATTAGTGGCTGAAGGGAATGCATTTGGCATAATATATTTGGATTTTAGTAAACCATTCGATACAGCGTCTCAAAAAATTAGTTCAAATTGGCTGAGATATGAACTCAGCTTCATGTACTGAAAACTAGCTGAATGCCCATAAAGCAGCAGTAATAGTTAGCGACACTGAGAGGAGATATCTGTGATTTGGAAGGCCACCCAATATTTAACTTCTTCATTAAATGTGCATGATGCTGTGATGGAAGGTTATACAAAGACAAAGAAAAAACACATGGTCTAAGATGAGTAAAAAGGTTTGGGATAGAATAACTACCCATTTCAATTGTAATTTATTTGTCTCTTTATTTTCATGAAAATATTTGGTATATATATTATTCTTGAAGGAGACAGAATATAATTGCTGTTATAAGCTCTCCATTTCTGCTCTTTTTCTAAAAATATATTATCTACTTTATATTTTACATTATGCATTATCTATTGAACATTACTGTGATAGGACCTCATGTCAGCTAAGAATTTACTGTGGAATCTTCCTAAATCTTTGCTTAAGTTTTTATTCCTTGGAGAAAATCAGAAGAACTTTAACTGTAAAAAAGTTGGAGGAAACTAGAATAACGACTAGCTCTATGATTTTCTCAGGCATCAAAGTAATGCCAACCAAACCGAAAATACCTAGGTCATCTTTTTGGCCTTTTATAAACATGGTTTTAATATTTCCCTTTCTCCAGTCATTGAGAACTTCACCTGACCACTACAGCCTTTCACAGATGATACAGATGTTCCTGTGAGGATATCAGCCAACTTTGTCAGCAGCCTTGAATGCAGCACATCTGGCCCCATGTTGCTGTGAGGGTGAAGATCCCTCTTTCCCAAGTTACTGCAGCAATTAAACTAATTTATGTTATATCCCTAATTTCTTGCCTGGGTTAGTGAAGAAGGCAGATAATCTGATTTATGTCACTATTTGGGCCAAAATTAGTACTGCAGCATTTACAAAGTTATATAGATGTAACATTTTTATATCATAATATCCTATTACTGTATCATTGTTATATGAGCAATGATCTTAAGTGTGTGAGAAGTGATTTGCAACTGCTTTGGCCTAACAGATTTCTCTTCTCTCAGCTCTCTTTTATGCCCCGCCTTGCTGTTCTTTCTCTCTCCTTCATATTGGGTTGTAAGCTCTTTGCAACAGGGCCTGTTCATTTGCATTTGCTCTATAATGTGCATGTCATGCTTGAGAGATACTGACTGTTCTGGTACACATGAGTGCTAGCTACAAGCAGTGTCTCCGTTAGATGTAGCTGAATTGAACTGTCAAATGGTAAATAGTGTCTGTGGCAATGGCAACTACACTAACTGTGAGTGGCAAAGAAGCCCTGGAGATTGATGAATAATAAATAACAGCTCTCCTGTCTTTGTTAGCAGTATGTCCTTGTTCACCTGAGCTCATGCTGGGCAAATGGTAAGGGCTGAGGGTGAATTCCACAATGCTGGCATGTGGGTGAAAGGGATTGCTTCACATAGGGAGACTTAAAGTTGTCTTTGTGCAAGGTACATGTTTTGCAGGTGCAGGATTCTCCTTGAAAACGGCTGAAGCTTGGTCTTCTGTTTCCCTTTGCCATGTTTTTGCACTGATAGAGAAAAAATGAGATGAGGACTGATCAGAGAATGAGGTCATTTTGCTGCAGATTCTGCAATGCTAAATCCATATATCACTGAAATTTGTTAAAAAAACAATTGTGGGAATTATTATTGATATTGTTGAGAAGTAGACTATTCTCTCTTTCACTTCTTTTCATATATTTCATTGCCTCTTTCATGAAGTTGCTGCTGAGATTCTGAACAGTTGTGTTTAGAGCTTCTTATCTGAACACATGCTTATGTTCATCAATAATCTATAGGGAAGACACGCTATCTAAAAAGCCCATTACCAATGAGTGATTCAGGTGGGTTTTAGCTTATTTACTTTTGATTAAATTGTCAGCAGTAAACTGAACAGTAATTGGTTGAACAAAATAAGGAAGACTACTGCTCTGGATGAAATTCTGACATACAGACAGTCAACATTGGGGTTTAAGTCTACACAACTGTTAGGCATGACTGTATAAAATTTAATTAATCACCAAAGTTTTCCACCTATCCAAGTGTAGTGATTACTTGATCTTTTAACTAGGACAACCATTGTCTGATTTTCCGAGTCTGTGGGTCACTCTCATCTATTTCATTTACTTGCTCTTTCATTGGCAATGAACCATGATGCTGTAATGGAATTAATGAAAAAGAAATTGAATGTTGTGATTGAAAAATGGTCTCCAGCTTTGAAAATAAACATGTCTGCTTTGCTTGAATACTTATATTCACTATCTGTTGGAGACTGTTATCCAGTCACAACATTCAACAGCAATGACATTATGGGGTAAATTCTCATTTTCATTTCCAGTAATTTATGAACATTTGTGCTTCAGTTGTTTGAAACAAAGACAGGCATGGGGAAATCAAGAACCAATGAAATGAAGAGTCAGAATTTTGGCCACAACTCTAGGATAAGTTTTACTGCAATGTAGACAATTCCTTACAGCAATTTAGGCTTTGACACTCAACAGTGATCGTGGTGGAATCCTATTATAACACAAATATCCTCTCCTCTTTCAGAACTACAAGTCCTTAATCTTATGACATGTTTGGTGGTAAGAAACATCTTTATATGGACCTTAGAGCTCTGTAGATTTTCAGGTAATCTCACACCCTGAAGTCTGATTAGTGCTTGACACTGGCTGCAGCTTCATAAAAGAGGGCTACAGTCTAGCCCTAAACACAGTGTAATGTCACTGTGATTCTTCCATTTTAAGGAAGCTAACCTTAGCTTCTTAGAATATCTTAGTGCAGGAGGACTGGGATACTTGATAGAGATGTGGAAACTACAGTTTGGATGTCTTGAGGAAGAGCAGGAAAGACAAGCCAATTTCCCACAAAAAAGGTAAATATACTAGCTCCTTAAGATTAGATAACGGCATTTTCTGATTATTCAGTTAAATCAAAATTGTTGCCATGGTTCCATTGTATCTAAAGCCTAATTATGCAGTTTTAAGAATAGCTTTGGTGAGATTCACCAAGGTTCATCTAGAATCATTGAATCATAGAATAGTTAGGGTTGGAAAGGACCTTAAGATCATCTAGTTCCAACCCCCCTGCCATGGGCAGACACCTCGCACTAAACCATGCCACCCAAGACTCCATCCAGCCTGGCCTTGAACACTGCCAGGGATGGAGCATTCACAACTTCCTTGGGCAACCCATTCCAGTGCCTTACCACCTTCACTGTAAAGAACTTCTTCCTTATATCTAATCTAAACTTCCCCTGTTTAAGTTTGAACCCATCACCCCTTGTCCTATCACTACAGTCCCTAAGGAAGAGTCCCTCCCCAGCATCCTTGTAGGCCCCATTCAGATACTGGAATGCTGCTATGAGGTCTCCACGCAGCCTTCTTTCTCCAGGCTGAACAGCCCCAACTTTCTCATGTGGAAGAGACCTTCATACACAATGTGCTCCAGCCCTCTTATCATCCTTGTGGCTCTCCTCTGGACTTGCTCCAATATCTGATTTATGAATCTTAATGGGGACTATCATCAAGGAATTGTAGTCGGTCAGCATGGACAAGAGAGACATTCCTTGCCACAGAAAGTAGACAAAGTCCCAGACAACATATGTAATCTTGCATTGGAAAAACAAAGGCACTGTTACCCTGGAAATATTGCTTACAGGGAAAAAGACACATAAATAAGGCCAAGAATTTGTTGTTAATACAATTAAATCTTTGAAGACCGATATTATTAGTCCAAACTTGACTGTACAGAAAAAGAATGATGCAGTTAAAATTGTTGTACACACCTCTGAGTTTCTACAGCTTTTCCTGGTGTGATATTTACCCCGTTCCTCACGGTCCACAGTCAGTGGTTTCAATCTGGTGGTGGTAGCTCTGACAGCAGCAAGGGTTATGGTGAATTTACAGCATCCAGAGTCCTTAGCTGGGAGGAGTATCGTGCTGATATTGATAGTTTCTTCTTTTTCACTCTAGGATCTGTGTGGAGTCATTTTCACATATTTCCAAACACATTTTTACACCTTGCTCTTGTGCAGGAGGGAGTTCATCCACTTCAGAGGTAATGTCTTAGTAACTAAGAAGCTGAGATGGACCAGGCTATGGAGCTGTCTGTCTGTTTCTGTTGACCATAACAGGAATTTATATTCCTATCTTAGCTATTTTGATACTGGATGCAACTTGTCTGGATGTTTGGAAAGGATTTTTAGAATCATTAGCAGCCTGCTTTATTGCCACCATTATTTCTAGATTTGGCAGACCACTTCTATTCTAAATAAGCCTTCCTTTCTCGAGATATGTTTTGTTATACTTTTACTATATCTGACAAATAAATAATGGAAGCAATGTATCTAACGGAATCAGAAAGCTTTTAATAAATTGATTTGTTTCCATTACATTTTCTAACTATTGTTTCCTTTTTTATTTTGTTTATTTGTATAAATTATAAGGTCTTCTGAGAAAACGTCTTTGTTTCTACAGCATTATATTATTGGATCCTCTTTCTGGTTTAGGAACCTAAATGCTACCATAATAAGGACAACTATTGTTATCTTGTCATTATGCTTTCTAGAATTGCTCCATTTTAAAATTCCTAACAAAAATGTCAGCTAAAATTACTCCATACCCATTGGTATTGTATCCTACTGCGATTCTACTGCGACTTTCAGAACACAGAATGAAACCACAATTCATATTCTCAGAATTCTACCAGATGTATGCTGGTGACTACCAATGTTGATCACATGTCCTACAAAGACTAATTTACAAAAAGCATCACAGGGTAATTTTTTAGCAAATGCTGTAGGCTCTCTGAAGAGAACAAGGGAATCAGACCTGTGTTTCGCATCTCAGCTGGATGCATAATTTGTTATTATAATTCTGTTTTATCCCAGCTGTTACCTTTTCCAGAAAAAATATATTAATTTCTCACCTGTGTTTCATCAAGACTGCTTCTGCAAAAATGAATTCCAATAAAGTATACAAAATAGTGCCTAATTCCCTTTGAAGAGGACCAAGAGCTTTGACTAACATTCACATACGTTAAGACAGCCAAAATAAGCAATTTTAATACTAAAAATACAGTTATATGATGTTCCTTTGGCCCTTCTTGGGTATATGGCCTAATTTCACTCTTAAAAGATTCTCAAGACACAGCAAATAATAACTAACAAATGCATCCCATTTACACTAACAAATGAACAGATCATTCATCTCCGGGAGCTTGTGCATATGGACTATTTAAATTGTCTTCACTTGATATTATAAGAAATATCATTCTTAATTCGTTTGGCATTTCATTATTTTAGTTCTCCTAAATAAATGAATTCTGAAAGGTTACAGTAGAGATTCCTATCAAACATCTTATCTGGCAATGAAGAGAGAATGAAAAAAGCTGCCTATGTACATTGCAAACTCTAATCTAAATGTGTCATTAGATTGTGAACAAGTTGTTAATGTCGTCCTTGAAAGCGACCTTGTGCTGAAGACATGTAGAAGGTTGTATTGCGATCTTTATCTGAGCTGGCCTCCAAGCTTACTCCTTCTCCAACTACTTATGGAGAAATGTATCATTTAGGTATTCACATTAAAATCAACTTAAGGATAAGAAAATGCTTCAAACTGCTTTGGTAGAAGGGCTTGAAAACATGGATACTACTTTTTGGAACAGTTTACAAAAATGTGTGTGCAGAAGGATCTGGTGATATCTCACGTGGAGAAAGATGGTTGTGTAGTCATTAATCTAAGGGGTTGTAAGTGTAACCAGATCCCAGTTTTCTCTCTGAATGAGATTTATTAAGTAGGCAGTTTGTTTTTCCTTGTTATTGTCCTGGTTTTGGGTGGCAGAGAGTTAATTTTTTAGTACCTGGTACAGTGCTGTGTTTTGGCTTTAGTCTGAGAATAACATTAACACCACACCGATGTTTTAGTTGTTGTTGACTGGTGCTTACCCTGATCAAGGACCATGCAGTCTCTCACGCTCTGCCAGTGAGGAGTGGCACAAGAACCTGCGAGGGAGCAGAGACAGGACACCTGACCCAAACTAGCCAAAGGGGTATGCCATACCACAGCACGTCATGCCCAGTATATAGACTGGAGGGAGTTGGTCTTGAGGGGCTGATCACTGCCTGGGGACTGGCTGGGCATTGATCAGTGGCTGGTGAGTAGCTGTATTGTGCATCACTTCTGCTTGTCGATGTTTATTCCGCTCTCTCTTTTTCCTGCTATTATTGAAATGTTCTACATTATGTCAATTATTAAACTGTTATTATCTCAGTCTGGGGGTTTTACCTTTTTGTGATTGTCGTCTCCATCCCACTAGGAGAAAGAAGAGAAGCAAGTGGCTGCGTGGTGCTTTGTTGCTGGCTGGGGTTAAACCACAACCATTATGTTGGCAAATATAAATTCAGATTTTAGCTTTCTGTGAAACAGGAGTTGATATTGCATTTCCTCACACAGAAGAACTGGGAGTTTGATTATACTTATATATAGGAGACCCTATATATAATAATAAAGTAGTTAGAAGCAGGGTTTTTTAGGTGCTGAAATACATTGCAGAGAGGGTAGAATTTCCAACAGGTGAGTTTTGGTGTAGTGCGTGAAGAAACGTGATGCATGTGTGTGAAGAAACTGTTTGTAAAGCCATCATAGCTAAACTGCATAAACTACTAGATTAGCTTATGATTTGTAGATGTCATGAGCCTCCTTTTCACTGTGAACTTGGGTAAGTGATTGGTAGAAACACGGTAAATCACAGCACACCTAGAAACACAGTTGAATTAGCAGGGGGAAATGTATTACTAAAAGAAAGCTCATTCAGTGTTTCTTTCTCTTTCTCATTTGCTCTTTCTTTCTGTTGTAAAGCATTTTTTCCCTGACATCCTGACAGTCAGGGCCAAAGCCTTCAGAAATAAAATGTGAACTCATTTTGAAATACCAGCAGCGTTTGAATTTTAAATTAACCTATTTACAATGAAACTATGCCTGCTGATTGCCATCATCTTCAGGAAAATTAACAGTAACGATCATTGGTGTCATAATGCAATTTCCCCGCAAAAATCACATAGGCTTCATTACTGTTTACATAAATTGTCATAAATACCAATTATAGCTGAACATAAAATGTAATGCTCTTTTTTTTAATCATAATCACACAATTGTTCTTCTAATTCATATGCTGGGGGAATAGGGTTTTGATTCAACCTTTGTTGTGAAGGAAATGTTTTGCTGGTAGTTTGTTTTGCTGTAAGTGCTTGTTGGCTTATTTTCAAATCCTCTCTCTCTCCCTCTCTCTCCTTCTCTTTTTTCCTCTATCCATTTGGATCATTTAGTCCTTGCCCCCTGTTTGCTTTGCCCTCTAATTCACCAAAAGGAACGTGTAGGCGTGCTAATAGCAGATGGGGGAGATGTGCTGTTTGTGTCCTCTAGACATCGGACATCAGGCTACAGAGGAATGAGTATTTCCGGTGGGGATTTATAACATCATTTTGTGCAATTACGTAGAAGACCCCATAAAGGAATAATGTAATAATAAACCTGTTAAAAGCGCAAATTTGTTGCACCAATTTCTGTTTCTCTCGTAAGTCAGCAGAACAACAGCTGATAAAGGGAGTGACATGTTAAATTACTAAATTTAAAAAACAAAGGCCAGAAGAAAGAGTCTGGCTTCATTTTAAGCACACTGTTTGCTACATATATTTTTGAGTAACTACATTGTAACTGTCGGCCCCACGCTATATAAGCAGTGCAAGGTAAGTGCTGTGTAATCGCAGGATAATTATCTTGTTATTTCTGTCTTCCAGCTTGAATAGCAAGTGTTGAACCCAGTTCTGACTGGAGCTCAGAGCCTACCGCTGACCACCAGATGCCCTCACTTTAGATCATGTGTGTGTGTGCACATATTCATATATATATGCATGCACAATATATGAGTGTGTGGACAGTAAATCACAAAAAAATAATTATATTATAAATTGAGGTTACTCACTGGAAGAATTAAACTTCTGTGAAGAACAGCTCTTTCTCCTGTATTTAATGGTGTGCTTACACCTCTACTGATGTTGTGGCTTAAGCTACAGGCCCTCATTTTCTAGATTAGGTGGGATTAAGCTCAATTTCCAAAGAAGAGAAAGATAGAAAATCATTGAATATCATGCTAAACAGTCTGGCACTTGGGTAATCTTTCCTACAGAGAAAGGGTGCTGAAAAAACACTGTGTTTTCTGATGCTCATCCAGGCTGCAAAGCAGACAAATCTGTTCAGAAAGACTAGAATATGTGCTTCAGAGGGTCTCCTAGTCTGCATAGCAGTCCAGAATTTTTCCCTGATCTTGACATATAAAATATATTTGCTTCCTTATCCACCTTGCCCTTGCTAGACCCATGCCATGCACATCTGTAATGTCTGCAGAGAACAGTTGTGGATGGGTTTTTTTTCCTTTTTTCTAAACAGCCTGGGAAGCCACATTGTTAATCTTCTTCAGTTTTTCTCCCATGGTATAAATTCTTAGGATAATCTTGATCTGTGTTTCTTCACAGGAGTTCGATGAAGAGCACTCAAGCATGTAAACCCAAATTATGGACCATCCGTTGTCAGGTGGAACAGATTCATCTGCAGGTCTATTTGCCAATATAAACTGGAAACATTATTTTTCTTTTGACATAATGAACAGTCCCTTTATAATACAGATAAAATATTTCTTGCAGAGATCCCACCATTTTTTTTTTCCTCTCTCGTTTCTGGCTGTATTATTTTGTAGCACTGAACTGAATCTGTAGATTTCGAATAAAGTAGGTTACTAGTTGCAAATTTACCAGCTGTTGATGTTGCAACAAACAACAAACAAATAAATGAAAGTGATAAAAAAATCTTTGATATTTTGAAAAGAAGATAAAACATTTGCTATGACTGCTGCAGTATAACGAGCCTCATCCTTCTGCATCAAGGTCCATGAAGACCTCATTTTTTTCAGGGAACATTGTATGATTACTGCTGGACATGTATCCTGGATCCTGAAATTTTCACTCCAGACCTCTTTTCTGTATATGTTCCATGAAGGCAGTGGATAATAAGAGAATATAACAACACTACCTTTGGTATTTTGTTGAATTGTTGGGCGCAATCAAAGTATTTATAAAGTATTTATGTTGGAAAGATGTGAAACATTCAGCAGTGGTGGTTTTCAGTCTGTGAACTTTCCATGATGATATTCTTCTGAGATAATCTCCAAACCTGAAAGTACAGGTTAAAGATCCACCTCCTGATACTGTCTGTAATAAGTAACATTTTATGTGCGTTGGTATCAAAGAAAATATATATTCTGCCATCATCACTGAAAGAGTAGGAGATACATGTATCCACTACAATAGAGAATGCTTTACAATAACCATTATTGAGGAATTAAAAAACAAACAAACAACAAAACCAAAAACTAAACCAAACCAAAAATTATAACCAACAGCAAACAGGTGACTTGGCTAAGATCATAAAGAAGGCTGTGAAGGAGTCCATAATTGTCAGGCAATGTTTAACACTTCCATTTTTCTTTCACAAAACAATAAAATAAAGAAAAGCTTATCTTTTGTCTGTCTCAGTAGGAAACTATCATTTTGGCCCTTCAGCAAAGTGAGGTTTTTCCTAGACAAAATGAAAGTATGGAGAGAAAAAACAGACAATCTGACCGTAATTTTCACATAAGTGTTGCTTACACATACCAATACAATATAATAAAAATGATTTGTTAAACCAGTCTTTTTTTTTTAATCATCTCTTTCTCCGTTTTTCTTGCATTTAATACAGACACAGACACAGACACACAACATTCCTGTTGTTAATTTTTCATATGTTAATTCTGATTTAAGTGACTGTATGGAGGTCATGAATATTAATTAATCTCATCATTGTTGGAGACTTTGTTGATATAAATAACCATTACGCTAATTTTTCTGCTTGTGACATTGGCGATGACTGTTGTTACCCTCTTCCATTTCTTGTCACTAGTCTAAAACAGGAATGTATGCTTTTAGGAATGGGGGTTGTTTCTAATACAAGATTCCTTTAAATCAGCTTAAGACTGTTAAGAACTTACAAGAGCTTGATCTGGTTGTGCAAAATGCCAATATTTCAGTCCTGATGGTTCAAAATGATGTTTTAGTATTCTTGCCAAAAGAAATATTTTCCTATTTCCACAGTTCAGAAATGCAAATATTTTTACTAAAATAATAGAATAAAAGAGAAAATGTATTTTTCTATTCATTGTCTTTATGTGTAAAAATTAGTAACTGAGATAACTTTTGGATTTTCAGTTCATCAAAATTCATTATTTGTAGTGACAACAAATGTCTTTCTTTGGAGTAAATTTTGAAAAAATTACTACTACTACTACAAAACCCTAAAGTGAGGTAAAATACTGTAAGAAAGAATTAGGGAAGAAAAAACACATTTCTGAAAAAAAGTTGTCTAGTTGAGAATAGCATTATCTTAGGGAAGTATCCAAAGACTGAAAATTACAGTCACATACTGTTTTCACTTGATTAGTCATGGTGTGTGCAACAGATTAGTCAAGTGGCATAGTATGGTTATAGTGTCTGATTTGAATTCAATAATATACAAAGAATGACAAATAATGAACACAGAAAAAAAAAAAGAAGAATAACAAATAATAAAGTATCTGCACACATGGGAATTTCAAGGTTAATCCAATACAAGTTGAAATAATGAAAAGATTCACTTTTTACTTCAATAGAATTCGATGCAGACTCATGAGTTGTTATATAAACAACATTAAACATTAATTTCTTTAAATATCTGTGCAATAAAAACTCTTATGAATCAAAGCAAATAAAATGGCAACAAAAGAGGCTAAAACTGAATACTGAAGAGTAACAAAGAATTTGAGAGTTTTGGAAATATCTATTGTTTTTTCCAGCTGCTTTGTGGTTTGGTCTGGTTTTGGTTCTTTTCACTTTTTTGCTTGTATTCTGTTGTTAATTAATTTGATAAAATTGGCTTCAAGAAATGGATCTGTGGCAGGGGTGAGGGTAATTATTCAAATCTGGAATCCTGATTATTGGTCTAGAAGAGATCAGGAACTTTTCCCTTTCCAAGCTGGGATTTCTCAAGAACTATTTCAGATTATGTTTATATAAAGAATGCCTAACTCTTCATTTAAATGTCTCATAATGAAGAGAATAGTGCCTAAGATTTTTTTTGTTTTGCTGCTAAAAATTTGTGAGAAATCCTAACCAAAAATTTCAGTTAATGTAAAACTGAATTCTAGAACTGCACGTAATGAATAAATTTACAACTGCTTTCTGAAAGACTGAAATTCATTTTCTTCATTTCTGTGAAGGTGAATGGAAACACAGAAGGAGGGAATCTCTGATATAAGAAGTCTTCTCTTGGGTTATCATAACAGGCAACTAGTAATAGGCTAGTTGCCTGCTACTCCGACAAGGACATATTTTACTCTGTTGTAATTTAGTGAGTTCCACCTTAATGATATTGCGTTTGGAAGTCTCTACCTAAACTTCTACTACTCTAAAGGTTTCAGAAAAACCTTATGATTTCCTATATGAAGTTCTTTAATGACATCAAAATAAGTTAGCTTAACTGCTCTGTGCAGAAAGGAGTCACTTCCTCATTCAGCATTTTATGGTAAGAAAGACTTTTCTCATTTATTCTTGTGACGCAGGTCCTCTGTTCCCCTGGTAAAGTGGTAGTCCAAGTCTTTTTCTTCTGGCACTTCCAAACTCCTTCTTATAGCAGCTTTTCATAGATATTCTACAATGTTATGGTACAGTTATATTTTACTCAATTTCTACTGATCAGGTTTTCAAGGGCACACAATATATTCTTTACAGCATTCCAAACTCCATTTGCATTTGTAGTTCCTTATGAGGCTGTGCCTCTAGTTAGTATACATCACAGCAGTTGTGGTCCAAGACAGAGAAGCCTCTGCAACAAATTAACTCCAGGGCTATGCATTGCTAGAAAGTTAACTTTCTGGATTTGTCTCAGTTACCTATGAGTGTATACCCTGCCATGATTTAAATTAAATATATTAGATAGGTGGTCTGATTATTCCCTGAGTCTTTAATTGGGAACAGAAATAAAAGATGTTTTCTTTCTTACTGTAAAAAGCAGAAGAGGTTAAGGAGGAAGAGAAAAGATACCAGCCTTCCCTGATTGGAAGGGTAATTTCGCCCAGAGTCTATCAGCCACCATCTTTGCTTAAAGAATTTCTGACAGTTCAGCATGGGCTGTATATAGAAGCAACAGCTTTAAACAACTTCCCATTGACCACAATATACACCATCTTCCACATGAAAACAATAAAAGGGAAAATAAAAGAAATTTCATCATTCAGTTACACTTAGTGATACAACAGACAAGACACATTTTTTAAATGTTGCATGTCATCAGTCTCCATCATTATCAAACTCCTTGTGTAAGAATAAAGCAGGTCAACAATAGAATTGATCATACATGAAAGTTATGCATTTTAAGGAGATTTAACCACATTTGTATTTTATCAAATAGTTCCTAATGATGTTTTATAATACAAGTATTTTATCAAATAGTTCCTAATGATGTTTTATAATACAAAATTAAATATTTCTGTCTCCATTGTGTGTCCTTATTCATAAGTCGGGCATTAATAATTAAACAATGTATATGCTTGCTTATTTATACTAGATGTGATTATCTATATTCTGAGTAGTCTGCAAGGTCTTTAACTGCATTGCCTAGTCATTTTTGTGAGTTTAAGACTGTGTGGAGAAAAGGGAAAGGTGAAGTTATTTCACTCATTTCCCTACTCTTTTAATGGAAAGAATTTTCTCTTTTATTTTATTAAAAGTAATTTATTTTTTTTTAAGACAAAAAGAGAGTTATAACAATATGTTTACAACATGTTTATACCTACTACTCTTTTGGTTATGTCAGAAAGTGTCTAGAACAGCTCCACTTTCATATTAATGATATACGTATATTTAAAACATGTCCTTATTGTTATTGGTGGCTATTTGAGTGATGGAATTTTAACATGTTTTAGGTGTATTACATACATCTAATAAGCTTCAAGACACGCTTATTTCTGTAAAAGACATTAAAGTACTTCATATATGTTCTCTTTTTGCTGGAGTCCTCACATGCAAGAGGAGAAAGTTTACTGGAAAATTACCTAGGAATAACACTCAGAGAGGGATTAATCTTTCTCTATATGTCTACAGTGTAGAAATCTGCAGCTCATCTCCTTGATATAAACACCTTTGTAATTAATTACTCTGAATTCTCACATAATGTCTACTTTAGAGGCATGCTTTAGAACTGAGAAATTTTGCCTGAGCTGTGCACATTTCTCTTCATTGATTATACAGGAATGTTTTGTGAGTGAGTCATTCAGATAAAGTTGTTTATAACTTATATCTGATTAAGTAAATCCTAACTTGAAGTATCTTCTTTTATCTTTTCTATGTCATATATCACAATGGCCTGAGACCACAAAAGTAGGATAGTTTAATTCAAGATTCAGAGATAGCAGACTAATAGTTATCAGTATTAAACAATTTTGCTTTAAACCAGTAGTGTGTGAACTAGGCAGTTTCTTGCCCTATTACGTTCCTAAGAGAACTGTGTAGCCTACTCAATTACCATAATAATTTCCTAAAATCCCTGAGGGTTTCTTTTAGGGATTTTTCTACCCCAGCACTGTCCACATTTAGACAATGAGTAAGTTCTCATGAATTTCAGGAAAAAACAGCTGATCTGGGAGAATACAGAAAATACAGAAGAGGCGGAGAATTCATTCTAGGAAATCATAGATCTAGGCACATACAACAGCAATAATAATGCAAGGTCCAGTGGCAGTAAAAGTAGCATAACAATTAAAACAATAACTATCAGCTTTAGAGGAGAGAATTTATTAGACCTCCACCCCTAAGTCTCTGGTCTGAATCCAGATCTAATGAGACTGACCAAATGTCACTCTAATTACACAGCGATAAAAGTTCCAGAGTAAAATGAATTCTGCAGCCTGAACTGAGCTCCAAGTAGACATTTGTCTTCATTATGAGCCCAGCATACATTTGGCACAGTCTGTACTAGTGTCTTTAAAAGAGGTTCATAAGTTAATGAACAGGAAGATTGAAACATTTGCCTAGTGCCTAGTACCACATATCCAGGACTGGGGTAGAGGATACAATGAAGGAATTAATCTTCAACATCTTTTTCTCTGCCTTCTTCACATACAGAATGGATTTGTTTCTTGTAAATCTTTCAGTTATTGAAATAAAGAAGGAAATATTTTCACATGATAAAGTTTGCAAGTATAAAGTTCCTCTCTTCCAGACCGTTCTATCCATTCCCGTCTCCTCCCTTCCTCTTGAGTCTTACTCAAGGACACTCCCCAAACATGCCACAAAGATTCTGAAGTTTTAGATTTTCACTGTTCTTCCATAACTCACTGTTTCCATTTTGTAAGGTGTGATTACTGCTGAAATAATAAAAATTAAAAAAAAAAAGATGGAAACATTCTAGAATCAAGCAGAAAAGAGTTTTTCTGCTTTCTTACCTAACTCCTTCTTTCCCATCAGAATGCCCTCCAAACTTTGGTTATTGGATCCAGGGTGGTAAGTACCTTGGCCTGTAGAATAGATTTTATTTTTTCTTTTTAATTTCTTTCTCTTTCTAATTTTTTTTTTTTTTTTTTTTATAATTTCATTTTCTGATGGGCAGTATAAAAACATTTAGTCCTCTATTCACATTTTGCCCATGTATGTCTTAAAACAAATGATTCACATAATCCAAGTCTTTTGCTGATCCTGTGTATCTGGAAAGCAACTTTTGTATTGTAAGGAAGAGTAATAGCTTGCTTAGGATTTTGACAATCTGAAACAAGGAAGGAGCTGATTAGGCAGTGATTTGAAAATGTTTGGAAAGATAGCATTAGCAGGAACCCAATCTTTAATTTTTTTTCTCTCATTTTGACAATAATAGGGAGTAGGGTAGATGGAGACGTTAATGTTTTAGAATATAGGCATTAGAGCTGAGCAACGCTTTTTGTCCAGGACAGGGGCAATGCCAACAATTAACCATATTCTCAAGTGCACTGTGAATTTAAAGTAACTCAGCTGAGTCCTGTAGTAGCACCTTGTATATGCATGAATAGATCTAAGAGCTTGTTTAAGTCCTTCGCACTTCTTAAACTAAAATTCTGTCATGTCCAAAATTTACCATTTAGAGAGTGTATGATTAATTTAAAAGTAATTTGATCCTGTGCCTTGAGCAAGCTTGTAGTATTAGTAGGATGACAAGACAAAAAAACCCAAAAAAACAAACACCCATCTTTCGAAAAAAGACTGAAAGAATGTCTTTTGTTGAAGCAAGCAAAATTTAAAGCTGAAATGGAAGAAAGAGAGAGGAAAACCAGCTACTTGAGTTAAGGTAATTTTAACACAGAATAAATCAGTATAAATGACTATGAATAAATTATATTTAGTCCATTAATAGACTTTTATCCACTGCGATCTAGAAATCTTGCTGGAGAACCACTCCTATAACAATATTGGGGGGGAAATAATAACTGATTTTAAAATGATTGCACTAACTTTACAGCAATGTTTATATGTCATTGTGCTAATGGCAGCAAAGATGGATCTGGATGGACAAGGACATTACACTTTGTGTCTTTAGGTTAGCATATAGGCTTAGGTAGATATCTCATATCTCTTCAATTGATGCTATTTATGTCCTAATAAAAAATAAAGTCTTTAGAAATTGAACAAGGAGAAAGATCTAAAAATTTCTTGCAACAAGCTCCCAATTTCTACGTCATTAATCTGATCCACATTCATGCTCTGACTGTGAAGTTAGCAGGCAACAGCTCTTCTCAACTCCTGATAGCTTTTGAATACCATACTCTTAAGTCGACTCTCTCCACATCTTGCATCTACCCTCTCACAACCCACCTAAGACCTCTGACTCATTCTGCCAACAGACCACTTAAAATGAGGTGTTATTCAATGCTGAGATTTGCCACATAGCTAGATCATGAGTAACTTTGCAAGTCCATTGACTTGGACTGTGAGTCAGAAGTCACTTACAGGATTTAAGAGCATTCATTTATTTAACTGCTTTCTTTTTACCACTTTCTCTTATACAGCAGACAGCACCTTTATTAAAAAGGCCTAAAATGCTTTTCTTTAGTTAGGACATTTTATTTATTCTTCAGGCTGTCTCAGGTAGCCTATAAACTCCATTGCCAAAGACTATCTCTTAAAAAGTTGTAAAAATGATCCTGACATATTTGTACTTACAATTTACACAATGTCTTCTTCTTTTTTCCTATTTTTTTCTCTTCTTTTTTCTTTGTATTGGCCATTTGTTATTCACTTTTTTTGTTTTTAATTCAGATAAACCACCTTTGTAATTAAATAACTCTGTTGATTTCAAGAGAAAAAAAAAAAAGCAAACCAAACAAATAAGAGGAACATGAATTAATAGATGTAGGTATAGTGATGATATGAAGGTAAGAAGAAAGAATTAGAATTCTGACCTTTTGATCACTGATGTAATAGAGATGCAGGCATCAAAACGATTCTTCCTGCTAGAAGTTAACACTTCAAGAGGCTTATTTGTAGACAGCAAAGTATAAACGACGTCACGTGGACTCACATGACTACAGATCAGAAGATTTGAAAGTAATGCCATGTACTCATTCAAATTTTCTTAAAGAGTGACAATTAGTTGTGCAACTGGAACATGACAAAGAGCACTGGAACATTAACTGGTGGTCCTTTGGCCTTTCTTCTCCTATGGCAACATACTTTCAGGGCCTTTCTCTGCTGGTAAATAGCACATTTTGCATTTCTATATGTTTGGGAAGGAGTGTTTGTACAATTTTAATTTTCTTAATTAGACCCGCAGTATTCTTTTGCCCTCCTTAACAGTGTTAAACTGAGCACCCAATTGATGAGATGAGAAAGATCACCAAAATCTTTTCAAATAAATAGATCTGATAATTTTACTCAGGTTATTGTGACTGCTTTTTAGCAGTAAATACTGGAGAGTCTGTACTTTACTTTACAAGGGGTTAGGCCAGTATCTGTCTTCATGTTTGTGCCTATACAATGCCAACGTATTGTCAGCCTGAAAAAAAGGAGACTTTCATTAAAATTATAAGTAATTAATGGTTCTGATACATTTATATGGGTATCTATTCTTAAGGAACTAGTCCAATAGTTTTAGTTTATTTTATGCAATCCAGCACAATAATACACAGTAATGAACCAGTCTTCTTGTGATCTCAGTTTCTTGTGCCTCTTCTACCTCAGATTTGTAATATAACAGATACTTTTTACCCTACAATTAATATGAAAAAATTTCTATATTTTTCCAAGCAACTTTATTGCAAGAATACATTAATTCAGTATATTTCCTGATTTATTTGGGTCCTTGTAAAGTTTCATCTGATAGACATAAAACTGTAAGATGATAGCATTGAAATGCAAGTCACAAGCTTCAATTAGGTACAATCAGAAATCATGCGGTGACTTCATTAAGTATCATTAAGAATGATCAAAATATTGCTCTTAGGAAAAATACATCAAAAGCATGCATTTACACATTGATTAAACAGGATCTGCAATTTCTAAAATCTGGTATGAGAAAAAAGAATGTAGTAAATTAAGTGCTCATACCCTACTTAGCAACAAGGGACTGCTTAGCAACCAACAAAGTGAAAAATAATGGATATGGCATAGCACAAACTCTCAGCCCCTTTCAGAATGGAAGTATTGGGCAGCCATAGACAGAAAGCAGAAGAAATGGCTAGAAAAAGAAAAAAAAGAAAAAAAAAAAAATCTTTCTTGTCTCAATAAATTTTACTTGCACCAAAGGTAGCTAATCTGACATGAGAGAAGCCGCTGGCAACCATAAACCACTGAATAACTGTTACAGCCACTATTCCTCAGTTAGCTGCTCTCCGAGTCCATGTTCACCCTCTTCGGTCATACATCCACAATGTCTTTGAGTCTTTGTCCACTTTGCCATAGTGTGAGTTCAGCATTGCCTCTTCATGTGATTTCAGACAGTTCAGGTGACAGCATCTGTACAGAAAGAGTCCATTTCTCAACTGGAACTATTCCTTTGCATATGCTTATGTTTCCTTGACAAATATAGCAAGGTTCACGCCAGTTGTCAAGATACAACAGAAAGCAAGAGGTATGCAGTTTTGCAGCTGCAAAGTCTGAGCTTAATTACTTCAAATAACATGAGTTTATAGATATACCCTTCAAGAAAAGTTCTCTTAGGTTTCAGTTTTCTAGCTGTTATTTTCTTCCAAATAAAATCCTTCAAATCTTTCACGAAGTTTAATCTTACAGTCTTTGCAGACTTTAAATTTTTTAGCAGTTTTGAACAGAAGTGAATTATTCTCACTGTTAGAAAGGTGAATTGAAGAAAACCTTGTTACTTGCCTTGCTTGTGTTCTCAGAGCCTGCTGAACCAGGATTACATATTTGAACTGATAAGAAAATACTTACAAATTATGGAAATGTGCACAATTGTCAGTGGATACTCCAATTCCATGTGGTCTGTCCCAGACAAAATGATGGAGATGCTCTAGTGAGATACATAGACCTCTAAAAAATCTGTGCAGGGATTCTCTTCCAGTACACCACCCTGCAAATGGTTCAGGTTGGACCTAATGGGGCTCATCTACCTTTTCAATATAAACATAGATTAAAACATACTAATAACACAGTAATTATTATATTGGCTAAGATCCATAAATCCCTCAAAACTGGTGTTTTTTGTTTGATGGAACATTTTTCCACGTGGTTGCTTGCCTCCACTATGATTGCTAATGTTAGAGACTAGTTTACTCCCTGAATATATGAATCTTTAGATCCCTTCCAAATTGTTATTGCTGTTACTTAATTAGGATAACGAGGGATATTTATGATGTGTATATACATATCTACTTGTATTCTGTAGTTACTTAAAAGCCTGTCTTAAGAACTTCCAGTAATTATGAATTCTACTATGTAAAGAAATATAATCCAAAAAGATATATATCTTTTCCACTACTCTATAATTTCTCTCTTGTTTTAATTCTGTTATGACCCTGTTATAACAGAAAACCAAGAGCTCAGTCTTTCTTCTCTGAGTTCTGAAAAACCTGTTTTATTCAAAGATCTCAAAGCAGATAGCAAATATTAAAAGCAATATTTTCTAAAGTGACCTCAGATTTTTACTTGAGTTCTGTAAGGGAATTAAAAATCTGAGTAGGCATGAATGGGTGTGCACTGCCTAAGGTTTACAAATTACATTTCTCAAGCACTTTGTGCAGTATGCAAATGTTGTTACATTTGCTTATATCTGAATAAACTCAGGAACCAAAAGGCTAAGTGGCTGGCTTAGGGTTGTAGAGCAAAGCAAGTCCACACCAAGAGCAGACCCTCAGGGTCCTAGTTTCCAGAGTCATGCTGTATCTGCTCTATTGATTCTCCCTTTACAACCACTCCAACATGTTAATGGGCTACAAAACTAATAGAAGATTAAAAGAATCTTCAGAATTTTATCTATGGAGGTTGGCTGGCCACATAATTCTACAACAGGATGTTTTCGAGAGAGAGGGAAGGGAGGAGGGAGAGAGAGGAATAAAAGGGAAAAGGAAAAATGTCAAAACTGATTGATTAAGGGAAAAAGTAGGTACCTGAGAAATGCCTGGTCTGATGCCAATACTGGTTCAGGTCAGACAGGGCTATTTTAAAATTATTTGGTATTTTCAGAAATTGATTACTTGGCTAACACATTAAGAAGTAGCTCTACACATTCATTTAATGGGCCAGTGCCCCTTGTACAGGTCTGGAACAGTCACATTCAATCTCATCTGTTCCTCGTTAAGTAGTGTTTTCTTCTTCAGTGTGTTTATTTACTGCCAATGCTGCAAGCATAAAATATATTCCAAAAAAATAAATAATACCTTAAATAGTCTTTCAGCTATATGGACCTTCAGGACAAGTGACTTCACTTCAGGCCTTGTGAGCTCAGTTAGGACTCAGACATCAATTCTCCTTCTTTCATATACCTGCAAATTGAGCAATACTTTCTTTTCATACTGTTAGCTTTGTAATATATAGCCACCTCAGCCTAAAGCTGCCCTGAAAGAAAGCGTTCTTACAGTAACCAAAGGTTCTTACAGTAACCAAAGACAAATGAACAGTGAGTCATTTTAATTTGATGACACTGAGTGTACTGGAGTAAAAGCAGAGTATTTTAGGTGAGACAAAGTTGGTAAAAACTTTTGGAGAAGAAGTAAGAGTTTGATGTGTTGTTGATTAATGTGCGGATAGGGGTTGGCTATTGGACTATTTCACTTTTTTGACTGACTTTCCCAAACAAGATGATATTCAGAGGTACATTTCTAAGTAATCTCATCTCCATTTTTCTGAAAGACATTTCTAATACGGGCAGCCCTGACTGTACTAAAGATTTTTCTTAACACAAATCATCACCATGGCATTATCTGCTATAATGCCTGGAATAGTCAGATGACTAGCACTATGCAAACCGTTGCAATTACAGGAGTACCTAACTTCGTTGTCACATCAGAGTTTCAGGAAAACACACAGAGGAAGACTGTAGTAGTAGTAACAACGACGACAACAACAACAACAACAATAATAATACAGCCTGACCATGAGAAACTGCATGCTCAGCATGTATAATACGGGTCTCTTATCTACATTCAGGTCAGACTTCCATCTTACTTATTGTTAATGAAACAGCATGGCAAAAAATCTGAAGCATCCCAGCCAGTGACAAAGAAACAGATTTTCAGTCACTCAAGTCAGATGGTTAATTTTTAGCGTGGGTGTTTGACTTCTGCTTGAAGATTTAGAAAGGTTCCCTTTAGACTTTAATTTCCTTAAAAATGGTGATCTTGCACAGCTTGGTATGCCTTTGTCTGCTATTGCTTTCAGCGAAAACCAAGACTGATACAAACCATGAAATGGGCAGTCTCCTGGTGTTGCAATGGCATCTTAAATTACTTTTCTGTAGAAACTGTTCACTGATTCTCTATACAAAGTGTATATGAACAGCCATACAGAACCGTTCTACTTGGACAAGGCTGTATTATAAAAAGACATGGCCCACTCTCCAGAATATGTCATCCCATACATCACTCCTCACTGCTCATAATGTGTGCTGACCCTGCCTCAGGATTAATCTGATCCTAAACCAAAGCTGAGATCTACTTTGAAGACAAGTTCTCCTTGCATCTTTGGGTTCAAAAATCCAGGCTTGAGATTATATCTTGCATCTCTAAAAATATTCTCTAAAGCTCTTCTCATTCCCTATTGTTTTTCATTGTGTTTTACATTGTTTCATGTTTTTACTATTTTATTATCTTGAATATTATAATGGTGATGATGGAAAATAAAAATATCATCATCTTCAATACCTTAGGAGTTACCTTTCTATTTAATTTCCTTAATATATAATTTTATTTTTCACTGAAACTGCTTGCAATTTTTTACAAATGTCAAATACTGACTTCTTGATAAAAAAGTAATTCATCAATTATTACAGAAAACTGAATGAAAAAACAATGGTGCAGAATTAGACAGAGGTGAGAGAACATCCTTCACTCTTCTATGTTAAGGGGATGTGCAGAAGATGTTGGATCATCTGATCAAGTTGTATGACTTCTAGTCATCCAGTCTTTGGATGCTCATTAAATGCCTACTCCGAAGTACATTTCCATACCAAATTATGTTTTGGTAGTTTATTTCAGTTTTCTTGCCCACTGGCTGTACCTCTGAAATTCCCTAGTCTTTTAAAAGAAAAAACAGTTAAGGTTTTCTTTTTTCCTTCCATTGTATGTATCCAGCTCTTGCAGGACCTCATTGTTTGCCAAACAGTGTACAGATGGAGAATCAGAAAAGAGCTCTCAGGTCATATTGCTCACACCCAGTGTTCAGGCTCAGCACAGACCTCATTATTCATTGCTTGGTAGACCCAGAGGTTTATCCATTCCAGCAAAAAATATTTCCATAATCTAATAGATCTCACAGTAAGGCGCATGCTGTAATATTTTAACACATTTTTGTTTCCTTGATTTCATCCCATCATTCCTAATTATACCCCCTATGAATCTCTTGCTAAATTTCTTTAATTGCACAATTGTGTATTTTCTTTCAACTCAGTCAAATGGTATGTACCTAATTCAGCTCATCAGGCTTTACATTTTCATAAATATGGAAGAAACTACTCACCTTTCCTTACACAAGAACTAAAAAACCCTCCAGTATACCCCCAAAGAATGGTTCTGGATTAGAGGAGTTTGCAATACAGGATTGACATTCTCAGGGCAGTGGGGTGTAACATTTGTTATAAAGCACTAAACCTGTCATTCTCTCTCATTTAATACCTGCAATTATGTATTATTTAACTTTCTGAAAAAGTTTAAAAACAAAACTACTTTGTATGTTGCTTCGGAGATAACTAGTTTTGTTACTCATTGAAATGATAATCATAAACATCTCGCCAAGAAGTTTGAACCCATCTTTATAGGTAGAGATCCTAAGGTACAGTAACACAATGGAACTCACCAGAGATCAAACAAGTCGCCACCACTGGGAACAGAAATAACATTGTTTCTATTTAATTCAAAATTTAGCATTTAACTGTCATGATTCTCAAAGCCACATCCTATTGCTTTCATAGAAATCTTATTCATTACCTCCAGATATTCATAAAGAGAAACTCTTGTAACAGGTATTTTTGGGGCAAGAATTTTCGAACATGTATGCATTTATATATAACTCGTGAACTCTGGGATCATTGACCATTTTTGTCAATATCTAGTGGTCATACATATGTTTTGGTATAGAAGGCTGCAAACCCTGTAACACCTTTTATATGGACTTCATTGAAATATTCCTCAAAGAAAATATTGCACCAGCTATCTGAACATTTGTCATAAATCTACAAAGTCTGTATATCAATACTTAGGTCTTTAATAATAAGAAAATACAGATAAAAAGCATGATTTTTTTCTTTGTAAAGCTAAACAAACTTCATTGTTACTTTCATTCTGAAATGCATTAACTTATATCCACTTGGAGTACTGTGTACAGTTCTGGTGTCCTCAGCATAAGAAGGACATGGAGTTGTTGGAGCAAGTCCAGAGGAGGGCCACGAGGATGATAAGGGGGCTGGAGCACCTCCCGTATGAAGACAGGTTGAGAAAGTTGGGGCTGTTCAGCCTGGACAACTGAAGGCTATGTGGAGACCTCATAGAAGCCTTCTAGTATCTGAAGGGGGCTACAAGGGTGCTGGAGAGGGACTCTTCATCAGGGGCTGTAGAAATTGAACAAGGGGTGATGCGTCTAAACTTAAACAGGGGAAGTTTAGATTAGAAATAAGGAAGAAGTTCTTTGCTATGAGGGTAGTGAGGCACTGGAGCAGGTTGACCAAAGAAGTAGTAAATGCTCCATCCCTGGCAGTGTTCAAGGCCAGGTTAGACAGCCTTGGGTGACATGGTCTAGTGTGAGGCGCCCCTGCCCATGGCAGGGGGGTTGGAGCTAGATGATCTTAAGGTCCTTTCCAACCCTAACTATTCTATGATTCCATGATTCTATAGTTAATTCGCTTCTGTCATTACTAAAACCACATGGAAAATAAAGACTTTTCTAAAAAAACAGGATGTAGATTAATTATTTAAATGTTCTGTTTCCTAGCTTCAGAAAAGAAAATAAACAAATTCATTATTATTAATTGACAATATTTTACCAGTGTGGAGGGGCCCCAGTGAACTAAACGTTATGCAAGCCACGAAAGATAGAATTAAATCTTGACTGTGGTAAAATGAGTACAATAATTCTATCATGCTCACTGAAAATTTCATCCCTGACTAGAGACAGTCCCTCTTCTGAACAGTATGCAAAATTTAGTCCCCAGTTTTTCACACACACAATGTGCATAACTTTTCTCAGGTGATTAGTAAAGCTCCTTTTTTATTCATCCCCAGTACCAGAACAAATTACAAAGATAAAAGCTTTGCAGGGACTGAAGCAAAGTTGGATTAGTTGTCTGTGATGCCTTTATCATATGCGATAACTTTACTCAAGGTTACACAGGTTTTTAAGAACTAGATTGGGGGTTAATTTAATAGACGATGTAACCAGTGGGTGTAATAAATCTGAGGAAAAGGGGAAAGAAGTCTCACGGTAACGTGGATGGATATTTAAGAAGGACAGATTGGTACTTTATCTATTTGTGAATGTGTTATGTTGGAAATAAACTGCATGTAGATCAGACCAGAATGAGCTCACAGCATGGCACTCTTTCTTCAGAATGTGTCTTTCCAGCTTTATATTCTGACCTGTTATTTTTCTGTGAATGCTGCGGAAAACTCTTACTTCTCTGTGCTCTTCTCATCAAGATCACTTTTTAATTTTAATGCCTAAAAAAGCTGCAGAACTGAGCTTCATTTCTGCAGTTTAAAAGGCTTGTACTTTTCTGCACTAAAGCTTGAATAAGGACCGTGGGTTTCCTGAGCGAGGCATTTCCCAGAACAAAGGGGTCTTTTCTAGGTACTGTTGCAGAGCAGACACTAGACTTACCGACATCATGGCAGACCACACAGTTTTACTTCAACCTGTCTGGAAAGATTCTGTTTCTACAGTTGACTTAAGAACTGAATCAAGCTGGGGGAAGGAAAACAGGAGTTTTAATAGATACTTGCCAGTACCCAGTACCTGTTTATCCCATTTATTCTAGGAGATTCTCGGCTTTAACATATGACTGAATGAAGTATATTCTGGATAGCAAAGGTTTTCTTTTCCAGTTAGCCTTTGTTTCAGAAAGGGGTTCAAACATTTTGTTTAATGTAATTGTATAATTTTCCCCACTGCAACAGATTTCTGGCTTACAAGAATTAACATGAATAATGAGTAACTTGGAAACAAAGCCCAGAACAACAGCAACATCCTGAAACACATTTGTCTTCAAAGCTCAGGGGTTGATTGCTTCTAAAGTTCTATGAGGATTTTCAACAAACCTCCAAAGGGATTTATAAGTGGCTGGGGCTTGTGTTGGCCATGTGGATGGAGGTCTTTACAAACTAAGTGTATTTCACCATCAATGCTATTGTCAGGAGAAAAATACCTAGATGACTTGCTACCTTGAAAAGATGAAAATGCACCTATGGCGCAAAATCATTACAGTTAAATGCAGACTAACAACATCAACTTTTATTTCCCTGCCTCCCCTCAGTTTTACATCATGAAAGCAAACAAAGAAATAAAAACCAGGTATGTAGCATCTAATTTATCCTTGTACTTGTAATTTATTAGTACTGCCCATTTACTTTCTAACGCATCTGCAGCAATGATGGTTATTTTCAGTTCTCTCATCTGACTATTAAAATAAATCTTCAACAAAACCTGAAGAATGGGGAAATAGCTTAAGAGGTGCTATTGTTTTAAGTTAGTCTTTTCTACTTAGTCTGGTGTTGAATCATTCATCCATGCTTTAAAATCTGAAATTAGGGAAGGTAGAGCTGGAAACAGAATAACAGACCTGTGACAAGACCACTCTAAATCTCCATTCTTAAGAGATAAGGGGAAAAAGCAGACTTAAAACCATATTTTTTCATATACTTCCTTTTCTGGTTATAACAATAGCACAGAAAACTAGCACTTAAAGCTGGATTGATCGCTTGGTAAATGACATATAGCCTTTATGAGTGGGGGAAAGTAACTGATAAATGTTTTTTTTTCCCCTTCACAACCTTTTTATAAAGCTGCAGAAAATGTGTCATGCATAAAAAGTATGCAATTTTCATGTAATTAGAGGAACAGGAGATGAAAATGAGTTCCATCAGAGCAATCAAGGATGGTAATGTGGCATGGATTTGTCAGTGCCTATTTGTCATGAAAGCAAAACCCAACAAGTGTTCTGTATTTTACTTCATTATTATCACTGTGTACCTAAAGACCCCCCCCCCAAAAAAAAACCCCAAAAATCCAAACCAACAACCCACCCATGTTTAAAACATTAACAAAGTATAATTTTATAATTACGTTATAAAAAAGTTATAATTACGTTACAAAAAACCTCCAACAGCCCCCAAATAAACTGAAATAATTTGGGGTTTTTATAAAATTTGTTCATTTTGCTTTTATATTAGAGACTACATTAGCTTTGTTCCTTCAAAGAGAGTAAAAAGAGTGATTCACTCTTATGTTGATCTAGTTTTGATCCAGCATCATACCTTTGGGTTAGCTGTTTCCATTCTGCAAATTCGTATAGCAACCTCTGCTCTGTTAAAGACTACCCCATTCATCCCTCTAAGTAATAACCGAGGCATCCAAATTAGGAGTGCAACCATCCTAAATTGCCTTATAATCTGTCAGAAAAAGAAGTGTGTACCTGAGGTATGTGTTGATTTCTGGCCTGTGTTCACCTGCATATAGAGGAAGGTCAAGTGGCTAGACCCTTAAATTGCGCGACTCGGGAAAGTACCTAAAGCTACCCAGGGTGAATATGAACCTTGTACAGAAACCTCAGCAATGTCACTCTCCATCTGTTCCATTACACCTTCACTGCTCCCCATGAACCTCAGGTAGCAAATAAAAATATAGCTCCCTTCCTTGGTGGTAGCCAGGCCTCTGTGTTTTGTCAACAGTAATTAGATGACCAAAGAGATGAAAATGTTAACTCATGTTGTCTGTTTTCTTGACACTTCCTCAGAGACTATAAATTCACTAGAACTGTGGCTGTATGTTTGCATAGTGCCTGGGGACAACAATTATAATAAAATAACAAAAGCAAGAGCGCTGTAAATCAGCATTGGTAATAATAATTCAGGATGATAAGATTTGCCTTGCAGGGTGAGATCAAAGGTCTATCTAGCCTAATATTCTGTTGATGACAGCGCTCAAAGACAAATACTTACAGAAAAAAGATGGCAACCAGGCAAATATGCAGTGCTTGTTCCCTTGGTTTATTCCCTCAGCTCCTGGAAACTCTGTGGTTTAGAGGCTGACGACTAAAACCATGATATACATGGTTAAAATGGTTCAATTTATTTCTAGAAGGAAGCACTAAGAATTTACAACAGTTATTGACAGCTTTAAAAATTGCTGCTCAGGAAATATCCTTTCATTTATTTCCTATAAATATTTTATTTTATTATAGTCTAGTTATGTACCAAAAAAAATATAGGCATTATACACAGGCAGACACAATCCCCAATTTGTTACAGGCTATTCTGATTAGAAATGCAGAGCCCTTTATTTAAAGGTTGCTGGCAGTTAATATATTCCCTGTTTTCTCCCTTTGGGCTGAAGGTGGGAGACAGTTGCTCTCAAGCTGCATATGGCTCTCTCGAGCCATCCATGATATGTCTCTTCTCAGTCTTTCAAGCAGGCATATGCACAGATTTCCTGCTAATGCAACAGGAATAACAAAAACAAGAACCTGAGAAGACAGAGAGTAGAAAACTGTTATAAATGGTTACATGGCTGTTCTGAATTCTGGATTTCTCCTGACTTGCTGAAAGAATGCATCTGAGCAATGGAGCAGGGAAAGAATTACTGAGGTCCTTCTGGAAGAGCTGAATGGCTACTGCATATCTGCATGGTGCCATTGTCAAAGACCAGACTATACACCACTGAATGACGCAGGACTCTGACCTAAAAATCCTTGCTGTGTTCCGTGTTCCTATGTGCTGTACACTGGTGGTGTGGGAGACAGTATTTTTCCACTGATGTTCTCATTTCATAAACACATAGCTAAAATATTTACTAGAAACAAAGTGTCTAGTGAATATTCAGCAGGCACAAAACATTCACTAGACACAAAGCTAAAATACTTGCTCAGGGAAAAGCACTATATTGCCTTGTTGGGAAAGGAGCTTGGAAGGCACTTCTGAAGATAAAGACTTTGGGAACTACAAAGCTCATGCCTGCTGTCTTATTCCATGGGAAAAATCAAAAGATCCAATAATTGTTTCCTTCTCAAAAAAAGCAAAGCAAAGCCCTGAGCAGAGCATTTTCACCTGGAGGGCTTTGTTTGGGTTGTAAAATGTTAGTATTTTCGGGGCTGCATGTATGTTGAAGTCGAAATTCCATATTGAATAATACTGAGAGTAGGTATTTGTGGTTGTTGTTTATTTGGATTGCTGTTGGGTGGGGGTTTCAGGAAAGACACACACACAGATCTTTCATGCGATGAACTAGCACTTGATACCTGCAATTACTTTAAGCATGCCCTTCTGCCATACCTCCAGTGGCAAATGAGAAGGGCAACCATGGTCTCACGTCCCTTCGCATTTGATGAACCTGGGACTAGCAGTGTCTGACTCAGTGCTCGAACTCCTTGCTCAAAATGATCCATGACTAGAGGAAACAGGCAAAAGTTCTTCTAAAGTTGTCCTTCATGTACCAAGAACTACCATAATATAGTCTTACTCAGAGGAAAACTTAGTTCTCCCCTAGAAGCCCTCTCAAGAAGTGATCCCATATCAGCCTTTTCACTGGAAGCTGGGTCTATATGCTACATTGGCTCAGTTTAGGGTGTCTGGGGCAGAACTGAATTTCATAGTTCCTTAGGTTTCAGTCAATCTGCATTTTGCATAAATATACACATGATTTCAAATGGTCTCAGTAAAATAAAATTATTGACATTTATCACTAATTAGTTAATAATATCGTTATCTAGACTAGTTAAAAAATAATCATGAGAAGGAAAAAATATCGGGGGAAGAATTATTCAATTTAGTAAACTTTTTTTTTTTTTAGTGAGTAATTATTCTTCTAAAGCCATCATTTGCTCGGAGGGAAAAAAAAAGCCCTTCAAGTATTTTTTTCATTACTTCAGCTCTGCATAAGGTTGGGATAAAATATTAACTGTTCCATGACAGAAGAAATGTTTTACAGTTATCATGAACAAAGTGGGTTTGTTATTTTTGAATCTTTTTTCTAAGAAAACAAAATCATCAAGGCCTTTTAAACACCTACAGCATGGTAGGAGCCATGAGTTCTCACTTCTCTGTAAAAAACAAGAAGTAAGAGAAAATGTAACAAGGGAAATGAGGTCAGTCAATATCTTGACTTTCCAGACACATTGTTGTGAAGGTCCAACTTATAGTCATTGGAGTGCTCGAAAAATGAAGAACCAGATAAACATGAACCAGTGAATATTACCACAGAGCATCTTCTGGTGGACATCAAGAAATGTCATAGAACAAGGAAACCTGGAGAAAGAATTTTCCGTCCAATTTGAAGATCTGGCAATTGCTTTTTCGTTTGGTAACTCTTCAGTTCCTTGTAGTCCAACCTCATCTGTGAAATTTCTTGAGCTCTCACAGTTCACTGGGACAGATAAAATGTTTTGGTACCTTGTTTCTTTACTTCCATGGGCACGCATCCTAGCTGGTTTGGTGCAATTATTTGAAAAAGCTCAGTTCGTTTTCTCAGCACCTTTTGGCATCTCTGACAAACAGGAACCCCCAAGGATTTCCAGGCAAAAATAACATGTGTATGTGCATATGTAGCGAGCATATTACAATCTGGGAAGTGTCTGCACAGTTGATGTATCCAGTGTTCCTCAGGCATTTCAGATTTATTGGGTCAAAATGCGACAATTCCTGTGTATAGTATTTCTGGAGTTTCTCAAAAGTATGTGGTAGGCAGCTACAGTGTACATGTTGTGTGGTATTTCTGGAGTTTGGCATACAAATTGAAGGTACTACAGGCATTTAAAAGCCTCTAATCTGCTGAGACTGTGGGACACCTGGAAGTTTTAGATAAGTAGAGGCTACAGCTTCAGCTGGAAAAAGAAAACAGGCACCTATTCTAGCTGTGACTCTGAAGGGCTGGCTTTTCATTTGTCATCTCTACAAACCTAGGGTTTTTCTCTCTGTAGAGGTGGCAGGACATTAGAAGTGAGTGGAAAATGAAAAAGAGGTAATTCATTGCTAAAAAGAACAAGTTCCCCACAGTGAAACACTGTACTGCTGGTGCTGGTGTCCAGTGAAATCTGAACCCAGACACTTTTCTTACAGGGGACTGGGAGGGAAAGGGGGGCTCTACTATGCATGGTCTCTGAAGGAGACATGTAGAAGTGAAAGGACAGAAACGCCAAAAAGAATCAGGTGATCTCAGGACTAAGTCCTGATCCCCAAACAGTAAGAGATTCAGAAATGCTTTTTACCATTACCTGAAACATTGTCTGTATGTCTCCCATTCCCCTTAATGTGACTCACTCAGACTCCTGACCACGACATCAGACATTTAGAAGGAAGAAAGTGTCCATTTTAAGGCAGATTTGACTCTGTCATGTGATGCAACTCTTACTGATACCAGGAGAAGTCGAGTATGAATGCAACAAAGACACGTTATAGCCATAAAATTTCCAGAATCCTCACTTGCTGCTCTAAATATTCTGCTTCATATATGGCTTTGGCATCATATTCTTTCTTGTTAGGGGAGATGGGGGAATAACAGAACACAGACACAGCACTGAACACAAAAGTGGCACAATGTCATTTTCTTTCCTGGCATAATGATTTTTTCTTTAATTGTTATTCTTTCTGGTCATGACTGTTATTTAGCCACTCCCTCCCCCTCCCACGACTTTCCTTTTCCCACCCTCCTTCTGTTTCCCACAGATGAGCAACTTTTCCATCCTTGTTGAGTAAATAAATAAATAAATTTCTGCAAGACAGCTTGGAAGAATGTTTGATAATCTGAACCATTACAGAGGTGAAATTTCATTACACAGATGGTGACATCCCAATGTCTATCATCAAAACACAGCAGGTAGAAACAATCAGCTAGGCCCATTCCCCACTATAAAATTACACTTACATTAATGTCACTCTAGATTTCATTATGCGGAAAATGATATTGCACAAGTCTCTGGCATGAGGGAGACTGGGAGGAGAGGGGGGGAAAGGAGATATGAGAATCTAGGTGACGGAATGGCGGGAGGATGGGTGGGCACAGCAGAGAAACAGAATGTGGGCTAGGAATCAACAAAATAAATATACAACTGCATCAAAACCATGCAGTCTGTGCTGCGGTGTCCTGTCTCTTCATGACCATCTCCAACCCATCTTCACCTTCTGATGGAGCGCTCAGAAACCCTCCTGTGGGAATGAGGGAGATTCACAAATAGGTTTTGTTAATAAGGCTTGACAGTCTTAGTTTAGTGAACAAGGAACTACACCATTTCAAGAGGGATCTTCTGTATGCTGAATGTACAGGCAGACGCAAGCCCACATGCACGCATGAACACATACATGTTTCACATGTGTAGTGAGCAACCTGCCCTGGTGAGTGAGGATCTGAGTAATTACTAATAGCACGTGCTATTGCTAACTGCTGACTAGAGAGATGCTTTTGTAATAACAACAATAAATAACTGTCAGTTTGGGACCTGTTAGTCAAACTAGGGAAAACATCCCATAGGTCTCTTTTCTTACTCTTTTCTCTTTTCTTTCATCTATCTTCTCCCACACGCACACTTCTTTTCTTCTTTTCCCTGTTTTCTTTAATCTTTTTTTTCCTGTTATCTTTTCTCATTTATCTTTTCTTTTATCTTTTCTCCTCTTTTTATTTTATTTTTTTTCTCTTTTCCATTTTCTCTTTTCTCTTTTTTCTTTTTTCTTTTTTCCCTTTTCTCTTTTCCTCTGCCTCTTTCTCTTCTCTACAGGGTAAACTCAGCTTCTCAGTTAATATCTGATAGATTAAAAAAAAAAAAAATTCATGCAGAATTATCAATCTCAAAGCCTTTTTATTCCCAGATTCAGACTTTTGGGTAAAAATCCCAATCATCATAATCTGTATGTCTGTCTCTGTTTAAAATTTTGTAAACATTTTTCGGGGTGTGTTTTGGCATGTGAAACTTACTTTTCATTAAAAACCCAAAATGCTTTGGATGTGTTAATTCTTCCTCGAAAGTGTTATCTTGCTAAAAGTCTGACAGTTGTTTAGAAAAAAAAAAAAAAAAAAAAATCCCCAAAGCTAGTGTTGCTCTTTTGCAGGCTGAATTGACAACAGTCAGAATATTTCTGTCAGAAATATTTCTGCTGAAACTTGTTTGTGCATGCCTGAATGTTGTAATTCAAGTAACTCATCTGCCATTCACCAGTAGCCTCCAAGCACCATGACTTGATTAAATACCCCATGATACAATTTATACTCTGGTTACACCACTGTGATTATCACTGGAACATTGTTGCTGTAGTGCATGTTAGAGGACATCACTGAGTAAGGACACATATGAAATAAAGTGATGAGTTAGCACAGAAGCTCTCAGGAATAATGCTAAGGAAAACTGACACAAAATATCTGATGAGGTTTCACACATGAGAATGAAAGAGTGTGGAACGTCAGAAATAGTATATTTTGATTTACGAATGCCAGCAGGAAATATTCACAGTGAGGGTGGTGAGACACTGGAAAAGATTGCCCAGGGAAGTTGTATATGCCCCATCCTTAGAGATGTTCAAGGCCAGATTGGATGGGACTTTAAGCAACATGGTCTAGTGGGAGGTGTCCCTGCCCAAGGCAGGGTGTTGGAACTGGATGAACTTTAAGGTCCCTTCCAACCCAAACCATCTATGATTCTATGATTCTGTCATTTCTGAACTTAATATTGTTACAGAAGCTGTATTGTAACCACTGCTGTATTTCTTTTTGTCCTAATTTAGAGTAAGAATGAGTCCTGATAGAACAAAACAAACTTGCAGAACAAAAAAATCACGTTTATATTGCTCATCTGTTTTTCTATCAGCAATATCACATTTTTTTCACTTTAAAATTCAGGTTAATTTTTGAATCTCTCTATGTTAAGTGATGTGACATGACAGAATTTCCTTATATTATCAGTGAGCTGTATGATGCTTCAATTTTATATTTCTAAACTGATTTGTAGAACTCGTCAGGAATGCGTCAACAAAGTTTTAAGTTGACAAGCAGGTATTCTTTATTGCGATGCCAGAGAACACGGGGATAGCTCCTCCTAGCGTGTTCTGTCCGAGCATCGATCAAACCATGATTATATTGTTGTTAGTCATACATATTCATTATATTGTATACATATTCATGAAGTTGTTTATACATGACATCACGTTCCTAGAATATTCTTCCCGCATGCGCACTTTATTATGGTAGTGGTCTTTGGGACCTTTGGTGGTTGTTTCTTCATCATCTTTCTCTGCATCGCCTTTTCTCTTTTCCTTGAATTTTTGTTCTGGTAGTCTTTGAGGTCTGCGCGGTAGATAAGTGCTTACACCCGTTTAATTAGTTCGGTAACACTGCTGACATAGGTGAGTGATTTCTTCTCGTCCTTCTACTTATCAGTTAACTTAGCTACAGCACATCCTGAACATCTGCTAGTTTCAGACACTCTTTATCTACAGCCCTTATTTTGCTTACAATAAATTTTATACGAAGGTCATAAGGTTCTAAAACTATGTCAGCTACAACAATTTATCTTATGCAAGGATCCCTATTATGTTCTTTTGGCTGGGCTTTTTAGGTTTGGAAAGTTTTGTTGTTACATACAAAGCCACCAAGCTTAATGTTACTTAAAACTGAATTTTCTTATTTACCATTTTGGACTTCCTCGTCTCATAAACACACTAAGGCACATGTTCATACTATAGTAGGAACCTTGGAATTTCAATGACACTGGTTGCTCATTTTGTTTAAGGGAGAGTGAGTAATAATTTGAGAGAATAACTGTCATAGACAAATATATTTTATCTGGCTTTAGAAGTTCAAATTGAAGGTGTCTACCTGCTACCTAGAGTAGGCTAGAGTTTTTATAATCAGTAGGAATCTGATCCATAGAGTTAGTAGAGTATAGGATATGACACATCTAAGCAAATCTAGGTGTCTACTTAGGATAACCTAAACCTCCTCTGAAATTTACTTCACTTATCTGTTGATTATATAAGAACTATTTCTAATCTCAAATTGCAAAGTTAGTATCTATAAAAATTTATCTCCATATTACACTAGGGATTCATAGTAATATTCTAAATATAACCAAAAAAAAAAAAAAGGAGGGGAATTCCAAAAGTGTTTATAACCATTAAATACTGAGAAATCTGAGAGCATAATTTAAATGAGACAATAAACCTCTGCATGTCAAAATTAGGTGAGATGCCTTTCACCATAAAGTTGAAGAATTTTGATTGTGGGTTTCAAAATCCTTAGAACTGATGAAAACTTCATCTGTGTGTGTATATATATATATACACACACACACAGAAACCTGCACACTAATATATGTATACAAGCACAAGCATTCTGACTAGAAGGATAGCTTTGATAAGTAGTCATCTGGCACAGGTTCTTCTAATGAAATTCTATGTCCAGTTTTGTAAAGTGAAAGGTATGAATATTTTAGACAAATATTTGAAGGCTAATTCAAACTGAGCAAGAATCCTTATGTTTTAACCATAGCTGTGTTACATTCTTTATTAAGCTACAGTATCCAGGGTACAAATAATGGATCTTCTTTGCATTTCATGTAACAAATATATTGATTGAAGTCCCTTTTCAAACCTCAGCAGACAGGATGCTTTAGGGGTAATTTTTCAAAGGAAGTTTGCATGAGGATTTAACCAGCCAACTTCCCTTGATGTTAGCAGGAACTATGTGGCTAAACCCATATGCTGCTTTGAAAAGACACCTCTAAACATCTCATGTTGAATTGCTGGAAGACTTTGAACTCAGCAGGGTCATTGCCTGAACAAGAAGTGGTGGTTCAGATCCAATATACGAATCAGTTATAATAAACAGTGCTATATATGGGACAAAGATTGCATTTTTCCAAAAGGAAAGGGAAGGTTTAGGCAGCATAGAGCCAGTAGATTTGGCATTAAACCTTTTCTTCCTCCTAATTCCATCTTGGAGAGTACTTCTGGGAGTTTCACAGATGAAGCGGATTCAGTAAAATAACTATAATATTCTTCAGTCACTTGCTAGCAAGGTGGTCCCTAATAGATTTTACTGTAGTGGATTTTACTGTAGTAGATTTTAAATCAGACTATAGCTTCAAAGAACTCACAGACAGCAAGATGATGACCAACCTGAAGCTAAGGGCAAAGACCTGCAACAAGCAGAAGATTCTGTTTTGAGACAGGTCCAACCTAAGAAATTATTGGTATAAGATTACTTGGAATTTGATTCAAGCGGTCCACTCTATAACTGTATCATAATTTTCCTCCCGACTTGTTTATCATCCTAGAAACGAACTAATGCATGATTAGGTTGAGTCAAGATGGAATCACTTCCTATTCTTCTTTGGCTTTATATGCTGTCTCTGCAGGAGCTATGTGTCCCCTCCATCTCCCAAGGAGAAGAAATAGAGGTCTCACAGGTGGCTTTTATAGGTCGTGCTGAGTGGGAACGTACAGCAAAGGTCACATTCAGCCCAAATGATTTCAGACCATAATGTCGTTCCCTGAATAAGCTTTTCTTTGTACTTTATAAAATCTTTAAAGTAAAGTACTTTGAACCATTCAATTGGAGAATTCTGATACTTAGTTTATGTTCCTGATATAAAAGATATAACATATTCTTTGAGGAAGAAAATGAAAGAGAGATATAAAAAAATCCTAAAAAATGTATTAAAATTAAAAATCTGTAGCACAGCTATAGGAAATGTTTGTCTGGCAACATTATTTTGATAGAAATATTATGCCCAGGAATATGTTGTTATTAGATATGATTAAGGTAATCTTCCTAAAATTAGACAGACAGACAGATATGTACCATTGTTATCTCTGCAGCTGTCTGCCTACAAGATTTGTGACATTTTGGGGGTATCTTTTCAAAGCAGCATACGGAGTTTTAGTTGCATGACTCTCAGAAACATCAACAGAAGCCAGTTGATTAAATCCCGCATTTGCCCTCACTTTGAAAAATATCCCCCTAAGCATCCTGTCTGTTGGGCTTTTGGAAAGAACTTCACAGTACCCATGTAGAGAAGTGCAGAAAATATTCAATCTGCTTTAAAAGTAATATATTAAATAAAAATAAAATACGACTAAAATAAAACAAAACAAAACAAAACAAAACAAAACAAAATAAAATAAAATAAAATAAGATTAATAAAAAAGATCAGCATTCCACATTTTCAAGCTCCCTTGATTGCTGCTCTGGTACTGTGAATGTATTCCAAGCTTTGTTACATCCATCAGGGATGGTACAGATGGACATTTTGCCTGTCCAACCTGACTCAACTGCTTGAAGATTCATCAGAGAGAATCTATTGGCAATTGCAAATGGATCCAATCCAGAGCCAGCAGATTTTGTCTCTCTAGAGAAAAGCAGGACTGTAAAGGGCAGACTAGACTGGCAAAAATATTTACTTTTATATTTCATCACTTGAAATTTATAATGGGACAAAATGCCTTTAAAACTTCACCTTCTTAATAGGATACTAACAGATTTTCAGTGCGATTCACTTGCTGGCAAGTCAGATGCTTGAGAGCGGGAAGCATTTTAAGCTAAAAAAAAAAGGGAAAGCAGAAAAGAAAAAGCAATCAGCAGGGTGACATATACTTTATTAGTCCTCTTCAAAACCACTTCCTCCCCTTTCTCCCTTTATATTTCTTTTCTTTCTATGTGCTCTTGTTACATTACATCCCTCATTTCAGGCATTTTAATCCCTCCAAAGGGATGCATCCCAGTGGCACACGCAGTTGTAAGGCACAATCCTGAGCTACACCATGGCTCTTTTACAGTGCTGTGGCAGCGAAAAGCAGCCTTATAGCCAATGGAACAGGCCACCATGGAATATCCTCCCCGCTATGCACAAAATGGGGTTTCATAAAGCACGTAAAGTCAGCACGTAAAGTCAGCACATTGGATATCTAATGGCCTCTGTCACATTTCCCAGTGTAAAAGACCCCATGCTTAGGGTATGCATGGGGAATGAAGAGAGGGGGGCTTGCTTGAAGTCTTAGCATGGCCTCAAGAAAAAAATTCAATGAAATTTGGGTTATGTTAAAAATCAGGCTACTCAAAAGCCCGAAAAGGTACCTTTCTGCTCCTGAATCAGCCATGGTGCAATAAGGAGAATCAACTATTTATTGGCTCTTGTAGAAATGTAAGGAAGTCCTCAAAGGTTTTTCTGGGCAAATATAAATATGTGGAATTTACTTATTTCACACTTGACCAACTGTCAAACATAAGTATTCTCCTGCTTTCTCATGTTCAGCAGCAGGGGAGGAATTTACCTCTTTTATATTTGCAGGTGAAAGTCTTGTTTGCAGCATAGTCAAAAATACTTATCTATTTGTTTTTCATAACTGAAGCTTTGTATCGTCACCCTAGCCTTTTTCTAGATCCAATAGGGATGTGTAACTTGCCTTCTCCTTTTCTTCTGGACCCTGTTTGGTCAGTTGTTAAACAATATTAGAGTTGGTCAGAACATTTTTCTTCCCAGGTTTCATGCTTGTTTCATCTCATCTGTGGTTCACCTACCATGGATACTGTTGGTACTCATATGAAATGTGCTCTGAGTTTTCTTCTTGCTCGCCTCAGGGAGTGTAATCTATAATCCTTTGTAGAGATGTAACTGATGAAGCCATGCAGAAAGTGCAGAACCAGGATAGCCTTTCTGCTGGTTCTGCTAATGCTCTTGTTGAACAGTGAGTCATCCCCTAGCTATGCCACTCCACTTGGATAAGCTAAATAATCCTGATGTAAATGTTCACAGCCACATAAAGTACACCACTGAGTGCTCAATAGCAGGCACACTTCACTACATATTGTGGGTAGACTCTGTGCATGTAATTTATTCCTCTCAAAAAGACCGCTTTGAAAACATTGCTAACTACTACACTATTTTTCCTGAATTGCTCTGTGACAAAGGTGTGGAGTGGACCTTTACTTCCCTAACAGCTGCTGGGAATCCAAATGGATTTCTCAGCCACAAAATGGAGACGATCTTCAGGCTCACCTGGCTTTGTGCTGGGCCAGAGCCACAAGATGTGGGATGTTCTCAAGCTCCATCAATTTCAGTTGAGTTGAAAGCCCATGTTTCACATTATTGTCTTCCTGTTAGTAAAAAGATTCCTATCACTTCCAGTGAGTTCTGGGTCAGTACTCCCTACTTACAGAAACCAAAAGGCAGAGGGTACCTTTGTGCTCCTCCATTGTCAATCGTGACCAGCCCCTAAAGAAAGGTAAGGCACACTTAGGGTGGCTAGAACTTGTAGTCTGCATACAATATTGCATACTGTTTAAATGGTGCTTTGTAAAACAGTTGGTTTTGGTTTTTTATTTGGTTTTTTATCCTTTTACATTCTCAGCTTTTTTTGTATTCTGAAGATTATGAAGGAAACAATATAGATCAGTTCCAGCTCCTACGAATTTACCACTATATTTTTCTCTTACACCCTCCAAGAATACCTTTAGTAATCTATTTTCAGCAATTCTTACTTTAGCATGCTATTTAAATTAAACTGGAAAAGTCATATTGCAAACATGGTCCTACAGTGTATTCCCAGTACATTATTTAATTAGAGGCTTTGAATTCCTTTAGGAAAAAAGTTCTTGTGCATATGTAAGCTTCAACTGTATAAATGTACATATATATGCATGACAACGTGCATATCTTCACATCAGTACTGTTAATATGACTTTTTAAATTTTATTATTTCACTATTTATTTTTCTGTGGTTATTTCTTTTGTTTTTGCCTTTCCCTACTCTTTCCTCCAGAATAAAAAAAAAAAAAAGTCATGTCACTTACTGTTAGAAAACATAACAGCTTTGAAATCTATTTTCTTCTCTTTTTAATCCTACTTTAATCCTTTGGAGATATAAACCAAAGAAAATGCCTATTTTCTACTGTATATATTTACAGTTTCTATTCTAAATAACTTTAGTGCTTTAGGATTTGCAATCACCATAATTTCCTGTACAGAGGAAAAAAGAAAATCAAACTTTTAAGCCCCACAGGGAACAATTCAGCTCCACTGGGTTCTTTAATGTAGGATCCATAGAAAAGCAATCAGAGCTGTTCTTTCTTCACTCTAGCTGTTTGGCTCCTTTCTGCTAGTATCTGTCATATTCTTACATTCAGATCTCAGGCATAGATGAATTTAATAACTAAAAGCACCTAACCAGTTATTAAATTCACCATCATGACCGTCCCAATACATACAAAGAATGGACAAAGGTTAAAATCTTCCAAAGGTGATAATTCTGCAATTTATGTACTTGTAAGAATATGCCTTACACATTCTTCAGTTGCATTATAAAGAAAATTGTTGATAGAATATAAACAAAAAGTGACCATAAGCTCATAAATCAGTTTCATCAGTGAGCCTCAGAGATACAACTGTTCATGCCCTTATCTGTCTGTTTGCTGCTTTTATGCACATTAAGTAAAAAGTACACAAGGAGAGTAGAGAACAGAGATGAAAAGACTCATTAAGCAATCACATTTTTTGTCATTACAGCATTATTCTTTACACGATCTCATTTTTCCTAGGAGAATAAAAAGAGAAAGCAAAACGTATCCTAATGTGTGATTTCATAATATGTTTGGTTTGAGCTGCCATTTCATGTCCGGTTTACCTAGTCAAAAAGCAACCATGTTCATGAAACATCCTGAAAGTTAATCCGTTATAGGCCTAAAGCTACAGAAGTATCCACTTAGTAACTGTCACTGAATGCAGAGGAAGCACAGCATTCAAAATCAGACCTTAAAGGAAGAAAGACTGGAATGGACTACCTTGGTTATTAAATTCAGTTCCTTAATGTCATATGTAGTTGTAAATTTCATGACCCTGAAGATTTGTTTTTTAGCATAAGTTAAATTCTTGAATACTTCTCCTCCCAAAGATGGCTCTTTGCCTTGTGTGGTCCTATCTGGGGCATATATTGTTCTTCAGAATAGGGAGTTGTACTCAATATTTAACCTCTGATAAGTTTGTGCTAGTCAGCTCTTGGTCTGCTTAGCTAGCTGTTTTCCAACTTTTTCAGACTGCCAGTCCTCTGCAGTTTTGCACTGGAAGACTGAACATTTGTTCAGAAGTTTAAAGCCTACTGACAGAAGACTTGTTCTGTTTAGTTACCTTTCATGGACTGCTGAGAACAACTCCCTCAGGGCTAAACAAACGAAGCAACTTCAGTTCTTGCTCATATGAAATATGTTCCTACACTCTTGATCATCATAATCACCCTCTTCTATGCCTGCTACTGTTCAAAGTCAAAGTTAATTAGTTCTGATTTCCTTCCTGATTCTGAAATGGGAGTGATGATGGCTGGTCGGCATGGAGAAACATCACTGCTGCTTCTGGATTGCAGCTGAAAGTCATCAAGGATAAGCACCACATGGAGACCAAAATGACAGCTCTGGCCTATAATTGGTTACTCTACAAGAGAAACAAGATCTGTCATCTGATGAGATGTTGACGGAAACAAAAATCGGTGACTAAATACTGTGATTCACAGGTTTATAATGCAAAATCTTAAGACCACACAAAGGAAGGACTGCTTTTCAAAAAAGAAGCTTAACAAACTGTATGAGAAATCAATAGAATAACCTTTATCTGAGCAACCATTGGTTTTTTAGAAGAGAATCATGTTTTGCTTTTTATGTTCTAAACAAAATTTCTCAAGTTTGGAAAAGAAAACCAAAAATAACTCAGTGGAGCAAAGCCAGTGAACTCCTGTGTGGATTCTCTGATAGCTAATGCAGAATGGTTTTATTAGGATGTGAAATTGTATCAAAGTTTCCAGATGTAAAAGATTTTTGTCTTCTATAACCAGCCATAAATTTTTGTGGTTGTCGGAAGAACTTAATAGCACATTATTCTTCACATTTTTCTTAGATATGGATGCAAAACTTAGAAAGGGACATGTGTAAATGTACAGGCATGCATCTAAATGACATATTCTCAGGAAAATAAGATAAAAATGTATCTGCCTTTGAACAGATAAGAATAAACAGATTTAAAAATACTGTGAAAATAGTTTTGTTTTGGTTTGGTTTTTTTATTTATTTTCCAAATGAAATCTAAAACCCACAAGAGTTGGAAATTTAAAATCAAAATGCTCCAAATGAACATAAAATATAACCTGAAAACTTTATTTTAGGGTTCATAACACGCCAGTTCATTTTGGCTTCATTCTTTTAGCACATGCTTTCATGCATTTTGGTTTCAGCTGGTAACAGAAAAACAATAAAATGTGATGAGGAAATGCTGTAAAAGGAGTAATAGCAAATTGGCTGAATGCACCAAGTCCTTGAAAGCCCATAAGAAATCTTATTCTTTTGGCCATCATAAGGTCAAGAACAAAATTGCAGTGATATTTGGAGACCAGTTCTCAGCTGGTATCAACTGGCATAGCTGCACAATGGAGCTATTCTGGATGGAGCTTTGCTGATTTCCATCTGTAAGGGATTTGGTTTTAATCTTCTGATACTGACTACTGTTATAGTCTTCTTCAACTGACTCAAAATAAAAGATCTACTCTTTTCCTTTGGGTAGCGTAGAATGATTCCCTAATGTTTATATCAAGTATTAAATGACTAACATCATAGAGAGAGTAGTTCTGGCTTCCCTGATCTTCTTAAACTCTCCTGTATCTGTAGGAATCATGAAACTGAGTGAGGATAGCTGACTAAAATATGATGCTTTCCAACATTTCCTTTCCATAACCTTGTCATAAGCAAAATTTTTATTTCTATTCATCCACCGCTTCATAGCTCTGAAAATCTGGCACTTTATTTTCTTGTTTTAACAGTTACTGTGTATTATCCTTTAGATATACTTATTTATTTAATTACAAATCCTCTCTTTGCTTCTTGCCTTTTTCTTTTCCTTTTTCTTTAGCAGTAGGGAGACTCAGATAGGCTCAGTTTTCGTAATCCTCTTAATAAATTTAAAAAACCCAATTAAGTCTGTACAAAGTCTTGTTTTTCTGATGGAAAAGAAAATCAGGCTTCCTGCAACATAATAATGCTTTTCGCTTCTATAGACCCTTTTATCTGAGGTTCTCAACTAGCTGTAAAACATGCATTCATTAATTAAGCCTTGAAAGAACCATGAGACAAAACATTATGCCTAAACTGCAGATAGGTAAACTGAGAAACAGAAATTCCATGTTTTGCTAAAAGTAACCCAGGTTGTCAGAACTGGGACCAGGGCTCAGAAAAACTAATTTCTAAATGACAGCTTTCAGTTCCACATGAAGACCAGTCTGTACTGACTGTTTTAATAGATACAATTCAATGTTTCTTCTAGAGTTAACAACAGCAAAAAACAACAAAAAACATTGTTTTGTTGTTATTTAGAATGTTGCTAAATCACAGCCTCCTCTCTCAATAAAAAGGCTGGCATGCAGGTTCTCAGTAGGTGTAAACTGCTATAATTTGACTTTAGCCTGCTGAGATCTGACAGTGTCCTAGGTAAGATGAGTCTGTCCTTAGAAAAGTCCACATATGTGATGGACAGCACCAGTACTAAGACGACCATGACCTTGTATAGTCACTGCTGGAAAATCAATGGCTATCCCTCTTACAGCTATACTGAGTACGGAACACAAGCAAAAATATATTTGCGATCTAAGAATAATATTGAAAGACAAAGTGAATTATATGTTCTATGTACTTGGGCATTACTTTGTAGTAGCATCGAGAGAGAGAATATAAGCAGAGAATTAAGGTTTACTTGTCTGTCTTAAGAGAACAAGAAAGAAAAAGTGAAAGAAAAAGCAAACGGAAAAGCTACTTGTTCATTTTTATAGCCATTGTCTCTTCCTGATGTTATAAACCAAAGAAAAACAACTGCAGTTTGTATATTAAAGTAAGAGCAAAATTTATCAGATAGATGTCATTTCAGCATCATGCTATAGATTGTTGAAGGGATCACAGCATCATAGTTTAGCTGTTCTGAGGGAACACACTTTCAAAACATTACTAAGGAAACAAGGTGATTTATTTCATGTGCAACTTATTTATATTAACTCCAAAGGATCTTTGCAGTAGGATTCAAATGAATCTACAGTTTCTTAAATTTAATTGTGGATTCAACTCTATAGCCTTTAGGATATTAAATTAAGATTTCAAATTTAAAATTTATTTCACTACAGTTCTGAAAGATTTAATTCATTGGTAAGAGGGTTTGCTTAATCTAATTATAGATATCTAGAAGTTGGACATCTGAAGTATTCAGTCTCAGACCCTTCAGAGAAACAGGTACTTTGAGGAGGAACTGTACCTGAACAGGTCCTTCTATCTGAAAGTAGCTATTTCTCACCACTGAGTATAAAAAAAAGCCTTAGCTGGTTAGCCCAGCCACACACAGCCAAGTTAAAATGGTTTAAGAGAGACAAACCTCAAGCTCAACTGCTTTCCATAACAGACATTCATGTACACACATAACAACCAGCTTTTGCTGGTGGAATGAAACTTACACCATCCCAGAGATGGGCTAAGGATAATTAATTTCTAAGCAGAGGCTCTAAATTGAATCTTCTCATCCAAAATGAGGAACCTGTTAACAATCTAGAAGACAAAGTACCGCAAAAAGATAGAGGTCATGGTAGTTAAGAAATAGGAATACGAAATAAAAGAATTCATATAAAAGGCTTCAGAAAGGTATATTTCAATAAATTCAGAGAATTTGTCAATAATATGTCATGAAAGAAGGGTAATGGAGAGGCAGTATTTCTTTAAATAAACAATATTAAAAGAAAAATTTTCCTAATATGAAGGAAAAATAGAAACTGCAGTAAGGGATAAAATTTGCTACATCTTTACTGATCTTAATACAGAAAGGAAGAAAATGGAAATGAGAGAAATTTCAAAGCCAGCTTATGTTGATCTCTATTTGTGCTATTGATAAATTAAAGATAGGAGAAACTTTCCCTCATTCTTTTCAACTTCTCTTATGCTTTCCATATGATTTCTTTTGAGCTGATCTAAACCAGCCCCTGAAAAAACTGATTTCTCTCCTGTAAGACCAACAGTTTGATCTGGTTCATTGAGCAGCTGTACCATTATTAGTGCCAATATAAGGGATAAGGCAGAAATGTGAGGAAGGACTGCAGACTGTCTGTTTCATCAGTAGCATCATCATGCCTTGGCATGTGTGACCACAAAGCTGCACTCTATAAAGTCTATAAAGATGATAGCATAAGAATTTAAAGACAAAATGGAAAAGGAACAATACTCAAAATGTAATTATATTGTGAAAATTCATGCAATATGGTCACACTAAAGAGGGTCAAGAAAGGACTATAACCTTTCTCCAAAAGGGTTTGTACAACAAAATTTTACAAAAGTTCTTTTTTTTTGTATTTTTTTAGCTGTATATTTATAGGGTTATATTGAATGATGGGCAGGTACATACCCTAAACCAGTGAAAGTCAGAGGGCACTAGAATAAGTATATTTACACGAATATCTGGTGTATTCTGTTTTTATGTTGGTTGCATTTCACATCAGGACCTGTAAAGAACTTTGAAGCAGCCTCAGGGTTGCTAGTGATTTTCTTTTAGAATCTGTGGATGAGTGTATCAAAAAACTGAAAGGGAGCAAAGATTGTCCCTGTGTTTAAAACAGGGAAAAGGAAGATAGATGCTAAGCAGGTCATACATATATTCTGCTGGGTATTATATTTCTGTTGAGTATTTACTCATTTGAAGTACATTTGTCTAAAATGTGTATATTATCTGCATGAGTTATCTGTCTGTATAATGTATACGTTTTCTCAATAAATGGATGTTATACAAAATACAAATATTTATATTTGTATTTATATTTATCCTTACATATTATAAACTAAAGAGAATTATTAGTCCACTGTTCTGATATTCTACTAATATATTGTTCCACTGATTTTTGAATTCTCTGTCATTTAACATTTAATGGGGTAAAGAAAAAAATCTGCTTTGCTTCAGGGGAATTAAACATATGAGTGTGTGTGTATGTGTATGCACATCTCACAATATTAGAGAATTTACGTTATTCATGGACTAGTAACTGTCCCAGTTTGACAGTAATTGAAAGGTGTTTGGCACATTTCTATTAAAAAACTTCCCCTTCATGATTTTTTGAGCAAATTAGTTTAAATAACAAGCGGCATACAAATAAATAAATAAATAAATAAAAACCTGTAATTTAAAAACATCCTCTTGTTGTACCTGTCAAGATTATTCTCAGCTTTGAGGCATCTCACTGCAAACAGAGAGACACAATAACACCGTGAAACAGAAACCCATATCAGGATCTCCTAGAGAAGCAATAAACTTTAGATTCAAAAGCTGGTTAGACTCATCAGTGTTATGCTTTAGTAAAAGCTTAGTAATCCTAGTTAGCACGCTGGCATAATGCTATCTATCTTGTCATTCCTACATTGTTTTTAAGGCTTGAAATTTCATCTCCCTACAGGACCACATTAGTCTTTTCACTTATATAATCTTCCAGTGGTTCAGTTCTGCTTACAGCACTATACCACAATGTGTAAGGTAGATGTCCCTCAAAGAAACAAGGACAAAAAGGAGCATTATTCCTACTTACTCAGGAGAAAATCAAGGCCCAGGCAGAGGACAGCACCTCTCAGTTGCCCAAAAAATCAGTAGCAGTTTTGGAAATGGAGGCTGCACAACACCTGCGTCTCAGTCCAAAGTTTAAAGGAAAATAAAACAAAAACAAATTCTAGTTCTCTCTGACATTTTTCTATGACACGAAGAAATTACTCCCATTTAGTGCCACTCTGATGCTGACCTTGGAGTTGAATCTGGTTCCTACACAACCCCACCCAATCTTCCCCTTGTACCTACCCTCAGCCTGCACTTCTGCTTCATATTTTGACACCAATTTTTCTTTACTGATGTGTTGAATTGTGCTTTCTGATTTCTCCGGGCCTGAATCGTAAGTTACTCCTCAGACCTGGCGTATGTTGCCGATAAATTTGACCTATTGCTCATATTCTGACACATTTATGCAACGAAGGGTTGTAGATATACACTGGAAGTGTGTTTCAAATTTCAATAGCAATCCGACCAACACCTCCAAGTGCCGAATGCAAAGGGATAGACTACCTTTATGTTTTATTTCATTTTTGCGCTTTGAAAAGAAAAATAATCTCTGTTAAATTAGTTGTGGGATGACTGTTCCGTGTGTTTTTCTCTCCCCATCATTTCTTTCCTCGATCCTACACATTTTCCCCTGGTTTATTTTGGGTTTTTTTTTTCTGTAACCTGTTGTTTTCTTTTACTTGTATAGATAACTATGGTAAATGATTTAATCTTCAAATCTCCCATCAAGAGAAAATACACAGTCCAGGTGAACAGTGGAAAGATAGACAAGAAAGACAGTGGGAAATATAAAGAAAAGAAAAATCACTCTGCCAATCAAATCTTTCATTTCCAAACAGAAATAATTACAGTGATGGTCAGTGGGGAGATTTTGGCAATTTACAGTGCTATAGCAGCAAATTCCTATCAAGGAGATTTGATATTCAGGGCAAGCCATAGAACTACAGGTCCTGAAGCATTGCCTATAATCTTTATTTCATTTTTAGATGTTATGCTGTAATAAAATGTAAAAAGGGAATACATAAAAAGTTATAGAGGTGGGAAAAAACATGGTTTGAAGTTGTATGGCATTTCTTGACAGGGCATGTTCCTAAGGATATGCAGAGAATAACAAATGCTATTTGAAATAAGTACAATAGAGATCTGAAACTAGATTGAAAACCCAAGTCAATTTTCCTGAGTGTCATTTGATTAGCTTTCTTATATAGAACAGAAGCTTAAACAATGCTGGGGATTCAGAGTGGAGAGGTGCTTGGGAACACAGTGAGAAATGGGTTACTCCTACCAATTTCATTTCTGTAGCTTTACAACATTATCATTGCACATGTTTTTGCAATAATCCATAAATGAAGCAATGTCAGAGGGAATTTGATTGATCGCTGGGAAAACACAAAAACTGTGAAAGTTATTTCTTTGCTCTCTCTCTGTGTCTGTCACTGCCTTCTGGGCAAGAGATGTTACTTGTAGCTATATAAAATGGCTAGAGCCTATTGCCTGGCTGTCTTTATGTGAAAACACTAACGAGTTCGTGGATGTTGTTTTGGACAACTGAAAGGTGACAAATATGCATGTAACATATTTGATCTGTGGAAATATATTTGACCTGTGGATTGGTTTGAGTAGTTTATGTTGGTGGTACTTTTTTTCACCACATGTTGCTTGCTTTTTATCGCTGAATTTAGCAAAAGTTGTCTTGTTGTCTTGCAACAAAATTAACCTTGAACTTGGTTTTCACCTTTGGGGAACTCTAACTTGAGAATGAGAGCACGGACAGTGTTTTGATCTGAATCTGAAATAAGAAGGTTCTTCAGAGACCAGATTTTAGCTTTGTATGGTTATACCTACATATATAGCTCTCTCAAAAGATTTGAGATACACAGCAAATTCATACTGATACTAAAATATGGTCTTTCCTGTTTCATCTATACCTTATCCATTTCTTACTTTTATTATTGTAATGTTCAAATCCTCTAACTGTTTTTCAAAGTTAGATTTTACTTTAAAAGGGCCCACTTTTTTTCCCCCCCTTTTTAACCCACAGCAGAACATCTTTAAAATTGTAGCTAGAAAGTGTTCACAGAGTCTGTATGATGTGTAAGAATTCACATCCAGCAACTCAATGGAGTAATAGAGATGGCTCTAAGGGCCAGGTTGATTCCAGCTTTCCTTTGGGCACACTTTGAGTCCTACATATGTGGTCTTTGAAACCATAACGTCCCATCCTTTCAGAAAAAAATGCTATTTTAAGACGTGGTTTATATTACTAACATTATTTCCCCTCCATATTTTGTTATTTTAGAACTCTGTCAATCTCTCTGTCTCCCTGTTTAAGCTTGTAGAGCAGCTTCTGTTCAAAAGGTATTTAAATTCTTAATAAAGTTCCTAAAATATGTACTCTGCAAGTAGTGCAATGTTCTTGACTCATGATCATGCAAAGTGATACAGCATGCAAAAGTTATAATTGTTCCTCTTTAGGCTGATCCACTTCCTTTCTACTATTTGTGTATTACCCTGGCCTCCTCTAAAGGATGTTACTAAAAATTTCAATTCATAGTGTGTGTTATGGCACATATTGTGTTTGAGTACTGAATGATGACAGATTTGGTGGGCTTCCATATAAAATATTGCCCATGGGGAAAAGTCACTTCTGAGGCTGCCTCAAAATACTATTTGCTTTCTCTTTCTTTAGGATTTATTGTATTTTATCATGTATTATATATTTTATTCACAGAAGTCTTTCTAGGGATAAGGACTTCAGTACATAACAACAGCTCCCTTGAGTGGGAGATTTCAGGGCGACCTGCCAGCTCTTCTTGCTGCAGATGTCAGGCCATCTGGCTGCCATCTCTGGGGCAGGACACATCAAGGGAGTTGGTTGGCGCATCTCCCCAGCAGGAGTTACTTGGTAGGGGTGGAGAGGGGAAGGGAATGTGTGAGGAAAAGATATAGATAGCTAGTTTGTGAGTGTGAATGGTTTTATACATGTATGTATGTAAATAGAAAAACAAGTATACTGAGATACATTGCTTCCAGCAAAGGTTATTCAGGGTTAAAAGTGAGCTTGGGTAACTTGAATATGAAAGACATCTCATTCATGGGATTAGACATTTCTAACGTTTCTATTCCTTTTTTTTTTTTTTTGTTAGTTCGTTTTATTTGCTTCTTATGACAGTGCAAATAATGTGTGCAAGCATGACGTATGAATTGTGGTGTTTTATGAAAGCGTTGTATCACTGTGTTTGAATGGACAGCCATCTGTTGTCAAGAGAGGTATAAATCTTTCTCTGACCTGGAACACTGGATAATAATTAACTTAGATAACGTTCCATCCAGATAGATGTACCTTGAAACAAGATGATGGTGCAACCTCAGGAATGAGACCTTTCTGGTTTCTTCTACAAGGATGAGGATTTGACACAGTGGATATTCCTAAACAGACCCGAAAACCAAAAACAGTGATAAAGATATAATTATATAAATGGAGAGATGGCCATCAAAACCTGAATCTTTGATTCTTGGAAGCTGACTAGGGTTTACTGCAGGAGTTAAACAAACAAACAAATAAACAAACAAACAAACAAACCCAAACTCTAAACCCGGTTAGGAAGGAACAGAAAAGTGATGTTAAGTGGGTGATTTGTGAGAAGACTTTAGCAAAATTCGAACAATTGGTCATGTGTTGTGAGGTTTCAGAAGAACGGCATGTGAATCCCGTACTAGGGCAGACAGGTCTAGCAGAGGACAGATGTGTATGGCACAGGTCTCAAGAATGAAAAGGGGGTCAATCCTGTAACTTCATATTAAGATTTAAGGCTTCTACTCACAGAAGACTTAAGTCTGAGCTCTGGTACTGAGCATTGCTCCTTAAAAAAATCTTCTGTAAGCAAGCAAATGGCAAGAAGATGGGAAAAGTGTCTTCCTCATATCCTGCTGAGCTTTTTATTCAGAAATTAGCTGTTTTTTTCAATGGGAATGGTTGTATGGAAAGTGCTTACTTTTCCTGACATGGAAATGCTGATGGTACCACAAAGACATAATCTCAGCATATTCTTCAAAAACTAGTATTGCCTAATAAACTTCTGGGAATGCAGCTGGCATGCTTTGGGAGTACCATTTTGGTGATTAGGATAGGTTCATGATTTTTTTCCCTTCTGCAACTATTTGACCTGCTTGTCAGAAGTGGGAAGGGACAGATATATTATCTCCTTGAGTGCTGTCATTACACTTACGTAGACAACAATGTAAAGATCAGAATTTGCCTTAAGTTTTTTTCCCATGGAAATCTCTCCTGCGTGGAATAATTGGAGAAAACAGGAACACAGCCCTGAAAGGGATCCTTCTGACTGAGGCCAGTCCTTTGGTCTCACAGTCAGCTATGTAATCAGACAGTTTTACTTTTCATAATTATCTCTTATGTAAACTTCTTAACAGTCAAGAAAGGATGTGATAAGATTTCAGGTTTTCATCAAGAGATGATACATGAGTAATGAACTTGGCCTCTAAATATACAGAGTGGACAACTGGACACCTACAAATCTGATGCTTTCAAGTAAAGACAAGAGAAATTAGAAATATTAATCGGTCAACAGGATGCCTGAGTAGGTTTTTTTAAAATTTAAATATTGCTCTTATGCAATCACTCAAGCAGTGTTTGGAGTATTTTTCCCCCCACATTTCATTTTTTTAATACCATTGAAAAGTTCTCTCCTCTCCCCTTCCCTCCCCTTCCCTCCCCTTCCCTTCCCTTCCCTTCCCTTCCCTTCCCTTCCCTTCCCTTCCCTTCCCTTCCCTTCCCTTCCCTTCCCTTCCCTTCCCTTCCCTCCCTTCCCTTCCCTTCCCTTCCCTCCTTCCCTTCCCTCCCTTCCCTTCCCTTCCCTTCCCTTCCCTTCCCTTCCCTTCCCTTCCCTTCCCTTCCCTTCCCTTCCCTTCCCTTCCCTTCCCTTCCCTTCCCTTCCCTTCCCTTCCCTTCCCTTCCCTTCCCTTCCCTTCCCTTTTTTCTTCTACTTTATTTCCCTTTAAAAATTTCTGCCCTCTCTTAAAATACAAGAAATCACAAATGGTAGCTAGAATTAGTCAAGTGTGCTTTAAGACCATGAGGCACTATCAGTAAATGCAATCTGTCCTCTATAGACCTAATATCTGTGGAGATGAAACAAAATGTTGTTTACTGAATCAACCCTAACCACAGTATGGTCTGCATGGGGGAACCAGGCATACATTACTGCAGAAGCTAAAGAGTGTAAAACCACTGATCCTGTAGTTACAGGGTCATTAAATCCTGCTTTCTATGTGAAAACCATTTAATAGTGGACATTTTTAATACTTCCTCTCTGGGAGACACAAAATACAAGGGACCTTGAATAATTACTCAGTATAAAATATTGGGAGTAGACTTCTGTCAACAAAGCAGATGGTCCTCCCCCTCCCTCCGACACCCCCTGAATCCTCCAGCCTTGAACATACAAAGTGTGTTCTGACAATTTGACAGTTTATAAGGAAAAGACATTTACCATTAACTCTAAATAGAAACAAGGAGCACAAAATGAGAATATGGCCCTTTGATGAACATAAGTGTGAGTTCCAGTCAGCTGATCTCGGTTGTGCTTTGTGAAACGGGACTGTTTTGGCTGTCCCTGTGTGTGCTATTTTTGATGGTAATAAATAGAGCTTAACTGAATAATATCTCAAATTAGTTGCAAGCTGCAGTTTTATTTGGGGCTGTGGTTGCTTTTAGTGCTGGGCAAAGGAATAAGCTCTGTGCAATCTTCATATCTATTTGTTGAGTTTGTACAGCACTTTTTGGATTTGTGTGTAGTGCAGAAGAGGGTTATCATTTGCCTTCATTCTGATGAAGCACTTGTGGTTGGAGATCATGCACACAAGGGCAGGATTCTTCTCCCAGCATTTACAAACAGTGTAATTTATTTAGTTTAACAGAAGATGGGTTGGATTCATGATTCTGGGTGTGAGAGAGGTGAAACTTACAGTGTCTCTACTGTCTCAGCATTTTTAATATTTATAAAGTTGGTCCTGTGGTTTTACTAAAATAATTTTAAATTGGAAAAGGACATTCTTATTCTTGCCCGACAAGGCTACACTGGTGAAAATGCAAATAATAAGAGGATATCAAGTTTTCATATTAATCTCAGCCCATGAGAGATATGAGGCAGTTATAATCACCTGCAACATTAAGCTTATATTCCAGAGTTGGGTGGAAAATGCTTCCCTTAACTAATTAAAAACCTCTTTTAAGAATTTTTTCCCACTCACCTGCCCCAATTCTGCCATCAGATGAAACTGCCCTTTAAGAATATAATGATATTCAAGAATGTAATGATATGGATTTGGAGAAGGCTGAGGTTCTTAATGACTTCTTTGCCTCAGTCTTCACCAGCAAATGCTCTGACCACACAACCCAAGTCTTGGAAAGCAAATGCAGGGACTGTGAAAACGAAGACCTTAGGCCCACTGTAGGAGAGGATCAGGTTTGAGATCATCTTAAGAACCTGAACGTGCACAAGTCCATGGGACCTGATGAAATCCATCCACGGGTCCTGAAGGAGCTGGTGAATGAAGTTGCTAAACCACTGTCCATCATATTTGAAAAATCCTGGCAGTCAGGTGAAGTTCCCGATGACTGGAAAAAGGGTAATATAACCCCCATTTTCAAGAAGGGGAAGGTGGAAGACCCAGGGAACTACAGAGCAGTCAGCCTCACCTCTGTGCCTGGCAAAATCTTGGAGCAGATTCTCCTGGAAAACATGCTAAGGCACATGAAAAACAATGAGGTGGTTGGTGACAGCCAACGTGGCTTCACTAAGGGGAAATCCTGCCTGACCAATTTGGTGGCCTTCTATGATGGAGCCATGGAACTGATGGACAGGGGCAGAGCAGTTGACGTCATCTACCTGGACTTGTGCAAAGCGTTTGACACTGTCCCGCATGACATCCTTGTCTCTAAATGGGAGAGACATCAATTTGATAGATGGACCACTCGGTGGATAAAAAACTGGCTTGATGGCCACACGCAAAGAGTTGTGGTAAATGGCTCGATGTCCAATTGGAAACCTGTAACGAGTGGTGTCCCTCAGGGATCGGTGTTGGGACCAGTCCTGTTCAACATCTTTGTCGGCGATATGGACAGTGGGATTGAGTGCGCCCTCAGCAAGTCTGCCGACGACACCAAGCTGTGTGGTTCGGTTGATACGCCAGAGGGAAGGGATGCCATCCAGAGGGACCTTGACATGCTTGTGAGGTGGGCCGATGCCAACCTCTTGAAGTTTAACCAAGCCAAGTGTAAGGTCCTACACCTGGGTCGGGGCAATCCCAGGCACAGCTACAGGTTGGGTGGAGAATAGATTCAGAGCAGCCCTTCAGAGAAGGACTTGGAGGTGTTGGTTGACGAGAAGCTTAACATGAGCCGGCAGTGTGCGCTTGCAGCCCAGAAAGCCAACCATATCCTGGGCTGCATCAAAAGAAGCGTGACCAGCAGGTCAAAGGAGGTGATCCTGCCCCTCTACTCTGCTCTCGTGAGACCTCACTTGGACTATTGTGTACAGTTCTGGTGTCCTCAACGTAAAAAGGACATGGAGCTGTTGAAGCAAGTCCAGAGGAGGGCCACGAGGATGATGAGAGGGCTGGAGCACCTCCAGTATGAAGACAGGCAGAGAGAGTTGGGGCTGTTCAGCCTGGAGAAAAGAAGGCTGCGTGGAGACCTCATAGCAACCTTCCAGTATCTGAAGGGGGTCTACAAGGATGCTGGGGAAGGACTCTTCCTTAGGGACTGTAGTGATAGGACAAGGGGTAATGGGTTCAAACAGGGGAAGTTTAGATTAGATATAAGGAAGAAGTTCTTTACAGTGAGGGTGGTGAAGCACTGGAATGGGTTGCCCAGGGAGGTTGTGGATGCTCCATCCCTGGCAGTGTTCAAGGCCAGGTTGGACAGAGCCTTGGACCACGTGGTTTAGGGCAAGGTGTCCCTGCCCATGGCAGGGGGGTTGGAACTAGATGATCTTAAGGTCCTTTCCAACCCTTACGATTCTATGATTCTATGAATAAGAAATAAAAATCCACTCCTTTTTCCCCCCATATCAACTAGTGCCATGTTTCTTTTCCTTCAAATCATGGAATTATTCCATCTATATAAATTCTAGCATTAGGATCCTGCTGTGTCAGTGATAATCATGTTCCTGAAGGCTGGTTGAGTGACTGTTCAGATCTACCTATGGAGGTGCATGGTAGAGTGGAGGATCACTTGCTCCATGTTTCTATGTTAATGCAAGATGATTCCCAGCTTTGCTAGTTCCAGTGAAGTTCCAATGAGTTTAGTATCACTACACACTAGTTAATCATCTCTGAGTCAAGAGGCCTGTAGATGATGAGAGGATGTGCAACCTGTTTTAATTTTTTAGTAGGTCTGTAGTAATAAGAAGCTATGAAGCCCTGAATTTTAGGTGTTTATTTTTCAGTCAGCAGTAAAGGGAAACTTCTTTGGCCTTGTGTTATAAGAATGTCATATGAAATTGGAACGGCAATTCTGAGTGCTTACTTCCTAAGAGTTTCGAATCGTTTTGGTTCTGACTCAGATTTCAGATCCTGTATCTGTGGTTTAAGGCTTTCTGAAGAATTTAAAAATAAAAAGAGAAAGGTATGTGACTCTAATGGTATTCGAACACCAAGTCAGTAAAAACAATACAAATCCGAGATTCATCTTTGATCTCTCAAGAATTAGTCAAGTGTTGCAGGATGTAATGGAGGCACAGATTTCATCCTTCATACAGAACAGCACAATAATAGAGAAAAAATAAGGCCAGAACCTGAACTCCACTAACCGTAATGTTGTTACACCAATGCACGACAGCTGAGACTCTCTTCTCTGTTGACTGCACTGTATGTGAAATGATTTTAAGATTAACCATTTTTAATAATCTTCATACATACAAAAGCACATTATTACAGGGATAGTATTTTGTAATTATGCTCTGCATAATATAACAATTCTGCATGAATAATGTCAGATTGCAAATGGATGTAATCCATTTGCATGTTTGAAGAGTTTCTTCAGTTGTGCATTGTGTTACAGTATATTGCAGAGGCTCTTGAAACAGAGGGCTCAGTTTTTGAATAGGGAGGTCTTTATGATTTGTTAACAGGTGCAACTGATTGGTAGTGTGTCTGTTTTAACATATAAGTGCTCCACTGTGTATGTGAGAGAAGGACTGCAACACTGTTGTGGAAAGACGGTGCCTACAAACCCACCAGTGACAATATCACTTTAAAATATAATGTAGCTGTGGCTTGAATAATGGCATGTTCTCCTTTTTCACTCAGGAAAATTGAGACCAGTGCAATGAAGGTGGTGGAATTACAATTACCTAAGCAGCAGAGGATTGTGTCCATTATTGCCAGCTCTGTTTTTCAATGGTCAGAGGAGCAGTGAGGAAAGTTTTCAGAGCACAAAATAAATTATAAAAGTATAACAAAAAGAAGGAAAAAAATACTAGAAAAACCTTTAATTTGAAATATGAAGGCTTTTTGCCAAAAAGTGGCACTTCACCCGTAGTTTGAAGATGGAGATAGGATGTGATCACAACTGCACCTAATGTTAACTATCTATGAGTGGTATAAAACGCAAGAAATTCAGAGGTATTTAACTATCTAAATCTCAAAGACTTAGAAATCAAAAAAAAAAAAAATTACAGATCAAACTGGACAGAAAGAAAGACAAAAGGAAGGGAAATTATCATTTCAAATGTACATACACAAAACAATACGTAAAAGTCATTGCCAGGAAAAATTAATACAGCACACAAGAATATAGAGATGTTGAAAATGAACACTGTTATCCTGACGAGTGGTAAGTGAACATCCAGTTCTGCCACTTGTTTAATCAAACAGAAACCACTCATTGTCATTTTGATCTCATATCTCAAGGGTCACAGGGCAAGAATCTGGAGTGATGTCTACAGATGAATACTTGCACTGATAGCGGGTGGTAGCCTTGTAATTCATTTACATTCCATGAAGACTTTCATTCTAGGAGCTAGATTGTTAGCAACCTTGAAATGGCTGGAAGACATTTTTGGCCAGAATATAATTCAGGGACAAGCCCAGAAAAACTCTTAAGGACATTAACACTAAAATATCCATGATTAGATCACAATTCTTTCTTCCTGAGATCAATATTACTTTCAAGGAGGATGTAAAGAATTGTGTACTCTCAGCTATGTCAACCTTACCTTACTGAGGGATCCCCTTTTCCTATAGAGTCCCTACCTTGTTCCTCCACCTCACTGTTGTAATCTGCACTGCCTGACCAGAACAAAGCTGCACTAGGGTCCTCTCTGTTTCTGTATATATATGTTGTCTTAATTCTTCATAACAAAAAGTTTGATATAAAACAAGATAAAAAGCAGGCAAGCCAGATGATCTGTAAAAATTGCAGTAGTGCCTAAGATGGCAGTGGTCTCCATATGCACATTTCTGTGGTTACAAACTGATAACAAAATGACTGAAATTCACCATGTGCCTCCATAAATCTCTTTACTGAAACAGCATGCAGGAGCCTCCCAGGAACTCTAACACTACAGATGCAAAAGTTTAATCTCTCCCCATACTAGCCTGCAGCTAGACCGCCACTGTAGGTGGTGCTGTGAGAAGAGTCTATTGGCAGTCAGGTCTCTACAGGTGGAATAAGTAACAGAAAATTACCATGCTTCAATCCCCTGCCCCCACCACCACTCAAAAATAGTTTTTAGAGCTGCTGAAATGTTCAAAGTAATAAAAAGTCTTATTTCTATCTCTTACCATCCCCCAAGAAGGAGATCATAATGGGACCATTTAGTTCCCAGTAGAGATGTCAAGTTTTCACTGTGAAAGTAGTACAGGATACACAAGGAGGAAAATAAAATTAGAAGAAAAAAAAAAAAGAGAAAGAGAAAAAAAGGAAATGCTTTAGGGTAAAAAAAAAGCCAAACCCAAACAAAAACATGGACCTGTTTTAAAGTAAGAGACAAACAAAGTAGGTGAGAGATTACAACTGTGTACAAACTGTAGACAAAAGAAAGGTACACAAGAAAGGGAAGATAGACTAATTGTTCTAAATCTTCAAGGAAAGATAAGGATGTTATGATTAGATGTAATGTATTTAAACTGAAGTAAGGAAAACAGTTTTAGTACAGGATATGAGGCAATTAGATATAGTAGAGTGCTACCTTTTCACAAAGAATTGTCAAAATCTTTGCAGAACACGAAATCACTGAAAATATAGTTTTGGGGTTTTTTGGTGGAAAACTGTTCACTTTCTTTTTTTTACTAGGGTTTTTTAATTAGTAGTTATATTTATTCCTACAGCAGCAAATCTTTTTTGATCTATAATTACATACAGAAAAATCCTAACTATATTGCTATATGGACATCAGTTGGTTTCTAACTGGCTTGTGAAGGGACTGTTTCTAGGAAAAGAATTAGCTTCTGAGGAGGGAGAAGAATTCTCCTTGGAAAGTGTTCCGGCATCAGAACAGTCTAGCAAAGAATGGGCCGGAATTCTCTTCAATGAAGAAATTGCTTGCTGTGAAATCCAGTCCCTGATGGAAAGGATTACTTACAAGCATAAACTAGATGTCTCTATAATGATGTTTTGATTTCATATAGTACTCTATCAGAAATCCCAAGAGCTGCCTGGACAAATCACTTAGTGTGCTCAAAACCAGGAAAATGTATATATACAAGTAATTTATAGCATCTTCTTCTTTTCATTGTTTTTTGTTTATTGGCTTGTTTGGTGAGCTTTTATTTAAAAGAAAAGAGAATGTATTTTACATTAATTGGTATTATACAGAGCATAAACCCTCCACTATCATGCACCCTTTATTATGCATTAATTGCTTTTCCATCTGCTTTCTTATATTCTGTTTTCTTCTGTGGTGGTTGCTTGTGCCATGCCATACTCTTATGAGAAATTCAACACAAGTGAATAATTTGAACCTTCATTTACCTCATTGATTTAAATCAAATTCCATCCAGAAATCCTTCACAAAAAACAACTTGAAAATTTACAATGTTTGCATTCTGAAGTAGGTTATTTATATCTAGTAGTTCTTCTTGTTGCTGTGAAATCAGTTTGTTAATCACTGAAATAATAAATGAATCTAATTAGCAAGGGAATTGCAAAGAAATTTAAAAGCCACAGCACTTTCCATTCCTCTTTCTTCATCAACACTGTCCAAAGAGTCAAGAACCAGATTTGGAATGTTTTCCTTATGCATTTTGCAGAGGTATATTTGAAAAGCTCATGCAGAAACTGAGGTTGGTTTGATAAAATGGTTGACAATCTAAAGAATGCTTTCCTCAGACTGAAATTCTTCAGAGGAAATTGTAAAATAAGAGAAAATCAGTAACAAAATCAAGACTTTGACTATATCCTCTAGCTGCAGATAAGAGATCATTTACAAAGTACAAATTCATCTTTGATTGTGTTTGAGGTCTCTGGATCTTGTTTATGAAAGGCCAGGCAGATATGACCATGAGGAAGGCTCTCCATTGTGTGAATGATAACTTATCGTACAGTACGGGACTGTGGAAATATCCTATGGATCCCACTTCAAGTAGTAACAAAGAAATCTAAATGCATGGACAAATGCATTCTGGCACAGTTACACTTGAGAAAGATTAGACAACGGAGTTGGTACTAAAAGTACAGCTGTAAGCATGCAAATGTTGTTGTTCTCAGGCACTAAGCCTGGAGAACTTAGAAAGTTCACATAGCTCCTAGCTTCTAAGCAGTGCTATGCATCGTAATAGCGCAGGCTGGTGCAGGCTGGCACAGTCTCATGTAACCTGTTTTCTGGTGTGTAAGTAGAACACTGTGTTATATACAAAATGTCAGCCCTTTTCTTGAATATCCTATGGCCAAGGATATCTATGCTTTCAGAAAAAAAATCTCTAATTAATACGCTGAACAATTTTGTTTATTTTTTCATTCCCCAAATTTGTATTATACATTATTAGAGCAAAATTTCAATCCACTCACACACTTCTTTTTCAGGAGATGATAAGGGAAAAAAAGAAGCAAACAAACAAAACCAAGAAAAACTGCTTGTGACAAAGAGTAACATCAATTATTAACAAAATTTACTAACAACTCTTTTCTCACTACTGGATGTGGGTAAGACATTTTTTGGCTGCAATTGTTTATTTTATCATAATACATAAAAACAAAAGGCACACTTAAATTTGATACAGATGGTACAACTCTTCTATCTTCAGTAAGGTTTATAACGATTTGGAAAACAGTCAGAACCATAGTAGTTTAGCAGAATAGATAATTGAGAATTAAAATTATTTCAGTTATTAAAATACATCCTTAGAGTCCTTAAAAAAGCCCTTAAAAGACCCGCCCCAACCTATGATTTTAGAGTGATTGATGATAGAATGAACCAATTTAAGGACATTTTCTTACACTATTTAATGTCTCTGTTAATTAATCTATTTTATCAAAGACTATAGGCCAAATTCAGAAGAGACCTTATGATCTCGTCTGCCCGGTGTGGTGCTAGCACATACCCTGACCTTCTACAACTTGGGTTCCCTAGTAAGATCCCAGAGCTGCTGTAAATGCTAAAATGAAACCCAAGACCACCATTGTGAAATTTGTTGCAGTTCTGGTTTTAAGATATCCTTTTTTCACAATGATGGGACATCAGGGAGGACATGGAGACGGCTGGGGTAGAAGTTTTACAGCAAGTTCTCTGAACTGAGCATATTTACTGTACGTATCAATCATAAAGACGTGTTCCTGGAGTGTCACAGACATCCTGGCCGGAGAGAGTTGAACAAAGAATGTGTGTATAAAATAGTATAATGCATATATAAAAAAGAAAGAGACAGTAGTAATGAGAAATTTGTTTTTGAGAGGGCAGTAAGATGCACAGTAAAAGGAGCAGTGATGATCAAATGACCCTCCCACCATCTACAAGTTTGATGGGACCCTTACTAACTTCTGTTTTGTAGAGTTTCCACTTTCACCTGTCCCCAGAAAAATAGAGTATTACAAGCTTATTTTCAAGGACCTACTTCTCAAAGTTACTTTCATAGTCTTTTAACTGTTGATAACAATCACTTTATGCACCTGAGGAGCCATTTTCTAATTTTGATTTTTGTTTGCTTGTTTTTTTTCTGGGATAGATGGACTGACAAATCTTTGCCTGGTTCTTTCTTTGCTCATTTGTAAAATGCATTTTCTGTAGCACCTTTCACTTGTTGTTGTTAAATAATGAGCACCAAAATGCCCAGGTAGCTGCTCTGTTCTGAAACAGCTCCCCTTAATTTTATTTGTGTTCAAATGAAAGATATGTATGATTTTCTTGGATGGTTTCATAAGTTGCGATATGGGCACTTGGGATATTTTTCCTGATATTCTGAAAGCCCAAAGTTGGTGATATGCTGTGTTGCATAGGAACAACACTGAGCTTTCTTGCTGCTATTGGGGAACTTGGTAGTAGTGGTATAATTAGCTGACCCTTTGATGGAAGTAAAAATTGACTCACATGCAGATGATTCAGTGATGGCACTACAGTATATATCACATACCTAGCACACACTGACCTAATGGGTAAGAAGGCACAGATCTGGAATGCAAAGAATGGGCTTCCAAGAAAGTGAAGATCAGGTGCCAAGAGCTCCAAGGCTTCTCATATATTATTTAAGCAACAAGGTCTGGGCATGTATTAAGGTAATGCATTATCATATAATGTATAAAGGTAGTGCAATATCATAAGTTTTTGAGGTGTATGTCTTAATAGTTCCTTACAAATCTTTGAGATCTAAATCTTCAAAAGACTTGAAGTGACATTTGGGAATTAGAAACTAGAAAGTTTTTATATTTGGCCAAGCTTCTGATCTGTAATCTAACCTTCTACAGCAAGGACAGACAGGGTATTTTTGAATAAAGATTCTTGAGTAATAGGTAGATTGAAGACCACATAAAGTGATCCAGTTCATCTCTGGTATCTCAACACACACCCTACTCCCCACCCCAACCTTAAAACAAAACAAAAAATCCACTTACTTATTCTCCCCTCATTATTGAAGACATTTCATTAGTGCCAGAGTGAATGTATAAGTAAGGGAATCCAGTCTCAAAAATTTTTCCTGCTTCCTTCATAAGATTCAATAATAGTATCTAATGGAATATTTCTATGTGTATAGCAATATTTTAAAGAAATTTACTTTTATGACTATTAAATGTTTAAAGCTTTTCTTCATAGGAACACGTACAATGAAAAATTTGTTACCAGAAGTCATTGTTGAATTTCATCTACATTCATTTATGGTTCTTATAAAATACTAGAACATAGCCAAACAAAATTAAACCAATGACATGGGTTGTCCAATATATGTTTTCATAGGAGGAACTAACAGAATAATCTTACTATCTTTTGCTGTATTCAAACTTGAACAATTTCAATGGCATTGCTTTTCTCCTATGTTCTAAATAATTTGAAGACAAAGTTCGCATGCAAACCAAGAAGCCCCAAGATATGTAAAGCCACAGCCAAACAGCAAAGTATTTTGATGCAAATTGAGTTTTCTGCAAAAATTAATGAATCTGAGACAGATATACAGCATGCAGCAAGATTCCCCCAGACTGAAAATAGAACAGCAATAAAAATGCCAAGAAGTGATAAGACAGCAATAACACATGAGAGATTTTATGTATCACTTGGAAAAAAATAGTCACCGCAAATGAGTGGCTGTTCTTCTCATGCTGTATTTTCCCTCCTTCTTTCCTTTTTTGCTTATTTGTTTAATTTTCCTTGGTTGCTGAACAGAAACGTGCCTGCAAAACGAAGGATTAATTAGAAGAAACATACAGTTACAGTTCCAACCACTATTCTCTCTTAAAAAAATGAAATAACTTCTTCTGTATAAGATCACTTCCAAAGTCCTCAGTGTGGTGGGCTTTGAAAGTCATTTACATAATAGCTAACAAAAATGTACTCAGCAATACACCGGGCCCACTAAACTTGGAAGATAATTGCACTGGGAGAATGATATTCCACTGCCAACTCCATTTTCAAGATACATTTATTTGCCCCGTACACAGCCCCGAACAACCAAACACGCATTAACTTATCGTGTAGGTGTGCACTATTGCAATCTACATGATGGGGGCAGGGAAGAAATACAGCACACTATTCTTGGCATATATGTGCCACCTGAATGGTATTTTTCATTATCTCCTACACTGGGAGCATTGTATTATTCCACTGGGAAGTCATAGTGAAGAGGATATAATTATCAGCAAAGTAATGGGGATCCTCTTACTAATGGCCAGCTATTCAAATATCTCAATATAATCGCCTTGCCCAATCTCTCCCTATTGCCTACTCTTCTGGAGAAACTCATCATTTTTTCCACTTACTACAGCATAATGAATTCATTTTGCATTTTCTTTGTGAGAAATTAAGAGGAATAGCAATGTAATGTGTTGACATTTGAAATGCAGCATAGAAAAGTTTAGGCTGGCAATTTAGTTTAATCGCCCACTAGCAAGGAGAGGCTGCTTATTAAATTAGTTCTTGGTGTACAGGACATATATTTCTTAGTTGATCTCTCTTATCTTTTTATTTCTTTCATCTATGACTCAGTTCACTAGAAAGAAAGCAGAAAAAACCCACACTCACTTCAAGTAATTTGGTCTGTATATTTCCCTTTATGATCATTGATGTTGACAAAGAGGATGAGTGATGGTTGAAAGTACTTACATACACACAAGAAAACACATCTTCTGAAGAACAGTAGAAGTCACTATTAAAAGGCCCTTTAAGATAAGTACACATAGAATAGTGTTGATCGTTCATTGTTATAAAGGCTCTCATGGTACTTTTCCAAACAGCTTGAGATCATACCTTGATCCAGCATAGGTATTAATACTCTATTCCTGTTTATACTTCTTTTGAATTATTAACAGGTTACAGAATTATTCCATCTCAAGATCACCTACTTATGTGAGTGGTAGAAAAATAGCTTAATTTATTGTATTCTTGAAGTGGATTCATTGGAAGGGCAGTTGGACAAATCTTGGTACTATATATTTTCCTTTTTATTTGTTGTTGTTTTTACGCAGATGCAAAATATAAATGTAGGACATAAAACTGTGGTCAGCTGTGTTTGAGATGTCAATGTAGCACACAAGTTGAAAACATTGGTGAAGGGCAGGTCATTCAGAAGGAGGACAGGACAGTGTAATAGTAATTACTTTTCCCACCACCACATAAAAACTTTTGGGTAACACATATTAATTGCCATAATTATTTCCTGATATTTTCACGGTCTGGAAGCATTTCAGGTGCCTCATAGAAGTAGGAATACACTGTTATTGCCTGCAAGTGAGCAAAAGTATGTTTAATGTGATTCAGATCAAAAAACTTCACAAGTTTAACAGATTTTTTTTTTATTTTAAGGTCTTTATCTCAATAAAAAAAAAAAAGAATAATTTTAAAAATTTGTTTAACCCTACTGTTACTGAAGTAACGAAGTTTATATCAAGAAATACTATCTGTGGCTAAAAATGACATCATCTTAAAATAAGAATGCAAAATAATCCTTTCAAATAATATGGGTTGATTCTGGTATAAAGGATGGAATGAAATAAACCACAATTAAATAGATTGTGGTTTTCATCCTTTCATCAAAGATCTTGATAGCAGAAACATGAAAGCAGAGAAGCCAGTTCTCTCTTACCATTTACCTCAAGGAAATATTAGCAGAGTTTTCTAGAAAAACATTAGAAGAATCTAGATATGTCTGAGGACTTTCATTACATCATATGATACAGTGTGATAAGGACAGTTGTTATTTCAGAACCTTTTAAGATGACAACCATAATGGCCACCAACTTGTCTGAAGTGTATGTTCCTGAGCAAATGACTGACGAGGACTATTTTTTTTTTGCTTGAAAGAAATAGGGCAAATTCTTCTAACATCACCTTGTTTTACTCTAGCAAAATATTCCACTGGCCTTATCTAAAATACTCCTGATTTACATGGATGGAAGAAAAGATTAAACTTCCATGGTTTTATGATTATTTCGCTCTGGTAAGTTTGCTTCTTAAGCAACTAAAGTTGTGCGCTGTGATTACCCGGCTTAAAATTCCCTGTAATTTCCCACAAACATTACTCAGAGCTCAACATATACTACACTGGAGCAAGATGCCCACAGTGGATCCTTAACAAAGCTGTTAATTTCTCAGAGTAAAATAGAGCTTTCTGCATGAAAAGTCCTGCAATTTCCTCTTAGTGCCAAAAAGCTTTCTTTCCCCTTTCTCCTCTTTACATATGCTCTGATATTTTTCTTCTCTTTCTTGCAGTTTCCAAGTCTCTGAAATATAGGCAATTTTTTTTTCTTTTTTTTCACCCTTGTTGAGGAGGTTTATGAGCATGCAGGCTGCTCACTGCTGTTCTAACCTCCTGTACTTAGCCTCTGCAAAGGACACACACTAATTTTCACATCAGAGCCTACCAGTTTGTAAACTTGTCTTACATCATTAATTTCAGGGACCTTCCAATGTCTTTCAATGGAAAATTAGCAGTCAAATGTGTTTAGTTTGCAGAAACAGCAGCCGCACCACCGACAAGAGCGACAACTCATACAACTGTAAGTCGTTAAGAATAGAATTTATTCCATTACAAACGCATACATTGTCAATGGTGAGTGAAAGGAAGAAGCAAAAGGGAGAGGTGGAGGGGGAGAAAGTGAAAGAGACAGAAAGTGCCACAATGGGCTCTGAAACTTTCTGTGTTAGTCAAAACCTGTCAGCATTCAGCATGCATTTCTGAATCACTATTGTTAAAAAAATGTTAAAAAAGCAGACTGGTTCTATTGTTCATCTCCTAAGAAAAAAAAAAAAAAAAAAGACTTGAAATTTTTAATGGCTATTTTTAAAGGATCCTATTTAAAGTTTTGGCAGAGTAGGGAACCTAATTATTATATGTCATTTTACTAAATGTAAATGAAAAAGCAGTTAAAGAAAGAAAGAGAAATAGAATCCACAGTCTTTGGGGGGGGGGGGGGGGTGGGGTTTAACAAGCCCCCTCTGCTGCTGACAGCATTGCTTTTCATCCCTGCTTCTTTGGCCCGATTATGTCTCAAAGTGCAGAAAGTGCCCTTTACCCACTGAGGAAACACAGAGCTCCTGTGAGTGTGATGGGGTGCCCTGGTGAACTGAAAACAAGAAGGCAGCAGGTCCCATGAAGATGACGGTTGTATTGAGATCTCTCTTGGTCACTGCTGCCTGTACCTGGGAATTAAAAAGAGTGACAAGGGAGACATGAACCCAGACCTCCCCAGCTGCTTGGGTCAGGTTCTACTGTTTTCTCTAGTAAATGCCAAACACGTCAGGATCCTGAGCCAAGAGTATGGTATCCAGCGGTTACTGCAATATGCATTTTGGTATTAGCGAGAGGTGGCTAGCAAAGCTGACCTAAAGTCACCTATTGGCGCAATGGATTCATGAAGTGGGAAACTCAGTGACAGCAGCCCCCAGAGCAGTGATGGAGGATGGGCACCCAGCTTTCATGGACCACATTGAAAATATCCACATCCTATGCTACTTCTTTACTGAGGCTTTCTGTTACACAGCTAAGAGGTGTTTCATATTTTCCTGATCTGCTCTTCACATCACTGGGGCTTCTGGTCCACTATCACTCTAGTCATCACCTTCATCATGCGTATGGCTTTTTAAAACTTTCTTGTGGCCTGCCCCAAATTGGAAAAAACTCTAATCTCATGGTCATGCCCTTCAAAAGAGACCCAAGGGGAAAAACGGACTGCAAAACTGCTCACCTCCTAGGTTTGTGAAGGGCTCTCAACATTGCAGCTTTTCCCTCTCAAACTTAGCTGGATATTTCTTACCTCAGGACATGAGGTACCCTAAGGCATCCCCCCCAGGTCAGGATATAGAATTACAGATACGAGGATAAAAAGAAACACATATGGACTGTGCTGTTTTTCAGCACGCAGTTGTCATCTGGCTCTCTACATCTCTATTTCAACAGGCTGCAGAGTGCTGCAACCCCTCTATGTTGGATGTTTTTTTGGATGCGCCCTCTGCCTTGACACAGCAAGAACGGTGCTGGCAGAAGGGAGAATCAATCACAAATATTAGGAGTCATCTTCTTTTTTTGGGGGGGGAGAGGGTTGGGGTTGTCTATGCTTTTTATTATTTGCATTTCGCAGTTTGGATTATGGCAGTGTCTGCCAGCTACTGCTAAATTGTCAGGAGATCCCACTATATGACTTGGAGTTTATATTTTTTAGGTAGCTTTACCTAGCTCTATACCTTATAACATGTACTCTTTTAAAATCAGTCAGTGCCTCACACTGGCTATGCTCTAACTCAAAGGCTGAACCCACTGGTGCCTCATTGGTTTGGTGAGTCCCCAGTCAAGCCCTCCTCATCTTACCAAAGTGCCATTTGTCACAACCAATCTCCTGTTCAAGAGCCTGGAAAAGAAGAGGTGTTACTGGTCACGAGTGACATGTGCTGCCATACTCAAAAGTGAATCTTCCTCCTGCCTATCTTGTACTTACATTTGAATGTGATTTGGTGCATTAATGTCTACACATCTCTTTTTCTTTAAAATAGAGTTATCAACCTCCTATGGCATATATATGCTTTCCAGTTTTAGTAAATAAATATGGCAGAGTTTTTCTCGGCTCTTAAATTATGTAGTCACAGCAGTTTTTGATGGCTATGTTTATGGCTATAAATTAAATAAATCCCTGGTACTGTTCAGTCACTGAGGCAAAAAAGCACAAAATAACTCACACTCAAGTTATTAATCTTAGCCCTAAGAAGGGGATAGCTGCCTTCCAACTGCCTGTCAGGACCTGAACACATGCTAATGATCAAAGATGAACAGGAATTTTTTGTGAGTGTACCAGTTGGTCCAGACCAAAACCTGAGCAGGAATACTTCTAACAGCATTGTTGACATTCACATTCAGTTCACAAAAATGTAATTTAATTTACTGCCATAGGTACAGCTCAAGTGACTACTCACTTAAGATGTTCTGACATCTCCTTTTGACTGGAAGTGAAGGGAAGGGATAGGTGTTTAAATAGATATATAATAGCCTTAATGTTCTGTTTGCTCATTTTTTAGGGTGGTATTCAGTCATTTTCTCAGACTAGTAAAGATGGTGATAAATACAGTTTATTCATTTCTAACTTGGTTATTACAGAAGGCAACTACTTCACATCATCTTCTCTGAAACAGTAAAGACAGTTTACTTGCTTATTATTTGTTTAAGTTTTTATTACATCATAATAGCTCTAAGTTTTTATCCCACTGAGATTGTAAGGAAAGACAGCAAGACAGATCTTGTCCAGGACTGAATATTCAAAGTGCCAAATAAAGTGACTTTAGGAAAAGCCCCTTCCCCAATTCTACTCATAGACGAATTTTCCATTACGGCTCTGAAGCTGATGCAATTTTTATGCATTAGAAGGCTACACTCTATGAATTTATTGCACCTCAAATGAAAGCATTAATATTGATGGCAGCTAAACACATTGCAAACATGTTCTGCCCATTAATGCCCTGCAATAGAGTCATTATCCCATTTTAGTCCCACTGCAGTGGTGGGACTGATGGGTGTACGGAAGGATCTGAAATAAAAACTCAGATACAAAAGTCTTCAGAGATGAGGGCTCTTATCCACTGGTAGCAGTTCAGATTTGCTAAAGGTTCACAGTCCATTACTTGTCCCTGACAACATCTTAAGACTCATAGCCATATAAAATATTTTTGAGGGCTGCAGTGGTAGCATTTATGGTTATCCACATTTCCTGATCCTGATGGACATAGGCCATGGAGTACCCAATTCCTATTACCCACATATTCAGGAAAGAAATGAAAGGATATTTAAATGTGATTTCCCACTACTCTAGTTTTCCTACTGAGCTCTGCAAATGCTTTCTTGGTGCCCACTAGCCTGAGAGGAAGTGGTAATATCCTGATCCTCTTCAGAACAGCTGCCTATGAAGTGTCACACTTGCTGGGCCTCCATTTGGAGAAGAACAGAAAGCAATTTCTGGAAACATGAGAGGCAAATTCACTCCCACTTTATTCCATCTCAGTGCCTCAGGTTAGTGAAAAAACCAAACTATAAAAAACCCCTGTAGTCCTGGATGCTACATGGAGATGAACGACTATAATACTAGTGACTGCATATAATTTCCACATAATGAAATATTTCATTTGGCAGCTAAATACTGCCACAGGAAAGCATGTCTATTCCTCTCTTCCCCTTGCCTGCAAAGTTCAGATGTTATCTATATGTGCATATGTACCTATGTGTATGCAGGTCTAAGTGCACAGCGCATACATATATTTAATATTCATATATATTTCATACAACTGTGAACATGTACATGTAACTATGAACTGGCAAAACCACAACTATATTAACAAAGTAGCTTGGTTTTGCACCTTACTATTCATTGAGTTACGGTGCCTTCTGTATAACACAGGGGAAATTCAAAAATAAAAATTCATTGAGCTCAATTTTTTTTTAGCTGACAAACACCATATAAACAAACAAACAAATAATTAATAAAAAAGAGAACATGGACTTTCCCTCCCTCCCTCCTTCCCTTCCCCCCATTTTTTTTTGTTTCAAATAATGGCTTTTTTGGTCACACTTTTTGTTCGGAATCTCTCTTAGAGAATTTTATTCCTGAGCTTCCTGGGGGCGCTTTTATAAGTAGAAGAAACTAAAAATAATACTGGAAGGTTAAATACATAAAATAAAAAGCTTGGGGGGAAAATAATAATAATAATATAAAGATTCTGAGCTTGAAGTTTTAGAAACTGTCTGCAACTACCTCTGGAAGAATGAGTTACACTGGGGTCATAAGAATGCCTCTGACCACCTGTTCATGTCAGGAAAAGAGCTACCTCTTTTTCTCTTGCCTCTTCTTATTTTTGGTGCCTCAAGGTTGGACTGCAGCTATGTGCTGTAGCTAGAGAGATGCTATTGAACTGAGAGGGAGTGAGCTGTGGTGAGGAGTACAGTGGGCAATGACACGGGTGCACCCTCCTGTAGAGTCCCAGAGCAACAGCCACAAATAGCTCAGACCAGATTTTGAGAATCCAGATTATTTTGAAAGCCCAAATGTAGATAATTTTGTTTCCAAAGTCAACTTCTTGTAATCCTCCTTGGAGTCCTGCACTTTCAGTCTCTGTCTGGGTCAAATAAGTTGCTGTTTGTACTCAAACAAATCCTGAATGCATTACGATCCTGTTATTTGAGAGACCTTTCCTCAGTTGGGGTCAGGTGAGCTTCTCTCACATATAAACATCTTGGTTAATCCGGAATAGGACCACTGAAGTTTATCAGTGAGATTCTCAAAGTCATTCCTATGGGACCTGAATTTTACCTTCTTCACGGTGCAACACAATACTCATCTGTCCCCTCAGGGTGACAGTAAGAAGAATAATGATGAATGTGATGAATGATGTTACAATTGATACCTGTTGTGGGAGGTGGGGACTTGGTCTGTAAAGTCTGTAACTTAGAGGAAATATTTTATGTTTGTTCATTTGGGTTTTTTTCACTAGAATATGCCTTGAGTTCAACATAAGCAATTATCTGTTTGAAGTAGGATAAATAAAAGGAATAAACTTTTCTCAGCTGCACTGGGAAGGCAAGAAAAGAATTCAACCCATTAACATTGTTGCACCATGTGCCCATTAACTATTATTTTAATGTTGTCTCTCTCGCTTATCAGTATTGCTAATTATGAGGCATTCTTTGTGGAGTACCATCAGTGCGCTCAGTGTTGTAATCAAGCAATCAAGCCTGAACTGGGAAAGGATGTTCTCAAGTTGGAAAAATTAGCTCAAAAACAGAACGGGAATTTGGAGCCACCTACTCCCCTGCTCTAAAGCTTCAGGAAGAACTTCCACCAGAGACCAGCAAGGAACCATTGCAGGGGGCCTCATTAAGATCACAAGTCAGCAAAGCACTTAAGCATGTGATAGAGTTAAAAGGATTTAATAACTCAGTTGAAGTGCTGAGGCAGGATCTAAACCAGGAAGAATATACTTTATGGTCTATTTCTTTGGAATATGGTCTTTTCTGAAGTGAAGGAAGGGAAGAGTTCAGGCTTTCTCTAAAGTCCATTGTGCTAAGCATATTATCCCAAGTCCTATCTTCTAGCAAATCTACCAATAAAGATAACTGAGGTGATCTATTAAGCTCCAAGAATTGTTCAAAAATCATCACTTGTTTTCTTTCTCATCTCAAAATGTAAATAATCTTTGAAGGAAAGAAGATAATTTTCCCACTATTTAAAAATAAGCCCGTTGCAGCCCACTGCACATAGTGGTAGTTTTACACTCTAATTTTCTTTTCTTCAGCATAGTTTAAACTTTACTTTTATACCAGCTCATACTTTACAATTGCTCTTAATTACATCTTACCTCACTGTGCCTCAGTTTTCCCACCATTTAAAAGAAGAAGATTTATGTCAGTGTTCCTTGCAACACAGTCTGAAATTCAGAGTTCAACAGGGCTGCATGTTGTGGAACAATATGTCTGAAATTAAATAAATAAATAAGAATAAGGATAGACAGAGAGATAGGTAGATAGATAGATAGATAGACAGATAGATAGAGTGAGTGAGCAAGCAGAAAAGCAATTCAGGATAGATTGATTAGGGGGAAAAAAAAGGCCTTTAATTTAAATCTTAGTAAACCAGGTGTCACTTATAATTTTTTCCTTAGGAAATTTAATCACTTCTTAATAATAAAACTGATTATTTAGCCACAGACAGTTCTGCTCATAGTAGTCACTTTTATTAATAAGATCCAGTCCGATCTGATTAGAAAACAAACTTCAGGAACATCTCCTATTAGCTCAGCTCCTATTCATCTCAGCAGCAATTTAAAGTGCAGCTGATGCCTCATAAAGTAAAAAAATAATAAAAAAAGAAAAAACGTCATAGTGGAACATTTTACAAGCACTCACACTAATATATTAGCTATTCATTTTTGCCTTATTTTCTCCTTACTCCAACTTACTCAAAAGGTAAGAATTTGTAGATGACAAGGCTGTCAAAGTGCATCAAAACAAAGCGATGAGCAGCTGCCTGGAAAGGATGAGGTATTTGCATTATGAAGGAGCCATGTAAATCTTGCATCCAGCTTTAAAAGAAAACACTGTTTAAACCAGGTTTATCATGGAGCACGGTGAAGTTGTGTTAGCAGGTGGGCATTTTGTATACTGACAGCAAGAAGTAAGACGGAAAGCACAATTTATGGAGCTGGCAATGTAAATAAAACGGGGGAAGGATGGAACAAGATAGAGAAATTAAGGCATCACAACTTGCTCCAGATTTCAGAAGAAAGGAAGATGCAGAATTTCTATCCTCTCACTGGAGGATTTTGCCTTTGTATCCATGTTTTTAAGAAAACACAACTCACTGAGCCACATACACACCCATTAATTAAATGTCTAACTTTTCCCTCAGATTCAGCAGTTTGCATGAAAAGCAGAGGAGCGCTGCCAGCGAAAGGCTGCTCCTCCCACAGAAGACACTTGCAACGCAGGATTCAGCACTAAACCAGCTAGGAGTACATCTTGCCTCTCCTCCCAGCCACAAAGCTCAGCACTTGCAGCTCTTTGGGGTACAATGCTGCCTCTTGACCAACTGCTTGTAACTGCTTTCATCCTCACTCTGGTACCCAATTAGTACCTTGTTAGCCACACACCTGCAGTGCCTTCACCCTGAGGTCATTAAACCTCATGGGCCTGATTCTCCAATCACTGCTCCAGCCCCAATCAGAAATCACTCCATTAAATCAACAGCTTTAGAGGAGCTAAATAAAAGGGGAACGAGGTGATCTGCAACATCGACCCTTTTCCTTTCTGTCTTTCCACCACGTGCACCCTTTGGCCATGTCACTGCTGTGAAAGTAATTAGCTAAAAGGAACATTTCTTCTAATCAAGGCTGGGCAAAAGCAAGAACAAATGCAACTCTCAGGCTATTGTAGTGTTTCTCCAAATCCTTCTGGAGCTGTTACATCCCAGGAAGAGTAGTCAGGAAACTTGACTGATGTAGTAACCGAATCAGCAGTATGCTAAAAGTTGTGCATCTAAATAAGTCATTCATGATGGCTGCTTTGTGTTTTGGCCTCATCAAAATTCAGGCCTACTACAGCATGGGGAGAAAAGCTCTGGGAAGTGAAATGAGAGCAGGGAGAGACAAATGTAAATAGAAAATGTGTTTCTGAATTGTGCCACGGGGACTAGTCTGAATATAAGCTACTGGTAAATGATGGTGTTTCACTCAAAGAAGGATATTGTCCAGTGGTGCTAATATAAAGAAATAACGTTTCGAAGAATTATCACAGCATAATATTGACTCAAAAGCCCTGTCTCCAAGACTTCAGCTAAAAGAAATCTCCTCAAGAGAGGTGTATATGTAGCTATGAAAAGATAACGTTACCACCTACGTTTCAGGACCAATATTGCACTAACTTTTCATCTCAATAAATTCAGTGTTTGATAAAGTCCCATACTCGGCGGGGGGGGACAAGGGGGAACATAATGTATTTTAAAATATCTGTGTATCTGGCACAGAAAATGGCTTGAATTTAAGAACAAATATTACAAATAGTGCATATGTTTAGGGAGGGCTGAAATAATGAGCATAAATTAAGAAAAAAACCTACTTTTTAATATGCAAGAGGTTAGCGTAACCTTAGATATACATTATCTTCACACTTATGAGCAAAAGATGATACTGAAAAATACAGTGGAAAGAAGCACTTAAAAAGTACACTGCTCTTTTGGGAAAGAGAGAATACTCAAAACGTCAGAAAGCAGGCCATTCTCATAGTGATTCTACCTTATCCTACAGACCCAGAAAGTTTACAGCATTTGGATGAAGAATGCTACCGCATAAGTTTCCACTTGAGCCTTGTGAGAGACTGTTCTGAAAAACATAAGCTTTAGTGATCTGTCAAGAATGCTGTTCCTTAATGATCAAAGCTTTGGATTTAACCCTTTTCGGCTCAAATCTTGTCCACATCTGCTTTGCTAATGTCACTTAGCGAATGTCACACCACAGTTTCTACAGACCTTGAAAAAGTCTCTGAGGTTTCTTATGTCTACAGTTGTATGGAGTGAATTTCTTTATTTTCAGGCAAGGAAAAGAGAAAGTAGGATAGGATTATTTAGCAGCCGTTCAGTTCAGGTTTGGCTGTTTTACTGACAAGATCTTGAAAGAAATGGAATCAGTAGAACTGGTATTAGTACCTATGCTCATATCTACAGTCTCAGTTAGTTAGAAAGAAATCAAATGAGTGATGCATTCGGCTTAGCTTTGATGGCCACATGAGGAATAACAGCTGTCTATGAAAGCACTAAAAGTGTAAATACTTTGGAAGCAGAAGAATTTTTGAGGCAGGCAAGAGCCACAAAGATGTAAGGCTAAAAGGAGAGAGAAACAAGGGTAGGCCATGCTGAGAAGCTATTTCCATAGCTTTCGAGTTTGCTAATTTGAATTGCTGGTAAGAGCACACTCTTGGACTCTTACAGTAGTGCAGCTGCTTTTATGGATCAAGTGGATGACTGCAGTCAGCAGATACTCTTGTAACTTCTCCCTGCTTCAGTACTAAATCTGTTTTATGTCATAAGCAAGTCAGTAGGACAGAACTTGTGCAATCAGTAAAGGTTGGATCCAGTCGTAAAGCTAGGAACATAGACAATGCCATGCCATTTTCACTAGAGGACTGGTGTAATGAAAAAGCAGTTTCTAATAGGTCTTTTCCATCACTGATTTTCTGATATCTTTTTTTTTTTCTGACTCTTTTTTTTTTTTCAGTTCAAGTTTACTGCAAAATGGAAAGCTGAGGCAGGTATTGTGGTAATACAGCCTCTCCCACAGTATTGCTGCTGCCTGATGCTAGTTTTTCTCATTATATTCAATTTATCTAAAACTCAGCTCCACTAAAGGTAACTTACCTATCGCACTGAGCAGAAGAAATTGCATTTTCAGTAAGCTAGAGAAAATTCATGTAAAAATGTAGCTGATGTTATTAAGTTAGTTGTTGATGCAGTAGAAGTACTGAAGCTTACTTGTTTAGATAGTTGGCTGTGGTCAAATTAAGCATGCTTGAAATCTGAATGGAACCACAACTTAAATAAAAGATGACAAACAATTATATCCCATGTTTACTTTTGTGCTAAGAAGAACGGTGACATTTCATTCTGAGTAGCTTCTTAAGCAGTGTAAGGATGTGAAAAATTCTGTTCCTCGTTTGCTTGAAGTTAAGACTGTGTGAAGTTAAGGCTTTCTCTCAGAAGCTTCCTGTGAAGTGGTAATGCAAGAAAAAGTCTTTGCTACTGTGACCAACTCACCCATATGTTATGTTGTTGCTTGCTGGATGTGCAGAGATTTTCAAACACTGTAATTAATGCTTCCCTGAGGGGTAGAGTAATGCCAAAGTTCTCCTGTACCACATGTCCAGACAAACTGCATTTCCCTGATTTTCAAAAAAAAAAAAAAAAGTGAGAGAGAGGAAAAGAAAAAAAAAAAAAAAAAACCCAAAACAAAACAGCGGCTTAAAACAAACCCTCAATTTTATCTATCTGTACTTGGTGGGGAAAAAAAGGCATATCATTTCCACAAAAAGTGTATCCCAGCTTTCAACCGGTCACAGACAGTCAGTGATTCCATGCCTCTTCAAATTAGAAATTCCCTTATTATTTACATCTTTTCTTTTTGGGTATTGGAGGTGTTTTTCTAACTAGTTCTGTAGCCATCATTTTCACCCAGCACTAATTCAATATCTGAAAAAAAACCCTGGTACTTTAACGCTAGCTTCTCATCCTAGTTTTGCCTTACAGATAGCTCTGAAAATAGCTAATGGGCTTCTCTGTTTATATATTTATTGATCTGAATGATACTGTTGGTCATCCAACATCACATCACCTCACCTTAAGATACACTATGGTGTGATGAATATAACAGATATGTTCCTCATGCTTTTTGCAAGGCAGGGATAATATTTTAAGTATAATTTTTTAGTAGAAAAATTAAAGACTGGCTGTATCCCTTCATGTAATAGTATCATTTTACATCAGAAACTACAACTCAAGGTACGGCTCAGAAGTCCTATGTGGTTTACTGTATAGGCACCTGTTCAACTGGCAATGAGAGCTGACGTTACTACAATGGAAATGCCCAATGTATATTTATGGAACATTAATTCAGCCTATACTATTGCAGCTGTCAGAATCTACTGATGTAGATTCTATTTCATACATTCTCCTTTTCCTCCTTGTAATTCACTTTGAGATTTTTGTGTCAGCGCTTTAAAAGGACATTAGTTAAATGTCCCATTTGAACTATTTTCTTTGTCTTCACATTCTTTGTATTAATGAGTTAGGGTAAGCATCTCAGTCTTTTTAGGAGAACAGGCTCTATAAAAATACGACCTGTTTAATGCAATAGGCTTCTTCTCTCTAGTAAGAGGAATAGGGTTATAATACCATATAAACTGAGAAAAGAAGATTCCTATAAGTGGAGGATGCTCACAGACTTTCCTGGTCCCCTAGGGAGAGATTTGAATAATGCAAGGTTAAGGGTCCTGGCATATTACCTCAGGACAGCTGTTCTAGTCCTGCAGAACAACATGAAATAAAACACAGAAGCAGATCGGGATGGGAGGTGTTATCATACAAACAACGCCTTCCTCACTGCTATAACAGTCAGCACAAGCTATAATGCTGGGACAGATGGATAGTGAGAAACCAGGAGGGAAAAGTAAAGATCACTGTTGTGGTTTGAGCCCAGCCGGTAACTCGGAACCAAGCAGCCGCTTGCTCACTCCCCGTCTTTCTTCCTCCCCCCGCTCCCGGAGGGATGGAGAGGAGAATTGGAAGAATGTAACTCCCACGGGTTGAGATAAGAACAGTCCCATAACTAAGGTATAATACAAAACCACTACTGCTACCACCAATGATAATAATGATTAGTGAAATAACAAGGGGAGAGGATACAATTGCTCACCACCCACAGACCGATACCCAGCCCGACCCGAGCAGTGATCTGGGCCTTCCGGGCAACTCCCCCCGGTTTATATACTGGGCATGACGTGCTGTGGTATGGAATACCCCTTTGGCTAGTTTGGGTCAGGTGTCCTGTCTCTGCTTCCTCCCGTCTTCCCCTCCTCCCTGGCAAAGCATGAGACTGAGAAAGTCCTTGGTCGGAGTAAACATTACTTAGCAACAACTAAAAACATCGGTGTTATCAGCGTTATTCCCAGGCTGAAAGTTAAAAAACACAGCACTGCAGCAGCTACTAAGCAGGAGAAAAATGACTGCTATAGCTGAACCCAGGACAATCACACACTGGAACTGAGGAAAACTTAGACAAAAAGCAAAGGCACATGTCACTCAGGGCACTGAACATTATGAGCTTGAGTTCTGCTGAGGGATTATGTATCCTCTTGATTAATGTCATGATGAAGTAAGGCCAGTCAGAGAGTCAGGGAGGTGTCAGGAAGACTTTGGTCACTTAAGGAATGAGTTGGCTCTCAAGGGAACCAGTTGCGCCAAGCTTCAGAAGTACAGACAAAAGGTTGAATGTAACTGCAATGAGTAGGAGTGAAGTCTTATGAGTGGGCAAGGAAGGTAGTTGTGAGAAAGGGTACAACACTGTTAGTCGGGCAGGCTGTCATCACTGACACACAGGTTATGGTAGTCATCATAAATTGCAGCCTCCCCCAATAAGATTTAGGTACTTCTAGTAATACTGGAGTGCCTTTTTATAATGTATTGACATATGGCTTTATTCAGGTAAATGACAAGTCCCTAAGTAATCTTTGCTGGTGAGAGGGGTTTCTATGGCTCAGATGTCTTTTGGACCCTGTTTTTGTTTCCATCTGTAAACCTTTCCTTATAATAGCTTATCCCTATCTACCACCTCTCTCTTTCACAGGTTTTATGTAAGTCTTCCTGGGCCATTAGATGTCATCTCTGCATCATTTACTGTCTTGTAAATTTGTCCTTCTGTACTCCTCACTTTCCAATATTGTTTTGAATTTTCACAACTTCCTGTTCACTTTTCTGTGTTTGAGGCACTGTGTGATCTCATAAGGAAAAAAATTGTCATCTGTATGCTTGATCATGTGAAGCCTTCATGAATGTATATCAGTATGGCACGGTTTTGCTGCTGATCCATCATGTTACAAGTGCACTTCTGTCTAATTTGCTGTCTTTTAAACTTATGACATGCAGATATAATTACAGGTTAAGAAAACTATAATACTATAAGATGTTATCTTTTTCAATGACTTTGTTATCAGTACTACTTATCTGTGATGAAAAGATAAAAACAAAGGTATGACTGTCAGGCAACATAAGCTGGAAAACTGCTTTGCTTCAAAGCAGTTGAAATTTGGACCCAGTAAAACATCAATATCATAGGAGCTTCAAGACTTCTGCAGGGATCTTATTTCAGAGAATAAGGACAGGATTCTAGAGTTAGTGACACTCATTTTTATCAGATAAACCTGATGGCCCTCATCAGAGTGTACAGAGATTGACCGACTTATTCCATCCTAAAAAATGAAAAGTGGGAGAGTATGTTCCTTATCAAAAGATCTAATGGCATAAAAACATTCAGAAACCATCAGCTTATGTGATGTGAAAAGTAATTAAATGCGACAACAGCATGACATCAGCAGTGGATAATTTTCAGACTTTAAATGTCATTCCTTTTAAACTCACAGTTGTTTGAGGTTTTTGTCTCCATTTCACAAGATAGAGTACAAAACATTGTGACATGCTTAATATTTCTTCCGCCAAGCCGTCTATTCTGATTTCTTTCTCACCCTTTACAGAGTTGTTGATTTCAGCCTGCATTTGGCTGCCAAAAATGCAATTGCACACGCAGCACCAAGAACAAAGTGAAAATGAATTATGTATTGGGAAGGAACTTACATTTGAGTTAAAAAACTTAAGACTTCAGCACCTTCAAATTACAATATAATTTAGGAGGGAATACATTTAAAGAGATAGCAATGGACTGAGGCGAGACAGGGTCAGCCATGTTGAGGTTTAGTATAATTTATGGTAGCTTTCAATTATTTATTTTTAAGAAGCCACTGAGCACACTGGATCTTTTCAGTGGATATTGGGAAAAAGACATGAATAATAATGACAGGTTGTTATGCATGGTAATGGTATATGGGGACATTTAAAATATGGATCTTTCACCAGAGCAAAAAGCACACGTCATTTACTCTGAGAACACATGACTGTGTGCTTAGTGGCTCTTCCTCTGCACTACGGAAGTTTGCTGAACTTGATTTTTGTTTAGTCTTTCTTCTTTTCCTTTTTGATTTAAAACTTTTTGCTTTGAAACAATGGCCAGTGTGTTCAAACTTATTTCCCACAAAGGAAAAAACAGCTAGGGCTGCTTGCAGTGACCCAGGTAGAATAAAAAGAAGTCTTTTAAAAATTTCAGTTCATGCAAGCAGCAATATTTTGCTTTTTATTTATCCGTTTGATAATACTATTTTTAAGGGAAGTGTGTGGCTTTTGAAGCCCTGGAGTGAAGTTTGAAAGATCTGTTTTCAGTTCTTTGACAGGCTTCTTTCACAAGACTGGACAAAAGACTCAGCGCTGACTTCACAAAATGCTTTTTGATCACCAGGGTCCCTGTTTAGTTTTTGCTTTAATACTATAAGCATCAAAATAATTGATACTTTGGTTTCTACCTGCAGAGAAATGCAAAATAATGAGCTCCTATAGCTGTTTACCTAGGATCCCAGCCTGCACCTAGACCCCAGAAGGATTTTGAAACCAGGAGATGGTTTGAGGTGCCTTCAGCTGCTAATCCAAACCTAAGCAGACCTGCAGCTCCTGCATCCAATCTGACAGCCTCAGGCAGATCTTAGATGCCTTAAGGTAGCCATTCAGGCAATTTTATTTAGTCATCTGTATCTGGCTGAATGTGTCCTGTTTTTACATGCCATTCTTCTCAGCATTTTCACATGGTGCTTGTCGGATTAGTCTTACACAGAAGATTCTTGGGGACAACAGAGTCACATTTCACAGACTGCATGATTGCTCATATTCACATTGAGGTTGCTCAAAATGCTAGTTTCTATAGTAATAAATTTTATTTCCTCTGGCTACTACTGACATTTGGCTGATTTCCTACCCACATGTTTTTCTTACAATTTAGGGACAATCTATTCGTACTCATCAAGTAACCACCTCTGGTGGTGTGGCCCATCCACACCCTTACTGAGAGATTCCTTGCCACAACAGATCCTCAGTAAGTGATTAACAGCATGGTAAACTTTGAAATCTTAGCTAAGTGATATAAAGGATTGACCGTAAACATATAATGCTTTAGACATAAACCATTGACCATGCCTTGGACTAGGATTGGATCCAGCTGCATCTGGACTCCTCTCTGAGAAGGAGTTTAGAAAGAAACAGGGGCCTTTGTGAACCTCATTACTTAACAGGAAGGTGTCCCTGACAGTTCTGTCAGTTCTTTGTGAAGTAAATAATCAAGTGTACCTTGACACTGAGTTGTCTTAAACCACTGTCACATTTACCATTGAACTTTGATAAACTGCTGCTTCATATCAGTTACTGTTGTTTCTCTTATGAGTGAAGTGCTTAGCTCCATCTACAACACCACATTGTCTCTCTAGTCGTCACATAAGGCAACAATTCAGTTCTGCCTAAGATTTTGCATGAAAACTCATCTTCTGCATGACCTGTGAGCCTCAGCAGGCAGCATAGGTATGCACTGCCTGTTCATTCCTCATTCACTGAAACCAGCTATACCCAGTGTACTCATTTGAGATATTGGAATCCCAGATTTGAATGGATCTGAATGGTTTGCTTAGACAATTCAACAATGATGTGAAGTCCTACACTTGTGAAGAGAGATCACCTTTCAGCAGTACAGGATGGGAACAGATTGACCAAGGGTTAACTCTATGAAAAAGATTTGATTAGATAAAGCCCCGAGAAAGTATGTCCAACTTGAGAGCTGACCTTCCTTTAGAACCTTCTTACATCCCTTCCAACCCAAAGCGGCCTAAGATATAGAAAAAGTTTATAAATTCAGAAGCCTCTAAATAAGTGTCCAACAATTATTTTGCAGTTCTGGATTCATAGTTATCTGTCCTACTGAGTCTGACCAGAAGCAGATAATTAACACGTTTTAAAATAACAAAAGTGATACTTAATGAAGTATTTCATATAGGAGGAAGTAGCACTTCCTCCTTCATTGATTTCTATGCCTTTCTTTCATCATCCTTTGCTTTCTTTTTTCTGATTTCTTACTAAGATAGAAATGCGCTGAAGAGTACCTGATCCCTCAGTGGAGATTCTCTCCTGAAGTATGAGAGTTCTCATAGAATCATAGAATCGTAAGGGTTGGAAAGGACCTTAAGATCATCTAGTTCCAACCCCCCTGCCATGGGCAGGGACACCTTGCCCTAAACCATGTGGCCCAAGGCTCTGTCCAACCTGGCCTTGAACACTGCCAGGGATGGAGCATCCACAACCTCCCTGGGCAACCCATTCCAGTGCTTCACCACCCTCACTGTAAAGAACTTCTTCCTTATATCTAATCTAAACTTCCTCTGTTTAAGTTTGAAGCCATTACCCCTTGTCCTACCACTACAGTCCCTAAGGAAGAGTCCCTCCCCAGCATCCTTGTAGACCCCCTTCAGATACTGGAAGGCTGCTATGAGGTCACCACGCAGCCTTCTCTTCTCCAGGCTGAACAGCCCCAACTTTCTCAGCCTGTCTTCATATGGGAGGTGCTCCAGCCCTCTTATCATCCTCGTGGCCCTCCTCTGGACTTGCTCCAACAGCTCCATGTCCTTTTTATGTTGAGGACACCAGAACTGTACGCAGTACTCCAAGTGAGGTCTCACAAGAGCAGAGTAGAGGGGCAGGATCACCTCCTTCGACCTGCTGGTCACGCTTCTTTTGATGCAGCCCAGGATACGGTTGGCTTTCTGGGCTGCAAGCGCACACTGCCGGCTCATGTTAAGCTTCTCGTCAACCAACACCTCCAAGTCCTTTTCTGAAGGGCTGCTCTGAATCTCTTCTCTGCCCAGTCTGTAGCAGTGCCTGGGGTTGCCCCGACCCAGATGTAGGACCTTGCACTTGCCTTGGTTAAACTTCATGAGGTTGGCATCGGCCCACCTCACAAGCGTGTCAAGGTCCCTCTGGATGGCATCCCTTCCCTTCAACGTATCAACCGAACCACACAGCTTGGTGTCATCGGCAAACTTGCTGAGGGCGCACTCAATCCCACTGTCCATGTCACCGACAAAGATGTTGAACAGGACCGGTCCCAACACCGATCCCTGAGGGACACCACTCGTTACAGGTTTCCAACTGGACATCGAGCCATTTACCACAACTCTTTGCATGTGGCCATCGAGCCAGTTTTTTATCCACCGAGTGGTCCATCTATCAAATTGATGTCTCTCCCATTTAGAGACAAGGATGTCATGTGGGACAGTGTCGAATGCTTTGCACAAGTCCAGGTAGATGACATCAACTGCTCTGCCGCTGTCCATCACTTCCGTGGCTCCATCATAGAAGGCCACCAAATTGGTCAGGCAGGATTTCCCCTTAGTGAAGCCATGTTGGCTGTCACCAACCACCTCGTTGTTTTTCATGTGCCTTAGCATGTTTTCCAGGAGAAACTGTTCCAAGATTTTGCCAGGCACAGAGGTGAGGCTGACTGGTCTGTAGTTCCCCGGGTCTTCCACCTTCCCCTTCTTGAAAATGGGGGTTATATTACCCTTCTTCCAGTCATCGGGAACTTCACCTGACTGCCACGATTTTTCAAATATGATGGACAGTGGCTTAGCAACTTCATTCGCCAGCTCCTTCAGGACCCGTGGATGGATTTCATCAGGTCCCATGGACTTGTGCACGTTCAGGTTCTTAAGATGGTCTCGAACCTGATCCTCTCCTACAGTGGGCCTAAGGTCTTCGTTCTCACAGTCCCTGCATTTGCTTTCCAAGACTTGGGTTGTGTGGTCAGAGCATTTGCTGGTGAAGACTGAGGCAAAGAAGTCATTAAGAACCTCAGCCTTCTCCAAATCCATGGTAGCCAGTTCTCCTGATAGCTTCTGGAGAGGGCCTACATTGTCCCTAGCCTGTCTTTTATTTGCTACGTATCTATAGAATCCTTTCCTGTTATCTTTTACATCCCTTGCCAAACTTAATTCTAGCTGGGCCTTAGCTTTCCTAACCTGGTCCCTAGCTTCTCGGGCAATGTTCCTGTATTCTTCCCAGGCTGCCTGTCCTTGCTTCCACCTTCTATAAGCTTCTTTTTTCCCTCTAAGTTTCCTCAGCAGCTCCTTGTCCATCCATGGAGGTCTCCTGGCCCTCCTGCTGCACTTTCTTCTAGTTGGGATGCAAGACTCTTGAGCACGTAGCAGGTGATCCTTGAATACCGACCAGCAGTCTTGGGCCCCCCTGCCCTCTAGGACTGTATCCCATGAAACCTTACTAAGGAGGCTCCTGAAGAGGCCAAAGTCTGCTTTCTTGAAGTCCAGGGCAGTGAGCTTGCTGCACGCTCTTCTCACCGTCCTGAGGATCTCAAACTCAACCATCTCGTGATCACTAGAGCCAAGGCTGCCCTGGAGTGTTACATTTCCAACCAGTCCCTCCCTGTTGGTGAGCACAAGGTCCAGCATGGCACCTCTCCTCGTCGGCTCCTCTACTGCTTGAAAGAGGAAGTTGTCTTCCACACAATCGAGGAACCTCCTGGATTGCTTGTGCCGGGCCGTACCGTCCCTCCAACAGATGTCAGGATGGTTGAAGTCCCCCATGAGGACCAGGGCCTGCGAGCGTGAGGCTGCTTCTATCTGTCTGTAGAGCGCTTCATCCACAGAGTCCTCTTGATCAGGCGGCCTGTAACAGATCCCCACCATAATGTCCCCCATTGCTGTTTTCCCTTTGATCCTGACCCACAAACACTCTGTTACCTCATCACCCATCCCCAGACAGAGTTCCATACTCTCTAGCCTATCACTGACATAGATAGCAACGCCCCCTCCCCGTCTGCCTGGCCTGTCTTTTCTAAACAGCCTGTAACCTTCCATTCCGACATTCCAGTCATAGGAGCCATCCCACCATGTTTCTGTGATACCAATGACATCATATTCCCGCAGCCTTGCACACATCTCTAATTCCTCTTGCTTGTTCCCCATACTACGGGCATTTGTATAGAGGCACCTTAGCCGAGCTCCAAATGAAGCCGACTCAATGGCTGGGGCAGCTGGAACATCTCTACATCGCTCCAAGCACTTATTACAGGTGCTCGCAACTGACCAGGAATGTTGGGATGGATCAATGCTCCCCTCCCCCAACACATCTAGTTTAAAGCTTTCCTGACCAGCCTGGCAAGCCTCCTACCAAAACAGCTCTTCCCCTTCTTTGTCAGACCAGCTCCACCAGCCTCCAGTAGATGTGGCCTCCCAAATGGAGCCCCATGTTCTAAATAGCCAAACCCCTGACTATGGCACCAGCTTTCTAACCATTTATTAACCTGCCAGACACGCCTAGCTTTTTTAAGGTCCTCCCCTTTGCCCTGGAGAATCGATGAAAAAACTATCTGAGCTCCAGAGCCCCTAACCACCTCTCCCAGGGCTCTGTAGTCCTTCTTAATGTCCTCCAGGCAACTGCTGTCTATATCTCTAGCACCCACATGGACCACTAGAAGGGGGTAATAGTCAGCAGGACTTACTAGAGCAGGCAGCCTCTCAGCAACATCCCTGATCCGAGCCCCCGGCAGGCAACACACCTCCCTCGAGACTGGATCAGGCCGGCAGATAAGCGCCTCTGTGCCTTTCAAAGTAGAGTCCCCTACTACTATGACCCTCCGCTTCTTCCTGGAGGCACCAGTAGTGATCCTCTTTACTGGTGCATCAGCAGGGTGCTCATTAGGTGTGGTGGATGCTTTCTCATTAGCCTCCTGCAGAACCGCGAAGCGGTTCTGGGTGGGGACATCAGATTTAGGAGGAAGCCCCTTGTCGTTAATTGTCCTCTTCCTCCTTTTTTTGTTCGTTTTTCTCGTGACTAATTCCCAGCTTCCTGGGTTGCTGCCCTCCTTCTTTCCTATACGAGCAATGCTGGACGTTTGCAGCCCCTGCGCAGTTTGAGCCTGGAGCAAGCAGCCCAGCTTCCTCTCAGCTTCCCTGGCATCTTTTAGCTCTCCAACAGCCTCCCGCAGCTCAGCCACCTGCTGCAGGAGGACCTCCACCAGAGCGCACCGAGTGCAGCCCTGTCCATCGTGCACCCCCGCCTCACGAGACCAGTCGAAGCACTTCCTACACTCCGAGGTCTGCGCCGCAGCCTCCCCTCTCATCGGCTCTGTCTGGGTGCCTACGCTGGCCACCGCCGGGGCAGAGCTCCCACAGCGGGCCCTGCTCCTAAGGCGAGTGCTCACCATCCCACTCGCTGCCCGCGCGAACTGCCGCGCAAACTGCCGTGCCACGCCCTGGTCGCCGCGCTCCTGGTCGCTCGCGCTCCCTGGGATGGGTTTTACCCACTGGGGGCTGGTGCCGTCACTCCTGGCGCCGCCCCCTGTGAGTCAGCTGCTCGCGTCAGCTGAGCTGCCGGCTCCTGGGCAAGTCCTGTCGAGGACTTGAGGCTCCCTCGGTCGCTCTTGCCGCTCCGAACTGAGGCTCCGGGACGCTGTGCCTCCCCCCGCTCCGGTGTTAAAGGCGTCCTCTCTGGAGATACTCACCTCGGCAATTCCGAGGTTACTGTTGTTTCTCTTATGAGTGAAGTGATCCTTTGCTTTCCTTTTTCTGATTTCTTACTAAGATAGAAATGCGCTGAAGAGTACCTGATCCCTCAGTGGAGATTCTCTCCTGAAGTATGAGAGTTCTCATCTCACTAATTAAACACTATGAGTACTTAAAGAAAGGTTTTTCAGAGGAAGTGCTACAACTGCTGAATGGTTAAGTTAGAGCCCGCGCACTTGTGCTTCCTTTCCATGTTGCTTCTTTACAGGAAAAAAAGCAACATAACACAACTTGCTGTAGCTCCAAATTTCAGCTAAAATTCTTAATTTGCAGTCTAAGGTGGAGGCAGGGAATCTTCAGCTGAGGGCTAAGCATTTGCATTACAAAGGACAAGTGAATCACTTAGAGTGCTCCTGGTTTTCAGCAAACTACTCAGATTTCAGGTTCTGAAGATCCCGTTCTTATATATCTTATTGTATAAAGCCCCTGCTTACCTTGAAGCTATGATATCAGGCAGGCCATAGCCGTAAGTGTTCGATTAATGTCACCACTATCATCATTGCCAGTACTAAGGATTCAATCTGATAAACCTTACTCCTGAGCTGGTAATCCTTTGGTTTTCTTAAGAAGCAAAGGAAATGAATAGTTACTTATAGGGTAAAATGCACCTTGTTCTTAGCTAGAAATCTAAAATATGTCAGCTGAAAAACCTTTCTCTTAAAGTGTGGGGGTTTTTTTGGTTTTGTTTTTCCATGGAGTATAAAGACAACCTTAAAACTAATTGAGGAATAAACATACAATGTTCAGCTAAAATTAGCTGAAGTTAATTATTCTTTATTTCTTTGTGGATTTAGCTCTTTCCCAGAGGTGGACTGTGCTTACTTTGAAGAGAGAAGTATAAGGGAGTATTGTGGGATTTTTTTTTTTCATTTTGTCATTAAAGACTTTAGGAAAGCACTGATCTGAGTTTTATACCTTGGGAGTAAGTTTGGTCTGGTTTGTTATTTTCTGCTTTGGTGGTTTCTTTTTGAGAAAAAGGCTATTGCTGATCTGTTTCACTGTTCTGTCAGCTGTCATGTTGGTAGAAACAAGGAAGGGCTGGAATTGTAGAGATGTTTGGTGATTCAATTCTGCAAAAGTACTTGCAAACCCCTTTCACATTCAAAGATAACATTATCTTATTTTTTATTATATCAGGTTAAAGAACTGGTTCATACATATATGAAATATCAATATTTCTAAACAGACCAAGTGACCAAATGTATGTGAATATGAGATGAAATTGTTGTTTTTCTGGTAGCCATAGTAGGGAGTATCTAAAGACATTGTGAACTAAAGAGGAAAGAAGTTACTAAGCATTGTGTCTTCCTAAGTGTCTTATAGATTTTTTAGTATGATCCTGTCTGATATCACAACAAGAACATGAGGAAATGGGAATTATCTGATCTTTGGTTTATCAGTAGATCTCATTTCTTAGGAAAGAAAAAATGTCACAAACATAAGCCAAATCCTAGAGCTAAGTAGCTTGTTAACTGTTCATTCTACACTGACTTTTTCTTTTTTGTCTATCTAGATTTACGAAATAAAGGTCACTCTGCCTGATCATCAGTCATGAAATACAGTCCATGGTGGAGGACAGGAGTGGTTCATTTTGTTATGGGTTTCCACAGGGAGTGAAATTTGTGAAGAAAGGAAAAATAACATTATTCAGGTGCTCTTCAAGAACATCATCTAAGAAAAAAAGGAACAAATAAGTTATACATATCCTCAGGCATGCTTTGCATACTGGGGAAGGGATTTCAATGATATCTTTCTGGCTGTCCCCACAAGCATATGGAAAAGTGAGAAAATGGGCAAGTAACAGACATCTCACCTAGTCACAACCCTCCTTGTTTCTTCTTTGCCCCATTTCACAACAACCAAACAAAAACACCCTCAAACCAGAAACAAACAGTTCCTCACCTTCTACCAGGAGCCACATAGGGACAAATACTGGGCTCAAAGTTGAGAACTGCAACAGATCGAGAGAAGGATGAAAAGTAAATAAACCCTTTTTTTCCTTTCAATACATTACTATGTTGTTCCTTTGTGGGAAGGGAGTTAGCTTACGCCAAGCTGTTTATCTTCTTCCAAGACAGATGAACTATAACCACTCTCATTCATCACTTAGCCCAGGGGTGCTGCACATGTGAAAAGACTGTCCTAGAAAGCTTAAGCTGGATCATGATGGTAAGAATTGTCTAGTCTAGTTTCTTATAAGGCAGAACATTTAAATGCCACTGCTTAATAATACTGGGTTTGCGAAGGTTTGCAACAGTCCATCATGAACACCACTTGCTGAACAACCCGGGACAAGCGCGATTTTGTCCTTCACCAATATTTGACACTACAAAGAATCACTTCCAAAGTGGGTCCTTTAAACCAAATGCTTCACAGACAAGGAGCTTTCCTGATAATGTTCAGTCTGCATTCAGAGGTGCCAGCCTATGTCTAGCAAAATTCCATGTTTTCATAAGGAATTTTGCAAAACTCAAGGTTTAGTGGTCTCTCACACTCATTTTCCTCACATGGCTCTACCCTCCAGGAAGATTTATGCATACCTGTCAAAAGCTGCTAGATTTTTCTCTCTTTCTTTCTCCCTCTCTCTCTCTTCTTCCCGCCCCTTAAGTTTCAGAGCTGGTTGTCACTCTTTAACAGTTTATTTTCCATAAATATACAGTGAGGTCCTCACCCTTTCCTCAACACTGGAGCACATTCTGCTTTCACATGCAAATCCTCTCAGTCAACAATGTAACAGGAATATGTTTAAACAAGAATAGAGATAGCTAATCAATGTACTTTCCAAAAATTACTTATTCCTGAGTTGCTAATTCTGCCTTTCCTTGGTTACAACTCTGTCTAGGGCAGTTTGGTTTGTGAAACAACTGAGGGAAATGTGAGTAAGAGTATCAGCATATGATTCTATATTAGTCTATTATTGTATCAGAGATATCGCTGGAGTAGACTCCTGAGGGTATAAATACACTGTACTCTTCTTACTGGCATCCTTCTATTACCATTGCATATTTTCTCCAAACCACGTGCATGTTATGACTTGGTCTGTAAACCTGTAATTCAGCCCCAAGGATTCACATAGCTATTCCAGGAGTACACAGATTGGTGAGCATCTCAGATCTGTTTTCACCTACCCTCATTTAAATCGGCTAAATTAAAATGTTTCCATTGAAATATGTTACCTTTTGCCCTACTCATCTTTGTTTAGAGGGGATTCTGATGTCTCTAGGTTAGTTACTTATTTCTCAGATCTGCAGATAATGTGTTCAGAAGCATAAACATTAATTTCCAATCACTTATTAAATGTTGAGATATAAAAACCTCATTTCCAGCTGTGTACTTTGCAACAGCTTTTAAACAGTCCTATTGTGACAAAATGATTTCTGATGATTTTGATGACCTGATGACCATTGAAAATGCATTTATTGAATGTTTAGTATCTTCAACCTGTCCTGTGCATCCAGAATTCTTTGTGAAGGCTTTACCATGGCAAAAATAGTTACACTTTTAAAAATTAGCTGTTAAGATTACATTAGGAATCCATGATCCTTCTGGAGTTGATGGAAAAAGAGACGGGCAACTTCAGAGAGTAATTACTTTTATCCCAAGATAGTAGAATAGATTGAGTGATCAGCTTCTATGTGATTAAAGCTGAGTGGAATAAATATCATCCTAGATCACTGAGTCTTATGTATGTGGTCATATTTTTTATATAGACATAAAGGTCAGTGTTCATTTAACATGACTTTAACTTGGACTAAAATTCTTCACATTATAGTGATAAAAAAATTATCTTTTATTGGCTAATGGAAGGTTGCTGAAGATTCTGGATGGGTTGCTCATTCAAATACAGATTAAGTCGTGTAGGTGCCACTATACTCTTCTTCAGTAAGTCATTATATTTCTCCAGAATAAGATCTATTGCATACACTACTCTAGGTAACATAGGCATCAAACAGGGATTGAATCAGCCATGTTAAGGGAAGATCTTTCATCAATGGCATACTTCTAGCAAGGTAGCTTGGTGATTTAGAATGTCATATGCTGTTTACAGATCTAGATTTGTCTTTTCAAGATCCTCTTTGATATCTTGCACAGTGTTGACTAGCATGTGACTTTCTCAAGTGCAATTCAGTTTCCTCTGGAGTAAGATAGTCTCCAAAAAACAATGCCAAGTATTTTAGAATGAGGTATTTATATTATTTATAAAGCAGACACAGTAAAGAAATAGGCCTAGAGTTTTTCAGCTTTGAAATATTCTCATGTAATTTTAGGAGTACTGCAATCTTTATTTCTTACAATACTGAGATTTGTGTAAAAAACTATTAAATAGTTGAAATGAACAAGCCTTTATTTTACATTCAAAATATTGTAGGTTAAAAACATTTTACCTGCTTGGTGAAGATGTTGATAGAACCATCATCGGTTCTATTCCTGAGAGAATAGTCTCCATATTCTGTTTCTCAGTTAACGACTTTTGTTGATTGTTGCAACTTACCTCTTTTAAGGAATAGACACGACTTGTATTTTTATCACAAGATCTGGCCTCAAAACATACATAACCTAACTTCGATCTACATTATTTTGGTATCCACAACAATTTTTTTTTATCTGTAGTGGCATGCAGTTCAGCAGAATCCAATGAAGCCCAAGGATTCATTGTTGTCTGCACTGGAGTTCTAGTAGTTTGGATATATCTACTATATAAACCTGACTGCAGCTGCAGTTGAAATATCTCTTATGCTGCCCTACAACAATATTCTTGTCACTCCTTAGAGTGAACAGTATGCTGTGGTCACATAACACCTTGGTGATTTTTTCTTATACATACGTTCATCAAATTACGTACGATATTCTCTAAGACCTTTAGAAGTTTATGGTAAAAATGATGAAGCCTAAGACTACCAAGGCTGCTAAGCATAAATATCTAAAGGAAGATATGTAAAACCAGACTACTATATACTGAACACAGAGATAAAAAAAACCATGTTTCTGACATTTATGTCAAGTATGTCACAGGACTAGACTCTATCTTTCTACCTAGAAATGTTGGACAGCAAGAACAGAGGTGAGAAATTGCTTTTTCATTTACTGACAGGACAGGATTCTCCCCAGTAAGATATTTTGTATCTATCTTGCTTTAAATATTCAAACTGAGGGTGAAAAAGATTATCCAGCAGCGTTGATGTCAAATTAGAAAGAAAAATTCACCTTAACAACATCAACATTATATGCTAAAAGGCTTGTACTAAACTACATTGATTAATTTCAAAGATATTGAGAAAACATGTACATGTTCCAGGCTATCTTTTTTGAAGGTACTGTGAGATTCTGTAGGTATTCCTCCAATGATACTGTATCATGATTGCCTGCTTATACAAGCCCTGGCCAGATCTTCAGCTTCTGTCTAGTAGCAGCTTCCTAGAGACAAAGAGATACGTCCAGGATTAAGTAATGAACCTGAAATTCTCCTTGCTTGTTGGTAAACATGATTAGAGAATAAAAATCTTGCATTCAAAGGCTCCAAAGCACGCTAGAGTGACAAGAGAATTCTGCATGGACAGTCACAACAAAAGCTTTTCCAAAGCAAGCAAGCAATTTTCCCATTTGCCATTGGTCACAGCAGTGCCAATGTGTGTCCTTAAGGGTTCAGACATGGTTTGTCATAACTGTGAACAGTTGCAATTGAAGAGGTTCCCTTGTTATCAGTGGGGATGTGGGCAAGTAGCAGTTCCCTGGTATGAATAAGCAGTGCACAGCTGGTTCTACATCTCCTCAGTAGGCAATAAAATAGAAGTCAGAACCTCTGAATGTGAAGAACCTGTGCTCTGCTTACTCCAGCAATAAGCAAGGAAATTTTACAATGACACGCTGAATGGATTTTTCATTCCTGTGTTTGTGCTAAGATCCTGAGTTGGGCTCAGTTCACGTAGCAGACCCATTTTAGTGAAACAATGCTTTGGGGCTTATGTTAGAGGGCAAAATAAAATGTAATGCTTCCCTATCTCCAGCTTCATAAGCAACTCTTGCTGTGTTTTTCAGCTTCCTTTTGAGGTTTCTATTGGCAGAACATCAGTCACTTTACTTCTACAGTGCTACTCTTCATAGCACTGAAACTGTTTCATAGAAGTCAGTAACATCCCAGTTTTGAACACCAGCTGACAAATTAAGTGTTCAGAAAACATGCCTCAGTTCTTTGTTTCAAAACCTGGTTGATATAGTTTAGTTTAAAGTAAGGGTTTTGTTTGTTTGTTTGTTTGTTTGCTTGGTTTTTAATAACTCCTTGTAAGTTGCATGGTTAATTTACAAATAATGTTCATGTAGCAGCAAATATTACTAAACACACAAATATGCTGCTCTGCTTTCTTTCTGTCCTTCATATAAACATGGTAAATATGAATATTTTTACAATGCAGTCATAGTCTGAACCTTACATTTAGGTGTTCAAGTCAAGAGCTCAATACACTGAATGTGAGATAGAGCACCGTTTTCCTTAGCAAACTGCTTGCACAATGCTATTAGCTAAGTGGAATAACTTGTGGTATGAGATAGTATTCAGTATAAGTTGTCTTTTAACTAAAAAAGTAAAAAATCTTGCTGCCATTTTTTCCAGAGATGGTCTGTATCTCAATTAAGAAAACTCCAACAGAAATCAGTGGTTTCATATTTGAACCACGGCATTCATCTTAGTATAGTTTTCTAACCAACAGTAGTAAGCCTAAGATACAGACATCTCCCATAAAATTAGAAGAGAAAGTACCTGTCTTCCAAATGTGATTCAGAAGAATTAAGTTCCAGTGACTATATAGATAGCTTATGTATCCCCGTGGGATGAACAGATGAGACATGAGGATACTTTGAATGTGTAATATGGGAAAAAGAAAGAAGTATAAATCCAAGCTAAACAGAGCATACCTCTCTCCACTTCAAGCCAAGTTTTCTCAGAGCAGACTGGGAGAGGATGAAGTCTCCCTTCCAGTTTGTCTTTGTGGTCAGAATACGGCCTAGAAAAATGAGGAGAAACAGCTTCAAAATCCTCTATTAGAATGGGTTTGAGCTGAGTTTGAGCTTCCACTTCCCAACTAAGCTGCATTAACACTTCCCTGAACAGAAACAGCCTATATGCTGCAGCTGGATTATTTAATGTACCAGAAATGTATATATCTTATGTTGGACTAAAATACAAATGAGCAGGAGTGAGTTAATCTTATAGAGATATGTTCCTGGATTTTAGAGTATCTTTTTAATTATGTTTACATGTTTTACCTAGAGGAGATTATACCGTAGTAGTGGGCAATTAAACCCAGATTCTGCTTGATTATTCTGCCTCTGGTTTACACATTTTAGAATCATAGAATAGAATAGTAAGGGTTGGAAAGGACCTTAAGATCATCTAGTTCCAACTCCCCTGCCATGGGCTTGCACTAAACCATGTGGCCCAAGGCTCTGTCCAACCTGGCCTTGAACACCGCCAGGGATGAAGCATCCACAACCTCCCTGGGCAACCCATTCCAGTGCTTCACCACCCTCACTGTAAAGAACTTCTTCCTTATATCTAATCTAAACTTCCCCTGTTTAAGTTTGAAGCCATTATCCCTTGTCCTACCACTACAGTCCCTAAGGAAGAGTCCCTCCCCAGCATCCTTATAGACCCCCTTCAGCTACCGGAAGGCTGCTATGAGGTCTCCACGCAGCCTTCTCTTCTCCAGGCTGAACAGCCCCAACTCTCTCAGCCTGTCTTCATATGGGAGGTGCTCCAGCCCTCTCATCATCCTCGCGGCCCTCCTCTGGACTCACTCCTACAGCTCCATGTCCTTTTTATGTTGAGGACACCAGAACTGTACACAATAGTCCAAGTGAGGTCTCATGAGAGCAGAGTAGAGGGGCAGGATCACCTCCTTTGACCTGCTGGTCACGCTTCTTTTGATGCAGCCCAGGATACGGTTGGCTTTCTGGGCTGCAAGCGCACACTGCCGGCTCATGTTAAGCTTCTCGTCAACCAACACCTCCAAGCCCCTGCAGGGCTGCTCTGAATCTCTTCTCCACCCAACCTGTAGCTGTGCCTGGGATTGCCCCGACCCAGGTGTAGGACCTTACACTTGGCTTGGTTAAACTTCATGAGGTTGGCATCAGCCCACCTCACAAGCATGTCAAGGTCCCTCTGGATGGCATCCCTTCCCTCCAGTGTATCAACCGAACCACACAGCTTGGTGTCATCGGCAAACTTGCTGAGGGTGCACTTAATCCCACTGTCCATGTCGCTGACAAAGATGTTGAACAGGACTGGTCTCAACACCGATCCCTGAGGGACACCACTCTTTACAGGTTTCCAACTCGACATCGAGCCATTTACCACAACTCTCTGCGTGCGGCCATTGAGCCAGTACTTTATTCACTGAGTGGTCCATCTATCAAATTGATGTCTCTCCCACTTAGAGACAAGGATGTCATGCGGGACAGTGTCGAACGCTTTGCACAAGTCCAGGTAGATGACGTCAACTGCTCTGCCCCTGTTGCTTTGCTGCACAGTGATCCAGATTTAGCAGCAGTGATGGAATATGTACTGGCCCCTGGCTGTTCTGTAATATGGTTGATAAAGCACATTTTTGAAAGTGAAAGCTGTGGCCTCCTTCACCCACATCTGAAGGCAAATCTGAAACCTCTTTTAGCATATCCAAGGATAGTACACAAACTATGGGTCAGTGGTGTAAAATCATAGCTTTGAACCAACACCAAAGATTATTCCTTGGCAGGACAGCTGTATATGACAGGCCATTGAGACTGAGGAGTCAAAGACAGCACAGCGTGGTGGTAGGTATATCTGATGTGACTAGCAACAACATCATGCCTTCACCACTGGGCCAACAACAATTCCTCATGCCTTTGATGTTGACAGTTACAATAAGATATCTGGGGTTCATTCTTCTACTATCTAGACCCTTTTTCTTCTGTCAATATATTACCAACTTGAATTATTTGAAAAGAAATTTTTGTTCCGTTTAACAAACTAACTTAAAAGGAGAAAAGTAAAAGATTCGTTGGAGACAGAAAATGAGTAAGTGTAACATAGAAAGAATAGTTTGTTACAGCAGATATATCTCTATTTGCACTTCTGCTATTATTAACATGTGCACTTAGAAAGATGAAACAAACCTTAAAGCCATATTTTTGCAGAGCCCTAAAGCTGATTAAATCAAATGCAGATGTGGAATTGGTGCAAAACAGATGCTGAAAAGCCATGTCAATATCCTAAAGGAATCCATTCCGTACCAGAAAGAAACTTAATTTCTACTATAAAGAATTTGATTATGTATTGTTATACCAAATGTGATTAATGTTTTGTGGTGATTAATCAACTGCAAAATATATAATTATGCCATCTGTATTTTTCCAGCTTCTTGTCACTTAAGAATTCCACTGGGGAGTGGGAGGTGGGATAATAAGTACTGGTGGCATTTAGAGTGCTTAAAACTGTACTCTGAAAGCCTGGGGAATCTAGTAACAAAGAGAACTGGCATTTATTCTAATAGCAAAACCTCTAAGCATATTAAGTAAGAACCCAGAAGACCCATTGGCTTGATAGCTACTTACGTGGAAGACCCAGTTATGGGGTTCAAACAGCCTGGGACCCATGAGAGCCTGCTCCAATTCAAAGGTAACCCATCAAGACCCCAGGAGAGCACTCAGGATTTGGCTTTCAGACCACCTCCTGCTGGCTGATTGATGAAACAGCCCTAACACTGATGCAAGGATCATCGACTGTCTTGCAGTTGCAGGCAAAGTGAAGTACATTTTCAGTGACAGCTGAGAGCAAAAAACAACACCAACTACAAAAAATCTAAAACAACTTTTCTTTTTTTTTTTCTTCCTTTTTTTTTTTTTTTTTTTTGTTTTTTGTCCCCTTGGCAAAGCACTGGGTTAGGTTCAGACCTGATGTAACACACTTGGCCCACAATGTCATTTATCAAAATGAAGAGATGCCTTTTCAAAATGTCATGTTCAATTGAAGTAAAAAGTCAAAGAGGTAAAAATAAAGGTTCCTTAGGCAAATTGGACCCAACCATACCACAGATACATGATCTGCATCAGTCTTTTATCTACTCTTAAGTTAAAATACATCATTTGGGAGATTGATCCTTTGTCTGCTTGGTGTTTGCAAAGGGAAGAAAATGTGAAGACTGAACCCAGAGTTTTTATGACTCTCACATGTTTTTAGGAAAATTTTTCTGGCAATATTTTCTTTTCAGCAATTGCTTATTTTGTGTTCTGATGGTGGCTTTTTTTTTTTTGGTTGGTTGGTTTGGTTTTTTTTATTTATCATACAGAGACTACGCAAGACATGTTCTAACAGTTCTCTCCCTTTTTATATGCCTCATTTGACACTGTTGTAAACTAAAATGCTGGAACACCACAAGTTCTTTACTGTGAGAGGGATTTTGATGACTGTGGAAATTGTTTTTCGACTTGTAACACTCTCCCAGAGTTTCACTGTAGCTTTGGTTAAATATGGTGCGTATGATGAAATTCAGTCACCTAGCTGTCAGAAGCATTTCCAGGCTCATTACACCAAGTGGTGTACATCCCAGGGGTGGGCACATAGACTTTTTGTAGATTCAACAAAGAATTAAACATTTACAAAGAAAGAGAAAGGGGAGGCACTCCCCCACATGTACTTTGAATCTTGATCATTGTGTAGTTTTGAATATATGAGTTGTGGGGTCAGGAGGAAATTAAAGGCAAAAAGCTTGAAATTCTAAATCAATTAGTGTGTTTATTTTATGTTACTGGAAAGAAAAAGTGTTTAATAAGCTTCACAAATAGATAAAAGTCTATTTAAAAATTTTAGACCATTTGAGTCTAAAAATGGAGCAATGCATGTGCCCATATACAGGCACCTACTGACATTTTAGGCACCCACAAATACCTGTTAGTGTTCACCTGTAACTCCAGATGACCATAGTCAACCGAGAGATAATGTGTCATATCTACCAGCTCCTTTCCAGACTCTGTGGACAACTTGGATATCAGGGATATCACAGGCTCTGACACTGCATGCTTGTTTATGTATTTGGCACACCCCATGTCTTTTAGTATACAGATCTCTATACTTATCAGCCTTTGAATTCTCCCTTCAGAAACATATCTTTGTCTCCCTTCTTATGTTCTGTCTCTCCCTTGCCTTTTTAATTTGTAACACATTTATACAAATCTCTCCAACCTGATGTGCTATGGAATTGGTCTTGATTGGTTCAGGCCTCCTGCAGCTCCTGTGACAAAAAACATAGTGATGTTACTAAAGTTAGTCTCTGGCATAACTCATGAACTGAGAGACATACAGGCTGATAAAAGGAAAGAAAGATTGTGCTTACATGAACACGTGTTTGGTAATGAGCAATAACAGGGGAAAAAATAAACTACAATAAAAGGTGCATGACAGTTTGAGTTTGGGTGATATATACTTGGTTTTAAAGTTGCCTCAGTGTGTCAGTGTTTTATTCATGGCTGCCAGCTAGTGTGAATGCAGCAGAAGCTAGTGTAATGGTTTGAAATATCTGTGCAGTTATGTTTTAGGGTCAAGTACCTTTTTAACATGCTTCCTGGTTTAAAGAAAAAGGAAAACAAGAGGGAGAAAGGATATGGGGACAAACGCAAAGGAAAAAGTATACTTCTAAAAGAAGAACATAAAAAGATAATGAAAAGACAAAAATATTTGGAATTTAACTACTCTGTCCAATGTAAGACAACTGGATAGCTACAGTATCCCATTTTTATCTGCCGTTTACTCCCTTTTAAGTGTTCTTTAAATTGCAGAACATCTTGGGCAACAGCAGAAGTGGCTGGGTGTCATAATGTCATCTTCATCACCTTTTGTTCATTCCTTACGTACTTGCAACTTACTAGTCACAACTATTGTGCTCGTTCTTTGTGGTACAGGTTGGATGAAATGTATTAATTAATGCGTCTGTATGTGTAAGCAAAACATTGATGACTGCATGTGTATGAATTATCAGCCGAAGTATTGGAAATTAACATAAGAACAGTAAATCTAAGTTAGGAAAGTATTTACCGGAGATGTCTTTTATCAGCAAAGAAAATAGATGCCACAAAAAGATGATTCAGACCACTGATGATTTTGCCTGGAATTCACCCCTAACTTTCACCTTAATAGAAACAAGGAACAATTGCATTGATTTTAGTGGTGATGAGATTTCTAATTTACTGCAGTGGAAGTGAGAAGAGAACTTGATTCCAGCATGCCATCTGTATTCCAGACATTCTTTCAACATGAAATGATCAAATTCTAAAGAATGGACAAAGCGCTACAAAATATACTGCAGGGAAACCACCTCAACAATTCTATGACTGGAAACGAAAGTAAAAAAACTCTGATGACCCAACAGGTCATTCCCATTGCTAATTTTTATGATTTTCTGCCAGTTGTTTTCTGCTAGTCTTGATTAAATATTCAGAAAAATCATTACTTATACATAAACCTAATCATTTACAGGTGCATCAAATAAAGGAGACTACAAACACTTTGTTAAAGGAAGGTGACATTCAAAAGATACCATATCTTGAAGTCCTAATTAGGCCAGATCATTAAGTTTGCATCCACTGGATGGAACTTGTTGCCAGATAACAGGAATCTCTCAAATGTTTGGGTTTTGTTTGGTTTTTTTTCATTCTATCCTGATTATTATCGCAGTACGAGTTCATTGTTTCAGATAAAATACAGTCAAACATTATTGAATTTTGAAAAAAAATAAATTAAAAAGTCAGTTTACCTAATTAAACTATTTTAAGTTGTAACTTAAAATTACAAATGTAAACAAATCTGAAAAACATGTCATGCAAATTAATTCTTTTTTTTTTCAAACGGATACATATATCTCAGTAGTGTTAACTCCTACAGTGCTGTGGGCAGGTGGATACACTTCTCTTAATCACACTGTACTAAGGACCTAACTGATTTCAGGTCACCTCATTTTGTCTCAAGTTTGATCTCACCACTGTTCCACTATGCATTTTCTCAGCCTTCTTCAGAGTGCCAAGTTCAAAGAACTTATTCAATCCCCAATTGCAATGCATCTAGTCTAGTTTCATTTATGAGATACATACTAGTTCTCAAATATTCATTCCAGAATAAAAATGCTGTTGTGAAGCTTATGCTTCCAGCTCTGCCTCTGATTACTTCTAGGTCCAGCTCTTGCCCCATTCACAAGTTCCGAGTTCTCAGCATAAGAAGCTGCTGCTTTAACGGAACCCATTTTCCAAATTGCATAATTGCCAGTAAGGTGTCTCAGCACTGCATGTATTCCAAGTTCGGGTTTACCGTTTGCATTAAAAAATTTTCTGTAGTCAATTTTTCAGTCCCTTTGTTTTGTTTTTGTCATAATTCATACATCCCATTTTCCTCTCCAGCCTCCTTGTACAGTTGTGAGTTCTGGAAATCACAAATTGTTTTAGGTCTCTGTTGCCTTTGAATTCTGGTGTTTTTTAACTTCAGTGAACCCATCCTGAGCTTGAATATGACAGTGTTAACCAGGCTTTTCATTTTGGCTGAAGTTCTGCTTCATGCTTTTGCTGAACACTATTTCCTACCATGTGGATATTAGCACAAAACTCAATAGGCTGTGAATTAATTAGTTTGGGATTTACCGTAGGCCAGAATGAGACATGCATAAAGATATTCTTAAATTGTTGGCTTTTTCTGGTTCTTTGTGTGACGCAAACCCACCTTACCTGAACATCTTGGCTGCAGATGGTTCTGCATGCACTAGTGTATTTACAAATCCTGTCCGGAATCTCAGGTCCCCTCTCATTGCCCCCCAGCCAGAAAGAAAAATTAAAAAAATAGTTAATTTAAGACTGTAATCTCAAAACCAGTGGTTAATATTAATTGGTACAAAGTATAGTAAATACATAGGAAAGGATCTCCTCTAGTAGAGGTTGCTCTCTTAGACACTGTAACTGCCTGGGGAGTCATTCAGGACAAGCCATGTAATATCAGCTGGCTATTCAATAGTTCTGGTGACATAAGTCAGCTTTGTCTTTTTCTGAAGCTTTTGTAATAGACTCTGATATCTTAAAACAGTGAAAACAAGTAAACATTTTGGAGGGCATAGCAATTGGAGTGACACATGACATACCTTGTGAATAAGTGTGACCTGCCCACTGATTATTTCATCGAAAGAATGAAGCTGCCCCTGTGAGCTATGAAACACAACAAGCTTCATAAACAGTCTCCTCCCTCAGAAAAAGAACAACTAACTGATTCTCCCTAACTTGCAGCAGTGCAAATAAAGATTTGTTCCAAAGAGATGACACAATGAGAAAACTGGTCTACATATGATCACATTTCATATGTGCTCACCTCCTGAAAAAACAGGTGAATTTACACAGAACCTTGTCCTGACGATGATGGTCACTTTGCCACAGATCCCATTCTTATCCAGCTTGGTGTCATAATGTGCTGGAGATGGACAAATGCATAAGAAATAGTTTCTTCTTGAAAGATATTTTAGTGAGAGGTTGCAGTACTTCACCCAAAGTTGACATTTGAATGTTTTCTTGTGTTTTCTTGTGTTTTCTTTTTCTCTTAATTCTTCTTTTCTTCTTTAAAAAAAAAATAATAATTATTTACGTTATTTATCATGTGAGTTTTATGGGGTTTGTTATCATATAACTACAATAAAAAGCAGAGGAAGAAGAAGTAAATAATGAATTACATCTTTGGGGAAAGGTACCTTTGTATTAAAAAAACCCTACAGAAAATTGTCAGAAAATAGTACATTAGACATTTTAAATAACTTGTTAATAAGTAATACTTTCCCACTGGCAATGCTTTCGGCAATAGAATATAATATATATATTTAGTGAAGAGCTTACTTAAAAAAATCTCAATAGTTTGCAAACATGAAATTATCTATGTCAGTTCTTATCATCTATCTTTAAAGAGTAGACATATACATCTCTTGATAAAGGAGTTCATCAACTCTTTAGACAAAGAAAACCACCTTCCTTCTTTAAAGCATTTGTTTCAGACCAGTGAAAGACAGCAGATAAAGTATAAAAACCTTTGAAAACTAGTTCCTGGCTTATCCGTTAAGAAACACCAATAGCAACAATTAAGCTTTCCTTCAGTTATGCTCAGTAGTACTGTATTCCTCAGTCTTTATACAGAATTCCCATGAAAGAAAGAATAAGTAAGTCCTGCCCTCTTTATTTCTCCTTTCTTCTCTTCCCTCCACCGACAGTGATCTAGAGCAGGGTGTCTATAGCGCATCTTGTGCGACTGATGCCAAAATTATGATTTTTTTATTTGCAGTGATCAGCACTTTTTACAGACCTACCAATCAGTAGTCATATACTCACATCCCTTTTTCACTACCAGATTAGGCTGAATATCAACCAGTTGCAAGAGACAGAAATAGAAAGATTCTTTGTAAATATTCATTCGGGAAGCCACTACACGCTTGTTTGAATAGGATATATAAGTCCTCTCATGTATTCACAAAATAAGGTGCACAAGTTTCTTCTAGAAAGGAGATGAAACAAATACTCCTGTGATAATGTATCTATACTCTATAGGTACGTGCAATTAATTCTCATGTGTCCAGCTGTGAAGTAACTATGCCCTTGAGGCAGAGACCCCATATGAGTTTGGGAATGATGTAAGACAAAGAAAACTTGAGGTCAGTTGTGACTGACTCATCTACATACCCTTTTTTAACATGTTCTTTACTGTTCATTTAGATAAACGTTTTGATTGTAAGGGATATCCCAGCAATTATGTAGTCAATGTTAATAGAAATTTGATTGCGATCTCACAGAATACTTGATTTTCCCCAGGTCCGTCATCCAAGAAGCAAAACCAATAATAAACAGTGTAAGTGGACAATTAGTGTTGATATTAAATTACTAACAAAGAAAAAATTTGCATAGTAATGGTTGGTAATAATGTATGAGCTCTCCATGGGCTGCAGTGTATTTGCACAAACTGCTCATCCAGTAACTCTGAGTATGAGAGATCTAAAGTTTCTTCTAATAATTATAAATATTATGCTACGTTCTGCTTATTTTGATGTTTTGTTTGTGTATATGTATGTGGTGAATTAATTTAATATCTAGACTGTCAGGAAACAGCAGTCTGTTTTGAGCAACCTGGTCTAGCGAAAGGTGTCCTTGCCCATGGCAAGGGAGTTAGAACTAGAAGATCTTTAAGATTCCTTCCAACACAAACCATTCTTTGAGTCTATGATTCTGTGAAAGCCACTCAAGAAAGCGGAGTAGGGAGTTCTGATACACACATCTTGGTATACTCTCCATAACGTACCGATGTTTTTCACAGAGGTGTCCTACACCAGCCCTTTCCTAAGCTAGTCCAAGCATTTTTCTGTAATATTGGTAGGTTCCTGAGGAGCCAAAAATAACTAGGGGGACAGGAAAGGCAGAATAAAGACAGTGTTAAAAAAACAATTGGAAATGGTTTATGAGACTCAGACCTCAACACCAAGTTTCTTTATGCTTCAATTATATCAGAGTCAAGTAACTTCTGGTCTGCTGGTCATACAGCCACTTTACTATCATGTGCAACCCGATATTAAATCCTCTTGAGAAAAAGTTTATATTATCTGTTGTTGAACCTTGCATAAATCAGAGCACTCATCCTCTGAACTGGAATTGCTTTGGGTTCAGCTTAGTTGTTGAGTCTCTCCCATCAGTCTGCCTTGAGACATAAAGTTAATACAGCACATGTGACTGCACAGTATGAAGTTCTTCAAATGTTTCCATATCAGGCTTTTACCCTACTTTAAAGGCATATACTACTTCTCACAGAATGCTCTAGTTCATTCCGAGTGCAAGTTCTTAAGAAAAAGAGAGGCATGGACCTTGATTCACAAAGATAAAACAGTAAATCATGGAAGATGAGCAGCATGTTATAGCTAAAATCTAATTGAAAGTGAGAACTTGGTGCTTCTTTTCTCAAACTATTCCTTCCTGAACAAATTTCTATAAGGTAAGTCAGTGTCCAATCTGATAATGTTACTTATATTTTGCATTTACTGCAGAATATTAGTATGTACAAGGACAGCCATCAAAGAATAATCCTATAAAGACCCATAGTCACTACCCTGTGGCAATATCTCCATGTAACTCGCATACTTGGAAAGCCATATGCACAGCATAAGACTTGAAGAGTGAGAAAGGATTAAGAGTACAGTTATTTCTGTAATTCTGATATTGAGTAACAAATCTGTAGAAATCCAAATCTGTTTTTGAATATAAATTCATGAGCCCTAGAAGGGGCAATTTTTAAATAAATTAGTCATGGTGAACAGTTTACCTAATTCTGTTACAATCTGGAAGTGAGGAGCTCGGTATGATAACTTTTTTACTTGATCTTTATTGTCCTGACGCATTTGCCATGTTGTTTCTTTTGTAATCAGCAGCTTTTTCACAGACAAGCAATCTCCCAATTTAAATAACATGCAATAGAGTAATGTGCTGAAGCCATATCCAATCAGTTTAGGCTTTATAGCCTCATTGCCCTGTTAATTTGTTAGGCAAACCTTACTGTTGCTTGAACAAGAACATAGAATTTTAGTCTGAATACAGTTTAAGAAGATCCCTAAAATTTAGTACATTTCCACAAACCAGGTTGTTCTGTTCAGTTGTTTGATATTCTTATGTTGAGACGGTTATCTCTAAAGATGAACAGAATCTTCACTTTATTATATATATCCATACAGGCAGACTATCTCAGTAGATACAACACTGAATTAGTATCAGCTCGGATGAGCTATGGATCTGAGAAAGGTCTCAAGCAATTTTAAATCTAGCTGTAATTACTAATATTTTTGTCAAAATATGAATACATTTCAATAATATCAGAAAAGCTACTTGCAACAAGTCTCACGGTGACCTGTATTAAAATTGGGAGCATAGCAGAAGTTATTTAACCTGCAATCCTGTAACTGCAAAGCACAATTCTTTCTTCAAAAAATAATTAAGTATCTTACAGAGATTTCCTGACCTACGAATCATAAACAACTTGGGCAGGTTTGTATGCAAGTGTTCTGGATTTTTTAATAGGACCAAACTCAGTCACATCAGCATTCATCAGTTATGCCTCAGGTTGAAAGGAGAAGGAATAACAAAATAAACACAAAACAAACAAACAAACAAACAAAAAAAACCAAAAACAAACCAAGCCAAAAAAACAACCAAAACCCAGAAACACGAGAAGAGGAGATCAAAGGACCAGGCGTGAAAGAGGGAAAAAATATTTTTCGAGTGCACTGCATTTTTTTTCTTGGTAATACATTCGCATCACAAGCCCTAAGCTAAGCAACCATCATATTATATGAATATGGTATAATTTTTTTGCTTAACAAATATATAAATATAATATATAAAAATATACAATATATATAACATACTATATATTACATATATATTATATATTGCATATTATATATTATACATTACATATTATATATTATATATTATATGTTATGTCATATATTATATATAATATATATTATGTATTATATATTATATATTATATTATATTCAATATTAATATATATTGTGTTATATAGCATGCATTATATATGTTCTATATTCTATATTCTACATTCTGTATTCTATATTCCATATTCTATATTCTATATTCTGTATTACATATTCTGTATTCTATGTTCTGTATTCTATGTTCTATGTGCTATATTCTACATTCTACATTCTACCTTCTATGTTATATATTATATATTATGGATTATGTATTATGTATTATATATTGTATATTATATACTATATACTATATATTATATATTTATATTATATATTGTATGTTGTATGTTGTATGTTATATATTACATATTTGTCTGACTTTTGTGAAAAGTCTCTTGAAAGCCAAAACAAGATTGTAAAGTCTTAGAAAACATTAATTTCTTCAAAGCATAGAAGAGCGGCACATGGTAGCAGTCCTTTAGGGTTGTCCTTCTCCTAGCATGGGTAGCCCATACACTGCAGTCCTTGTCCCAGTGTGTCCCTGTGAGCTGTGGGATGGACAGTATTCTAGTGTAGAGCTTAAGATGGAAGGAAAGACAAGTTCTGTGTTTCCTTATCAGAAGAATCTAGGTCTTTCTCAGTGACTGTAGCAGTAAATACAAGACATTGCCCAATAACTTAGTCTTTCCTCTTTTCTGCCAGTATTGAAGCCTTCGGCTTTAAAGTTAAGTCAAAAAGTGACCACTGACATCTGCGAACGAAAGTAATTGAACAAGATGATATTACTTGTATTCTTAAGATAAGAGTAGGAAAAAAACATAGTTTGCAACAGTCATTGTCTCTGTAGGAATAACAATTGCTCATTCATAATTTTATTTTTATGGTCTATGAGCTGTAAAGAGCATTTAAGTTCAACACTTTATACTGTATTAGGTAAACGCTTAAGAGGTAAATACTTCTATCCAACTTTGCTGCAAGCAAAGAAATAGACCATGAAAACCCAAGAGAATGGTCTTGATGTTTTCATGATATTATTTTTACAGAATTAAAGCTTCAATATTGGAGGTGTTCAGATCCTAATACTCAATATGCAAGCTTTGAAACATCACCAAAAGAAAATTGCATTGACAGTGTTATAAAAGAAAAGTATTATATAGTCTAAGGTTTGTATGTTCTGTCATTATGATACCAAAACTGTTTTTGTTTTCACTAATGTTTACATTAGAAAGAACTGGGAATCACAACGGCTGAGGTCTAACCACAGCTTTGCCTCTGTCTTCCCATCTCAATGTACTCAATCATTTAGGCTACAATTTCCATGTTTTAGTGTTTTACTATGGATATCCCACCCATAAGAAACATTTTATATGTTCATATGTTCACCTGGCTGCAGAGAGGTGGTTCTAAATACCTGTCACCTTAAAGTGAATAGGAGACTGGGTGCTTAGAATGGTTGATTAATGCAACAGAAGGTGATGTAAGTCACCTGGGGGATCCCTAAGCATTTGCATGCTGATTGAAGCGTTACTTAGAATTAGATGATAGGAAACACTTATCATTATGTATGTGAATTTAAGCACTTCTGCCCATGCAGGAACTAACAGTAATTAGTTCCTGTTAAAAATAATATAAATGAGTTCTCTAATTCAAACAGCACAGAATAGAGTTCAACTTTTGTAGTGTTGAATGGTCATTAAAAGGTCTACTGAAGTTCCTATCTTACACCATTGACAGTACTCCCAGTGAAGTTCTCTGTCTTGCTCAAAGTAGGCTACTGTTCAGACAGAAAGCAGGAACTGTGGCATGGAAGAACAACAAGATGGAGCTTGGAAATGGAGGCTGATATTTAAGGTACTATGTTGGAAAGAATGCTTGTGTTCCAGTTTCTTGTAAGGCTAAGGAATTTTATGTTAAACAGACATTTGAAATATCCTGCACTTCTAGCACATGAGTACATTTTTCTGCTTATTTCTATTTGAACATCCAGACAGGAAATATTTGAGGCACAGTTCTTAGTACATATCTCCCTTTACTAACTGTGTGATCAAACATTCTGCCCTAGAAAAAACATTCCCCTCATCCTGGATTCATGACTTGTTTTGTCATTTGAAGAGCCCCTCAATTTCAGGCTAGAAGGTGGTGTTCTAGCACCCTCCTACGTCTTTGGTTACTGTACCTCGTATTTCCTGGGTAGAATACTTGCAAGGGAAACAAGAGATGAAGTTTTGAATCCTTTAAAACAAAAAGGGACGTGAAGCCAGACTTCCTGGCATATTTTTTTGGCAAGTACACCTTGTGCTGTTCTCTTGATGAAAGCTGGATGATTCCAATATCAATGACTGTATTTTACTGTTAAAGAAGACACCTTTAGTTAATATGCAGAAATAACAGAGGTGTGTATGCCCACACACCATTCAGAGTTACCTCAAGTTCATGCAGGTGCTAAAGGCATACTTCCATAGTGAAATACAGGGATATTTCAGGATTGTAATGTGGCCTCCTTGTAGATTGCTGGTGCTTAAGAGAAACGCTGTTTTTCTGGATCAATGTTTCTGAGATTAGTCTTAGACAAGTTAATTGTACTCGTTCCTGCTTTTGCCCCTGCAAGAGCCCGTTCTCTTAACACCTGAATGCTACTAACTGTGAAGCAACAGTGTATGCTCCCATCAGACACACAGGACTGCTGGCTGATTAATAGTTAATTGGAAGAACCACATGAAAATTCTCACTCTTTTTTTTTCCCCCCATGCAAAATATCTCCATTTCTGCTTCCACTGCCAGAATGCTTTAAATATTTCCATGTCCTTTTGATGCAAATATGATAAACCAGCAACCAGAAAATACTCTTCACAGGGGGCAGAAGAAAATGAATATGAAAAAACCTGGAAGTTTTGCTTTTGATGTTTAAATGATTTGTGGTGGCAACCTCAACTGTGCTTTAATGACTATTTTACCCAATTAATTTCCTTAGGTATTTTTGCTATGCTTTAAAAATACATGCTCAGGTTTTGACTGGTTTCTCATTTTCTTTTCTGAAGTCCCTGTTGTGTTTTCTACACTGCGAACTGAAGAAACGTTGCTGCAGTAAATTCCTTTTGTTTTGCCTTGTACAAATCATAAAAGAGTATATTATCTTCATTTGTCTTCCTTCTTCCCACTCAAATATGTACAAGATTTTTTCAGATGATGACTAGGGAGAGTAAATATATATAATGATGTTTTGTGTTACTGATGAGAAATTGTCATGCCCTTACGTTAGACAGGGTGAGAATAGAGTAAGCTGATAAAACAACAGACAACATAGGCAATATTCTTTCTTGCAGTATACACAGTAATGGACTCTGAAGGGGGTCAAGGACCTTATCATCTCACAAAATGTTTAATGTCACTTGCTGAACTGGTTGTTGGAAAAAAAAATAATCCTTTTTAGAAGAAGGGTGTGCACATTCCTTCCATAGATTATATGGACCTCGTTAAAACAGGGAATAAATACCTCTCTACCCCAATATGTTCTTGAGATCATCTCTGAGACCCCTTCACACTGTTTTTACTCTGCTTGGTATGTTTAATGGATTCCCCAGTAGCAGAGCTGGAAGTTTTTCTTGTTGTCTCTGTAAAAGACCCCAAGAGTCTGGAGTATTCAGGGAAAAAGAAATAGACAAAGTCCCTGTGGGGACTTTGAGGCTTGACTTACAAAGTCAGTAGATTAAAATAACAAAATCTGTATAAATCAACTAAACAGCACGTAGGGGAAAGGAGGGTAATGTTCTGAAAATATCCAAAATGGTGTAAATTATGTGGAGTGAGAGGGACTGTTCATGGGTCACAAAAAGAATAACAAGTGATGGGATGGTATTAAGAAACAGGACATTTCCACTTGATAAAGCCTATTTATCCAGTGCAGCAATCTTCCAATGAACGGATTGAAGGCAGCTATTCTGACTCATTTATAGATGGGCTGAAAAATACATTAACAAACGAGCTGTAAATCTCTTCATTTCCTGAGTTAGAAGGAAAACTGGCAGGATCTCATAGTGGAACATAGCGGAAAAATAGTGGTATTTTACCTCTCCAGAGCCTATGATTCTATTACACATGGTCCCTTTCAATTATCGAAGCATCACGTGCTTATTTCAGCAACATGACTCCCATTAATGTCAAAGGGAGACTCAAGATTAAAAACCCCAGGTACCACTTTAAAAATGCAGGAATTAAAATGATGTATCATTTCCCCACTAGAGAAACCAATTCCCCAAATATGAGACCCCTTTGCATTTTCCTTCAACAGGACTACAATTGCTTATCCTCAGCACCCAAAAATAAATAGCGAGGCCAGATCTCAATTAACCAAGAGCTTCTGAAGGTGAGAAAGAGAAAAGCAGAGACATGTTTTTAACCATTAAAGAAATTAAAGACTTCACTTTTCCAGGGAGAATGTGATTTAAGGGCTAATCAGCACCATGGTCCCACACATTATCTAAGATATTGGAAATTACTGGCTACTAAACCCAGCTCCCAGAAACTCCAGGGGGAATCTCTGCAAGGCCTCTGATAACTTTGGAGTCTAGGCTTGAATGTTGCTCTCATCTTAATCAGAAATTTATCATGTGTGCATTCGTATATGTGTTTGCATTTGTATATATGTTTATTGCTGTATGTGCACATACTTACACACATACTTTGTCTCCATATGATTGCACACACATTACAGAATATATAACTCTTCACTTTAATTGCCTGCTTTTTTTGCTTGTCATGTGTAGCAGATTATGCTTTCTATGCTCTATTTTCCTTTTGCTGTATTGGCAAAGACTTAAAAATGCCCTATTTGCTTTCTTTTATCTCATTACATTATTCAGTGGTTTTCAGTACACATACATTCAGAAACATCAGCAAATAACCTACTTTCAAAGAGATTTAAGAAAAGCAAACGTGTTTGTTAAAGAAAGAAGCATAAGACTGACTCAGAGCACAAGCAAAATAGTTGCTGAGTGCAAAAGATTACCAAGGATACTAAAAGGACTACAGTGTCATTATTTTGCTAACGCCAGAAGTCACCATGATCTCCATACTCACAGCTGTTAACATAGAAAGTTAAGCTGACAGCTAAGATAGAAGAAGCATTTGAAGAACAGTGCACTGTCAAGGTTGGTCATCAGCTTGCTGTTGTCTGCTTGAGTTTTGAATAATCCCCTGGAAATACCCAATGCTCTCCTGTGAATACCAAGGCAAAACGTAAGGTGCATCTACCTTATGGATTTGGTAAGCAAGTGATACAAATGTGCTTTGTGTCAGTACTTGGATTCTTGCTATAGAAAGCTGAGAGTACTACTCGCTATAGAAATCTGAGAGTACCTTCTGCTATGGTGCACTGTCCATAGCTGACCACTGGCAATGTGGATGCTTAGGTCCCCAGCAGATAGCTCTTTATGGCTTGTGCAGCACATAAATGAGACTGGTACCTGATATGAATTTCACTGTTGGTAAATTCACAGTATGGACATATGATCTCAGAGCCATATGGGATAGAAATTCTGACTAGATATGGGCAAAATCTTTCTTCCAGGAGGATGGTTGAACACTGGAAAATCTTCCCAAAGGTCTTGTGGGATCTTTGTCCTTTAATATTTAAAGTCTGACCAAAGAAGATCCTGAGCAGCTTACGGTTCCCTGAGTGAGAGGCTAGGCAAGATAATTTCCAGCAGTCTCAGTAGCCTAAACTACTCCACAATTCTTTGATTTGCTAACAGTGGCAGAAAATAAATGTTTATGGCTCAATCTATAAGAAGGTGGAGCTGAAAATAAACACAGAAATTGTCAGTTTAAATGTGCCCGGCACTGTTTTCTAACAGTAAGGCCAACTGGCACGGAATAAGCTATGTCTGTATTATTAAAGGCTTTTCACCTTTGGAGGAAGGTGGATGTGTGAAAACTGGTCCCTGGCTTGTGCTAAGCCCAAAGTGTGTCTGGAAATTAGTATATCTCAAGTCAGTGAGATATATCAATACTCTCAAAAGTGTATTGGGGCCTGCTATTACAATTTAGTGGTGCAGTCAACTGACTGCTGGTATCCAGAAACACTCCATGTAAATGCTTGATATATTAAAACAGATTTAGCCATGACACCAGAGACCTATATACACCCAAAGTAAATGTATAAAAGTATTTACATTCTCGAGAATTATCACAGATAGGGTATCTGGAGTGCTAGTCTTTCTGGTGCTGTTTATGTTTGTTTGCCTGTTTTTTCTCACTCCCCCTCCCCACATTGAAACAGGGATGCTGTGGGGGTTTTCCCATTTTAAATTGTAACCTGCAGCTATGTGGTAGTACATGTGCCTAATGCTTTTAAAGTCTTATATAAGCTGATGTTTATATATATAGACTGGTTTGGTTTTATTAGTACAATTGAAATATGTGAGGGAGAGTGACTACACCAAACCCTTTATTTCAGGGGTGAAAGAGAAGGAGGAAAGTTTGAGACTAAGTATTGAGCTATGAGCAAGCATTTAATATTCAATGAGGGTCACTTTTAAAAAGTTTTGTTGTATTTTTTGTTCATACACTTGAGGGTATTTTCTTTGTTCCTTACCATTCTTTTTCCCATGTAATATGGGGTTTGGTTTCTGGGGGATTTTTGTTTCTTTGTTTGTTAGTGGTTTGGTGTTTTTGGGGGGCTTTTTTGGTTTTTTTTTTTCTCTAGAAGAATCAATTTATGTTTCAGTTTGGTTTAAGTTCAAGAAATATCAAACAGGCTTATGTCTGTATGATTTGTTCTTGGCTTCAAGGTTCTTACTTTATCTTTCAAAGTAACATTGAAGATCAGATAAAAAAGAGGGAAAACTGAGCAACTAGGAGGAAATATTTGGAAAATTATGAAAAATGAAAAATTTACTCACCTTCAACTTTATATGTTTTTCACCCTTCTGGCACAGTCTTATTTTAATGACCTCTCATATAAAACAAAAGCATTTATAATCAGGGTGTTTATAAGAAAATGGACACAATCAGTTGCTTGATATGAGTGAGGATGTACAAGGTTTTCTCAGTGAATATAAGAAATTGCTTTAATTACGGTTAGTGACGGCAAAAAGTGCTTCACTGAACGTTCAGAGCAGTGAATGATTTGGTTTATCCACAAGATACGTTTCGTTCTCGTTATCACCTTTGAAATGTAGCCACAGTTATTGACTCTACTTCAGCAATTTACTTCAGTGAAAGGCAAGTTCTGACTCCCCAGTACTTCTGCAGGAGAACTTATGCCTTTTGGCATTGATTGAAGTCCAATGAAGAGTTTGTGCATCTGCCAAAGAGGCCTCATTGTTACTGATCTGTGCTGGATTTAAACAAGTTACTTCAGGGTGACTGTGCAAGCTATCACTCCAGTGAGCTTTTCTTTCAATACGTTTTTCATATTGAAACTAAACCCAGTTACCTCATGAATGAACATAAAATAAAGCAAAAAATATGCATAAGGAAAAAATTGTGGATTTGTGTTGGTTTTCTGATGGCTGCTTTTTTTCTCAATGGTGACCAATAGATGTTAAAACATATAGAATGTTAAACACTGAACGGGTTTGCTAAATGGACTACATAGAGCACTGCTGAAACAATTTGCTGATCCAGAGGGCACATGTTCAGCCAAAAAAAAAAAAGAAAAAAAGTAAGAAATTTTATGTGTCCTAATGTCAAGGCCATTAATGTGGTGAAATTATAAGTTAACTCCCCGACATTTTTCATCTGGAGATAGAAAAGATTTTTTTCCCAAAAGACAGAACTGAGAAGGGTATATTCATTACACAGTTGAAGTAAAAATCATGCAGTAGAAAATATAGGTAGTATGGCTGATGAACAAACAACAAAGTAGATTCTTAATCTTTTTTTTTTTTCCTTCCTAACCACTACATTGTTTCCTTTTATTCCTTTCGTAAGGGCATAAAAAGAGCAATACAAATTCCTACAATGGAAAAATCAGAAGCAGACAAAGAAACAAAAATTTCGCATTAACTATGTTACTGTATCATACTTTGACAATTTTATACAGTCTTTAGACAGACAACCCAGAAAAAGTTCATAACCTCCCTTTCAGAATCATTCTGAATAGCCACTAAAATAAGTGAACATTACAGTGCCATAACAATGACTTTATGAAAGGGATTACACAGTATGAACAGTCATAACTCCATCTCATTGGGAATGACAGTTTCAATCTTTCAGGAGTAGAAGTAGTAATGCTGAAGTAATGCTTTGGTATTGCAACATCGAGAAATAACACTAAAAGGGAAATGCATCTTGAGCATAGGTGGTAAGTTATCCATGATCTGAAGCTTATAAAAATAGTTCTGAAGTATACTGCATGTATTGTCTTTGCCTGTTCTGGAGCTGCTTTAAAGAAGCAGGCAAAAGCAGTTGATAGTCCATTCTATCCAATTTCTTGTATCCATCTGCAAGACGTGCTGATATGCAATAGCTGAATCCATACGCTGTATTTCTTTACGGAGTTTTACAGCACTGTTTATAGACTGTTGTTTTATCTTAAAGGTGCTGTAGGTGCATGTTGGATGCTACTAAATTCTTTCATAAGCAACCCAGAAGTTTTCTTTAGTGTATTTTTATGTAAAGTGTCCATCAGGGCTAAAACTGGTTTTCTGTTTTTTGAACAACTGTGGCAAGCAGCTGTGGTAGATGGTAAGACAAAGATACTTTCAGTAATAGTTATCGACACTAATAGCAGTCAAAAATACACTTATTTTTCAAAACTAAATGCATCTCTTTGCTATTCCAACTCTCTAGATGAGAATGATAAATAACCAGACTACAGAAGACTAGGGTAGGAAGCCTTTGCCATATTAAAATCAAGTTTGAGTCCATATTTGTCCAGATTTGAGTTCTTTGATGGAACCTGTCAAATGTTCTTAATAACACTTCAAACCAGCAAACAGTAGTAACAATGAGTGAATGAAAATATGTAAAATGAACTGCACTAGGTGCAAAATAACAGTGTGTTCTGAAGGAGCAATGACTTCTGGTGAACAGTCCATCATTTCTGCATCCAAGTCAATGAATCCAAGGTTAAGGTCAAGAGTTTGGTCCTGATTTTCATGACTCTATAGAATTGGTCTGAACTAGTACAGATGCCCTCTTGATCTCTGTAAGCATAACATGATAAAATCAGAGATGGAGCATCCTGATTAGACAAGAGCTTGAGGACAAAATGCCTTGACAGTTGCCAAAGATATCTGAAAAGAACATGAAATTTCATCCTTTTGGAACACAAAATAAAGCTTTTTGTAAGTTCAGCATTTTAGCCTTCCCTCCTGAAAAAAAAGTTAATAAAAAACATACAATCAAACAGAATGATGATTGATTGACATGAACAGTTGGAGGGAGAGTAGAAAACAGCTTATTTTAAAGTAAGTATCTGAAACTCTCAGCTTCTCTCAGGTTCTGTAGTTTATTCTACTGACACAAACAATGCACCTCAGTTTTCTGTCTCTGCACCCACCTCCCTCCCTCCCTAGATGTTACTGCAACCTGTCTGTTTAGGTATTGTGAAACAGACATAAAAGGACAGGTATGCAACTAAGTTTTTCTTTACCATGTCCACAGTCACTTCAAGGCTTGCTCTGCTAGATGAAAAAATGGCAGAAGAAAAATGAGCTAAGAATTTCTAAACAGGCAATCTCTAAGGATGGAAGCAAAAATGAAGAAGCAGAGGAAAATCAAAGATTGTCATATGAGTCAGGTAATGAGAATAATTCAAGTTTATTATTTCTTCTGCTTCTCTAAGATCTTGCACCAAATATTACAGTGATTATTTATCATTTTCATTATACTGATGGTAGAGGATATAACTAAAATCGAAGCCTTTTTGTGCTGAGTACTTTTGAACATACAGGCCAGATTAATCTCTCTCAGTTTTAGAAGTCTGAAGTCATGTGACCTATTTTAACAAACCATTTTAGGATGAAATGAACAGCCCTGAGGAATAAGCAAAAGTGCTTATATCTCTCCTTTACTTATTAGAATGACTAGTTCATACTGAAATCTAACTGAGATGTCTAAACCTAAGTGAGATGAATTTTTCCCATTCTTTTCAACTAAGTTTATCATTCTGAAAAATAGGCATCTCATCTAAGCTACATGCCTAGATTCCCTCCACAGTCAATGGAGAAAAGTAAGTACCTCCTGAGGGAAATTCTTTCCACATTAGTCGGACATCTTTCTTTTGAGAGGAGAGCCCTTCTCCAGAAGTGTTTCTAGCTACAGGAACTGACTGGCTAAGGGCCTTCTAACTTCCAAGTGAAGTAAGTGGTATAGATCAGAGTCTTACTGAAAGCACAATGTCTTTTCCAAAGACATTATAATTATATATATAAAATAACAAATTCAGGGACATTTACTGTTGCCTTCGATAGAGGGTGGATTTCACTCTAATGGCTGGTTATAAGACAGATAGGGAAATATAAAGTAAGAATGAAAGAACAATAAAAGTGAGTGAGAGAGAAAATATAAGAAATAATTTCTCCAAACCCTGTGAGAAATAAACACATTTACAACTATTTTATGCACAGTTAAATTGAGATACAACTACGTTTAGTTCCAAAAACAAAGCCAGAGTGAGAGAGACAGTAACGGGCACCAGAAATTCTGAAATGACTGCATATTGGATGAGAACCCAACTTAGATGAGAAAACTCCATCTTGTGAGAGTTTCAGCCCACAGGAATGAGTGCTAGAAAATGCCTGGATTTGAAAACACTCAGGAAAAAAAGGAAAGGAAAAGAAAAGAAAATAAAGGAAAAGAAAAGAAAAGAAAAAAGGAAAGGAAAGGAAAGGAAAGGAAAGGAAAGGAAAGGAAAGGAAAGGAAAGGAAAGGAAAGGAAAGGAAAGGAAAGGAAAGGAAAGGAAAGGAAAGGAAAGGAAAGGAAAGGAAAGGAAAGGAAAGGAAAGGAAAGGAAAGGAAAGGAAAGGAAAGGAAAGGAAAGAAAGATCTTGCATGATAAGATTCTTGTCTGACAGAAATAAGTTTCTTAGTTCAGCTTTCTGAGCTCTTAGTTCAGCTATCCAAATAAACATTATTTCTAGCCTTAACTCTGATTCAGCTTCTATTTAATTCACTGTTAAATACTGATATAAAATGAATAAAAGTTGCTGTAGTGCTTTTACTTTTTTTTTTTTTAATTCAGGTAGATAAGAATTGAATTATTTTCCTGTTTAATCTTGACTTCTGTCCTTATTTTGCCTTCAATTGAATCACTCGAGCAACCTGTTTACTGAAAACCAAACAAAATAGCAGTTGCTCCATTCTCAATATGAGGCAGTATACAGATTTTTGGAGTTAAAAATTTAACAAGGTGGGTAAGCATGGCACTGTCTTTCCTTCTGCTAAAGCAAGAAAGCAAGAGGTGTGCTGCAGTTTCACACACACATACGTATTAGCTGCCTCTTTCTTCCTTTTTTTATTTAAAATTCAAACAAGTGCAGGCTTGAGAAGAAGATATAATTTGAAGCCAGCAAGACTCACCCCTCAGGAATTTTAGATACTGTAATATGAATGAAAAGCTAGCCTGATGAATGACAGTCACACACAGGAATCATGCATCCAGCATCTATATGCATGCATGTGAATACACACACATAATGTCATTCAATGCCAAAGAGGAGGCATGATTCTGTTGCAGTTCATTTTCTCAGAATAAAAACTCTTCACACAGCTTTACTTTTTGTGTTGCCCACATTATTTCTGTAAATCGGCTGAAACGAATGACACTGTAACAGTATAGAGTATCTGACATCCCTACCATGAAATTTAGGTAACCATTGATTAATCTCCTATAAAATATACCTATGTCCCTAAAGAAGGTGTTGGGTTAAAAAATCTCTAATCTTTCTTTGCTTCCTCTTTCTTTGATTATTACTTGAATACATATTTAAGGATGTGGATTTTTTTTTTTTTTTTTAATGTGGTTTGGGTATTTAAGTAATTATGCTTTTTTCTTTTTTTCTTTTTATTTTTATTTCAAGAATTAGAGCTTAGAAGTACAAACAAACAGGCAAACAGGGAAGAAAAAGCCCACCACCATCAAAGTACTGCAAACTTGAAATAAAATGCAGATAACTGGAAACAGAATTGCAGCAAAGTCAATGCAATGTTTGCCTAGAGAAGAAGGTAAGTTCGGTGCTGCAGACTTCTCGGAACAGATCTCCCATCAGTGTAAACTGATGCAGCTCCACTAAAGTCAACTTACACCAAATGAAATCTTCTTCCTTCTTTATTTTGTTTTATCTATCTTTGCATTGCAGTGTTGCTGCCTACAGAGCCCAGTGGTGAAGAACAGCAGGAGTCACCTTACAGAAGCTTTTGTATATTTGCAGCTCAATGCCAAATGCCTTTGGAGGTCTGAAAGAATGGCCCACTACTACAGATCATTTGTACTTCTTTCTGTATCAGCAATAAATTCCAACACACATTTCTCTGCTGAGTAAACAAATAACAATAACAAAAAGAGAGAGCAATTTTCATTTCTCTGCTGTGTAGGTAATATTCCTAAAACCAGGCCTCTAGAGTTGGTTGGAAAAAGACAGGAAAAGTCTTTCAAGTCTTTCCAAAGCTGACCACTGTGCTAGGATACAATGCAGGAAGATAAAGCCAAACACTTCCTTGAAGCACTCTCTAACCTAAGGAGTTGCATATGTAAAGCAATTTGCAGCTAATATTTTTTTTCTTTCCCTTTTTCCTCATCTCTGATAAAAACAGGTTTGTTTTACTTAGCGATATTTGTATATTTAAATATTGTTACCTGCCTCCTCTTTCTCCTTCCCTTTTACTTTCCTCTTCTGTTTTCTCTTTCCAGTTCTATTTTCTCTTTTTCCCTTTTTCTCCTTCCCCTATTAAAAAAGAAAAATAAATCTCGTTTTATGGGTAAAGTAGAAAGATATCTTATGTATGATGATAGAAATTTATTGTTAGTATAGTTGAAATTCTAACAATCTAATCCAAGAATCGTTATTAGTCAATATCGTATTATTACAGAAAAGAAACAATAATAATTATAGGATTAAAACTTTAATATACACATATTTTAGTTTCTGCCCATCATCTTGCTATTATGGTCACCCTTCCCTAACGTCTCTGTTTCTCAAGGTTGGTGGCTTCTTTCTGGTGGTGGTACTAGTGGCACCAGGGGATTATGGTGGGCATCTGGAGTCTTGGCTAGGAAAAATAGCATGCTGATGTTAACGTTTTTTTCTCCTCTGGGATCTATTTGAGGTTATTTTTACATGCTTCTAAACATACTTTTGCATCTTGTTCTTCCTTCATTTGTGTGCACCTCTGTGTTACACCTAAATGTGCTATAGATATTCCTTTTTATGAATGTTAGATTCTATTTCTTTGTTCTCTTTATTACCCCTGAAAGTAGTTTTCACCCAGCTCCAGGTCTGTGTTTCTTTAATTGACCATGGATAAGTTGTTTATAGCTGTGGGGTCTTCAGTCCCTGCCTATAACCCACCTATTATCACCCCACACCTCTGCACTGCGTCCTATGTTCCCAGTTCTCAAGGCTTCTGCTACAATATCAGGTCTGCATTTCTCTACACTATGTCATTATGTCAAAGCCCTAAACATCTCCTTCTACACAGAATAACTTACTGTTGCCATCTGTATATAGCTGTGGTTGTATCACACAAAGATAAGCGGAAGTAAACCAAACCAGTCATGGTCACCTTGTAATTAGAAAAGTTGCAGTTATAGCTAAACCATATGAAACAAAGCTGCAGGCAGGTTAAGAAAAGTTCAGCTAGTGCAAGCCCGGCAAGCCACAGACCTGGGGCCTTGGAAACACATAACACAGCCTGTGGCCTGCTATTAGCAATGGCAATAGGGTATTACAAGGTTAAAGAGTAACACCCTTCTTCTAATTCCCTCTTATTCATATTTCTCCTCCATATTTCCGTTTTTTCTTCTTCACCTTCTAATTTGTTTTCCTCTCCTGTTTCTTCTCTTCCACCTTTCTTCTTTGTTTCCCCTTTTTGAATTTATTTCTCCTTTCCCTCTAAACCTGGATCATAAAAATAATTACTGTACTGCAACATTTACATTCCAGAAAGCTCTCCTCATATCTCCTGCACTGCTTAAACCTCCACATCACTCTCTAGCTTCCCAAAAGCAGCCTGCTAAAAAGGCAATGATTTTAAAATATAGGATATGCATTTGCAAGGATTAGACATGTATTATGTTGGCATTTCTTTTCTTTTTTATCTCAAAGAAGAAATAAAGATGAGTAGATTTGTTAAATAGTTTTCTACTTTTTTAAAGTCCTGCAGTGAAAAATGTTTCTCTAAGAAAAATTGAAGGCCAAATCTTGGGATACAGGCTAGTTTCTCAAATACCTCATCTCTGGTCAATAGAGAATGGATTACACAGGTGATTAAGAGCATGGACAGGAAAGTTGATTAGTCTCTCATGGCTTTTTTTACCAACATTACTTCGAGCAGCCTAAAAATTGTTGTATAAAGATCAGACTTAGTCACTGACATGACCAGAGAAGAAAAAAGGTATTACTTAAGGCTGTCTGAACACAGCCTAGGCAGATTAGAAGATGAGATCATAAACCTGTTATAATTTGTGGAAGTACAAATGAAGGATACTGAATGAAATGAAGTTGCATTTCATAGCATATTGCAAATTAGAAAAGATAAAAATTGACTGTACACATACTGTAACATTTACAGAAAGATCTTAATGATAAAAGTGTCAGGCATTTTTTTTATTCTTTTCCAGGGATATCTGAAGCTTAAAGATAAAAACAGTGACTTAATAATTATTTCTGTCTAGTTATAACTTCAGTACATACTTGTTTTCTGGACTTCGAGTTCTTCCGCTTTTCAGATCAGAGGAAAATTTTCTACTGAGTGTACTTGTTGATGCTTTCAGGATAAATTTATGAGTATTTAAAATTTTAAATATTTGAGTATCATGAGTATTAAATATTTTATCAGACTATACATAAAAGATTGGGAGGTTTGTGTATATAAATTCAAATATATAGACGTATGGGAACTGTTTTGAAAGATACTGATAATCAGGGTTAAACTTCTGATCTTCTACCTACAGGTATACTCAATAGGTGTTTGCAAATTAACAGAATGGAAGCATATTTGATGTAAAAAAAAAAAAAAAAAGTATTTTGCAACAAATGAGGGAAGCTAAGATTTTGAAAATCATAGAATCATAGAATGGTTTGAGGTGCAAGGGGCCTTAAAGATCATCTAATTCCAACCTTGTTGCCATGGGCAATGGCCCCTTCCACTAGACTAGGTTGCTCAAAGCCCAAAGGGATTGAAAAGTAGATTAATACCAGTATGTATTGCATAAACTTTCAGGGTACTTGTTCGCTTTAATCTACATGAGATATTTCTATTCTATCTTGAAAATCAAGCATCTAAGTTTTTCTTCTTTTACTCCCAGATACACTAACATTAGAGAGAGATTGCCTTCAGGGTGATCATACTATGAAATATGGTCAGCTGAAACTTATTTGTGGTGGGAAAAGTCTTGCATTTATACATCACTCTCTGTCTTGCAATTTCTACATCCTCCATCTCTATTTTAGAGTTCCTCTATTCAGTACAATGAATAGAGTTCCTCTATGAAGTACAATGAAAAACAAATTTTACCTTTCTTAAAAACTGAAGTGAGGAATATTACTAAATACTCCCCTTTAACAAAATCAGATTTAATTCCACTTTTGAAAAAAAATAGCGAAGTTTTCTATTGATCTTTCCAGCAATTTTTTTATTTCTGTTAAATATACATGTAAATTCATCAATATAATAAGCAGTAGGATCAGTATTCAATCTTTGCCTTCCTGGTATCATGGATTAAGAAGTCTATCCTGGTTGACGTCAAGAACAAATCTTTTTATGGGACACAATGTAGATCCAAATATCAGAAAATGCACATTATAACATCATTCTTCAACTGTATATTCTACATGTCATTTGTACCAATTACACAAGCATATACCTTCTATTTTGACCCCAGAGCAAATATCAAGCAGTGACAGCTATGTTAATCCACCCTCAAGGCTGGACTTCTGCACACCTGTGTAGACCCAATGTCTCACAGCAATTTTATTTTCAATGGACCTATCTGCCAGTCTATGACTCAGAGAGTTCTTCATCACTTGTATTTTTAAATAAATTGTTCATAAATTTCTCAGAGCAGTAAAAAACTTTTGCCTGGTGCCTTTTGGCTGTAGTTTGATTGTTCTGCATATTTGAAAGATGACTTTTTTGCAGTCACTCACCCTCTTATACACACCACATATATGCTTATATACAATAGATATGAACATGTTCCTTTTCTCTTTTTGTTTTTAATTTAGTGATGAGAGAAAATGAGAAAGTGAGAGTTGTGAATATGTATGAAATAGGAAAGAAGGATGGGGGCAGGGAATCCAAACACATGAAAACACCGCATTATAAATTCTACACAGCAGTAAATTCTGACTGTTCGAGACATCCATTTACCATTTATCAGGCTGAAAAATTCAAGTGTTTCATTTGGAAATTATGGCCATGTTAATTCCTCAAACTTCTTTACTGGCTTCATTCAGGTCACACTCTTAGCAAATTTGGCCCTGAGTTCTCCAAAGCTTTGTAGAAAAGTATTTGAAATATGACATTTTTTGCAGCTACGCACCCTCAGTCACTACCCAGGATTTATCATGCCCTACTATTATGCCTCTTGCTACCATCAAGAAAGGAATGGGTGGAGAAAGAGATTTCATTATGGGTAGTTTATCTCTACAGGCAGGATGTCTCTGAGAACAGAAGAGAAAGAGTGCTCCATCTCTGGTCTGATAAAATTCTTGTCATCTGCAGCTTTCCTCTCAGATTTTTTTCTTATTTGGGAGCATTTCATCTAAATCACAACTCTTTGGGCAGTCCTGTGTGAATCATAATCTGCTCTGATACCACTATCAGTGGAAATGGTGCTGTCAACATTTATGTCAATGCTGAGGTTGTAATTTCTTGACAGTAATGTTCCTCACTTGATATAACTCTCTCTGTTCGACCTGGCAGAAGCTCCTAGGTGCTGTCTTGCTGAGTGTCCTATGCTATCCATGCATGTGTGAGTTTGAAAAGTCATAGCATTGTCCATGCCACATTTATTGGATCTGGTAACAGGTGTTTTGCTTATTTAGAAGAACAGAAATAACCTCAACAGTACTTTCAAATAAAAGGATAAAATTCACTGATACTAGAGCTGGTTTTGGAGGGAGAGGAATGGGATTGCTCAGTCATCAAATTTCCATTCTGAATTTATAGGCAAATATGCACTTGGAGTTCAGTCTGTAGATGTCATTGTTGTGTGTCTCATAACTAGCATATAATTTCCCTACACTTTAAAGTAAATTAAAATACTTAAAAAAAATAAAAAAGCCAAACTGCCCCCAAAATTACAGCTTGTCATGAGCAGAGATCAGAAAGATCAAGAACACTACCAACAGACTATTTTCTAACCTTCAACATTGTTCTTCCTTTTAAGTGCAGGGACAAGAAATTCATATGTATATTTGCCAATTCCATGTAAAGTTTTAATATAAATGAAGTATGAAATCCCAGATATAAAATACAAAGTGGAACAAACGCAGAAAAGGGCTACTTAGAAGGTCAAGAGAATGGAGAAGCTTTCTTAGCAGTCTAGAAAGCTTGGTTTGTTGAGCCTTTCAAAATGAAAGGGATATGAGAGAGGATTTGATTGCTGACTAAAATAACATCAGGGAAGTTTTAATGGGAACATGAGAGAAAGAAAAGACCTATTTAAGCTAACGGGCAATGTTTGCACAAGAGAAAGTGGGTATAAAGTGATGAAAATAAATTTAAACTTGAAAGTGAAAGAATATTCTTACTCATTAGAGAAACTATGTTCTGTACAAATCTACCAACCAGAGACTTGGGAGCAAAAAAAATCCTGATCTATTTTAATATGGAAAGTAAAAGATTTCATACTACATGTTCATGCCAAAGCAGAAACTTTAGGACCTCACATGCCTCCTCCTGTATCTATTATTATTTGGAAAGGATGGGGAAATTCAGCAGTCTGTTTATTTATCCATGTTTTGAAAATTGTATTTGCTGTAGTAAGTAAATTGAATACATAGTTAAGTCACACATCACTTCTTAAAAAGGTTTAGTACTCCAGTGGGTGGCATGGACTTCTGGTCGGCTACAAGAGGAAATCAAACAGATACAAAGGCAAAAAAGATGTGCTTGCAAAGGCAGACTATATTCTGTAGCAGTTCAATTCCAGTAATTTTCAGTGATTGGTACCAGCTTTGAAGTTTGGTTGTGTTTTTTTTTTTTGGAAAGTACTCAAGCTGAGACTGAAGGGAAGAAACACTATATCTTTTACAGCATGTCGAGTAATAAACTAACATAATTCCCCGTTTATTAGAGTGAATCTTCGTTGTAAGGACTATTTGGAAAAAAAACCCGCAAATTATGAAGCAGTCTACATAATAGCTAAAAGACAAACTTCTTGACTTTGTCTGAACTTACCCTTTCTTCAACCAAATCACATTACTTTACTGGCTGTACACAAGTTTTAAAAAGACAGTTGGTAAAATCAGTAGGCTGCCTTCATACTCCAAAATCTTTTCATTACTTTAATAGTCTTACGGTCCAACTGGAGTCCTTACTTGATGAGTAGAACAACCAACTTGGTAGACATGTATTCAATACCGGAAGTGTCACTAATCCTCAACTTTAGCAGGTGCTGCTCTCATGCATATATCACTAAATCTTGAAACACGTCTTAACCGGAAATCTAAAACTGGCAAAATTTTCCAGGTGTTTTTACGGAATAAGTATGATGGCTCCTTTGTATACAAATATCTCAAGTGTTGCATTCTTTTGTCTTGGAAAGAAAAGGTGTTATGTTGTAAACACAAATGATCAATTAAGGTATGTAATGGTCTTAATTGGTTTTGGATAATTATAGATTCTGATTTACTTCCCCCACCACTTCCCTACCTCCCAGTTTAAGTTCTGCTGCAAGTTTCATCTGGATAAAGTGTTGGTCCATTTGGTCATCTGCCGCTGTCATTAATCTGTTCTACAGTGCTCCTGCAAGATTATAGCGCTCTCTGTTTCAATAATCTTATAGGCAGCACATGTAAATCTATTTCAAACTTTGTCTTCCCTTATAAATCTCTCCCTCTCTGGAAAGCTGACCTTATTTTTACTGAGAATACTGCATACAGCTTATGGTGACTGCATTCTTCATACGAGATAGATAGAGCATGATGTGCTACAAGCTTCAGTTCTCTGCCTTGGCTTGGCTTGCTTTGCCCTGCATCTCAGGAGAATTAGTACACTGGTTTATCAATGACTGCAAGATATATGTTAGATATTCTTTTTGCCAGCAATCTGCATTTTAATATGGTCTCAGAATGATGTTCGTATTTGCAACATTCAGCCACCTTGTTCCAGCCAAATAAGCCTCCTTCTCCACATTGCTGGGATTACATATCAGGTCGTTACATAGCCTATGAAGAATCAAATTCAAATTGTTGCAAATGTGTCTGACAGGTTTTTTCTTAGTAAATTCTGAGGCTTTGAATGTCTGACAGAAAGTTGCAGCTTCAGATACCTTCATCTTCTGTGGTGCTTTTGTCATTTCATGTTCTGTTTTTCCTTCTTATATGTATCTTTTATTTTGATCTTTTTAATGTATATAAAAGGTTTTCCTTAAAAAAGAGGAGATTTCCAATTATGATTCCTATATTTTGATTCCTATATATTCCTAGGGGCTCTGGAGCTCAGATAATTTTTTCATCGATTCTCCAGGACAAAGGGGAGGACCTTAAAAAAGCTAGGCGCCTTTGGCAGGTTAAGAAATGGTTAGAATGGTGGTGCCATAGTCAGGGGTTTGGCTATTTAGAACATGGGGCTCCATTTGGGAGGCCAGGTCTACTGGAGGCTGGTGGAGCTGGTCTGACAAAGAAGGGGAAGAGCTGTTTTGGTAGGAGGCTTGCCAGGCTGGTCAAGAAAGCTTTAAACTAGATGTGTTGGGGGAGGGGAGCATTGATCCATCCCAACGCTCCCAGTCAGTTGCCAGCACCTGTAATAAGTGCTTGGAGTTCTGTAGAGATGTTCCAGCTGCCCCAGCCATTGAGTTGGCTTCATTTGGAGCTCGGCTTGTTTGCCTCTATACAAACGCCTGTAGTATGGGGAACCAGCAAGAGGAATTAGAGATGTGTGCAAGCCTACAGGAATATGATGTCATTGGTATCACAGAAACATGGTGGGATGGCTCCTATGACTGGAGTGTTGGAATGGAAGGTTACAGGCTGTTTAGAAAAGACAGGCCAGGCAGACGGGGAGGGGGCGTTGCTACCTATGTCAGTGATAGGTTGGAGAGTATGGAACTCTGTCTGGGGATGGGTGATGAGGTAACAGAGTGTTTGTGGGTCAGGATCAAAGGGAAAACAGCAATGGGGGACATTACGGTGGGGATCTGTTACAGGCCACCTGATCAAGAGGACTCTGTGGATGAAGCGCTCTACAGACAGACAGGAGCAGCCTCACGCTCGCATGCCCTTGTCCTCATGGGGGACTTCAACCATCCTGACATCTGTTGGAGGGACGGTATGCCCCGGCACAAGCAATCCAGGAGGTTCCTCGATTGTGTGGAAGACAACTTCCTCTTTCAAGCAATAGAGGAGCCGACAAGGAGAAGCGCCATGCTGGACCTCGTGCTCACCAACAGGGAGGGACTGGTTGGAAATGTGACGCTCCAGGGCAGCCTTGGTTCTAGTGATCACGAGATGGTTGAGTTTGAGATCCTCAGGACAGTGAGAAGAGCGTGCAGCAAGCTCACTGCCCTGGACTTCTAGAAAGCAGGCTTTGGCCTCTTCAGGAACCTGCTTAGTAAGGTTTCATGGGATATAGTCCTATAGGGCAGGGGGGCCCAAGACTGGTGGTCGATATTCAAGGATCACCTGCTGCGTGCTCAAGAGTGTTGCATCCCAACTAGAAGAAAGTGCAGCAGGAGGGCCAGGAGACCTCCATGGATGGACAAGGAGCTGCTGAGGAAACTTAGAGGGAAAAAAGAAGCTTATAGAAGGTGGAAGCAAGGACAGGCGGCCTGGGAAGAATATAGGAGCATTGCCTGGGAAGCTAGGGACCAGATTAGGAAAGCTAAGGCCCAGCTAGAATTAAGTTTGGCAAGGGATGTAAAAGAGAACAGGAAAGGATTCTATAGATACGTAGCAAATAACAGACAGACTAGGGACAATGTGGGCCCTCTCCAGAAGCTATCATCAGGAGAACTGGCTACCATGGATTTGGAGAAGGCTGAGTTTTTCAATGACTTCTTTGCCTCAGTCTTCACCAGCAAATGCTCTGACCACACCACAAAAGTCTTGGAAAGCAGATGCAGGGACTGTGACAATGAAGACCTTAGGCCCACTGTAGGAGAGGATCAGGTTCGAGATCATCTTAAGAACCTGAACGTGCGCAAGTCCATGGGACCTGATGAAATCCATCCACGGGTCCTGAAGGAGCTGGCGAATGAAGTTGCTAAGCCACTGTCCATCATATTTGAAAAATCGTGGCAGTCAGGTGAAGTTCCCGATGACTGGAAGAAGGGTAATATAACCCCCATTTTCAAGAAGGGGAAGGTAGAAGACCCAGGGAACTACAGAGCAGTCAGCCTCAACTCTGTGCCTGGCAAAATCTTGGAGCAGATTCTCCTGGAAAACATGCTAAGGCACATGAAAAACAATGAGGTGGTTGGTGACAGCCAACATGGCTTCACTAAGGGGAAATCCTGCCTGACCAATTTGGTGACCTTCTATGATGGAGCCATGGAACTGATGGACAGGGGCAGAGCAGTTGACGTCATCTACCTGGACTTGTGCAAAGCGTTTGGCACTGTCCCGCATGACATCCTTGTCTCTAAATGGGAGAGACATCAATTTGATAGATGGACCACTCGGTGGATAAAGAATTGGCTCGATGGCCACACGCAAAGAGTTGTGGTAAATGGCTTGATGTCCAGTTGGAAACCTGTAACGAATGGTGTCCCTCAGGGATCGGTGTTGGGACCGGTCCTGTTCAACATCTTTGTCAGCGACATGGACAGTGGGATTGAGTGCGCCCTCAGCAAGTTTGTCGATGACACCAAGCTGTGTGGTTCGGTTGATACGCTGGAGGGGAGGGATGCCATCCAGAGGGACCTTGACATGCTTGTGAGGTGGGCTGATGCCAACCTCATGAAGTTTAACCAAGCCAAGTGTGAGGTCCTACACCTGGGTCGGGGCAATCCCAGGCACTGCTACAGGTTGGGTGGAGAAGAGATTCAGAGCAGCCCTGCAGAGAAGGACTTGGAGGTGTTGGTTGACGAGAAGCTTAACATGAGCCGGCAGCGTGCGCTTGCAGCCCAGAAAGCCAACCGTATCCTGGCCTGCATCAAAAGAAGTGTGACCAGCAGGACTAAGGAGGTGATCCTGCCCCTCTACTCTGCTCTCATGAGACCTCACTTGGACTATTGTGTACAGTTCTGGTGTCCTCAACATAAAAAGGACATGGAGCTGTAGGAGTGAGTCCAGAGGAGGGCCGCGAGGATGATGAGAGGGCTGGAGCACCTCCCATATGAAGACAGGCTGAGAGAGTTGGGGCTGTTCAGCCTGGAGAAAAGAAGGCTGCATGGAGACCTCATAGCAGCCTTCCGGTAGCTGAACGTGGCCTACAAGGATGCTGGGGAGGGACTCTTCCTTAGGGACCGTAGTGGTAGGACAAGGGGTAATGGGTTCAAACTTAAACAGGGGAAGTTTAGATTAGATATAAGGAAGAAGTTCTTTACAGTGAGCGTGGTGAAGCACTGGAATGGGTTGCCCAGGGAGGTTGTGGATGCTCCATCCCTGGCGGTGTTCAAGGCCAGGTTGGACAGAGCCTTGGGCCACATGGTTTAGTGCGAGGTGTCCCTGCCCATGGCAGGGGGGTTGGAACTAGATGATCTTAAGGTCCTTTCCAACCCTTACTATTCTATGATTCTATGATTCTATTCTATATTTATATAATTTCACTCCCCCCAATCCTTCCCAAAAGGTTTTTATATGCCTGCCAATTTCAAGTAAATTTGATAAGGAAAGCTAAACCTAAGAATTAATTCCTAGAATTACACAGAAATTAAATGTCCAATAGAAAACACAAAAGCTCTATAGAAGTGCCACTAAATATGATCTCATATTTTTGTGGACAGCAGAGAACCCATAGAGAAGAAAGGTCTATAAATCCCACAGTTCCTGGAAAGCTGTTTGTCTGGTAAATTGCCTTTTAATAAATGGACTGGCCATACGGGATACATTGCAGTGCTGGATGGCACTGCAGTTTCTGTCCTATGTCCTGCTTTTGACAAAGGAAGACACAGACATCACCTGATCCCAGGTGAGGCTGCTGCTGCCCTGCCACGTCTGGTGTGTGATGGTCATGGACCAAAAGAATGGCTCTGATGCTGTGCTGAAAATGAGTGAAATACACGCCTCTCTAGGAGGGAAAGAGAGTGAGAGAGGAGGCAATTACACGAGTCTCACTTCTCTGCAGGTGAGACTTGACATATCTGCCTTATGGTGGACATATCTGCCTTTTCTTATCTTCAGGTCTTTCACCAAGATTAGATCTATTTCTTTCCACATACCATTTTTGAAATGGCTAAATTTTATTGAAGAAAAAAACTGATTTTTTAATGTGGTAATCTTAAATACTTCTTGAGTTAATTGTAGATACCTGAAAGTTAATCTCTGTGTGATAAATATTTGTTTCATCTTCATATTTGTTAATTCAAGTTAAAAGCAGTAACAACAATAAATTCATCTAACAGTCTTATTTGGTTGGGGAAAATAACATTCATCGAAGTCTGTCAGCACATGTTATATCATTTTTACCACTGCTAAGACTGTATCTAGTTTCCAAAATCTCCTCCCTTCAGACAAGGTCATATGGCCAGTTTTGTACCTAGCCTCAAATCTCATTTCCATGTTTGTGCATAACTTCATTGAGATGAAACAGTGGAGGTGAAGATCCTGAGGCAAATGAAGAAAGCAAGTAGCAGAATAATGAATGACTCTTGCTTTCAGGAGAACAGGCTATCATGTTCAGGGAACTGGTGTTAAGATCTCACGGGATACTGCCCAGAAGGGCAGAAGGGTGTTGGATAGCTCATCAAGGACAAAATTAGAGCAACTGGAAGATCTACTCCAACGTGAAGGATGTTAAGCAGCTCTGGTGAGAGGATGACTTGGTTGACTTGAGTTAAAATAGGAAAAATGTAGCGGGTAGGAGGTGAAAACCACAATAGGCCACCAGGAGGAATATAGAAATTTTGCCTGAGTATGCAATGATGAAATAGGGAATTCAAAGTTCACCTGGAGTTCAAGGGTTATGGATATAAAAACCAACAAGAAAAACTATATGCACATTAACAGCAAAAGAAAGGCTAAAGAAAAATTGTGTCCACTGCTGAACAGGATCAGTGACCTAGTGGCAAAGGATGTGGAAGAAGTTTAGTGCCTTCCTTTGCTCGGTTTTCAGTGGTACAGTCTGCTCTTCAGCTTTTCAGATCCCATGCCTGGCAGCAAAGTTTAAGGATTGTAATACTATACACTATACAGAAAGATTGTCTGGGAATCACATTGGCAAATTTGACATACACAGATCCATGGAAGCAGATGGGACACACCCGGAGGTCCTGAGAAATCCAGAAAAACTCATTTAATGGCATTTTCAAAAAGTTATGGTATTCAGGGCAGGTTTCTGAGGATTGGAAAAGGGCAAACATCAAAACCACTTTGAAGAAAAGGAAAAACTTAGATTGATCTAGGAAACTACAGCCCACCTAGTCTTCCCTCAGTGTTCATGAAGGTAATAGAGCATATAAACCTGAAAGCATTGACAAGGAACTAGAAGAACAAGAGGCAACTGGGAAGTTTTCAGCCAAAAGAAGAGCGGGTATCATGTTACTGTCTTCAACTGACTAAAGGAAGGTCATGGAATCACAGAATGCTTTGGGTTGGAAAGGACCTTAAGATCATCTAATTCTGACCCCCTGCCACAGGCAGGGACATCTTCCACTCGACCAAGTTGCTCAAAGCCCCATCCAACCTGGCCTTGAACACTGCCAGGGATGGGGCTGCCACAGGTTCTCTGGGCAGCCTGTGCCAGCACCTCACCACCCTCACGGTAAAGAATTTTTTCCTAACATCTAATCTCAATCTCCCCTCTTTCAGGTTAAAGCCATTCCCCCTTGTCCTGTCACTACAGGCCCTTGTAAAAAGCTCCTCTCCAAATTTCCTGTAGACCCCTTTAAGCAGTGAAAGCTGCTCTAAAGTCTCCAGGGAGCCTTCTCTTCTCCAGGCTGAACAATCCCAGATCTCTCAGCTGGGGTCACCTTCTTGAGAGAGGTGCTCCTTCCCTCTTATCATTTTCATAAACCTTCACTGGACTTGCTTGAGCAGGTCCATGACCTTCTTGTGTTGTTGCCACAGAGCTGAACACAGTAGTCCAGGTGATATCTCACAAGAGCAGAGTAGAGGGGGAGAATCACCTCCCTCGACCTGCTGGTCACGCTTCTGATGCAGCCCAGGACACAGCTGGCTTTCTGGATTACAAGCGCACACTGCCAGTGCATGTTGAGCTTTTTGTCAACCAGCACCCCAAGTCCTTCTCCTCAGGGCTGCTCTCAATCCATTCTCTGCCCAACCTGTATTCGTACTTGGAGCCTGCATTTGTGATAGACCAGAGTCTTCCTGGAGGTAAACAGAGAAAGGATGTCAATGGATAAAAGTTGCAGAAGGGAAAAAATGTCAACAAAAGAATTACATTTTTCACAGACATCATAGCCAGAAAACAGAAAAAGGACCTTGCAAAACCTATTCTACAGCTGGACATGTGCATAGCAAAAGGTTGCACTGAAGGATTTCAGGAGGTCCTTAAAAAATCAGACTATTCCAAAATATTGCAGGCATAGAACAACAGTCAACAGTTCTCATGAAACCAATGACATCATGACCCTTCATTGTCACAAAGGAATATTGCTCACACAGAGGGTTTCCATAAGGACAAACACAAGACATGAGCCCCGCTGCAGCTTACATGCCACATATGTGTGATCACAGGAACACTGGACCAAATTCCATGGGGCAGAGCCTGTGTGTCTGATGAAGAGCAGTGAGATTGGGGCAGTGTCAGACACTACCCGGTCTAGGCTATCACAGGTGTCCCTCAGCCCGGGAGGTAGGCACCCCAAAAGGGAAAAACCTGCTTTGTAGGGTTTTTGCCATGTTCTCATGCTCTTATGGTGCGATTTAACATTCAGCTTTACGGGTGCTGTGAGAAGAGGGTCATAGCCCTGAGCAAAATGGGCAGTGCAGCAAAACGCAGGCGGGGGAACCTTGCTGACCCCCTTGGTGCAAGAAAAGTGCCCTGACTAGGTTCCCCCAAGGGCTCACAGAGAAGGACTCATCCCCTTGCATCACTGTCTGAAAGCCCCAGACAGACATCCCAGAATGGCTTGTGCAAGTCCCTGCTCAAGGGGCCAGGAGGACCACTGTTCCTTCACTCTTACAATAAAGACATGTTTCCTGGTCCCCAGGTGGAACCTGCTGTGTTCCAGTTTATCCCATTACTTCTTGTTATGCCATAGGGCACAACTACAAAGAGCCTGACTCTGTCTGCTTTGCACATCTCTCTTCAAGAATTTATTCCCCTTGACACTTCCCCCATGAGTTTTCTTCTCTTCTTGAAGTGGTCACACAGTTGGACTAGATGATCCTTGTAGATTCTGTCTGAATGAAATATTCTATCCTATTCTATTCTGTAGTCCCAACAGTCATAGCTCTCTCCAATGGAAAATGTCCAGCCCTTCCATCTTCAAGTCTTTCATTGGACTCTTGCCAGAACGTGTGCATGTCTCTTGGACTGTGGAGCACAGCACTGGCCATAAGCACTCCAGGCATGGTTTTACCTGTGCTGAGCAAGGGGAAGGATTTTGCCGCTTGACCTGTGGTCTCATGCCCTTCCGTATGGAGCCCATGATAACATGAGCCTTCTTAAGAGAAGGGCACATTGGTGGCTGTTCGTCAGCTTGGTTTTCAACAATGCCAGAGACATTTCTACGAAGGTGTTGCCCAGTCAGTTGGCCTCCCAGGTACATCAGTGTATGGGGTTATTCTTCCCTATGTACAGGACTCTGCAGTTTAATTTAGTGAATCTTTTGATTTTCCTTTAGCCCATTTCTCCAGCCTTTCGAGGGCCCTCTGGATGACAGCAGGTCCCTTTGATGTATCTGCCACTCCTCCCAGTTTTTTACAGTTTCTACCCCATCATCTAGACAAATAATGAAAATCAACCCTGGCATACACTGTCCTTTCTGTGGGTCTCACAAGACTGAACTTTACTATCTGAAACTATATGACTTTATCATTAAAGGAGACCACACACTAGTTTTTTTTAATTATTATCTTTTATTTATTGCCCCATCCTAGTGCACTGAGATTGTCTTCCTAACATTCCAAGCAAACATTTACTTACTTATTAAGCATGTAACTCTTCCTCTAGTTTCCATGATAGGCAGTTGGGGCTTTCTGGTTTGGAGGTATTTTGAGCCCATCTCACATCTGAGAAATCTGCACATCTACTTACAGTTACACTCACATGAGTGTCTCTACAGTCAGAGGCAGGCAGAGGCTTGGAGATCTGTTTCACTTAATGACGACTGCATTAGATATTTTTCTGTGAGGAGAGTAATTATATATGCTGGAATTTGGGCTGGTCTCTCATATCATCTCTTCCCCTTTAACAAAAAAGTACCATGGAATTTTAAGTCCCTAGATTGTTAAAAAATGCAGTAATATTCTTGCCAATGAGTTTACTGTCATAAGCACTTGGAGACAAAGTCCATTTTAAAAGAATATTCATGAAAAACATATTCTGAATGCATAATTGGGAGAAATGTCACAGCAATTGTTAGAGTTACACTCACTAATTAGAGAAAATACAAAATACCATGTGATTTATGTGTTCCATCAAAACTGAACTAGGATTTCTGACATTGTATATTCACAATGAATTTTGCTTGTGTTCAGTATACACACCAAGCCTCAATTGCAGAAATCACTCACTGAATCATCAGGACGGAACAGATGCAAGAAAATTGTGATCTTCTTGATGAGAAACAGTAAAAAAAAAAAAAAAGATAAAGGCACTGGATCAATTATTCACTGCAAATTACACACTTGGATACCATGATCATTATAACCCCTTCACATCCCGTTACTCTACACTCTATTATTTCTGCTTACCCCTATGGAGCCTGCCCTTCTACCTTTCTGACACTCCCCCCTTTTCTAGCTGTCAAACAGTGTGATTCATTCCCTGTTTAAAGGATTTCTTATTTCTGCTTTGTGCTCTGCCTGTATCCTTCCATCCCTGTCTCTCCTCCTTGCAGCTCCATCAGAGTAGTGGCTTTCATGCCTAAAATGGTGGGGGAAATGCTGGTTTAAAGACCATCTGGCTTCTATTCACAGGGACACTATTGAAAACCAAACTGGTTTCTTAAAGCTCCTGCTGAAGTGTAGAAAAAATTTTCTTTTCTCCCCCCTTTCCTTTTAAACTCAGGTATTTTTTTTATTTTTTCCAAAGTCTTCAGGCTGGTTCTTGAAACCGCTGCTGACAAGCAGGAGCCCTGTATGGTTTCCATAATGAGTAGCGCTAAATAATTTTTAACGAATCCTTCCTTTATCAGCAGAGCTCAGCACAAGAAAGGATTATGCATGGTGAATTTGATATAGAGGACACAAAGGTACTGGCTTATGGGCTAGTTATTAATTTGTTGGGGGTTATTAATGGTATTTCTTCAATTTACTGCTCAGCTGTCTAAGGGGCCTTTGCCAGTCTTATATTAAAGAACCTAAATATCATCCCCTCTGTCACTGTAAGATGGGGCAGTCTCAATCTTTCTGTTTTAAATTTAACCCACAAATTCAAGTGACTTGGCCAAAATTGTGCAGGAAGGAAATCTAGTAATAAAAAAAGGGTAAAAAATCCAAAGTGCGTTGCAATCTATACCAGCACTTCAAGCTTTATATACCTTGTCTTCAAAAACTTCAGAAAGCTTACCCTACTGTACTCTAGATTTTATAACATCTCAAGCTGCTTCATGCTCTTAAGGCATGAATTTACTTTTTAAGAATTATTGTCACTGGGGAGGAAGGTGGAGGCAAAGGCTTATAAAAGGTTGGTGTTGAACCCAGATTAAATGTTAACTTTCTCATTGCATAGTTCCCATAGCTTCCTGCCTATTTGCCAGTAAAGTAAGTTCTATATATTCTATCATCTATAACTTAAATCCAGATTTGGCATTTTTCATTAACAGTTGTTACACATTTAGGATTTCATATGATCTGTAGTAAAGCCTGAACCAGCTATCATTTTGGGGCATAACAGTGGTACACAATCCAATTCCACCTCCTAAACCACGCAGGTTACTTTGGTGTACAGATCAGGTAGACCCGGTTTAGGACAGGACCTTCAGCAGCCTTAGCTCAGGAACTAGGTCCTATGTGGTGATGTTCAGGGCAGCTTATGCTGGGAATGTGACCAAAGGACTTGTGCTTTTGTCGTGGTTTAATGGAATGGAATGTTCCATTCCATTCTTCCTTGTCTCAGGACACGTTAAAGGTGTTTAAGCTAGATACTAAAAGGATACATTTTAAGGTACTGTGAGATTGCTTAACAAGATGAAAGCATTTGTGTTCTTTATCCAGCCTTCTTAGTCTGGATGCTCAGACTGGCTTATTTCTGTAAAGAAAACAAGTCTGAAATCAGAATATGGAAACACAAAAACTGATATGATCCTACATGAAAAGAGAGGGAGTAGAAATAAGTAATGACAGGAGAAGATCAGCAGAAACCTTACATTGGATTTTCCTTTACTTACAGTTATGTTCATTATATATGGGACTTATTCTGCTCTCAATGGCTTCACATGAAAAAAAAAGTTGGGCTCTATTCACTGTGTCTAACCTATGTTCTCTTGTTGATGTAGGCAATTGTATCTTGCTATCTGAAAGCAGCAGAAGTCCTAGGACTTCTGGATTTACTTGCATTAAACAGGCATTGTGCACATTATGTTGTTGCCTGAATTTAACAGAAAATATGAAAGCAAGAAAAAAAATCCAAAACATCTATGTGCTTTGGAGAATTTGACATGCTAAAGTCTGTGACAATACTTCTGGTTTAAGTATGAGAATAGTTTTATTAAAATCAGTGGATTCTGATTTGAAATTGAATTTTATGATGGCCTCATACCTCAATTTTTTTCCTCTTTCTTAAAGACTTCTACAAAAATAATGAATTCTCTTTCTAACATTTGGGAGAATTAAGTTCTATAATATTTTCTGATTTCTAATTTTCTTGTATAAGACAATTTCATTATGAACAGTCCTAATCGCAGAAAGATCAAATGTTTTGAGAAACACTTCTCCAAACTTTCTCTTACTGATTAACCCATTTGATTATATAAACAAGAGTATATAAAATCTCCACTGACCAAAGTTAACTCATTACAAACTGAACTAAGCCCACATCTAAAATTTGCTATTAAATTGCAGGCTCTGCTGTCTGAGCAATGTAACGAATCTGTAAAGTACTCCACCTAAAACATCTTTCAGAAAAAAAAATTAAGATAAACTCCATAGGACTGCCCAGGAAATTCCTTCTGAAGCTATCATGCCTTGTAGCAAAAAAGACAAACACCAAATACAACATTTTGTAGGTATCTCTGGAGTGCAAGCTGCAGCCATGAAGCTCACCCAATGCAGAGAGAGAAGAGGAACTTCTTTATTCACTCAGTCCAAAGGCAAAAGTACTCAGCTGTTTCAAAGGGAAAAATAGCTAGATCCCTAGAGATAAGAAGAAAAAAATGTTGGATGGGCTTGCCATTGATCTCCAGCTCCCACTGCACTGCAAACACTAAAGGAAAAATAAGAATGAAAAGGAATAGTTGGCTTCACTGAAAATACATCCAGTACTGTGCACTGGCACAGCGAGTCAAACATCACACCAACAACAAAAGATTCCTGGCCAGCTGTATGTAGTAAATCCAAACCCATGGTAACAATTTTAGAGAAGAAGCTAATTATGTAGGGCTCAAGAAGACAAAACTTCAGACTTACAGTAAACATTTTTCATCTCCATGGTTACCTTGTTTATTAAATAGGTAGCTAGATACTAACGTTTCCTTTGGAAAATTCTCCACAGCTCTGATTCCTGCTCAGGGACACAGTCATGCAAAGACACAGGTAAGTCAGTTCTTTATGGGACTAACTCTACCCCTCTTACAGTCTGGAAAACAGAGCCACCTAAGGGGTTAAATGGCAGCACTGAAGGTCACACAAGGTGAAATCCAAAGGGCAGAAAGCTTCATCCTGTAGGTACCACTCAATCCCTGTGTTGACTGCTTAAAGGGATCTTCAGGGAGATGAAGTTAACCACTGCGTCTGGGGATGAATACGTCAATGACAGCAGGAGGACTGAGTGTTTTCATCTCCTCTCTAATCATCAGGGCACAGCCACTGTTTGCACACACGAGTACCTGCATCACTTCCTTATCAATGTTCCCATCACGTGAGTCTTAAATTTGCTGGAATGACAGCTCAAGGCTGAGGTATGAAATCATAGTTAAAAAGCCACCAGATGGGGAAAGAATATCTGTTCTTTAAGTGTATATGTATTCCTTTCTCTATTTAATACATTCGTAAAAAGTCCCGTGTTTACTGTGCTAACATTTCCTGGCTGAGTGTTGCAGCAAATCAGAGTTCTACCTAAAAACCAGGTCAGTCCACTTCCCCGTTAGCTCGAATTAGAGATTTATTTTCTTAAAACACATGCATAGAGAGTGGTAGAGGGGGAAAGAATCTGGACATATACTTTTTATCAGTTGTCTGGTGATGGAGATATGTGCATTTGTCAGGCCCCAGGGAGCAAGTCCGTTAGATTCATTTTATTAATTGAGTAGATTACATGTTTCAGGTGATCCATCCATCCTCCTCTCTCCCCCCCACCTCCCTTTTTCCCCCTCCTTTTTCTTTGGCATTTTATGGTTAAGGCAAGGAAGGGAAAAATCAAGTTCCTTTTGGCTTTATCAAGTTATAATTAAGCATGAGGGAAGTGGAAGGATTTCATAGTAATGGAGAAGGTGTGTAACACTGACAAGGTCAATTATATCCTGATATGTCCCTCAACGGCAAGTATTAATAATATGAATAATATTAATTGAATGTGAGTTTGTTCAGTTTTAATTCCTATTTTAAAGTTTTCTTCCACACTAAGCAGACAGAATGGAGGATGAAAGTGAGGGGTTGATTAAATGGCCTCCAACCTTATAGGATTTCTTGCTAGTCTGAGGGTCTTTACAGTACTTGTTGCCTATCAAGAGATCTAGGTTGAAGAATGTAACAAGCAGGAAAGAAAAGCTGGGGAAACTGTGTTTCCCTAGGATTTTGGATGTTTTCTGTGTTAAAATGATTTCAGCATATCCCGGTTCAGGAACAGTCAGCAACAGAGCAGCAGAACAGTGTAAGGTTCAAATATCCCAAGATTTGGCAGAAACTGTAGATGTATCATATGTTGTGAAGTGAGGTTGTTTGGAATGAACGAAGTTACTTAGTCAAAATTCCTGGCTTGCGGAACATTAGAGCCTTCCCAGGAAACTGCACCTCATCCAAGGGTTAATGATATTATGATGGAGGATTTTTTGTTTTCTTCAAGAATAATTCTGGTATTTTATACAATATCCTCCTATTTCAGCTGTGATTGAAGTACAATTTTGTATCTTCTAGTCTGAGATATTCTGAACTCATGGTTTCTTTTAGGGATTTTAACTCTGCTCATCAATGTCCAATTCTCATTTGAGGTGCCTCATAATAAATCTAGAGTATCTCCAGTGCAGATGGATAACCAGACTTATCAGTGCAGCTAGACAGACCCACTCTTGTACCTGTCTAAAAACTCCACCTCAGGAATGGTTATAGGAAGAAGTGGTAGCTCTTAATTACAGAAATTTTATATAGCTCTTGAGCCCTTTCTGCTGTTAATTATAACTTATTCCAGGTTATATATTTGGAAAAAAAATTGTTTGTTTTCTTAGGACATTACCAAGTTATTATTCTATTTAGTTTTACCTGGTTATCTTACTCAGCAACAAATATAAATTAGAAGCTTTTTGTACTTCCTTGTGTCTGTACCATGCTCCTACATTCACAGAATACTAATATAGCTAATTAGTGCTTCTTTTAACCCATTTCATTCATTTCTTACAATGAAGTCCAGTGGGTGTACTAAGTGAAAAAGTTTCCTGGAAAAGCTCATGCTTTCCAAATGTGCTAGCTCTGTGTTTTAATCTGGGTAGCATCACAGGAACCAAGAATGCTAAACCATTCAAAAGCCAGTATATTTAGCTTTTGCTCCAGAGAGGCTGAATAAAGAATACAGATAGTTAGATTGCCCACTGCCATGAGCATGCATTTTCATGAAAGATTTATGATCTAAGTACAGGAGACATTGTGGATATACAAAAAAAAAAAAAAAAAGAAAGATCAGTAATCCTGAGTCTCTGAAAGACCAGAAAACCCCCAACTATTTAGATCCATAAAATGTGCTCACTAGCAGGGGCAAGATTCAGAGGGCGTTGTGTGCACAATGCAGCACAAATATTGACTAGTAAAAAGACTGTTTACTGCTGAAGAGATGGGAGACTCATTACTGGCATAATAGAACCATAAGCTGGCCTCCTCCAGAGGCACAGAATTTAGTAGCAATGAAAATGACGTCTAAGAAGGACGCTGCCATCTGTAAGTTTACACACTGGATCACTTAGCGGGGAAAGAAAGGCACAACGTTATTCTGAAATCCCGATGAAAAAGTTCCTAAGAAGGAGAAGCAAGCACTTGGGAAATAGAAGGGATATAATCCGAAAATGCTTTGAGTTTTTGATAGAGCATGGCAGTTAGTGAGAAAAAACATTCTTCTGGTTTTTGTTTATGTTTTTGTTTTTAAATGTCATCTTCTTATTTCCCATGGGAATTCTAAAATATAAATCTACATTTCGTCAATATAGTCCTGTGATAAACAAAGTGTCCTAATGATTATGTCTGGCCCATTTTCCCCCAAACTCTAACCCCTGTGAATTGAGAAGTGTGATATAGTGAGTGACAGCAGTCTAGGGACAGAATATTAAAATTTGAAGCCTGCCAGTCGTGTTCAATAAAAATAACATCAAGGGGGATGAAACCTTTACAATTCACCAGCACATTTTACTCTACAATTTTCAAAAGGAAAGTAGCAGGGGTCTCAATCAAAGAACACTGAAATGTTCCATCAAACACATCTCTTCTAAATGTAGCCTGACAGTCCCTGCTTCCATTTCCGATCTCCTCACTTAAATGGGTAACACATGTGTATATAATGTTTATTTTATTGTAAATAGAGTGTTGTGTCTGCCCTTTAATATCATGACTCTCTGCTTGCACCCTTGGTGTCTCCCTTAGCTATGAATGCAGTCTTTCCCTGTATGCATTTATTAAGGCTGGAATGGAAGCCTCTGGCCAGCTATTCCATCCCCCCTATGAAATCATAGGTCTGATTTCATAGACCTGTGTCATCCCTAATAGCTGGGTATGATGTCCTGCCTTGAATATTATTTCCTCATTTAAACAAGTTCTTCTGGCTTTCTATTCCATTGCTCGAACTATTTCTCTGAGGCTGGTTAAAGCTTTTCTTTGTAGTTAGCCTATAGGTTTTCTGCTGAAGCACAGTGCACAATGTCCTCTTCTGTCCCTGCTGAGAAACAGAGGAAAAGGTTTTTTTAATATATCCTTTAAGAAAGGTGCAGTGTGCTCTGTGTTTCCCATCATCCAGGTGTGAAACAGGGACTGGTAGATAAAGACGAGATGGGGCTGGCTAATTGCACAGGCGACAGCTTCACCGGTGACACACACATCAAAAACATCACCACGATCTCATGTATTTAAGACTTTGCCTGGCGTTTCAGAGCATAGAAACTCTGGGTTTCTTCAGAGAGAACAGACCAGTGGTCCCTCTAGTGGTAACTTCTCTCTGAGGTTACCAGTTCCTTCAGAAGCAGAATTGGACAACCATATTCCTGAGAGAGACAGCTTCTTCTGGAACCCACTACTACCACAGCTAAAGCATAAGTGAGATGTCCAATTTCAAACTGTTAGCCACTCTGTCAAACCCTTGGTCATTGCGTACTGATGGCTTACCTCCAGCTTAAACATCCACTCTGATGCAAAACTCGATTTGTGTGTGTGTGTGATGGTATTTTTTAGTTGTGTTTGTTTCATGGCAGGAGACACACACATTTTGCTGCCCACAGAAAGCCTGTCCCAGCAGCGTGAACACAGCCTGCTATGGCCATGTTTCCTGAGGGACACTTACCCTTTGTGGTTTTCTGCTTTAGATTTCTATGCCGTTTCCTCATCATTTCAGTGAACATAAGCATTCAGAAATGTACTGGGTGCCCATGGCCCTGTGCAGGTCACCTCTGTGAGGAAAGACCAGGGTTGCCCACGCTGGACACATCCCATTCCAGGCAGTTCTGCAATGGCCTCACCACAGGGCACAGCTGAGGCCAGTGGTCCCTTTTGTGAAGACCTGCTTAAGAAATGGCAAAAAGCACTGGACTGAGAAGGGGCAGTGAACAACAAGAGTGAGAAAGGTCCATGTGAACACTGGAGAAGGAGGAGGGGAAGAAGGTGTGCCTAGTTCACAACAGCCATCTCCCTGCAGCCTGTGGACAGGACCTCGCTGGAGCAGAGTTACGCACACCCCAGAGCAAGGGGATATTCCTGAAGGAGCTGAGGTCTGTGGAAAGCCCATGTCAGAGCAGGGGAAAAGCATGAGACGAAAAGAGCACCAAAGCAGAACTGCTAGGGACCAATTTACTGCCTGTGTCTCTGGGCAGCTCGGGGTAGGGAGAGGAGTCTGGAGACTATGGGAGAGTGAGAGGAAAGATACCGCTTCAACTTTTGTCTTTGTTTCTCACTACTCAAATCTATTTTAACTGGCAACAAATTAACTTAATTTTCCCGTCTGTTTTGGGCATGACAGTAATTGGTAAGCATCCTCCCTCTCTTTATCTCAACCCACAAGCTTTCTTATTTCAGTTTTCTCCAATCTTCTGCCCCTGTCCTTCTGATGGGTAGTGGGGAGTGAGCAACTGGGTGGAAGTCTGCCTGTTAGCTAAGGTGAACCCACGACAAGGAAAGAAATAAAAGCCAGCAATCAGCCAGATAGGATTCCAGCTGTAAGGTTTTCTACACAGGCTTGTTTTTTCTTCATAGGCTGCAGAGAAATAATTTAGGTCAGTACAAAGAAGCTAAGCTGGAGCATAACCTGATCAGCTCTGTACTCCCATTTAACCTGATAATTCATTCCTCATTGGTTTAGTATCTGGTTCTATGAATATATCTGTTAATAACTTTACACACATGAGTAGACCCATTAATCACAACTAAGGAGACTGGAAGGCTCTCAGATGTTTGCAAGAGAGGGCTATTTGACTATAGAAGCCAGCTTTGCCCAGGTTTTCTGGGCGATGTTTTCCTCTGTGACATTAACCAAAAGGCACAAAAGGTCAGGAACGTGGGTGTAATTATTTGGGAAGTGAAATGGCACTTAGATGCCTTTACAAATATAAACTTAAATAATTTATACTGGCAAGTTCTGCCAGGTTAAAAAGTTTAGTAGGCTTCGATTTGTAAAGTAGCTCCCAATTTGGCACCTATGGAAGCAGATGCTTGAAATGAAAATGGCAGACCTCTAAATTTAAGTAGAGGTGCTGTCTAGGCAATTTGGCAACTAGATTTTCACTGCACCTATTTTTGATAATAAAGCAAACCTTTGTATTCTTGCATCCCTTCACCAAGGTGTAGGCAGCCATAAAACAAGAGACATGACACAGGAGGGCAGAGCTAACCTGTGGCTATAGATGGAGTACTCAGAGTTCCCTCCAGGACTCTCCTAGTTAGCCATGCTCAGACGTCATCTGGTACCAGAAACTCTTTCTCTCTCCAACTCCATTTGTGCTAAACAAAAATCATAAGAGGATTGTAGTTTAGTTTCACTTATTTGCACTGGACCTGTGGAATGACAGAACAGGTGAAAACCCACAGCAGATGGAGATGCTACAGCCTAGATGCAAGACAAGAGCAATGCATGAGACTGACAAATTCTATCCATGTTTGCTTGCCATGCCAAATTATGTTTCCATGCTTATCCTGGCATCTAAACCCTTCTGTAATCTAGACCAATATCCTACAGGCAATGACCTGGAAGAGTCCAGAAGCAGAACATGTACAGAATAATACTTACCCAATATTCCCTATCTTCAGTCAGCGCAGAGCCTTGACACTTAGAGTGTTTACATCTTTGTCTATCCTGTAGAAAGAACTTTCATTAATTTGTCTAATCATCTTTTGAATCTGCTTGATGCGGTTGGCATCTACAAGTTACTGTAGCAACAAGTTACACAATTAATTCTGTTTTATGTAAAAGTGCTTTCCATTGTTTGCTTTGAGAACTTCCCATCTGATAATTCTGTTTGATTACCTATAATTTTTGTGCCTTGAGAAACAATAAATACTCATTTGCTATTCTTCACAATTTAGAGACCTCTCTCAATCCTTTCAGGCCTTTTTTGTCTGAATTTTGGTCTATTTAATCTCTTCTTGTATGGAAGCAGTTTTGTTTGTTCAGTCTTGTCTGTATCTTTCTGATGGTTTTATTCTTTCTCAGAAGAGAAAGGAGGACTATGACAGAATGTACTCCATCTTTGGTGTGGATGTTCTGTATAGGAGAATAAGGATTTTTGTTGTTCTTGTTGTTATTTATTTATTTCTCATCAGTTTCTGATGTGCTGTTACAGAAATACCAACATAAGTGCCTATTGTAGATGCAGTTATGCCAGCATAAACTGCTTTGTGATACACGGGAATGGGAACAAGCCACAAGGAAAAACATTATAAAAGTCAAAGTGCATCTACTATAAGGGCTGCAAAGTATCAGTAATAACAATAATAGCAATGATTCCTCTCTGTTGAAATAAATTGTGCCAAGAGTTCTGTGCTTAGATTCCATGCTCATACCTGCCATAAAACAGAGTCACCCAGGAAAACGTTTCAGTATATGTTTGATTTCAACCTGTGAATAAATCTACAGATATTCCTTTCATTTTGCTGGGAGTACTCATCTGCTTTCTGACTGTACACATGCTTTGTTGGGTCAGGGCCCAAAGCATTTGAACAAATATTTATCAGATATTTCATAGAATTTTCCAGCTCTACTGGGAGCCAGATTCGTTACACCCCTGCGTGTTCTTATGCCAGGGGAGAAAATGAGCCTATTCTCTTATACTTTGAACAAGAACTGATTTATCTGATTGGAACCAGGAGCCTGAATTTTAAGCACATTAGCAACTCAGTTCTGTGTCTAGTCTGTGCACACAATAACCAGATTTGTATTCGAATAGTGCAAAGCTTTTCATCCTCATGGCTTAGTACACAGGTGTAATTCCCTACAAAATGGATTACTTTTGCAAGCTGGATTCTCTAAATAAGGCAGTGGGTAGCATTTATGGCTGTATACATAGATTTTGCCATTTTGGGCCAAGAATCATGCTTGCAGTTAGTATATGTTCCCAGTCCCACATTCTTTTACCCATCTGTAACTTATCTGTTGGCTCCCCAAGATCAAGCACATTACAAATCCCATTGCTTCTTCCACAACAGGACATTTCTGTCCCTGAAGAGGTACTCTGGGCTCCTGTGATTCTGCCACAGTCCCCAACAGGAGAAGTGTGTGTGGCCAAGACAAGCTCAATATACATTGCAAGTAGGTTCTGTTTTTCAGTGGGGGTTTGAACCTTAAGTTTCCTGGATGTGGACTCAAAGCTACACCTAAGAGCAGGGTAGCACATGAATGTGAAGTTATTTTTGAACACAACCTTGAGCTTCAATTAGCATTTCAAATGTAGTGGAGAAGCTAACTTGTATTAGCTAGTTATCCTTCCATGGGGAGCTTTGGATGCTGTCCAAATGTGTCTTCAAACTCTTGGGCAGTTACAGAAGTGGGCAGATGTATATGTACCATTATAGACTCAAGATCACTTTTGGCACCCTGTGGCTCATGCGGAGTGAAGTGCTGGCTCCTGTCTATGTATCTAAAATATAATGGAAGTGATGGCCTTGTGTCTTTCATGATTCATTAATGACTTAAAACTGCATATATATGTAAGCTCAAACTGTCAAGTATACAAGTTAGGTTTTAGCACCCATCTGCCCATTTCATTTCACTTAGAAAGTCATTATTCACCTCCTCTTTAAATGTTTTTATTATCTCTTCCATAGCCCAGCTGGTTATTCCTTGTAATACTTAGGATTCCTTACAGTATAGTATTTGAGTTAATACTATTATTTAAAGTTTGTCAAGTTTTTGCTTGAGTTTTCTTATTGTCTAGTGATAGTAACAACATTTTACAGTTATTTACTGATTTTTTAAATGTTTTGTTGAAGATGAGTTTCATTTAAACACAATTAATTATCTTGAATACAATATTCCCATTACTTTCCAGCCATCATTAGCTTGTCCTTTTGCTCATTAAAACAGGACTAAATGCTCTCCAGCTAGTTTCCATGGATGTGTTCATACAAGTCCTCTTATTCTCCCTAGCTTCTTTGGTTAGCAGTAATTTGCAATGCTTTATTTATTTATTTGCTATTATTATTATTTCCCATCAAACCTTAACAGATTTTACACTTGTATGGTTGCTGGGCTATTAAAGAAGAGCCATGAGACCTCGTTCCAGTAGAAAAGTTAACCATGTTGTTGATGAAAACTGCAAACAAAACTGTTGCTAGGATTCAGCTGAGTGAAATGGGGTGACAAGAGTGGGGGCATTTAAAAACAGAGCTTAGGATATTGTCAGGGGATTTTAGCTAGCTTAATTGCTTTCTGAAGAATGAGGTAATGGTGGGACACCAGACTAAAGTAGAATTTTTTTGCTCTAATGTCTCAAATCCTGGTTTTCAAATGGAAAATCTCAAAAGATTGTATTACAAACAGAGTTACTCATGTGGGGCTGAGACGTGATAACCAAGGAGCTTTTCTTCATCTTCTGTTGTTAAAAGAAATAATCTGATTTACCTCCCTGTTATATTTTCATTTGCTTAAATTTAAAACACTGTTTTCTTTCCCCTCAAAAGTCACAGATCTTCTACTCTTCTTGACTTCCTTTAAGACTGTGGACATGTCCTGTGAAGGGACCCTTTTTTTTGTTGCTGTTGTTGGTTTTATATTCCCTGATGTAATGATGATGAGACTGGGCTCTGATGACACCACCTGCGAGGCTTAATGTCAGAGTTCAGAATTGCTAATTCCCAGTGTCAGACAAGTAGACAGGTACATACATAGGCAGGTAGGAGGTAAGTAGGAGGTAGACAGATCCTACAGAGTTGTGTAAAGCATTTAGTTTTGTAAACATATAACCAGAATTGACATACGTAGCTTCTTCAATAGATAACTTTCATGACACAACAAGGTGATGAAGGCAGCTGAAACAAGTCAGAAAGGAAGGTACCTTCCCTTTGAAAAACAATTTTATCAACAGGATTTAATGGTTGTGATGCACAGTGGACTGACAGCCCAAGAAAACAGAAATCTTTGGATAACCCTGACAGTCCAACTACACTACAGATGCAGACTGCCAGAGGGACCAATTACAGTAAAGGTTGTCCCCTGCCCCACCTGCTTTCAAACCTGCTTCAATCTGCAGTAGACAGGGACTTCACAGGGGTTAGATTCAGGCACTACTACAAACGGGACACAGTTAAGTTTTAAGCTCAGTGACACAGCATGGTTAAAGCAGCATTTACCATCTTGACTTCTTATGGCAGATGAGGACTTGAGTGTGTTGGACTTGTGGCCCCTGCAGTGTTGATTGACCCAGTCACACAAATGGTTACACAAATCCTCCATTAAAGTTTGTATTTGTTTTGAAAAAAAGTTTTCCTGAGATTAAGTAGATTTTCAAGGGTCAGCCAACCACACCAAAGAATTGCTCAAATACAAATTTTCTCCAGGCTTCTGGAACTTTTGCCTCCACTTTTTAAAAGCAACTCATAAAAAGCAAAGATAAAATAAAATGCATACTATACACTGGCATCTTTCAGCACCCAAGTATAGCATGCAAATTTGTACAAAGAGGAACTTTCCCAGCTTTGAATTATATTCATACTCAGGTCCTGATTTCAACTCATGTAAATAAAGTGCAAAATTATATGTGTTATATTTATCACTCTGTGGTTGTCTCTTTCACGGGGTAGTTGATACGAGCTGGTGGCTATTGAACAAAAGTAGCCAGAGCTCAGCCTTTGGGGAACCATGTTTCTCTATATGTGGAGTCACCAGCTGATTATTTCATAACTGTCCTTGCTTATTCTTTTCAGTGCCATACATACATTGAGTGAGGGGGGTTTGCTTTGTTTTTCTCTTTTTGTTTTTCTCTTTTTGTTTTGGTTTGTTTTTTTGTTTTTTTGGGGTTTTTTTTAAGTTATGGGTTTTTTTTTTTAATTTGTTTGTTTTAAAGCAGATGCTGTTTCTAGCTGTGGTTTTTAGTGCATGTTTGGAGGTGAAGACTGACGTCAAATTTGGCCATTATACATGCTCTTTGAGTCACTTATCTCACTTTAAAAGAGTTTTTGATTGGAGCTCAGTTCTTAAATATGAACTTCTGGTTATTATATATATATAACTTTACATATTTTCTGGAACATCTGGTTTGGTTTTTTTTACCTGGCGATGTATTGTAAATACCCAGAAAATGATACTGAAAATATTCTCTTTTGGAGTTACTGATTCTAATGGCAAAGATGAGAACTGTCTTTGATGCATCTGTACCCTATAATTTTCATGAGCTGGATGAAAAGATGAAAGATCAGATTCTGATGTCAGAAACCATTGTTTTCCTCTTGCATAACTGAACACAGAAGGAAAAAACTATCCTAACATCTGATGTTCTATCTTAACTCTTTTCAAAGATTGCCTGAAATTCCAACAAGAAAAGCTTAGCCATCTGGGCTCCTTTTCCTGTATCATATTTGTTCTCTGCATGGAGAGAGATTCAGATTTTATGTAAGTCATCCCCATAGGGGGAACTCCTGCTACCTGTTAGCACAGTGCCTGATTCTTCAAAAAATTAAACAAAATGCTGTGTCTTTAATGTTGCTCAGTGAATTACAAATTGGGGAGCTGGCACATCTCATTTTATTCATCCTAATTACAATTGCCCTGTCACTGAGATGCCAGCCTGACTAAGAGCAAATCAGGTAGTGACTCCCCAGGGTCTTCTTTGTAACAGGAAGCCTGTCTCTAGTGGCTTCAAAATGACAATTTCCTCTCTGTTACTTCAAAGTGGAGTGTTTCCCTTGGACAGTTTCACATTTGATTATTTTCACTAGCCTCTCTATCTTGAGTTGCGTGATTAGCATCTCAGTCACCTAAGAAATTAGACTAAAGTTTGTGGTTTAGAAAAAAAAAAGGCAGAGAGATAAAGCAAAAAAAGAAGCTAGTGAAAAATTATCTTTCTGATAGGGAGGGAGCTGAGAGTACAAGAGAAATGAAGCTCTGACAAAGTTTTGCCTTAAACTGCATTTCTTCTGAAGGAAGCACTGGCTCCTCATTCGGGAAATTTACTCTAAATATTGCCCTGTAGGGTAGCTAATTCATAATCCTGTTTGAAAAACCTGTTCATCCCTTGTTTTGATAAGTTACTTCCAAAATTGTGTCATAAACTCTAGACAAATAGCTAGAAAAGGTCTGGCTCCACTATAGGTGCCTGACTATGGATTCCGTTGCAGAATAGAGAACACTAAGCTTTAAGGTGATGGTTATACTCTTTCTATCTTGCCATTTACAACAGAAGAAGAATATATACATAACAGCCATGGACAGAGTTGTGTACAAATAGCATGGTGGTTTAGTATTTCATGTTAAAGGTCTGTGTGTGAAAAGCCGGAGTTCAGCCGAGGTACCTGGGGCACATGAGCCTTGCTGCATCAAAACGCATGGTTCTGCCTCATCAAACTGTCTAATTTATCTGTCTCTTCAGTTTCTAACATACCTGTTACCCTAGTTCTTAGGCATCAGATACAAGAATTAACATAGCAATAGTGTTGTCCAAAGAGACAGAAAGTGATCCTCTCTTTTGTGAATTACTGGCATGTCTATGTACTTCAGAGCTGTCTTTGCTGTTTCCCTTTCTCTTATATAATGCACCCAGGAAAGAAATGAATATTTTGAGGAGATGATATGAGTTTGTACTGTATCTTAAAGTCTCTTCTACAAGCATTATGGATGGAGCTTCATCAAAACTCCACAATAATGAACAGACATTTTTTTCCCTAGTTCTAATAGTTATTAGATTAGGTTTGTATTCACTTACATGTTGGTGTTGATATTTCTGTACATTTCTTCTCCCCACCTAAAACATTTACAAAAATAAATCTGACAGAAGTTAATATCACATGCGTGTCTCATGCTGAAGTGAAAGATGGAATAATTTACAGTGTCCAGTTGCACTTGATCAAATGATTACCATCTTTCCATCTGGTTGTAAAACATTCCTACCTTTCACTAATTCATCTAAATTTCTGCCATACCAGTCAAACCTGAATTTATTACTGCTCACTTACCCTGATTTACTTGTGAAATGATTTGCATGGCTTCTGTCAATGCTATTTGCATATCTTTATTATAAATACCGCTTATTTGGGGGCAGATTTGATTTATGACTGTTTGGCATGGTATGCCCAGTTATTTTGTTTTCATTTCTGATTTACACAAAGGGAATGAGAGAGGCAGTAATTCTTTTTCTCTTGATGCAGAATATGTGCAGGACCAGTAACATTTGAATAAGAAATTATCTTATTTTGGCTTATTTGGGGTTTAGGGTTAAGTTCTGAAATGTAAACACTTGAATGTCTTATTAGACCTTTACAGCAAATCAAAATTAGTCTTCCAGTGTTCAAATCAGATCCAAAACAGTGTGGTAACTTGAAGGAAAAAATGTAATTACTGAAACAAATGCGAAGAAGGCAGGAAAACAGCACTAACCAGAAAAACACTCTTTTTCTGCTATAGCATCTCCATCCTCACTGTAAAAAAAAGGTATATGTTCTTCAACAGAGACACCCTGATGTGCTGTTTGATGTACCTTTTGCTTTCTTTACTTTCGCAGCCTTACTCATATTTTAAAACCCACAGATCACCTTTGCTCACAGAAAAATGAGGCAGTAATTCTTTGCACTTACGTGTTTTTACAATTCCATATAAATGGATTTTTCTGCCTGTTTTTTCTACATATTAATGGGGTATATAGGTGAAAGATATCCATATTTTCCTTCTCCTCCTTGAAGTCAAATATGTAATTTTCTTTCATTGAACAGAAAACCATTTTGAAGTGTCTTGAATCAGAGCTGACTTCACAGACCACCGTTTGGATTCACGATCTGGTTTTGACACCACAGACTTCTGGTAATAGAGCAAGAAATGATGCAACATGGCCTGGTTACTAGTTTATTACTGATCCTCCCTGTAGAGTTTTGCATTATGCACATGAAGGATTATCAAATGAGATCTACACTCACACATACTTGTATTTAGTGAGAGTAAGAGTTCGAATTGGCACTTTTAAAATAGTTTGCAAATAAAGTAAACATGGGCTAGAATTCATATAATTTAAATGTACCCATCTTGAATTTCGGTGTCTGATGCGAAACATAGGATTATAAGGGATTCATTTTGAGTGAAAGGATGGAGAAGCATTTCTGTAAAGTCATTTCATCTGTTATAGAGAAATATCTTAGGCTGATTGAAACTCTGATTGTTCTTAAACAAGCACACAGAAGTATTCCCAGATGAAAGATGTAATTAATAGTTCAGACTCTACTAAATTAGGTAAAATAGAGAGCATTCTGTGTATGCTGTGATAATTACTTAACGTAAAAAATATTGTTACTTTGGTAAGCTTTATTTGGGTTGAATTTCAGTACCACTAATACTGAAAAACTTTGTGGAAAATACTAGGCTTTTAATGGTTGTGCAGTCAAAACATTATCAGTTACCTGAAAATCCCTTTCTTTATTATCTTCCATACAACCATTGTGGCAGATAAACCCATAACACCTAGTTGAAGTAAAAAAATTATTACCCTTTTACATATGAGGACAGGGTATACAGATCTCTTGAATATTTCTCAGTGAAGTTGTACCTGAATAAGAATAAAATCCAGGGCCCTTAAATATTGGCAGCATGCTGAATTCAGTAAAGTATCCTTCTTTAGAAGACACCTTTTCCATGGTGTCTAGAGGACACTGCTATCCTGCAGGTCAGCCTTAATACGACCCAGGATAAAAGGAAATTTTATAAAGAAGTGGTTTAGGACTCTTTCATCCTCAGTTTTTTCTCCTCTCCTGTCCCTCTTGACTGAGACTGAGGATGACACTGCTAGTGCAGTAGTACAAGATTTACTAAACTAACTTGCCTCCTATTAAGAAAGCCACTGCTAGATTGTGGATGAATCTTGTTTCTCTGAGGAGTGCAGAGTATGATTCTAAAGTCTGTCTCACTTCTAAGTAAGTAAGGATACTAGCAATGATGGTATTTGACACAATTTGTGCTTTTGTGTCATGCATTTTAGTTGCTATTGTAAAAAGTCCTCATTCTCATTAACTGGTTGCTCTGTCATTAACTCACTATAGAACCCCCATAATGTTCCATTATACTGTACTTTCAAGCTTTTGGCTGTTAATTAAGCATGGAACATTCTCGTTTGTTGCAGGGCTGAAATTAAAGGAACGAAAACTTACATTTTGAATAATAACGTTAAATAATAATAGTAATAATAGGATTAATGGATACCCAACTATGTACATAATTAGCCTAATTCCAATGCAAAGGTGATGGTGAATGTTTTATCAGTGCCACCAAAACCCCATAGTATAATTGCAGACCTATTTGTCCAATGCTTAGTATGTGCTCTTCATTATATTATGTGAAGAACTGAACTTCTGTTTGGAAAAAAAAAAAAAAAAAATGCAGGGCGAACAGTTTAAAACTGGTTCAGATGAGTTCTTTTACGTTTTGTTTGTTGAGAAAGATTTTTGCTTATTTTCATTGACTTGTTCCTGTTCTCATTTCCTCATTTTTGCTTGGTAATTAAAATGTCAGCATAACTTCTACTGTTCTCACAAAAAAAATAATCTACAGCAATGAAAGAACAGACCTCTAAAATAATTAAAAAAAAAAAATAAAAATCCACTCATTCTCAAAAGTATGCCCAAGTAAAGATTCTAAACTAGAGGTGAATATGTTATTTCTAGATCATTCGGGTATACTTTAAGAAAGTCTTTCAATCTTCCACCCACTTCCAGGTATTGTATAGGTTTATTCAGTGAAGGGTTTTGTTACACAGGCCAACTATATGTTAAAGTAGAATATACATCACTTGCATCTCTTGTTTCTATTTAAAGCTGTTTCTGGCTCTGCTTATCTAATTTTCAAAGGTGAATATTTTACTTATATTCATATAATTTCAATTATATGTATTTCATCTCTTCTGAGGTACAGCCCTGTGCCATTATGACTTTATTATAATTGAGCATTGAGTGTATTTGGATCAGAAACTGACTGCACATCACCAGACATGACTGTTTAAGTCTAAACATTTTTTTTTTAACTTTTTGACAGCCTGTGAAAACGGATACCGAACAGTAACCTTAGGAACACAACGCTTTTAGCTGCAAAGAAGCTTTGGAGTTTATCTAGTTCAACATCTGGCTTAAAAAAGAGTTAATTTAGATCAGGTTCTTGATTCTCCTCACAATACAGCATTTTGCATAGATTTGCAACTGGGTCCTAAAGATGAAGAGGGAAAAAGATCCTAAAACATAAGGCAAATATTTTAGAAGAAGCTGGGTCAGAACGAGTGTTCCCATCTCCAAAGAAGTACTTTATTGTTTCAGAAAACATTTTTTTCCTGCAGCTCCTTCCATCTTTCACTGGAGTAACACATGAAAGCAGGTGTGCTGACTTCTGTGGTGGAAGTGAACAGTTCTTGAGAAGGAGTGAACAGTTGTTGAGAAGGAGTGAATAGCTCTAAATGTAAGACTGGAAAAGATACGCCTGAAGATTAACAACATGCGAGTGATTTTGACACTCTGCGAGGTCAGAGCAATAATTTGAATTTAGATGAATGACCTAGTGAGGAGTCTTTTCTATCTTGGACTGTGTGGCTGCTTTTTAATTCTGATTTTGATGACAATGTAGATTTAAGACTCACAAAATTTTCAATAATATAGGTAAAAAAAACCCCAAAACTTCTCCTCTGAAGCTCTTGGTTTGGATGGCTCTGCATTTTCTTGCCAAATCCAACTATTTCCATTATGCCTTCTCTTTCTTCTAAAATAAATAAACCATAGCTTGTTGTTTCAAAATCTTCCTAGCAAACTTTTCTATTTCTCCTCCACAATAGTATATTGAGTAAGGGTTAAATCTAGACAGACCACATAGTACACAAACCATATAGTTTAAGGTTTAGTGTGGATAATCTTATTTATTCTCTGTTTCACCTATGAAGAATGATAAGCTACTGTCTGGATGTTATTCTGGTTTTTGTTTTACTTCAAAAATAACTTTGGAAGTGCATGTCAGGGTGGCTAAAGACTATCCTTAAGAAAGTCTTGTTGTTGGAATGCAATAACATGCAGGATATGCTGTGACTACAGTAGTGCTGCGATAGCTATTAGTCATGTAAGCATTTGGTTTGGTTTTGTATTTTATCTTATACATCTTGACATGGAACTAATGGGACACTGTTCAAAAATATTCCTCCTTTTTACCCTACCTTCTGGTAACCAGGAAGCCATTTAAATAGCTCTGTGTGACACAGAAATGTCAGAGACCTGTGAAATGGAGTACTGATCATCTGAATTATTATTACGTTTTTTCTATTATATTCAGTCCCTATTCTATTGCAGTATATGTTTAATTTGTTTTCCATTGTCCACAGAAATCTGTGTAGCTCTGTCCCTCATTTTAAGTAACGATGCTGTATCTATCTTACTTCCTTTCCTTGGCATGGTCAGTATGATTTCTGATTTGTTCCTCAAAATCTTTTTTCGAGCCTGTGTTTATAATTCTTCCCAATACCTAAGCATTTTTTTGCAGATATATTTCTCTGATTCCTGGTTTATTTCCAGACCTTTACAATTTTGTGTCATTTGGAAATTTTCCAAGGTCTTCATCCTCACCCTAATCCAGCAGCTCACTGAACAAGGATAAAAGAGCTTGATTAGGAAAAGATCTAAAAGTTCTACATTTTGCTTGTGTCTAGTAACAATTATTTATAGTGAGTGTTTATATTGTGGCATGATCATTATTATTAGCCCTGTTGCATTTCCAAATACTGAAGAAATAATGCTGCAAAATGCAGTTTATTTGAATATTAAAATTCTGTACCCTTAATTCTTTGAAAAGAGTGGTCAAGGGAATAGATAACCGTGACAAAAACATCAATTTAAATTCATGCAATAGATCTAAAACCACCAAAATTTATAGTGCTGTTCAGATCTGTCCTTTATTTATCATCATAATAACAGTAACTTATTTTTATAGAACAATGTTCCATGAAACAGGGTGAAATGAATAGGACAATAATCCTTGTCCTAATTTTTCAGTAACAGACCAAAGCAAACAGGTTTTCAAAGGATAAAATGTCATTTTAAAATATATGCCTGTGTCCTTAGTCTCCTTTTTACAACCTTTGCCTTCACAATGGTTTTTGAAACCTCTCTCTGTGTTGTCCCCTCTCTGCCAGCTTTTCTGCTTCTACGGCTTTCGTAAACTCCAGATTGTGCTGTCTTTAAATTCAGTTCAGCCACATACTTCCCCTGTCTGCAGGGAAATCTAATCTAAAGAATAACCTCTTCATTTAGAAGGACTGTTTGGCTTTGGGGAGGTTTTTAATTTTGTTTTCTTTATAAGTGTGTGCATGTGTGAGTGTGCTCTCAGATGATTTCCAACACACAGATCATGGTCATCTGATGGTAGTGAGTAGTATGCAGTTAGTATAGGGCGGAAGGAGTCTAAAATCAAAATCACCTAAAATAATTTCTGTGCTGTTCATCCCTCTGGTTTGGAGAGATTAAAATTCAGTTTAGGCTATGAAATCTGCACAATTTACCTCCTACCACAGAACATAATTTGCCAGGCTGGAAAATTATTTTGCATACTCAGTGCGTCTTGCATCATCCTGTGTTCAACACATGGGTAACTGGTACCTTGGCAATTTGGGTAACTGAGTTAGATCTTACTTTGAAACTTAATGATTTTGAGAAATGGTATGTTCCTTCAGCTTCAAGTAGAGTCAAAAGAGACTGATAATACTATTGAGGTACATTAAGCATTGTTACTCTTCAAATGAACAGGCGGTTTTAGAAGCTTCAAATTTGTTTGTAATTCCAATAACAACACAGACATCCTAGACTTTTTTTTTTTTTTTTTTTTTCTTTCATTCTGGGGCAAGATAGGAGTCGAACAAGTGGTTTTGCTTTTTGTTTTTAGTAGTCATTTAGTTCACTGGGAAGTAACAAAAATCATGGGTCTCCCATAAGCCTATAAGTAAGTTTAGTCTTATTCTCCAGTTGTACATAATTGAAATAGGAGGTAACATGGGGAAGTAGGCATGGATAAACCTTCCAGAACTGCATGATGAGGGAGGATGGGAGTGGTTGTCTGTTACAACTGAAAAACCTGTCTGTTTCCTAGAATATAAATTAGTCAGCTCAAGCAAGACAATATCCAGTTGACAGAGGTTAATCAAAAGCAGAGCCAATGAGTCTGCAGACTCGAAGACTGTAGACACCGAATAAGATTTGAAGAGTGTAAGCCACATGAGTATTTTTAAAAGGAAAGAGGAAAATGGAAGGCATGGAAGAACATTGGTAGCACATAATACGAAATGAAGCCATACTGGGAAAGAATGGTCTTGGTCTTTGTGGTATTTTTCATTTATGATGAATTCCAGTGTCCTTTGGGATGTGTTAAAGGAAAATGACTAGCACTTCAGACACATAACACTAAAGATGCCTCCACACACACCATCTACAGCATGAAAAACATAGCTTCAAACCAGGCATTTCTGACATTTGACTAGCAATTCTGTTATCTAACGGCAGTAGCAAGCAATTATCACCTAAAAGACATCAGGAAAAAATGTCAAAATTTCCTTATTTTTTATTGGAAAAACCAGCACAGACTGCTTAATTTTAGTGCAGAAACATTCATATCAGATCAGTTTGCATGGCCAAACTGAAGCTAGAAACACTCATTTGTCACCACCTTACCCAATGGGAGGTATGGCTGACTACCTGCTACCCTCCTCTCCTCTCTAATCAAGCTTTTCTGATGAAGTCCATCTCACAGTTTCCCCATTGGCTGTTTACCATCAAAATGTATGATAAGAACTATATTCTTACTAGAAGTTCAGTTATGAATGGAGATAAAATATTACATTGGTTGTAAAATTAGAAACGACATCATGAAGGACAGGACAAACCATCTACATCATAACTTCCGAACCACTTCAGTGTCTGATCAAAAGAATATGGGGGATTTTGACTGCAAACGACAAAATACAAACCATCTTCCTGGTTGATTTTACTGTATTTTGCCACATGTTGTTTTGCCATTTACTTTCTCTTTTTGCAAATCTTAGCATTCCATACATATGTATATACACACACACACACACACACACATACTTGTGTCAGTTTGGGGTGAAGTGAAAAATTCAGTGATAAAAAGCTCCCTTTGAGAGGAAAACTGAGCTGCTCTGCCTTTTCAGTAGTTATAGACATGGACTTTAAAATATTTTGGAGCAGCTGTCCAAAATTTCCTAATCATTGGGAAGTTAGGAGTTCTAGGCCTAAGTCTGTAACTCTGTTTCACGAGAATAATCCATATCATCACTGCAACTTGAAATGTCTCTTCTTCAGGAAATGCATTTATTTTGAAATGTTTCTTTTTCTGAAATCAGAATTAACTATCCTAACATCTACATTATCTACAAAATTCAAGTTCTGGCTGAAAGACATCAACATGACCTTGTTATAACATTTACTTCTGATAAAACAAGGTTTTTAATTTTGACCATATGCTTTAATCCTAATGATACAAAACTTCATAGAAACTGTCTCAACCAGGTTTTTGGTGAAAATAGCAGTGAAACCACTGTTTCATTTGGAAAATCAGCATTTCTGACAGAAAACTATTCCATCCTGAAAAAGTCCCTTTGCTTTAATGTAATTACTCTCAGAAGTTGATTTCTTTTGAACAAAATGGGATTGATTATGTGAATAACATTTCGTTATATTAATCAGATTTTCTAGGCAGATCCATTACCTCTCAGTTGGCACATATCCTTTGACTTCCCTCTTCACTAGAGATTGCACTGTTTATGACAAACTTGTAATGTCTAAATCATCTTTAATGCTTAAAATGTCTTTAATGCCTCAAACATCTTCGCAGACCACCATCTGCAATGGCCAAATGAGAACATCCTGCTATTTTCATGCAGTAAAGATGAGCAGTTCTGAGAGTAAGTGCTTTCCTGTGCTAAGCAGGAACACTGGGACAGCAGCAGATACGGAAGTAAGCCAGGAGCAATCACCTCATGGAAAAGCTGTGGTCCACAGGCTGTTAATTTTGATCACTCTGCTTTTTAACATTAATTGGCCATCTAGTAATAAGACAACATAGTTGCCTCACTTTTAGTTAAATTTTGATGTGACTTAAAAATACTTGCGTACTGTCAGGAGTTGGTAAGCATTTGCAAAGAACTTTGTGTTGCTTGAATTTGGTCTGAACAGATTTTTCTTTTCCTTTTTTTTTTTTTCCTAGAGGGGAGTGAGGATATGGATGATGGAAAAAGCGGTCTTTTCATTTATATGATAATACATGTCTTTCACAGACAGTGACAGGCCTACAAGAGAATGTTATTAGGTAACCTCCTGTCTATAGAGATGCTTTGAATACAATTCTTTTCCAGCATTATTAAGTTACTGCCTTTGTTAAGCAACCAGTTTTGGTCAGTTCCACAAAACATGTCTTAAATAAGGTGCAAATGTACAATAGAACATTTCCTGTAAAGTTTAACCATGAAATAGTGCATTTTCATATTTAAAATAGGGACAGTCATTAATAGCCTTAATGCTTTACCCAGGCATGGCTGGAAAAAAGGAAAAAAAAGGGACATTTATAATAGTTCTTTTATTCTCCAAAGTAAAATCACAAGTTAGGATTATTTTTACTTGGCTTTAGCTACCTGCATGTTAACCTTTTAGTTTAAGCTGTCATGCAGAAACTTTGCGTGTCGACGGAAAATGACACCTAGAGGTGGTGATTCATCCCATCTATCTAGACAGCAATGTTAGGATGGGATGAATCACACCCAAAGTTTCCATTATTTCACTGCTGACTATAGAGTGAGACTGAGCATCTAGTTTTGACTAGATACGTAAGGGTGTTATAGGTATGTGAGCTAAATCCCATTTCTAGTGTGATGGAAAACAATAAAGAATTCTTTGTGTTGCTTAATAATATTGCTTATTTCCAATTCAAATCTTGTCCTTCTGATGGTAGAAGAGGTACCTTGTCTGAGATCTTACAATAAGGACTAGAACACTGAATTTTGGTGACTCCTGCTACAACTAGAAATGATCAGTGTAAGGTGTTTGCTCACTATTTTGTGAACAAGTTTTTTGTAATTTTTTTGGTCACTCCTTCATGAATGTGTTTTGGTCACTCCCTCATGCAAGTTTCTTGGTCACTCCTTCATGAATGTTGCTGGAGACTGATTCCTTCTTCTTCTAAAACTGAAGAGTTGATGTTCAAAAATATGTTACACTGGACCACACTGTCTTGTTCCTAGGGACTGACAGGCAGCTGTTTCTTAATTGCATAAAGAGTCAAGAGAAATTCAAAATAATGGGGAAATGGTTAGCCCTGGATATATTGTGTATACGTAACTCCTTGTGTGGCTAAAACCAAGTATCAATGAAGTTAGGTAGAATGTGCTTCATCATTAAAGTCTTGCTTCAGAAACTGCACAATGACAGCTAAAACTTTTTTCTTTTTTCTCCCTTTTTTTTTTTTTTTTTATTTGAATGCTCAGAAGAGATAAGAAAGCCGGAAGAAGAACAGATGTGTTAGAAGTGTGAAATGGATTAACATCAAAGCCCCCTGGGAAAATCTGAAACATGAAATGAAGGATCCTGAATGACAAGAGCTATTCAGAATGCATTAAAAGCTCTGCAGTGCATTTTGGTGCTGTCTGTGTGAGCAATGCAAGGCCCTGTGTGCTAGGGAGAGATGCTGATAACGAAAGCTCTGTGAACTTCAGGGAAATTCAGTTCATCGCTGAGAACTCACCTTGTGTTACAATTTGAATGAGATGGAAAAAGCACCCAAACTAGCGATTGCTAATATTTATTGTCCCCAGTGGTATGAAATGAATAGATAATTTAAGCCTTGGACTAACAAGGTTATAGGTGAACCAGTAATGATTTAAAAATCAGAGCTTATTTTAGTAATATATTCTTTGAATGTTTAAAGCTCTCTATTAATATTCATCAGTTGACAGATTAGCATGGACAGCATATTTTGGTATGCTTAAAATCAGAAAAGGTAAACAAGAAAAACAAATGTAAGAGATAGATATCTTTTCAATTTCATGATTTTTATACAGATTCTTTGGAAACAGATTGCTTATAGCTTAGGCAAATTTATGTTTATAAATGGTTTCTGAACTGGCAGGCACTGGTATCCATATAGTTATTGATGGAGAGAGGTCACTGATACTCAAAATGTGAAGGAGAGTCTACAGGCTACTGTTGGGTTTTTACTTTACCTAAACTCCATGAAAGTCAAAGGAATCTGGTCAAATAATACATAAAATATATCAAGATTTAGTCCCCACTTCATTGCCGATTGAACTTATTGCAGTTTCAGAATATAAATCTCAGACCAGACATTTTTGGACAAGTACAAGTCCAGCTGAAATTCACAGGAAAGGGGAGTCTTTCAGTTAGCTACAATGGACTTCTGATAGAGACTTGGAAGAACTTAGAGTGAAAAGCTGCCCCAAGTAATTTCCAGCACTTCACACAATATGAGTTGTATTAATTTCTGAATATCTCTCTTGTACAGACATCATAATGACTTCAGTGAAAATCTTAGGCCTTTAGGTTCCATTCCAAGTGGTGTTTTTATCCCATTGCTGATACAGAGCAAAGGGTGATTTAAGCTTTCCTTGACAAGGTGTGGCTTTAGTCATCTGAAGGTCTAAGTCTAAGTTAAGAACAAAACAAAAAAACAAAACAGCACAAAACCAAACAGACAAACAAAAAAACCTACAAAGCAAAAGCAGAATTTCTCACAATCTAAAAACCAGGCCAAACCTCAGAGATTACCTTCCCCTTGGTGCAAATATTTCTGCCTTTATCGATCTCTGCCAATTTTGGGACAGGTGCAGCAGGGTCTAGTACAAGAGAATTTATGAAGCAGACAGTTCCATAATTTTTTAGCCTTTGTCTGGCAGTTCAGATCATGCATTGTTCAAAACATGTCATGAGCTTTAGAGAATTTCCAGCTTACTTGTGTATACTATCAACAAAACCTATAGACTAAGGTACATCTGCTGCATCTGCCACACATGCAACTGACTTATTCTTTTAAGCTTCTTTACTGCTTCTTTTTTCGAAATGGCATGGGATTAACTTGAAATGACACAACTTTCTTTTACTCTGTGCTGGTAAAACTTTTAAAAATATAACCAGAGGACAATTCTTTTTGGTGATTTTAAAGTAAAATAACATTCTCCAGACTGAAAGTTTTGTGGTTAGAAGAATCTATTCTAACAGCATCTATTAGTTTGTGAATCAATATCCCTGTTGATTAATTTCCTGATAAAAAGTGGACGTGTCTTTACAGTGTGTTCTACCAAGTTCAGTTATATTATTAGACTAAACAATATGATTCTTTCACCCTTATTTATGTTCACACAAATAATCCCATTATATGTTCAACATAACAACTGTTAAAATGAATATTCTCCGAATGCATATTCCAGCAGTGAAATATTTTGGCACAGACCGAAGTTAAAATTTTAAATAGTATGTGCGAGAGTTGGACATGCAGGGAGAGGTTGATCTTCCTTAATTTTAGAGTTATATAGCTGAACAAGTCATCTTTGCCTCCCTTTATAGTCAATAGAGAAAAATAAGCTGTACAAGAGAACCATTTGCCTGACATTTTAAGGGTCTATTTAAATGTGAAATGAATCACAGTCCAGAATTTTTTTATTTCTAACTAGTAACTAAACAAGGAGTGGCTAATTTAGTTGTAGACATCTAAAATTTTGATGACAGGCTTTTTAAAACTTAGAGTTTTTTAAAACTTGTCCTTGTATCCATCACTTTTTTAATGGAATTAAGCAGTACCATGTCTATGGTATAAAACAGATAGGCTATCTGTGTTAGGAAAAAAACCCCAATGTTGTTTTGATCTAAAAGACTCCCCCAGATTTTTGAAGCTCGGAGATACAGAGTTCAGTCTACTGAAATGCAAGTGAAAGGCTGAATTAAACAATGATAAGCAATTCTCAAAATCATTCTCTACATAAATTTGCGATGTAGTTGACATACATTTTCTTCCAAATAAGAAGAGTTACGCCTATGGGTGTATCTAAGTGCCTCATCATCTTGTTGAAGATGAAACTTCCTCTTTTGTCTTTATGAATCTATTCTCTGCAGCTGTACTTCAGTTTTGTGATAGTCAAAATAAATACACTAGAGACTGGAAACTTTTAGACTAGAATTTTGCATCACACCTCATGTAATATAACTTCAGTTGCACTGACATTCATGCAAGTGTACAAAAGACCGCTTCAGTGTATATATTGTGAGACATCTTGCAGGCTAAAGAATAATTCAAGTAGCCATGACAGTTTGCAGGTACAGTCCAAGATTTTCAAATTAACTGTTTAATCTCATGAGATCAACTTGTACCTGCTATTGTAAGGGCTATTTCAGACTCAGTCCTTTCTGAAAATCTGGATAAACAAAGCTGTCTCAGCTTTGTTGTGCAGCCATTGTGCAGCCATTAGCTATTTTTGAAAATCTAAATCTGGCTTTTTCAATACAGCAGTGAAACAGAGAAACAGAGAAAACAGAACTGGTGCAGTTATTGCACATACTGGGTAAATTATAAAATAATTAGTCATGTTTCAGTTTAAATAACATGAAAAAACTCCGTTAATTAAGATTCTTAATTAATAGTTGAAAAATTAATCAATCAATAATTATAACTATCATTATAGGGTGTAATTGTGCTTAATTGGAGGGGCTGATTAATGATCAGAATAAACCTTTCAAATTGTCACACTTGAAAATAGTGGGAAGTGATGGATTCCAGCCCATAGTGTTAAAAAGCAATCCAAGGATCATAGAAGATATGTGTTCAGCTGCTTGGCCACAAATTGAAAGTATATGATTCAAGTGCACGAAAGATTTCCATTGTTAAACTTGTATACTATTGTATTACTAATGTATGTGACGGTTTGATTAGTATGAGCAAAATATCCCTCAGAAGAACATAAGTAATAGCTTTTCTGGAAATGGCAAGCCTTGTTTCTTCTCAAAATGTAAATTTTGGAACGTATAAGTACTGTTCTGCATACCTCTGCTCGGATCCTTCCTAGTCCTGTAGGTTTCTTACATTTTTCTCCCAGTTTGACAAGAATTTGGAGTTTATGACTTTGAGTAGGACAGTAGCTGACCGATACATAACAACTGTTACGTGTGCTGTACCATGCATAATTGTGTAATACACTCCAGCTCTCTCCTCAGCCAGGAGAGAGATCAGAGGAGCCTAGTTCCTGCTCTAGAGGCACTTCCTGATTTTTTTCTCAACAGTGTTTAATGTCACTGCTTCCCCCAGTCTAGCACCACTGAGTTAATCTGCTTAGACATTTGTGGCTGAAGAAAGGAAGTGGAAATATGAAAGTTTAAACTATTAAACAAGGCTTTAACTATATCCTTTATAGCCCCTTTCGCTACACAAAAAAGCTGTAGAAAGAGTACCGTATTTTAACACACTGAAACACTGTGTTAGATAGTAAAAATGTTTCTTGGAACAGAAAAGCAAAAAACATCCTTATAGAAGTTACCTGAGAAGGTAAATTCCTTCTCAGGGTTGCTATTGTTGCTAATTTACTTCTTTTTGGGGAAAGGGAGGAAAACATGTGAAATGAGAGTGAGAAAAGACAAAAAAGGGGCATAAGCAGAAACCCACAGCAAACCTGCAGATTTCAGCTTCTTTTTCTGGTGCTGACTCTACTTTCCAACCTGGAAAAAGACACTCACAGCACACATTCTTATTAGCTCCCAAAGAACCTGTACTCATGTTAGCCTGTAAGCTGTTGCTTTAGCAGCCTTTTTGGTCACCAGAACATAGCAGTTTTGTGAAAGAAATTATCTTGTCAGGCTGACCCAGACTGTTATTAAACAGAAGAGTAAAGTTCTCTCTCACAGGAGAGAGACAAAGTAAGGGAGGAAATGAGCAGGACAAAGAAATTAAGGAGTGAGAGCAGAAAATCAACTTGTATATTGCACACCTTTGGGACTCAGTTGAAACTGCAGATGGAGCTTTTTTTCCTGACCCAGACTGGAAAGATTCCCTCTCAAGGAAAACATAGCTATACCATAAAAAATCTCTGAGTCCCAGAAGTGAGGGATGCTGATTTGGTCTGCCTTAGGAAAAGTGTGTGTTGCAGCCGTTTGCTCTTTGCCTACTGCGGGGTAAGATGAAACACTTCAACCTTCAGGACCATCATTCTGGCACCTCTCAAGAGTGCAACATTTATCAAACATCTGTCTGAAAGTTCTCAGCATAATTGCAGTACAAGGTGGATTTCATTACAATGACTCTGAATTCATGATATGCGGTTACTCATCAGGCAACAGTCACGGTCAGCCTTCCTTTGGCAAAGATAATTAGAGTAGACCCTTACGGCTTGATCTTGCAAAGCCCTAAGAACCTGGGTGATAACTGAGCAAAAAGTTTAGTTGGTAGTTCAAAATTTAATCATGGTCCTGTGGATTTCAGTGAAAGCATGCAAATTTACTGTAGCTCAGAGACTAGTATTCTTTATACAAGAAAACAATATAAATCTTGTTCTTCATTACAATGCACAGCTATGCAAATACAAGAACTTCTAGAAATAGTGGAAAATAAAGGTCTCACTCCCAGTCTGATTCACAGAGCCCCATCATTAGTCAATACTAACATATTAAGGTTAGTATTGGAACTATTTTCCAGCACTGAGGCCAAGTGGTACAAAATGGCTTGTCTCCATAATGTTAAATTATTTTAGCCTCCAAGAATGGGTGATAACAACTAAGCTGTTACCTGGGAATGTCCCTAGAACTTACATAGTCCGAAATAGCCCCAGGAATTCTGGAAAAGAGTAATTTTTTCCCTGAATTAACCTCTTAATTAGTTCAGAGACTCTTTCATAGTATTTGAGCTCTGATACCTGGGAAGATTCCTGAACACAGATTAATTTATTATCGTAGGTAATACCTTAGACTAATCTTTACACTGGAAAAGACAACCGACAGGTAACTGCTGAGAGGAGGAACTCAAAAGTTAAAGGTGTATCTCAGACTAGACTGGTATAATCTTCACTGGTATGAACTGCAGAATTGTTGAGGACTATTGTTTCATTTGTCATTCCTTTGTGAATGGTATACAGCAAGACAAGACTTTCAGACCTGCCATCAGGGTCAGAATGAAATTCACAAACTTTCTAAAGATGGCAGTGTTTGTAAACTCAGCTATATGGGAGAAAAGGTAGAAAAGCAAATGGAGATGCAGCAGTAAGACATCTTGCAGTGTCCATTCTAGGAACTTCTGGCTGAAGCTGGTAGAGTTAATTTCTAATGGTGTTGCTGAAGTAGTATTTGTACTGAAGCACCTGTGCCCTGTTTCAGGTAAAGTTAGGCCGCAATGCTGGATCAGCAGTGCTAAGTGAGGCAGTCTGTTTAAAACAATACCTTAGCTGTCTGCTCCCAACCCCATTTCTGAGAGGTATTTCCGTGGATCATGGAAATTGTGTCCAGTTGCTATATTCAGGGATCTAAGCAAAACTCTTTATTTTTATTCCTCATGGCTTCCTGGACAACTATATACTTAACATCAGTCCATTACGCCTTGCATCTAAAGTGGTAAAATAGGACACGAACTTACATCCAGATTCTGGATTTAATACAAAGTCATGGAACAGAAAAGAAAAAGCTGAATTAGTCATCCAGGTTCTTGTGTAAAAGAGGTCTACCATCATTAATTTCTGAGAAGCTCAATCCTGTAGGCACACTGACAAGCTAAGCAGTTTTGAATCCTATTGCGAATTTTGGCTTGAAATAGCAGCTTGGCAGCTCCAGATTTGGGTTATATTATGGAAGAGAGACATGTACCAAGCAAAATTTAGTCAAAAACCTAAGAATCCATGAAATATATAGATGGTATCAAGAGCAGATGGCCATGAGTCAGGGTAATGAGTATATGGAATGCAGGCTAAGTGGCAGTCAGTACATCGTCTAAATCCTTTTCTGCATCTGTCTTTTAATCACTTTGGGTTTCAGGTCTCCATGTGTAAAATGGGTATAACTACATATACCCCTTCATCTTTTGTTTATTAAGAAAAAATGTCACATGGGACAGTGTTATGTTTTGCTGCATTTTATAAATGAAATGCTGATCCCTACTGGGGCCCCTGGACACACCTGTTGTATAAATGAATTCATGGCTATCATTGTCACAGAGGGAGAATATTGACTGCAGGTGAGGAATAGGTAGCCAAAGCAGATTAACTCTTAAGCAGCAAGGATCCTATTTTCCAGTCCTTTGTAAGAAGGAAAAAGTACAGAGAAAAAGAGAAAATATATGACACATGAGATGAATCATTTCTAAAGGGAATGGTTTTGAAAATTTCTCCACAATGCATCAGCAGCCTGTCTGCAAGCATCAATTTTTTTTTTGCCTCCTTTAACATTTTTTAGCAAATTTCATGCCAGTGAAAGATGCAGGATTGACATTCTTAAATCTCCCTTTTATCCGTAGAAAAGATAAAGTATAGATAGAATATATGCAGCTTTCCTTAGATTTTCAGGCCAACATCCTTTCATTTGACCTGAAGGGACACCCCTACAGCAGGGAAAAGCAGTTTAGTTACCATTCTCATTTTATCCTTGGCCTTGATACTGAAATTGTTATCCTGAGAGTTGAGTGGGATACTTTCGTTTAAGTGTGATATGGGCACCTGTTCTCTCTCTTGATGCTATTCAACTCATTACACATGGGCCAATGTACAGTCTTCTGAAAACCTCTTTCAGTCACTTCCAACCAGAATACAGTTACGAGTTCATTACAGCCTGAAACCATAAACCCTGATTTAGGGGGCTACACGGGCCAGTGCCAGCCTCCAAAAGCCATCTAGCCATCCATAACACTGCTGCCTTGCCCCAACATGCCTCTGCGAGATATTTTCTAACGGGCATAGATGAAATTTGTTTTTTGCGAAGGCCACCAGCTCTCACTGCTGTCAGTATAATATGGTCACTAAATTCCCAAAGACAATATTACTGCAAATCACCTCAAATGTGCTGCAGGCGGTAGAATGATCCCATAATCAAAGAGCTAGGTCTTTGAGGACAAGTTTAATTACTTTAATCTATACAGCCTGGAAAACATAATGGTTAATGGGGTAATCTACTGAAGTACGTGGAATTTTAAGTAGTATAGACTATGCCACTGTATGACACTACTCTCAGCACAGTAGAGATGATAAAACCAAGAGCATAAATGGTGACTGAAGAAAGCCTTAGATGTTCATAAATCAATAATTGATAAAACGTACTCTTGTGTAACTAAGTAGAATTTTATGTTGCAGGTAGAATAAACTGATTACATGATACTATAGTGCTCAGTGGAATTATGGAATGAGCTTCATTCATTCACTCTAATTGCTGCATATTTGTATACAAATGGCTGAAATGGTTCTATCAGTTTCGTAGTCTATAAAACTGCTAGAAAATCCTGCCCTTTGAGTCCACAGATGAAAGCCATGATATTTTCCCAGCATGGGGCTTCGTGCTCCAGGAAAAACTGAACATCAGCAGATACATAGAGGTTGATGTTCTCAATGTATTTGGCCATTAAAGATTTCAAAGCACTTTTCTCATGGGTAGAGGTGTTAACCCCTCTGTCCTGGCTAGATTCCAATCTGGGTAACAAGCCACCTGGACCAGATGCTGAGGGAACTTAAGGACTAAGTGTCTGGGCTGCTAACAGAAATGTACAATCTCTCATTAACATCATCTACAGGAGATGTTTGAAATGTCTTTTAAAAAGACATTAGGGATGATCCTGGGAATTGCACACCAGTGAGCCTTACTTCAGCAAATGGACTGCAATGATAATTAAAAGTAGGATTATAAAAAAACCTAGATAAGCATGATATGTTACAGAGAAATGTGTGTTGTGTAAAGGAAACTCAAGCTTCTTTAATTTACTAGAATTCTTTGAAAGTGTCAAATAAATATTGGGTAAAGGAGAACTGGCTGACATAATCTAATAGGACTTTTAAGAACCTTTTGAGAAATTCTCTCACAAAAAGCTGTTAAGGAAACTAAGCCATCATGGAATACGAAAGAAAACACATTATAATGGGGCAAAGACTGGCTAAGAAACAGAATGCAAAGAAGGGGAATAAATGCTTCATTTTAAACAGGACTTGGCAGGAACACTTGGTATGTGCTCAGTTCTTACAGCCTTTGTGTGCTTTTGGTTTTATTTATTTTTCTTTTTGTCTTATGGTTGGTTGCTAATTGAGAAAATATTTTGTTGAAGGTTTTCATGGCATGAAATGGAAATTACCCAGTAATGTTATATTTCAGAGGTGTAAAAACGCTTACATTTCAACAAAGTAAAGGTAGATCTTAAAAAGGACATTAGCCAAGTGTTGGTGTCTAGAGCCAGATCTTGTGATAATGCTCTATGTGCAGTAGCCACAGTGTTCTAAGTCCATTACCAGTTACAGGCTACCTGTTGATTGCAGTAGATGGTATTAGAGGATTCAGATGGTCCTATCCATGCTTCTGGTTTGCTAAACAAGACAGTCTAGGTTTGGGAGCTAGGCTGGGAGATGTAAGACAATTGGCAGAGCTGTGGGATGCCTGCAAACTGTAACTCTTCAGCAGCTTATGCTTATAGCTTATGTTCCTGATCCACACCCCATGTCTTCAGTTTTAACAACAGATAAAAAGATAAAAATTTTAAAGATGTGGATTAATCTTGTAAAAGATTTCACTGATTTTTTTAATTCAGACTGCATTGCTTCTTTCAAGGCCGTTTCCAGTATGTTACAGAGCAGGACTCTTTTGTGACCTGTGGCTGCCTTTGCTTTCTTTTGCTATGTGCCTACCCTGCATGTTCCCTATCTGTTCATTGGTAAGGCAGTTCTCGCAGAATGAGAGTCTACAGAGAACAGGAATAGAAGGGTGACATGGTCTCTGTCACTCCAAACAGAAAATGTTCCACTGATCTTTTTTTTCACACCTTGTAGAATTTCAATTTTCCCTTTAAAACATGGATTAAACAATGTTGCCAAAAACATATGCTTCTGTGTCAAACATTTCACTTATTCAGGAATCTAGAGGCAGCTGGAGAGTTCTCACTGCCAAAGTGACTTCAACAATTGTCTCTTTCACTTTTAATTGGAAACATGTTCGTTTCAGGCATAGGTGTGGATAACCAATATGTGGCAGTGTTAATTTCCCTTGCCATCCAGTTTACATATGTCCTAAGTGACCATTCTTAAATAGCTTGAGGAAAACGATCTGAGTCCCCTGCCAAAGTGTCCTGTGCTCCTGTAAGTCTATGATTTGCCATGGCACAGATGTCCTCCGCTGATTAAAAATGGGAGTGGTCAGCATGAGATAGGACATCTCCAGTCTCTTGCTTCTTGTAAGACGTGCAGTGAGCTACACCAGAGGGTTATGGATGAGTTACTGAAGCTGAGGGCCTTCTTATTACATTAGTTTTAACCACTACAAAAGCTCAGTTCCAGTATTTGTTACCCTGTGGATATTTCCTTTGGGTTTTATCTGTCGTATAAATGGTCTTCCTCACACCACAGTGCTCCAGCCAATGTAAATACAAACCTTTCTATGTCAGTCACACTCTAGTTCACAGTGTTTAAGGAACCTCCTCTCATTCCCTCTCACCTCCTGCTTTTTATCCAGGGGGGAAGGGAGGATGTTACTCTCTCTGGTAGGATCTTACTTGAAGACAAAAGCCAGCAGGTCAAATCTCACGCTTTTTCACACCTTTTTCAACCTCAATTTCTGTAGAGATGATTGTGGCAGTCCTTTCTTTATCCCCTTTTAAACAGCTGAGTTTGGTTTGAACCTTATGTTTGCTCATGTTGCAGGAAACAAATCAGAGGAAGGTTCTATAACTGTAAAACCAAAACCAGTCTGTACCACATATTTCAAAGAAGAAATGAACAGAAACAAACAAACAAAATTCAACACATACTGATAAGCTGATTTTCTCAGGAAAGACACATCCTCCCTGCTTTTGAAACTAGGAAGATGGATACAACCTGAAGATTGAAGGTTGTCAGTTTGCCAAGCAGGACCCATTCTGGGGCTGCCACAGAGCTGAGTCCTTAGTTCTCTGCATCGAATCATAGGTGCCTCATCACCCACGACATCATTACTGGATGCATGTGAAGGGCTGGGGTAATATCTCTGAGAAACGTGATATATATTGACCTACAGAGGAGTCTCAAAACTTGACCTTTTCTACTTCATGATAAGCTGTCATGTCAGATGGTGGTATCATCCCACTATCCCTTTTAATGCTGGATCACTATAGCAATCTTTAGTAATGCATATCCACTTTTTCTTTCTTCTTTTGAGTTCCATCCCACTGTTTCTTCTGTCTGCTGCTTCTATAACAGATTTTATTTCTCTGCATGTTTCTAGGTACATTTCTAGTGCCTCTTAGTATGTGTGTGCATGCATGAGAATATATATATGTAGATTTGAGTCTGAGGGAGTGCATATCTTCTGTTCACAAAGAAACCTGGATAGTTTACTACTACTTTTGTGTGTTATTCTCCAAGTATGATGAGCATTTTACAGATATATAAACAGATGAATACACAAAAAGCTTCTAATCAAAACTAGTTTAAGACAATGCTTGAGAGAAGGCAAGGCAGCAGAAAAAGTCTGGGAGAACGGAGGGCAAGGAGTATGGAGATCAAATACTGTTGGGGACTACAGGTTTTCATGTCCTTAATGGAAGGATATTTGTGTCACAGGGCCTGAAATTGCTTCTGGACAGGTGCTCAGAAATGCCCCTCTGTGCCCTCAACAGATACAGGTACTGCACACTTCGTCGTTGACACTTAAATTCCTTTTTAAAGCTAGGATGAGTTTGCTAATGAATATCCTCCTGATATGTTTTTCATTGCACTTAGGAAATCTTATGGTATGATAGCACCCCAGATCCCTGTGTCTTATCTGCCGCCCCCAAAACACACACACACCCCCCCCCCCCCCGCGCGAAGAGGGATCCGGCTCTTGCCGTGCCTTGTGAGGGAACGAGGGATGTTGCCATCTAGTGGGTGTTTGTCAGGCAGAAAAACAGACTTCGTACCCATGGCCGCTAAGAAAATTCTGCCTCAAATCAGCGACAGTGGAGACTTGACATTTAAAGGGGATGGAAAAAGGAAAATTGACTCTGAGGCCAATTTTCTGGGGGAGCACATGGAGCATTTGCCTTCTCGCTCAGCCTCATTCAGACCCTATGTCTGTGTGACAGGAAGCTGGGGGAGGTAGGGATACTCTGACTGGAAAAGCAAAACACTGAAGCCTCCTTTGCCCCTGTGTTAGGGGACAGGGCCCCTGACATGTTTCCCCTTCAGTATGCCTGGGCAGGAGGGCATACACACAGCTACAAAAATGATGAAGGGTAATATTCATCCTAGCTTCAAAACTGCTGCTCTTTTCTCAGCTGCCGCGCCAGGCGGACACCTATTGTTCCATCTGATCACTAAAGCCTTTTAGTCATGAGGGGACTTTTGTAGCTAGTATTAAAATAAAAGAACGGTTATTCAGACACAGGCAGCTGGAGCGATCTTATCTGTCAGCCCCATGGAAATGAGGAATTAAATAGTAATAACAATCATCATAACAAAATTAGCCCTTTCTTTCTTTAGAAACCTCCATTTGCAGCCACTGCGCTGGAATCGGCAGTGCAGACGCAAGGTACCAGGACCCGGGAGCACTCAGAGGGATGACACCCTCCTGCTCCAATCTGCGTCGTATTAACGAGCTGCTTGATTGGGATGTGGTGCTGGCCGAGCAGCAGCTGCTCAGAGCGCGCTGTTACGGGGAATTAGCTGAAAGTTTATTCTTAGCTCTTCCTCTCAGCTCCGGCAACATGTTCAACAGCTTGTGCATTTTGTAATGCCTCCTTTCATCGCCATGGCAACCGTTAAAACTTAAGGTGTGTACGACTTGCACGCTCTTAATGCTGCAGGCTGCTGGCAAAATGAAACCCTCGGTCTGCGCTGCTTCTCGTTGCTGTTGATTCAAAGGGCCACAGTGTGCTGGGAAAGCAACTGGGAACATGTGTTTGCAAAGTACTTTAGGCACAAGAGTGTGATTCAGTGTTTAAGAGAGACTGTGAATCTGATTTTTCTATCTAGATAGTCATTTGAGCTAGGGTAGAGAAACTATTCCTTCTGGCTGAGTTGCTTCTCCTCTCCGTGTTGTCCTGAACCAGCTTTGGCAGAGACCATGTGTACTGCTACCTCATAAAATGCAGCTTCAAGTATTTTGCAAGTAGTCAAGTAATGGGGAGGGCAATAAGAGCTGCACGATCACAGGAAGATCGATAGGATGTGACTTGGTGCTGAGAAACTACCAGCTTCTACCAAATGGCAGATTAAGGAGCCATTTCCCCCTTGAAAGAACTTGCTCTTATACCTGAGTTACTCACAACAAGCAGTCTGATTTGCCATTCAGCTCCTGGCTGTGCAAGTCTACCTCAAAAAAAAAAAGGGGGGGGGGGGGGAGGGAGACAAAAAGGAAAAAACAAATTAAAACCCTCAAAATGTCACTAGGGTAAAGTGTTACTGAGCCCCTATATAGCTTTATATCACTATGGGGGGTATACCCAGCCCAAGTTTGGCAGAAAGAGTTGCATTAGCTTAAAGCTGTTGCCTGCAAAAGCAGACCCTGCTTTGCATTGAAACCTTCCATAGTGAAGCCATTTTTCCTTTCTACAAAACAACTTTGTTGTGAATCAAATCCTGCAGCCACTAGTAACTGTCCCTATGGAGAAATCCTACAGAATGGAAAAGGTTTGAAACCTATAGGGGTTTATAGAAATTAAATTGGATTCTATAGAAATAGCTTTAAATAGCCACTTAATTTAATAAAAGATGCTACCCCTTCTGTAGAATTTTCACATCATATGATAAATCTGAAGGGAGAATAATATCTCTGCAAATAGAATTGTACGGATTGGTTTAAAAATCCTATAGAAAACTTATTTTTCTCTCTTAATTTTGCTAAGACTTTTCGTTTGCACCAGTGGCTTGAAATCATAAATCTCAAAGCTTTTCACAAAGAAAGAGCACAACTGTCTGGAGATCACACAGCTTACCTAGTGCCACTTTCCATGTCTGGGAAAATAAATCCAGGTAGTCCTGCACTCCAAAGTCACCTTTTCAAACAGGATACTTGTAGCATTCGAAGCTGTTCCTTTCTGGTTTGGGGAAAGAATGACAAAAAGTCCCAAACACCTCCCCTTTCTCCCTCTCCCTCCAAATGCCTAATCTTCCCAGAAACAGGGGACTGTGAGTCATTTTAAGCTGTTTCTTCAACATGACTTCGGCTCAGTGGTGTGCCCTACAACCTGCAGAGATTTAGAGCCGATTAGGTTACAATTGCAAAAATGAATCCCTTTTTTTGTGCATTCATCACCTTTTTTTTTTTTTTAATATCCTTAAATGATAAAAATACATGGAAGCAGAGAGCATGGATAGAACAAGTGCATTGCTATCCATATGCAGTTTTAGGTTTTTGTTGGGGTTTTTTTGATTGCACACTAGAACCTGTTAAAAATGTTTGTATTTTGATGTGTGTGTTGAATTCAAACTGGCATTTCCAGCTGCTATATATTTGGTGGTTAGTAATCTTTTCCATTATATTTTGAAAGGAACAGTTTCTTCATGTCTAAAATAAGCAGCCAGCTACAAGAAAGCAATGGCTACACTGTGGTTTGCGGGTTTGTTGCATGCTTAAAATACTGGTTCTCTGAGAAAGCTGCAGGTAATACTGAAACACGACTGCTTCTAATGCTAGAAATTTTAGGCCTTTTCTAGTGAATATTCCTGTCGCTGTACTGACCGGAGTAAAATTACTTAGATTCATGCTACATATAAGTCTAACTTTTCTTTTTCTTACTTTTATGTTTTTATTTTTAGGTTGGGTTCGGTTTTTTTCTTTCTTTTTAGTTCTTCTTTTCTCCAGCACATGAATGAGTTCAGGGCAAGACAAATCTCCTAATAGGAAACAGAGGGGTGGTGGTACAGTATGCACCCTACTGCCCTGGAAGGAAGGGGAATCTGCACTGTGCATCACACCCAGAGGGATTATCTGGTGGTGGGATGCTATAGAAAGCACAGGGGCCTGAAATTCAGCCTTAGGATTGTTAAAGACAATACTATAGAGCTAAAGATCTGGTAAGAGTGACCACAAATGTCAGCCTAGTCTGTCTGGGGGATGTCACAAAAGGAGACATAGAAGGAAAACTGGACCAGCACAGAAAAGCTTTAAAACGACTGTACTTCAGTAAATTTCTTTAAGAATTCCTGCTAAAGCTTGTAATTAAAAATAGATCGCAAGATAACACCAGTGAGTAAGACTGCCTTGAACTCTGCATCTAGATTGATCAGGGCAACATATTCTTGCCATCAGAAAGGGAATCTCAAATCTTCTGTACCTGGATATGTGTATATATATACACTTCACTGGCAGTTAATTTTCTAGTTGCTTATGTCGTTTCAGGAAATTTTCTCTGAATAGTCTGAGTTGAGCAATTGGTCAGTTGAAAAATGCAGTCTTAGCACAGAATACTCCTACCCAACAGTTTATCCAAGCACCAGAGGGAGATAAACCACAGTTCTGGCAAGTCTCAAGGTCTTTTTCTGTTTTCTCAGGCTTGTGTGGAGAGAGGAAAAGAATGTATCAAATGCTGAGGACAGACAGTTGCTCCCAGTGCATGGAACAGAGCTGGCTGGGGCTGTATCTCTAGATTCATTATATAAAAACGAGATTGTCACAATGAGGACAGCAGTCAACAGGGGTAAGAAAGGAAATAAATCCAACATCCATTAGAAACAAAACTACAGAAGCCTCTTTTTTAACAAATGTCCCACCACTCTTCAAGTCCCCACACTGTCCCAGAACATTCCTGCTGCTCTCCATACCCCTAAGTATCTCTGCAAGATAGTGCAAAATCACTGTATGTAGAAGTGGGTCCTGAGCTATGTGCTTGGTGACTGCTGGGCAGTAACACCTGATGACAGCTTATCAGGCATCCTTCCAAGAACATCCTTTCACGGACATGCTGTTTTGGGAATTGATCACCTAAAATACTGCCACTTTTCCTAAAAAAGCTTAAGTACTTTGATACAAATTTTCATCTCCTACAGTTAGCTGAAACTAGCTAAGAGCTCCAAAACTTTGGCACAGAGGAATTAGATTCAGACAGAATGATCATGATCACAAAGGTTTTGTTTCTGTAGGAAGTCAGGAACCAAGATAAAAAGAATAAATAAAAGAAAAGCTCTTGAACTTATATTGGCAAACATAAGAATCATAGATCTGGATCCTCACCTCTTATGAAGTCTAAAGGCAATAATAGCACAGGACAAAGACTGCAATACTCTCTGAAATGTTATGGGGTCCTAATATCTGCTCAGCTTTCATGCTACTTGACAGAGAACAGTATAAGTTGTTCAGGTTACAAAACAAGCGCTATAGCCAGCACTGAAATCGATAACACTGTGCCTGAGAGCAAGTCCTCACGGTAGAGATAAATAACCACCGCAGTGTCTTCTCACAGGCTGGCAGGCAACTTGGGAGTGAGAGCAGCCAGCAAGGAGAGACTGGGGCCAGCTCCTGGCTATCCTGCTCCCTGCTTGAGTAGTGACCTTCTCATTTGTCATAGGTTTTATGTCCACATTAAGGGGGCAGATTATTCCCATGTATGTCAAAAAAGCATCAGGACCATTCTCAACAGAGACCTTCTTGCACAGAATGAGAGGAAGTAGGTGCTAGGAAGCCAGTTTTATTTCTAGGACTCTGTGCATTGGCTCAGAGGCCTCTGTTGTTTCTAATTTTTACTCAAAAGCTAATTTAATGCCTACACTGGTGGTATAATGGCCATGTATTTTTTCTGTGGTCAGCAAAGTGAAAGAGGCCCTTTCAAAGGCCAGTCCAGAGCAAGGCTATAGGTGCAGTTTCACCTCCAGTTTCGACTAATCTATTCATGCAGGTAACAAGAAGGCATGAACACGTATTTCACCCTATTCCCAGCTGTGCATTAAACCTCCTCTCATGCCAGTAATAGAACTTTTCCTAGGGTTTTTTTTTTTTCTGAATATCTTTCAGTTGTGTCCAGCCTCAAGGCCATCTGAGTGCTAGTGCTGTGGCACAGGGGATAGCTGTCCCCTGTCATAACAGTGCATTCTTAGATTGGTTTAAAAGCAACTGCACCCTGATTTAAATTAAATACCTAAGCTAATTAGCATCCTGAAACTAAGGTGTGTGACAGCTGAATACTCACTTATGTGACTGTTGTCATTGTTCTCTTGTTGTCCCAAGATATTTTCTTCTCAAGCTGTTCCCCAGGTTCTGCTGGTCCCAGGCATTTTTATATGGCCACTCAGTAAACTGGATCAAAGAACTCAGCTAAGAAATAATCTGTTCACAAAAGAATGATAATTTTCTAGTTGACCCTTCTGGTTCATGCTGACTGTGTAGAGGGGTGCAGCAACTGTTTGGTGAAAACTGAGCTCTGCTCTCCACTTCAGGAGTTGCTGCTGTGGCTCTAAAATATTGCTTTTCCATGGCAGATCTCAGCCATACTCTTCCATGTCCCCTCTGCTAGAAGAGACATGAGAAAAAGATCCCTAAAGAAAGTTTAGCACCAGGAGAACTTTTTAATGAAGATTTTGCAACTTGTTTATGACCCCTTTATGCCACCAAAATGTTTCCAAACATCCCAGAACCAAGCTCCAAAGTCACAACCATTGCAAGGCTTTAATTAACTGGTGTGTGTACTATACACTGAACATAAACAGTGTATCTCTAAATATTAATTGCTGTTATTGAACCCCCGTGCTTCCTAGTGCAGTAATAATCTGTACAAAGCCTAACTTACTAGTATACAAGATTCAATTGCGTATGTTCCTCAAGGGATGTTTATCTTCGCAGCATGATTGCTAAGATAAATGCTAAAGTTTAAAATTCAGAAGTGCTTACTTCAGGGCATTATGACAAGACAACAAAAATATAAACTTGACAGAAGAAAAGCTTGTGCATATAAATTATGTAGCCTTTTAATTGAAATATATTTCATAATAGATTTCATAGCCAGCAGATTATTTTTCAAGGCGCTTCTTTTTTTTTTCTTAAACAATAATTTGTAAGAGGCACTTTTTGCTCCCTGTAGCTTTACAGAAATATAGACAAAAAAAATCTTGAACGGTAGAACATTGCCATTTTAGCCATAATAGTCAACATAACAATTAGAACAGTTCTTTACGAGGACAGGGAATAGGACTGTCTTCAAGAAAGGCGCTGCAGTAAGCGCTGTTGACTCACCAGCGTCGCACACTGCTTCTTTTCATCTGAAGGGGAGCAATGCCACACAGCAGCTGTTATAGGAATAGCAGCCACAGGAGACCTTGTCTTCAGCAATGATAAGGCAGGCTGAGAGGCTTATTTTCAGTTTTCAGTTTGTGGGGGTTTTGTGTGCTGTTTGTTTTTCTTCCTTAAGAACTATGTGAGTTCTTTTAAATTCCCAATGGCTCCCGTAACCCAAAAGAAAAGTTTCATGTGTAATTCGTGGCAGCTCCCCCTTTTTCCAGAGGTGTTATTTAATCTAGCCACCAAGTCACATCTGCAGTTTTAATTAGCATGTGTGTATCTCTTTTGTTTTTCCTTCTCTGTGTAGCACACTGAGCACCAACACGTATCAGACCCTTTAGAGTGAGCACGTTACTTTAAGTACCGCTGGGCCAAATTCTGATTTGCAGTAATTTCCCTACAGTCCTGCAGACCTCAGCAGGATCCCTCAGATTTACCCTCATCTCGCTGAAAACAGAATCTGGCTCAGGGTGTTTGAAAGCCTTGTTATCAGTGAAGCAGGCTATTGAGTTGTTTGGTACTCTCATTTTTACCTTGTTAGTGGCAAGGTTATCTTTCAGGCTAGTTTTTCCATTGCAAGTTGTAGATCCCAGCACAGTGGTATATGCCTTAAGCTGTTCTCACCAGTGCAGAAGCATAATAACAATAATAATAGTAATAAGTATTAACAATAATGAGGGCAACAATAACACCAAAACAGCTCATTCATAATAAATCTGAACATCAATAAGTCTTATAAAGATACTGAGGATCACTTATTATTTTGGAGATGTAGAAATTGAGTGATAGGGAAGTCAGTTGCCCGAAGCCACCCAGAGAATGATTATGAAAGATGGGAAGACAAATTTAATCTTCTATCCTGTGATCTGTCCACAGCACAACAGCTCTATCTCCTCAGATTTGGGTGCAGTTCTGTTATTATCAGCATTTTCTTGATTAAAAAAGCAAACAAACAAACAAAGAAAACCCCAAACCAACCAACCAACCAAGCAAAGAAACAAACAAAACAGCAAAAACCAGAGCAGATAGATAATCAGAAGGCCAAAAATCTTTAGAAAAGATTTTTAACTATCCCAGTGAAGAATAGTACCAAATGTCTCAGGTTCTGTAGAGAGGTATGCTTCTATACCAGGGGATGTCTGTTGAGATATGGCTCTTCCTATTCTCAACTCCAAAGTCTCAAGCTTCCAGATATCAGATTTTCATCTGAGATTGTATTGGGTTTGTGTGGCAAGGTTTGGTTGGGGGGGGGGCTACAGGGGTGCCTTTCGTAAGAAGCTGTCAGAAGCTTCCCCCATGTCTGACAGAGCCAATGCTGCCAGCTCCAAGACAGACCCACCACTGGCCAGGGCCGAGCTGATTAGTGACAGTGATAGTGCCTCTGGGAGAACATATTTAAGAAGAGGGAAAAGCTGCTGCACAACAGTAACTGCAGCCAGGAGAGAGGAGTGAGAATATGTGAGAGAAACAGCTCTGCAGACACCAAGGTGAGTGATAAAGGAAGGAAGCAGGTGCTCTGGGCACCAGCACAGACTCCCCTGCAGCCTATGGTACAGACCAGGTTGTGCCCCTGAAGCCTACATAGGGCCACGGTGGAGCAGATATCCACCTGCAGCCCATGGAGGACCCCGCACTGGAGCAGGGGGATGCCTAAAGGAGGTTGTGACTCCATGGGCAGTCTGCACTGGAGCAGGTTTGCTGCAGGAGCTGTGACCCCACGGAAGGGACCCACGCTGGAGCAGTCAGTTCCTGAAGGGCTGCACCCCATGGAAGAGACCTACACTGAAGGAGCCTGTTCCAGAAGGATGCACCCATGGAAGGGACCCGTGCTGGAGCAGCTTGTTTCTGAAGGATGCACCCATGGAAGGGACCCTCACTGGAGCAGTTCATGAAGAACTGAAGCCTATGGGAAGGACTTTATGTTGAAGAAGTCCATGGAGGACTGTCTCCCATGGTAGTAACGCCACGCTGGAGCAGGAGAAGAGTGTGAGGATTCTTCCTCTGAGGAGGAAGGAGCAGCAAAACAACGTGTGAACTGACCACAACCCCTATTGTCCATCTGCCTGTGCTACTGTGGAGGGAGGAGGTAGAGAAAACTGGGAGTGAAGTTGACACCTGGAAAAAGGGGTGGGGGAAAGGTGTTTTAATATTTGTTTTTATTTCTCATTATTCTACTCTAATTTCCCCAAGCCAGGTCTGTTTGCCTGTGACTGTAATTGGTAAGTGATCTCCCCCTGTCCTTATCTCAACCCATGAACCTTTCTTTATGTTTTCTCTGCTCTGTCCAGTTGAGGAGTGACAGAGTGGCTTTGGTGGCATGTGGTGTCCAGCCAGGGTCAACCCAACGCACAGCTGGAGGTAAACCTAGAGGTAAATTGAGTGTTGAATACTTTGCTTTGAAGGGAAACCAGTCTTATCAGCTGAAAATTTGATGATTCACTGCCATAGGTTTGTTTTCAGACTTACTGAAAAAAATCAGTATTTTTAACATTGCTTCATAAGTTCTCTCCCATGGTTTACTGAGGTTTTTTCCTGAGCTATACATCTGTCTGCTTGTCTGGTTTACGCTTCTGTCTGACATTATAACAAAGAACAGTAATAAAAAAAATATCTTGGAATGCTAATGATCATCCTTGTAAACAAATACTACGAATTAGTTGCAAAAATTAAAAAAAACCCCAAACAAACACAAACAAGTGTCTGGAAGTTTTTAACAGTGAAAGACCTGAATCTGGAAAAGGAAAGAAAAAGGGGTTAAAACAGAGTGCTGATGATCTTTCAGAAACCACAGATTTAATTCCCAGCACTTCTGATTTCATTAAGAACTGCAGCCTTTTCCACTGGCAGCACAATTCTTGAGCTTGACAAAAACAGATGGGGAGGATGGTGGAAATGGTAAACTCCAGAAGTAGCACTCTGTCTTCTAAATCAGGAGGTCACACCTTCAAGTCTTGACTGAAGAACTCAATCTTCTCTGGATTCCACAAACCCTGTTATACAGGTACTTGCTTATATGAGTCCCTGAGTGACAGATTAAAAAGCTCCCTCCTGGTGACTTGTTCCCAGGAAAAGACACAGTGCTTTGGGAAAGAAAGAAAATACAAAAAACCTCATCAGAATAATGGAGGGGAGCTACAGCATTCCTCAAGTGCAATGTAATAACCTGTGCCTACAAAAGGCTTGCAAGCAGGCAGTGCAGGGTCACAGGGAGAATAAAGACACTTTCACTCTTCTGGCATTAGTAACATACCTACCTATTTCCTTCAGGAATCAGTATTAACTCTTTCCACATCCAGCAGTCAGTACTCTTCTGCAGCGATGACATCATGATCCTTGGAAGGAGGAAAATATGGTGCTGAGTCTTTGTGATTTGCAGCATACAAATGGGATGCTTTGTCCAAGACACTTTGTTCTGCCTGTGAGCAACATTTCTGGGGCCTAGGGAGACGGCAGCATTCAAGAAAGAAACAAAACTCCCTAGTTCTCAAGTCCCTGATCCCTAAAATGAATAAAAGCAATTAATGGTCTTCCTTAATCTACTCGGGGTGGCTTTTGTTTCTATAGATAACAATAATTCTTTGTAAGAAAAAGTAATTGCGTAGGTCAAATTTTCTTTTTTTTTTTTTCCAGTTTCTCGCTAAGTACAGTCTCTCCACAATCACTTCTCTGACTCACTAGGACTCGGATTCTTCCAATTATTTCAGGAGAGGAGTGTGACTATTCCATTTTTTCATGGATTTTCAGGAATGTAACTGCTGCTGATGTTGCTTCAAACTACTCACTCAAGATTCTGAACAGATTGGGTTAGGTCTTGTCTGAAAATAAAAGCAGAAAGAGCTACTGTCTGGAGGACTGCTCAATCAAAAAAAGGAAAGTGAAGTCAACAAAGATCATTAAATGGATATTCATCAACTACATTTGTATTATAGAGACTGGTTTCCTTACATGAATCAATATTAGTCAATTTTCCCCAGTTGCATCTAATTTATAGTCACCAGGACAGGTGAATTATGCTCAGTGTGACTATACTGGATAACCGTGTGAATAATGTGTTAGAGAAACTCCAGGCATAAGATGAAAAGCAGGAGATTGTTTCTGTTTTAAAGCAACTTCCTTTGGTATCTGTTCTGCCTGATCCTGGCGACGCATGAGAGCTGCCAGAGTGTCTTTGTGCTATCGGAACAATAAAGCTGATGCTAGTTTATGAGTTGGCTCCATCAACTGTAGATTTTGGCTGCTTTTTAATGAGAATGATACAAAGCCACTGGAGATGCTGTTTCCATCATACATCATCATCACATCCATAACTTTTTCCAGCAGAGGATCAGTCCTACTTTAAAAGATTTACCAAACTGACTCAAAATTAGGCAGCTCGGGCCGAAAGGCTATATACCAAAAATTGACAAGTTTCATGAGCCTTCAGTCAGGCTCTGTGGTAGACATATAGGATGTTACCCTCCTTTTTGGTGCAGAAATTGAACTGAGAAACTCAGGTTTGACTATCAAATGTGCATGTGGCCAGCTTGTATATGTACACACATACCTGGAAAGTTTTCAGAACCAAAAATGTCTGTTCTGACAGTTCTTTTTTGTCAGAGAAATGTTTTGAAAGGAAAGGAGAAATACTTTCACCTTGTTTTGCAAAGGTTTGATTAATAATTTTTTATTTGCATATTAAAGCTTATATACAGGGAGGCTTTACTATGGATGGGAATATATACTTTAATTATTAAAGCATACGCATCTCCTGTTGTATCATCATCATAATAGTAGGGATGAATGACAACTCCATTAAGGTTTACAAAGCAACTTATGAAGATAGGACCTGTAGGCTGTAGGTGGTGTTTTGATAGATTAAATTTGTACTGGTGGCTGAGATAATGAATCCACCATGTTGTGCTTTATGCTGTTACATTAGTATGAAAAATCTGAAGCAAAGAATAAATCTCTGTGAAGAAGAAGAGAAGGTAGGGAAATCCAGTTGGAAAACTGAGTTGCAAGTTACATTAAGACATACGTAGGGCTTAGTCCTTGTACATGCTACTTCAACGTATGATCAAGGGAGATGCTTTTAACAAAAGTAGTGTCCTTTCAGGATCCTTACAGTGTATGGCAGTTTCATAGCCTGATGGGAGTATAGCCCCACTGGATTACAGACTGAACAAAGGTGCTTCAAGGAGAAAGGAAAGTCTTGCCTTCCCCATACCACCAAGTTCCTGTACTAGAGGGAAAATTCATCATTCAAAGGGCAAACAGTGTATCTGCAGGCAAGAAGATCTGCAGAAGAAACAGCTTTCAAGGTCACTGGAAGTCCTTGAGAGATGTCTCAGTGCCTCCTTTGGCTTCATCTGCTTTTTAGCATGTGGCCTGCCTTTTTGCTCTATTGCTTCATGTTGCTCTCCACCAAAAGAAGACTTGTGTCTGTGGCTGAAGCCATACAAGGACCTGGTTCCTGAGGCTATAAAAACATGAATAAGCATAACCCCACTAGCAGATTAGAGTATAGCCTAGGGTGGGACATGGAGATGGGAAAGATAATTCTCAGTTTTGTCTTAGCATGTAACCTTGAGCGATCTATATACAGCCAGCATATTTGTACCCAATATACAACTAATGTGACTTAGGCACTTAGAAACATTCCTGTTGATGGAACAAAGCACATGCTGAACTGTCCAGACACGGTATTGCTCCAGTTGCAGGCCACATAGTTATGTTAATAAAATGCTGAGCCTAAGGTGGTATGCCTTACTAAGAAGCAAGATGAACTATGTGCAGCACTTAACAATCATGATGAAAGGACTTTCATGAAAATATGAAGTTTCAGTTCTGCAGTGCAAGTGTAATTACCTTTGGAGTCTGGGTGAATATGAAACTAGTCCTTTTTTTTGCCACAGGAGTTGCTAAGCCTCCTAACATTCTGCTGCTGTAGAGCTAGTGCTGCCATAAGTAATGCTGCTGCCCTAGCTGAGATAACTAGTGAAATACAAGAAGCTATTCAGGATTCACAAAATTGGTATCTTAAATACTGAAAAGCTTTGAGAAGGATGGTACCATTTGTACACAGTCACAATTAGCGTGCATATCCTTCATTGCACACTATAATGGCATGTAGTCTGCAATCCCCTCACCTGTGGCTGCAGATCCCATATTAGTCCTATCTATTTGTCCTTCATCTTTCATCTCCTGCTTTTGCACTACCAGGGGTCCAGGTTTGAACTGGGGATACAGGAACCAGAGTATCATTCTTCTTTCCCTCACACCTTCTTCCCATCGATGGTTGTTTTATGCTTTAAACCTTGCCAGTGAGGTAGCACAGACTGTCAGTATTCACTCACAGTCTAAGTGAATTCTCTACTCAAGAAAAACTACCATGGCGATCATAGTGACTATTTTCTGTGTCAGAGCATACTGTTATTTGCTCTAACAGCTTAATTTCCTTTCCTGAAATCACTCCTTGCATTATTAATCTGATGAGTTTTCAGGTCTTATTCTTCTGCCTTTTGTGGTGGTTTTATTGCATTTATTTCTTATTTGCATTATAACAATGATGCCACAATGAGGAATAAGGCCTCACTGCCCTGTGAGCTGTATGCACAAACAGTGCCCTTGGAACAAGTTGCATTGTTCTGGGTTTATAACACTAGACTTCTTGGGTTTATATCCTGCTAATAAGAATTTTCCCTCAGGTCAGTTTAGCACACACTGTAACATTTTTTCTCTCCTCTCTAATGCGTGATGAAGCCCACTTCTTAACATCAGCTAACAAATGTTGTACTATTGCAGGATTGTAGGACATCAGCAGGGCTTTTGAGCTCAACTTCCACTTCATATAGCAAAGAAGTTCAAAGGCTTTGCATCTTTTGTGACAAAGATATACTTTCTTCTAAAGCACTAGAGGTGCTAACATGTCTTGTGCTGAATGTGGGAGAGAAGAAAAGGAAAACATTTATGCTTCTGTGAATCATTCTAAATTGAATGAATGACATTTGTTAATCAAGCTATATCATCCTAAAAATCCAGTGCTGTATCTAAGCTGGGAGGCTAGTCTTCCTCCTCAGCCAGTAGAGAGGGGCATGTTCACTTCCTAATGGCAAATCACCATAAAATGTTTAAATTTCTTTTGAAAGTGTCAGTGTTTCAATGAAGGAAGCCTAAGTTACTATTTTAAACATCTGATTTTTAGACGTTTGTGCTTTAGTGAGTTGAATTTCATCTTAAAATATTGATAAATCCTTGGAGAGCATATGAAAAGAGTGTAAGGATAGAATCAGCAAAAGCCCTAAACTCTTTTGAAGTGTTTTAAATTTTGTGTGGTTTTTAAAATTTCTGTTAACAATAAATCATGATTATTTAATTATTATTATAGATAGAGAACAGCAATGTTGTATACACCCAGAAAATTCGAAGTCGAACAGTGAAAAACAAGTCTTAAAGTGTCATTAAATGATCTTATTAAATGCTGAGGGCATTATTTAATCATAATTCTCATTAAATTCATCTGCAGATACCTTGCTTCAAAAATTGTAGAAGTATATCTTCAATTTGTGTGAACCAGTGAACCTTAGAAGATATCTTATTGATGCTAATGGATGCCACCCGATTGTTTAGCATAAAGATCTATAGGCCAGGTTTAAGCTGACTTCTGGAATAAGGAAAATGTGTTTCTTGAATAAAAGTTTCAATTGGAGCCATGAAGAAAGAAGCATCAAGAAAGTTCAGAACTGAAATTCAACTTTTTCACATTTCAGATCGCAATACAGTTCAGTCTTAAAGCTTTCTTTTGTGTTTAACCAGTCAGCCATGGAAAATTGCACAATGAACGTAAAACATGGGGGCAGAAAAAGTATAACATGCTATTACAAGCAAAAATCTTGCATCATGTAACATAGGTAAGCTTTCTGATCACAAGCTATGGTGAATACTCCCTGACACCATAGCAATTGAATTACTGATGGTCTATAGGGCCTTGTTCATCATTAAAGTACGTAAACTCATCAAGCCATTGAAACTGCCTCAAAGCCAAAAGAATTGGTTCAGCTTTGGAAAACTATCTGAGATGATTCTATTTGGTTATGTTTTCTTTCAGAAAGCACACAGCAGAACACTTTTTTTAATAAAACCTCAGTCTATTCTGCTTGTGCATCTAAGCTACATTTGCAGAATTTTTCATCCTTCAGTTACTAATGAGGAGCAAAGAGGTTAGGAGAAAACCTTCACAGGGCATCCTCAGTAGGGTCTCAGTGATATTCATTTTAACAGTGTATTGCTTTGTTTTCCATTTTCACAGAAAGAAAAAGTTCGGTTTATTAGAATATGTTCATCACCACGTGTCTAAAGCCTAATCTTCACTGTTGGCTAATGCATATGTGTTAGGAGGGTAGAAAAAGATTACATCACCTTGTTGACACTACTGTGCTGAAAGATGCTTGTGGGAGATGCAATGATGCCAATGAAGTGCTTTTGTTGCCTTAGTTTATATCACTGAGGGAGATGGTGCTCCCCTTTTCCTTCTGGCATCTCACCAGGAGACTGCAGATATTGCATACTAGTGCTGCTGTAACACCAGAGACGTGATATGTTTAATGCTTTGTATGACAACTTATTCTGTGGCTGTAACTCTCCTGGTACACTGGATCAGCTCTTCCATTTAGACTTAAAGCTCTTTAATTGGGTTCTCTTGTTTTTTGGTTTTTAATTGGGATCTCTTGTGTTTTGATTTTTTTTCAACTCTCGGCACTTCAGTGTCTTGGTCTTCTTTAAAGGCCCTTGCTACACAATTATTAAAAATAACAATAGTAATTCACAATGGTAACAACTGTCAGATATTAATGTCAGTAACAAGGAAACTTTACAGTTGCAAATAGTCAATCAAGACTTTCTGTGTCCATGTGTGTGAGTGGGTGTAAAACTGGTTTGGGATTTTTATGGGAGTAGATTTGTTCTTTTGTGAAATTAGTGGAAAATTTTCAAGTTAGTCTTTATTTGTTTCTATTTCCAGAGAACTGACTCCTAGACATGTTTTGCATCACCCAAGCTAACAAGCCTTCCTGGATCATAGAATCATAGAACGGTTTGGATTGGGAGGGAATTTATAAATAATCTAGTTCCAACCCCCTGCCACAGGCAAGGACACCTTCCATTAGACCAGCTTGCTCAAAATGCTGTCCAACCTAACCTTGAACACTGCCAGGGATGGGGCAGCCACAGCTTCTCGGGGCAACCTGTGCCTCACCACACTCATAGTGAAGAATTTCTTCCTAATATCTAATCTGAATCTACCCTCTTTTAGCTCAAAGACATTCACCCTTGTCCTGTCAATACATGCCTTTGCAAAAAGTCTCTTTCCAGGTTTCTTGTAGGCTCCCTTTAGGTATAAAGAGACCTTGGGGAGATTTTGTAAAACGCGTGTAAATCCTGAAGAAACACTTTTATCTCTATATATTTTTGTCACTAAGATTATCTCGACTCACTGTCATTCTTTAACTAAATTATATGTTCCATATACAAAGGCCCCAGCCTGCTCTGGCTTGGCTTATGCATATTCACTGTCATTATCCATGTTAAGTGTGCCTGTGTAAGGTTTAAAGGCCACAGCATTTGACCACAGCCCTAAAGTCAGATGAGCTGTGCTTATTTGTTTCTTTGATGATCTCCACCCTTCTGCTCATTAAGACTTCCAACTTGAAGAATAAAGGCTGCTGTGGAGGCTTCACTGGAGCAGGTAGAAGGAAGAAATTCGGTTTTCCATGGTGCTATTCATTATTTTTGCAGTTTCCTCCTGAGCTTTCACATGAACAGTGAAGCTGAAGCGGCTGCTTCCTCTGCAAGTAAATCTACACACTGCCAGTGTGTAGGCCTGACAGGGCTGCCTGATAGCAGCCCTGGAAAGGTGTGAGAGGTCTGAATCTGAGCAGAAAAAAAAGTGGGCAAACTTCTTTGTATCCTCTCAGTTTTCAAGTTTATTATGAGGGAACAGAGACGTTATGGCATTAAATGTAATTTCAAAGCCTTTTCATCTTGCTTTGTTTACTTTTGCATGTAAGAACTACACACTAGGTCTTTATGTTTTTCTCACTTTGTTTTGTGCATATATGTATGAAAGAGGAGAGGAAGTTTGGTTTAGTTTTTAATCAAACATTCAGACTAATAGCAGGCTACTACCACTACTCAACCCTATAATCACGCAAATTTAGACATAAATAAATTAGGCTGCTGATTATGGCACTATTACGAGAAGAATCTCCATACACATACACTTCTGACCCCTGCATTCCTTAGTAAATATGCTGTTCTACTTTATAGCATTATATGGTGATGATACATAGCATACAATGGCTTTTTTACTCTATTTCACTTAGAAGCTGATGTTTTGTTTGCTGGCCCGGAAGCACAGTTCTCTGTGGCATTATGTCTCAGTGTGTTGACAGCGCTGTCACTTTGAGTTTCCATCAGAGCTTTAAACTAATAAGGTGAGAGTAAAGATTTTGAGCTGTGACTAAACTTGGGCAAATGCCCCAAAGAATTTACTATAAATTCTCACATACATTTTCATATAATTTCGCATCAACTGCTGCTGCTCTCTTCACAACAAAGTACTGCAAATAAACCTTACTAGTACTTTTTTTCCTTTTGAACACAATTTCATTGCCTCAAACAACCAGGCCTTCTGCCACCTAATCCATTTTGCTGATGGAGCTGTTATATTACCTGCGCTTTATTTGCTAGAGATACCAGTCTTTACACACCTAAATCTTCTTTCCAAAAGTACTTTTTTTTTGCTTTCCCTTATGCTTTGCTGAGGGAGAGGAAATAGTTTCCAATCAACACTAGAATCATCCTCCTCAAGCGATGATCCTGAAACTGCAGCGATGTCATGCCAAATTTGATTCTGATATGCAGGTATTTTCCCAGTGTGTGCAAAGGAGACTTAGTTTGTTTGGCTTCTATTAAGTGAAAAGCTTTTCAACTTAAATCTGGCAGATTTTTGAATAAAGGGGAAAAAAACCCAAAACAGAACAACCAAAAAACAAATAACCCCCCCCCCCAAACCTTTGCATCCAAGCCCCAAATTTTACATCGGAAAAGTAGCAGCTGACTTTATCCTGTGTAACCCAGAGTGGATAATCAAGGAAGGGAGAAATTTGCGTAATTTCTCATGAGGGCTTTTAGGTCTGGAATAAATGACAAGTTTTCCACTGCTGTCTTCCATTCCCTTCATTTGACTTCCATGTGGGGGAAAAAAACTATCTGTGATTCTTACAAAGGAGAATACATACAACATTAAGTAATATTGGTCTAGGAAATGTTAAGAAATGAACCTTCATATACAGAGTAATCACAATACAGAAAAAAAAAAAAAACCAACGCCAGCAAAGCACAACATTTAAAAAAATGTTTTTTAAACTGCAAGTGTTTGTGTCAATACTATGAAAAAGAACTTTTTTTCAATGGTGTAATGTACAATCAAGCACTTAACAGACTGGTATTTGCATACATAGTGCTGCTTAAAACCACAGTGTGCTACAATACTTTCTTCTTATCCAAATACTTTATGTGAAATAGATTATAATTTTCTACCAAAGATGTACAAAAACCTTGAAGTCACACTGAGGTGAAAGCATAAATAAAATAATTAGTATTAGACTGGAGCATAGGAGTTTTTTACTCCAGGGCAACTTGCTGATGTGTCCTCATCCAGAAAAAAAAATGGATGATCTTGTACCTAATGTAGACAGTCTCTGTGGGACGCTGCTGTATAAATCTGTACCTTTACTTCCCACCATGTATATGAACATGAAAACAAACAAACAGAACTTTTTTTTTTATGCAATTTATATTCGTATGTTTTCAGTTTTCCAAAATAAGCAGTCTGACATTTCATATTAGTGAGACTTCTTTTTGCCTAAGACGGAAGAAATTGAATTCTTCTAGAGAAATAGGGAAATTAGGTCAAACATTGCTGAATTCTCTTTTTCTGAGGCCCCAATTCTCTACCACAACTACATAAAATTCTACAGTAAAATGTCAGCAGAACATTTTATCCTTAAATTTCAACACTTTTAATTACTTACTTGTGTTGTTATTTTCATTTGTGGTACTGTATGCTTATCAAAGTGTATTTCTTTGCCACAGCTGGAACAATCAAAATTCCTTTTGTTACTTATAATAAATAAATGCTCACTTGTACGATTGTCCTCAGGGAAAGTTCATTAAAAAAAAGAAATGAAAATGCCGAGAAATAAATGGTTACTGTAATTGCACTTGTTTTGATATAATATGCAAAATTTAATTTGGTTCTGCAGACATTCACCAACATGCATACATATGTATTGTAAAAGAGAAAACTTGAGAAGATATTTTATTACTAACAATATTTCAATTTTTCATTATTATTTTATTATAAATCTTTATGTTATGACCCTGTTTGATGCGTGTGCATTGCTATTTAGAAAAAAAGGAATCTATTATTATTTACATTATTGGTGGCTAGAGGCTCCAGTTGTTTTCTAGTTGCTTTTGCACTAGGAATTGTGAAAATATAATAATAACAGGCTGACATTGCCAGGAAGAGTTTAGCCTGGGCAGACAAAACATGGCTGGAAGAGTAGAAAGGCAAAATGACCAAGTCAAGGTTACATAGGTCAGTAGCAGAACTCAGAATCTTCATTTGCATCCTGTAATTCTCAGTCTGATTCCATCCCCAGAGATTTGTAAATCTTTCTGAGACGTTATGACGTGGACTGAGGAATGAGAATGAACTGAACTCTAGATTTTGGATTGAAATATCTGTCTCCAAGAAATGGTTACACTTGCCTGTTTTAAGAAATCATTCTTGGTTTGGATGGGTTCTGTAGTCATTGGTACCTGGTTCACAAGAGAACTAAGAAAGAAAAAGAAATAAAAATAAAGTGGGTCTTGACGTTCTCTTATACATGTTTCCCGGTGGGAATACAAAGTCAGTGAGAGCTCTGCATTCAGTTATGACTCTTTCATTAATGAGTGCTATCAAAGCCTAGATGCAATTTCCATTTCCAGAGATCCATAAATCTTGTAATTATTGGAATGGCACCAAGGGTCTCCAGAGTTTTGCTGTTCTTCATCACACATATTCTTTTCTTCTAGGCATCCACTTTCTCAAACAGATATTGTCAGTCCTTACATTGTGCAACTTGGATCCTATTTCCAGTTCCTGGGGTGTTTGTGTATTTGTTCTCCCCAGAAAAGTTTGTGCAGATATCTGAATTCAGCTCTGTGAAATGGAAGAATCTCATCCAAGTAAGAGGAAAACAAACTGCATATTTTTATTTCTAGATAACCACAGTAAAACTGGGCTTTTATGCACATAAAGACATCTTTCTATCACTGATACTTTAAAGCGCTAAGCACTGCTTTTATTTTTTGACAGAAAGCACTTTGGGGCCCGTATTAGGGTGAAAGTACCAAAATCATGATAAGGAAGGGTAAGACTGAATATTGTGTCTTCAACTTTTCTTAGGTATCTGCAAAGGTGCTACCAGTTCATCTCTTTGTCTTTAGGTACCTCCTTGCTCATTGTTTTAAATGACATGATGCAACAACTGACTCCTCTTCTCAACAGTACATGAATAAAATAGAGTTTGATAACTTTAAGGAGGCTGAGTAATCTAATGATTTCATTTACAGGCTTGTTTCTGTAATAGCGCACACATTAAGCAGTTGCTGCGAAGTTCATATTTGCAAATTTTATGTAGAGAGTGAAGTCGAAACTTCTGACCACTCCCATTCCTCCACTGTGTTGTCATCCTGTATGTCTGGAGTCTACAAGCTTCTTTTGCTTAAAAGATGCCTGTGACCACACTTCATCTCTACCTTTGAGCTATGTTATCTTTAGAGAAGGTTTTTAATGTGAGTTGTCCAAGATGCATGCTGAAGTTCCAGGGAGATTTCAAAAGAGAGGAAGTTTGTTTGCTGCATCACCAGGGTGAAGTTACAGGGCAAGAAGGTATCAGGAAGAGCGTGTGATATTCTCATGAGTCTTGCCTCTTCACTATAGATGCCAGAGAAAGTCTTGGGACCCTGTCTTAGTAGTACTTGATTATGAACCTTTCCTCACTCAATATCACAGTTCTGGTAACGTGTAACACAGACTACCCTCCTATTTACTTCCAACTTTATCACTTAACTTATTTAAGTGTGCTGGCTGTGAAATTCACCTGACAGGATGCTGTCTCAGAAGTCAGAGAATCATAAAAATCACAAGTGCTTGTTGTTCCTCTGCTAATTCAAATACGAAGTCAGAGTTCTGAGCAGAAGATGTCACCTTCATTGCCAGTATAGAAAAAGATGGGTCCAACCAAGAGGGAACCAGTCCAGGGAGGCTGGTATGAGGCTGTGCTTGGGGCCTAGGGAGACCAGCTGCAGTGTCAGTCTGCAGACCCTGATGTTCAAACTTCCAAACAAAAACTTCTAGTACTGTTTGGAATTCCTCCACCCTTTGTTGGATGACATAGTGACTAAGACAGAGGTACTTTATGGGTTGATGGGCTGGGGCAAATCAAGGTTCAAGACAGCTCAGTGCCAGGCCCTGCATTTGGGCCACAACAACCCCCTGCAACGCTCCAGACTTGGCGAAGAGTGGCTGGAAACTGCTGATGGAAAAGAACCTGGGGGTGCTGGTTGACAGAGCTGAACATGGGCAGCTTGTGCCCAGGCAGCCAAGAAGCCAACAGTATCCTGACGTGTGTCAGCAATAGCGTGGCAGCAGGACCAGGGCAGTGATCATCCCCCCGTACTGGGCACTGGTGAGGCTGCACCTTGAACCCTGTGTTCAGTTCTGGGGCCCTCACTATAAGAGAGACATTGAGGTGCTGGAGCGGGTCCAGAGAAGGGCAACGGAGCTGGTGAAGCGCCTAGAGCACAAGTGTGATGAGGAACGGCTGAGGGACCTGGGGCGGTTTAGTGTGGAAAAGAGAAGTCTCAGGGGGACCATATCACTCTCTACAACTCCCTGAAAGGAGGCTGAAGCCAGGTGGAGTCGGTCTCTTCCCCCAGGTAATAAGCCATAGGCCAGAAAAAATCGCCTCAAGTTGCACCAGGGAAGGTTTAGGTGAGATATTAGGAAAAATTTCTTCTCCGAAAGGGTGATCAGTCTCTGGAACAGGCTGCCCAGGGAAGTGGTTGAGTTACGAAGCCTGGAGGTGTTTAAAAGGCGTGTAGATGTGGCACCTGGGGACATGGTTTAGTGATGGACTTGGCAGTGTTGGGTTAATGGTAGGACTCAACGATTTTAAAGATCTTTTCCGACCTAAACGATTCTCTGATTCTATGAAATCATGCACACAGGCAAAATGCCAAAGATAGTGAGGTCTCAAATTCCCACAGATGACAGAACAATTAACAGTTTAAATGTATTTTGGGGTACCTACAATTAGAGTAGATCTCTAAGAACTAAAGTTGTAGTTGTAGTTATTAGGAAAAAGAAAGAAAGAATCATATCCAAGCCTTTCAATTTTATTATTGTTCTATCACATGTAATATTCAAGACTTTAAGCCTACAGTAAAAGTATTGTCAATCAAATAAAAAATTAATAATCATAAAATAAAAAGGGTAATGATAACATTTATTCTAATAAGCACATGGTTTAAGCCCGTAAAATAAAAGGGAATAATTGCCATTCTTCAAGTCCATTACAAGGGAAAGTAAGAGGGGAGAAAGGAGTGACTGCAAAATAAAAAAAAAAGCCATTTGTATTATTAGAAAAATATAATGTCAGTGATTTAGAAAACACATTTTCTAAAGTTTTAGCAGGCTTAGCCATCAATAATTTTCAAGAAAAGTATACCCTTTATACATGTATTTCTGCAGCTTGTCTGCATTTCTGATGCATTGTTTAAATGGGTTTCGCCTGCCTTAATAAGGCATATCATTTGAACAGAAATCTCACTGTGTGATAACAGGCAACACATAGCGAAAAAATGCCTCAAGGTTTTTTCCTTGCTATATTTGGCTCTCTGGGCTAAGTCGATTTGAGTTGGGCTGATTATAATAAGCCAGAAAGTCACTACGAACTAATTATTTTCTGTTCATTTATGTGATTAATGGTGAAAACTTGGATAACTTTTACATATCTTGAGTCCCATATAATTAATCATCTTGAACTTTACAGGGGAAAAAAAAAAAAAAAAAGAAAAGAAAAGAAAACCCTCAAGGTGCCCCTGGATTTTCTTCCAAAGAATTGGAGTTTCACTGGCTTTAGCTCATGCAACTGACAAAATCAGGAGATGTTTTGCAAAGAAGTGACACGTTTGTGTGAGTCCTCAGAGGGCATTGGTGGATTTCTTCAGCCACCAAAAGACTAGAAAATTAACAAATGTGGTAACAAGTAAGTTACTGGGTGAATGCCTGACACTGCCGGGGGAAAAAGGCGGGGGGGAACAAGGAAGGACATGTCCTCCAGAGAGACTATATGGCTTGGAGGAACTACTATCTGGAAGACAGTTGCTTTGGATCAGTTTGTTGACAGCCAAATCAAGCTCATAATAAGTCCAAATCCTGAGGCAAAATGCTAGCGTCTGAGAAAGCTAAATCACCCTCTTCAAATTGTCAGGGTAAAGAGCTCTGCCTTCCTCCTATTTCATTCTTGGTTTACCATTCACATGTTGTACTTGGCTTTGAAACTAAAATTTATGCTTGAAACATAAAAAATGCAAAAGTACCACATTACACATTTCTTCGGGTGATTACCTTTGTTTCTTCTATATAGTGGAGACTGACGTGACAACAGAAGGTGAATATTGCACTTTAGGAAAGAGAAACAAATCAGTGACATACAAATGCCAAAATGCAACCCCGTCTAGTGGCACAGATATGTTCGAGAGTCTGCCTGAGTAGTGGGAAATGTGAGTCCTACATCTGGTCTTGTGCCCCACATCATAACAACTGCAGGATTACCAAAATGATACAGATGGACTCAAGGTTTCATTGATTCTTAGGATGTGCTTACACTGAAGTCAGAAATTACATAGGAAGAGAATTCATGTTCAGGATCTCAGATCATGTAGGCTTTCAGAGAACTTGCCAATTTCATGCTTGCTCTGTAGCCTAAGAACAAAGATAGGAACTTTGGTTCAAATAAATTATTTTTACACAACCCTTGTGATTTATTGAAAGAACATGGATACACCAAATGATATTTGCTGACTCCTGCAGATTTACTGTTTGCAGTACTAGATAGTAAAACCTTCTAAGCAGCAATTCCTATTCCTACCCTCACAGGCCTGAACCAATTACACTCTCCATTCAAGAACTTAAAATTAACTAATATGGTGATTAGATTATGAATCCATCTGTACTTAGTCATTAGAGGATTTGCATTTGTTATTGCCTAAACTTAGGCTTACTCACAATCTGTAAATAGAGGATCCCCTATCTAAACTCTGGGAGATATATGCTCTAATTATTACTCTGTCCCAGGTCAGGCTGAAGTTAAGGTCATCACTGTGGAAGCTCAAGGAAACCTATCCCCTGCTGTCTTATGACTAAGAAACGTTCATCTTCTAAGAGATAACTTGAAGGGACTCCTCGCTTCCAGTATGGTTCCTGAGGAGAAATGTCTATGTTCAAAAACTTATTTGAGGTTTGTTACATCTACAGGCTTTGCAATTACTTAAATCAGCCTTGGTGGTCTATTTAAAAGCCTTCTGTGATTTCACAGGTTTAAAATGAAGATGTCCAGAAGTGGTTGTAGCAAGCAGCCCTCTACTGAATGACGTAGCTGTATCTACTACCACCAGTGTCCATTTGACATTGATTATTATGTGCTCTACTAATTTAGATGATAAGGTACATGCTGGTTCAGGCTGGACCGTAATCCCTTGCATAATTTCAGAAAAGAATGGGAAAGAAAATTTGGCATGCTGGCTCCTTGACAAATGGGTCCTTTTGACAGAATCAGTATCTTCACTAAGGAAGGCAAGAAAAAACAAACCTGGTGAGAGAGCTGGCAGATAAGCATGAATTGACAGTAACTACTTGAAGAGGGCCTAGCAGAAATTCTCTGAGATACTTCTTCATGGAATACACTAGAGGATCATCACATTGTGCTGTAATTATTACACTCTTCCCAGTCATTCACTTTGCCTCACAACTGAGTTAGCCACTAGTGAAAAGTGACATCCTTTTGTTCAAAAAGCATGGGGAAGGGAGATGACCTAAGGGTTGCAGCAGAAGAATTTCTGTATAAAAAACATTATATCTTAGGCTAGACTACTGATTCCTCGCCACCTTTACACAGTGCAAATTGAAGATACTGACTAAATGTAAACATCTAAATATAAGACAGTTGCACTAGATTCCCCTTATAGTCCTTATAGGTTCCCTTTATACTGAGGAAAAAACAGGAACTCATAAAGATGAGCTTCACCTCACCCTAAACCAACTGTCTGAGACTAATCAAATGAATTATTCCCTGGTTCTCTTCACTGTCTACACGAATCTCTCAAGGACTAAATCAGATGTTGAAGACTGAAATTTGACAAAGTGAATCTTGTTGTTGACTTCTGTTGGTTTTGGATATGACCACAAATAGCCAGGGCCAGACATTTAAAAAAAAATAATGTAAATATGTGTTTAAGAGGCATACTTGCCACTTGCCTTCAATCAAAAATAAGTACATGAATGTGCTAAAAAGATGTTCAGAACTGATTTTTAAATTTTTTTTAAGCCAGTTTTTAGGCTACAATTTTCATATATTCTCAAACACATGCTATCTGCCTGGGTGTGCTTGCATGACTGTGTCCCAGCCTCCTATAAGTTACTAGTATAAAAAGCCTCCAGCCTTCATTCAAGCAATCAAGCCTTGAACTCTCGTAGGTGCCGGCACCTTATAGAGTTCCTATGCAGCAGATTTCCCAAGATTGTCATTGCTCTAACTGTTCCAATGAGTTTCTTCTCTACGTTGAACTGTCATTCCTGATTGACCCAGAGCAGATGACAAAAGTGATAGTCTTCTCTGGGATGAACTGGGTTTAGTTGCTTTTTGTTTAAAGCCATTCCTCCTTGGCCTATCACTACATGCCCTTGCAAAAAGTCCTTCTCCATCTTTCTTTTAGCCTCTCTTTAGGTACTGGAAGGTTGCTATAAAGAGTCTTCTTCAGGCTGAACAAACCTGTCTTCATGGGTGAAGTGGGCCAGCCCTCTGATTATCTTTGTAGCCTCTTCTGGTCTCATTCCAACAGATCCATGTCCTTCTCATCCTGGGGACTCCATTCTCCCAGTCACTGCTTTGCCTTCTGTGACTTGGGTAGTGTGGCTGGAGCTCTTGCCGGTGAAGACTGAGGCAAAAGAGTTGTTGAGTACCTCAGCCTTCTCCGTATCTCCAAGGTAAGCAGGTGTCCTATTTCCTTTAGAAGAGGGTCCACATTTTCCCTAGCCTTTCTTTTATCACAGGCATACCTATAGAATCTTTTCGTGTTGCCCCTTATGTCCCTGGCCAGATTTAATTCTGTCAGGACTTTAGCTTTCCTAACCTGATCCCTGGCCGCTCAAGCAATTTCTCTGTATTCCTCCAAGCTACCTATTCTTGCTTCCACTTCTTTTGGCTTCCTTTTTGTGTTGGAGTTTGTCCAGGAGCTCCTTGTTCATCCATGCAGGCCTCCAGGCATTTATACCCTGCTTCCTCTTTGTCAGGATGCATTGCTTCTGCGCTTGGAGGAGGTGATCCTTGAATATTAACCAGCTTTCTTGGGCCCCTCTTGCCTCCAGGGCTTTATCTCATGGTACTCTACCAAGCAGATCCCCGAAGAGGCCAAATTTCAGGGTAGAGAGCTTTCTGTGTGCCCCCCTTGCTGCCCGAAGGGTCTTGAACTCCACCATTTCATGGTTGCTGCAGCCAAGGCCGCCCTTGAGCTGCACATTCTCTACCAGTCCCTCCTTGTTAGTGGGAACAAAGCCCAGCACAACACCTCTTCTAATTGGATCCTCTATCTCTTGGATAAGGAAATTACCATCAACACATTCCAGTAACCTTCTGGATTGCTTGTGCTCTGCTGTGTTGTCCCTCCAACAGATATCAGTGTGGTTGAAGTCACACATGAGAACCAGGGCTTGTGAACATGAAGCTGCTCCTATCTGCCTATTGAGTGCCTCATCCACTCAGTCTTCCTGATTGGGTGGCCTGTAGCAGACCCTCACTGTAATGTCACCCGTCCCTGCCCTCCCTTTAATCCTGACCCAAAAGATCTCAATTGGCTCCTCATTCATCCCCAGGTGGAGCTCCATACACTCCAGTTGGTCACTGCATAAAAGGGTGACACCCCCACCTTGTGTCCCCAACCTGTCCTTCCTGAAGAGCCTTTATCTTTCTTTTCCAGCACTCCAATAATAGGAGCCATCCCACCACATCTCTGTGATGCCATAGCCCCCCAGGTGTGTGCACATCTCTAACTCCTCTTGTTTACTCCCCATGCTATGTTCATTTGCATTGGGGTATTTAAGCTGGGCCCCTGATGAAGCCGACTTGCTGGTTGGAGTGGCAGGAATTCCTTTGTGCTGTTGACCTGTGATTCCTCTCCACACTCTGGACATCTATTGCTGGCACTTGCATCAGACTGGTAGGAGCAGGATGCATTGAGGTTTCCCTCCCTCAGCAATTTTAGTTTAAAGCTATGTCTTTTCTGCCTAGCACACCTACAATAGAGAACAGAGAGAGTTGCTTCTTTTTGCCGCCTTTTTCCTGCCTCATACCACACTTGTGTCTTCATAGCTTAAGCTGAGTAATTAGTACATAATGAGCCTAAAATAAGAGTTTTCTCAGATCTGTTTTTTCTTAGATGGAAACAAGAGCTGAGCATGCAGAAGCACTCTAAACACCAGCTCAGCCCATAAAAGGGAAGTGTACTCCTACTTTTTGACCTCTGGAGGAGAAATTCCACATACAACCTCCAGAGAACTTTTGGTGATGTTAGTAAAGAAACAAAGGCATAACCTCCTTGCAACCAATATCAACACCAAAGCCCCATAGGATAGGGAGCATAATCTGGGATTTACACTTCTAGTCAATGTGTAACAGACCAAATCTTCAGTGTTATTTGTTGTAGCTTCATTGAAGTCAGCAAGTCAATGTTGATTTATGCCAATTGACAATTTAGACTGGAGGAAACTCTGATGTATATTGTGCATATTATCTTTTTATTTATTTATTTATTTAATATGGTTATGCATTTTATTGGTTTTATAAAATTTCAAAATACCAATAAAAAGCAAATTTTAGAAAAGTTTGGGTGCCATCAAATTTGTCTTTGGCAGCACTGATTTTGCAATACAATTGAATTGTACCTTAACATTCAATTTCCTTTTATAGTATTTTTAACTGCTTTTTTATTATATGTATCTTTATTATTGTGAAACGCCTTAGGATGACTTTGTCAAGAAGGTGCCATATAAAAAAAATTGTATTAATCTGATGATAAGCAGAACAGCAATCAAAGAAGTGAGGTATTTCCTAATAAAGTGAGGTATTTCCTAATAAACTTGCATATGGCAATACATTGTTAATGTTTTTCAGTTCACATTTTTACTGGCTTAAAGTTATGCAGATGACAACTTACTACTCCCTATTGGATCTTTGATTGACAACTTTACTTCCATCAGCCCTCTTCTGCAAACTGTAGTAGAAAGATTTAATTGTGTTTGTAATTAATTGGATTTTAATCAGACTGTAGGAAGAAATTGCAGAAGTTGGTTTTTTTATTAAAGAAAAAGCTGCAAAAAGCCCTCTTTTAACATATTGCTAGGGATGCAGAAATGTTCATTGCTACAACAGTTGAATAGTGAATTAAAATGCATTCATGATTCAATACAAAATTGGTTAGATTAGTTAGCATTTGAAGAACAGTTTCATATATTCCAGAGGAAGGGGGGGAGGAAAAAAGAAAGAAAAAGAAAACCCCAAACATGAAGCTTAGTTTATTTTAAACCAAATGTTATCACATTGAATTGAGCTCTCAAGAAAGGTATCTTCCGAGCCCTTTAAGTTGCTTGCATTGAAACTCATAAACATTCATTAATAATGTTCTATGGGAAATAATTTTCGAGTCCTTTTGCATAATGTTGCAGCATCTATTGAAATAATATTTTCCTATATCAGAAAGATAAATCCTAATAAGGAAGGCAATTAAAGCCAAGTGAAGAAACAAAAACTTCCATAATGTTATCTCTAAGTACCAAGTGGTAATGAATTGAATGCAGAAATCTGTGTGGGAGTTCACAGTCTTTTCGGTGTCTTCACGATTAGGATGAGTGGGTTGGCCCTTGTTCTCAGATTCACTACTTCTCTGCCTCTTCCATCTCCCAAGTCTTCACTAAATCTGGGTCTGGAGAGCTTTATGCATGCAAAAATCCTCACCTAAGACTTTAACACATATGGGTAGGGAGACGTTTGCATGCTCGAGCAAATATATTTAAAGCTATTTAAAAGAACAAGAAAAAAATGGTAAGGACAACCAAAAGTAACAAGTGTCTGGTAGAATCACTACAAAAATAAGACTATGGACTGAGTGCCAGCCCTGCCAGTTATATGTCTCCATCCTTTTTTATAGGCCATCCTGCTGGGTCTAGTGAGATTTAATGACTTGCAGTGACCAACCTATGAAACATTCAAACAGTAGAGGCTTGAGCCAAGGACTCTTCTCCAAAAGGTCTGCAGCCCTACATTACTTGTTCCGTTTTTAGAGTTAGTCTTCACAACAAACTTGCATTACTCTAAGGGAATTGTCAGCATAGTGATATCCAAATAGGACTAACTGAACTGTTTGGATGTGGACAGATCAATCTCCTCAGGATAGTGAAATCCCTCTTAATTTGTTTTTCCTCCTGTTACTCTCCTTACTTCTTTCTCATTGCACTCAGCAATACAGTCTTGCACCCTCTACTTTTTTACCCTTGCTCTAGCTTTTGTTACATCAAGAAACTTCTTAAAGCACCATGTCTGTGGGAGAGCAAGCATTGAAATAAATCATCATAGCCTCATTTCTGTCAATCAGTTAAGTCATTGTAGAGGAAAAGGTATAACAAAGTAAAAATAATAAACATTAAAACCTAGATCCTCAGACAGTGCTATGAGACCTAGTATGACTCAGAGTTAGGACTCTGCTTTTGTCACAGAGAAGCAAGGAAAAAGTCTCTTTTGATACAGTGATCACACAGTTGCAGACATAATGAATTTCTTCTGACTAAATAGTGTGGTCTTTTGCGTTTCCTTTCTTTTTTTTTTTTTTTTTTCCCCCAGGACATTTACCCAAGTGTGAAAGTCCTTGCTGAAGTTTTGTGCTGCTGCTTCCAAGCTGTTCCCTCTGTCACCTTCGCTGTAAAGAAAGAATGACTCGTCTGCGAAGCATCCCCAACAGTGTATGCTTTAAGGTCACCTAGGAAGGAGTTAGCTGTACATTAAGTTGTGCTTTGCTGATAACAAGATGGATTTAGAAAGAGATGAGAAATGACAGGGTACACATGTACATTAAAGCAGATGACAGGAAATTGAAAACATTACTGTAACTTATTAAACATTGATTTTCCAGACATTCTTTGATACTGTTTGGCGAAAACAAATGTTAACAGTAACAACAGCAGAAACAATCAGAAAGGAATGTGGTCTTGTTTTATAGCTGGGAATGAGAAGCAAGATCAGGGAGGATAAGAGAACAACTCATGAGAACTGCAAGTCCAGATACTTAGTACACAAGGAGAAAGTACTGCAACATTATTTTAGAATAGAATAGAACAGACTATTACATTTGGAAGGGACCTACAGTGATGAGCTAGTCCAACTGCCTAACCAATTCAGAGCTGACCAAAAGTTAAAGCATGTTGTTAAGGGCATTGTCCAAATGCCACTTAAACACTGACAGGCATTGATCACCTCTCTAGGAAGCCTGTTCTAATGTTTGACCGCCTTCATTATACTGAGGATCAGAGACCCATACTCCACAGGAAAATGGACAGTTATGATATAACCTTTAATTTTAAACCCTGATCTTGTCTTTTAATGTTTTGGGGAGGGGTAGTTCAGAGATTTTTTTATAATTTTGCCTTAAATTGATATTCCCTACAGAGACTGAACTTTGCCAATTTACTGATGTAAAAATACGATCTGCCTTTACCAATTTTCTGGCATTCATTTATGATTAATTTTGAAAAGTTTCCTGCAATTGAGCGTTCTTGACTCAGTCCTGTCCTAAACATTGATCATAGCTCAGAGGGATGTTCAGAGTCCTATCCAGGACCAACTGCTGGTAGTCATACTTCTGTTGACAAGCACTTCAAAAATTATCATGGTTTAATTTCAGGTTTCATTTGAACACAAATTGGTTGAACTAGTGCAAAAGGCTGCAAAGTCAAATATACTCATTTTAATGAAACTTTCTCCTGAAACCAGTCAGGAATAGATTCTTTCTGAAATAAGCCAATGTTAACTTTGGTGAAGATTTGGGTTTACACTCATTGAACAAATCAGTAATCTTCAGCAGCAGACAGAAGTATCTCCAACATGATATGCAGTGGTTTCACTAAATGAATGCAAGAAGGATTGCAGTCACTGATCAAATCCTGGAGAGGACTGCAGCATTGCAAAGGGAGGAAGAAGCACAGCTAGTGGAGCGGCTGTGTGAGGTCAGCTCAGGTCACACATGGTGACAAAGTAGAGCGGGCTCATGGTGACAACTATGACTAGGGGCTGGATGCCTTGCTATCATTTGACACTGCATGTATTTAGGACCTCAGCCTCATAGCAGGACTGGTATATGGCCTCCTGACAGCTTTCGTCTCATCCTTGTAAGAAGTGGCACACTTCTTGGCCATTCCTGGCATTACCAAATTTAAAATTATTGTCCCTATGGCAATTATAAAGTTGAAAGGATCAGGATCAGGACTAATTGTTTCATATAGAGGACTCATCACTAAAAATTCTTGCTTCTCTGTGCCCACCCTAAAACAGAGTGGCCTTGTTCATGTTGCCTTCTGGGAACAATCTGTGCCGCTTTCTGCCCTTAAACCCCTATCTAGGGATTGCCTGGGACAGCACTACTCAGCACAAGCCAAACCTGTGCCATAAACAAGGGAATAATTAAATGCTATAGATGACCACGTGCCAGTGCTTGAGCCTACCTTTTGACTACTTACTTTAGTTTATCAATATAGGCGTAGTCTTTAATGCCTGAATTGTACCCTCTTCAAACATGTATTCAGTATGGACGTTATTTCATTTATTTTATATATACTATGCAGTAATGTTTCATTCTCCAATGCATACCTCTGCATACAGATTGGAACAGAAAATATCTTTTTAGGGAGGAGATTTGAAAGTACTAAATATATCACTAAAAGTGTAGGCTCTTCATCCACTTAAAGGTTTTTCATCAAAACATTTTTTAAACATCTGAGCTCTCAGATTTTTTGGTAGCAAACACTTGTCTGCATTTTTTCATGTGTCAGTAAATACAAACAAAACAAAACAGAACAAAACAAAACGATAATACAATTATCATACCTGCTTCTTAAAAATCTGTTGGGTTTTTTTTTTCTCTAGTATGCTTTCCTTTTCTGTTTTTACATTATAGAAAAGCAACAATAGTCATAATATCACCATAATTTTAAATTAAAACAGGTTGTGAGCATTTCCTAAACCCACAGTCTCTGTATGTGGCCTGCTTATTCCAGAGTTTTGGGGTGTCCAAGTTTTCAGATATTTGTGGTGTTCCTGAATGTTATTGCTGGCTGGGACACAGGGAAAGATAAAAAAGACAAAATACTTTCTTCTTTTAAGTATTTATTTTTCTCTCATTTGGAGTGATACCTGGCTCCATGGTGTAGTAGTGCTCTTATTGTACTTGTAACGATTTGAGGATTCTTTGTCTCCATTGTAAGTGGCAACTTATGACATCTTCCACGCTAAAACTGCTGAGTTGCTGGCATATTGTTTCATAGATAAAATACACCTGAGAGTGAAATGGCAGCTAGATAAGTCAAAAAGTGAGTAGATGTTTTCTGGCTTTTGTGGGTGGCGCTGAGAGTACTGATGTTGTGAAACACTAGGCTCCTGGCACCGAATTTAATTACAATGCAATTTGGAACACATTCAGACACTACTTGTATCATTGCAAGTTCTACACATGCACATATTTTATGAAAGCTTTGCCTGGGGGTGTTCAGCATAATGATACTTTGAATTAAAAAGTAAACCCTTTTATCCAGAAAAAAAGGTATGACATATTTTTTTATTTCCCTGTCATCATCCTGTTTGGGTAAAGGGTGAAAGGGAAGTTCCTGAGCTAGGTCTCCCAGTCCTTCATGAAATGCAGTATTTAATTCTTTCTTTAGAAGACAAAGAAGCAGGCAAATCTACTCACCTACCCCAAGGCCCCAAAGAAACATACTGCTGAAATCCAGTGTTCCAAATCCTGAGAATCTGCTCCTGCTTTTCTGGTCAGTTAATATTGCCTTGGCTGTTTTGACAGTGCCATCAGGCAAAACAGGCAGTTCCTTCTGAAGAATCACTTTTTATAACTCTTTCATATTTCTTTATATTTACAGCTATATGAAGCAGTATACTGTCATCTCTGAGGACCAGTGATGGGGTTAGACATCGCCTACAATAGCGGCTGAACTTGCTATAATAAATAACATGACAATGAAAATTGACACTGCATGCATCAAATTATATTCTGATGGAATCTTCCATACAAAGTGAATTCTTTCTGACAAAGGACATCTAGAAGTGTATGTCAGAAATCTTTTTATTGCTTTATGAACAGGTGAGTTATGAAGTTCGCTACAGAAACCTACTAGAGTGAGTCTCTGATTAATCTGCATAACTAATAAAGTCATGCAGTTATTTCTATGCTGATGCAGATGTAATATGAAGCTGCATGGCATGTTCAGTGATGAAAAGTACATCTCACATTTGACATCAGTATAGTCCAGCAAGGCTGTTTCCCTTCTAGTAAAGTTTTTTAAGAAATGGAGCAGGAAGCTAAATTTAGGAAAGAGGACAGTTAATGACTTTGACACCTCATTTCAGTAATGAATTTCCCTATATGCATAAATCCACTCTCATTTAACTAAGTATCAACTTCACTGTTTTGCAGTATGCTGCTCAGTGCTTTGGTGAATTTTATAAGCTCAAAAGTCAGGCATATACAGAAGTTCTTGCTCTTTTGACAGAGGCTACAGATTTGGGCCTGGATGAGTCTCTAAAGTTGCAATGTAAGAAGTCAAAAAGTCTCAACAGACATTTTCTTAAAGAATTGGCTCCTCCTCCTATGATGAGCAGCTTCTTGCAGTCAGAGCAGCCTGCAAACTAATGCTAGATGCAAAATGGCTGCTCTGGCAGCCTACTTTATTATGTTGTATGCTACCAGCATCATGGCTTTTGAAAACTCTACAATATTTTGCCATAAGACCCAGTATTCCATTTAACACATTAAATCTTAAGGTCATCAGCAGTATCTCCTTTTACAGAGCTTTTGTTGTGTTCAAGTGCTACACCTGCTAAATAACACAATGAGACGGTGTTTGGTCAGGAACTAGGACTGACAACAATTCAGAGATCCGTAAATGTCTTCCCATAACAACACCCTGAGCCACTCGAGGTACGGGCAACAGAGATAACCCAGCTGGCACTACTTGTCTTCCAAAGCTATAACCCTAATACAATCCAAGGGGAAAAAGTAAAACAGATTTGTTAGTGGTGTTGGACTTACCCACAAACAAAATGCCATGAAGATGAGGTCTGTCCAAAAGGAAAAAAAAAAAAATATTAAAAAAGCCTGCAATATGCAAGGGAAATCCTAAAAATCATTTCCTCTTTTGTTAGTAAACTATCCCTCATGGCTGCTAGTCCTGCTGCACCATCTGTTAGCTGCATTAGTGACCTCGCAATGCAAGTGACAGTCATGTAAAACAAGCAATAGAAGCATTTCTAAAGTCAGCCATTTCCAAGGTAATTTTTACCAACATGTAGACAGCAAGTATACAAATAGCATACCTTCTCCCTAGAGCCTTTATGTGTTCTGAAGTACCTAACTTTGAAAGAACACCTTTAAGGTTTGTGAAATATTCAGTTAGTTTTTATTTTTCTCAGCTGTTTTCTATTTTACTGTATCCCTTGGTTCTGGCCAGGACAGACAAGAAATTGCTCAGATATCCTGAGAAAGGCTTTTATTGTGGTATTTTTATGTCAACCAGAAGGATCAGAAATCTAATAAAAAGCCAGCTCTTACCAGTACTTTTTGAGGAGAGAGGGTGTTCTATATATTTAAGTGTTCATACCTCTCATTCATGTTCATACAGTACATTCGGACCTCAGCCACATGAAAGACTTTGTGTGCTAAAAAATAACAGCTGCAACAACAAACATCAGTAATACTAATAATAATAATGCCAAGTTTTACAGATAGAATCCATGCAGTTATGTCAGATGTACTCCTGACAAGTACCCAAGCTATGCATCATGTTGACGAGTGAGGAGGATCTTGGGGAGGACTCAGACTTGGTCAGGTGAAGTGGAGTGAACTGGATTACTAAAATCACAGTCTACCTCCAAGTGTTTACCTGAAGCATTCAAACTCTATCATAATTTCATTCCACCTTTTGCATACCACTGACTGTCGCCCCCACCCCTTTACTCCTCAGCATTGTCTGAACCAGTAAATAAGCTCGACAGGTCCCCGTGGGGGCAAGATCTGGCCTTGATGAACACAGATGTGGTTTTCTTAAACTGAGCCAATAGGGTAAGCTCATTGTTTCACACTAGTTTTTCCTCCTTAGGCTTTCTTGTCACAGATCATAACAAGTAAATACTGCACAATTGAAACATCTTTTTATGGTGGCATGATTTACATGGCCTGAGCTGTAATAATAATTCCTTCCTTTCGTAGTTATCTTCTTAATTTCACATGATGGAAATCAGGCACAAAAAATGAACTGACTTTTCCAAGGTTATTTAGGAGGTCTGGCAGAACCAGTAATAAAAATATTCCTGTGCTACAAATCTCCAAACAGTATGTTAAACAAAAAACTTTAAAGCTGCTGTTCCTGTTCTTGTGTTTATCAATTAATAAGTACAGTACAACAGGGATATTATAAATGAGTTACACATTTACTGATTACTTAATTATAAAAGTAACAGCTCGCCATGTTATATCTCTAACTTAAAGCCATATAAAAGACAATCCATGTCATACCTGAGAGCAAAAACCTTGCTTCCCTTATTTCCTCCTTCATATCTCTGCAAACTTTTTTTTTTCTTCTTTTTTAACAAATCTGTAATCCACATGAACAATATTTCTGAAAATATAGATGGAAGTTAGGCATTTTTATTAGGAGTCTAACACTAAACCCCCATCAGTGCCTGTGAAGATCTTCCAAAGGTCTTTGTAAGGTTTGAGATAATGAAGGTGTCACTGTAGATTTACAAAAAGATAGTATTCCGTGATGAACTTTATCTTAAAATAACTGTAAGCATAATTATCCAGTATAAATGAGCCTCCTGGGAATAAATTTTCTCGAAAGAGACTGCCCCTAGTCCTAGCACAAAAGCACCTTCAGCAGCCACAGTGTGCTTGAATCAAGAATGTCTTTCTTCTCTGTACCTGCCCTCAAAATGTTAGTGTTTTGGATAAATAATGGTTGCAGGTGTCAAAGGGTTATGTACAAAATGAGCATTCTTGTTTAAAAATCCCACTTTCATTTTCTCCTTTTTTTCTTTTTTTTTTTTTTTAATTTTTCTCATCCTTCTGATGCCAAGCAGACAGACAATCAACCAAAGCATAATGCCGAAAAGCCACCAGCGCAGTGCTGCACATGGGAAAATATCATCATTTCTTTAGGGAAAAGAATAATTTAAGAAAGACTGGAAGAATGAAAGTTAAATTCAAGCTCGATCTGGATATTAGGACACTTCTCCTGAAGTAATTAATATACATTAGAAAGAGGATATGAACCTGGAACACTGTACTAGCATGTTCTGTTGCTGTTATTCTTCCTAAGGAAAGACAAACATCTCCACAGTCTGGGAGAGGAGATGCTCATTCTCACTGCACTCCTTTATGACAAAGCCTGTGTACAACCTGGGCAGTTGAAAGTCTCACATCAGTTACCTTGCTTTTTATTTTATGTCTTTCCTGGGAACTGAATTACTGAGCAGGAGTTAAAGTTGGTCCTCACTCTTGGAGACAAATCATCTAACTGTCCCTTTCTGATGGCTGGTTGCCACAAGCCTACTAGTGTTTGGTTAACAATGCTTAATAACAGATAAGACATGAGCTGCTGCTTGTTTCCTTGACTGACACTTATCAGGGTCTATGAGAACAAGGATGGGCAGAAGTAGAAAAGCCTTTTCTGCCACACATTGCCCATGGGATGGCCACTCCAGTCACCACCTCGCCAGTCCTCTGTAACATTAATATAAACAGTCTTCCTTTGCATAAACTGCAAGTTCTTCAGGACAGTGAAAAGTAAAGTGCACTTCAAGGGCTGGTCTTCAGTAATGTCTGGCTGGTCGTCTTCTCTGGATGCTGTTGTGCTTAGTAATCTGAATGCCACAGTATGTTGGAAACTGCAGTTAAACAAACAAACAAACCCTCTAGACTATGACATCTTGTCTATGACAGCAGGTGCCGTGCTTTGGAAAACTCAACAGTGTTTATGTAAAAAGACATGAAAGGTTATTAACTTTCTTTTCCCACCTTTTGTCGTATGTTGTGGGAAATAAACTTCATGTATTGAATAACATACTGGATTCAATAGGGATTCTTCTGCAAAGCACCACTGGTGACAAACAGAAAGAAGTAATCACTGATCAATTTTGTTTGTTTGAATATGTATGCCAGCAATTTGTGAGGCAAACAGAGTTTCCAAGAGAAAAAGGTAAGATAAATTGGCATGCATGTTGTTTGAATATAGATTTACAGACCAGCTAACAGGATATTATCAGTAGAGGGGGAAAGTTTTCTGGGATGTAGAGCATAATATTTCAACCTGGAGATATTCAAGGCCAGGCTCGATACGATTCTGGGCAAGCTGATCTAGCTCAAGATCCATTGCACAGGGGTTAGACTAGATGACCCTTGGAGGTACCTTCCAACGCAAAGTATTCTATGATTTTAAGATAACCTAGTTTTCGTAAATGAAGATGACCTCTTCCTTCTTATGTCAGAGGTGGGAAAATGAACTGGGGCTCCAAGGAAACCATTGTCACTGCAACTGACTGAGTCTAAAGGGTCTGTACAGTCCTGGCATGCTAGTTTGCAGTGGAATTTAAATGAAAAAGTAGTTCAATCACAGTCTGTAAAAAGTGATCACACTGAAGCACCCATAAGGAGAAAAGCTGTGCAATGGACAATCTCTTTTTGGAGTTGGGTTTTTTTTTGAGAGCGAGCTTTCTACACTGAAAGATTGAGCATCTGCTCCCCTTAACTTTAACTCTGACACTAGCTTTCAAAAATAATAAACAGATTTTTAGTATGTTGAACTTTTCTAGCAACTGGTCATAGTTCACCTTCTGGGTTCTTCTAACTTTCAGACACATGGGTCAATATAAATCAGTCAATGTCTTATGAGTAATGTCATCTTTCAATGTCTTATGAGTAATGTCATCTTTCCACATAAACCTGATGTTGCTTCTTATCTTATTTTAGCAAGATCTCTTACCTCCCATGTTGCATAGTAAAATCAGAGACTGTCAGGTCAGAAATGTCAAAAGGCGACAAAAATCCTTCTGTGTGGCTTCCTACCAGATCCATCTTGTTCAGTTAGCCTTGAATTGATTGCTTTCCAACTTGGTAGTACCACAGATGGCTGGGTGCCATCCTCAGCAGAGGTGAAATGAAGAAAGTGAACAAAACCAGACTGGCTTTGCTATTATTAAAGGCAGATAACAAGGAAGATTAAGCTTAAAGCTGTTTCGTTCATCAGACATTAGAGTCCTGTATTTCCAATTCTGTTAGGTAGCACTTTACAAGATATATTACTGACTGCAAAGGACTTCTGGAGGTGTCTTGTGTCTAGGCAGATATTTTCAGCCAATTAGTGCAACAGAACATATTTGATGGGTGAGGAGTCATCCCATTTAAGTTTCACTAACAAAAAGTTAGTCATCTATTCCTACTTGGTCACCCTGTAGCAAATGGAAAGACATAGGCACACCTTTAAAAGCATCAGTCATCCTATTCACTATTTGGGGATGGGATTAATTACCTGAGTCTTTGCATGGATTCTATAGATAATGCACATGGCTGGTTCAAACAGACGCCTTGCTTTTAGGTTGCTAAACACAGCAGAGATGACTCTCGTATAATTATAATTTGATAAAGTCACTGCAGACCACTCTTCAGTGCACCAGACTAAACTCTGAAGTCTTTGCTGTAGCAGTTAAAAGGCTGCAAGAGATACAAAGCAGCACTTGTTGCAGGCTTGCAAACACCTCTGGACTGCTTTGCTGACTTTGTCTGAAGAAGTAGGTGTATTCCCCTACTGACCCTACACAGCAATTAGAAACGTGCCCCCATGCCAACCACAGTGGCTTAATTAATTTAGTACTAGCATTCTTCTCAATTAGTCTTTTCACAGCCCTCCTATTAGCAGATAGAGAAATAAAGTTCATGGGTTTTTTGTTCACCTATTTTTAATATATATTGATCCATGCTGTTAAGATGACCAGCAACTGACAGATAGATCTTCTGAGGGTATGAGAAGCACTGTGATAAGATCTTATACTGTTGTTGTAACTCCTCCTTTGCTCAGGTTCAATAAGGTTGAATGCCTGCTTGCTACAGTCCTACTTATATTTTTAGGAGATCTCACTAAATTCTGGACAAATAGATGAGATACAGTAAAACTGCTAACTGCACATTAACTCTGTTCCTCAAATGAAGTTTTTCGAGTCTGATAGCACTATGGAATAGATTGGAGCATAAATCCTCATGTTTTGTGATATAAACCTACCATTTGCTGATGTAGCCTGGAAAGAAATTTCCCCTCTGGGCAACGATTATCCATAAAGTTGGGAGCTTGGGAAATCAGGTATTATATGAGATCTGGTCTTCTATTGTATCAGCTGTGAAAATCAAAAGAAGGGTAATATTTGCTGTCAATCCCTCAAATGAGGTACAATCCCCTAACAGATCAGAACCCAGTAAAGATTTTGTGCATTGGACGTTATTTATTAGTACAGATATACTATTGACTCAGAACATATGCAATTGAGAAAGAGAAAGATATGTACTCAATGGCTTTTGAAAACTAGTTTATTTGCACAGAAATGCTGTTATCCCAGGAAAATGTTGCTAATGCCAATGAAGAACAGCAAAGCTGTATTTGGGCATAGTACAGAAATCTACAAAGGTAGCTTGACAGGTGAAAGAAATTAGCCCATTAAAACACATGAAAAAATAAAATTAAAATTTTGCATCTATACTAATTTTCAGTGTCCAGTCAACGTTTTTGATAGAAGCCTGCATATTCTTTCCCCTTCGACAGTAGTTTAGAATATTCAGTGTAGACAAGACTGAAGAACTCAGAGTAAAAATGTGCGAGAAGAATATAAATTACATGAGGTTGAGGTTAGTAAAAAAAAAGAAAAAGAAAACCCCCCACACACTGAATTAACTAGGAAAAATAATAACAATTCTATGAATTTATAGAATAGTATGTCAGCAATTGATACCCTTGAACACCAGAAAGGTCTGAAAGTGATTTTGTAAGAGTAGCAAATGAGAGGTGAATTTACCATGTGAAGTAATACAAAGAAAGTTCAGTGCAGTTTTGTTATTCATTAACAGGTATATCATCTAAAAGGCTAAAAGTGCTAGATCTCTTTTCCTTCTCACCCCACCAAACACACACACACCTGCCTTTCTCTGTATGGATAAAGCAAACGCAGAACTCCACTTATTCTCCCCAAGAACTCTTCAAATTAATACACTCAGTTGTTCTCTATTACCTTAGAGCCACAGATTAGATGTTAAATGAAATTTTTCTATTCTCATTTAGAACAAACACATGTTTTCACAAAAAAAAAAATAAAAATCAGAGAATCATTTTAAGTTTTTGCTTCCTATTAAACCTTGTTTTAAGTGCAGAGTACATAAAAATGGATGAAGTTGTGGTTCATTCACATTTTGTGATTTTCTGTCTTTCCTTGTGATTTTCTGTGTTTTCCTTGTCTTTACTATTTCTAGCTTTTAAATTTTTTTTCAGTTTCAGAATAATTATACAGTAGCAAACCCAATCTAAAATAACGTCTTGATAACTTTAATTGTTCAAAATCTTTTTTGTTTCCAGAAAGTAATGAAGTGTCAAAATCCTTCTGTTTCTTTTGATAAAGTATTAAAATGTAAAAGAAAACAGATTAAAAAAAAAAAAAAACAAAAAACAAAAAACAAAAAAAAGAAAGTAAAGTGAAAATAAAGAAGAGAAAAGGAAGGTTCAAAGCAAACACAATATTTGGGAAATTGCAGGGGGATATGACATTCTAGCTGCCTTAGCTAAAAGGTTTGTTTTGGTTGGTTGGTTGGTTTTTTAAATAAGATTTGATAAAACAACATAGAATAACATTTTGCAAATATATATTTTTAGTAAATTTATTTTTTCGGTAGAAGAAAATAACGTCAACCAAGTTGAACTCGGTATATTCACCTGTAATTTTTGGAAAGGGTAAGAAAGACCAAAAACATTTGCGTATTTTCAGAAACACAGAAATGATGTTAAGACACATGGGGTGCAGGTGACTCTTTTATGACTGTTTCAGGAGGAAAAAAAATAAAAAAAATAAAAAAACCTCCCTATTTCCTCTTAAAGTTTCAGAAGAAAAGTTTTTTGCTTGCATTAAATTCCATGGAAGTTGGTAAACAGAATATTTCTAATGAGTTTCATGAGAGTTGGACCAAGACTTTCAGGAGGTTTTATTTTTATCTTTATTTTTACCTTAGTGTCAGTAAACATCCACTGCTATCATACTAATTAATCATCATTAGCAAAAGGACTATTCCAATCATAGAATCATACACTGAGGGTAAAATTTAACTCTAAAATTTTGTGATGTTATTAGCAGTACTGAATCTACTGTGGCAACAATCCCCAAATTGAAAACCTGAGTTGGAAATAAAATTTATGTTTTTATAGCACTTACTCGTCAGCAGCCTGATGCAAGTATTTATTTCAGCAGCTAATACTGATTACTGTTACTTCATTCTTATGTATTTGTGTGATCACTTGGCTGTTGAGCTGCCGTCTGTCCATTCATAAGCAACAGCAAAGAAAGCAACTCTGAAAACACAGTGATGCAATGAAGTCAATTTATTTTTAAAAATATTAAGGTCTTGGATTTGTTCACAGATACGTAGATTTGCCTGACTACCCTGCTTATAAAATAGACTTTTGTTGATGCACAAAGAAGATACAATGAGCAGAGCATGTCCATCATATAATGAGTATGGCATTTTCCTTCTGTAAGGATTATTACTCTGCCTTTATATATTTCTGTTCACGTGTATTCATGTACAGGAGTAGTAAAATGAACAGATAATTTCACATCCTGAGATATGATAATGCTGTTCTTTGTCAGGTGTTTTTTGTGAAGTATAAGTGAACTTGTCAGAAATTTCAGGTTTTAATTTTAGTTTCTCTTTAGTTTTTCAGGTAAGTTAAAAAGTGAAAAAACAGAAAACAAAACCAGAAAAACAAAACAAAACCAAACCAAACAAATCCAGAAGTTAAACAAAGTAAAAAGGAAAATTAATCTCTATCTGAATTTATCTGGAAAACAAACCAACTTGCAACAATCCAACAATCCAATAATAAATATAATTTATTATTTGTGGTTTTCTCTGGTACAATAGAATGTATATAGGGAAAGCTAAACTAGTAATTTATGTTTCTCTGGAAAATTTTCTGAACAAGACTTTTTCAATATATATATTATAACATTATAATGTAACCTTATAATTACAGTTGAATAGATAACCATATATTTAAAGCTTAAATTCTGTTATTTTTTTGCTGTTTTTAAAGTTTTGTAAACCTGTTTTAGCCTGATTTTTTCTTAGGTTAACGAATTTCCTGCTGCTTATATTTTTCCATGAAATTTTCAGAAATTAATATTTTTCTGGTTTCAGGGAAAAAAACATTGGAGAAAGTTGCATCCTTTCCCTATGCTTCCCACAGAATTCTGTTAAAAAAAAAAAAAAGTAATTAAGTATTATATAATACTGACTATGCAAAAAGGCCCTTGACTAGAGTTACATAGGAACATTGTAGGAACATTAATCCTATTTTCTACTTTTCCAGTGCTTGAATTTTAATCTTGATATTAATTTACAGATTATCAAGAATTTCAAAGCTGAATTACTATTCACAGAAGTATGAATAAGACAAATTTTTTTTTAAATAGTACCTATACTAGAGGTTAGTCTGTTATACAGAAGACTCAGTCCCTGTATTCTCCAAATAGTTTTGAAACCAAAAAATTACCCAAAGAAAAAGTTTGGTTGCAAAGTTATCTGAAATGTACCAGGTCCAAAGAGAAACCTGAAAACTTACCTGCATTTACAACAAAAATCTGCTTATAACAAAAAAAAAAAAAAAATCTAACCACGGTGTAACAGGTGAGAATCATCTTGGGTCCACAGGAAAGTCAAAACTTTCAGTCATTCAAAATAACTTCATAGAAAATGTGGCACACTGTGTATGTGAAGTGTATGAACTCCTCGTCCAGAACTATCTAGCATGAAAAGATGCAGAGGTATCAGAATTGCAGAGAAGGGAATGGCCAGTGGGATGTGGCTGAAAATTCTTTGCCATAGGTAGCTTAACTCATGAATCAAAGACACTAGAGCAAAGCCAAAAGAGCTGAACGTCAGGAGCTCCGATAAAGTTTGACTCATTCAAATTGTCTTGGGTTCAGCTATAGCAGTCATTTTTCTCCTTCTTAGTAGCTGGTGCAGGGCTGTGTTTTTTAACTTTCAGCCTGGGAACAACACTGACAACACCGATGTTTTTAGTTGTTGCTAAGTAATGTTTACTCTGACCAAGGACTTTCTCAGTCTCATGCTTTGCCAGGGAGGAGGGGAAGCCAGGAGGAAGCAGAGACAGGACACCTGGCCCAAACTAGCCAAAGGGGTATTCCATACCACAGCACGTCATGCCCAGTATATAAACCAGGGGGAGTTACCCGGAAGGCCCAGATCACTGCTTGGGTCGGGCTGGGTATCGGTTGGCGGGTGGTGAGCAATTGTATCCTCTCCCCTTGTTATTTCACTAGTCATTATTATCATTGGTGGTAGCAGTAGTGGTTTTGTATTATACCTTAGTTACTGGACTGCTCTTATCCCAACCCATGGGAGTTACATTCTTCTGATTCTCCTCCCCATCCCTCCAGGAGCGGGGGGAGGAAGAAGGGGGGGAGCGAGCGAGCGGCTGCGTGCTTCTGAGTTACTGGCTGGGCTGAAACCACGACACAAATTTTCCTCCTCATGTTTTCTCTAGAGGGCCAAATAAGACAAAGTTCACATCAACATCTGAATTTTCCTCTTGCATTTCTGGATGAGTTGTACTGAATAAAATGAAGTGGTTGCCAACAAATAAAAACCCCCTCTGTTTCCACGGGGAAGGTTATACAGATACAACCACTGAGATATTCAAATGTACTGAATGCTGAATTTGTAAGGTCCCATTTAGTGGATAACGCAACAGTGCTACAATTAACTTCTGCACAAATAACATGTGTCGACTCTGCGTCTAGCTGTCAGTTGTGCCACTGCAAACCTGCCCAGTTTTATCTTGGAGGTATAGGCATCTCAGAAAGTTTTATTCCTCTAACAGCAGATCTTTAATTAAATAGAATATTGTAAAATAAATAAATGCATCTGTAAACATACTGGAGGGCAGAAGGACATGTTTTTATTTATACAATTTTAATAAAAGATATGTTTCTAGTTAAATCCCTGTGTGGGTAATCTAATATATAAAATGCAGTAGAAGAAAGGGGTGTCTGTATGCTACAGCTTTAACCAACTTTATATTTTCATTCCAAAAATATTTTTTCCTCTTTTTCTTCTTCTTGCCCTTCCCACTTTTTCTTAAATCCTTTTGGGCAGAACTTAATAAGCATAAGCTTTGCCTTCCTGGATCAGAAACAGGATTAGTCCGACAACAGTCAAAACAGGCCATGGAGGGGAAAGTACAAAAAACCCCTTTGTGGACAAAGCTGAGGGTTGGGCTTTTTTCCATAGATGTTCTCCACCTATTGTCTCTAACTCACACATTGCTCTTATTTGAAAAAAAAATACTCTTTAATATATCTCCTACTAATTTCTGTCACAGACATTTAATATTTTTCTGACAGTCCTTTAAAAACACCCTCCAGAGGCTGTGTTAGCCATTTAAGTACCCAATAACTTTAAGAACTGTGCCTAAATCCCTGATCCCTTGACAATGAATGCCGCTGTCTATTTGTACCATGTGTGCAAAAGCGTTTTTCCTCATCGGTTCGCTCTTAGTTAGCTCTGTTTCACTTCATGTCTCCATGGTCTTGAGTACTGCCTGGAATAACATCTGTCTACCTATTTCAGGCTTTTTCTGTGAAATAATTCTACTGTACACTGTACTAGCATTTCACCTATGAAATGTGACCTGAGAAAAAACTGGAGTTGATTAAAACCCTCATATTTATGCTCACTCCAAGGGACCAGACACAGTGTTTTCATTTTTATGCTAAACTTTCCAGTGCAAAGTCTTACAGAGAGCTACTGAAATGGTGGCACAGGCTCTGGTGCAGGAACCACACAGACCTACACAAGTTAAGACAAACTGAGTGCACGCTTCAGGGTTCAGCTGGTTCTCCTATAATGCTTCAAGTGTGCAGATGTACTTCACACCAGAGTACATTGTTACGTCTGGCTTTGAGGAATTCAAAATACACTAAAATGTCTGATTCTTTCTCCTATTAAATGTATTTTAAAAAGCATTTCTTTTCCTATTGGTTCAAATACATGCCTCCTCATTTTTTTCCGCCCTTTTTTTAAACATTGAAAGCTTTTTAGGGAGACTGAAATTGCCCTTGGATTCGCTTACAAGACAAAGTTTAGACTTCTTCCTGTTGTGAAAACAAAGGGTTATAATACTTCACAATCTTAACTGCAGCAGGAATGCCTAGCTTCCCTCTGCAATACCAAACAGACCTTTCCCTAGGATCACATGCTATTTAAAGTGTTTCATTTTCTCCTGGTACAAGCAGAAGCCTCATCAAAACTGCGAATTTCAGATAAGCTTTTATCAGACTTTTGCTGTAACCATCTCAGAAATGAGCTGTCATCAGCAAATTTAATCTGTCTCTGGTTGCTTTAATTGTTAGCACCATTTCTGCCAAATCCTTCACAGTCCTCGTAGCACAGAAAGTTTCTTTAAGACTTTTAATTCAGTCAGCAGAGATTGCACTCAGTATTTATTTTTTTTTTTCATATTTATGACTTACACATTTTCAAAGGTGGAGGACCTTGATTGAACAGCTGAATTATGGAAATGCAACTGCATCACTAGTATTAAATACTGAGTTTGAAATGTGCAGCTGAGAGGGTTTTGGGAGAACCTTGCCAGTAAGAATAAAACTGTGGAAGATATTTTACTTCATTCGGACTATGGGTAGATAGAAGAAGATTTTCCTTAATGCTGTGTGTCATGGAATTTTATTCGTGTCTACAAACAATTGCAAAGGGTCCCTGATCTTAAGTATGCTGAAGGACAGAAAAGGTGGCCTTACACTTAAAGTTGTTGCAGAAGGCCTCAGTAGAACTGGGTTGAGTCTTTCATTTTGCCACAGGCTCTCTATATGACCTTGGGCAATTTATTTTGGCCTGGATTCTCAAAGGATTTGATGATATAACAATCTTCGGAGTCTGTGGGAATGACATGCCCAAGTGCTCGTGCATATTTGACCCCAAGTGCCTCGTCCTACCAATGAGCACTAATTACTACTGCATTTCATCTGCCAGTTGGTTGCCTATCCACCAAGCACTGTGAGACCTTCTTACAGCTACTCAGAAGCCATTTCAAATATGATACTCCCAACAGGCTATTTTTTAGGTATCATCCAAAATTCTTTCACTGTTAAGCTCTTCTTACAAACCACTTATCAATATGCTAAACAGCATACATACTAACTAAACCATAAGCGGGTTCTCTTTCTTTTCTGCAGTGAGTATTGTAACAGTGAAATCTAGAGCTAACTGGATGATATGTATTCACAACTAGGTAAATGGAATGTATGCATATACATACGTATACATATGTATGTATCAGTGAGAGACTGTGACTACAGCTCTAGACCATCCTGACATAATACACTTTTTTCCTGTTAACTTACTCATTTGTATCAGGTAAGAAGTTGCTTCATTATAATGACAATTACAAAATCTTATTAGGCAATTTGTTCCAAATAGAGTAAAGTACTGGAATAAGACCTCTTGTATTGTTATCTCTGAACAGTTTTAAACAAGCATCTCCCAAAAATATAAAATATAAAATCTTTGACTGGGAAATAAATGGCTAAGTTATGTCAGCATTAGTAAAACTGTGATTCACGGACAGCAGTGGTTCATTAGACACCAATAAACAGTCCTAGTTCATGACTATAGTCAGCCTGTGGTGGGAAACTATAAAACAATGGAATAAAATTTGTCTAATTCCAAAGAACTAATTTGCTGAGTTTGGCCTCTTTCTCTTTATTATTTCAAATGGTTGGCATTTGTATTTATTTTTTGTGAAACTTGTTTTCCTATATGAGGATCTTGCAAAGTCCATGGTAATCTGTTTTTACTTTGAATGTGTTCTTGTTCATTTGGCTGTTTGCTTTGCATAATTACATCCCTCCTGCCATATCATTCCCTTTTGTAAACTATGGGAGTTACTAATACAACATGATTTGCAATTTCAGATTATTCTAAATAAATACGTAATTTGAAATTCACTTTTTGCAGTTTCAAGCATCCAAGTTTATAATATGCTTTTGTCTTCGTGCCAATAAAGATCAACTCTGAATGCTTAAAAAAGTGATGGGAAAAGGATATTTCTTCAATTCTTCTATCTGATTGGAGTCTTTTTACTTTGAGCCTTAGTGCCCCAAGTTTTATGGCTTTAAGAGGATTTTCTCTTGTTGAGGAGTTTGAGACTGGAAAAGGTGATATTCCAGCCCTTCCAGCTTTGTTAAGGCAAGCTCTTGAATTCTAAGAACTGGAAGATAGAATCAAGAATTTTCTATTCTGACCAATTTAAAAATTTAAAAATTCAAGGCAAAAACTATCAAAATGAAAATGAGTATTTCATCTACATATTTTTGCTCTTCCAGAACATACGTGACTTCATACTCACTATGAAAGTCAAAAGGAACTTTGCCTTCAAATCCGGTAGATGAATGGTATTTCCTAGGCACCACTGGTTAAATCAGCCATCATTTCTGTACAAAAAGAAGTTATTCCTATTCCTTAAAAATAGTTCATGCCTCCTCCTCTCAACTGTATCTAGAAAGACACCTGGACATTGGGGATGTAGTGGGATCTTTCACGATCCTTGCTAGGTAGTAGATGTATCGAGAGCAGCCTGTCAAGTTCATGAGTCAATATGTTATGAATTCAGTCACAAGATGCCTCTTAGAACATACAAATATTGAGACACACAATATAACAACCAAAATACTTTATATGTGGTTGAAAAGATGGAATAAATTCCACTGCAAAATTTCCTGAAATCAGTAAAGTATCAATAGTTAATAAAGTGCCAAAGGAATTTACGTGCAATGAGTGATTTTAGTAAATTGTGAAAAATCCCCAAAGGCACTGCCTAGGGAGTCATTAACATGATAATGATACATTTTTCTCACTTGTAAGAACGGACCTAACAGCGTTTCTTGATGTCACAACTATCTTTTACTGATATCTTTATATTAAAAATTTTTGAGTGGAAGCCTGCTGGCTGTACCTAAACTGTCTCATTCAATACCAAAGTCAGTAGGAGTCTCTTCATTGCTTCTTTGGGCTGTTGCTCAGAATCATAATGTTGCACTGCACATCCTCTCATCCCTTTTCTATTCCTTAAAACTCACCTGTCATCTCACTTTTTTGCCCAATTGCCTAAGCATCACAGAATACTGGAAATGCTTTTGTGGCATTCCTTACTTTTTCGTATCAAACCCTACATATTCAGATCTGGGAAATCTAGGAATTTTGGGTCTCTGTCTCCTAGAAAAGAAAATAATGGATGAGCCTCAAGAGAGCCAAACATAGATACATATTCGAGACAGAAAAAAACATATTATAATTGGGTGCAGACCAAACTGAAATAACCTGAGGCATAACCAGTGTTACGCCTCCAGATCCTGATTTCCCAAAACGTCAGGACTGGGAAGCTAGCCAGGCCCACCATGATTTAAGTCCTGTTGGATGGCCTGTTTTCCTTCTGCAAATATCAGTGCACAGACAGGAAGGAAGTGAAAGCATTGGTACAAATACAGGTCTCGTTCCAGCTGAGAGGCAAACCACAGCCAAGATGTACATCCTTACCCAGAGCTCAGAAGTGTTCCCAGGCCACCTTGAAGAGACAGAGCTTGTTTGTATGAAGCGTACTGTTCGTATAACAAAGCTTAATGTCACTGACAACAATAGTCCTTGTAAACCATGTACATGAGGAGCTACAATGTACTGATGCACACTGTAAAAATAAGAATTCATAAAATGCAAGGACAACAGCAAGGTATATAATAATGTCTGGCTAGGGAACTTTCTGACTTTGATCCCATTCCAAGTCTGAGAGCACGTCTTTCTTAGACAAAATAGAAAACATCTAATCTTCATTTAAAGATCTCCACTGACTGAGAATCCACCAGAATCTTAAGCTGCTCTGCTGATTAATTAGCCTCATTGTGTGCTTTTAGACCCTATTTCTTATGTGAATAGGCTTCAAAAAGTGAATTACACAACCTAAACAGCGGAGGAGCGACCAGTATGAAACGCGTTTCCAGCACTCGTCCCTTTTACAGAGCACGATAGAAGCTCCCAAACCCTCCTTAGATCAGAAGATCCTGATGTGTTGCACCTCATGCATGGGCAGATCATCAGATGAAATATTGACATTTAAACACTGAATTGCCTTGTCTCTATTTTCTGAAGACTTTTACATCCCAGCTTCTAGATAATAAGCAATGAAGCATTAAAGGAAAAAAGTACAATAAAAGTAATTATTTGATGGTGTAATTTTTAAATAGAATCTTAGGATAAGGATTTCAACTCTCTACTTTTATAAACTTGTTGGTAGCCTATAACTTCTTTTACAATAATAGCCAGTCAGTCCTTGGTGACTTAATTTTATTCTTTTTTGAGTCCTACCTTCCTTGGTTTTGTTTTCTGGTTATTTGGGATTTTTTCTCTAGACAATGCAACTCAAAAGTTTTCATGCGTCTCCTTGACAGATACAAACATTATTCCCATTGTGTCCTTACTGAATGAAAAATTTAATGCACAGAGCTTGCATTGGAAGATTGACTGGATTCTAAATGAACTTTCTGATACCAAATGTAAAACTAGAGGGAACAGAGCACCAGTAATGAAGCAAAATACAAGGTTAAGTATTGGAAACTAATTAGTGAGTTCATCAGCAACAACTCTTTGATGGTCTGAACTGCTTCCAGAAAGATAAGGATACATTGTTTGAGAAAACAATTAAATCCCATCCCATACTTGTATAGAATTATTTCATATTCACATGCAAATCCAAAGACATGGATACACTCAAAATACTAATGCCATAAATATGCATGGACTGTGTTTCTTTTTCTGTTTACACCACTATGAATCAGAGGTAAATTAACAAGAGGCCTACAATACAAAACTGCTGTGATACTAAGGAAACTCAGACCATCTACCTCTGTCTTTCATCGTCCTTGTTATCAACAGTAGTGTGTTTGTTGTTTACAGATCATCGTTGGTTTGGATATTGCATGAACATATAAGCAGACTCAGAAACTTTGACCAGAAGAGTTCAGTCACTGTACAAACAGGTGGACAGTCAGAATATCCATCATCTTTCTACCAATCCAGATTATCTTTTATCTGTATCAGTGTGATTTCACTGTAGTTTCCAATAGTTACACCATAAGCTCCATTCCTGTTGTGCTACTAAGTGGCAAAGGGCAGGTATCCAAATGCAAGGCAGGGTTCCTTGTGTGTTCAGAAACAAGTAGATGACATCGAGCAAGTAAGACCAGGTCCTTTCTTCCCCTCTCCAACTAAACTTCTTGGCTCGACCTACTGCTTAAGGAAGCAGGTTGACAATAAGAAATGCAGTTGGTTTTCTGGAGATCAAAGCATGTTAGAGTTGCTTCCAGGCTGTTCCACCCTTCATCTGTTATCTGGGACACCATTAATGATAACATTGAGGTATCGAATTGAAGTTTGGAGCTGCCAGGATCCCTGCCATCATGATGATCCTCGGTGTAGAGGGACAGATATCCCAGCAGGAGTTACTGCTGCTTCAGGCTAATGCTAACAGTGCTGACTACATGCCTGTGGCAGCACATGCTCCGGCAGAGCCCCTGCCACAGCCATCACAGAGCAGCAGCAAGTACTTCAGCCGCCAGGTTCCTGTGCTCACTGAAGTCCCTGGGAATTTACTCCCCTGCTGATTTTCTTCTCTAGATTTAGGAGGAAGCACAGGCTCAGTGAAGCCACCTCTCTTGCAGCCTGCTATTCCACATCGCTTTGCATTTCCGCATTTCCTCCCCAGGATGAGACCAACGTCTCACAGACTTGCTTCTCTGGTGCCATTCAGTAAAGACTGGGATGTGAGCATAGAATGGTCTGAAATTTTATCTTTCAGAGAATAATGGGCTTTAGAAAAGGGCTTTTTGTTCCTGGGATAATGCTATGTGATGACTAAATTTGGTGAGGAAATGGCTATCCAAGCATTACTGTAATAATGGAAGCACTCATTTATCCTTTGATGAGGTTCCAAAGAACCTAATCAGGTTAGGGACTCTTTATTGTTAGTTTTCTTAGGCAGAATTTTGACAAATTTATTTGATGTTTAAAGCTGAAAGTTCTTAACTATTAGTTTGGAGTTTATTTCATAATTTTTTTAACTCAGTGAAAAATGAGACTAACTACATGATTCTGATCTACAACACATCCTGAAAAACTCTAGTTTTATTGCACCTAAGAAATCAAGATGGGAGATTGTATCTGGGGGTAAGACTGGTATTCATATTGGCTGAGTGTAGTGGGTTCAAGAGCATAAGTAAGTTGAGACTCTCATAGAAGTTCAGGGTCAAATTTCCCTGTACATTCAGTATGGTGAAACATGCACCAGCAGGGGATGATTACTACCTTAGATATTAAATGTATGAAGTAGCAAATAGTAGGAATCCTTTCTTCCTTGCCCATCTTCTCCCCCAGTCCCATACCATGTTCTTTTGGGAATCAGAATTAGAGTTCCAGACTCTGGAAATCAGAAGATAATGGTACCACACAAGTGAAAGGATGTGGGGTCAACTGCTGAAGGAGTACTGGCATTCCACATGGCTTCTTCCCTTTTCAGTTTGAAGACAGCCCGACATAAGTTACACTGGCTCACACTGCCTAGCAAAAACAATCGTTGATACCAGAAGATGTTCCTGAACAAATATGTCTCTGAATTGCAAAGATACATTTGACCAGTGCCCTCAGGGCACATCTTCCCTATAGGGCAGTATCACAGTGCACTGTTTTATGTCTATTTTGTGGAAAGCTCAAGGTTAACTTTACCCCCTTTCATATATTGGAAATTATACTTTTTCCATGACCACATGTGTCAGTAATGTCAACAAAATTTGGATCCAGTTTCCTGAATTTCTCTATTAGGCCTTGAGCTGATTCCAAGCAAGCAGCCTCTCAGACCACCTCCAGTGCTGAAACTTTCTAACATATTTCAGTGCACTGATCAATAGGGTTCTTTTTCTCTTCCTTGCCACATAAGCTGCACAAGGTGAAAAAAATGCCACTGAATTAATATTTATTTTGCAACATAAAAGAGCCCAGCACTATCTACAAATGTTCTAATTAATTGGGATTAATTTCATGTGCAAAGTTTGGCTCTGAAGGTGTTGATGGAGTAATACATCAAACAGGCTTCACCTCTGTAAAAAATCAATGCTAAAGTAACCTTGATTACTGTCTCTGTTGATGTCACACACAACACTAATCAGTCATGGTTTGCACTGAACACTATTATGAACAAATATTATTTGTTCTTTTATTGGCATTTTTGAAACTCTGGGATAATATTCGCTGCAGCTTTCTAAGAGGAGGTTTTCACCTTAGGGAAATTGTACAGGTTGTTCAGGAGCACATGGTCTGAGAGAAAAATTGAATGAATCTGAAAATCGAAAATAAGGATATATACATTGCCACAGAACAAGGATGCCCTTGCCTTCCTCCCTTTTGTCTCTTCCTTGCCTCCCTGCCTCTTTCCCTGTCACTCTTCTTCTTTTTAATCTCTGATCTCTTTCTCTTCTCTCTTTCTTTCCTTTTTTGCCCCTTTTCTTCCTCTTTTCTTTCCCTCTCTTCTTGCTTGCTCACCCCCAACTCAGAACTATAAAGTACATTTGAAACAGTGGCAGATTTCTGGAGGGAATGCTTTGCAATACAAGAAAGGAAGATCTAGAGATTCTGGGTCTGAAATACCTGACCTTTGAGGTATCTAAGCCTAATACAACCAAACAAAACCTCAGAGTGAAAGAACCTAGCTCACCTTTAATAAGGCTCACTATCGATTTTTGCGATTGCTACTTTTATTCTTTAGAGCAAGCAAACATCTGCCACGCAGCTCCTGCTCTCCTGTCCACTCCTTTTTGATTATTCTTAATACTTTCCACGCCCTTAGGAGACCCTCGTCTCACCTTCTTAGGCTTCTGTAATTGATTCAATCCCGTTTATTTCAGTGTAGTGAGTTCATGCTACTTCAAACATCCCCTGCAAACAATTTCTGTGTTTATACTGGCTTCAGGGCATCTTGGATCAAGCTTTCAAGTACTATCAGGAATGGAGCTACCTCTTACCTGGGCTCTCTACAAGGTGCCTCTTGACTGAGATTGTATCGGGGTGACAGATCTCCTTCCCTGGTCCTTCTTGTCTTGGTAGGCAGACTGACTATACAGTAGGGCTGAGCCCATGCAATGGTAGAAGCAGTCTCTGTGGTTTGTTCCACAGTCTTGTTCCTCTGCTTGTCCACACTGAAGAGCAGTGTGGCTTCATCTATGACTTCTCCTCCTTGCAAAAAACCTGGGCATAGAGAGGGACAATGTACAATCAGGTGCCCTCCCAGCACAAGTTCCAGCTTAAATAACATGAACATGTGAAGAGTGGGATTTTGAACCAATCTGCTGATATATAGGGAAATCCTCAATGGATCAAAGTCACAACTAGATTACTCCACTTCCACTCGCATTCCATGTTCTTTCTTCCCCACACATATTCTCTGCATGCATTCCCCTAGGGGTAAAACCCAGTTTATGCATTTTTGTAATGAGAACGAACGACAGGAGAGAAGTTTGAGATGGCTTTTTACATTTTTCTAGTTTAGATAGAATAAATTAACTTAAGACAGAAAAATATCTTAAGATGCTTCTGCCACAGAAACAGTCAAGCATGACTTATGGATTGCAGCTGATGGAAAATGTGTTAAAAAATTCATCCCAATTTTCAGATACACTCTGAATAGCAAGTGTTTATTTACTAGTTGGAAAAAAGGGCTTTAGATCTCCTATAGTGGTTCTACTTAGTATAGCAGATAGTATCCCTATAGCACAACACTGTTTTCAAAGCTACATTGAGACAACCTCCTTATTTCAATCCGTGCTACATCTGTCCTATTCGGGATGAATTAATCACAAACATGCAAAAAATAAAAACAAATCTTATACCAGAATTGAGTGGATATGAAAAATGTACACACTTAGAATGTGTCAGATTCCTTTATTTAGAATAAAGGACAGTATTATAGTCTCTTCTTTTGTCAAGTACTCTTTGTTAATGAGGAGGAAAGGGGTGGTTTTTACATTTAATTTTGGAGTTGCGAACTATGGTCATTTACCTTCCCTTTTTCAAAACACTAGACATCAGTGGAGAAAAAAAGAGAGGATGGTAAAGGTAGGGAAAATAATGTTGATGTTCTCAGGATCCAAAGCAACTGGTCAGTCACGGATGGATGCTCTGGGCTGGCAGCATGGCCAGAGCAGATGTTGCTCTGGACCCTAGCTCATTTCACAGGTCTGGGATGTCATCTGGCTTATCTAGACAGGCCCATTTTCTTTACCAGTCTTTTTAAGACTGGGCAGAGCTAGACAATCTGTCTCCTCTCCTCATGTTGATAACCGCGCAGTACAGTAGATCTCAGAGTCAGGTGAAAAAGAAACAGAAAACCACAAAAACATACAATAAAAAAGCAGCAAAATTATGGGGAAGACATCAGAAAAGAGGAAAAGAGAAAGTTTAAATATTTGTTGATTCAGTGGTAAATATCCATACTGTGCCACTGAAGTTTTAATATTTATGAAGATGTGATGATGATACATGAGGCTAAAAGTGACCTGAAAAAACAGGAATTTTATTTTGGCCCACCCAAGGCAATTTTCCATATTGCCTTAATGCATGCATTTTCACAGAGATGTCAATGAATAAATGAGCTCTCCAAATTAAAACTACTACCTGATATACTAATTTTAGTTTAATTATGTATCTTCTTTGTTCATTTGTTGATTTGTTTGTTCTAGTCTTCCAATTTCTCTCCTGCATTTTTCATAAACACTCCCTCCCCCCTTGTTGGTATAAGAGAATTTACTGCTCTTTAGACTAATGCCTCTTTTTGACAGATAAGATTACTTCAGAGGAGGCCTGTTGAACCACCAGTATTAAAACACCTTCTCTATTGTGTCAGTGCTTGACTGATCCCTTGATTGTTTTGGGATCAGTTAAAATTGTTTTGCTTCCTTTCCCTGGGAAAACAGAAAGACAGGAAAAACAGAAAGAACTTGGAGACAGCACCCAAACAAAGCTCCATATTTAAAGGCTGATTTCTGTGATATATAATTTTATTCTCAGCTCCCCACAAATATTTCCCAGATTCACAAGGTTCGAAGAGAGTAGATCTGTACTGAGAGAAAAGGAAGTGCTGTTTGGAAGGCTCCTTCATTTCAATTTCTTAGAAGATTTTTATTTTTAAAGCACCCTAAAGGTGGTAAAAGTTCACTTGTGGTCTGACGTATTGCCATACAAATTGAAAAAGTTAACAATATGCAAGGTGGCAAGTAATAAACCTGATACTACACAGGCTTCTTAATGAGCAAAACTGCATTCAAATGCTAACAAGGACCCAGCATCACGTCTTCAACCTGTTCCTTGGTAGGAAAAGAATAAACCTTTTTTGCCTTGCAGGTAAGTGAATGTTCATTTCTGTCTGTGGCTAGGCAGTCTACTTGCTTCGGATTTTTGGCTTGCAAAGCTGTGTCTGCGGCATCATGCAGTCAGTAGACAACAGCCTTGCAACTTCAGGATAAGCCCAGCTTCTCAACCAACTTATGAGCAGTTGAACCATTAGCTTAAAAATAGTCTGAACCCAAACAAGAGTCTTTAAAAGCATGAACAAGAATGAAAAAACCGTAATGGTGCCCAAAATAGTAACAGATATGACAACAATGAAGGTGACTGGGAAAATTATTTTCTGCAAAAGTTTCATGGCGTGTTTTATGTTCAAATAGTTACTTAAATAAAGTTAGAATATTTCCTAGACCTAGAGATGTAAGTGAACATGAGCATAGCAGGAACCTGATGATACAAGTAAGATAAAAAAATAAGTGAAAAGTGAAGAGAAAGGCTCATGGTATCTAATTTGAGATGTCTACAAAGCACATATCACCCTCAGAACCAGTCATTCTAGGTCCTGTCTACAGCAAATAAGAAGAAACAGGCAGTTTGAGCATTATTCACCAGACTCCTCTTAAATATCTCTGTTAGGACAAGATACATGATGGTCTTTCACAGACAATAATGAGAATTTCAGACCTTTGTCTCAACTGTGCATATGTACAATGAGAACAGCAGCAACTAGGTGAATAACATTTTACTGGAAAATTTGATTGGGAAGGCAAACCCACAGAGTGTGATTACATTAGTGATTTAGTGCAAGGGAGAGATTCTTTTTGTTGTGAATTTGCCTTGGCTCTATACTAGGAGACTTATGGAACCAAAATCTAGTGCCCAGCTGGTGTAGGCAAAACTGTTTCCCTCTCAATGCAACCGAAGCTGAAGCCACACAGCAGGACACCATCTGAAGATCACCTCTTGCAATGTGGACAGATACAAGGTCCTTCAGAACCGAGCTCTGCTCATGTGTGCAACATGAGTGATGGACAGCTGTCACAGACTTCATTTATAGTAGAAACACAATGAAAGCACAGAGCCACAAGACTGTAATATATCTCAAGTTTGTCCCTGCCAATCGAAGGAGGCTTGAACTAGATGATTTTTAGGTCCCTTCCAATGCAAACATTCTATGATTCTATGATTCTATGTTACAGTCCTTTCCTCTTCACAACATACCAGAAATGTTATACCATGTAAGGTAGACATAACCACAGAAAACCCTGAAGAAAAATGAGAAGGCAGAGAGATACACATATGTAATGTAGCGCAGGGTTAGGAATTCTAAGCTCTCTGAATTCTTGCACATGTGCCCTATGTGACTTTTCATTAAGCCCCATTTATTCTCATTGTATTGAATACTCACATGTACAATGCAACTGCAAATCACGAATGGAAAATGCAAATCATCCAAAAAGCATCATTCTCTGTATCTATTTATAATCAACCAGTAGTATCACAAACACATAGTTAACATTTACATGCCAAGACTTTGTGGCATTTGCACAATAATTTCAGTGATATCTACAAATAAAAATGTTTGACAAACATATGAAGTAATGTTGATCTCCACATGCACAAGGGACATGACAATGATTTCCAAATGCCCAGCTGGAATGACTGCTCCTGCTTCAACTAGCCAGCCAAAACTTCTCTAATCCTATGCAGTTACTGAAAATAATAATAATATTGAAATACCCTTGAAGTCATCAGTCATAAATTGATTTAATATGAATTAAATCGAAAATAAGCAACAGCAGGTCTTCAGCTGGATTACTCAATTTCAGAAGGGAAAACTTTGACAAATTACGTGAAAAAGCAAGTGAAGTCAATGGAAGCAAAGAGTTCAGGGGCTTGCAGTGTGACAAATTCCTCCAAACTCTTTAAGTCAGCAGTGAAAAGTTATCTGAAACTTGCACATCAAGCAAGTGAAAACAGAACTTTCAGGAAAGGTTTCTATATGTATTTGGATGCATAGCCACCTCAAAAAGGACATTAAGAGTAAGCATAAAGCCTACGAGAAATCGAGGCAAAAAAAAGATTGATCAGCAAATAAAGATACACCTTAGAGGTCACGAAGTGTAGAAATAATGTAAGAATTGCCAGCAGCCAAGCTGAGTTAGGCCTTTCAAAGTATATTAAAACAAATAACAAAAAAGCTTTTCAGCCACATAAAAAAAAAAGAGATCAGCAAATGTAGGAACAGTATCATATGCAGCAAGATTGGGTAGAGACCAGATAGTATATGTTGAATTCTAAGTATGTTGCTTAATCTTCCAATAAAAGATCATTGAACAGGCAGGAGAGATGATTAAAATGAAAAAAAAAAATAGAGGTGAAAACAAGATATATATATAGAAAAGAAAAGCCAACAATACTTTATATAACTAAATAACTAAATAAAATAATTAATAAATAACAGGCTTTATGAATTGTAAATTAACCCCTACCAGGTAAGTATTCTATCTACAGTCTAACATTACTAAAGAGTAACAGTTGTTTTCTCATTTTATAATGTATAAATTATCTGCTCCTCGGTGATAAAACTTCAAAGGCATGGGAAGACACCTTTTCTATCTTACCCACTCTCCATCTAAAATAGTTCATGTATACCCTGGGAATTAGGAGAGATGATGATATTTATACTTCCCTTGACACAAAGGGACTTGAACAGCAGTATTGCTGAGACAGAGCAGATGGAGTTCACCTCTGACTGACTTAGGGGAGGACAGGGTTTGCTACGTCTTTCTGTTAATCCTGGCCTAATTAACAGGTGCTCAGCTAAGGTCAATTTTTATATCAGATCATTGGAATTAAACTTGGGTCCCTGGATTCTGCCTGTGAAGTTATTCTATAAAGGTTGTGCAACTGCATCTTCTCCTTCTTGGGCTCCTGACTCTTTTCAGGTCAGGGGTTCTAGCGTAACAGGCAATGTGTTTCTTAACTACTCACCATGGAAACTGATGAAAGAGACTGCAGACTCCACACTGTGTTCAGCCTTTCCCTTTTGGCTAGTTCTGTGTACTCAAGAACTGAGATTCAGGTTTCTCTGTGTAACATGTGTTGAGAGCACCTGATGCCAGTTTGAAGTACTATCTATCTTCTTATGTTCTGAATAATGAATTTGGTATAGCACACAAGTAAGCAGCAGTCCATTAATATTTAGATAAATAGACCTTTATGCAATAATCAGAATTCAGGACTTTCTACCCAAGTATCCTAAATTTTACATTGCAAAGACACTGCCTCTGACCCAACAAATCTGGTTTTCTTTTGGCATTATGGCACAGCATGACTGAAAAGAAAAAGAAAAAAGAATCAACTCACCAAGAAGATTAGAGATACAGGCTTAAATGTAGTCAGATTTAAAAAAAAAATAAAAACCATGTTTTGATTTAAGACCACTTATTTCTTACATGAATGTTGCAGTAGATAAGAGATGAGGGAACACTGCTGGACTAAGCCTGCTAGCTTTACTCAGAGAACACAGTTGCAGACCAGAGTCCTCCAGGAATCTTAGCCAGGTCAGTACTTTGTTTGTGGTGCATATTAGATACGCAAACTGAAAAATTTTATGAAATAAAATGCCCAAGAACATACAACTCATGCAACTTTTAAAGACAGAACTGTTTAGAGACTGTGGAAGGTACTGTTTTTATTGGGGGGGTTGTTCCTTGACAGACACATCTGAGTGAAAGCTCAGTATAATGTCTTCATTTGGAGATATAACACTGTATGACACAAGGAGACAGACTGCTGTTTGGATAATTAAAAAAAAAAAGGAAAATGAGAGCTTCTATTACTGCATAAGACATGGAGAATAATAAAAAAAATCAAATTGTTGTTCATAAAAGTGCAAGGATCATATGCTTTTAATAATAGATTTCTTGTTTGCAAATCTTTTGTTTTGTTTTGCTTTACAATAAAGATTACTACCAGCAGGACATTAAAATATATTATGAAAGATTTATACATTCATTAATTCCATGGCAAAGGTCATTTATATCACTGGGTAAAGACAATGAGAAATGCTTTTCTTGTGAAACAAGGGTTCTTAATGAGACCACCTACTCCTTTCTTCCCTGCTGAAACCAGTTAGATGTATCAATTATTTGTTTTAATAGGAAGAGCTGTATAATGCTCAAAGAAGGGATGTAAGCCAAGCATTTTTATATACATAATCACTATAAAAAGAACTGCACTTAAAGTACTAATTTGTGAGAGAAAGGGACAACCTTGTTCTGGGTAGGAATTAGCTTGATGCTGCAAAATTCAGTAGAACTCCATCAAGTTTTATGTTTCTGGAGTTTCAGGGCAGATATGGCAACAGTCTAGGTGTCTAAAACAAGCAGATTTTGGTGAAAGTTTCCAACATGCTCAGACATCTAATTGTTGATTTGAATCTATTTGTGCTCTAGTGCTTTGGAAAACACAAGACACTTCTTTACACTGTTAAATATCTAAACACTTTTTCGTATTTCAGCTTTGGGGTCCCCTGGAAAAGAAGGACATTGAATTGTTGGAACAAGTTCAGAGAAGGACCACCAAAATGATCAGAGCACTGGAGCACCTCTGCTATGGAGACAGGTTGAGAGAGCTGGGTTTGCACAGCCTAGATAAGAGAAGGCTCCGGGGAGACCTTTGAGCAGCTTCCAGTAATTAAACGGTGGCCCACAAAAAGTCTGGAGAGGGGCTTTTTATAAGGGAACATAGTGACAGGACAAGGTGGAATGGTGGAATGGCTTTAAACCGACATAGGGGAGACTTAGGAAAAAATCCCTCACTATGAGGTTGGTGAGACACTGGCACAGGTTGCCCAGAGAAGCTGTGGCTGCCCCATCCCTGGCAGTGTTCAAGGACAGGTTGGATGGGGCTTTGAGGTCTAGTGGAAGTTGTCCCTGCCCATGGCTGAGGGTTGGAATTGGATGAGCTTTAAGGTCCCTTCCAACGCAAACCGTTCTGTGATTCTATGATTCTACTTTGTCTTTCCTCCTGGTATGGATCTAATCAGATTATGCAGGAAAGTCTGCATAACAGTGATCACAATCTGGTTATCTAGTCTTTCTAGGCTGTTGAGTTGTTGGTAGATCACTTCACTGCACTGACTACCTTTAAGCTAGAGGAAAACCATCTTGGATTTACATTGGATGAGTCAGCCAACTTTAGTAAAAGATCTCTGAAAAGAGGTACTGCTTTTGGGACCCAACATCATGAACCCTGCAGCTGGTGGCAGCTCTGCTTCAACAGAGCTTACGTTTACATGTAAAACCAGATTATGCCAGAGTGTGATTATCAGTAGAATTGGAATAAGGCATGATAAACTATTCTTTTGCAAACATTTTCTTAGCTTTTCTTTTTATTTAAGAGTGGAATAAACATACAGTCCCTTGGCTGAGTAAGGAACTGACCACCCTGAGGAAACCACCCAAATTCCACAGAGAGTTGGCTCTACTCTGGAGTGTACACAGTAAACAAAATAGAATTACCTGCATTTGGGAGGCTTCAGTGACACTTGAAGAGTTAACAGCATGCTTCTCAGACTTCAGGCAAACGAGACTTCCACCACACTGCAGCATATTGGTCAGACATGTGCCCCCTGCCCTTCCTTAAAACTACAGAGACATGACATTTTAACTTGAACAAGCAAGCTGTCCATAGAAAATAACACCATGACAACTGTCTGTTGAAGCTGCCTCCCTGGGTGTGAGATTCTTATTGCTTGCGCATACATCATTACTTAACAAAATAAATGTGCTTCAGAAGCTGGTGGGATTTTAGCACAACTTTGAAAGCGCTTTCTTTGTAGAGCTCACTATGAACTGCCTGCTGATAGGTGTTATTTAACATGCTGGTGACATCAAGATAGAAAGAAAGGATATAGTTACTGTTGAAGGCATTCATAGGAAATGAATGGAATATGAAAATTCAGCTTAACTGTTATCATCTAGAACTCGTGTGGCTCTCTTTCTTTTCTTTCCTTTCTTCCTGTCTCTCTTTTCTCTCCTTTTTTTCTTTCTCTCCTAGTTCTTTTCCATCAGCAGGATGCTATTCACTCCTTTGGAACAGTGAAGGGTCTGAATCTGGGAATGTGCACAAGAACTTTACTTTAATACTCAGGGGAATAGTCCCACTGAAAGCAGTAAGAGCACTTATTGAATGATCATGAGTTCTACTGAAATACATTTCCTTCAGAATGATAGTTCATTCCCTGATCACTTCACTCCTCAAAGCAATGTTAGATAGAGCTTTAAAATGAACGTTTAAATAAACAGAAATAAAGGTTTTGCATTGCTGTGTTTGAAACCGCAAAACTTTGACCAACATCGTGATAGAAAAAAAAAGAAATAAAACAGTGTATTGTGGGCATAAAATTTCTTTTGAATCTGGCCCTTTAACAGATTTTGTTTGTCCTTTTTACTCACACTAGATACAGTATACAGCTTTCATTGTGAAATTAAATTCACAATGTTTCATGCAACATGATTATTCCTTTGCCACCAACTAATTATCTAAAAAACAAAACAGAACAATAAAATATAGGAATTATTGCAAACACTCATGTCAGCTGCTTGCACTTTTTCATGTTTCATTTTATTTAAGTCATTTTCATCTCTCAGCATTTTTTAAGTTATTGAGTTCGTTGGAGTTTTTTAAATTTTGCTCTGTTTTAGAACATTTTTATGTTTATATACATAAATGTGTGTATGAAAATAGGTATACATACACACATCATACATACACACTTTTCATCTGAGTTGCAGGAGCTGAACATACAGTAGTGACTGAATATTTTTTAAAGAAAACCATCCTGTAAAAAATATATTTCAATAAGACTACAAAAATCTAACATTCTGGAACAGTAACGAATATTGTAGGAAGGAGACGATAGATAACACATACAAATATTGATATACCATAGTTACTTAATTCCTACTTAATTACTAGAAAGATTTATAGGATCATGGAATTGTAGCGATAAACCTTATGGTTTCCTTGGCAAAAGTTCAGCTGACTAGTTCAAGAGAGAAATGACTTACAGACAACCAGATTCCTGACTTCAGTGGCATCAAATGGAAATTCTGATCTCCAGAGAATCATCCAATCCAGTGAAGAGCCCCAGGACTATTGATGGACACAATCAAGGGAATTACATTTGTACGTTAAGATACAGGTATGTCCAAGTACCTTGTTAAATGTGACCTTCAAAACCAGGCAGACACAGGAAAATATATTTGTATGCAAACTGTGCTTCCTGCTTAAAGTTGCTAATCATGGTCATTTTTGTTGTAATTGTATGTTTCCCCATGTGGAAAAATGTTACTGTGGTGCACTGAATAAGCAGCATAACCAATTTTGTGTTGCCTTAACAACAGGCTTACCATTCATTAAACATAGTAAGGGTAGTCCAAAGAGAGATAACAAGCCAGCTGTCTCAGTAGCTTCCAAATACCTAGCCATCACCCAAAATAAATTTTATCATGCTCTTGGCCATCTTAATGACTGTGGTCCCAGCTCTTATAGATTTACATCAATAATGCAAGTGCAAAATGAATGTCATGTCTGTGTGATATATCATCTGACCAAAATGGGAGCAGACTGATCTTATTTTGCAGAGGACCTAAGAATGACAAAAACTGCAAAGACCACAAATGGATCATAGCTGATGGCAGGTGAGAGTCCCAGTCCTTTAACAACTGCCAGGATCTAACAAGGACACCTTTGCTCATAGTGGAACTAGTTAAAGGTGGATTCCAAACGCATTTTGCCATTTGAACTTTAACACTGCATTTGCAAAAAATCAGCCTCTGCCTACAAAGAAGAAAGAAGCATTTACAAATATAGAAAGCCATGCAGTGATTTACCAACAGCCACATCATTATTTACTTCTTGCAAGGCACTCCAAAAATAGCTAGCTCCATTCTTTAGACCCCCCTCACTAGAGTAATCTGCAGTACAGTCACTATTCCAAACATCTGCTATTTTTTCTCTTTTTCTTTTTCTTCTTTTCTCTATACAAAGCTGCACTTGGTGGATTTTAGCTGCTATCCAGTTATTTGGCAAAAGGATGTGAGAATCCAGCTTCTTATGGGTTTTCAGTATGTGTGGGATCGAGGTAGCACAGCAGTTCCCTCCTTTTTCTGAGACTGCTGCCACAGCAGCTCCAACAACAAAAATGCACAGTCGGCGCTTTCTTTATTTTCATCTTTGTAGTGCTCTTGGCACTGAATTCTGGAATGGATAAATTAAAATGTTGTCTGCCTAATCCCTCTGAGATATTTGATTGCAACTTAGACTATAGCATTTTCCTTGAAAAGGCTTAAAAAAAGTTATATTTTTGAGCTGGATCCTCATTTTGGTGTAATCAATTTTAATATGTAACACAGAATGTATTCTTTAAGCTCTAAGGGACAAGTTATGCAGCAAGGTAGTTCACCTGATGACATATGACAGATACACATGCATTCCACACAGGAACACACAACAAAAAGGGCTTTATTTCATGTTGTATTACCTTTTAATAAGATCATGTAAGAAAGCCTAGGAAACATTTTATGTCATGTCTCAGAATTTTTCTGTCTTTTTTCTTCAGTGAAAAGACCTTTGTTGTGCTTCTGCATTCATACACCACACTTGCCAGCAAAACCATGACAGATGGGTGGTCCTGGAGAATTAAGTTTTTTGTATATAGAAATTATATGTAATAAAAAGTAGTCCTTGTTTATCAGTGCTGCGATATCGACAAGAAGACACCACTTCCAAATTTAAATTATCTTTAGAAATTCTCTTTAGGCCACTTTCTTTAGAAATTGGACCTTTGAAAACTTGGTCTGTATCAATTATGAGTTTGGTAGCTTCTTTTAAAAGAGTGTAGATACTCCACCATTAAACCCTGGTCAAAGATAACCACAGTGTTTAAATAATTAGTTCAGAGAGTATCAGAGCTAATAAATACCTGCTTCCAGCTTTTCTTCTTTCTCTCTCCCTCACTTTCACCCTGTGAATTCTCTGATGTTTAATAAAGTATGAACATCTGAAGGTTTCACTAAGGGGAGTATGACAACAATGTCTTTTCAAGCTGTATGTTTTCCCAGCATAAACTGCATTGTAGCAGCATATGACAGAATGTCTTTGAAACCTTTATTTTTCTGTTAAATTTGGATGAAATCAACCAATTGTACAAAAAGATACTACTGATGGACAGAGAGGTAATGGAAGTATACATATTTGACAGATACACAGAGAAAACATGATTATTCAGCACAGAAAATGAATGTGTTATATTCCAAATATGATTAAACCAGCTGCAGACATATACATGGCTAATGAATATGGCTGAACTATTAAAAAAAAAAAAAAGTTATTTGTGATAAACACTGAATTTAGGAGGGGAGGAATGATGCTCTCCTTGTCCCATTTTCTCTCCATTGGCTATAAAGAGGGCTAAGGAAGTCTCATTCAGTTGTTGATTCTCCACTGTGTTTAGGCAGATGGATAGTCTCAGCCTCTTTGACCTAGCCCATCCAGCAATACCTCCGCATTGAGAAAAAGCACCTTTACTTTCAAAGATATTATGCCTCTGATGCTTCAGCTAATCTTATTCTCAAATATATCACAGGAGAATAGAGTAGGCAGAAGGTCATTTTTTTTCTGTAAGTTTGCTTTCTACATACAGCAAAATGCAACTCGTGAATCAGTCCAAAGAAATATATTGCAGACTCACCGATGTAATAAATACCCCTTACTTTCAAATGAAATAAAACAAGAAAGGATAGCATCTTACTCAGTCATTTTAGAGTCTTTTGTGTGTTCTGAGGCTCCCCCAGATTTTTAACAGACTTTTTATTGTTATTCCATTCCTTCCTACACAGATTGTTATGCTACATTTCTTTCCTTGTGCTCTCTCTTGAGCACCTTCTTTGAGAACGTGAAATGATGTGAGGAGGCTCTATCTGCGTTGGGTTTTTTCTTGTTTTCTCTTTTCCTCCCTCATTGCAAAATATTCACTTTCTGTTGAATATCTGCCATGTTATGTATGTATGTATGTGAAGAACGATGAGTTTAAAAAGGTTGCTATGAACTGGGAAATATTAGATAAAATCATGGACAAACCACAAGATAAAGATAGAAGGGATGATTATGTGGTCTATATCAAGTTTTTGTTTATCACAGGCTATTAAACATGACTGAGTTGCCTTTATGTTGATTACAATACTGTGCACCTGCCAGAAACACATCTGTCCAAAGGTATCTAGAGACTGAGAAACAATGACTACTCACTGAAATTTTTCAATTTAAACATCCTCATCTTTTGATAAACAAGCAGATAAATGTATAAGTAAAAGAGATACCTTGTCTATAATTGCAATTTACCTCCCTTCATTTTTCAGTCACATTTATGCTTCAATTTTGGTCAATATCTGAAAAAAAGTATACAAACTTCTCCCTCCTTTTGCATCCAGTTGCAGTATGAAAGTGATTGATAGAAGATAACAACCAGAAAAGTGAACATCCTCTCAGCAGGCTGAGATCAGTAAGACTCAGTATCTCACTTTCAAACTTGCCTTGATATTCTATAGGAAGCCAGTAAAATATCACATGAAGTAGGACTGAGGTATTCAAGAAGCTCACAATACTAAGAAGTCATAACTGGTTTCCTGAAGTCTGACAGTTTCATATTCTTACAGCTATAGTCCATGTAGAAAGTAATGAATTTAGGTATGAATAATAAGTCTAAGCTATCTTCCACCAAAAATGAGCTGAGTCATCTGATCAACCTTAAACGGTTCAAAGCACTTTGTGAAGATTTGATTACATGAGAACATTGTATTCTGGGTTTTACTTTGTAAACTACAAGAAATTTGATCACTTGCAGGGAATGAACATCTCCAGTTATAAGAGATTCTACTGAAGCTTCAGACTCACTTGAATAGTCTTTTCTCTTCCATTTGGCAAGATTAAGCTTAGACTCATTCGTCTCAGCTCAAACCTCAGATTTCTTTCGATCTCTAAGGCAAGAAATGCACTGTTAACAGTACAAACTGCCGACAGCACAGTAACAAAATGGTTCCCAGCTGGCATGGTGAGGCACCATGTCAAGTGGAAAAAAATCTTCAATGCTTCTACTAGTCTCTGCAGGGTCAGAATAGAGGCATCTACACCGTGATCCTCCACATAAGAAGGTACTCAGGGGATCTTTTATGCAGGCAAAGGAACAAGAGGTCAGCAGCTGCCCCAGATGGAGGAAAAGAGGAACCAAACACAGCAAAGCAAAGTCCATTTTCAATTGTCTCAGGTGGACTCTGACATGAAAGGGGATTTCAACCACTGTTGTAAAATATGCATGACATAATATTTGTATGTGAAGTATCCAAGTGCATCTTCGTATGAAAACTAGAACCACGGGAAGCCCTTCTCTTACAAGATGAATATAAATACTAACCAGCTCAAAATTAAGACACTGCATTTCCCTGGCAGCATCATCACTTATTAAAAACTATTAGTGAGTAATTCTGAAAGTAATACGTGCATGTATATGTATGTGTGGGTGTGCACACTGCAATACTGAATTTTGTCCTGACCCCGTAGGTGATCATCCAGACCCTGCAGTATGAAGTCTGGTGACCTTTCCAACATATTTTTAGCCTCTGTAATGGCAAAACTGTTATTACTGGCCATAAAATTACTCAGACCTTTTCTAAAATCCTGATATTGCAGTTGCCTTTAGTGACCTCATCTGACAGTGAATTATTCAGGTTGACTATCAGCTACATTAAAAAAAAAAAAACAAAAAACAAAACAAAAACAAAAAAACAAAGAAAACAAAACAACATTTGCTTTTATTGGTTTAAAATTTACTGCCTTTTAATTTCAGAGAGAGGAGTAGGGAGCCACTCTTGCTCTCCCTCGCTGGCATCAAAAATGGGTAAATGAATCAAAGTAAAACCTCATGAAAATGAAGCAGTTTAACTATGGTTATATATTGGTACATACTGATTCTGAAACATTCTCACTTTCTTCTCTGTATAACTTTTCCTCTTTCAACTTCAGGCAAAGACTTAACGGGTTACAAACACCATCACATTCTGGTTGTGAAGCAGAGAGTAGTAGGGATAGATGATCCCCATATCTCTCAATCAGATTTAGATGCTTCATCCCAGTCTGGAAAATCTCTGACCCACAGAGGGATCATCCACACTGTCAGGACTCTGAGGGCTTTACTGTCCCTGCCCATAGACCAGGACCCCATTTTTGGGGCCATCAGTCCACCAGCAATACTATTGGATGTTGGTCTCCACAGCCCTGCCCAGCACTGCAATGGGTCCCACCAAACCATGCCCACTCACAGGCCAATATCCCAGTCTGGCATGATCCCATCCCTGTCCCCAGGGAGGTTCCTGGCTCACTGGCAGGGCATCACAATGCTCCATGGCTGCCAAGCCCTCAAGCGGATTCCCCATAGCCCATATTCCCCAGGATATCATTAGTACGGTACCACGCAGTACCATGTTACACACCATCCACGAGCTTCTGTTGCAACTAAAACCACAAAATAGCTATACTGAAACCTCAAGCTTGATCACAAATCTAAATGTTGCAGGTAACATCATAATTCTATATATAGTTTATAAATTTAGAGGACTGCAGGTACTACTGCAAACCTGGGAAAAGAAGTTTCATGCAAATGCATTGCCTTGTTAAATCCTTACATCGTTATGGCAGATGTGACCTTTCTTTGTGTTAGGGTATCATTGTCATCATGCATTTTTGCAAAGAAGCATTAGACTAAATTATCTTTTAAATGGCTTTAAGCTGATAAAGGGGAGATTCAGATTAGACATTAAGAAAAAATTCTTCCCTGTGAGGGTGGTAAGGCGCTGCCACAGGTTGTCCAGAGAAGCTGTGACTGCCCCATCCCTGGCAGTGTTCAAGGACATGTTGGATGAGGCTTGGAGCAACTTGGTCTAGTGGAAGTTGTTCCTGCCCATGGCAGGAGGTTGGAACTGGATGAGCTTTAAGGTGCCTTCCAATACAAACCACTCTATGATTCTATGATTCTATGATTCTATGATTTTGTAATTATTCTTAACACTTTTCTTTTAGACACTTCACCTGTGTGGAAGTAAGTACAGCAACTGCAATACAGGTAAATCCTCTGAACTGCTCTAGTGATGTCTCTGAATGCATTGAGCACCTGTGCAGCATGTGTCCTCCAGATCTGAAGCATCCTAATTTGTTGGTCTAATAGAACATATTCTGTAGTGTCTATGCTCCAGTATTCCAGCACATTGATAGGACACAAGAGGATTTGCTGAGTATTTGTCAGTCATGGCTACAGTACAGACAAGCTGTACTTTCATGGAAGTGAAAACGTGACAGGGAAACTGACAGGTGGGAACCTGTTATGTGACTTCAGGCTGAGAGACTTCAGAGAGAGGTGATATCCCTCTTCTAATCAAGCAGAAAACCTAGAAAGCATTTTTGTACCTCAAGAATTATGACAAAGAGACTTTCTGAGTAACACCAGAAAGAACCCATAGAGTATGTTTTAATCCAGGAACACACCTACAAGGAATTTCTGAACTGATAAGATCAAGGTAAAGAATTCCTTCTCTTGTAGAGGATGATTTCTTCTCAGTCATATTCTCTGATGTGGCTGAATGATAGTATTGCTTGGCGTAATTACCTATGGATCCGTTCCTTCTAGAGATCTAGTTGATGCGGATCTTGTCCTGTGCATCATTGTACTAGTTCACTGCTAAGAAAAAGCAAACAAACAGATCAACAGAATTCCAAACATTACAAAAAATATGGAGTTCAGATCTTCAAACTTCCACAGCTGCAGTTTTGTCCATAAATCAAACTTTACAATAAATCATGAAAGCAAATGGGAGCAAGATGAAGAGTTAGTAGTATCAGATTATACACCTGTTAGTCTCATTAAATGTCTGTGCTAATGGAACTTCCAGAATTACCTCATGAAATATGAGTTCAAAGCATGTTGTTTTTTACTGAGTTTATCTTCTAGATTATCTTATTTTACTCTCTACAGTTGCCTTCTTCTGATAAAGTAATACATTACTAATCCATTGGCAGAATGATTGAATCTAAAGAATGAATAACCGTTGCCTGCTTTTTTCCCAAGGAAAAATATAGTATAATTTCAAATTAATTAAAGTTCCATTAATAATAAGACAAAAACCAAAGTAGCTTTTATTTATTACATTTGGTGGGAGAAGGTTGAGGAGACATTAGGACCTCTATTCCTGGTTTTGCTGACACGTGTGTTAAAAATCACTTATTAGAGAACTCTTTTCACAAAACCAGAAAAAGCAGTGAAGGAAAAAGTTGCAAGTTGTTTTAAGTGCTTAGTAAAAATCAAGATCAAGCAATAAAAATAAGTTAAAACCTGCAAGAGTTTCCAGTTATTTCTAGTAAAATAAGTATTGTTAAGTTGAAACCAATCCACAACTCTGATAGTTCACTGAAACTTTACAAGACATTTTCTCTCTTTCTCTTCCTCTCTTTCTTTCTTTTTCTTCCTTTTTAAAAATCAGTTTAGAACATAGAACATCATTTACTGCCCAGCGGAAAAGTCTTTTTTACTCCAGAGGGAGCTGGAAAGGTGATAGATGCCCCTGTACTTTGGTTCATCCATCTGTAGAATAACACAAGACCTTCCTCTTGAGAGTGCTGATGTCTGAAAAATACTTTAGGTTTCCCAGGTGAAAAGTGCAATTCATGTGTAGAGTATTATTATAATCTTTTTTTCTCCCAACACAAGCATTTCATAAACTTGCATTGTTGTCAGAATAGTTCTGAAATATTTTACCCTCAGGTTCATCTTTCTAGCTACTGAGTAAAGCTCTCAGTAGTTTATTCTCAGTCAGTCTGTCTATGCACACACCATCTTTCCAAAGTGCTGCTGACATACAAATTCACAGAATATCTATAATGTTCTTATTAAAGAGACAAATTAGTTATTTTACTTAAACAAACAACAGAAGTATTACCCACTGGAATGCCCGGGCACTCTCCATAAATAATACTGAGTGCTGATGAGATGCGTTTCAACGCATTTTATTTTACATTTTACCTTGGTGGGTAACTCAGCCTGTGTTGTCCTGAGTTAACGGCTCAAGTGCCAGAATCCTGACAGTTCTCAGGAATGCTCTAATATTGCAACACTTAGGAACACAGGATTTTCTTTGTCAGGAAATCATAAATTCTGATCCAAGCCTGTCAATGTCTACTAGATTTTTTCTGGTGACGACATTGAAACTAGTGCTTTTACAGAGATATGTGTCCTGAACAGAATCAAAGCAATGCATAAATATAAGATGGAAATGGGAGACAAATTTTGATAGTCATCTGCTTTATATCATATCAAAGCTGTGAAGTGACATTAAAGTAATGAAATCTTCATGGAAGCTTCACAAGGCAAGAGACATTCTTTAGTGGCACTGTGATAACATAGGCTTCACCAGGCTTCAGCTGGACCGCCGAATATGCTTTCAGGAATCCAACTGTTCCTTGAAAGTTTGGACTTTTTAATGTCCATAGTCTCATAAGGAGAAGACCCTACCTACCGCTGCCAACAGGTCATCAGCATCAGGAGCCAAGTCCACCACTACACCATGTCTGTGAGCACCACATCTGCAGATACAGATCAAAGGACAAAGAAAACTTAAAAGGAGCTATTCTTTAATCTCAGCATAGATCATGTTAAGATTTCCATTCTCTGCAGAAAGATACTTTGTAAGAGAGACAAAATCAACACCTCAACCAATTAAAATCACACTGGGTCTATTAAAATGAGTCATCAGACAAGATCTGAATGAGGTCTTTCTACACTTGTTATAAAGACAGTGAGTAAATATTATCCATTGCACCTATTTATATATTGCAGGATGTTAATTTCTTTTAGAGAGAGAAAGAATCCCTCCTCCCAAATGTAAAATTTAAAGGGACTCAATGTCAAAGTCAGATATATCTCTCTTCATTCTCCCTTATTAGCAAGATATATCTCCCTAAATTTTAGTGTCTAAGGACAGCTACATCTGTGTCTAAGCACCTAAATGTCTTTTTGAGATACTTAGACAAGCATTCAATTAACTATCCAGGCATTTAAAGTGACATTTTGGTGGAATTTCAGTTCTTACATTCAGGAAACTAAGTTAGAAAGGAAACACTTAACTTGCTTAGACACCTGAGACATCCTATCTACCGAAGGTTTCAGAAGGAAGATTTCTAGGTAATTAGGGTTCTTTTCAGAGGATTCTCGGCATCATCTCTGCCTTTACTGAACCAAATGCTTAGATACTTGTTTCTTATTAATGGAAATTTATCACTGAAATTGCTAAGTCTTCAGAGCATCCTGACATGCTAAGTTTGCTCAGGCTTTGGCTAAGTCTTTCCACCTACAATATCGGTGCTGTCTATTATATGATATATAACTGTATATGACATGATGACAATGAAATAATCACTCAAACTGTGCCCCAGAGATGAACTAGGGTTGCTGAAAAGGTATTTTAAATGGATACTGCAGGGATATGCTGAAGAACCTGTAAGCCACCTCTCCTATATAATGAGCTTGGTGTGAAGCCGGATGGGAAAGACCTACAGATACTGTGAACCTGCGGTTCTAGCTGTGCAAACAGAAAAGTCTGCCAGTGTTTGGGAATGCCAAAAGAAGAGATGGGCCCAGATCCTGGATGACACTTAAATTTGTCCTTGTTTACATCCAGCAACTTCCCAATTAAGTGAAAATTTTCTGTGAGTCCTTTTGGAAGTGGAGCTCCCCTTCTTAGGTAAGCTCCTTGTCTGCAAATTCGGACTTTCTTCTAAACCTTTAAGCCATGCATGCACAATGACACAGTAACTCATCTGGAGGAGAGGTAAACACTTCTTTCAGGTCTAGTTTGGGCTTCTGATGTGGAGGTCTTGGAACAACAACTTTCCTTAGGCTAAGGAATCCAGGTCTCTTACCTCCCCGTGCTATATGTATACCATCTATATTATCATAGGGGAAATGCTGCTATTTGAAAGACACACTCTGAATATGAATAACTTCATATTAACTGACTTCAAGCAAATTTTAGTTTGGCTTTTTTTTTTTTTTTAATTTACATTAAAGATGAAAGAAAATAGTGGTAGCTTTTTTAAAAAAAAAATATACTTTATTCTTTTCTTCTTTACCTGTTAATCTCTAGAGGCTAGCTGCTGTTGTGTTCTGGCACTAAGATTTAGTCATTGAGAGCTCAAAACAAGAGTCAGATCTCATTGGTAACTGCAACACGAAGTGTATGCAAGTCTAGTTCAGTTAATAGTGAAGTTCATATCCTTAATCTTCAGCATGAGTAAATCAAAAAGTTGTGGGATTTTTTTCCTCTCCTCAAGTAGAAATGATTTTCTGCTTACCAGTAATTTCCTTAAAAAGACAAACACTTTTCATTAAAAAATAGTAGCTGTGATTTTTAACAAATGTGATGATTTTTAACAGATTTTATTTAATAATGACTTTGAATAACATTGGAGATGGAAAAGATAATCGGAAGATATTTAATGTAGAAAAAATATTTGTCCTAATAATATTTCCATTGTTGTTTGAATTACTTTTTCCTAAAATATTTCTCGTATTTGTGCTTTCAAGTTAGATCAGTGAAACTACTGATAGAGGCATGCTTGTGGTCTTTTGTTTCCTTTTACAATTGAGATGTTGGTACCTACTCCTCTGAATTCACTGGGAAATAGCAGAGCTATATGAGTATGGAAACCTATGATGGCAGACACATAGCAGTTACTGCCAGGGGTATAAAATCTATCTGTTTCCTCACTTAATCTAGTGATAGGACAGATGGATCTTGAACCTAAACTCTCACTGAAATGTGAGGAAAAACAAAACAAAACAACCCAAACAAAACAACAACATAAAATAAGCATTTGGGAGGCAAAATTAAGGAATAAGAAAAAAACCCCACCAAGTACTGGTCTGTTTATCTATCTGTTTCCTTACCTGGTCTGACCAAAACTACAAAAACCTCAGAAATGCTCTTTTTGAAGTTTCCAGATTTTTTCAAGTCTTTTTTGTTTTTTCCTCTCACATGAAAGGAGGAAGGGAGGGAAAGATGATGAGCTACAGAGTTGTGAATATGAGTGACTGTGTGACTATGGCAGGGAGGAATCTTAACTGCAGTTGAATATCTGTGAGAAGTATCAGTGGCAATTCACCTTCTGAAAACTGTTGCCATATGATAACTTCAAATTTCTTTAAATAAGTTTATTACTTTCATTAACTTCCTAACGGACAGACCCTGTGTCAGAAAACTGTGAATGAAATACGTCCTCTTTCACACAGTCCCAAAAGAAGAATGATAATGTAAAATCTGAAATATCTCATCATCTGTATGGGTGGACACTCCTCATCTGGAAATATTCTAGTGCACTGTCACTGATGTCTATGACCTATGTTGTGAATGAATGGAAGACTGCATTCTCTAGAACTTCATAAATTCAGGATCAAGCATTTTTAAAACACTACATATTTGAAATACTGAGATGTCAAAAGGCTTTAAATATCTGTCCCATGAGACCTATTAGTTCTTGTCTTTTCTTTCATCTAAAACAGTCAGTATTTGTGCAAAAGAGGTGGAATCAGTTTTTAAGTTAGTATAATAACACATATGTTTTCTTGCCAGTTCATGCCACATAAGTGAGATAACAGATAATCCAACATCCTGGTACTGTGACGACATCAAGTACTGATGATTTTTACTTACTGCATTTAGTAGTTTTTCAGCAATATTTCCGCAGTATCCCTCAGGGAAACGAGTAGTAAAAAAAGGGGGAAGAAAAGGTGGAAAGAAGGAGAGAGAAAATAAAGACAGAAAGAAATAATCATCGTAGAACGTCCTGGGGGAACAGAGCAAAGTGAAAAAGCCAAAGAAAGAAGTAGCTAAGCTTGCCTTGACTGCATGAAATTTTTTTAAATTCCTTGTAGGGAAAGAAAATAATCACTTTTTATGGGAATGGAATTTAAATAACTTAAAATTGTGCATATACAATTGGTTCTTTTTCTGCTGTTAGGAAAATCTCTTCAGTTACAGCAACCTATTTTTCAGCAGGAAGAAAAAAAATACAGTAAGTGGAAAATATCAGCACAAGTTTTGGCGCTGAGACACATTTCAATTACCAAAGTAAAATACAGTTCTTGAAGTATTTTTGTTGATTTTTCATCAGCACCACCTTCCCCTCCTTTTCAAGCAAAATGTAAAGCTCGGCTTTATTTGCAACTGTCTGTCCTCAGAGAGGGCTGTAACTCCCAGCCACGGCAAACACACATTGCTATGGGTGAAACCCATACTCCAGGGTAAGAAAAACCTTAGGCACAGCTTTGCACCTTAGAATATAGTAATTCAAGTCGATAACCTTAGGCAGAGGGGAGCTAAGGAAAGTTACTTATAAGAAGTGAACTTTGAGAGCGGGTTACAGCAGGAAAGCCAGCACACAGGAGGAAGGAGTCCATCCGACATCCCTGAAGAAGCAGGGTGGGTTTCTGAGCAAGACACTGAGCTGATATCTGCCAGAAATCATTGAGTGACCCTTTAAACCCAGACCTCCAAAGAGTCAGTTTTCTATCTGTAAAGTTGGATATTAGTACATCTGCTAACTGATTTTGATGAACTTACTCGTGCCAAATCACAAGGCAGAAGATCTTAACATTTCTCTACTGAAAACTGTTGTACAGAAACACCTAGGTAAGTTCTATTTATAGAGAGCTCTAACTATGAAAATACAGAGCTCAAGATAGAGAAATCAGCTTGTGATAGACAACCCTGTATTTCACAGTACCTTGGTTTTCCTGTCATCTTCACAAGCACACTAGGAATGTTGCACACATTGCACTAATATAATGGAATCTTACAACTGTTAGAGTTGGAAGGGACCTTAAAGATCATCTAGTTCCAATCTCATAATATCTCTCCTAAATAACACTGAAAAAGATAAATATTCTGTCTGCCTAGATTTTACTTTGGTTGCGTAATTCAGGAAATTTAGGTACATAGTCAGGATGAGGGATGCCAGTGCCACAGGTGCCTTCTAAAAAGGCCTGTCTTCACCTTTGACCACCAGGGAAGCCAGAGGCTGCTCACCAGTAAGTATCTCAATCAGGTGCTAAAAGCTAAGCAGTGTGAAGCCCTCAGTCTTGGTCCTCCTCATGAGTGGTTTGTATAGATTACCTACTGCACTGTCAGCATTCTTGCTTTCATCCTAGCTTTACATTCCTTCTGTAGCTAACCTGGCACATCCACCCTGTGCAAAGGAGTGATATTTAGGTCCTATCAAACCACTACTGACCATGTGCAGCAGGGAGCTGGGCAGGGGTTACCCTTCATTCAGCTGGTTTTCAAAGAGAAACTCAAATGAGTTACAAATTCGTCTCCAGGAGCAGCATGGCTACATTCAAGCAACAGTGTGATGAAGTTTTTGGTACATCTTCCACACAGTGTTGTACAAAGGTGGATGAAGTGGCTGGAGTTCACCTGCCTTGGATCAAGGTGCACAACCCCAGTTGCCACACAGTGCTTAGCAAGTACTGGGAGTTTTTTGCAGCCATATTGTAGGCATGGCCTGATGCCTTTTGGAAATGTTAACCATCTCTTTTTAAGAAAGCCAGAACATTTATAAAGAATTTATAAAAATTAGATACAAATTAAACAAAGCTTTACCTGTTGTTCAAAGCTAGAGTGCCATATTGTAAAACTGCAGCTGGTGAGATCGCACATTTAAGTTACTTGTGTCAGAGCCACCACAGGGATCAGTGTTGGAACTGCAGCTTTTTCAGTACCTTAAATGACTCAGAGCATATTATTTAAACTAAAAATTTCTGGTGTGCAGATGATACTAAATTGGGAGGAAAGGTCATCCGTGAGAAACAATACAGTCAGGTAGGGAAGGATTTAGATCATTTAAGTACTTGAGCTAATAGATAGCAAATTCAATGCAGATAAATGCAGAATAATGAGTCTCGGAGAATGTAATAAAAGGACATAATATCTGCTTAATGGGAAGGTACTACAGCATATTGACCTGGAGAGAGATATGAGAGTTATTTTAATAATAAAAAACCCTTATATTAAAGCCTTCAACTCAATTATTGTTAAGGAAATACAGTGTATTTCGTTAGGACCTCACCCAAAGTACTGCATTCAGCACTAATCACTCTACAGTTCAGAAAGCATATTTAGAATTTGTCTAAAAGGGGTGATTTGTAGAGCAATTTAATGAAAGCACATTTCAGAGATATAAGTTTTGAGGACATTACAGAGAAGATTGACTGTATCCTCACCATAAAGTCAGAGACTTTAGAGGTGACTAAGACGTCCAGTACAAGCTTAATGAATACTTGGCAGTAAGAGGTGAACTGTTGAGAAACTCATTACTTTAACCCCTCAATCTTCGCAATTCTATTAAGTTTAGAGCTGCTGTCATGGAGGAACAAATTCTCATCTAGATTTACACCACTGCAATTTGAGTGAACTCTCTGGAGCTATGCTTCTTACGGAAGCGTGAAGAAGAACAGGATCTCTCCGACAATTTCTAATATAAGCCCTGATGGAGCCACTGCTCTCTCTTTGTACGCACTCAGGTCTCATTTGGCTTTACAGGTTACAGGCTTGTTAGTCAGGGGAACATCAAGGTCTAGAAAATCTAACACGGCACAAGGCTTGTCTAAAAAGGGACAGAACTGCTTGCTATGTAAACAAGGAAATTAAAGCAGACCACGTACAATCAGGGGGCTTTTTTCTCTCTCTCCTGCTGAAGTCTTACTGAAAATAGCTGGCGGGTGGAGTCAGGGTGAATACTGCTCTGCTAAATGCCTGTTCTTTGTCATGGCAAAGTCATTGCATTGGATCTGCCGGAGTTCTACTGGAAGGCATGACTTGAGAAGCTAGTTTTGAAGCTGTCAGTATGTGAATCTCTCATTTTTGCAATTATTTTTCTCATATTTTGCAAGTTATTATTTTCTCTAAAGCTAATGGGCAGTTAACATAACAAGCCATTTCCTTGCTGGCTACAAATCTGTGGTTTACAGATGTTGGAAATGTAATCTGGCATTTTTCTCAGTCTCTAGACGTAAACTCTTCTTTGGCAGGTCTCCATTTTAATCAGAACACACAAATGTATGTTCCTGGATAAGTAAGCACTCTTTGGTACTCTGTAAGCAGAAAACAAGTGTGTTTGGGAATGTTTTTCCTCATTCTGCTAATACACGACACAAAATTCACACTCTGGAACTTCTGAAAAGATAACGTTCAGAAGATGGCTGAGGTCTAACCATATATTACTTTACCAGTTCTGACATCTTTTCTCCTTTTTCAAAAGACTTTTAAAAAAAACTGGGTTATTCTAATCAGAGGAATTTTCTCAACAAGAGAGATGGAAACCGCATCTGAACTTTATTTTTTTTTCTTTTCCCAAGATAAAAATGGAAGCTTTTCTAACAATGTGTCATTTTCTTCATGGATTAAGGACTTCTTTGGAAAAGATGGTACATGAATACTGAGAATGGTTTTGAGATGATCCAGGAGGACACATAATCTTCTGCCAAGATAATTCTGCTGTAATCTATTTGAAAGGCATGTAAAGATAGCTACCTACTATATGATTAATACAACTACCTGAAATGTGACTTTAGAACTCAAGATTTAATACATTCTGTCACTTAAAAAAGGTGAGTTAGTTTCTTGGTATGTCTGATTTTTTCCATAAATGTATGAGAAAACATGTTGCACCTAAGATGCAGAAAAGGTTGATGAGTCAATGTTTTTATTCATTGTGTCTTATAGAAATATTGTGTTTGATTTATTTGTCTTCTGATATTTCATGATCAGGATATTATCTTCACTCAATTACACTATACAGCTTTCACTTCATCATTGATTCAGTGAAATTGCAGTAGTCAAAGCCAAAGAATTCAGTGAAGAACTAAATTGTGTTTATTTATATATTTATGCAGACAATTCCGTACAAATAATTGTGTATGGGAAATAAAGTAGGAATCAAAGCCTATGTTAACAAAGATCTGGTTCCAGAGTGGGAGCACAAATGGTGGTGTATATGACCATACACCATTATTAAGCAGCTTCTGCTTGAAATGTTGGTCTTTGAAATGTCCATGCTGGGTCAAGCAGAGAGCTGAGGTAGTGAGTATCTTTCGTGGCCTGGTTTCAGTCCTTGGAGGAGCACTAGAAACACTAAGAGGAACACCAGGAGGAACACTAGGAACACTTTGTTCAGCAGGAGAGCAGAGGAGGCGAGAGGAGACTTGGAGGGGAGAGGAGACTTGGAGGGGAGAGGAGACTGGGAGGGGAGAGGAGACTGGGAGGGGAAGGGAAGTGAAGGGAAAGGAAGGGAAGGGAAGGGAAGGGAAGGGAAGGGAAGGGAAGGGAAGGGAAGGGAAGGGAAGGGAAGGGAAGGGAAGGGAAGGGAAGGGAAGGGAAGGGAAGGGAAGGGAAGGGAAGGGAAGGGAAGGGAAGGGAAGGGAAGGGAAGGGAAGGGAAGGGAAGGGAACGCAAGGCAAGGCAAGGCAAGGCAAGGCAAAAAGAAAGGGGAAGGGAAGGAGAAAGGGGGAGGGGAAGGGAAAGGAACCAAAGAGGAGAAAGCAAATCAGAGGCATATTTGAAATCACAACATGTTCTCAACTCAATTCCAGCTTTTCAGCTCTGACAGTGATGTTTCCTAAAGAAAGTAATTTTTGGATACGAGATTGTGACACTGGGGCCTTGCTGCAGATATCTCACATTGTCTCATTTCTCATGACTTGTGAGTTCCCGCAATGTAATAGTCTCACTGCTTAAGGTCTTGGTGGTGGCTTCGCACCGTACTTGGCAGACTTCTGGCATCCTTTTCATTTGGAGCTTAATCAGGAAGCTGAAGTTGGGTAACATGATTTCAAAATGAACCCACGACGGGACTATGGATCTAATTAGAATCCATGCAGCACAACTTGTAAAACTACAAAGAGCCCAGCTAGGAAAAACATAGCTTGTGTATGTTCATTGAAACTTAACACATTCAGTTTGCTTTTATCTAGTGTTCTGATCGCACAGGAAAAGGTAGCCTAAGGAAGGTACACAAGGTCTAGGAATTAAAGCTTTTAAGAACATGTTAGATGAACAGCTATCTGGAATGGGATAGTTAATACTGCCTTGGAGGAGAATCATAGAATCATAGAATAGTAAGGGTTGGAAAGGACTTAAGATCATCTAGTTCCAACCCCCCTGCCATGGGCAGGGATACCTCGCATTAAACCATGTGGCCCAAGGCTCTGTCCAACCTGGCCTTGAACACCGCCAGGGATGGAGCATCCACAACCTCCCTGGGCAATCCATTCCAGTGCTTCACCACCCTCACTGTAAAGAACCTCATCCTTATATCTAATCTAAACTTCCCCTGTTTAAGTTTGAAGCCATTACCCCTTGTCCTACCACTACAGTCCCTAAGGAAGAGTCCCTCCCCACCATCCTTGTAGGCCACGTTCAGATACCAGAAGGCTGCTATGAGGTCTCCACGCAGCCTTCTCTTCTCCAGGCTGAACAGCCCCAACTCTCTCAGCCTGTCTTCATATGGGAGGTGCTCCAGCCCTCTTATCATCCTCGCGGCCCTCCTCTGGACTCGCTCCAACAGCTCCATGTCCTTTTTATGTTGAGGACACCAGAACTGTACACAATACTCCAAGTGAGGTCTCATGAGAGCAGAGTAGAGGGGCAGGATCACCTCCTTAGTCCTCTGGTCACGCTGCTTTTGATGCAGGCCAGGATACGGTTGGCTTTCTGGGCTGCAAGCACACACTGCTGGCTCATGTTAAGCTTCTCGTCAACCAACACCTCCAAGTCCTTCTCTGCAGAGCTGCTCTGAATCTCTTCTCTGCCCAACCTGCAGCAGTGCCTGGGATTGCCCTGACCCAGGTGTAGGACCTTACACTTGGCTTGGTTAAACTTCATAAGGTTGGCATCGGCCCACCTCACAAGCGTGTCAAGGTCCTTCTGGATGGCATCTCTTCCCTCCAGCGTATCAACCGAACCACACAGCTTGGTGTCGTCGGCAAACTTGCTGAGGGCGCACTCAATCCCACTGTCCATGTCGCTGACAAAGATGTTGAACAGGACTGGTCCCAACACCGATCCCTGAGGGACACCACTCGTTACAGGTTTCCAACTGGACATCGAGCCATTTACCACAACTCTTTGCGTGTGGCCATCGAGCCAGCTCTTTATCCACTGAGTGGTCCATCTATCAAATTGATGTCTCTCCCATTTAGAGACAAGGATGTCATGCGGGACAGTGCCAAACGCTTTGCACAAGTCCAGATAGATGACGTCAACTGCTCTGCCCCTGTCCATCAGTTCCATGGCTCCATCATAGAAGGCCACCAAATTGGTCAGGCAGGATTTCCCCTTAGTGAAGCCATGTTGGCTGTCACCAACCACCTCATTGTTTTTCATGTGCCTTAGCATGCTTTCCAGGAGAATCTGCTCCAAGATTTTGCCAGGCACAGAGGTGAGGCTGATTGGTCTGTAGTTCCCTGGGTCTTCCACCTTCCCCTTCTTGAAAATGGGGGTTATATTACCCTTCTTCCAGTCATCGGGAACTTCACGTGACTGCCACGATTTTTCAAATATGATGGACAGTGGTTTAGCAACTTCATTCGCCAGCTCCTTCAGGACCCGTGGATGGATTTCATCAGGTCCCATGGACTTGTGCACGTTCAGGTTCTTAAGATGGTCTCGAACCTGATTCTCTCCTACAGTGGGCCTAAGGTCTTCATTTTCACAGTCCCTGCATCTGCTTTCCAAGACTTTCATGGTGTGGTCAGAGCATTTGCTAGTGAAGACTGAGGCAAAGAAGTCGTTAAGAACCTCAGCCTTCTCCAAATCCATGGTAGCCAGTTCTCTCGATAGCTTCTGGAGTGGGCCCACATTGTCCCTAGTCTGTCTGTTATTTGCTACGTACCTATAGAAGCCTTTCCTGTCATCTTTCACATCCCTTGCCAAACTTAATTCTAGCTGGGCCTTAGCTTTCCTAACCTGGTCCCTAGCTTCCCAGGCAATGCTCCTATACTCTTCCCAGGCCGCCTGTCCTCGCTTCCACCTGCTATAAGCTGCTTTTTTCCCTCTAAGTTTCCTCAGCAGCTCCTTGTCCATCCATGGAGGTCTCCTGGCCCTCCTGCTGCACTTTCTTCTAGTCGGGATGCAACACTCTTGAGCACGTAGCACGTAGCAGGTAATCCTTGAATATCGACCACCAGTCTTGGGCCCCCCTGCCCTCTAGGACTATATCCCATGGAACCTTACTAAGCAGGTTCCTGAAGAGGCCAAAGCCTGCTTTCTAGAAGTCCAGGGCAGTGAGCTTGCTGCATGCTCTTCTCACTGTCCTGAGGATCTCAAACTCAACCATCATGATCACTAGAACCAAGGCTGCCCTGGAACGTCAATTTCCAACCAGTCCCTCCCTGTTGGTGAGCACAAGGTCCAGCATGGCACCTCTCCTTGTCGCCTCCTCTATTGCTTGAAAGAGGAAGTTGTCTTCCACACAATCGAGGAATCTCCTGGATTGCTTGTGCCAGGGCATACCGTCCCTCCAACAGATGTCAGGATGGTTGAAGTCCCCCATGGGGACCAGGGCCTGCAAGCGTGAGGCTGCTCCTATCTGTCTGTAGAGCGCTTCATCCACAGAGTCCTCTTGATCAGGTGGCCTGTAACAGATCCCCACCGTAATGTCCCCCATTGCTGTTTTCCCTTTGATCCTGACCCACAAACACTCTGCTACCTCATCACCCATCCCCAGACACAGTTCCATACTCTCCAACCTATCACTGACATAGATAGCAACGCCCCTCCCCATCTGCCTGGCCTGTCTTTTCTAAACAGCCTGTAACCTTCCATTCCAACACTCCAGTCATAGGAGTCATCCCACCATGTTTGTGTCATACCAATGACATCATATTCCCGTAGCCTTGCACACATCTCTAATTCCTCTTGCTTCTTTCCCATACTACGAGCATTTGTATAGAAGCACCTTAGACGAGCTCCAAATGAAGCCGACTCAATGGCTGGAGCAGCTGAAACATCTCTACATAACTCCAAGCACTTACTACAGGTGCTGGCAACTGACTGGGAGTGTTGGGATGGATCAATGCTCCCCTCCCCCAACACATCTAGTTTAAAGCTTTCTTGACCAGCCTGGCAGGCCTCCTACCAAAACAGCTCTTCCCCTTCTTTTTCAGACCAGCTCCACCAGCCTCCAGTAGACCTGGCCTCCCAAATGGAGCCCCATGTTCTAAATAGCCAAACCCTTGACTATGGCACCATTGTCCTAACCATTTCTTAACCTGCCAAATGCGCCTAGCTTTTTAAGGTCCTCCCCTTTGTCCTAGAGAATCGATGAAAAAACTATCTGAGCTCCAGAGCCCCTAATCACCTCTCCCAGGGCTCTGTAGTCCTTCTTAATGCTCTCCAGGCTACTGCTGTCTAGATCTCTAGCACCCACATGGACCACTAGACGGGGGTAATAGTCAGCAGGACTTACTAGAGCACGCAGCCTCTCAGCAACATCCCTGATCCGAGCCCCCAGCAGGCAACACACCCCCCTCAAGACTGGATCAGGCCGGCAGATGGGTGCCTCTGTGCCTTTCAAAGTAGAGTCCCCTACTACTATGACCTGCCGCTTTTTCCTGGAGGCACCAGAAGTGATCCTCTTTACTGGTGCATCAGCAGGATGCTCATTAGGTGTGGTGGGTGCTTTCTCATTAGCCCCCTGCAGAACTGCAAAGCGGTTCTGGGTGGAGACATCAGATTTAGGAGGAAGTCCCTTGTCGTTAATTGTCCTCTTCCTTCTTTTTTTGTTAGTTTTTCTCATTACTAATTCCCAGCTTCCTGGGTTGCTGCCCTCCTTCTTTCCTATGTGAGCAATGCTGGATGCTTGCGGCCCCTGTACAGTTTGGGCCTGGAGCAAGCAGCCCAGCTTCCTCTCAGCTTCCTTGGCATCTTTTAGCTCACCAACAGCTGACTGCAGCTCAGCCACCTGCTGCAGGAGGACCTCCACCAGGGCGCACCGAGTGCAGCCCTGTCCATTGTGCACCCTCGCCTCAAGAGACCAGTCGAGGCACTTTCTACACTCCGAGGTCTGCGCCGCAGCCTCCCCTCTCATCGGCTCTGTCTGGGTGCCTACGCTGGCCACCGCCGGGGCAGAGCTCCCAGAGCGGGCCCTGGTCCTGAGGCGAGTGCTCACCATCCCGCCCGCCCCCCTCTCGCTCTGCCTGCGCAAACTGCCGCGCGAACTGGCGCGTCACGCCCTGCTCACTCACGCTCCCTGGGGTAGGTTTTTACCGACTAAGGGCTGGTGCCGTCACTCCTGGCGCCGCCCCCTGTGAGTAACTGCTCGCGTCAGCGGAGCTGCCGGCTCCTGGGCAAGTCCGGTCGAGGACTTGAGGCTGCCTCGGTCGCTCTTGCCGCTCCGAACTGAGGCTCCTGAACGCTGTGCTTCCCCCCGCTCCGGTTTTAAAGGCGTCCTCTCTGGAGATACTCACCTCGGCAATTCAGAGAGGTATTGCCTTAGAGGAGGTAGTGAACTCTTGAGACCCTTTAAGCCCTATCCTATTCCATGCTATTATGATCCAAATATTTAAAAATATTGGAGTAACCAGCTCCCCTTTCTAAATCTGAGTGTTTGTTCACCCCGACGAAAAATCTGCAATCTATTTTTTCCTACAGTAGTGGCATTTCTGCTCTATTCTGAAAAAAACGCTTCACATTTCAACTATTAATGTCGTGTAGGCTTCTAACAAATGATGAGGTCAACTGAGAGTGAAAAGCAAGTGCAGCAATTGCAAAATTAAAAATGTGCTTTACTTTATGTCTGTCAGGAATGCAAACACAACCTATGAGGAATGTAAAGTAGTTTAATTAAAGCTCACTTAAAAACTAGCAACATTATTATAAAAAAGAGCATAATTTAGCTGAAAGATTCTCCTCTTTCTTGTCTTTTCAAGTGTCAGTGAAACCACAACTTCCAGTTCATTGTTTTTCTGGAACCTATTATTTGTCATGGCTTTCCTGTCAATGCTTGTATTACCTTTGTTTTCAAGGCAATGCCTCACTCAAGGAAATCCCAGAAATCAAATAAACTCAGGGTTCTTTAGACTCAAGCAATAGACATATATCTTAATTTTGGTAAATTTATGCATTTCTAACCAGTGTTACATACCCGCTTCTTTTTCATACAGTGTGGTCCCCACAGGCATGCACGATTCTTCTAGGAGCCATTCCCTTTGAGTAACGTTATTTACATCTTGGGAATAACACTTTAGATTTGTCTGTACCCAATGATGTTTTTTCCAATGTGGGGAGTGTATTGATAGTTATTTGAGACTCTCTGGCAATATCTATGATACCATCAAAGACAAAGCAGCATCAATAAATGTCTTTTCCCTAATATTAATGAAATCTGTGCCTACCCATGTTTAGGGTCATACTTTCTCTAACCAGCTAGATATGTTCTCAGAAATTTGATGAATTCCCAGACATTTGGATTTGTCTCACACTTCCACATTTGTTGACCTTTATGAAACTTAAACCAACAAGATGCCTATGTGTGGGAGTTTTGTGGATTTCACAAAGACTTCCTCCAAGATGTTTCTTTTCTGGATGTTTCCCCAGCATTTTTTAGGCAAAACCAACTGTTCTCTGACAGATGGCTTAAAGTATTTAGCTAGCATCTCTGAATTCTGGCTTAAATTAGGTTGTCTTACTTCATATGGCACATTTCTTCCTTGTCTACAGATCTTCAGGGCTTCTTTCCCGTTCAATTTTTAGTCTTCATTTTCCAAATATTTTGGAGAAAATCAAATATTTTCCCCCAAAAGATCTTTTTTTTTAAATGATAATAGATTAATGCATATGTATCTCTCCCGTCCCTAACCAATTTCCACTGAAAGAAGGATATATCATAACTTTTCCTAAATGCCTACTTTTTTTACTTTGATTTGGTTACAGAGGTGGCAAAATCCAGATGAAGTATTTTACAATAACAACCTTTTCTTTTACTTATTCACTGGAACACCTCCCAGAATTAATCTCAAGAATGCCTATACTGGAAAGCTTACTTTACCCAACTCATTAGAAGTTGCTTAACCAGCACTTTCTTGGATACTTAAGGCTTTCAAAATTCAAAGGCACCACTATTGTCTCTCATGTTGTGGTTTGCAGCTGTGAAACTCATCAGTGCATGTTCAAGAACTGAAAAAGAAAAACGACATGATTGCTATTAAAATTTTTCTCAGTCTTTGGAAGTTATATATGATGGTCTGTGTGATTCTTGGGTGCTGAAATTAAAGAGGTAGAGATCCCCATGGGAGCAGACAGATTATTTGCTTAAATAAACAGTGCTAATTTGCCCTGAAGAAGCCTATGATCCAAGCAATTTCGGCATTTTTAAAAATTACCAGAAAGCTTAGCTGTATACTTCTAGATCTTGGTGATACTATTATGGCGTAAACCATGGAGGAATTTCAGAGGCCTACATCCACTTCTTACTGCTATTTCACTATACAAATCGTCAGATGTTCATTAAGTGCAGAGGCACCATTAGTAACAGGATATATCTCCTGACCTTTCTTGGGGATGGTCTTAGTACCTCTGGTTTCTAATTGAACCAAGAGGTTAATTCGAGATGTTTAGATGACCTCCTGTTGTATGCATTTTAAATAAAAGGTACTGACAAAAATCATATAATAAATGAGATTTTCCAGATGAATGTTTAAATTCTTGTGTTTGTTAATAGAAGAACAAATCTAAACCCAACACAGGAGCCATAACAACACACTAAGGGGTTAGATTAAACTTTCCCAGTACTTTTGCCCGCCTTGAGTTCACCTACATTAACAAAAATATTAATGGTGCTATAGAGCTTTCCTAACTATTTCTAGAGGTGGAATGGGGATTATTTGATTCCTTTTTTATCACAATTTATGTCAGTATAAAAGTTATAGAGATTGCCAGAAACTAAAGGAACATGATGTAGAATCACAGGAAAAGTGTAAAATCAATATCACCAGGTGTTTGAATGCCGCAGTTGGCAGCCCCTCTCTAATCCATAGTCAGTGCTATATTTTGTTATTATAACCAAGACTCTGTTGTTAGATAATCTTCAAACCCAAATAGCCTGCACCAGTAAAATGATCACGGAGACAGAATGTCGTCTGGTTTTGATGTGTAATGAAGAATTTTGCAATAGACGTCTAGACATTTTCTATAACACTGAAAAGGAGAGAAGTACCTCCAGGCTGCCTGAAATCTCTGGAAGTGTCTTTGTTTCCCAATACTAGAAGAAGTCAAGGTAAGTTTGGCTCATAACTTACATGTCTCATTTTCAGTGATGTATCCAGGCTCAACAACGACCGTTTTTAGTCAGGGGATGTGTGATTGTCGTAAGAAATTGTCAGAAGAAAATGCAGAGCCTCTTTGCTTTCTCTCCCTTTCCACTTTCATTCAGAAATCCTGGTAGAAGCCAGACATAGCTAAAATCATTCTTATGCATTCTTTGCTTCTCAAAATAGTAATGGATTTAAAATCTGTCCAGATCTCTAACTTTACACAATCAAAACTGTGAACTGTAGTTAGTTATGTGTCTAACTATCAGCCCAACATCTTGTCAAGAGGTCATTTGACTGTTAAGAGAGAAAAACGAAACACTAAGGACTGAAATCCCTAGAATATTTAACATATGTCTCAGTATCAACAATGTTGCTAAGCAGAAGAGTTGGTGATGGGTAGTGTCTGATCCTATTTTCCTGAGAAAGCTATTGCAATAAGATTTCATCCTACATTTGGCTCTGGTTTTGATTTTGGGTAGAAACAAACCTCTTGTGGTTTGGAGGAGAATTAAGTAAACCTCGTTTGGCTCAGTTCATGTGAGTTTCAGGGAATTTTCTCAATATTTTTGTTTGCTGCAAGTTTTAGGCTGAAACAAATCTAAGATTCTGGGGTGGTTTATACTGTTTAGGTTTTCAGTACACTACCACCATCACCTCTCACATACACAGAGAAGTAAGCAAAAAAAAAAAGCTGCATCTGTATGTATATTTGTGTGTATTCACTAGTCCTGTTTTATACTTGGCTTCTAAATTAGTATATAAGACCTTGAAAAATGTCCTATGTTTGCACAATACATAGTTAAATGAAGTCCCAATCTGTCACTGCAGCTCTTTCTTAAGCACTGCCGCAATACAAACATAAACACGAATACTACTACTAATAATAATAATTAATAATAGCAGTAAACACCATTATCTTTGTCCATGCCAAGGTCACAAACAGACTTAATACTGTTTGTTTAACACTTTTCTTATATGTGCATAGTATTATTTATTAATGTTACTATGAATGCTACTACTAATAAAAACATTTAACAAAATACATTTAAGAAAGTATTAATTAAAGCACTTATAAGACTTCTTCTGCCCTAGGCATGGGCAAAGCTAATGGTGCTGAAAGGATGTTAGCAGACTGTAATTTGTTGAAAACAAAATTGAAACTACTATACATCAACAAATTTGTTTTGGGTGAAACTGTAATTGATGTATGTTCAAAAAAACCCCAAAGAATCAATGTAGCATCCTCTAATAAGTTATGGTCTCTCTGCTGAAAAACTACTAACTCACTGGCTGTGTACTTGTGGGCTTAGATTCAGCCTTTCTAAATTTAGGTACCTAAGCGAAGGATTTAACTTCAGGGCCTGCTCTCCGTAGGCTTCCTATGCAGTAAATGTAGAGAGACAGGCTGCTTTAGAGAGTCAGGCATATCTAAGCAGAACAGAAGCACCCCTTGGAGGAGTCTCTGGCTACAAAGGGAGCTTAGCACTGAGGTTCCTTTTAGCTGCCCCAGGTAGGTGTGCAGAGGTGGGTAGGAAGAGATCTGGGCTGTTGCAAATCAAAACTAAGCTCTTAAGTGCTACGATATGCTTGTCTTTTGTGGACTCTATGTGCATGTAGTTAGTTACCAGCCTTCTGTGAGAAACTTCTTTGCAAAAGGCTGATGTAAGGTATCTTTTGTGACAAAAGAAAATGTTTGAGCTGGCTAGACAGTTCGCAACCTTGATACAAGGCTGGGTTGGATGACATAGGCTCTTATGACCAAAAGATTATTTTAAGTGCTTCCAAGAAAGTGAAGGCTCTAGGGTTTCAGTTCTGTGTTTGGACCGGATTTGATTGTTCGTACTGATACTTGCAGCAGCTTCCCTGTCAACCTACTTAGTCAAACCAATAAAGCATCTTTACAGCATCGCCTTACCAGCCACTATTGATTCACTTGCATGTGCTACCTCAGTAGTAAAAGGCTGCTAGGATTTACTCCCTCTCTTCTTTCCTTCTCCAGGCAGTCATTACTCAGTACGAGACCCCCCTTTAACCTGGTAAAGTTGCTGGTCTTGTTAATACTGGTTTAGCAAATTATCGACCCAAATAATGAGAACAGGAATTATTTGCTCCTACTGTACAATGTGCAATTGGATCTACATTTTGCCCCAGTAATTTTCTCTATAAATCTTTCAGTGGTAGCAGACAAATGGTTCATAAATAAATAAATAAATAAATATACTAGGAAGCTGCCTGAGGTTGATGGTGCACTTGAGCTGAATCCAAGCTTTATTGTTGTTTCCCAGTTTCTATTTGAAAACTTATAAACACTGCTCTTTGGAGCTTTACAGTAGGGGGTTTTTTTGCTTCTCTGGCAGAAGTATTAAGCCAGTTCTTCAGTCCTAATGAAAATTATGTGCAACCCATCAAGCCCTATCACACCTCTGCAAAGGCAGCACAATGGCAATAACCCCAAACCAAAATAAATGGATATTGCAAAACGTAGTTCATATACTATCAGAAAATTTGAGTTGAGAGTTTGACAATCACAGGTTGCCCTAGTGTCACATCTTGCCTTAATTTACAAACTTCCCTCTATCCAGTGTTGCTCTTTAAGCACGTTAATAAAAAATGCATAAGTATATTTTCATATGGGGCTGTTCATTGTGATAGCAGAATTTATATTTTGTGCTGATTCTGGCTGGAATAAAGTTAATTTTCTTCATTGTAGCTAGTATGGGTCTTTGTTCTGGATTTGTACTGGAAACAGTGTTGATAATACATTTAATTACTGCTGAGCAGTGCTTACACAGCATAATGGGCTTTTCTGCTCCTCATCGCACCCCACCAGTGAGCAGGCTTGGGGGTGCACAAGGGGTTAGGAGGGAACACAGGCAGGACAGCTGATCCTACATGACCAAAGGTATATTGTATACTATATGGCGTCACGCTCAGCACGTAGAGCTGGGGGTAGAAGGAATGGGGAGATGTTTGGAGTGATGGTGCTTGTTTTGCAAATAACCCTTATGCATGATGAAGCCCTCTTTTCCTAGAGATGCCTAAACACCTGCCTGCCAATGAGAAGTGGTGAATGGATTCCTTGTTTTGCTTGGCTTGCGTGTACACTTTTTGCTTTACCTATCAAACTGTCTTTATCTCAACCCAGCAATTTCTCATTTTTGCTCTTTGGATTCTCTCCCTCATCCCACAGGGGGTGAGGAGTGAATGAGAGACTGTGTTGGGCTGCATTGACAACTGTGGTTAAACCACAATTGTAATAAGATACCTAACAGTAAATAGCTTGTTCTTCATGAAGGCAGAAAGAACACATACATGTACATATCTACACACATAGTATGGTCTGTTGAAAGATCCATGGTTCAGTGTTCCTTCTAAGACCACCTTCTCTTTTAGACCTGTTTAGCCATTGTACCTCTAGTTTTATTATGTGATTTTTTTTTAATGTATATTTGAAATAGTCATTGCTACACATCTATTCTGAATACTACTTTTTTATTGTAGTAGTTTATTTTGAAATCAGAAGTATATATTTGGGATTGCTCTTAATCAGATGTGTATTTATTCTGTTCCATGAAGTCCTGATTCCATCTGGTCTTCCATTCTTGCTCTAGCAGGTAACCTAAGCAAACTGAAATTTTGTAAGAAAGATTTTACCTAGCAGCACAATTTTCCCAGTGAGTGTTATGCAATAAATTATTACTTTTCACTCTGTGCATTGTCTGCTACCTTCTATGAACAAATTCAGCCATGCTAGAAGCCTCCTCATTGTTTACTGGTGGAGCTATGGAGTTCAAGAGTGGAATTATTCAAGAAATATTATCTCATAAAAGTAAGATAATACATCTTGTAAGACATAATTATCTTTTAAGATAATTTCATCTACAGTTTCAGATGGTAATTCTTCATTTTCAGTCTGTGTTTTTTGTTTACATGCGTAAATTTGACATAGTCTTTCTGTTGAAGTACGATAATTGAGGCAATGATATTTAACAATAATTTCGATCACAAATGAAAGGTTCAGATAATGTTTGTTCATTGCTTTTCCTAACCCAATATACTGACATAATTTCAAATTCTTTATCCTGGATGCAAGTTAGATATTGTAGAAAATACAGATGTTAAGGCTGGAAGTTTAATGTATTTTAAATGCAAGTCTAAATGCACTAATCTTAATTGATCAGTAACATAAGTGTATTTTTTCTTAAGATTGTTTTCTACATTTTTAAGATATGTAGCTATAATGTAGATAGAAAATAGATCTATATTTTCTACATATTTAAGCTATGTAATTAAAAAAAACCCAGTACAAATACATGCCATTTTTTGTGATTCTTTTAGTAAGGACTATCTGTGCACTATTTTTTCCTCCACATGTAAGTCTTTCTCACTAAGGCAGCATATACTTCAGTTGTAAAAGTTCAACAACTTCAATTTAGCAAAACATGCTTCATTAATTTTTACAAACATTTCCAAAATAAAATAAGAAAGAAGTTTCTCTATTAATTACCCTGAGGAAAGGGAGAAAGTCTTGATAAGTTTTGACAGTGCTTAACTACAGATCAGAAAATGCTGTACTAAGCACAAGAAATAAACATGTGAAGGCAGGATGCAAACAACAAAAGCTACATAAAGCAGACAGGTTCGTGGCTGTAAAATCAGGAGCAATCTGAATACTCAGGCAAAAAAGCTTCAGTTTATAACTAACTAAACAGGAATGAAGAAAAATGCTTGGCAGAGTTGATAGTAAAAAAATAAAAAGATAATGTGGGTCAGGACAAGAGCATCTATAATTCCTTTCTTGGTAATGTGTTTCAACAACAAATGCCTTACAGCATGCGAACATACATGGCAAATATACTGGGTCTTTGGTCACTGCCTCAGTGCTTCACAGAAACTTTACATTTGGTAGTATCTTGTTGTATGAGACTTCAAATTACCTTTCCTACATAGTATTGTGACAACCATTATTCTACCTTTCCTGCATACTATTGTGACAACTGTTATCAACATTGTCTGAGCATCCCATCTGCTATTAAAGTTCAAATAAAAATCCTACCTGTCTGAAAAAATATGAGCTTTACCCTGTGTAAGAAGAAAGGTAGACATTTCATAGAAAAATACTTTGGTGATGAAGATATTTCAGCCTGACAGCTACTATACAATACTAAAACTGCATGTTCAGTACCATTGGATTCACCTCATATGCACCTTTAGTCATATAAAAGCATGGCATTTTACTTGGTCCACCTTGCATGCTCTTAGACACTAGCTAGAGATGGGACAAATTGTTTGCCTTCTGAAAGGTTTGCTCCATTGAGTTGTCTACTTTACTTTAACCACTTTTGCTGTGTTCTGGAGAAATAGTTTAGATCATAATTCACTTCCCGGGGTTTTAGGTAGATAAAGTGAGATAAGGCAAACCCATTCAAAGTCCTGTAATATCTGTGCCAGACTCAGGATGGTGACTCTGCTATACCACAGCCCTCAGAATATCAAGACAAAAAAATGTCTAATGACTTTAAATAGTGAAACAGAAGTTTCATAAAGGTTCATAACAATTAAATAAGGATCCTAATCTAAATGTTCTTTCTTCTTCATGGGCTTTGGAAAAAATCAGAGACAGATAACTATCAGGAAAGGAAAGGTTTGCTGTTGTTATCCATAAAAACTAGAGTGGATAGGGTCAGTCTGTAGCTACACACAATCATCCATTGATGTTGTGGGCTTTTTAGCCTAATGAAGCAAAGTCAGAGACTAGATATGCTCTCAATAAACATGGTAGAATAGACATCATGGTAGAAAAAACATCATTTAGGTTTTTTGTTTTGAAAATGCTGTTTATTAGCTCGTAAAATAGAATTTAATATAAAAGAGGTTATGTGACATAATGCCAGTAGTGGGAAGGGCTGGTTTCTACAGGAGGGCTTCTTTATGCCTGTGTTTCAATCTACTCTCTCCATTTAACCTCAAAGGGGAAGACAAGTGCACATCTATTTTTTTCTATCAGTTCCAGAGACCTCTTCAGAACATTAGAGGCTTTCAAAGCAAGCCCAAAAAAGACATTTATTCTTTTAAGACAGTACAAATTGGAAACAAAATAGAACTTAAAAAAAAAAGAAGGAAGGAAGGAAGGAAGGAAGGAAGGAAGGAAGGAAGGAAGGAAGGAAGAAAGGAAGGAAGGAAGGAAGGAAGGAAGGAAGGAAAATGAGAAAGAGAGAGGAAAAAGAAATTTAGAGAGCAAGAAATAAAGGAAGGAAGGGAGAGAGAGGGAGAAAGCAAGAAAGAGAAAAAGAGAGAAAAAGGGAAAGAGAGAAAGAGAGAAAAAAGAAAAACATAAGTCTGTAAATTCTTCATTGCTGTCCTGCATGGCTTCTCTACTGTGATTTACTGTTGTGATTGTTGACTAGCTGACCACTGATTTCAACACAGGGGTATAGAAGAGACAGATTGACATGGGTTTCATTAAAATTCAAGAAACTCAACTCCATGGAGAGCATGACTAACTTCCTTATACATGACAAGAATCCCCACAGATGGTTCTTCACCCTTGCTAAAGGAATTAAGTCTACCAAAAGAATCCTTGTCTATAAGCAGCCAATTCCCCAAATCTACAGGCTCATCTGCACAGAAATTCTTTATACTGTCATTCTTAAGTACCTTAGGGTAGCAGTGAAAGACAGGGAGCCGACAGGGAGTGCTGACTGCTGCCTCCACTACCCCTCAAGCATGCTGGTGGCATGGGGATGATGGGATTATAAAGTAAACATAATAAAACACAGTACTAGGGCATTCAGTGGCCACGGTATATTTGCTTGCTTATCTTTCCTGTGTAAGAGCTTGGGATGAAATTCTTATTGTAACTGCACAGAGCTTGTGTACAAAATTGACAGTTATTAAACCATTAAGGCAGTCCACAAACGAATATAGAATTTAGTTTTCTATACCAATTAACTTCCCCTTTTCATATAGTTCCTTTTTTTTTTTTCTTCTTTTGTTGTGATTATTCTCTCAAGCTCTACATTTTATCATCAAATGGTGAAGCTCTCCCTCTCTGGCTCCCTGTCTCTTGCTCGCTCCCTTTCACTTGTGCTTATGCACACACAAAGACTGTTAATAGCTAGCTACATTGTGTCACTAAGGATGAAGAAGAAGAAGCTTCATTACTTAAAAAAAAAAATCCTTCTATCCTGTTTTTCTGTCAATCAAGCCAGTTGTAATTAAAATGCAGGCAGGGGGAAGAAAACAAGGCTTTTGCCTGAAAACAAAAGAAAAAGCATTTAATAGGAACAACAGAATAAAAAAGAAAATTAATTAATAAAAAAAAGGATCAGTTGTTTCTATATTTAAAATGAGGAAACTGTTCTGAGGAACCTGAAAATAATGCTTTTTAAGCATTTGTTAGGAAAATATGTTTCTCAGGGTATGAAACCTCTCATCTCCTGGGCACTGGCTAAATGTAACAATCCTGCTTTAATACCAAAATTTTGTTCCTCTCACATTAGGCATGGTCTCTGAGAGCTCAGCAAGAAACCTCAGTTCCATGTCACTCAGAGGATTATGCATGAATATCAGAAACAGGCTGTTGATTTTGTAGTCACTATTCTCTGGGACATAAGAAAGGAGTATCACTGTCTTATTAATGTAAAATTGTGGAAAACAGTGATCATATCAACAGTCTCAAGAAATAGCAACACTTCTCAGCAGAGACAATCAGACAGTTAGGTCTATAAACTTATGGGTCAATGAATTAAGTATAAGATGATTCATCCTCTTAAAGAGAAGGTAAGGACACAGGAACTTTCACTGTTAGAACATGACTGTACCGTACCAAGGATACTGAAGTAAGATGGAGAAACTTACCATACTACTTCATATTTTACTTAAAAAATGTTAATCTCACTTCTATCAGTCTGTCATCTCTAGATAATAGCCAGCTGAATTCCCAGTACACAGGGAGAAAACCAAACTCCTATACAAACACTTTTCCCCCAAAGTGTACTTTTTTCAGAAATTTTAGATGTTCTCTCAAACGAATCATCTTAACAGGAGATGTTAACCTGTGGCTGGAAAAGAATAATTGGCTGGCATGAATGATCCTTCTATCATGGGTTTGTCACTGGAAAAAAAGTGTAAGTACATCTTAAAAAAAGTGTGGATGGAGGAAAGTAGAGTAAGGCAATATGACTGATTTTCTGTAACATCTTACAAAGTTGATGGACAAACAGCCAGATTGTTTCTTATCCACACAACAGGAAGATGAGCCATCTTTCCACTTCCTGAGGCTGAGGGGCAAAAGCTACAGGCCAATTCCAAGGCTGTACCGTCATCTGCGTTTGCTGTGGCAGTGGCTGTTGCATCGCATACCCTCTGGATCCAAACTGAATTTAAGGTCATGCAGTAGCGATTGCAGCTATGAAGAAGGAGATCTCGGTGGTAAGTGTTTTCATCCGTTTAGAAGCCCTAGAAATTCTAGCTGGATAAAAGATCCTCTCTGTACACCTTTCCTCTCTTACCTGGCATTAATGTTTGAAAATCTCGTCCTTCCTTCAGACATTTCTGCAAGATTTTAAGGATGCTGCTTCCTAGGTGAGCAGATTACTCTTCAAATACTGGCAGAAGAACAAGACATCCTTCCTTTATTCTTGGTCAGGCATCCCTCTGTGAGTACATTGTTGACTCAGGGAGCTGTGCAAAGGACTTCCTTTGCACACGAAAGAAAATAACACCATTTCTAAAGAAATCTGAGGGATGTTAGCACGGGATCTAACAGTCAGCTACACTGCCATCTTTGTCTTCTCCACACTAGAGAACTTTTATCCAGTCTGCTTGGTCTCAAGGACATGCTTCCTGCTGTGGTCAGGGCTACATAAGAGCTAAACCACATATGAGCTAAACTCTTAGGAGTGTAAGTGGGTCAAAAATGGCAAAGGTGATGCAGAAGATGATCTGTCTTGGAAAAACATACTTTTTTGTCCCTCAGTTGTTCCTATATTCTTTGAACTCCTTCCTTGTCATCTAAATTAGGGTACCTGTGAGAAGACATTTTTTTCAGAAACAAATCATGATAAGTACAAACTGTGTGGTTCAACATCCTTTACTAAAGAAGCTTTTTTAGTCTCCAGAGAACACCTGGCACTGAATCAATACATACTCCAAAAACTGTTTCAAGTCTCCCTAGTGAAGAAGGTTCTTTTTTCCCCTGTCTGTAATTAATATTTATTTTCAGTAAGAAAAAGAATATTCTCAGTGGACATTTTTCACATTGAGATCTAACTAAAGCACATTGATTCCCAACATCGCTAAATTTATCTTCCTTTTGAATGGAACTTTTTGGGTCTTCACAATGTCAGGTGACAATAAATTCTAGGGTTTAAGAAATAAATCTTGTCTAATAAAGAAAAAAAGAAAAAAGAAGAAAAAAGAAGAGAAAAGAAGAGAAGAGAGGAAAGGGAAAGGAAAGGAAAGGGAAAGGAAAGGAAAGGAAAGGAAAGGAAAGGAAAGGAAAGGAAAGGAAAGGAAAGGAAAGGAAAGGAAAGGAAAGGAAAGGAAAGGAAAGGAAAGGAAAGGAAAGGAAAGGAAAGGAAAGGAAAGGAAAGGAAAGGAAAGGAAAGGAAAGGAAAGGAAAGGAAAGGAAAGGAGAGAAAAGAAAAGAGAAAAGAGAAAAGAGAAAAGAAGAGAAAAGAAAAGAAGAGAAAAGAGAAAAGAGAAAAGAAGAGAAAAGAAGAGAAAAGAAAAGAGAAAAGAGAAAAGAAAAAAGCTTAATCCTTCTGCAGAATCCAGCTTGGAATTGTACATGCTTATGAGATTCCTTTCTTTGATTTTGCTGTCTACTTTTGCTACTTCCTATATTGTAACACTGCATACAAACATTGTAAGTTTGTCTGCTTTCTTCTTTTCCAGGAAATCTTCTTTATCTCTACTTGTACTTCAAGATCCCTGTAGCTTCACACCCTGATTTTTCCAACCACCTCCTCAAAACAACATTGCAGTAGATCATAATCCACTGCTGTCAAAGAAGGTCTGATATTTTCTCCATTGAGAGAATTTCACCAGCCCCAGATAGTAGGAGCTACCAGAAAGCGAAAAAGCAATTCTCCTCCCTCTGCTACTCAGCCTTTTAGAAGAACAGAGCAGAACACAGTGTAACACTCAGAAATGTACAGCAAACCCTAACAAGCAAACAAAGCAGATGCCATCTGCCACAGTCTGGAGAGCATATTCCCTGCCAGTCTTGATTCAAGGCAGCCAGAATCCATTCAACTTAAAGGCATTAAAGGAGTTTTTTATCATGTCATGCAATATCAGTGTTTTCTTTGGAGGAAGAAACAGCTGACAGGATCAGTATTTATTTATTTCCATATTGTTAAAGGTTTTTATTTTATTTTATTTTATTTTATTTTCCTTTGAGAACACTGTGTAGAGGTACTGCAGTCTTCTACATAATAACAGCAACTGAGGTCCCAGAGAGGGTCAAAACTTATAGTGTCAGTTTCTATTATGTGGAAGATAAGTCAGGAAATTCCTTTGTCCTGAATAAACTTACTCCTGTCTTCAACCATCACCAATGAGATTAGAAGCCAGCTCATATCAGCCTTGTATTATGTGTTGAAATGTGCTGTATCTTTATCTCTATACCAGGTTGTATTTATTATCACAAATGTCCAGTTTGGGTAGAGGAATGAGGTTCAATCCTACCAGGAAATATACTAAGACATGGAAAATTTCAATTATTCACCTGACTGGAATTACTCTTGAAAGCATAGGCTGAGGAGAGGAGCTATCTTAGATGCCTTACATAATAGGCATTCTCTAAACACTATACAATAATTTCTGCACTCGTACAAATGTTTAGGCTTGTATTGGAGATCTTCTTGAGTGTATGATGACAGAAGCTTTTGTCATCTGCACTTTACTACTTCAGTCCAAGTAGGAATTAATGTCTCTGGAAAATACTATTACAATGTAACATGACACAGAATAATCCCTCAGCAGTTGTGAGGAGATCACCATACATCTCAATATAGTGACTGCTAAGACTAGGAAGTATAAAACTAAATGTGAAATGATGGCTAATACAACTTCTCTTTCCCACAGCATTATAATAAGAAAAACTGGAATTCCTTGGTGGAAACCTTATCTTGAATCAGATGCTGTTTAGTAGTTTCTAGCTTCTGATTCACACTTCGAGTTTCAACATCTACCAGTGGAAAACGTAGATACCACTAAACATTTCTGGAGAATCCTATAGTGAATTAATGATTATGGACAGTGACAACCCAGTAACAAGTCAATGGCATCAGAATGTTTTAACTCTCATTCAACAAGGCATACTCATGAGTGTGTAAAATGGTCTTCCTTTCTTTATCCCCTTACTGGCGATATCACAAGAGGAATGTGCTCCTCATCACAGCGTGGGAAATTGACACCTATCAGCAATCATATTATCAACACAACTGCATTCTTCCTACAAAGTAGTCCAACATTTTCATAATTCACTTAAAAAAAAACATAAAATCAAATAGATCATGCCCAAAAACTTGTTTTTTGAAAGGACACACGTAGTCCCACGTTAGAAGGCTGGCATTTGAATGCAATTCACTATCTGGAGACTATGGAAATGAACAAAATACTGCTAATACTCTTACTAAAATGTTTGTTGAATATTCATCAACAATGCAAGATGTTTGTGTAAGCCATGTAAGTCTATCTTTGCAAAGTAAGAGGTGTTAGTGACTTTTCTCTTTTAATGGAGAATGTTGGATCCAACTTGACGTGTTAGCTAGGATGCTAGCAATCTCATTTGCATTAGGTTATGAACTTGTCAAGGGAGCTTTAAAAGTCGAAAAAATCTTTAAAGTTTCTTAAATGAACCTTATCTAACAAAGTATATTTGTATAAAAGCTGAGAAATCATGGCTTGCTTACAGTTATCAACATAAAATCAAAATTTACCTTAGCAGCACCAGGTACAAAATTATTACATTCTCTGTATACTCCTGGGGAGGACTTTGTTTCTGGGATTCTACATACTTCTAATTTAGGAGAAGTGGACACAAGTTGGCAGAAGTTTTCAATGTGTACACATAATCATCTTTTAGCATCATGTAGCATTAATTTAGCCATTCTCCTGGTTTAACCCAAATCTTAAAGTTTCATGACATTCCCAATTTGTTGTTGTTTTTTGGTACCCTTATGATTCTATTTCATATTTGATGATTCAGATAGAAGTTTTGGCAAAAAGTAAGTTTTGTATCCTATTGTAATTTAAAAAAAAAAAAAAGCACAACAGAACAAACAAAAAACAAATAAACAGACAAAACCCAAACAACCAAAATCGTAGATCTATTTAAAATCACAACTATTATTATCTATAAAAAAATACAAATATTGTTAAAAGACATATAAACAGGTCAAACAAGTCCCAGAGATGTTCCAGACTTTAACAGGACAAGGATAATATTGATATGAATATCTTCTGGTTGCTAGTAACTAGGTTTAGGACTCCTTCTAGATTTTTATAAACAATATAATACAATCCAATACATAAGAATATGAAAATTATATTAGAGAAACATAACTATAGCTAGCATTAATAACTTTGCTTTTTCCATTGACAGCCTGACACAGGAAGTGGGAATGGTGCTTTGACAGATAAAACAAAGGACTGTCTTTCTCCTCTGCTATTAACTTGCTAAGTCAATACAGAAAAATCACTTAAGTAAACATTTTCAAAGTTAGATGAATAAATGGAGGTACTTCAATGTAAAAGTAGGTGTTGTTATAAGACCAGTAAGATTTAAGGAGAAGTTGAGTCACCTACAGGTAACTGTTTTCATACTGTCACCTTCCAGTGCAGTGCATGCCCAGATAACCAACAATATCAACACAAACCTGGCAGTATAGAGAGGGTTGAATCATAAACAATTGGATCAAGAGAACAAACTTCTTGCGTAACGTACACCATGCTGAATCACATGGTTCCTGTCCTGAAGAAAAATGCATGAATTCTAGTCGAGAAATTATGGAACTCTTCAGAGTAAGATCCATGAAGCAACTCTTTTTCTCCAAAATATTTAAAAATACTTTTAAAAATACTGTCTTACTCCTTTTTAGGGGCAGAAAGCAAGACAAGAGATAACTGTTCTGAAAGAGTAATCCCTATATTCCTGAAAATCCAAGCCTAAGCCTTCAGAAATTAGAACACATGGCATCTCAAGTCACTAAGCTCATATGGTAGATTTTGTAAAGATAAGAGTTGGTTAAAATTGCCCTTGGAGGGATTGATTTCTGAGTCACAGTAACCCAACACTATCTATGATTATGAAGAGTTTATTTTCATCTTATTTAGTTTGGGGTAGATGGAGATAAAAGGAGGGGTGACTGTTGTGGCAGTTTGGATGAACATAACAAAAGATCAGATAATAAAACATCTGTTAAGAACATGTGTTGGAACTCCAGGGTATACACTGAAACTAGTCAGTAATATCTGTGAGTGAATGAAAGAATGAATAAATAAATGTATAAAATCATGATTCTTTCCATCAGCTCTCCCCTATGGAACCCGCAAGGATTTTTTAAATCTTGTCAAGGATTGAGGAACCTAACATCTCTGCAGCTGTTATTCAGTACAACAACAATATTGACAGATCTATCAAACTAGAGAGGAGTTCAAGACTAAAGGAAATAGGAAAGACCACTGTAAAGTAGAGTCCATGGCCCAGAGAACTTTGTCAGTGAAAAAAGGCAGGGGAGGAAAAGAAAAGCTCACAAAAATGAGGTGACCTGCTCTAGCATCCCAAGAATGCCAGAGATAGGAAATGAGTCATGGCTTGATGGTTTCTCTCTATTAGATGCATTGCAGTTCAGGAGTATAAATGAGTATTAAAACATACTCTAAAAAAATAAAAATGTGTGCTAGTGTGAATATGTCCCAGTTTACTGTTACAAAGCTACCACAGTGATCCAGGGTTATCTCCATTCCAGATGCACCACATTTGCTATCACTTTGCTGTCCTATCAAAAATTACTTTTCTACTTGCTCAGTATTAAAGAGGTACTCATTAGTAGATGACATGCATGTAAGTGGACAGAGATGGAGAAAATAATTCCCAGGAAATGTAAGAAATGCTATGAGGTCCTGCAGGAAGCCTGTGGCAATTCTAGGAAGAGACCTAAGATATCCAACTTTATCTAGCTATTGTTTTAGCTAAGGTTTAGCCAAGAACCCATTCTTCCTGTTTTGGAAACAGGTGGCTGCAGTTAAAAGCAATACAACCCCAATCACTTACAAGCTAGTTATCTTTAAATTGTTTTCTTGAAATTGGATGATGATAAGATATTTTCTATGTATCTTTCTCTCTTTGAATTTCTGCTCTGTCTGAGTTTCTCTTTATAGGCATATTGGAATAGCTGCTGGCTAAAGAACTAGCTGAGGGAATGCAGGAGTTCTCAGTTCTCATTAGGATACCAGAGAAAAAAAGTATTAACCTCTGTCTTTTTACTTATAGTGCTGGAGATACATTATAGTGGCTAACTGTACAGATACAAAAAGATTTTGTCACATTCCTTTCTCTGCTACCTGGATGTCACTGAGGAAAATATCAACAAAACAACGTAAACAGAGCTTTATGAACTTCCTAACACTGGTCCACTGATCTTTTTCCATTTCAGTAATGGTCATTTGGGTCCACACCTGTCAGGAAGCACAAATAAAATGCTTGCTATTAAATGACCATAAGGTAAACTGCTATTTAGATTGACATGAGCAGCTTTAGGAAGTCTTTGGAAAAAGGTTTTATCAGCGTAGGTAGCTTACATCTACAAAGTCTTCAAATCGTTTCCCAAACTTCTATCCCAAAATTTCTGTATTGAGAGTTAATACACATGAAACCGAAGAAAGGCTAATTGTAGCATAGTTGTCATTTTTGGCTTGTAATTGTAATTGAGAATCAAGCAGAAAGATGAAGCAGTGATCAGAAAGCAAATGACTCACTAGAAGCTCTATGCTGAGGAAGATTTCTGTCTTCTGATGTAGCCTAATACCTTGCACACTCTTTCTTTCCTGTTCCTAAGAGTTCTCTTCTTTGTGCCTCCGTATATTTTTGACATTCTCCATATTTCAAAATCTAAGACCAAAATATTATAGTAGGTTAATTTTAAGCTGAATATCATTAATGAGACAACACTCAGTTGTGAACATTAACTTGAAGCCAACTGTGCAAACCTCACATTTTCTGGGAGCAAGGAAGGGTGACTTACTGTTTAAATTGTTCCTTGTTCCACATGGCCTCCCAGAAGGTACGGTAAATTATTAGCTGATGCGAGATGTTAGTGAAGCAGTTTTCTACCCAGAAGCAGAAACAGTGCAAAACCTTTTCCTAATGCCCCGAAAATATGCCTGAATGTTGACTCTAAGACATGTCTCAAAACTGAAACACTCTTTGGTCTGTCTTTTTTTGGTCTTTGTGATTTTGGATAGCTAGCACAATGCAGCGACAGGACACCTTACGACTGGACCACAGCCACACGCTTCTGAATTGGGAACCGTGAAACTGCCATTGGATGTTTGTTACTTGCCCTTGGCTTAGGCTAGGGAAAACCCCCTGAGTGATCTAGAGAAAAAACGGTACTGAACACTATTACCAAACCCCTTAAATGTTTATTCTGGATTTTTTCCTCTGATTTAATTGTATTTTAAAATAGGATCAGATCATTTTAAACAGCCTATCTATTTTCTCCATTTCCTATGCTCACAAAAAAAAAAGGACATCTGTTGGATTTAAAACATTTGAACGAGTACCAAAAAACAGTCATATATGGGCTCAGTTCTCAGAGCAGAGTAGAAACAACTTTCTAAAATGTTGTCCTGTGGGTTGAAGTCATAGTGTTTGCCTAAAATGTTGTTATGACTGACACAAGTATACACAGCTGAAATATGTAGGCGTGCACAAACAGGACCTATTGATAACTGCAGATTTACTAACCAAAAATATGAAATAATACATCTTTTCTGTGGAAGTAATCTACTGTCATAGCCCAGTATTTGCCCTCTATGACTCTGGCACCATTTTGTTGAACAAGCGACCAAGTCCTGTGAACCAGAAGTGTACACAACCAAATGGGCCATGCAGTAGACCCTTAAAGCAGAGGAAGGCTGTATGTGATACCATCTGCCTTCCCCCTCACCTGGACTCACTGTACATAAATCAAGCCTGAGACATTAACTAGAGGAAGAGGAGGCCAAAAACTGGCTTCAGAAGCAAAGGAAACAGCTAAGAAAACCGTATGCACTTCGTAGGAGAGTCATCTATCCTGATGAGCATGGAAGAATTTCTTTATGCTTATGTATATTAAATCTAATGTAACAAGAGAAAGCCATATGACCTTCGGGAAGCTGATAGTGGGGAGTCACCCTCAGGCATCAGAAAGGGTAATTTCCTCCAAAACAAATTTATTTGCCCTCTTGGGAAGTGTATTCCTCAACCAGACTGCAGAATGTATGAAACCAACATAAATGACTGACATCCTTCCTACAGAGAGGTAAAAATTGTCTATCTGTCACAAATTACATATGCCATATACATATGATATGTTTTTTTTTTTCAGTTATTGCTTACATTTACTTTTTTTAACCTGATTCCTGAACTTCACCTCTCTGAATTCACCTTAGGCAATATCCTCTTTTTCCCAGCACCCTACCAAAGAGGTCAGTTCTGCTCTCTGGTCACTGGAAGTTGTGACTCCAGGGAAATTCTCTTCAGCCTTATTGAACCAAGATGGAATATTTAGTGGTTTCAGGGGATGAAGCAACTGTACATCTGAAAATAATAATTCTGTAATAAGATAAAGTATATCTTTTGCATGTCAATTATCAATTAGTGGATCTAGCAAGCTCCAGCATGATTTTGCTGAACTTCACCTCTGTGGCTGGCAAAATCTTAGAGCAGATTCTCCTGGAAAGCATGCTAAGGCACATGAAAAACAATGAGGTGGTTGGTGACAGCCAACATGGCTTCACTAAGGGGAAATCCTGCCTGACCAATTTGGTGGCCTTCTATGATGGAGCCATGGAACTGATGGACAGGGGCAGAGCAGTTGACGTCATCTATCTGGACTTGTGCAAAGCGTTCGACACTGTCCCACATGACATCCTTGTCTCTAAATGGGAGAGACATCAATTTGATAGATGGACCACTCAGTGGATAAAGTACTGGCTCGATGGCCACACGCAAAGAGTTGTGGTAAATGGCTCGATGTCCAGTTGGAAACCTGTAACGGGTGGTGTCCTTCAGGGATCAGTGTTGGGACCGGTCCTGTTCAACATCTTTGTCAGTGACATGGACAGTGGGATTGAGTGCGCCCTCAGCAAGTTTGCCGACGACACCAAGCTGTGTGGTTCGGTTGACACGCTGGAGGGAAGGGATGCCATCCAGAGGGACCTTGACACGCTTGTGAGGTGGGCCGATGCCAACCTTATGAAGTTTAACCAAGCCAAGTGCAAGGTCCTACACCTCGGTCGGGATAATCCCAGGCACAGCTACAGGTTGGGCGGAGAAGAAATTCAGATCAGCCCTGCAGAGAAGGACTTGGAGGTGTTGGTTGATGAGAAACTAAACATGAGCCGGCAGCGTGCGCTTGCAGCCCAGAAAGCCAACCATATCCTGGCCTGCATCAAAAGAAGCGTGACCAGCAGGACTAAGGAGGTGATCCTGCCCCTCTACTCTGCTCTCATGAGACCTCACTTGGAGTATTGTGTACAGTTCTGGTGTCCTCAAAATAAAAAGGACATGGAGCTGTTGGAGCAAGTCCAGAGGAGGGCCACGAGGATGATGAGAGGGCTGGAGCACCTCCCGTATGAAGACAGGCTGAGAGAGTTGGGGCTGTTCAGCCTGGAGAAAAGAAGGCTGCGTGGAGACCTCATAGCAGCCTTCTGCTATCTGTAGGGGGCCCATAAGGATGCTGGGGAGGCACTCTTCATCAGGGGCTGTAGTAGTAGGACAAGGGGTAATGGCTTCAAACTTAAACAGGGGAAGTTTAGATTAGATATAAGGAAGAAGTTCTTTACAGTGAGGGTGGTGAGGCACTGGAATGGGCTGCCCAAGGAAGTTGTGAATGCTCCATCCCTGGCGGTGTTCAACGCCAGGTTGGACAGAGCCTTGGGCTACATGGTTTAGTGCGAGGTGTCCCTGCCCATGGCAGGGGGGTTGGAAATAGATGATCTTAAGGTTCTTTCCAACCCTTACTGTTCTATGATTCTATGATTCTATGATTCTGAAAGCATTGTTTTGATGAATCAAGCAGTATTAGGTAAATTTTCACACAAATTATGAGAAGGTAATGTGTAAAATTTCAAATCTTTCTAACAAAGATCATTCTTCTAAGAAAACACTTTTATGAGAGTATTCTTTACAAGTGAGCAAAACTTGAGTTTCTTCCCCTAAGCTTGTTTTCAGAAGTGGTATGACCATTTATTGTGGTATTTTCCATGCAATATCTGCCTGACACAGGCTGCCAGCATGGAAATTCCTGTCTGAACTTTTGAGAACTGGCAATATTATTACCTGTTGGAAAGAGAGTTCTGATATGGGAAATGTCAGTCAAGTTTTAGCACTGACTTTGCTTCCTAAGCTGCCTGGCTCTGTGGTGCCATTCTTCCTACAGGATGCCAACACGTTTTACAACCTGGGCTACCTTCTGCTGCAGATTACATCCTTGTCATCACTCCACAGAGCTGCCAGCCCAGAGCATTTACAAACCAGGAAAGACTGCTGAAAACCACACAATTTTACAATTTTAGTTTTGAGGCCAGCCTTATTTATCATTCTACTGCTGACCCCTTGAGGTGTGCATGCTTCACAGTTTCAACATCTTCTTTTGCAAGTGTGAAAGGAGAAACCTCTTACAATTAAAGGTAAGATTTTTCAGTCATTGACTTTTGTCTCCTCTTTTAGAGCTTTGGAAGAAAAATCACATTAATATTTTAGGAAATAGTGTTATTAAAATGTTAACAACTCAGATAAACAAATCAGGGCTGGAATCAAAGGCAGTGTGTTATCTGTCCCTGTATAACTACAGCAGATCTATGCAACCCCTGGTAGAGTGTGATTGCTAAGTGAATAGTATTGGTGAAGGTGCAGCACTGAAGTGACAGAAGAGGAAATACTAGTAAAAGATGATGGGGAAAACATTCCTTCTGATAGAAAGCATTAATGTTTCCAGAAAGCAGACTGGATATTAGTGGCAATTTTGCTCTTCCCTGAAAGACTCTTACAGAGTGACCTGCACAGAATTCAATTTCTTTCCCTTGAAAGGAGGCAGAATTGAGTCAACCCTGCTAGAATTTGAACCTATGGCTCAAGGGAGTCTAAGTAATTCAACCCTTAGGCATGACTTTTAAGCTATCACCCTCCAGCATATGATAAAAGGTATTGTATAAAGAAAGGAAGCAGAATTGTAATGAGGGAAGTTTTGGGTGAATCATAAAGTGAGACGGATTTCAGATGGTTTTGGAGGAGGGCACAGAACCACTTTTTTTTTTTTTTTTCAGGTTATGGGGATAACAGCAGGAAAAAACAATTGGGTTAAAGAAGTTTTCCAAATACCAAATTGAACTCAGGATTTTATGCTATTTAAGAAAGTTTAGTAAAGTTTTTTTTATGTGTGGTTTTTTTTACTGCTGGCTTCTTCCTGACTTTCTGCTGTCATCTGCTGCTGAAAGAGAGCTTGACAGGATGTAATGTTTGTAGCTATATTCCTAACACATCTGAAACTGAAAATAATGGAAACTATAAGAAAAAGTTAAATCTCTTTTTTTTCCTGTTGGAAAATGAAGAACTGAAAGTTCTGAAGAATTTTTGTGAAAATATTACTGGTAACAATTTTTTTAATATTTGGCTGATGGGTCTCTCTCTCTCCCCCTCCATTTACATATATAAAATTCACAGTAAACATAATCTTAGTCATTGTGTAGCTTCTGCAGTTGAAGTAAAATTAAGTTTAAAAATGTAAATTTTGCATTTCCTTGGCTATACTGAAACCTGTCCTATGGGGACAGGGTTTACTTGTTTCAGTCAGATAGAGTTTGAATTTTGCTCAAAATCAAGATAAATCCTATATGATGCTCTTTAATATAACTGCAGATATTTATATTATCCCTATAAAAATGTTTGCAGCAAATTGTATCTGGTGGAAATGAGTTCCATATTTTTTTAATCACTTTTAAATGAGCTATCTTTGAATTTTGTTGAATATTTCCCTGTGTTTCCATTATAAGAAATCAAAATAAGAGCACTTTACTCATTTCTATACATCATTCATTTAAAGATGTACATATTGCAGTTATTTTGGAGAGGAAAGCTTTCTTTATATTCCTTTATGCTATAGACATTTTCTCTCCTCAATATCATGTTTTTGTTTTGTCCCAAACCAAACATGGAACACATTAATCCAGGTAAGATTTTCTTTCCTGTTCTGTAGCTTCTACAGCTGAGGTCTTTCTAGGCATTTCTTTCTGTTGAGCCATTCACCCATATAGGCAGGATTCTTCCACTCTCCAATCTTCAAACCCAGAAGAGTATAGAAGCAATTCGGTTTGCTCCTTCCTTGCTGCATTATTTCCTTTTTATCAAAAAGTAACCGTTAGTTCTTTCACCTTATTTTGTTAAATCACTTTGGGATTCTTTGTGTTCTTATAATTCTAAATGAGCTGCACAAGTTTTGGGCACAGTAGATAATTTTTGTGCAGAAGAGTTCATTAACAAAAAAAAAGAAAGTTTACTCAAAACCAGCAATTTCCATGGAAAATATATTTTTAAATATAAATAATTAAGCAGTATATTTTTTGTTGTTGTGGGTTTTTTTATTTTTTTTATTTGGATCAACAATTCAAACAAGATTATCTATTTTTAGATATAAAATATGTTATTTCAGTTCTTTAAATCATTAAAAAGATTCTTAAAATAAAAATTCAAAAGAAAAATTCTACAGAATCTCTTTGAAAATTCTTACAGAATGAGAGATTAAGAAAATATTCAGATGCAGAAAAAAAATCTATTGTCTTTTTAAAGGAACTGTTCAAATTAAAAACAAACAACCAAAGCAAAAGAAAATTCTGTTCAGTGATTTCCACAGGCTGCACAGACTGTTAGATTGCATTCTAGTTTTATCCTGGTGACTTAGATCATAGCATTAAATTTAATTTATTCTATGCTGTAAGCAAATACTGGGAGAAATCATGATGTTACAAACATCTAAATGCTCTGAAATACCAGGGAGTATGACCAGATGTTTTCAGTAGGTCGGTTGCTGGCCATAGCAAGCAGAAAAGCCAAACAAATCCCAGTGTTTCTGTTGATCTGTCCCAGTCAGAGGCAGGGACTGTGGTGCAGTACAAAGTTGAACACATGAGCAAGTCATAAGTAAGTCCTTTAATATCAGATTAACACTGCACAATGCAGGTGCCTGTATTCTATATCATAAGCCATTTCTGATGCTTCAAAAACAGATAAAGATACAGCAAAAAACCAGCATTGATTTCCTTTTTTTTCAGGGGTGAAAATACCTTAGTTACTCCTTTAAGACTTCCAGTTCGTTTTTTCTGGAACTTGATTTTCTTCTCACACTCATGGAAGTGTGTGTCGGTTTTGGCTGGGACAGAGTTACTTTTCTACATAGTAGCTAGTATGGGGGGGGCTTTGATCTGGATTTAGACTGGAAAAAGTGTTGATAACACAGCAATATTTTAGTTATTACAGACAGCCAAGGCCTTTTCTGCTTTTCACCCCACCCCACCAGTGAGCAGGCTGGGGGTGCACAAGGAGCTGGAAGGGGACACAACCAGGACAGCTGATCCCAGCTGACCCAAGGAATATTCCAGACCATATGGCATTATGCTCAGCATATAGAGCTGGGGGAAGAAGGAAGGGGAAGATGTTTAGAGTGATGGCATTTGTTTTCCCAAGTAACTGTCATGCCTGACAGAGTCCTGCTTTGCTGGAGGTGGCTGAATACCTGCCTGCTGGTGGGAAGTGCTGAATAAATTCCTTGGCTTGCTTTGTTAGCCTGCACAGCTTTTGCTTCACCTGCCATGTTAACCCATGAATTTCTCATTTTTATGATTCTCTCCTCCAACCCGATGCTGGGAGAGTAAGCCAGTGACTGTGTGGGTTTTAGCTTCTGGCTAGGGTTAAACCACAACAAAGGGACCTGATAGAAATACAACAATGGTAAACTGGAATATTACATTTTACCCCTCCAAAGTCACCATGGTGCTTATGGATTATAAAGTTTCAACCCCAGCTCTGGGAAATTAGGAGAAGATCAGTTTGTTCTTTTCGTTTGTTTGGGGTTTTGACTTTATTAAACCCACTGCAATTCTTTTACTGTATACATAGAAAAACTGTTATTCTTATGACGATATATTAGAAACATTATATTATGGTAAATGAAGGCACAATTAAATACACTTCAACGAGCCTTCCTTTGGTTTAACAGAGAGTAGTTGTGAGTGTAATACAAAAAACTCAACTGCAAATGCACCTCTCCAACCCAGCCATGACCCTCAAAACAATAGGCTTTCCCCATCAGTTTCTGCTACGGGTAACTCGTTTGTTGCTGTGCCATGCCAGCTTGATTTAACTAGCACATATGAACAATGGCAACACAGGCCTGATTCCTGAACATTTAAAACTAGCTGTTGAAGGCAGATGGCATTCTCCAGTTCTCACACTGCTCTACTGCGGAGAACTAAAGTTTAAACTATCAGCTACCTGCCATTTTTGAAATTGCTGCAGATAAAAACTCTTTGATGATTTCAGATTTCTGCTGCTTGCTTGCAGGCTTACAGAGAATAATTGCCACCATAAGAAAACTACTGAAATAGACAATAAACTGATTTTGGCTGGAAGTACATTGTAATTCTGTTCTATATTGGTATGTGCTGCACCACAGAGACAAGTGTTTGTTTTAAACAACAACAAAAAAATACTTAAACTGAGGTGGAAGAAAAACAACCCACCAGTTTAATAGTTCTGATATAATAATCTGTGAACCAGCTAAGATAGAAACTTAATTGTTAGCAAAAAGATTAAATAGACTATGTCTGGTATAAAACATGCAAGGCCATATGCCATCCTGCAAGGCTGCAGAACAAAGGAATGAGTCACAACATCATCCAGAAAAAAGACCCCATCTGTAAAGGGAAACCATTCATGTGATATGGCTCACTCATTCTTCTTCAAGGTCTTATTCCGATACTTTGCTAAATGTGAAGATCATCTAACCTCTGACGTTCTTCTTGAGAACTTCTGTTTATCTGGGCTAGCTTTTATATTGGTTCTCTTTAGTACTGCTCCTTACAGTGGTACTGAGATTTGTTTTCATTGGTTAGCCACCACCACCCTCAAATTTTTTCACAGTTTCATTCTGAGACAGGGAAGCACGATTGGCTTTGCCCATCCTTTGATGCTAATTTTTTTCTTTGACTGTTTATTAAAGCAATTATCTTTATTTTGCCTAGATGATGTTCAGTAGCACTGACTTACCTTTGTCTTATCATCAGATTTGATTAAGACTTGGCAGAATCACAGAATCATAGAATAACTGAGGTTTGAAACCATGTCTAGAGGTCATCTAGGCCAACCCCCCTGCCGAAAGCCTGGTCAAGTAGAATAGTTTTCTCAGTACATTGTCCAGGTGGATTTTAGTATTTCCAGCAATGGAGACTCCACACCCTCTCTGGAAACCTATGCTTGATAAACACAAAATATTTTTTCTTTTTCTTATGCTTGAAGGAAATGTCTTATTTTTTTTCACTTTGTGCCCTGTGGCTCCTGTTGTGTTGCTGGGTACCACTGACAGGAGTCAGGTTCTGTCTTCTTTACACCCTTCTATCAGGTATTCATACACATGGATTTATCACCCCTGAGCTTCTCAATGCTACTCTAGGCTACTCAACTTTTCTCGAATTGAAGTCTCAAGGCTTCAGCTCTGTCACTCATGATAAACATTATAAATGGCATAGAGTCTGACTGCTAACAAAACTATTTACAATAAAATGCATCTGTTCCTTCTTTTAAACATATTTGTTGTATTGATTTTAACTGATTTAATTAGTTAATCAAATATTGTATGGCCTCAAATCAAATGCCTCATGGACACATAAGAATACTGCACCAACACTTGTATTTAGTAACATATGCTCCTCTCAAATGAAAATGTCGCATTATTTAGATGGGATGTACTTTACGTAAAGTAAGTAAGAGTGAATCTTTCCTAAATATATAGAGTTATTCAGGTTTCCTCTTTACCCTCTTGAAAACTTTGGCACTTTTGTACCCTGTTCTCTGAGTTATCTTCAATGTTCCAAAATCTTGTGAAAATTGATATTGAGAGCTCAGAGATTGTCTTAGACAGTTCTGTTAAAGTTCTTTGGTATAAACTATCAGATATATGTTAATGAAAATATATCAAACTTAGTAACTGTGGTTTAACAGGCTTCTTCTTAACTGTTTCTTGGAGCTGAAAATATATCATCAGAAGATGTGACTACATTTTTCACCTTTTCCTAAATGCAGGCGGGAAATATGTACTGAAAAGGTTTGCCTTCGTTGTATTATTGTTATTGGCAATTTACTGTTCCCATCTACTGAGTAATTGATTATATTGTTGCATATTGTTTCAATTTCTTTATTGTTACATATGCCTTTTGTTAGTAAGAGGTATCAGCTACCACTTCTTTTGTTTTATCTGCTAGAACACAAAGTTGGACTAGATACACTTTAAAGGTCCCTTCCAACCTACATGACTCTAACATCATGCATAGTGATTCAAAACAATTTACTTCTAAAATGTTGATGATTCAGAAAAGAGTACATGTCTTCTCCCCGGTTGTCAACTGTGTCCTACCAAAACAGAAATTTATTTCTAAGATTTCCTTACATAATTTTCTTTCTTCAGCTGATCATTTTTCTTTAGAATCATAACTTACTAAGGAACACAGTATCATTTTTGACACAAATTGCCAGTGTTAATTTTCTTTTGCTAAATCAGTCCTTTCTAAATAGTTCATACTCATAGTTTTTAATGTTTGACTCTTACAGGTCTTCCACCCTTCTACCAGTGTTTATATTCCATAATTATTATGATTAACACTTTTAGACTAGGTTTGTTTAGTGTTGGGGACCAGCAGCCATTCAAAGGCACATTCTAAACTAATTTTCCATTTGACCAGATGAGTATGCAGAAATATTGTTCACATATTCCACCTGTAGTCTCCAGGAATAGTAGAAATTTCTACTTGCAAAATTTTTAAACCCTTTCTCCCTTGATGCTTATTACCCCCTTTTCCATCTTGCTACTCATTTGTCACTAACTGCTTGAGCTGCTAATGCAACTTGGTTCTGAACCATTTGTTTTCCAAATCCTTTTTGACATGTAAGTGGGTATGATGCCATCTACCCAATTTAGTTGCTTAGAAACTCAACTTCTTCAAGCTCTGGAGTTACCCATTCAATCTAACACTTGCTACTTCTAGTCCATTTACCTAATGGTCTTTGAGAAGTACTTGCACTTCTTTTATCCTCCCACAGGAGAAGCTAATAATAACACAAACACATTTCTATGTCATATTGATCAATTATTTTTCATTATGGTATAGACAAGGGTACTTCTTGTAAAAGAAAGTCCTTGCACTAGCTCTCCAAATGTCCTACAAAGCTTAAGAGCCATTAAGCTACCCAACTCAGTTCCATCAGTTCACAAATACTCAAAAAACTTAAATATTGGCACTATGCAAAGACAAGTGAATCACAGCCTAATAGAAACCAGGTCTATCCACTGTTTCATTTAGTTGTTCTTGGTCAAGTTATACAAGTTCCAAGTAGAAAAAGTAATCAACAAAAAATCTAAGCAGAATGCTCATACATTTTTTCTACCTCTCCATAGTTTTCCACTTCAAAATTCTGGGTTTATGGTCATGTCCTCCTTTAATAAAAATTTTATAATATTCACCTTCCTCAAATTGTAATAAGATCTTAACACAGCTGAAGGAGAATAAAAAAAAGATCGGGAGAGACAGCAGAAAGAATGCAAATCCTCACAGAGTAAAAAACACAGGCAGGTGAAGAGACAGGTATTTTTCTATTGTTTTAAAATCAGCTTTGCCGCACATTTGAATACATATTTATCTGATATATCCAAACTCTCATAAAGCTGAGATTACTATATTATGTGAGTATACACACACCCACCCCATACACACTTACCCCTCTTGATATTTCCTTACTGAACCAGTATTGATTTCTTCCCTAGACCTCATTTCATATTGTGCCCTGAAAATTAAATGATCTATTTAGTTTCAATATGGCCCAGGATTCTAATTGGATTTTGAGGCAGTAATTTATGTAATATTAATGGATACTTTCAGAAAACCACTAATTAACAGCTGACCTTTATTTTTCCTGTGAAGAAAGAAGAAAGAAAGAAAAAGGGGTGGGAGGGTCGGGGTGTGCAGAAGGAGAGAAAAAGAAACAGAGAAACAAAGAAATAGAGAAAGTTAAACAAAAAATTAACAATAAAAAAGCACATCAGAATCTGTTTTCTTTTTACCTTTTCTCCCCCTCTAGGAGTGGTCTGAATTTAATTAGCAAAAGCCACACTCATCAGGGACATTTTGGGGAGCATCAAAATCCATTATGTGTTTGATCACCTTATGCCTATAAAAATAGCTAAATAATTTAAATGCAATTCAATAAAATGTGTTTTCAATGAGAAGCTTCGGCTCTGGGTGATGGATTAAAAGCTTCACATAACCCAGACATTTTATAAGCTACTACCAGACAAATTCAAAGATTATATTTTGTTTCCTTCTTTTACATAGTAAGATTTCTTCATTTTCTGCTTTATTTTTTATTATTTTTTTTCTTAACAGTAGTGGAATAAATATATACAGCATCGTTTAAATGCTTTATGAAAAGAAAAAAATGAAGATTCAGAGCTATCACCTTATCATTAAAAGAAGAAATCCACTTGCTTGTTCAGTAGGTGTTTTATTTCCTACTTATTGCCATATAGCTCTCTAAAGATCAAGGATTTAAGGAAATGTACCCTGGGACACCCAGAACAATACTGAACCTCACTTTAAATTGATACGTTCTCTAAAGTTCAAGAATTAAACATGTTAATCTTTTGGCTAACTTTCTTTAAAAAATATCTTCTATGTATTAACAGTTACAAATCTATTGAACACATTATTATCATATATAAAACTGAGAACAATTGTAACAAATATACGCATGATTCTCTGTTCATCACTGCTTTGTATTTCCTTTAGCACTTGTGTCATTGTTATTTAATGGTATTTTATGCTCTTGTACTTTAATGTAAGTTACTAGATGCAAAAGAAGATGAGTAATCAGGGCCATAAATATACAGCCACATAAACTCTATGTCTAGGGATACATCATCTTTAGTTCTAGTCTGTTCAGACTAGTTCAAATGACTGACATGAGTATTTACTTACAAAAGCTAAGCCTCTTCAAACATGCTTAAAATCATTACAAAAAAATATGAATGAATAAGTCTTTAAAAAGAAAAATTCTTGCTGAGGGTAAACCAATCCAGTGCAGTTCTTAAGTGTGAATGCAAAATTGGATTTAGGGACTTCAAAGCTGAGGATTGCAATAGCCAATTATTTTTCAGCCCTTTACTCTTATCACGGGATCCATGATCTCCAATTAGGCAGTGGGGTGTCTGATGACTTTCACAGGAAAAAAAATGATCCTTTAGCATGAGATTTCAGAAAACTACAGAACAGAGATTTTCACATGAGATAGCTATATAATTTTTGGATCTTAATAGCACTTAGAAGTCTAAACAACTTATTTCCATCAGTGTGGAAACAGTAACAGGCAGGTTTACTTGAGGACTCAAGCTGTCGGGATTGCAGGTAGGCATTTACTATCCTAATTTAATTTACTGAAATTTAGGATTGTATATCCCATATTTTCAAAGCAAATAAATAATTTCTAGTGCATTTACTTTTTGTTTTTTTGTTTGTTTTGTTTTGGGCTCTAGTTCTTATAGTAATTTGGACTCAATTTGACCAGTCGTGAAAGATGGTTGCAGGCTCCATGTTGAACTGTCCTAATTTCCGCCATCAATGTCAAAAGTACCCTGCATAAGTCAAAGTATGTTAAAACCATCTTAGAGAGAAACATTTTTAAACCGGAGCAAAGGTTTGACCTGACCCTTTTAAGTGTGTGGTGACCCTCCTTTTGGTTTTAGTAGGCACTACTGGGGATGGGGGGCATAGCCCAGCACAGTAATGGTATTGTGTACAGACATAAGTGTCAACTTTTTGGCTGGGAAAGAATCCCACACTTCTAAATAGAAGTTTTTCTGAATTATCGAAATTGTTTGTTGTCTATTCATTCACCTTAGATTTTCTACGACATTCCTTGTCTATTCGTAGCAAGTCAAACTAGTCCCATTATTAAACAAATAATTTAACACTGGGGTTTTTTGGCACATAAAGAAGTAATGTCAAAGATTATTATTTTTATTTAATTTAGGTTTTAATATGCCCCCTTCCCCTGTGTTTAAGTCAAGCTTACAGTAATTACATCCACATACATAATGTCCTGGAGTCTGAGAAAAAAATCCATCCTTTTCCATAAGAACAACTAATCACAGAATGGATTCTCTAAATTTTTCTAATCACAGAATTATAGGTTTTTTTTATTTTCAAGCACAGAGGTGCTCAAATGCATCAGCTGATACTGTCCCCAAATGCTTATTCCTGCTGTCTGAATACATCGAAAGCTGCAATCAATGGTACCAAAACCTTATTTTTCAATGAAATAAAAGATAAGTGGAAAACAGATGAATGAGAAGTGAGGTTATTTGATCACTGTCAGATCACAGGTCAGTGATGAAGCAGGAACAAGAGTTGTTTTTTTTGCAGTTGCTGGCTAATGTCCTAATCGTTATTTAGCACCTTCCTTACCAAGAAACTATAGATTAGACTTACAAAGTCTCATCGAGTTGTTAAGACAGGATTGTTCCTCCTAGGTTCAGCACTGACTTGCCAAATTTACATTTAAATGACTGAAGCCAGCCTGTTTACTTCCACTATTTCTATTAAAGATGGATGAGGGTTTACGTTTAGGAAACAGTTCCAGATAGGTTTGCATTTTCCTTAACTTTTCCCTTTCTTTCTTTGAAGTTAGGCACTGACAGGAGTGAATTGAAACTCTCTGCCCCATATTGTCGCCTGGTGCTTTTACCTTTTGTTTACGTACCTTTGTTTATGGGCCAGTCACTGTTCTGGGAGTAGAAATCACATTCCAAAACCTCAGTACCAGTACATCAGAAATGTCACTTGAGGAAGAGATCAGCACAATTATTGCCATTATTCTTCTCTCCTCTAAGGACTGTTTCCAGGTCGTAGACACCTATTGTGGATGCTTTGGGAATAATGAAAACCATTAACAGATTGTTAATGTGACTTGGTAACAGACCAAGCAGAGACTTATAAAACATCAAAGCTTTACAATCAATCTGATGTGTAACTAGGTACTGATGGAAGCAGGTATAACATTAGTTAAGGCCAAATTTTAACTTTTCTTAGCACCCCAGTGGTGCAGAGCCACTGAAAGCTATCTGAATCAGATGGGTAAAATGTTTTGAGGCTCATAAACCTTAGGGAGTTTTTGCCAGATGACCCACTGAAGTTGTTATGGCACCGCTGAACTGAGCCAATAGGCATCCTCTGGAACTGGGAGAGGAGTGTTTGCAGCCCCTCCAGATGGCAGAACTGGGATGGGGTTAAACTTTTTTTTCCTTATCTATTTATTTATTGATTTGTTTTACTGTTTCTTTCTGCAGATCTGAAACTATGTGCTGTGAAAGTGGTCAGTAAGAGATAGCAGGAAAAGTACTGAAAATTAATTTTGCTTTACTCTAGTACTGCTTAGTTTTGTTCCCTGGGCAGGACTCTGGACTGAATCTCCTCGCTTACCCTGTGTCTGACTTGACTTTACGCTAAACTTTGTATTTCCTAGGAAACACCCCTCCTCTCTTCTCTGCCCCCCTCTCCTCTCCTCCCCTCTCTTCCCTTCTCTTCTCTCTTTTTCTTCTCTTCTTTCTTAATTTTCTTTCTCTATCTTTCCAACTTCTCCTTTTCTTTATTAAAGGTACTGACCAATTTTATATTTTCCTTTGTTTTACATTTTCTGTATCAATGAGTGGTTTTGGCCTTCTCCATTTCTGAACCTTCAGGCTGAACTACCTTTACAGTCTGGAAGAGTACATCACTGACTATGCTAATCCAGGAGTTAAGGTTTAGAGCATCATAGCTGGTGATAACAAGATATTTACAGCCCAAGCAGACCCAGATTGAGCTGTGTGCTTTGTCATTTTCATTTTATGAGCCTATTCTATAAAACTGTTCCCATATGGTTAAAGTTAGGGATAAACAAACAGGTTCTGATCAAATAAGAAACCACTCAAATCTTTGCCCAAGGTTCATAATGAACTTTTTTTTTTAATCTCTGAAAATATTACTTATGTAAATTTTAAAATCTTCTCCTGTTTTTGTCAGCTGGATCTTTATTTTTTAATTTAACCTGAGACTTAAAACCAGAAGGAAATGCTGGTTTATATTAGTTCTGCTTTAATCGAAACAAGTAGAAGGAGCAGTTTTACAAGCTGTTGTTACATAAAGCCAGGCAAGGTTAAATGAAAGCCCCAACCGGAGTCTGATACACCATATTTACCAGGTTGATTTCTAGGAAGAAAAGGAGATAAAGCAACCAGCTCAGAATATCTCCATCTCAAAGGGGCCTGAGATACAGACAACCTCAAACTGTTGACAGTTTGCTGTCATGCTACCCCACCATTTGAATGTACCAGCTCAGTTCCTGAAGCAAATTAGCCATGTTTGCATGGCACACAGCAGGGCTTTTTTATCTATATTATACTTTGTTATATAAATATGATTGCACACTGATTGTGCAGCTACATTTCTGTTACTGTACTATCATGGTGTGATTGTATTCCTAGAGGTTTCACTAATAACAATCAAACCTTTTCTGGCATGCAAAAAAAAGAGGAATGATACTTCTTCCTTTCGTAGCGCCATCACCCTTCTGACAGACAAGGGATCTTGTCTAGTCGTGTAAAAATAATGCTGATCCCTGGGTATAAGAGAACCAAGATGGGAAGAAAGGGGAAGATACCAGGTTTAGACTGACTGCTTTAGCTGGAAAAACATAAAAGTTTTTTGGGCACAGAAATATTTTTTTCAAAGAGAAGCTTCTGTATCTGTTAGCTTTTCTATTTCTTATTTGTCTTGCTTATACACTGCTGAGTGATACCATTCAAATCACTGGATCTAAACATAAAACCAAATGTAGTCTAACTTGTCTCATGTCACAGTACAATGAGCCTGGGATGTCTCAATTTAAATGCTGAATCCTAAGAAATGTATATCTACCTAAACAAACCCACTCTGAATTAACACTCCCAGAGTCTAAGTACTTTGAGACAAGTAGAAAGAAGTAAAAGAAACTTTCTTATGAATGAATTTGAGTTATTTTCTTCAAGTAGGACACTGCAGTGTAAGAGATGAATACATAGAGATTGAACTAGAGTATTTGGATAGTATATAAACAAAAGTGCTCCTGGGTGCCTGTCAGAAATAAACTTCTGAATCTCTTGAGATGTGTGCATCCCTAATCACCCATTTACCTTCTGCCTGCTGTAACACAGATACTGGACAAAATACACCTGCAGTGCTGCCAAATGTTCCTACTTCGTTAAAAAAAAGAGCTGTTGTATTTTCTGTGGAAGACTGGTAGGGGGAGATAAATAAGTAAAGAAAGAGACCACATCATGCCTCAGCCTAGGTAGTGGAGTGTGAAGGTCCTGCAATTAGGGGTTTAAGAGCTGCTGAAACCTTGGCTGAGATGAAAGAAAGTCACTTTTCTCTGACCAGGCTTTTAATCTTGCCTGATGATCCATTTCTGCCTGCTGTAAAGAAGGTGTTTGTTCGAGAGGTGTTATGTAGGTATAGCTGGATTGTTATAAGGAGAGGTCACAGTGCTGCTCAGACCTTGGGCAGCTCTGCTCAGATGGCATAAAGCTCTCAAAGATTTTATAAGCAAAGACAGGAACTGAGATGTTTCTCCTTAAGTGGCAGTTGCACATCACTTAAGGGGCTTGAACATCTGACGCACAGAGGGTTTCTTCCTAGAAAAAAAAGAGGTGAAAATACTACATTAGGTATCAATTTTGAATTCCTCTTTGGAGGAGCTTTGCATGGTAGCACTCTAAGTTATAATACAAGTGCTTGAGCACTCAGGTCCCTCTGCACTTCAGGGGTGGACACAGGCTATGCCTTGGCTTGTAATTAAGATCTTGCTCTTCAGTACGCCTGGGGTAGCCTTAACTCAAAACCTAGCCTTCTCCACTGATTGTAGTTCCATGGTCTGTTGAACAATTCTGGTTTCATTCTAGCAGCTAATCAAAGTCTATCCTCAAACTGATGAAGTTTTTTTTTATTCTGGACTTCCTGTCCCCCACATCTTTCTATACCATTAAACCAAAGTGTAGAGAGGATGAATCCCAAGAATAATGCCAATGAAAAGGCACAGAGAACAATTACAGTATGAGAACAGAACATTTATCTGTGTTTTCTAACTCCCACTGGCGTATCCTGTCCCTTCTTTTGAGCTGTCTGGCATGTGCCTTAACTCTACCAATCCTTATGAACTAGTTCATTACCTAAACAAGTAGAAAATTATATGATGTTTTAAAAATCGTTATTTTGATCCCTTCATTTGCTGCTGAGTTGATGAGATAAATCCCATGAACCAGTGCTGGAATGGAGAAAAGTACAAAGCTGCGTATCTGGGACTGTGTGAGGAGGGGAGTGAGAGGGAGATGATGCTGTTGGTAGCAGCAAGCTACTTAGGTAGGCACAGTCAACTTAGTTGCAAGGACCAATGTTTTTCCACATTAAGCTAGTAAGACTGAAAAGAGAAGAAACAAGAAAACCTTAGTTTTTCTCCTCCCAGAGCCACCTTGGTGCACCTGAACACCTGTGTCAGCACATGAAAAGGAGCAGGGAAACAGCCAGCATGCCCTGGCAGACTCAGATGAAATGAAGTTGACATGCAGCAGCCATTCAAGCTGCTAAGATTCCTTCAAAGTGTGAGGTCTAGCACTTCTGTCTAGACCTAGTCTGAATTTGTTCTTGACCAGCCTTGTGTAAGGATTGGCATTCCTGAACAATCCTTGTGTGAAAAGAGACAAGGCAAATAGTAAAACCACTGTGATTATCTCCTCCCTCAGTAGATGTTTCATTAGGCTTTCATTGAGTTTATTGATCCTCTTAATTGCTTTTAGTTCTTAAACAGTTATAGAGTGGGGTACAGTCATATGTAGAGTCTTTCTTTTCTTCTCAGGAGCTGTGGTGACAATTTCAGTCTAAATTCTTCTATTGTCTGCTATCTTCAAATCTACCCCAAAGTAGAGAGAGCATTTGGGCTGGACTACTTCTGATGCTACAAATTATATGCTTGCTCTGTAGGTAGGAGATCTGGTAGGAGGATTACACCTTTCAAAGCTCAGTCTCTTCCAACTATTGCCTTGGGAGAGCTGTAGATTTGTCCTTCCCCTGACTCAGAGATATGTGCCATCTGTCTGGTTGTATCTTACTTATGACACACTCCTGCTAACAATCTCTTCTTCCCCTTTGGAGAATTAGGTTTGCTCCTGGAAAGTGGGGGAATAAAGCATTTCAGCTATACTAGGGCATGCACTAAAAATTATGAGGAGACTTGTTGAGCATGTCAGAGCAGGTAGTGCATTGACCTGTCATAGAGTTCAGGTATAATATTTTTCATGCAGCTTTTGAGCTTGCATCCTATCCTCACCCAAATTACACTGGATTTTTTTTATTTTTTTTAGTTGAAATTTAGCTGCCTGTAGTGGACACCAGCAGGTGATTTGTTTCAATGCCAAAAGGAGGATTTTGGCTAAAGCTGTGATGCAATTGCTACTGTAATTGACCCCATGCTGGAAAGCCAAGAAACCTGTCCCACAAAAGCATCTGTAGCTTCTGTGCTCCAGGTTGCTGCTTTCAAGCCTGAGTTGATATACAATCAACTCCCAGGGTATGAATGAGACAGCCTTCTGCACTTGCTTCCCCAAAAGGAGAAACAGCAGCACTGCTATGGCAGTGCATAAAACCTGAATATAGGAAGTTATAATTATGAAACTCAGAGGCAGAACAAGAGCTCAGCTCAGATTAACTTTAGTCTTCTCTGAAGACTTTTAATTACTAAAACCAGTGGGAAATGTGGAGTGACATGAACAAAAATCCCAAGCCTAAAATGGACACATAAGGGTATTAGTAAGAGAATTTACAATGCAGAAGAGATGAGATGCAGAATAGTATTGCCATCTGCAGTCATTAGAGTATGGATTTATTCTTGCTTGCTTTCACTGTTAGCCTGAGTGATCACAGGAATATTTGCTTCTCAGTTAAGTAAACTAGCTAATTGTCATACTAAAATGTCTGTTTCTCTGGAAAGGACAATTGGAAAAGACTTCTTCAGTGAGAGTCAAAAATTAATAATTTATCGCGTTTCACATGCCTACGAATTTAAATTCTCGAAAGTCTGAAAATAAAATTCTTCAGCAACACTATGAAATGTAGTGAGCACTTGGATGCTTGTGCAACTAAAGTGTCACTAACACAACGAAGATACTCTTCCTGCTTTGCCATCAATTTTTGGTGTCTTGTTAAAGAACTCCTTTATCCTCTACAATTATGGATATTAATATTAGAACAAGAAAACATGGTTAAAGGCTGTGGATTTTTTTTTTCTCTCTAATACTACTGGTGAATAATTATTTCAAATAAACTCAGGAGTACACTAGAAAAAAAAAAAATGTATGCATAAGGTAAAGTATTTATTATTATCATTACTAGAGAAATTCCCTGGATTTCAACCACAGTTTTCAGAAGACTAGTTAAATGGTGGTATGATTTTCTCAATGCTGATGGACATGGATAAAATAAGAATCTTGCTACCATTCTAACTTGTTTTAAACAATCAAGATATGCCTGACATGCCTCTCTAAGACATACGTTTTTCTTTTTTTCCTTTTTTTTCATAAATTTCTTACTTTTTCTGTGTGTCTGAACTTCAGTGTTTTATCTAAGGTTAAAAATAGAGCTATGAAAAAGATTTCAGCCTAGTCTTCAACAATGAAATGGTTTGGTGAAGTTTGAGGTGTTCATATTTGACCTTTCATATTCACTAAAGACATCACACACCTACATCAGACGTCCTTGTAACTGGCAACAAAGAATCTTTCTGAAAATCTGAGGGTAATTTCCAGAAAGAATTTAAGATGATCTGCATGAATCACCTCTGCACATAACTTTCTATCTCTGATTATAATAAGTCACCAAGTCTTTAGGGGATAAAAATAGCTTTTATGAATATTTTTTACTACTTAGTATCTCCAAGCCCAGATTCAGAACTGATAAAAGAATAATTCAGTGACTCTAATGGTGGTGTTAGCATCATCGAGTGTTCACGTATACTGAAAACCCACCAAATAGTATTTTCCATTAATAAAACATGGGAAACATAAACTTCATTTTCTCACAGAAATTAGAAATGATAAAATTCTAAAGAGTGCATCTCCAAGGATCAATTCTGCAATCAGATTGCATGTTCATGTTATCTAATTTGCTACTAGTCTACATTTGTCTAACAGCCTCAGTCCTGCTAAGGATGGAGGATCCACAACCTTCCCAGGCAATCTATTCCAGTGCAGCTTTGTTAGACCTCAAAGATTTTCAACTTCATTCTGCTACACTATTTCATCTCTTGGTGTTGTTTTTGTTGTGTATATAAATATTTTAGGCACTTTGACAAAAGTGAAAGGGTTGAAGAGATGTAAATTTGCAGAAGCTGCAGGCTGATTAAAAGTATTTTTGTTTTATATTGAATAATGCCACTGGCTAGGTCATCTGTGAACATCTGTGATCCATCGATCTACTCACATAAACATCAATGTTTTGAGATAAAAGTCTAAATCAATAAATTTTATGGCTGTGGCAAACTCATTATGCTGTGCATGTTATTCTGTCATAAGAAGTCATAGAAACAATATTGAAGAATGAAGAGCTAGACTTCAATATGATCAGATTTAATCCTGAAGTTCTCCACAAAACAAATGGTTTCTGAATAGAGTTCTAGTCAAGATACCAGCTATTGTATGAATTTTATCTTTAATGAATTTAAAAGAGGAGGAATGGGGTAGTTCCCATGTTTCACCTTAGATTAATACAAATTGCTGATGCCCAAAAGTAGGGCTCCTAAATCCTTCATAGAATGCAGAACAAACCAGTGATGGAGGAAAGAATAATATACATAGTTTGGATAAGGGGTAACATGGAAGTTTCAAAACATGACTGGAATAAACTCTGAACAGACAGAGATACGTTGCAAGTTGCCCCTGCTTCAAGGAGGAAGTTGTTCCAGATGAACTGCAGGGCCTTTCTCCAAACTTTTCTCTGATTTTCTGATTCTATAAAAACACCAAATTTGAACCTTTGAAGTCTAAATCTAAGGGAAAAAAAAAAAAAAACCAAAAAAAAAGGGACAACCCCACACCATGACCATTCATTGTAATGGGATGTTATACAAGTGAACAGCATTTCACAAGAGAAAGCATGAAAATGTCTTTTTTTTTTTCCATTTTTTTTTACTGACCAAGGAACTGGAGAAAGCCAGTAAGAATGGACTAAGTCTCTGATCTTTTTCTCCAATAATTAATATAGAATATGAAACAAAGTACAATTTTTGTTTTTGAAAGGGCTTTCCTGAGACTCTGGGATACTGGAAAACAATGTATGGAATGAGAGTTGAGCTCATTGCAACACAGAGTGTTGGCTAAAAACACGTATTTAACAGTGGTAGGTGATACCAAGCCAAGAAAAGTTGTTTGTTTGCTTTAAATCACATTACAAAGCAAATTTCACTTGCATTTCACATAATTTAGACACACCAAATTAGCCTCTCTGACACATATTTTTTCATTGCCCTTCATCAGAAAGGTGGAGTTGTTTCTTGTTATCTAATGGACAGTGACTGAATAGACCAGCTGCTGTGCCAAAGGTAATAACACATAGGGATACTGGTAAAATTAGATTAGGCCAGGGCAGGTATAAGTAGAGTAATTCATTCTAGTTTAAAGTTAATGTAGCAAAAGGCCAATATGATGTGACACATTTAAAACTGATTGCTTAAGATCTACTGAAGGACGATTTGGATCTTAAACTGACTAAACAAGATTATGATCTTATAACGGTGGGGGAAAAAGATGGTAGTCTCTCTGACATTAGCCTGGTTAAGAGTATCATATGAATTAACATTAGTAGCAAAGAGTACATTTCAGTAAAGTATTCAGCTGGAAATAAGAAAAGGTTTGGGTTTGGTTTGGTTTGGTTTCTTTTATTTCTTATCCTCCATAGAGAAGGATGAACTTGTTCTACCTAAAAAAACCCAAAACAACCAAAAAAAAAAAAAAAAAAAGAAATCTTGGCTATTTCTAGACAAAGAGTTTTATAAAGTTTCTGAATTCAAACTTCTCATTTATGTGATAAGTCTGGTTCTAAGATTAGGATGAAGACTGTGCTTTAAATACAGTTTAAAAACAAATTGGAAATTGTACTTAAATTTGAAACCTAAAGAGATTCCTGCATGTAATAGCTAATATCTTTACATGGAATTGTACTCAAAATGTTTATGATCATCTACTAATCTGCTTAATATATTAGTCTACTTATGTACTAAGAATCATAAAACGGACGTAGTACAAGGTTGTGAAATAGTTGCATCAAATTACTTTGGTTTAAAAGGTGTTGAGTTACTGATAGTAGAAGAATAAAGAAACTGAGTGAGCTCCAATGACAGTTACAGTCCTAAGAAGTTCACACTAGGAGGAAGATATAGCAAGTTCTGAAAAAATGTAAACCTTTTTGGCAGAATAAATTGGGGAAATGAAATTTAAGATGGGCACATGACTACTCAATTTTCTCATTGTTGAAAAAAAAAGATATTTTTGGTAAAATTATTAAGAAAAAAGGATGTTTCTTTCAAAATATCATAGCTTATTGATTCCTGAAAATAAGAAATTGCATTTTTATCCATTTAGTGTGGTTTTTTACGTAAGCTTGCTTTCTTTCCTTCCTCCATTTGTATAGTTTGTATTGTTCAGTTGATAAATTTCTATTCCATTACTCTCTGAGAATTTAATACTAAGAAAATGCTGGAGAATCTACCTTTTACAGTGTTTCTTTGAGCTTTCTAAAAAAAGTGTCTAAGTATTAGAATAGACTTTTGTTCTTCTTTCTGTGAATGGGTCTCCACAGAAGATGCTGAGACAGGATTGTCCTTAGGTCAAAATGCTCTTATCAAATGATATATATGTTGGGGTTTTTTTTTTGTTCCTCCTATTAGTTGATAGTACGTTACTGAGAGTTCTTCACTGCAGTAGGCTGTATTGCTAGAGAGTAGGGATTCAGTGATGCCATTCTTTTCTCTTTTCTGCTTGTCTGCAGAAAGATCTGGGCAGGAATCTTTTCCTTTACCTAGCAAGTGTGCAGCAGAAACCTGCAGGGGATATAAGCAAGTCTTGATCTCAGCTACACATAGTAGAAATACATTTAAATACACATTTTCAACAATTGGCCTCACTATAACCTAAGGGCTTTTTCCAGCTCTTGATCAAACAGTGACCGCTCAGGACATGACAGAGATGAAGGTTTGCATGTTCTTAGCCCACTAGATATTAATATGTGGATTTTCAGATTGCGGAAGGAAGATAAATGATCTAGTGGGTGGCTGCCTAGATCCCCAGGTGAGCTCTTTATCTTGTTTTTTTCCCCTCTCTTACCATGCAAAAAGATTACTTTTGAGTCTGAAGGATTGGATTAACAACAGGAGCTGCATGCCAAAATGTAAAAAGCTTTTCATTACAGATTAAAAAACCCCTGTTTTGAATGTATGCAGTCAAAATGTGGTATAAGCAAAGGGGCACCTTTTATCCGTAAGATAGATGTGCCTGGTCACAAGTCTGACTGAAAGGTATTAGTGCTCTGCACCTGACAGGTGCCATTAATGCAGCATAACAAAGGACACTCCTATGACGTTACAAACCACAGATGTGAAACACCAGGAAGACCTGTAACAAAGAGGTATTTTTCTCAAGTGCTCAGAGCTAGGCTTTTGAATTACTCAGTACCCAATGCCTGATTTCAAAACACCTCGTTTTCAATTTGGGTATGTAAAAGATCAGCTTTAGGATCAAATAATAACATCTGATGACATTAATATATTTCACCTGAGCTTCAGATTGAATGAGTGCTCATAACCCTGTGCAGACACAAGAAAAAAAAAAAAAAATCAACTTAAACCTATCCCATCTAGGAAAATGTATGGGGTTTATTCAGTCTTGTATTTGTTGTTTTGCCTTTTTTTGGTGTGTGTTTCAGAAAACCCTAACATATCTGGCATGTTATCTCTGCTCTGTGATGATGTCGTGGTTTGAGCCCAGCCGGTAACTCAGAACCACACAGCCGCTCGCTCACTCCCCCCCCCCCCCGCTTCTTCCTCCCCCTGCTCCTGGAGGGATGGGGAGGAGAATGGGAAGAATGTAACTCCCACGGGTTGAGATAAGAGCAGTCCCGCAACTAAGGTATAACACAAAACCACTACTGCTACCACCAATGATAATAACGATTAGTGAAATAACAAGGGGAGAGGATACAATTGCTCACCACCCGCCGACCGATACCCAGCCCGACTCGAGCAGTGATCTGGGCCTTCCGGGTAACTCCCCCCGGTTTATATACTGGGCATGACGTGCTGTGGTATGGAATACCCCTTTGGCCAGTTTGGGTCAGGTGTCCTGTCTCTGCTTCCTCCCGGCTTCCCCTCCTCCCTGGCAAAGCATGAGACTGAGAAAGTCCTTGGTTGGAATAAACATTACTTAGCAACAACTAAAAACATCAGTGTTATCAGCGTTGTTCCCAGGCTGAAAGTTAAAAAACACAGCACTGCACCAGCTACTAAGGAGAAAAATGACTGCTATAGCTGAACCCAGGACAGTACCCACCCCTTATTCCATACCATTCACGTCATGCTCAGATCCCACATCTCTCAGCACACCATCACCCCTGTCCCATATATATACACATATATATATACACCCACACCCACACACAGAGAAAGTTATCATTCCCTAGTCTATGGACCAATCCCTGTAAAATTGCTGAACTCATCCAGTCCATGATGTCAGGCTCCATCTCTTGTAATAGTCTTTCAGGGCAGGAGGGACGGTATGTAGTGTTGGGTTGTGGCCTGCTGATGATACCGCCAAACTCGTCTGGTCACTGCTGAGATCATCTGGTTTCCTCAAAATTCATTCTTTGTTGAGGTGATGATCGGAGGGAAGTCAGGGTCAATTGCTGGCGACCTGAAGATATCTAGCTGGTGGGCTATAAAAGTGTTATAGAGCAGGCAACAGCGTACAATTGAGTTCATTGGCTGTTTTCCCCCAAAATCAAATCCCCTTGAGGTACACATTGGACTTCCCCATCTTCCCGCATTACCCACCAAGTACATCCAGGTCCCTGAGCAAAAGCAACCCCACGAGTGGGTTTGCCTTTACCTGAAGCAGGAATAACCCAGACTGTCTTCCCCAACAAATTCTTTATGTGCACCACAGGAACTTTATCCCCCTCTACGGTACGTAAAAGTTCTGATTGGGCTGGGCCAGCCCTGTTGGCAGATCCCCTACTGTTAACCAACCAGGTGGCTTTTGGTAAATGTGTATCCCAGTGTTTGAAAGTCCCACCACCCATTGCTCTCAGTGTAGTTTTTAACAGCCCATTGTACCGTTCGATTTTCCCAGAGGCTGGTGCATGGTAGGGGATGTGATATACCCACTCAATGCCATGCTCTTTGGCCCAAGTGTCTATGAGGTTGTTCCAGAAATGAGTCCCATTGTCTGACTCAATTCTCTCTGGGGTGCCGTGTCACCACAAGACTTGTTTCTCAAGGCCCAGGATAGTGTTCCGGGCAGTGGCATGGGACACAGCATATGTTTCCAGCCAGCCGGTGGTTGCTTCCACCATGGTAAGCACATAGCGCTTGCCTTGACAGGTTGGTGGGAGTGTGATATAGTCAATCTGCCAGGCCTCCCCATACTTGTACTTCAGCCATCGTCCTCCATACCAGAGAGGCTCTAACCGCTTGGCTTGCTTAATTGCAGCACATGTTTCACATTCGTGAATAACCTGGGCAATAGTGTCCATCGTTAAGTCCACCCCTCGATCACGAGCCCATCTATATGTTGCATCTCTGCCTTGATGGCCTGAGGTGTCATGGGCCCACCGGGCTAAAAATAATTCACCCTTATGTTGCCAATCCAAGTCCATTTGAGCCACTTTAATCTTAGCAGCTTTATCCACTTGCTGGTTGTTCTGGTGTTCCTCAGTGGCCCGACTCTTGGGTACATGAGCATCTACGTGGCGTACCTTCACCACCAGGTTCTGCACCCGAGCAGCGATATCTTGCCACAATGCAGCAGCCCAGATGGGTTTACTTCTGCGTTGCCAGTTGCTCTGCTTCCATTGCTGCAACCACCCCCACAGGGCGTTTGCCACCATCCATGAGTCAGTGTAGAGACAAAGCACTGGCCATTTTTCTCGTTCAGCAATGTCCAAGGCCAGCTGGATGGCTTTCACCTCTGCAAACTGACTCGATTCACACTCTCCCTCAGCAGTTTCTGCAACTTGTCGCAGGGGACTCCACACAGCTGCCTTCCATCTCCGATGCTTTCCCACAATACAGCAGGACCCATCAGTAAACAAGGCATATTGCTTTTCACTCTCTGACAGTTCATTATATGGTGGGGCCTCTTCAGCACACGTCACCTCCTCTTCTGGTGACATCCCAAAATCTTTGCCCTCTGGCCAGTCCATGATGACTTCTAGAATTCCTGGATGACTGGGATTTCCTATTCGAGCTCGTTGTGTAATTAGTGCGGCCCACTTACTCCATGTAGCATCCGTTGCATGATGTGTAGAGGAGACCCTGCCTTTGAACATCCAGCCCAGCACAGGCAACCGGGGTGCCAGGAGGAGCTGCGCTTCAGTTCCAATCACTTCTGAGGCAGCTCGAACCCCTTCATAGGCTGCCAGTATCTCTTTTTCAGTGGGAGTATAGCTGGCCTCGGATCCTTTATATCCCCGACTCCAAAAGCCGAGGGGTCGACCTCGAGTCTCCCCTGGAGCTTTCTGCCAGAGGCTCCAGGTAGGACCATTCTCCCCAGCTGCGGTATAGAGCACATTTTTCACATCTGGCCTGGCCCGGACTGGTCCAAGGGCTACTGCATGAACTATTTCTCGTTTAATTTGTTCAAAGGCTTGTTGTTGCTCAGGGCCCCATTTGAAATCATTCTTCTTCCGGGTCACGTGGTAGAGAGGGCTTACAATCAGACTGTAATTTGGGATGTGCATTCTCCAGAACCCCACAACACCTAAGAAAGCTTGTGTTTCTTTCTTGTTAGTTGGTGGAGACATTGCTGTTATCTTGCTGATCACGTCTGTGGGGATCTGGCAGCGTCCATCTTGCCATTTTATTCCCAAAAATTGAATCTCCTGTGCAGGTCCCTTGACCTTATTCCGTTTTATGGCAAAACCGGCCTTCAGCAGGATTTTGATTATCTTCCTCCCTTTCTCAAAAACTTCTTCTGCTGTATCACCCCACACGATGATGTCATCAATGTATTGCAGGTGTTCTGGAGCTTGCCCCTGTTCCAGTGCAGTCTGGATCAATCCATGGCAGATGGTGGGGCTGTGTTTCCACCCCTGGGGCAGTCGGTTCCAAGTGTACTGGACGCCCCTCCAAGTGAAAGCAAACTGTGGCCTGCATTCTGCTGCCAAAGGGATTGAGAAAAATGCATTGGCAATGTCAATTGTGGCATACCACTTGGCTGCCTTTGACTCCAGTTCATACTGAAGTTCTAACATGTCCGGTACGGCAGCACTCAATGGTGGTGTGACTTCGTTCAGGCCACGATAGTCTACTGTTAATCTCCACTCTCCATTAGACTTTTGCACTGGCCATATGGGGCTATTAAAGGGTGAGCGGGTCCTGCTGATCACTCCTTGGCTCTCCAGTCTGCGGATCAGCTTATGGATGGGAATCAAGGAGTCTCGGTTGGTGCGATATTGCCGCCGGTGCACTGTTGTGGTCGCAATTGGCACTTGTTGTTCTTCGACCTTCAGCAACCCCACAACAGAAGGATCCTCTGAGAGACCGGGTAAGGTGGACAGCTGCTTAATTTCCTCTGTCTCCAAGGCAGCGACACCAAAAGCCCATCTATACCCTTTTGGGTCTTTGAAATACCCTCTCCTGAGATAGTCTATGCCAAGGATGCATGGAGCCCCTGGACCAGTTACAATGGGGTGCTTTTGCCACTTCCTCCCAGTCAGGCTGATTTCAACTTCCAGCATAGTTAATGCTTGGGATCCTCCTGTCACTCCAGAAATAGAAATGGGTTTCACCCCTTGATACCTTGATGGCATCAGAGTACACTGTGCACCGGTATCTACTAGAGCCTTATACTTCTGTGGGACTGATGTGCCAGGCCATCTGATCCACACAGTCCAGTAAACCCGATTATCCCTCTCCTCCACCTGGCTGGAGGCAGGGCCCCTCTAATAGTGATCACAAAATTCTCCACTTCTGTCTTGTAGAAAGGGATTAGTATTCCTTATCACAGGAGCTGGAGTAAAATCAGCTCTTTCGCTCCATCTGGGAAACTGCTCGCCAGAGACTGGAGCAGCAGCTTTCCTGGGAGAATCATCCTTGACCATTGTTCTCCTCTTCAGTTCACGTACCCGTTGCTCCAGAGCTGAAGTAGGTTTTCCATCCCACTTTCTCATGTCTTCTCCATGATCCCGCAGGTAAAACCATAGGGTGGCCTGTGGCGTGTACCTCCTATATTTTCTTTCTCGAGCAGTAGGGCGCCTTCTGTTAATAGCTGAGACATGGGTTGGTACGCGTGGGGAGCTGGATAGATCGGATAAATCGTCTCTCAATTGTTTGAACTCCTGGGACAGTTTTTCCACAGCTGAAATGATGGAAGGGGTGAGATTGTCTTCGAACTCTCGGAGTTGACGAATCAGGCAATCCACTGTTGGGGATACTCCGTCATTCCAGGTCATTGATGCCAATGTGTGGGCATATGATGATGGCGCACTCCGTGTAAGTTTCCGCCACATGGGTCGTGTACATTCGACTTCATCTGGATCTACGGATGTGTTCCTGGAATCTGGCCTACGATAGATCATCTCTATAATGGCTGATTCCCTCAGGGACTGGATGCCTTTCTCTATCGTGGTCCAGTTGGCTGAGCGATTCGTAATATCGTCTTTGTAGGGAAACCTTTCCTTCACAGCTGCCAGGAGCCGCCTCCAAAGACTGAGGGCTCGCTTCTCTCTTGCAATTGCTTTGTCAATTCCTCCTTCCTTAGCAAGTGATCCCAGCTGCTTGGCTTCCCTACCTTCTAGTTTGTGACCGTCGGCCCCATTGTCCCAGCACCGGAGCAACCAGGTGACAATGTGCTCCCCTGGAAGACGGGTGAAATCTTTTCGCATATTCCGCAGTTCGGTTGAGGTCCGGGGTCGAGAAGTGACCTCTTCTTCTTCTTCCTCTTCCTCTGACCCACGTAGTAGTAACTCTTGTTCAGATGCTGTTGCATGTAGTAATGGCATTGGGTCTTCATCTTTCTTCGCTTCGCGGGTTGCTCTTTGTGCCTTTCATCTGCTTTTGCTTACAGGGGCAACAGACATTGTCACACACTGGCCATTTGGTTTAGCTGCAGTGTTTGTCACTGTGGTTGGAGTGGCTGCAGTGTCTGCCACTAGGATTGGAGTGGTTGCAATGTCTATTGCTGGGGTTGGTGCAGCTGTTGTGCTTGGGAGTTGAGTAACACCAACAGCTGCATTATCTGTTGCTGTCGGGGTTTGAGTAGCTACTGTGCTTGTCACTGGGGTTGGTGTAGCTGCGGTGCTTGGAGTAGCCATATTGTCTGTTGCTGTCGGGGTTTGAATAGCTACTGTGCATGTCACTGGGGTTGGTGTAGCTGCAGTGCTTGGAGTAGCTATATTGTCTGTTGCTGTCGGGGTTTGAGTAGCTACTGTGCTTGTCACTGGGGTTGGTGTGGCTGCGGTGCTTGGAGTAGCCACATTGTCTGTTGCTGTCGGGGCTTGAGTAGCTGTTGTGCTTGTCACTGGGGTTGGTGTAACTGCTGTATTTGAAGTTGGAGTAGTTGCGTTGTCTGTTGTGGTCAGGGTTTGAGTAGCTGTTGTGCTTGTCACTGGGGTTGATGTAGCTGCTGTACTTGGAGTAGCTGTGTTGACTGTTGTGGTCAGGGTCTGAGTAGCTGCTGTGCTTGTAGTTGGTATAGCTGCGTTGTCTGTTGCTTTGCCATCAGATCCAGAGACATTTTTTTCCCTTTGAAGGTGCTGGATAGTGTTGAGCAGGGCTCTGTAGGCATAGGCCAAGCCCCAGCACGTTGCCAAAATTTGTCCCTCTCTGGTATAACCAGGACGACAGCACTCGTTTAAGTGTTTTACTAGTTTTTCCGGATGTTGCACTTGTTCAGTGGTGAAGTTCCAAAGCACTGGAGGGGCCCACTGGCCTAGGTACTTGCCCATACTATCCCACACACCCTGCCACTCATAACTGTCCAGCCTCAGGGAAAATCTCCTGGTGGTCCTCCTATATCGTCGTCTAACCCTAGACCAGATTCGAACCTGATACTGCTGAATTTTTGACATTAAACGAAATAGGATGTTCCTACGACGGGATGGCCGTGGGTAAAACACACTCCGTATGTTTGCCAACATGCTGATCCCCAGCACAATCAGCAGGCAGGTTTCAAGGGTACTCAAAGGCCATCTAAAACCTTCAGAACTCTCAACTGCTGTTGCAAATAGGCTGGTGGGGGAACGGGGGGTGAAAGAGAATGCTTCCTTCGTAAGTTTACCCCCCAAGGAGAAAAAAAAAGATATGCAATTGCTAAAATATTTCATTATATACCTCCCAATGTATAGTGGTGATGGCCACGCTGGAAGCACAAACCAGACCAGTTTCATGATCAATGAGTCTATTGTATTACAAGTCATTACCATGAAGTACAGTGAAACAAGAACCTTAGCCCAGGCCCCCCAGCCGATAAACGCTAAAACAGCAAATAGTGGCTGTAAGTAAGGTACAACATGCTGAAATTCTGAGATCAAGCGCAACAAGTCTGAGAGCCAAATAATCACCATTGTGACGAGTAGTAACAATGAATGCTTATCACAAATATGATTAAACACACTCTGGTCAGATCTGTCGTTATCTCAACCTTTCGAGCCCCACGTTGGGCGCCAAAAAGAACTGTCGTGGTTTGAGCCCAGCCGGTAACTCAGAACCACACAGCTGCTCGCTCACTCCCCCCCCCCTCTTCTTCCTCCCCCCGCTCCCGGAGGGATGGGGAGGAGAATGGGAAGAATGTAACTCCCACGGGTTGAGATAAGAGCAGTCCCGCAACTAAGGTATAACACAAAACCACTACTGCTACCACCAATGATAATAACGATTAGTGAAATAACAAGGGGAGAGGATACAATTGCTCACCACCCGCCGACCGATACCCAGCCCGACCCGAGCAGTGATCAGGGCCTTCCGGGTAACTCCCCCCGGTTTATATACTGGGCATGACGTGCTGTGGTATGGAATACCCCTTTGGCCAGTTTGGGTCAGGTGTCCTGTCTCTGCTTCCGCCCAGCTTCCCCTCCTCCCTGGCAAAGCATGAGACTGAGAAAGTCCTTGGTTGGAATAAACATTACTTAGCAACAACTAAAAACATCAGTGTTATCAGCGTTGTTCCCAGGCTGAAAGTTAAAAAACACAGCACTGCACCAGCTACTAAGAAGGAGAAAAATGACTGCTATAGCTGAACCCAGGACAGATGAATGGTAACAAAATGCAGCATTTCAGCTCTGTGTTTGATCTCTACCCACAGAGGCCAGATGGTAACTTTTTCTTTTCCTAAAAAATGATGAATTTTTCTGAAAAACATGAGCAGTTATGAATTTTGATGTTCTTCTCTTATCTGCGTATTTCTGTTGGAAGCAAAACCATATATTTTACAAAAAAGGTAATTATAGCTGTCAACAATGACTTCCTAGGTACAGTGGGTCAGAGCTGAATATCAGGTAGTTTGATTTTTATTTCTTACTAGTTCTTTAGTTATTTTCACCGTTAATCATTTAATTGTGTCCTTCTGTTGAGAGCTACCTAGCTTCTTAGACTTGTCAATCAGTGATTTGGAATGCTGTTTGAAATAATAAGTTCTTTAATTGGTAGGTGTACAAGAATCCTGGAACAGAGGTGGTCAGAAAGTCAAAAGATACCATTATTGAATATAACCACTAGTTATCTGGTTCCCAGAACCAACTTTCCCATAAAAATTAAATAAAGGAAGATAGTGAGCTCTCCTGACACCTACAGAGCTTCCAACATATAGGGTTAATAATACTATAAAATATGCTTTATGGATAAATCCTTTCTGCCCATTTCAGGAAAAAGAATTTAGAAGACTGTATGTAAATGCATCATCTGGTGACATTTACCCTAATAGTATAATTAAGACAGAACTAAATTAAGAGCACTCCTAATGGGCTTTTTCCATGTCACTTATTATTTATATATCACTGCCAGCTCCATCTTTCTTCATATTTCACATTTATATTTTGGAAGCATTGGAACACACTCTGCTAGGCTTTGTATACATATATCATGATAAAAATATCATTCTCAAGTAATTTGTAATCTAAAAGAAAACATGTTTTCTTACTCTGTCCTCACAATCTCCAGATTAAGGATACCGTCTTGCTTCCCTGAAATGCGTGCTTATGCCACTGACTTCACTACATCAAAGGAAGACTAGACATGTAGATATGCAGTGATAAGGGACCTGGAAATGCTTTTACAGATAAACAATGTCAGTAGTCCAAGCCCCAGCCATCTTTGGTTATTATCTTGCAGTGCCTGGTGAATTGCAGATGGGAGTAAGGGCTAGGGGAACTGAGACCTAAATAGTTTCAGGGTTTTTAATCTCTGCTCATCTGGAATCCTTAGACATTTTCATCGCTTTTCTCAAGACTTTTCTATTCCTGCCATGTCAAATTGACCAAAATGGAACATAGTATTCAAGGTGAGAGTGCAGTATACCACTGATTTATCATTCTTCCATTTATGACGGCTAGTACAAATCAAAAAGTTACAATCATGAAGTAAGTTTGCAGCTTTCAGTTCCTGGAGGATGCTACTACAAATATGGTCTGTAAGAATCCAAATAAGAAAAGAAAAAAAGAACATGCCACGTAATGGATATTTAGTAGATTGGGGGTATTTTGAATTATCTTCAGACAGGTTTTTTTCAGCAGATAAATCAATATTCAGCCTCTTCTTTTGTCAGGTTGTGATGGTGGTATGAAAAAAATAAGCTTTTGTTTACATCTGAAGATTAGAAGCGGCACGGTGTTAGAATATTCAGTGGAAGCCCTGTCATAGATAAGATGTCAAGGAGAGCTCCAGGAACTACAACAATGCTTTAAAAAGATAAATAAATATGCAGTGTTATCTTCTAAGTTGAAGCCTCATACAACTTCACTTTTAAATAAGCATGTCCAGAACCCTTTTTGTTCTATCCACATCTTTACACATTTGTAAATGTTCTCTTACAAGACAAACCAACAGACAATGGAATAGATTACCTACAGAAATAGCCACCATGCCACTGGGATATTCAAGACCCAAGTGGCGAAAACAACCATGAGCATGGGCTGTAAAAAATAACTTTGTGGCAGCCAGGACACAAGTGGAATTCTTGGTTAACTTCAGTTTTTCTGTCTTTGCCGTTCCCCAGATGACTGACTCTGGACTCAGACTGCAAGAAATTTTTTGCTAGATCTCATCAGCATCTGAGGAAAACAGTATCTTCTGCATTTTTGAGGAAGATCTCATATTTCTTGCTGCCTGCCTGGTGTCTTGGGAAACTTGTTCAGTGCATTTTATGCGGTTGGTCCCCAGACCTCGGTAGCCCAGCAGAGCTGGAGGCAATGGACTACTTTTTGTAAAATGGTCTGCAGTAAAAATGAACCAACAATCGTGGATAAGAATTCAGCCTGGTAGAATATTCTGGGGACTATTTCTATATACACATCCTATTCTTACTTTACACCTCCACTTTTGGCTATTGTCAGGTGCAGCTTGCTGGCCTAAAGTAACTTAGGTTTAAGTTAGCACAACCGCATTTTTGTGTAGGTCTAGTCTGAAAATATAGTGATAAAAAAACAGTGAATACATTTCCAGTTCTTTCTTCCTCTGGGCATATTGTATGTAAATTCAAACATGGGCTGCACTCTCAGAATACCCTGTCCTCTCCCTCCCCTCTCCCTCAAAAAAGTAAAAAATCAAGTAACAAACCAAAACCCAAAACCACCTAAGGTGCTTAAGCACTCAAATACCATTGGAGAACTAACACACTTCATGAACATTGGTATTTCTTATCTTGCAGGAATTAAAAACCTCAATCATATCACAGTAGAACAATTTCCCGTGCATCAGTGAGACACTAACATAATCCCTTTGTATTGACAGAATATCCCTGGTTTCCTAACTGATCAGTGTAAATACAGCTGTCATTAGAAAACATTTTCATATCACCATGCAACTTCATATATTACAGGCTATTAGAGATGTGCACATATTAATGTAGTGGAAAAATGTTCTAACAAGCCACAATAGACATGGAAAGAATCCTCAAGGACATGCTCATCCTTTTACTGTGGACTGGGAGACCAGACAGCATTTAGCTTCTTCCCACTTGCTGAGCTTCTTCTGAGCTGGTCCCATAGGTGCCAGAACTCATTCTCTGGGACAGAATACATCCGCTGTGCTGGTAATAAGTATAGCCACGTCTATTGGATCAAATTAAAAGTCACACAAACCTTCCTTGACTTCTATACAGATATTAAAAAAACAGTTCCTGCCCAAAAGTGTTTCTAATAGAAGGGGCATATGAGAGTCAGCAAAAGCAGCAGAAAGGGAAAACTGGCAAACAGTACTGGTTACTGTAGTCACAGAAGCTGCCTAACACTTTGAAATGTCTCAGGGTTTGAAAGTGGTACTACTTTTATATCAAAATAAAGGAATTAAATACCTGTATCACAATGAAAAATCCTATTAAAGAGAAAGTGCTGTGTTTCTTAGTGAAAAAGAGGTTTTCTCCACCCTTCTCTATATTCACTTTAAAAGTATTCAAAGAAATCATGGCTAACACATCCTTATTATTTAATCAAAACTGCTTCCTATGATTTTTATTGAAATAAACAACTGATTTTGTTATCTATGTGACCTCCAAGACACATATTACAGCTTGTCCCTTGCTGTGTCTGTGGTATCAACAGAAAGGAATAATTCAGACATCTGCCCTTGCCACTGTATTTTTATCACCACTTAAGTCATCTTTGGCTATGTTTTCTTCTCTGTCTCATACAGAATCTTGCCTTTTCTTAATGGTTGCTTTCTACAGTCAGAAAACAAATTGTCCAAGAATAGAGTACTCAGAATTAGCACGAGTGTTAAACATTAACATGTAGGCTGTGTTCTTTTGCTTTTCTTTTTTGTCCAATCAAGTAATTGCTTCTTTGTTTATTTAACTGTAAAATCAGGAAAAAAAACCTCAAAACTACAAAACAAAAACCAAAACCAAAAACAGGTGACAAAGAGGAAATTTGGACACTATGTCATGCAAAATGCAACTTTATGGGAAGTATGTTACATATATAAAGGGGTCAGACACATTTCACATTTGGCAATGTGAAAAACACTACTAAACGCAACTCTCTTCACCCACATCACATTTATTGTTCAATCACCATGCTGCATATTTTACAAAGTGCTTAAGTATTTTGTCAATTTGGAGCACATGGAGCTAAGTGCGTGCTTCAGCACGACATAAGTTTCAAAACACAGAGCCAGTCATTTGGGGGCAAAAAAATGGGGGAAAAAAGGGAAAAACCTCTTTCACACCTCATTAGACTTGCCCCCTAAAATATGTTTTGCGCTCTGATTAGGTTTACAAGACTTGAGTCATTTGAACTGAGGTGTTTGTTTCTGGATGATATGTTGTCATTTTTTCTTCATTCCACAGCACTCTGGATTTGGGAAGGGATAATAAAAAATGCTACTTACTTCATTCAGAGAAGTCATGGAGTGTCTGGCCCTAAGTGCTCTTTGAAATTTGGGGCAAAAATTCTGTATTGTGAAGTTATTCCCTGCATTTTATGGGATGAAGATATATGCGTGGTAAAATAGTACATTTGGTTGACCTTTCAAGTTTAACTGAACTAGTCTGAGGTTTCAAGGTAATTTGATATTTGGTTTGGTTTTTTTTTTTTACTTTTTTAAAAATTACAGAAAATCATACCTAAAATAAGGTTAAAGAAGGATAAATACTACACGAACTGACACTGTTACTCAGACTTTCAGTAATTTAGCAGCTCAGAAAAAATCTTATCTAAATCACATTCTTGCTTTTTGTTTCAGTTTGGTCAGTTGACTCAAACAATCTGTGGACAAGTGAAGCAGTAGAGAGATATGGCCACTACCTCAATGCAACTGATCCTTATATGGTACATAAGAAGATAAAGTATCTTTCCTGTATTCTTCACCTTCTAAGTTAAAACACAGCAGAGATAAAGAGAGATATAACCCACATGCTTGGACCTTTGATAGAAACCACAAGGGAAGCAGAAAAAGACAAATATCCCCATAATGACAGACTTCCTGATAGCACAAATCCAACTAATTTATTTTCCAATATAGCCAGCAAAAAAGACTGAGTTTGTGGAGAGGCTGGGGGGAGGAGAGGAAGCAGGCATAAGAAATGGGGAGAAGTAAGGAACATTTAATTATGAGGTTTTTTTTTTCAAGGTAACTCTGTATTTTGACCTAATGAAATACTTCATCATGATGGGCTTCAGATGTGTTTTGTAGTTCCCCACAGAAGTTCGCTCTTTACTGCCATGGTAGAACCAAGAATCTGAGCTCAAAGAATATTTTGGGTTCTTTACATGAAACCTATGGAGCATTCTAGAAAGGTTATGTATTAATTTTGTTTAAAAGCCTACTCAAGTGGCTCACATTCATGTCTCTAAATGTATGTATATTGTGGCATCGTTTCCACTTGGGCAATGCATTAGTAATGCCATTGATCACCTAGGTACCTTCTTTACCTACTCCATGAAATGAACAAGGCAAGAAGTAAAGAAGCAGAGAGGAGGTCCTCCGGTTTGAAATGGCGAAGTAAAGATTATACTTCAATAACAAAACTTCATATTCAGAACAGACATTATCTGATTTCCTAATATATATGGGGCTGAGTGGAGCAGATTGTCCATCCAACTATTAGAAGTATGTAATGGCTTAGGGTAGTAGGTTTTTTGTTAGGTTTTGTTTATTTGTTTGTCTATTTTTAGTTTAGGTACTTTACAGCTGGATAATTCACTTAATGTCTTAGCTGTAAAACAGTGACACTGACTTCCACATAAGGATTTTGAGATATCCTAATGAAACACATTTTATCAGGAATATCTATTATCCTGTCTTGAGGATACACTCAGATTCACACAGGGGCTTAGGCACCATAGTGCTCTTTATTGTAGCCCCGAATATTTAAGTCCTGGGCCATCACAGCTGTAACAGCTATTTTCTTTGTCCTGTGGCACCATGGGAGTGGTAAGGGGAGATGGGAGATGGAGTGGACATTGGGAGGAGTGTGGGCTTCAGACCAGGAACCACAAAGAAGAACAGAAGACCAGTATCTTAGTGATAAGGCACTCATATGGTACAAAGATGCTTTTCATCCTTGTCCTGTCTCATTTTATAATTGTGAGTTTAAAATACAAGTAAAATCATTGCAATTTAGAGCTCTGCACCCTCACTTAAAAGTTCGCATAATAAACTTAAGAGTAATGATTACACAATTTCTTTTAACAGTGGCTTGCAAAATGATCGGTTTTATTACAGATAATTGAGAGTACACCCATACCCACCTCCAGCATCTAAAACCTTGCAACTAAGGAGCAATTTTTAAGTTTCTCTTTGAAAAAGGTGAAAATCTATCTCAAATCTCCCTGAACAAGTGAGAAACTGTGGATTCGAAAAGTATTCTCCTCGGCATACTTCCTTCTAGTTATGTCATCTGAAGCACTTGGTCTGTCTACTCTTTAAATCCCAGAACGGTTTATAAGTGATAGAGAGAGCAAAGAATGGACTGAGACAAGGTTGGGAATGATGTTGAGAGTTAAAGAAAGGCTAATGAATGTGACTAGAGGAAGCTAAGAGTTAGGAAGCGACTGGAGCGGAGTGCAAAGACTTTAGTGTATCTGGCATTGTAAAGAAAGTGAGAATGTCCTGCAGTGTTTCATGTTCATTGTGTCTAAATCAGTTTCACCACCTCTCTATGTGCTGTTTGTACGCAGACAAATGGGTGAAAGCCTTTTCCCCACAGAAGAAATCAGATTATATAAACAATTGCCTGGATGGCCTATCAAAAATCTAACAACTTTGTAAGGAAAACCAGTTTTTAGGAACATTAGTAAACAGAAAATGTTAAAATTAATTATGAAAACACATCAGAAGAAAGGAAAGTCAAAAAAGGCTGCTTCTAAACCACCTAAACTGTGGTTTAGATTACTGGGTTAAAGAAGTTATGCCTTCTGTTTTTTCTGTATAAAATATTTTATATGTTTTATATTCTGCTGACCTAGAAAAGTTAGTTTGTTGCTTACTGTTTCTTACCTGGACTAAGTCTTTTGCACAGACTATGTCTTAAGCCCATGTAAGGAAGCCACGCAGTTGAAGCAGGGTGCTGTGACTTTACAGCTTCAAAGTTGAAGGAATTGGGGATGTTGTCCCCTGCGTAGTAGCTGTGCCAGAGGCAAGCTTTGAGGAGTACTAAAGGACACAACAGAAAGGAAAAAAAAAAAAAAAAAAAGGGAAAAAAAAGAAAGAAAACTTCAAAGACTTTTCAAGAAATGAGCTGATAAATATTTTGCTGTCTTCTTTTACAAGGCCTCATTTGTTCCCAGTTTAGCTAGGTCTAAGTCCACACATTTCTAGTACCAGTGACCCTGGATGTTGCCATAAGAGTTTTTCAAACTGAATTTTCCAACTGATTCTAGTGATAATCCACCATTGTGTAAATTCCTGCTAAGTGTGTGGCAAACTTTAGTGTCTGCACATTCCAGATTGATAATGTCACCCAACTTCTTGCTGAATAGCACTTATGTGGGAGTAGAACATAAGCAAAAGAAAGAAAAAATAGTTCCCTGCTGCTCAGAAAGCACGGTCTTGTGATTAAGACACTGCTTTCAGTCATAGAAATTATATGTTTAATTGCCAGATCGTCAACAAATTTACTTATATGCAAATCACTTCCTCTCTTTCTGCTTCACTTTCCAATCTGTAAGTTCAGGATTTACTGCTACCTCTGTTGTAACTAATGCTATTTAAATCAAAGTCTGTTCAGTGAAGTGCTGATCAAAACACCAGCCTGGGTTCACACCTTGGTCTGCCACAAAATACTGGTGACACCCCGAACATGTCACTTAGCCTGTTTTTTAGCTTGATTTTCATCTCCCTGATGTGAACCATAAGCTGTATCTTCTCTCTGGGGTGTATGTTCGGTAATATTTTCAGTGAGCTTCTGTGATGGTTTTTCAAACAGCATTATTACCTAGATAGATTTTGGATGAAACTGGTGCAGCACATAAGGTATTTCTATTGTTTAGACAAGTTATCTTTGTCATGCTGAAAGAAAAGAAGAAAATGAGAGGGAAAATGAAACCTACACCTCACTAAATAACTGCCATTAGGGATTTTATAGTTGGTGTTTCTTCTCTAAAAATGATTGGGATGTTGGTCTTATAATCCTTCATGTAATTTTCATGATAAGTGCTTGACTTTTCTAGTTAGCTTGAGTCTGCCTCAGGTGAGAGATGTGCATCATATGTTTTATGCATATTGCTGGTTGAATACTGGTGCTGAATGCTTTTCACATTTCCTGTATGATTTGAAGGCTCTATCTGAATCCTGACCTGCCATTGCTACTTTTGTCTTTTATTTCTCCTTTTAGCAGCATTCATAGTTTTTTTTCCTTTTTTTTTTTTTTTATTTGGCTGGTTTTTATTTTTCTTTCTCTCTCCTCCTTCCCCCGCCCCCCTCTTCTATTACAGCAATAAAACTGAAAAATTATTTTATTGTATATATACACAATTTCTTTTGAAACTTTTTCACTCATGACTGACTAATCACTACTAAGGGATATGGGAACCAGTCTCAATAATGTGGTTTAAGAAGGGTATAAAACTAGAGCAGAACAAAGAAAGAAATATTCACTGCAGCACAATATGGTGTTAAGGTCTCTCTAGTATTTTAGTGCTGACAATATTTCCTTTGCTAGCATGGTTATAACTGCATTTCACACACATGCAAGCGCACACAGTCACATTTTACCACCTCTTGTTTCTCAGGACCATGATCCCACTAATCTTCAAGTATTTCCCTATGTCAGTGGAGGTAAGGTTTCTTAGCCAATAGCTGGACAATGCGCTTCAGGGGTCCTTAATGAGGTCCTGCAGACTGTACACCTATGGGCATCTGAAGTGCGCTGGTGGTCTTTGGGAACACATTATCTGGTTCAAATCTGGAACGGGAACAGCAGAACATTCAGTGATGAAGCAGACTCCTAATTTGAACTGAAATGTTAATGTAGACAACCTTCAGTTCATCTTGGAATTCATCTGTTTGCTTTTAGATAAGTACTGTCTGGATCTGCAATGGTATTTTAGCATTGCACTTCTATTTGGATCCTAAATACACATCAGTTTCCATGGGAGTTACAACAGATTTTTATGGCTCTTAGATAACAGCCATTATTTCACTTTGCTTATTTTCTTGTCTTTCTTGTCATGTCGAAGTTCAAATCCTCTGTTTTCTCCACAGGGATAAAGAAAGTCCTTCCTCCTGGAAATCAGTTTTCTGGCAAACTTTGACATGTATTTTGTTTGCATACAGCCATACAAAGAAATATAATACAGATTCTTTTCTGGGAAAAAAAAAAATATCTGAATCCCCAACATCTCTTTATATCATCACATTTCTTAATTCTATAATTGGTCTATTTTTTACTCTTTTAAAAATTCTCCTTTCCTTTCTTCTTTCCTTGCCTTTCCTTGCCTTTCTTTGTCTTTCTTTGCCTTTCCTTGCCTTTCTTTGTCTTGCCTTGCCTTGCCTTGCCTTCTTTCCTCTCCTTGTTTTGTTGGTTTTGGTTTTTTCCCTTCTGAACACTGCATCCAATCAAGTAACACCCTTTGAAGCCTCTGGACTGCAAATCCACAAACACAATCCTCCTGTCCTTGCTTTATCTGCTACTTCAGCACTTGAAGTGAAGGTCCACCAAACTTTCAGTCTTGGCAGTGGCAGCCCAGTGAGATGGAGTCACATCTGCCCCTCTCTCTGATGGCGCTGGAAAGCTCTCCATGCAGGTTCCTGAGACACATAGGAGTGTCTAAACCTCAATGCCTGGCTTTTGTAATGACTGCTGCAGAAGGTGGTTTTAACCTGCAGTTTGAGAGCAGTTCTTGCAGATGCCAACTAGCCCATCCTACGCAATTCAGCAGAGGCTCCTTCTGTATCTATTCTGCTATTGTTTTGTTTCTTTTTATGGCTGCATGTTTCTCTGCAGGTAGCTCAGTGATTAGCGAAGCAACTGACTCTGCCTTTTTCAGCTCATCTCAGGGTTCCAGGCAAAACAAGCCCATGTGAAGCAGAGCCCGACACTCGCAATAATTCTCCATATGTTGATTTTCACACCAGCCTTTGGTGGCTGCACCTCATTATTTGATTTTCTCTGTATCAGTTTTCTTTGTGTAAGTGCATGCCTGTGTGTTTCTGACGTGTGGCTTTTCTTTTCATTCTAGTTTGAAGTCACTCTGACCTAAATAGAGGAAAGTGTGGGTGGCACTTTAGTTGTAGATGCCACTTCAAAGACACGGAATGTTACAATCTGCAAATAAGTAAGGGAGGGGAGGTGGGGAGAAGACATCAGTGTGCATTCAGGGATGTCGCTTGTGACAAGACTAACAACAGAGAAACCCCAGAGTCTCTGATTTCTATGGGTATTACACCCCACATGTCTCTGGAGCTTGGAGGGTGGATTTTTAAAGGACGCATTTGCATATCACTAGATCTAATGCAGTTAAGTTTATGATTTAACAAAACCGAGCTGAAAGGGAAATACCACAGAAAGAAAATATATGATCCTTCTTAATTAAATAAAGGATCCCAGCTTCCCAGAGACCTTTGAATTACACAGAAAAAAAAAAAAAGAAACCAAAAAAAGAAGTATTCTTATGAATCATGATCAAATACATTTAAACCCAAAGTGTGAATTACTGGGAACAGATAATTACAGTAAGCAGACAATATAGCTTTTACCATAAGATTCAACTTACCATAAGATTCAACTCTGCATGTAAAGAGGAAGCACTCTTGGGATTTGCAGATGCGTATGGTTAAGAATGACAATTATTTACTTTAACCTGTTACTGCTGTTGTGTGTAAGTAAGTCTGTCACTCAGCCCACATCTGGTTACTGTGCACTGTAAGCAGTGGATTCTGACTTTCTGTATGCTTAAAGCTAAACAGGCAAAATACAAAAAAATAGATATGCCTGTGGGCATGTTGTGGCTTAGAATGGACTGCAAAGCTCTCCACAGCTTCCTAGTTGTGAGTCCAATTTATCATAGAAAGTTAACTTTCACATTTCCACCTTCTCTACAAACTCCTTTGGGAGCACCAGGCACTATTTGCCTTTCAGTTCATGCTTTCGAGCCACTTTCTTCGAGAATTTTTTTCACTTTATAAATCACTCGATGAGAAATTATTCTTCGGGAAATTAATATTGAGAACACATTTTAGAAGCCAGAATTGTAAAACTAACACTGAGAAATGTGCTGGTTTACTGGGAGAGAAAGGGAGCAGCAGCCTCCATGGCTGGGAAAAAAGAGCGAAGTCCGAAGCCCACCCATCCATGGTAACGCATTGGGCTGTAGCCCTTCAGGCATGCCACTTTGTATAGCCAACGTTATGGCAGACCGAGTGATGCAACGCAGCTGACCTCACGATTAGCTATGTGAGACTCCATTTCAAGGCCAAGGCAGTAAATGATGAGTAAATCTATCTCTTGAGTATTTCTTCCAACTTACTTTATCGCTGAGCTAGAAAATGCAGCGCAACAGGTTCTACACTTGTGTGGCTAACTTTTCACTCTACAACTTAACTATGCAATCTAGACCTTATTAATTCTGGTTTTATACTGAGATATTCAATCTCATATATTTTTATGTATATATAAGATATGATAATGTAAGCAAACTATCATTAAATAAGGTAGTGTTTGAATTTACAATATACCTGATGATAAGTGCTCATGTATGATCTTTTAGTAATAGGGAGAAACTCTCTCACACTCAGGAGAGAAATGTAAGTTATACGATGGCTGTAACAGAACAAGAACACATATTTGGGTGGATGCCCATCTACACCGTACTTTACCTTGTACTATCTTGTTTGTCTTTCCCTAAACACTAAAATAAAAGGGAAATAAATGTAGGTAATTTAGGCATCATAAAGACAGTAAAGCAGAATTACATAAAGTCTAGCAGTTAAGGCATTCTCATGAGTTGCGGAAAGTGTGAGTTGGAGCTGCCTGACATGAAGGAGGGACATGTGTGTAAAACACAAAGGGAAAACTAGATGCTGTTGTCAGCACTATGTACTCCCCTACTGCATTTCTGAACAGAAGTGGCTGCCTTCTGCACAAAATCCAGCACTGTCCATGCGCACTGGGCTCCCTGCGAGACACAGGTAAAAGGATACCCAGAAAGGCAATTCTAAGAAGACTCAGGTGAAAACAGCTGCTAGACTGCTTGCCTGTGTCAAGATGATGGCTTTGGGTATGTGCCGTAATGGAGTTTTAAGGAGCTCTGTAAGTCTTGCAGCAAAAAAAGAGAGATGCCTGTGAATGCTGAGATACCTCAGGTTAAGGGTTTGTGAGTCATTATTGCTGAGTTAGGTGCTTAAACTGTGTCTTAAGTTAAGGTTTTCAGTCTAGGTCATTACAGGAATGAGCCTTACAGGCTCTGCTCTTTTCCGCTGAATAAAAATTCTCAAATACCTATGCCTTTTTGATATTCTCTTACGTATCCCTTACTCTTTGCATAGCATCTCTTTAGGCTAAGAAAATAACAGAGACAACTACAATGAAAGTTCCCTGCATTTGAATTTTACAGGTGGTAAAGAAGGCAACATTAATTTCCCTTCATATTCCTAATGGCTTCAGAATTGTTTATTTCCTACCAAAACTACTAACTCTCCTGCCACTGTCACTGACATTGCAAACCACTGCTCATGCAAAAAGCAATATGCTACTCAAATGCATTGTTACTGAATGCTATTGTCCAACATAGAGGCAAAGCTGACAGCAATACTGGTTGTCTATAGAGCAAACTCAGCAGCCAACGGGGAGTGAGATTGATGTCTCTGCACCAGGAAGCTTTGGCCAGCTGAGTGTTTTGCAATATGACAAGACCTCAGCAGCAGCTGCTTGAGTTACTCTGTAGAAAGGCTTGCGTTTCACAAACAATTTTGGTGGCATAATGGACTCCCTCCTGCTGTGATTAGACAGCAAATTATTCCATTAGATGGAATTAGATTATTATTGTTATTTATTATTTACTAAGTGCCAACTGCACTCAGTAATATTCATATCTATTAAGCAGGGAGGAAGGAGTTACTTTAGCACATATACAAACAACAAGGTAGGTGCATACAGACATTACAGGTACATGGTCATTTGTTCATAAGGGAGAGGGTCAGGATGCTCTTGCAGAGGTCATTGCGGAAATGTCTGCTAAATGTAAGCTTACATAAAATACACTGTAAGGAGAAATACTGTCCTAATATATAAACAAGAGAGAAAAACTATTTCAACGTTAAAAGGCATAGGGAGGGAAAAAAGATTCTTGGAGATGTTTTCTGTAAGAACAAAGAGAATGATGCAGAGGAACATGCACCTGAAAAGGATGATTCTACTGAGCTCGAGGGGTCTTACACATTAAAATTGGTTGTGGGTGATATTGCTCATTCTGTGATCAGGCATCCTGGAGCAAAGTGGGGAAAAAATTTCTACTGAACCCTAACACTCCCAGTTTGTGTTAGGGTGAAAGGCTGCACAAACGAAAGGGACAGGCCTTGTCTCATGAGAAAGCCCAGGAATATTTTACAGAGTCATTTTTCTCTCTTCTTGGTCTATTGGTATATTAAGTTCTTTGAAACTGGAACTGAATTTAGGGACTCAGAATTTCTTAAGCCTCTTGTCCTGTTTTGAAAGTCTCTGTAGACCAAAACAAGACAGTTAATTACCAAAAGCACCATTTTTATGCTTTTAAGCAGCAAAAGGTTGAGATACAGAGAGAATTCCACAAAAAATATTTTTTAAAAAAGCTTCTTATTGAAATAGTTTTATTAAGCCACTCGCATCTTTTTATCTGATTTTTTTCTTTTTTGTTTTCTTTCTTCCTTTTTTTTTTTTTTTTGTTCTGAGTTAATTATACAGTGCTACGTCTACCCATCCTTTCAGGATGGCTATACATTCTTTGAGTCTTTAAGTCCATGTATTCCATATGATTCATTCCATATTCTGCATGGGTCACGTATTTAAATGTCCTTCCTGAAACTCTTCCCTTTCTTCACCCTGAACCTTTTTCCTTTTTCCCCTCCCAGCTTTCCGATTCCAGTTACTCATGCAGTTTTAAGGATTACAGCCTCATTTTATTTAATGGAGTGTGCACAGCTATATTTCATTATTGCCAGAAAAATCCATATGCCACATTTTTAAAAATAAATCCCCACTAGAAAAGTTGGAAACCTTACAGACTTTGATTGAGTTGCCCCAGGTCAAACTGAACATCTGGGAAAGAACTTCTGCCTAGGAAATGGTTGTGCATCCTTGAATACTCCAGTGGCCTCACTCTTGGAATAGGCTTACGTGAAGCTGTGTGTAAAATACAGGGATGTCGTTAAATATTTCCATATGTAGAGCACTACTTTTCTCCTACACTGTTCTGGCAGCCCACTAGTGTACATATGCCATTGTGGTACTGGTTTAGTATTAATACACTTATCAATAGAAGATGGTCAAATAGTGTTTGCCAGATATGTAATTTTGTAAATACTGGCTTTTCCCCCTTCCTTTTGGCATTGCAAACTATTCACAAATCAATTGTTAATCTATTCAGTGTGTAAGGATAAGGGTCTGAGCCAAAAACCTTTTGAAGTCAATGAAAAAATTTCCATGGACTTCAAAGAGCTCTGGATCAGCCCCTAACAGAATAAGATCACAAACAAACACATAGTAGACTCTCGAGTTACACATAAAGCAGTTTGCATATCTTTAGACACAGTAAACGCATCGCTGTCATAGCAATTAAAAGCTCACATCCAAAATCTGAATCTTAAAATAGTCAGTTAGAGAGATCATCTTATTTTCATTCTGGGGAAGAAACGTAAATCTAGATAGGGAGCAAATGAACTGATAACACATACCAGACATTTTATGTTCTTTACAGGACTGTATATGAAGGATCTAATAAAAGGAAGACTTTGAATAATTACAGTATACAATGTCATGCAGGTTCATTTGAATGTTTCATCATTCTTTAGGTTTTGAAATGTTATATTATAAAGTTTTGAAATATTATAAGGTTTTGGAAAGAGTCTTGTATTTGTCAAATATTCTTTTTTCTCTCTTATGAATAACATGATATATTTAACTCACCTTGCTCTCTTTTCAATATTTTAGATATATGAAATTAGTTTAAAATACTGTCTTAAGACTCCTTCTTCTTAGTATTCCTGCTGTCTCAAAATATTTTATCTCATCTCATGTAAAACCTCAATATTACTGTGTAGAATTCATCCACTGTTGCAGATTCCCTATAGAATTCTAAAACTCCAGGATTTGGAACATATAGTAATTTTTATCCAGAAGAATCTCAAAATACTTCTTTTTATGCTTTACATTTAAAATAGATACTAATATGGGTTCTTTCATTACCAGAAAGCCACTGGTAAAAAAACCCTACCTTTCCCTGGAAAAATGCTGGAAAATACTGCAGCTGTATAAATGGAGGGAGTAGTATCCCTTCCGTCTTGCTATCTAGGAGTTAGGCACGTGTGTAGCTATGGGAGAGTGAAGACAGAAGTGGGCACAGAGATAGCTGGGCAGAGGAGAAATATTCAAGCAGGTATTTCCAGAAGATGATTTGTCCCACACAAAGCCAAGTGCCTTTTAGAAGTGTGGTAAATTTTTGTCTGAACCTCAGTATTTGCCTAGCATGGCTCTCAACTGACTGAAAACAATCAGTTTAGTTTCATCACCCAGTTTTAAAACAGTGTGAGTTGAAACATACTGGCACGGAGTACAGGATGAGAAAACTGGTAACAGTAGTAAGCAATATTGGCTTCTAATACCAACAGTGCCGGCAGATGCCACATCCCCAGCTGGGATACACATATATATATATATCTACATCTATACAGGTGCATATGTTTATGAATTTTTGTGCATATATACATTCCATATTTTCTGAGTCAAAAGGCAATATGAAAACATGCAAGAAATGAAGGCATCTTCCAAAATTAAACTTCTTCAGAACGTGAAAAGAAATGAGCTGATAAAAGAAAACGTCGTGGCACTGCAGACATCTGAACTGTAATCTACCAGCTCATGTCTGATCACACATCTTGGAAAGAAGACTTATACATGGGCATACATAAATCTCTAGGACAGGGTTCAGAGAGGGATGTTTTATGTAACAGAGGTAGCAGCACAGAACCTTAAACTTTATGAAGGGGTGCCTATGCACCAAAACACTTAAGTACTGGCTTACTTAGAAATATATGTGCAAACATTTTAAATGCAAAAGTTTCAAGGTTCTTTCTGTATGAACATGAATGTTTTATTGAGACTTCCTTGAAAGCACACGATTAAAGTTTAGCATGTGTTTAACCTTTACCAAGAAACAATAGTAACAGAAATTCAAGTTTGAAATATTTAATATTAGAAGCTGGCTTATTTAAATTTTTCACTCTTTTTTTTTTTTTCAAATCAAGTTGAGGGAAAAAAAAACGAAAGAAAGGGAAAGATTTGTGCTGTAACGTTTCTTCTCCATTTTAGTTAATTTCAGACTGATTTTACTTTTGTTTCTCATATTCTTTCTCCTTCATTATTTCCCCCCTCTTCCTCCATCCTAGGAAAAAAGACTAAGTGGAATAGAAAAAAGAAGGGAAGGGGAAAGAAAAAGCTTAAAATTTGGAGCAAAAAGGGACAATTTTTATAAATGAAAATTGCTAATATATGTAAATGAAGAAAAATTAAAATTCAGAAAATGTTTCTTGTTGGAAAATATTTTATCTTGTTTTTCCAAACTCTGTCCAGTGACTTCCCCTAATGCAACACCAGTTTCAACTACCATTACATATTTTGTTGTCTGTAACATCCAAGACTGTTTGAATCAGTGAACATTCAGTGAAATGCAAAGTACATTTTTGATATGAGAAAGATGTGCTTAGAGCAAGGTTTTGTTAAAATGTTCTTAGTTTCTAGCACTCTGCTAATCATAGTCTTAGACTGAGAGAGGAAAAAACCTTTCCATTTGCTAAAATAAACATTGACTTAATTTCCCTTGTTAAATTTAGGCCATTCCCCACTCTAAAACTTCTCATTGATTTTACATTCACTCCTCTGATGTAAAATCATCAGCTACTGATTTTACATCTGTCTTTTAGCTGCTGCTGCTGAGCTAACCTCAGCTACTGGCATATTGTACCAAATTAGTATTTCTCCCGCTATGGCAGCTGCTGATAGAATTGAGACAGGCTGATATGACACCTCCAGCCTCCTCGCGACTGCAGACACTGCAAAGAAGCAAATGTTGAACAACAGTTGCAAAACATTAGCGCAAAATATCACTGTACCACAAGCAGGGGGAGATGATACTTCTTTGACTGCATTTTCTTGTGTGTCTTGTCTCTGGTACCTTAATGCAAAGTCATTAAATAAAATGTAAACCTCCTGGGTGAGATTCATCTGCCCAAATGTAGCTGTTGACATCTGAGCCAGTCACTTGAGTCTCTGTAATCGATGGAGAACCAAGCACGTTTAAGGCACAATTCATCTAATCCTAAGGTGCAAGTCAAAAAATAGGTCATTGAATTGTGCCCTAAATGTTCCTATTTCTCTTTATTAATGGAAAGAGAGACTGAAGTATGGAGTCCTTTACATTTCTACTCTGCAGATACTTAACACAAGGTGAAATGATTCCCAGCCCTAGGCCTGGAAAGGGCTCAGCTAAGGTGAAAGCTGATGAATAATTAAAGCTCATTGCAATACTAGATCCTCAGAGACAAAGAACTCTGAATGAGAGAGGATGATCATCCAAAGCAACAACATAAGGCTTGTGTGGATTGTGCTGTGGTGTTATAAGTTATGAGCAATGGTTTCCCACAGTAGGTTCCAGAGGTGGCAAATGAAACTAGTGTTAGAGGTACTGCCTGAGCATCCAGAGAAACTTGTTCACTTGAAGAGATCTGAAGCTCCTGAGCTTCTAAATGAGTAGATACTATTATTACAGATTTTGGGAAGGTAGATAGCTTGCCAAGACTATCTAGGATTTTTCTTTTTAATGGTTATATATTTACAGAAAGAATGTTTTTTAATGTTCCAAGCAGATGCCGGAGAATTAATTGGAGAAAAATAAACCATGTGAATGTATCTTTGGTTTGTTTTTTTTTTTTCCTTTTTAACACATTCTGAATCATTAGAAAAACACATTTCATCTACTCTTATGATTGCCACAGACCCAGATAAAACTGGGTATGTCTCTTACAATTTTCTCTCTGTGCCATGAAAGGTAGAGTAAATGTGGACATTTGACTGTGAGTATCATCTGGTGCAATTAATCTCCTTTCCTTCTTATCTATCCTCTGAAACAATCTCTCTAAGAAATGGTGCTTTCTGAAATTAAAGGTAAAATTTATTATTCTAGTGCATATATATAGGTATTACAAATACTTATTTAAAATATTTTTGATATAAAAATCCTTTCTTTCTTATATGCATGAATGAAACCCATCACATTTCAACAGGCCAAGTAAAGATTTATCTCCTCTCCCTGAAACTTTGATTTCTTATGCTTTCCATTATTTGGATTACTTTTCATAAAGGATAGAAATGTTAAAATGTGAAGAAAGAGAAAAGAGAAGAAAATGGGTGAGATGCTTTCCATTCTGTTTAATGACATGAGTTTAAAAAAAAACCAACAAAACAAAGCCAATCCTGTGAAGATGTTAACTGCTTCTGTAGAGGGATGAGAAAAATGCAGGGAATCATCAGCTGAATTCCCCTATTAAGGAAGACAGATTTTCTTTTTTTTTCCAGTTCTGCTAACTCTATACAAGCTGCAAGTTGTGCATCTGAGCTGAAAGAACATGATCAGCGGCATGTGCTAACCAACCCTGACACTAAGATATTTAGGGCAGCTGTCAAGCAACACAACTTTCTTTTATGCCTCTTTTCAGAATCAATTAACAGAAGAAGAGCCTTTAATACACATGTTCTTGCCAAGATGAACTTGGAATGAATCTTACTCTCCTCCCTACTACTGCCTGGTCCCACCAAACCTGCAGAGGAGGTAAATGAGCAAGCACTTCTCAAAATATCCACCTCCTGTTATCAATGCTTGTAAATCAGGAGTTACAAGAGGTGAAACATACAGCAGGTCTTTAAGTGCAAGAAAAGAAGTTAGCCATTTTGGAAATACCTGACTTCAGAAATTCATGCAAGTAGCTGTTTCTGTTGATTGTACTGAAAATAGAGGTACTTGAAGTTTTAATTTCATTTGTTCTAGTTGCATTCATAATGTGAAACTTAATCCCTCTTTTATGGGAAATTAATTTCAGGAAGTACTGCAGAGTTTCAGAAATCAACCTGTAACTGTGTGCTTGGATGTGAGGACCACCAGACTGACACCAGTCTTCATCATTTGCTTCACAGGCTGGTGGGAGTCTCAAGAATTTTCAAGATTTATCCCCCAAATTTGGCAAATCCTTGGAATATCAGCAGTCTTTCTCAATGCTTCAGTAATCTCTTTTATCTCACCAAACCAATGGGCAGTGAAAAAGAAAAGGTGAAATCTGGCCAAGAAGGTTTAATAGAATTTACTGAAATCCGGAGAAATTGAAATTTGAAACGAATTGAATCTGGTACACTCTTTCAGAGTAACTTTCATTTTAACTAAACTGGTGACTAAACTGATTCAGGGTCTTGCTTTTACTGGAATTACTTCACTGATGTCTCATTTTATTTGAGGGGTCCACACTCCTACTGTATTTTTTTTCAGGCTCACTTAATCCCATTTTAGTCCTATCCGTATTCTGTATTTTATCCATCCTTCACTGGCTCAGTAGTAGTCCCACCTTAATTTTTCCCAAATCCTTTATTGTTTTCCTTTTTTTTTTTTTGTTTTTTTTTTTTTTGTTTGTTTTTTGGGTTTTTTTGGTTTTTTGGTTTTAAGTGAATGGGCTTATTTCAGAAAATGTTTCTAGACTTGTGTAGTCAAGGAAATGGAAAAATATTCTTGTTTTTAGGCAGGTTCAGGAAGCAGTTGCTGTTGTAGTCAAACATGACAAGACAACTACAATCAGACCCACTTAGCTTAACTTTAGCTGTCTACAAGTTATATGCTCCATCAAAACTGGTCATCTAGGCTTCCTTGATAGTAAAAAGAGAGATATCAACTTTCCACATAGCAGTTAATTTCATCTGTTTTAAGCAAAATTCTTTTTTTTTTTTTTTTTTTGTCAGATTGGATGAGTCATCCAGGGGAGAATTTATTGCCCTCCCTTGACTGTAAAGGAAATTTGGACAAGACACTAGCTTAGGCTAGCTATCTAACTCTTAGACAGCCAATGTTAAATGAAATTAATACAGTGCCACAGACAGAAAGACGCACAGGAATTCCAATTCACTCCCCTCACCGAAAAAGAAAATGCTTGCGTTTGACTTGGTTTATTATTCTAGTAGCTCCATTTTTCATATTTTTTTATTGTGTCCACCTGAGATTTCTCTAATAAAACCATATCACTCTTGATAAACTTTATTCTGAAGGTCTTGCAGTAGTTAATGATGTAGTTCTTACATTCTTGTTCTTTTGGCCTTGTTGCTTTAAAGCACAGTCCTCAATGCAGTCATGTCAGAAAAAGGAAAACATATGATCAACTACGCATGACCCTTAGGATTTGACAATGTCACAAATGTTGAGTAGCAGATTTTAACTGCCCTTCTGTCTCCCTCTCTCACCCCACCCTTTCCCTAAATGTGTAGGTACTCAGTGTTACTTAGCTCCTGGTTTTTTATTTCTTTTTTTTTTTTTCCCTCCTCAATTTCCATGCCTAATGAGCCTGAGCTGAGTTAATAATGGATGTAATAAGTAATGACTCATTGTTTTGGGGCCTGTGTGTCTCTGTGTGCAATGGAAGAGGAAGCCAGGGCTCCAATGTTATTTGTTCTGCCATGTCACTCGCCGCCAAGCAATGCCACTCATCAATAAAAGGCAAGATGACGGATGAGTTCATTTAATGGAATTCCTCCGAGTGAGCTGCGGCCACTGCTCTTCAGTAGACTTGTTCTTTGAATCTCTCTTTCTCTCTCTTTCAGTCCCTCTTCCCCCTCCCCATTTTTTTAATATTCAGGACAGTTGGAAAGTGAGGCTGGCTGAGAGGGCTGCTGTGTGTGCCAGCAGCTCCTTCTGCTCTTAACAACTGCTATCCTAAATCAAATCAAGGGCTTTGAGCTGGGAGATTAACTCGGCACCACCTGATAGTGACATCGCATGGCATTTGTGTGTTTCATCTTCTCTTCTGTGCCTTCCCCTCTCTCCCCTCCCTGGTCAAGACGGGTGTGGAGGGAGGCTGGTTAAGCGTTTGAGGAGAATAGGGTTTTAAGTGTTCTCAATATGGCCCTGTGCATGCTGAATGACTAAAACAATCTCATTCCTTTGGAAAAGTATCAGGCTCTGTCTTCATGCCTAATCTGCAGTGCCGCATGTTTCCAAGGCCAGACTAGCTAAACAGGTTATTATTTCTGTTTACACACACATGCATCTGCTCAGAAGAACGAATGAAGTTTTTTTCCCTCTGCACGTTTCCAGCTTCTTCTTCCTCTTCCTGCTTCTTCTGTTTTGCCCTCCCTTATTTATAGCTCCAAAGGTCTGGCTCTGGTGTAATATAATAGAATAATTTTCCAGCACAATTTGTGCAGGTGCAAAATGCCACTGGACCAGATCTTCAGTTCAGGAGAATTAAGAGGAATTCACGTAGATCTGCATATTAATGGATGCTATGCTTCAGCAGGTTATGACTAAAACATGTCAGAATAGAAGAAACATTAGGAGAATTTTTACTTAAAACTCTCACAAAGTATACATTTAACTTTATTTTCCAAGGCTGCCTAGTTTAATATAAAACACTACTGAGTGAGAACTGAAATTCCTTTCATTTTTAATGGCATAGATAGGGTTGAAACCATCTGTTCTCACTAGTTTTTCCCTGTTCACTGAAAACTAACCTTGTACTGGAATGAAGGTTTTGCTAAAGCTAGAGTAAGAACTTTGTCCATTTACTTTAATGAGGGTTTAAGTTCCCCAACACCATGTATATGTATATATCATATATATGCATGTGTGTTTGTATAGTGGTGGGTGTATGTGTATTTATATAAAATAAGTAATACTACTCTATTTATTTAAAATTCCTGGGCAGATACCCAGCTAAGGTGAATATCAGTAGTTTTGTTGAGAGATATGGTGTGGTTATCCTCTAGCTTGGGATATATTTAGTTAAAAAGAAAAAAATCTAAGTATTTATTTTTAACACTGGATTTTTATAACATAATGATTAGGAGTCTGATCACAGAAGGCCAAGGAGTTAATGAAAGATGTGCTAGAGGGGTCACAGACTTACAGATGCAAGATTGGCTCTGTCATAGCTTAAAGTTTTCCAGGGTGGAAGAAAAAACACATAACAACACAAACAGTACAGTGTGCAAGTGCATACTACTTCTGATTAAAAAGATGATATTTAACTTCAAGAAATTCCTTTCTTCTTTGAACAACTAAACAAGTGTGGATTCAGGAACGTTTTCATGTCAACTACATCTTTTTTTTTCAGTGTCAAAAACTTGGGAATGAGAAATAATGTCACAATGTCACAATTGGATAAAGAGAAAGTGGTAGAAATCAGAAAGCTTTGTGTTTGTCTGTTTTTATTAAGTTCACAGTGTACTGGGCATCACTGATAATACATCATAGGTACTTACTATCATCAGTCAGTGGGAAAAGGCTGAAGGTTACTAAGGCAGATGATATAAAAGAAAACTCTCATAGAAGAAAACATTTTCTTTGGTCTCTAGTATACCTAAAATTGTAAATTAATGTCTGCTCTCTCAAGCAGTCAGCATCGAGTTTGCGTTTTATTTCCAAGAGCACGAGTGCACACTAGACTCAATCAAATGCATTTGAAAAGACTGTAGGGTTTTTGAGAAGGGTATATGTAAGTAGCTAAACAGGGAATAAAGGAGAATATTAAATATTCTATAGAGTAAAAACGTATTAAATAACCTATATGTTAATATACAAAAAGTATATTAAAAAGCCTATGAAGTACAGACAGCCAAGAAACAGATTAACAGAGCATTACATTTTATTGTTGAGCACAAATGTTCCATTCCTTTCTCTGAGCTCCTAATCAGCATTTTTCATTATTTCCCTTCCCCTGTATTTGGCTACTGTGCCTCAGCGCCCATAGCAACACTTCCAGTAGTGTTAAAAACTAGATACTGCAGCCACATTCCCAGGCAGAGAGCTTTGCCAAGGCCTACATTTGATCCAGCTAGAAGCACATGCCCACTCGGTAGTACAAGGTCATAATAATAATTCTCCCTTCAGGGGCAAACAGTCTTAGGAATGATCTCCCACTATTATCCCTTACTATCTTGGCTCGTTTTGATCTCAGTTGTTATTAAGCTCATTTTATGCTGCAGTTGGAGCAGCTTGTTTACTTACAGAAATGGTTATTCAGAAAGTGGATGCTTATAACAAGACCAGAAGCCTGTGTTAGTGTGTGTGTAAGCGTGCGTGTGTGTGGTGCATGTAGGCAGAGAAAATTGGTTTGTTTTAGGGACACATCATTCCTTTGAACTCCAGAAAAAAAAAAGTCTTTTCTTTGAAGGGCTATGCTTTGGTTTTGTTTTGTTTCATTTTTGCCTTCCCCCAGTTTTCTCTCTGTTCTGTCTAATGTACATTTCAATGGATGGGAATAATGACAGAAGGCATTTGCAATCCCTTGAGGCGTGGTAGCAGTCTCTGGAAATGCTTTTGGTATTGAACTATTCTGAAGAGAATAAAAGAAATCCTTTCTTCTTCTTTCATTTTGCTTCCCTTTTTCCCCCCTTCTCCTTACATCAAGATTGGAATTTCATTTCGATGGCTTTTTTGTTTTTAAACGGCAGCTTTTCTCCCCTCCCCTCCCCAGCCAGTCTTTATTTTATGCGGTTTTTCTTTCCTCATTTCTCCCTTCTTCCTCCAATCCCCAAATTTTGTCCAGGCAGTATGTCCCGTTACTGAGCAATTATGCTTATGAATACTCAAAGATGCCTCTATAGGTAGCACTCAAGCCCTTTGGAGTTTTTCACAACTGAGCTCTTTGTTCTACAGAGTCTGAGGAGTATTTTCAGTTTGTTGAATGAGGAAACACGGTTAACAAGAAATACTCAAGGTTTTGTAAGGTTGAGTGTGGGAAATGAGAAATTAGTGGAAACTATTGGCAGGAAAGTCAACAGAAGGGATGTTGAATGCTTTTGTACTTGCCTGTAACAAGGTGAGAGTTGACTGAATGACTCCATTTGTCACTAACTGAAACTTGACCAAAATATTTGCATGGGTGACAAAAAAAACCTGCAGAAGGATATTCACATCATTTAAGCCAAAAGAACTCCAAAGATGTCCCAAAATCTCCAGGCAGTGACTGCTGATAGAAAGAGTCTTTATACGTGGGATTCTTTATAGGAAATATACAAGAGCTAGGGGCAAAATGCGATATTTTGATGTCTGCAAAATGATTGATTGCAAATAGACTTTGCATTAGAGCAACTGCATGAACTTCAGTCATACGGTTTACAATTAGCAGCCATGCAATGTTGATTTGTGTGAATCATATTCCTTATTGATGTACATTGATATAGCTTCACTGGAGTGGTTGAAGGTACACGCATAGACCTCAGCTGATTGTTAAAGCCTGTCCCCTGAAACTTCCATTTCTGCCTGTGGTACATCACTTGGGAAGCTACTCCCGAAATTTCTGAGGACTTCAAATATAAGCTGAAATAAAGAAAAAAATAACAAATCTCACATAAGAATCATAGAATCACAGAATAACTAGGTTGCAAAAGACCTTTAATGTCAGCAAGTCCAACCTTTAACTAAGGAATGCCAAGGCCACCACTAAACTATACCAACGAGGGCCTCATCTACACAGTTTTTGAACACTCCCAGGGACGATGATTCTACCACTGCCCTGGGCAGCCTGTTCCAGAGCCTGATCACCCTTTCGGAGAAGAAATTTTTCCTAATACCCCACCTAAACCTTCACTAGTGCAGCTTGAGGCCATTTCCTCTTGTCCTGTCACTTGTTACTTGGGAGAAGAGATCGACCCTACCTCACTACAACCTCCTTTCAGGTAGTTGTAGAGACCAATAAGTTCTCCCCTGAGCCTTCTCTTCTCCAGACCAAACCCCCTCCAGGTCCCTCAGCTGTTCCTCATCACACTTGTGCTCCAGGCCCCTCACCAGCTCCGTTGTCCTTCTCTGGACCCGCTCCAGCACCTCAATGTCTCTCTTGCAGTGAGGGGCCCAGAACTGAACACAGGATTTGAGGTGCGACGTCACCAGTGCCCAGCACGGGGAGATGATCACTGCCCTGGTCCTGCTGTCATGCTAATGCTGACACATGCCAGGATGCTGTTGGCTTCTTGGCTGCCTGGGCACAAGCTGCTCATGTTCAGCTCTGTCAACCAGCACCCCCAGGTTCTTTTCCATGAGCAGCTTTCCAGCCACTCTTTCCAATCCTGTAGCGGTGCATGGCATTGTTGTGGTCCAAATGCAGGACCCAACACTTAACAAAGAGATGAGTCAAGGAACTGTGGTGTGCCTCCTTCTATGATCTAATCTCTAACTCCACTCCACCAAGCAAATAGGTGTTGCACATAGACACCCCTGACAACAGGAACCTGCATAGCTGGGCTGTGGTTCCAGATAGAGAATGGTGCCCCCAGCTGCTGCAATGGTATTTGTGCCAGTACCAGCAGCCAGAGGCATTAAACTTTCAGTGGGGATTGAAAGCAAATCACTTCAGCTGAGGCACCAAGCCCCTGCAAGGAAATCCTTTCAGTTTAAACCTACAGTATTTTGGGTGGTGGTTGTCTCAGAGAATATGAAAATGAGGTTTGAATGTGTGTGGATTTGAATATAACAACAGACTGTAAGTTCATTCAGCTAGCCAGAACTCGGTATCAATTCCAGGCCAAATCTGCAGTGCAGTGGTCAGTTGTTTCCCAGATCTGAGGGGAGTAAGAATTTAGTCTCCTTCTGCATTCAGCTTACTGCTTGGGACTTTTCTGTACAACAGCTCATGAGCTCAGAGTTTTCTTGGCTGTTGTGTTTTACCATACTAGATTACATTATTTCGATTATGACATAAATGTCTAATTTCAGCATAACAGTCACAAGAGGCCCTATTTATACAATTGTAATATTTCACACACATCTGTATTTGCAGTAAAGCAGGCAAATTATGCTAAAGCTACAGACTATTCCTCAGCTTTTGAGCTGCAGCAAGGCTAGGCCAGGATGGACAAAGCTGGTGGGAAGAGGGCAGTGCTGCTCATTCTTCAAATAACTTCTGTACATTCTGGGTGTTCTTGAAGACACTAAGAAAACACAATTACTTTGATAGATAATGAGTGTGCATGGCCAGGATAACTCTCTCTTTTTGTTCGATCTTTTCTTTTATTTCAGCTCCTTCCCCACAAAGTTTTACCAGAGCAGGTAAGCCTGGGGTGGCATAGAATTTCTTCATCTTTATTCTGAAAACAACCTAGAGATTTTGAAAGTACATACGACTGTAGTGAGAAGATAAGGGGTAATGAGTTCAAACTTAAACTGGCGAAGTTCAGGTTAGATATAAGAAAGAAGTTCTTCACTGTGAGGGTGGTGAGGCATTGGAACAGGTTGCCCAAAGAAGTGGTAAATACTCCATTCCTGGCAGTGTTCAAGGCCAGGTTGGACAAAGCCTTGGGCAACGTGGTGTCCCTGCGAGGTGCGAGGTGTCCCTGTCCATGGCAGGGGGGTTGTAACTAGATGATCTTAAGGTCCTTTCCAACCCAAACCATTCTATGATTCTATGATTTTGACAAATACGTAACATAGTTTATTCCTGTTCTTTTTTCGCACGAACACGCACATGTAAACACATCCATTATGACACTTACCACACTATTGAAACCCAGGGTGGTCCAGATCAACTTTGGTATTTCATTGGAGATATAAATCTCTGCACTTTCTGGTGAATATAATTCCATTTTTGCTTTCTGTGTCAGCAGAAAACTTGTGCAGCATTTTGACCATCTCTCAAATGATTCTCATAATCCAGGACTGAACCTTAGATAGCTCTGACAATATTTCTCTTTCTTTTTTTTTAACTTAGTCTTGACAAGAAAGCATCTTCCTCACTGATACAACAATTTATCAGCCTCGATTTAAATCTGTTACACCTTTGGTATTACTTTTCTTAGTCATACTGTAGTGTTTTTTAATTCACTCTTGATACACACTTCATAACAGCTCTTAACAGTATTCTTAAATCCATTTATAGTTTCCTGTATGTTAAGCATATAACTTATTCCTGACTATAGTTTCTCACTTAAACTTTTGTTGATTGTTAGTGTGATCCAGAAGAAAATAAGATGTGATCTGAAAAAACAAGAAGAGCAGAGAATCTAGCTCACTGTTGACCTAAGGAGACCGCATTTGAAAGTTAAGGGTGTCCTCTACTACCGCTTATATTGCTTCATTGACTTTTTTAGAGTCACAAGTTTATTCTAGCTCTGTAATGGGCCTCCACATTCACAGATGAAAACCAACAGAGGGAATTTCCCCATACTCAACATAATTTTGTTCTTCATAGCTGTATGACCAAATTAATACAAATGGTTATATGACTAACTAAAGGAGTCCAGACACGCATAAAGGCATCAGGTTGATAAATACAGGAATATTGCATACAAGTAGATGGACTCCTTTCAGATTTAGTTAGCCAGACATTTCTAAGAAATATTAATTTAATCCCAGTGTGAATAAGAAAAAAAAAAAAACTATGTGAAAAATCTTATGCAAAATTTACCTCTTACGTACCCTACACCTCCCTGTTTCTGAAGAAAATAATAGAAGAATCACAAACCCCATTCTAAAAAAGATGAAATCTTTTAATCTGTCTGGAATTTATTCCCACCTTTCCTCCTTCCTTGCTCTGCTTTATGTGATGTACTGTTCATTCCTATTACCTCTTTATAGCTGTTTTGTTAAAGTTCATACCACAAAGACCTGTAAAAGAAATTTATGACTCTTGGGGTTTCAGCAAATTCTAAATAACCATAACATGAACATGAAACATTAATTAAAGACACTAGAGTCTAAGTTATAACAGAGATGCTGACATTTAAGCCCCTTACACGATGTAAATTAAAAATGGTATGACAAACAGTGAGTAATTTGATGGTCAGGGGTTCATAATAGATACCTTAATATCTCTGTCATGAAAAACAGTCTGTCCTTGGTTTAACCCATACCGAACACCCCAGGGGTCTGGTTCACAAAGCGTGACACTGCCTAAACATTTTTGCAGTAATTCATGTATCAGTCTGGGAATTGCACTGACTATGCTTGAGACTAAACAAATATGCAGGAAATTTGTGAACTAAATGTATTAATGTAAAGATAAATTCACTGTGTCATTCCTGCCTCTGTTTCAGCTATTTACTGCAGAGTTTTAAGGCATTCTTTTCTAGATGATCCAATGTCACATATATAACATACTATTCAAATTTGTTTAATTGATTATTAGCTTAGTTAACATGAGTTCCACAACATATCGTTACCACTGAAGCCTCAAGTTGCTGGACATAGTAAAGAAGACATGCCCTGACTTAATCAACCTACACCAAAAATGTAGACTTATCTTCATTATACAGCTTTTCAAAGTGGGGAACATGCTTATTTATATGTTCTTTATGTTCACATAAGCAGTGGCCTAGCATATACAAAGAAATTATTACACTCTTGTTGACTCATGGTATGAGATTCATGTAACCAGTGCAAATGTCTGTAACTTAGCTAGGCACACCAGGTTCCTTTTATAAACAATGGAAATGTACACTTCCATAAAGTCACTATATGCTAAAGTAGATACCTAGAGCAGACCAGAAGAATAGAATCACTGAACAATTTAGGTTGGAAAAGACCACAGGAAGTCATCTAGTCCAATTTCCTACTAACTCCAAATTCACTTTGAACAGGTTGCTCAGAGGCTTCTCCAAATTCCCTAGAGGATCCTGAAATCAATGATTCCTTTCCCTTTGATGTAAGGGGTATCTAACATAATGAGTTTGCATGAAAGCTGTCTGTTAGAGGAAACAGATTCTTCAGGTTACAGGCCATGTATATATTCCTTCTGTCCTGCAAATGACAGCTGAAACAGGATATATAAAGGAATCTAAGTTATCTGACTTCATATTTTCTATGAAACAGGAATCAGGTCATTGTGTTAAGCAAGGGGCAGTAATTTTCTGAAGTAACTGTTCCGGTTGCTAGCAGTAGGGAAAGCATGCTTTTAATCACATATCTAATTCTGACTCTACAGCTACTGAAGACACTTAATTAAATATTCTGTTACAATATAGCCAAAAGAAAACCTGAGACAAATGCAGGAAGTATACCCAGAAAACTCATATGTCAGTCTAGAAAGAAAGAGAAGCACGAGAACAGCAATTGTACTTTTCCAGGTTGGATCTTCTGCATATAGTTCTGCCGGGTCGGCATGCTAGAAAGATTTTTCTATTGAAGGACCTTAAGGTAATAACTGGAAAAGAAGACGGTTGGTTTGCTAACTTGTTATGAGTTCTTCACCTTTACTGCAGATTTGTTTCATCACTTTCCTTCCTTACCTTTCCTGCTTTCTGTTGTTATTTAATATCCCACTAGTTGTGTAATTTCAGCTCCCAAATTGAATACGATGTTCCCTCCAGTGGAACCCTCACCCTGATAAATTGCCAAATAGTAATTATTATTCCTTCCAGAGCCTGAGATATGGAGTCGTGGCTGTAATTTCCAAGGCTTGAGTACCAAGAAATTTATGCTATACTTCTCTCCGTCAGAGTTTTCATCTGAGATCATATTTCAAGCCCTTTCTTTTGATGATATGATTAAGATAACTCCTTTATGAAGTTCGAGCCTCCATGAGATATTCAAGAAGGAATCTGATAGTTCTTAAGCTTCATTTGCTTCCCCTAGGCATATCACCAACGTATGAAGGGAAAAAGCACACAGACAGGATGCCTGACAGTTTCAAATGCTACTAATTTTCTAATGTTAATTAGTATAGTAGCATATGCTGGCCTCATATATGGGACCTCTGTTCTTGTGAGTGCAACATAAAACTAAAGGAAGAGACAGTCTATGCCTCAGTGATCTTGTCCATAGAAGGATTTCAGGATTTTTTTTTTTTTTTTTTTGTTAACTTGTTTGGTTTTTTTTTCTCTTTTCTTTTTAAATTAAATGCTGGTGTGAAACTTTTTAAGACCCACTCATTGAGAACAGACTCTAACTGTGAGTTCAAAAGTGGTTATGTTTCAGATCCTTCCTTCCTGAGTGGAAGAATAACAGGATATACAACAAACTGCACTTTCTCACAGGAATGCAGGGAGCGTTATACACATCTAGATACATATAACAAAATTTACATGCTATTTCAATTGGACTCTGCAGTGCATTATTTTGATACTCCTGGTCTGAAGACATCAAACAAGAGTTTGAAAAAAAGAGAGTGTTATCTCCATTTTACAGATCTCTGTCAGTGATTTACCTAGACCATCAGTGTCAATCACTGGTGGTTTCAGGGGAGCAAGATATGCTGTAGCAAAGGCTGGTGGAATAGTCAAACCACATAAACTCATTCTAACCCTTCCAGTTACTGACTAGCTTATGCCCTGAACCTGAATGTTTATGTCCCTTTTTATAAGTGTTCTTATCCTTTATTCAGTACTTCCGAAATTCTAATTTTCAACAATATAATATGTTTGTTTCTTCAATATCCTCAAGCTACATCATAAGGATTGATGCTAAATCAGTCAAGGTGTTACTGTCCTGCAGATACAAGCATGCCTCATACAGGTGTTTTCTCATGAATATAAAATATATTTGGATTTTAAAATTAACTGTTTCATTCCTAAACTGAGTAGGAGGCACAGACTTTTCTATTCCACCAAATATTTTCCTAAATATTCTTTCCACATAAGAACACTTAAAAACTCATTTCATCAGTGGTGAAGGAGATAAAACATCTCTTTATCATATATGCAATGTTCAATTTAAGAAAAGAAATAAAAAAAGAAAAGAACCTTGCAGTGTTATATCCCAATCTTAATAATATGTACATTGAAGATTTCTTCCTGTTATGATCCTGTTTTATAGGCTTATTGTTCATGACACGGCCTTATTGTTCATGTACATGACAGATGAACACATTTCCACCACAGTCTCCACTACCACCATAAATTGTGATTATTGATTGAAATATTGTATGCCTCATTATTTATTTATAGCTTTGAATTTTTCTCAAGGATATTTTTCCTTTCTTTTGTGTTATTTTGTTTTAATGAATGTGGAAGGCTGTGGAAAACCACATAAGCAATCCAAAGTCTGTCCTTTCACCATGAAATGGCTTGAGGTGTACCATCATGTCCCTTCTTCAATAAGCATTACTCCTGGCACAGTGTAATCTCAGTAAGTCATTACTTTGCTCATTGTTTCGGTTTCAAATCATCAAAGCATTTAAACACATACTTAACTTTAGTGCCTGATTAAGTGCCACTGGAATAGGATTTAAGCACTTGCTTAAAATTAAGTGGGTGTTTACATGCTTTGCTGAGTAAGGATGAAATGCTAAATTGAAATCATATTTGTGTCTTAGTGGAAATTATTCCCAAGTTTACTAAGAAAAGACAGCAGATTTGATCATATTGTCTGCATGTTTAACTGTTTCCTCTTCCTCTTCTCTCCTTCCCCCCAAAAAAAGGTTTGGACCTGATAGCCGCCTAGCATTCATAAAATTGAATTAACTAATGTTTAAGCTGCGCTTTCTCTGATTGGTAAGTGGAGGAAATAGTGAATGGGTGGGACCTAAGTGATAGGGAAAAATGAGATTTTTTTGCTGAAGAGGCAAATTATCATAGTAAACACTGTGACGTATTGTGAGGGCAATAAGTGCTTATGACAATGGAAAAGGGTTTTTAAAGGATCTAAAAAATCGTGACAGCAGACAAAAAACTCAATGGATTTTGTTCTCCACTGACATAATTTGTAATTTTTAAAATATCCAAACAAAAATATCCTGAATTTTCTGTTAGATAATTGATTGTGAAGATAGATCAATATCAGCAAACCTGTCCTGTCCCTTTCCATACAGCCTCAGACAGTATTTCTTCTGTAATTTCCTTCCTAACTTGCCTTGGATTTCTTAAATTTTGAAACTCTTTAGACATGTCTACCATTATCACCTGTATATGTTTGGACACCCAACTCTTTCTCTGTTGATTTGAGGCCCCCATACCCTTACTTTCCCATTCCTCTACCCGTATGGATATGGGTACTGGTAGCTGATCCACCATCCAATGTAACCAAAGATAATCCTGCAGTAACTTCATCGAGGCTTCGGACAAGCCCAGCTTCTAGAGAACCTCTTGGTTCAGCCCCATCTCTGAATGGCCAGTACACACTGGCTGTCATTTTGTGAGAACTAATGGAGATGGTGAGGTCACTGGCAAAATTCCTGCAAGGTTCAGGAAGGCCAGAATTTTAGTTTAAGGTCTCTGTTAACACACTACTGAGGTGTGGAGAAGAGACCATATAGTCTGCATTTTTCATCTTTCTCCCTATTTGTTTCATACATAGAAGAATTTAAAACTAATATTCTTAAGACATGTTTGCAAGCATTTTCATTGATCAGCATCACAATTACTATTCTTATAACACTGGTGAGACAGGAAAAAAATAGTTATGATTCCTGTTATTTTGGTTGTCAGTATTGCCAGAAAGAAATAAAGCTTCCTTTCTCTCTTTCACTCTTAAGATCTTTTCTTTCCCTCTCTCCTGTCCTTCAAGAAAATTGTCCTTTTATTTATTTTTGCTCTGTCCAAGAGTGGCAGCTGATTTTGAAGTGTCAGGCTATTATTTGTTTTTTTGGATGTTACCATTTATTGCAAAGAGGATAAAATCAATGTGACATTTCCAGAACAATGATAGATAAAAATGATGAGTAGTCTTTAAACGCAGAAGGCTAATTTCTAAAAATGTCACTAGTGTACTACTTCAGAGTTTGTCAAAGATAAAACAATAAAAGTTATAGATATGAAAACTAATAATATTTCACTGGGTAAGCTATAGTATACAAGTTCTATATGCTTCTAAATACGATATGATAGAAATGCTGCAAAAAGGACAGCATTAAATGTAGTTACTTTGGGTTATTTCATTATATGGTCATTTGTGAAGACCATGATTTCTAAGGCTATGACCTTGCAATCAGTTGTACTAGCAAGGACTCATAGACTGGCATTCTATACTATGGAGAATTCACATGGATTCAAGGGATTGTGATTTGATGTCCAGGTTTTATGAGTTGTCTGAACAATAAAGTCATTGTGCTTTTAAAGCTATTAGTGTGTCATACTGTAAGTGCAAGTCTGGCTTCAGAATGATGGTAAAATCTGTCTCTTTCTCTGAAAGAGTGCTGTTTCTGACATACACCCCCGCTTTGTGGACTGTTAGCTATAGTAACTTGTGTGTATAAAGCACAAGAAACTCATGATTCCTAGCAGCTTAAACAGCCTTTACCGGTAACCTCTGTGTGTGTCTATTACTATTGCAATGGTTCCTGGTTATTTCATTTAAAAGTCATAGATGAAAATCTAATCCTAAAGGCAGAGACCTTCACCATGTGATGGTATTTGAACTTAGTGAACAGTATCTGCTGTTCTTTAGATACAGTTTACAGGCGGGAAGAGGTGGTGTGACTCAGTTGTGTTAATCTGGCATGAAACCTTTGATTAATAAGAGGTAAACAGAGAATCAAGAAGTGAACATCAGTAGTGGGACTCTTATGTGAAACTACTTGACCTAAGTATGTGACTAACACACATTTGATAAATAAGAGGTAGGAATATCTAAAAATTAATATAATTTAATATTAGTTCACATCCACAGAAAGGGAACTAATACTAGGATACGTTTGCCAGCTATAGGACATAAAAAGAGTGCTGTCTCCAGAGATCTTGGGTGGATTAATTTACATTTAACATGACAAGAGGTGTCTTATTATCAAATCTGAGAGGGCAATGAAATGTCAATAAATAAAATTTAAAAAAAGGATCTCTGAGAAATTTAATTAATATTTGAACAGTGTCTCTCAGTCTATCTAAATAGTATACAGTTCTGGTTCAACTGGTGTAGTTTAGAAGTGGCTGCAAACCAGATGTCAGTATTTACCATGCTCAAATAGATGCCTTGTTTTGCAGTTGTGAAATACTGAAGTCAAAAAAAAGGAGAAAAAAAATCACATATAGCAGTTTAAGCTTGATGTTGATTTTACAACCTCATTTTGGGGGAAAAATAACTTCACAGTTTAACTGCAGATTAAATCTGATCTGATTCAGCTCTAATCATCTCATTAGAGGCAAATGAACATAAATTCTGAATCAACTTGTAAAAAAGAGTATCTGAAGATTTATGATAACTCCTCCCATCACTACACTATAGACACAAACGTTAAGCAAAATACGGGGAAAAAAGGAAGCTCTAAGCACCTGTTTATGGCCTTGTTTAACCTTTTTCAGTTTTATGAAGAGAAACAGTTTGATCTATGAGTTGACAAATATATCAGGCTTTGAATTAAAGAACTGTAAAATGGCAAAATAAAGAGGTAGATTTCACATTTCTAATATTCATAATTCATGTCATATTCAAAACCAGGAGTGATAAGTTGCAAGGCTAAGCTTGGGTAGCTATTCGCTGGGCCTAAATTTAATTTTGTGCAATATTTGCACCTACTTCCAGACCACTGCAATTTATCTGAAACATTCCTAGATGCTTACTTATAAAATGAATGTGTTTCACATGTTCTGCATTTTCTTTGAAACCTTTGAAGAACAGATGCATGTGATAATGGCATGGTCTGCCAGAAGACAGCTCATCTTCAGGTTCAGGGTTTTACTCCAAATATTTCAAAGCAACATGTGACCATTATAAGAAAATACACTTCCTTCTTGTAGTCTCCTATCTATGGTTTGGAAAGAAAATTAGTAAGTATATCTTACTTCATGTACTTATTTCTCTTGGTCCATTATAAACGTTTACCCCAGTTTACACATTACAATATACATTTAGAAATATTTTGAATGAATATTAAAACCAATATAAATTACTCAATGTTTTTATTATCTATTCTTTTACTGATTCATAAATGTGCTATATGACACGTACTTATTATATGAAGATGTGCATTTTCTTTCCACAAACATTTGTTTGTGTCAGATATTTTGCTTGCCTGGAGACCTACAAGAAATATTACCAAAAGCCAAAGAGAACAATTGTGTAGCAAGTGCTGATTAATCTCTGTAGGCCTACTATGAAAATCTTCAGTAATATGATGCATCAGACAGTTGTCATGGGGGAATTGTAAGGGGTGGAGTATGCAGGGGACAGACAAAAATTCAGAAAGTAACTGCTAACAATTGCTCTCAGTGTGCATTGACCATGTGGGAAATGAAAGGCCTGTGCTTCACTCACCTTCGGAGGAAGATGAAGAGAGGAACCTTAACACAATTATAATTATACTGTCAAATGTAGTATTGTGCTGTAAATGGTGGAAGGTCAAGGGCTTCTCAAATACACACATGTTTAATTAAAATAATTTTTCTGTTGGTTTTTGGTTCCAGAATGGGTTTTTTTTTTCATTTCTTTGTATTTGATATGCCCAAGAGTGGCCTAAATTTTCTTCTTTTAACTTGTTAATAGAAATGGCTACATCATCTTACCTGAAATTTCATGTAACATAAATAAAATAAAATAAATAATCTAAAATAGTGAAAAACAATATGCTACTGATACTACTGAAACCATGAAGACAGAACTTTTTGTAACAAAAAGTGATGGGAAAACTCTTATTGTTAATGACATCTACACCGTCTTGATGTCAAAGTTCTATTTGACAAATAGATTTCAGAAATTATTTCAGAAATCTCTAGAAACTCACTATCTTGGACATAAGATAAACACATATAGTTCAGATTTCTTATCAAATATGAAAACACAACAGCTTTTCAGATTGTAGTGTGTGCGAATTATCATTATGATTGTGATTTTACAGTTTACATCATCTTTCCAATGAATATAAGCCTGCCTTAGGGAACAGCCTTCATGTTCAAGTATATGCCCAAGGGAAAAAGCCTGCATACTTTTATCAATAAAAAGCAGGGTCCAAAGGGTCAGGAAGAACCATTGTGTTCCAAAATTAGTAAGAAAGACATTCATTTCAGCAAGACTGGCCATCTTAGATGATTGTCTCCAATGCACCTTAGAGACCCAGTTTCTGGCTGGCTTGATGTCCTAATTGAATTGCCTTTGCTGTAGAGTGTAGAAAAAAAGTCTTCAGAGAGTTTCCCAGACAGAGAGAAAGAGGTGGGTGAAGGGAATCCATGATACCTGCTCTATAAACTGTGATCATTTTATACCAATCTGAGAATAAATGATGAAAAAGGGAGGAATTTATTGACCTCTGGTGATAGATTTCTCAGAAATGCGTTATTTTTGTGGGTATTATACATAACACAATAGTATGTAATAACAACAGTTATTATGTGACATTTTTACTTAACTCTTCTCATTTCTCAAAGCAGCTTATAAAGAAAGTTTTCCTCACTACCCCTGTTATACAGAGAAGTGACTTGATCAATGTCAGCCATCAGGTAGCAATAGAGCAGAGAAAATTCCAGAGCCTCTTCACCTCATGCTGTATCTTCCAGACTACAGCATTATATGTAGACACATGTGTATGTATAATCTAGGGATGTGTATTGTATCTTGACATTACATGTATACAGGGAATCAAGGAAATTATTTTTTTATTTTTAAATTTTTCTGGCTTCCACTCCCTGTCTTATTGAAGTACTTTTACATGGTCTAATTCTGTACTTCTTAATTTTGCCCTCAACTACTTTAGTAATAGTTTCCACAATGAAAGAGGCAGTATCTTCTCAATAATGTTAGACAGTACCTTGAGGGTAAGTGGTGAAACACTGCACTTTGGAAGGTTCAGGTTGGGTATTATAAAAAGCTCTTTCCATAGGAGGGTATTGGAGCACTGAAATAGGTTGCACATGGGGGTTATGAAATTTCTGGTTTTGGAGGTTTCCAGCACTTGTCTAGACAAAGCTACATCTGACCTCATCTAGTGTTGGTGGTTTTAAGCAGAAACTTAAAAGAGATGACCTCCAGAGGTCCCTTTTAATCAACCTTTCTGTGGTTCCACATTCTTCCCAGATGGCATCTCATTTTGTCTCATATGACTTTTCACTATCACTGGTAGCTTTATAACTTCTGCTGTGTTGTTAATCCATTCTCCCGTGTGCCTGTTGAATGAAACGGCGTAAAGTGTCTCCAAACACTGAGCTGCTGCGCTCACAATATGCACCACATGTGCTAGAGACATGACAGCTTGCAGTATAGATATATTAGCAACAGCACCACTCTTGCCTTTTGCTGAGGCAAATGTTGTGAATGTCTCTCTGTACTAACAATTAAAACATAGCCAACAACAGGTAAATGGAAGGGGACACTGACATGTGAATAAGGGGTAAAAAATGGGTCAGTGTCCTGGAACTGCATCTTGTCATGATAGAGCAATGCCTGTTCACCAAAACACCTGGAGCTCCTATGCAAGGGAAACAAGTTTGTATGGGTTTGGAAACTGAATTAGAATATTTTGTAGCACAGAATGCAAATAATCAGGTAATTTACTCTGTAGCTGTACAGTAATTGCAGTGTAATTACAATAATTACATTTTACCTGCAGGACATGCACTTATGGCATGTTGTATTTACATTAAATATTCAACATATACATTCCAAACCAATTCATCTTTGTTGTAGCTTTGTGTTGAAGTTAGTGGATACACTACAGGGATGAATTTGGCTCTCAGTATTTTAACTTGTGCAAGTTACAATCCTGTTGGAGAGTCCCATTTTGCAGGAAAATATTTTTTTAGGAGTATTTGATGACTTTGGCATTGAAAACTTACATAGCCTGGGAGTAGTTTGTCCAGTCAAAGTTTATTTTCTACTCATTTAAATAACAAAAAAGTACAACAGCCAGGAAATTCACTGTAGTGAGCAATGAAGTAGTTCACTTCTGGTGGTAGTCTCACATAGACTGTACTTTGGGGTCAAGCCAAGGCCTCAACTCCAGCTGCTTTGTGCTAATGCGGCAAGGAAAAGCAACCAAAAATCTGCCTGAAAGAGTGGCTGTAAATGCCCTCACCATTGCAAGACTGTTTTTGAGTGACATGGGTCTGATATGCTTGGCTCTCCTCCATGTGCCCTCTTCCCTTGGCACAAAGACAGGAAGAAGCCATGCCAAGAACAGCAAGGTGTAAGGGATAGTGTGTGGGAGGAAGGATGAGTCAGTGGTTAGGGCAGGAATTTGGGACACTGCAGACCTGTGTTCAGGTGCTTGCTCTGCGACAGCCTTTGCACATGACCTTAAAAAATAATTTATAATTAAATCCACAAAAAGACCTAGATGAGGTAACATCTAACTTCAGGCAGGTAAGAAATACTCAGATCTATTAAGAGTCTAAACTTTCTGGGTTATATATAATGAACTTGAAGACTGAGAAAAAGAGTTAACAGCCCAGTCAGAGCTAATCAGTAAGAGAAAGGTATAATTTCAGAAGAATACATCCAGACATGTGAGGTGTTTAAAGACAGATAGGGCTCTTCCAGATGTAGAAACTGTTCTACTTCTGACAAAATACCAGCCTGTTCTGTGGAGTAAGGAAGAACAGCAATGCTTTCCCACTTTCAACTTGTGTACCCTCATTGCTCAATTAAAACATTTGAAACCACCCAGCAAACAAACCCTGTAAACTCACCCGGAGGTTTACAGGCCTGAGATTAGGATAAAGTACAACAAGACCCATGGCCCACATACTTCCTGTCTGCACTGTTCGGGTTAGGGTGCAGGCAGGGCTCAAGCAAACTACACTGAGCTGGTAGTGGTACCTGGTGGTGTACTAGGCCATGTTATATTTGCCCTCCTAATCATATGACTTCAGGTACATAAAAATTATTTTTGGCTATCATTAAGATGCAGATCACAGAGGCCTTCAAACTCAGCCTATGGTGGAGATACAGGAAGGAAGTGTTGCCAAAACTGAAAACACTTACAGTCCTGGGCTTAACCACCAGGACACCATAGTCTCCCTCTTTATGGCTAGTCCAGTGGCTAGACAGTCCAAATATTTACAAATAGACTGAAAACATATGCTGCAGATATAATGGAATCTTTGTCTGAAAGCTGTCTTAAAATTTCTGAGCTTTACTTCAGAGCCAACCTCATTTGCAGCTGCACAACTACTTATTTCAAGAGTAAAAGGGAGAGAGCTCTTGACAGGATAAAATCCTCTTTGTCCTTGATATGATGTTTGTCCAATGACAAGTGCACAAGTTAGCATGGAAACTTTTTCTGTGAGACACTGGACCATGACATTACTTTGCTTTTCTTTCTCTCCCCTTGCAATTCTTTTAGTCCTCTATTAAGTTCATGCCTCACATTTTTCAAAACGTGTTCCCTACTCCGATCTCCATTGTTGCTGTCTTTGGAGGTGTCCATTCAACATGCTAATTGCCCTGTGTGTTTGCAGAAGGAGTTCCTCCAGAGCCCCTTAGATCCTAGTCCTTTCTTAGCTAATTACCATGTGCCATACACTGGAGTTATGGGATCTCAGGGTGATCATTTTGTTGACAATGTGCAGCAATAACCATATAATCACAGCACAATTATGGAGCATTTATGGAGTTATTTGTGCCATGTCATAGATGAAGTTAGCAAATGTAATTTACTTCTCATCGCTAAAGAGTACAGAGACTTAAGGTCAAAGGCTGAGCTCTCATTAGAAACTCCATTTTTTAAAACTGCTTTTATAACAGTGAGTTTCCTCAGATCAACTGAAATGCTGTTTATTGGGATTCTTTTTAATTTCTGCTTTTATCAACTCTAAAATTCCAGCCCAAATTTGCTGAGAGGAAATCAACTTTCATAAGCTGAAGAAATAAAAGCAAAAAAAGTCTCCAATAAACTCCCCACAAAAAAACCCTCTCACCCAAATATTCTAAATAAATAAATAAATGCACTCATACATAAAAATGTTCCCCATCAACTTCTGTCTGTCTCTTGATACTACTTATCTGTTCATATACAACTCCTACCAGGTGCAGAGTGATTAAGAAGACCAAAAATAAAACTATTATCTATCAAGCTAACATTTCCTCACATCATCTGTAGCAGTGCATTGGCCACCGCCTGGATGCTCAATCATGTCTAGTGTTGTAAGGTGACATTTGGATAGGAGCCATTCTGCTACAGATTAGGAGAGGAACCAGGATTTAGCATAGTGGATATGATCAGCTGAGATACCTGATAGATAGGAGACAGGGGAAAGGAAACTGACATTTATGAAAGATGCCATCCAGAGTAAGTCAGATTAAGCAGAAGAAGGCAGGCTTTGGAAGGTTTATCAAATAGACAAACAAATAAATTCTTGGTATGACTAGGTCTTTTTTCAAAGGTTGGTGTATACACGTACATGGTAATCGGATACACAATAGTTGCATAAGCATATTACCGTATTACCATATATACATATGCATATGTATGTTCATATGCGTACAATCACACAGAACCTCCCAACACAGTCTGTTCCATTAATATGTAAGTATATAAATATATATACATGTATAAACATATAAATGTAAAATTGTTAATATACAAATATATAAATATACAATTATAGAAAATGTATAAATGTATAAATATATAAGTATATAAACACATAAATACACAATGTACTTCCCTTTTCCAATAAAAGAGGATATAGGCTCTCAGACCAACTTTCATATATGGCAGCTTAGAGCAAAAATGTTTTATTCATGGATGATGTCGTCTTTTTCTTTTTTTTTCATAAACACATAAAAATGTGAAACAATAAAAGTGATATATACCTAATAATGAGTGAGCCAATAAACCCCACCAGGCAACTTAGCTTTGAAAGTGGAAAAATTGACTTTGTATAACAAATTGCAGAATTATTAATCCTGTTTGAAACCCTTTTTATATCAGACCATGTACTTTAATTCTTGCTACTTTCAACATTATCATACATTATACATTTTTCTTTGTAATTTTTTTTCCTTTTGCAAGTACAGTGTGTTCCTAAACTTTAAAGGGCTGGAAGCGTTTTAAAAAGAAGCCTATTGGGTAAAAGAAAAAGCAAGGGATAAATTATTTAAGCCATTCTGAGGTACTCATCCCTGCAAAAACTCCCTCACAGTGGTCTCTCACAGACCACTGATGAATTAAGCTTTGCGAAACCCCCGCAAGGAAGGAAATATCATCTCCTCGTTACATAGGCAGAGAAGTGGAAGCACTGCTATTGCTGTGTCTATGCTAGGTTGAGAAAGCCTCCAGAGGGGGCCTAAGCACACTGTACTCACCCTTCCTTGTATCTTTTGTCCACACATCCTCTGGGCTTCCTGCAAATGGTGGAAAGGAAGGAAGTATCAGGAGACCTTGCCTAAAGTTCTTTCTTAAATAACATAAGCAGGGACAAATGTACTTAAACTAAAGCTGGCACTCTTACAATGATTAAGAATGAGGTTGATCTTCAGACTCATCTGCGAGGAAGCAGAGAAAGGCATGTGAACTGAGTCAAAGGGTGGCTGAGGAGAGATGAAGTGCCTTTGCTTAGGAAAGCCCACTTTGTTACACCGTGATTCATCCATTAAGAGCCTTAGCTGTATACCTAGTGATACGAATACACTGTATGTGGGCTTGGTTATGGGTGAACTTGTAGGGGTGGGAAGGTATGTAAGCTTCAGGCTATGTCTTGTCTCCCATGTCATCCTCATAGGAAAGCTCAGGAAGCGTGGGCTGGATGAGTGAACAGTGAAGTGGATTTAGAATTGGCTGAATGGCATGTCTCAGAGGGTTGTGGTCAGTCGTGCAGAGTCTTGTTGGAGACCTGTAACTAGCAGTATCCCTCAAAGATCAATATTATGTCCAGTATGGTTTAACTTTCTTATCAATGACTTGGAAGAAGGAAAAGAGTGCCTCCTTAGCAAGTTTGCTGATACAAAACTGGAAGGAGTGGCTGATACCCCAGAGTGCTTTGCATTCAAATGGTTCTAGACGTGTTGGAAAGATGAGCAAAGAACCTTTGTCTTCAACAAAGGCAAGTGCAAGGTCCTGCTCCTGCAGGGGAATAACCCCATGCAGCAGTACAGGTTGGGGTCTGACCTGTTGGAAAGTAGCTCTGCAGAGGGAGACCCACGGTCCTGGCAGGCAAGCTGTCCATGAGCCATCAAAGTGCTCTTGTGGCCAAGAAGGCCAATAATATCCCCGGCTGCATTAAGAAAAGCACTGCCAGCAGGTTGATAGAGGTAATCCTACTTTTCTACTCAGTCCTCACCCAGAGTACTATGTCCATTTCTGGGCTCCCCAGTACAAGAAAGACATGTAGCTCCTGGAACAAGTCCAACGAAGGGCTTCTAGAATGATAAAGGGTCTGGTGGTGCCTTCCAACCTCTTTGATTCTGTGATTCTGTCTGCAATATGAGACATAGATACGTCTAATCTTGAAGGTGGTCTTAATGCCTACCCTTACTGGGAAATATCAACATAACCATTATTTTCCTAAAAGGTAAATTTTAGATGCACAGTGTAAAAGATGATCCACTTGAAACAAACTAGAACCTGAGGTCTGAGATCGCTGAAAGTCTACAGCTCCACCTCAGGTCTACGAGAGTCCTATATAACTCAAAGTTGAGTAAGACTTAATGGTAGGGTTGTGCAGCTTACTGACTATAACCAACGGACTGGCAAAAATTAGACTAATATTTATTCTCAGGCTGTGCTGTTCGGAACCATGTCTAGCAGCAGGCCAAAGGCACAAATGTGATGATGACATAGGTGTATCCAGCACACATACCTTCTTTCCAGGAGGAAACTCCCAACCCTTGCACTGCCCAAAATTAAGTCTTATAAGAAAAAAGAAGAAGAAATGTGTTTCCAGATGCAACCTACTGTTAGTTCCTGGCTACTTTTCTATTCAACCTTCCTCACACAGTTCTTTATTTGTTCTTTTTAATGCATAAGGTGTTTCCTACAACAGTGACAGCAATAATTTTTTGGGTTTTGTTTTCAGTCATTTTAAACCTGAGAGATCTTATGACCTCAGAAAAACCCGGTCAATCACAAAAAAGGCAATCGTGAAGTTCCCACTCAGTTCAAGAGGACTTAGTTTGACCTATAGCCCCGTTGAGTTGAGGTAAAAGAATCAACTGGTTAGTTTTTGTAATTCAATATAGCAGTGTGCCAAGCCTGGCTAGGACAGTAATAATTTTTTTAGTTATTAGCAGAACTTTTCAGTAAGAAGATGTGCTGTCAATTGGCAAGAAGCTGCCCCAAATAGACAGTCGGGGTGAGGTCATGTTTCTATAGTGGACCTTAAAGAATGTAATCCCTTAAACTCAGCTATGGCAGTGGCCGTCTTGCAGGTGTGTTTAATCCCTATTTTTTAAACCATGTTTTTCAGGAACAATAACACCAGCAGAAGCTGGCTAGTTTTGATTACTTTTTTTTTGTTAGCAGACATGCAAAAGTGTTAAAGGTCATGTTTATAGAAGAGTTTATTCTTTAGAAATGTATTACATATTCTAACTCTGGGCAAGCCTCCCTCTAATCTTTCTCTGAATAGGTTAGATAATCAGCTTGAAGAGTCCCTAAAGACATCAAATATTTCTTTTTACCTGCTCTTCTTTTGCCAAGATTAACAATTTCAAATTTTCATATTTTCTAGTTATGCATAATGCATTTCTAGGTGTGATCACTTCCTTAATCCGGTGAATTCTCCCCCAGTGTAAGTTTTCCACTTACAGAAACCTGGAGGTCCAACAACCTAAACTCCCAAGCTTTTCTCTAATACTTTGCCACCTGTTGCCATCTCCATCAGCCTGTGCAAAGAGCCTGTTACAATGTGAGTTACCATCCTGGAAACTAAGGATTTCAGTATCCTCTTCTCAATTTCTCTAGTAACTTGTATGCCTGTGACAGATATTTTTCCTTTCTGATTTTCTAACTGTTGGCACCCTCACTGAGGCCTCTTTTAAAATTAGTATTCAGATCTGTAGTGAACTGAATATTAATTTGCCTCTGCAGGAAGGGAAGAAGAGGTGCATCCATTGGATCACTCTAGCAGCACTTATTTTTCTCTTTACAGATCATACAGTGTGTAAAATTATGGTATTACTTCCTGTATCTTACGTAGTGAACACTTAATATGTGGTGAATCCATGAAATTTTAACTATATGTAAACAGTGTCTGTCATATTTTTATGTGAAGAAATTAATCCAAAAGGGGACCTAACAGCATATGGATTTTGGAAGTCTGACCAAAATACCTATTGTTCCTAACAATCCAATAAAAATTTAGTGCACTCACCTCATTGATTCTCTTTCCTTTCTTTCCAAATCCCCATTATTCTCTGCCCATGCATCTCTCTATACCCCCTCTCTTCTATAACTTTGTTAGTAATGTATGTAATACCGATTTTGAGGCTCTGATCACAATTGATACTGCTGATAAAAAACCAAACCAACAACCACATGTAAAAACCGAACCACCCACACAAGGCTATTGCAAAGAAAGCTGTATTGTGCTAAAATACAAAGCAAGTGAAAAATGGATTTATACAGAGTAAAGTTTCCATATCCAGACATGGAGGGAGACAGAAAGAAAGTAATAGGGGACTGGGATGGAGGGATGCTTGCTTTAATTTATGGTTTGAAAGCATTTCTATTTAAAGTTTTCCACACAGAGAGTCAGTTGCGTACAGAGAGGTTCATTTTCATGAAGTACTAAAGGTGTGAGCCCCTGAGTAAGTCAGCTCTTGGTGTTCAGGCACTAACAGTACCATCCATCACAGCACAGCCTTAGGTAGGAAGATGCTAAGGCCTAAATGAACCTGAATATTTTTTTGTTGTGGTGACCCCAGCACTGGGCAAATATTGTACAACATCTTGTGCCAGTAGCCAAAGTGATTTACATACATTTTTTTTCTTCTCCCCGAATGGAGTGGACAGCTGGTGAATCCTTACACCTATTAATCTTTCAGTGTACAATCATGTCTGGGTGTGTAACAAGTATTTTTCAATCTTAGGGGCATCAAGAGAAGTAATGAATAATTCTGTTAGATTCTTACAGGACTGATGGGCATTACTGAACAACACATTAGGTTTGAGGGTGAAGAGAAGGAGGGAGAGGGGAAACGCTGGCATAAGGCAAACAACCTATTATTGCCTTTTCATTGCTGCAAACAAAAAGAATTCTTTCTAATCTGCTCCTCAGGGGATCACCATAAAACTCCGACCATCTATATATATTTTGTGTGTGTGTGCATGCATGTGAGTATCTGTGCTAAACTTTCTTGCTGTCAGGTAGGATTTTTAGTACTCCAAAGCTCTCAGTGTCTCTAGTCTTAAACTAAATTGGTGAAGCTATAAATGTTTTAAGTTCTCTTGGCCCAGAAACTAAAATTTCTGTGCCAGCTGCACAGAACAAGTCATGGCTGTATGTAGCACAGAATATGAGACATTATGTGTGGTTGAACAATGAACTCAGGCACCCAGTTTTATGCAAAAGGGAAAGGAGATGATGTAATCAGCTTTAAATTAAAGGGAAAGTACGTATTTGATGGACAATAGGGCAGTGAAATTTCTGTGATTAGGTTTTCATGTGAGATTTTAGACATTTCTTACTAATATGTTCAAAACAAGAATCTTGAAAATTATTCATAACAAATTCCATTGGCCTGGAAAGTAGCAATAACAGGATGAGCAAAAGGCTGTGTGAAACAGGGATCCTTATTCCAAAAGTTTCTTCTTCCCCTTAATTTTGAGGAATGCTTAGAGAGTTTAAATAACTTTTATTGGTCCCTCCCAATGATCTTCCCCCAGTGCAATCTGAATGTGCAAACTCTAAACACAGTGAGTGGAGGACTGCAGACGTTCCTGAATGCTGTATCACAGGAGCACCAGTTCTTTGAGGCCCCTGTTCTAACTCTTATGGGTTATAATGTGCAAATACTTTATATCAAAGTAAAGCAGACTAGAGCAAAATTTGGAGACCAGACACTGATCTGACATAACAGTCTTTTCAGGTACACCTCTTGGCTTTGCTATCTGCCTGTCTCTCTGCAACTTTGCATGTTCTTATATTGCATTTTCTTATTGCAATGTGCATAATTCACCTTTGAGTGGATGCCTTTGAGTCTGTGAGAGCCAAACATGATTGCAAGAAGGCACACATTTCATTTTAACAACAACAACAACCAAAAAAAAAAAAAAAAAAAAAAAAAAAAAAATCGGTCACTGAACAAGAAATAAGGCTGGACTCTTAACAGGAAGGAAGATTCTTCTGAGCAGTAAGTATATTAGATAGTATCCTTTGCTGGGTATTGCAGAAAATAAGATAGAGAAAAATTTCCAGTGTTCAAAAAAAGTCAGGTATATTATCATCATCATCATTATTGTCTAGCATAAATAATTTGGCAGCCTAAAAAGGAAGAGCACAACCAATATAAATCCTTTACTCTATTGCATTTCTGCAGAATGGGATACTGAGAACATTTCAAGGGGTTACCCCGCAGAATGTTGATTAACTCCTCCCTAGATTCCCCTTTTAAAGGTACACAAAATACCAGCATATAATTAAATACGTGTTCTTTGATTATCAGCCAAAGACTCATTGCAAATGGTACCAACCCCTTTGGAAGCCACCCAGCCCACTTCCAATTAAAAACTACCTGACCACAAATAATAGAAGCGTATTACATACACAGTAAATAACAGCTCTTAAAATAATGTATTTCAGGAGCTATATTTTAAGGACACCATATGTGTTCTCTGTATAATGAGCTCTTCCCTCTATCAGTACAACCAGCAGCCTCTCAAATCTAGAGAGCTAGAAAGATTAATTTGTTTGGTTATGTTTTCTTCCAAACATTAACCACTTGTTTTTCTTTCTCCATCTTTAAAATGAAATGTTCTGTTTTCTGTATTACCATTCTCATTTGCAACAGAAAACAACTTGAAATTTAACGGTAAATTTACAGAAAAGAAAGAAAGAAGATTCTTTTTGGAGATGTAATTTCAATGCATGTATGAGGATGTTTATATAGAATATATATGTCTGCATGATGTGCATGTGTGTGTTTGGTATTATGTCTGTGTATGTATTTGTATATATGTGTGTATATATATATTATAATGTATATATATAATGTAGACATAATGCTAAACCTAGCTGCAGTAGATGTTAATAACACACTGAATAGCAAATTTTTTATATATTTTTCTTTAAATATAGTGTTGGCTATTCAAAAGAAAGACATTATGCAGTTCATCATGTACAGCATTGAATTACTGATAAAATCAGGAAAGGGATGCTTCCATACCCTAGAATACACAATAACCCCACAGGACACTTTCTCAATGTGAGTTTGAGGTGACAACGCATCTGAATGCTTATGTATTTAGTTATTTTGAGGAGCTTAAATTATCTTTTTCCCATCTGAAAAGACTCATTTCATGAACAGTAAAGACGTTTTTTTCATACTGATTACAGTCAAATTCCTATTGCATAATGAGACAAACTAGTGGTTTCATAGGAAATCTCAGTTCTTACATTTTGGAATTTTTTAGTGCTTAGATCTTTCCCCACAGAGGTGTCTATATGTACTTACACATAAACATAAATAAACAGACATTATACTTTCCACATTCATAGCCCTCAAAATGTTTTACAAATTATGTAGAAAATAAAGTAAGGATTGTCTCATACCACATATATCATACAGAATTGAAATTTATTTTAAACAGAAGATTGAAAGAATATAGTTGCCATTTACAGTTTGAAGGGGAAAATTAAAAGCATTCAAAGTACACTTTGGACCAGATAACAGCATTTATATTTCCACTCTTGGAAAGACTTATACATAACTTCAAGCTGTCAGGATTGTGACTTTTATTAGGAAGAAACTACACCAATGTATAAGATATTACTGAATTGTCTATTTGAGAGGTTCCATAGCTGTCTGTGTCACAAAGGCACAAAACAAATGAAAACAAACTATTAAGAGAAATGAATCAAAAGTTAGGACAGGATCAGGACAGGAAAACTGAAGATCCACCAATGACAGCTACAAATGTTACAGCTAAAGCAGTCTGGTTTCCAACAAATGTATGAGAGTTTTGCTGACTGACTTTTTACTGAATTACACTAGAACTTTCTATACCTTCATATTTACTGATAGTACTCTTTTCTCGTCCTCCTATTAGTTATGTGTAGCAATTTATGCTTCTTAATAGCGAAATCAATGTAAGTAGCCATTGAGCTGTCTGCACTCATGAAACAGACACTGTATTCCTCCATTTGTGCATTCATGACATTAAATATCAGTATTTGTAAAGCCAGGAAGTTCTGCTACTTTTTTTGGTTTGGGTTCTTTTTTTTTTTCCAGCTCATGTTGAAGCCATCTGCCATGATGATTTAATGGCATTTGAGAAGACTAGGACTTTGAATTGCTTTGCTCATGAAACAGTTGTATTTGACTTCCTTAATGAAGACCTCATGAGATAAAAATAAACTTGTGCTCTATCTAGCTACAGCAAATACTTCATCTTCTTTCTCTGTTACTATTTTTCAAATCTGTGGGTACCTAATTATCTTGAGACCATCACTCCTCAGCCCCACTGGTTTTAAAACAAGAAGTTCAGAAAGGTATTATAGGAGACCTAGATATACTTACAGAAGAATTGATCATGTAACCTCATTCCCACATGAAAGCAGCCTACGCATAATTAGAAGTTATTGCAAAAGAGACTGGAACCCCTATGTCCCACAAATAAGTATCTAGGCCATGGAAATGTGCCTCTGTGCCTGCCTGCATCTTCTGACCATCTGCCTCTCTTCCTCTATTCCTTGTTTGTTCTCCAGTTCCCACATAAACTAGAATAATTCCGACAACAAACACTAAAAAGGAAAACAGTTTCATAACGTTACATGTTCTTTTCCTAATGGTGGCAGTTTTAGGTCTCAGTATACCCTAAGGAAGAGGAGGAATTTGATACTAAATCTTTTGTAAATGTGTAACCTCACTGTATAAGAAGGTTATATAAGAGCATCCACTGTGTAACTGCCTGTAAACATTTCATTTTCTTTCTGTTCTTTAAAAACTCTTGAGGGATATTTCCCAGAAATGATGTAGGCAGCATGGGCATTAGATCTCAAAATAGACTGACGTGACTGCTATAAGTGGAAGTCAGTAATTGTGTTTCTCTTTCCCCTGTATTAAAGAAAGCTGGGTATTTAATGGGAGTTAAAAATGTCAGGCAAAAGCAAAGACACCGGGGACAGCAGGATGTTTGAAAATATTCTTTTTTTTTTTAGTGTCTGAGCGCTTCTTTGAACAAGCCATCTCTGAGAGCATGGTCTCCAAGGTATAAACTAGTTTTCTGAAATTACTCATGTATATTATAACTTTGGGATGCCCTATACTGATACTCAGTGTATTTGAGGGAGAAGAGGGCAAGATGGTGCAGAAATCATGTAACATAACATCTAGCCATTACAGCAGAAATTGAAACATACAGGCTTAGTTCATATCTCAGCTTCTATGGATTAAATTCCATGTCTGTGAAGAAAATAGCTTAAACATTTAAACATAAAACCATGCTATACACCTCTCCATCTGAAGTGAAGACTTTACACAGCAAGACACGTGTATCCAGAAGGACAAGAATGAAACATTGGCTGGTGTGACTTAGCACTATTTAATGGAGACTTGTAATTAAGAGCAAGTCTGTATTTTAATAATCACTATTAATGAATGAAATTCCTTTGTGCAGGGACTGTTAAATGTGTCCTATACAGATTGCTCAGTGACCTGGCAGCAGAACCCCTCTGTGCTGTCTCTCACTGAGAGCTTCCGTGAGAGATGCATCATGATCATTTCATCTGATGGAGGAGAACAACGTCTGTAAACCATTTTTTCACCTTCACACAATGTAATGATGCAAAACAAGAGCTTCACTTTCTCACTGCTTCACATGTCAGGCCTCCATATTTGTGACTACCTACCAACAACATCCCAAAATAAACCCAGGAAGATAATCTCCTCTGCTTTCAAACCATCTTATGCTCCAGATTGATAATGCTATTTTTGATGCTTATGTTCTTCCAACTCCAAATCTCTACATTAATCAAGCTCTTTGCAGCCATTAAGAAATTATTACTGTTTAGACCTGTAGGGAATAAGTCTATTAGAAGTATCCAGAATGTTTCAGGTAAACCAGAAATTTTCTATCAGCTGTCCCCTATAATTTCCCTATAATTTCATGGGAATTGATCCCATAAATTATTATTCGTTCAGGTGAATTAAGAAGGTTGTCAAATTTAGGTATTAACAGAAGAACTGGAACAGATTTTTCAAAGCATTGTAATTTGGCCTGATTCTGTTTCTTTATGAAGGTTGTAATTTCAAAGAGAAAAGTTGCATTGTTTTGTTTTGGACTTTTTTTGGTGGTTTTTTTTGCTTGGGTTTTTTGTTGCTTTTTTTTTTATTTTTGTTGTCTCTGGAATATCGCTGTTATTAGTAAAAATCAGAGTATTCTAGCCATGTCATTTTTAATAAGTCTCTTTAAAATCTAAGAACTTAGTAAACTGTTTTCTTATTCATTAGTAAACTTTTGTTTTTTAAAGGGAAAATGGAAGAGGAAAGGGGAAAAATGAATCATAACCAAGTGTCAGTTAAGAGATGATACCAGAAAGCTTTCTGAGGACTTTTTACAGTTCTGTGGCTCATTGCTACTCTGCATTTTCTCACATCGCTTAATTTTTTTCACAATCTTAGGAAATGGTTTGATTTGAAGTGAGCTGAAATAAATTTTAAAATGAAGCACTGTTCATCCAGAAGAAGAGTATTCTTGTTTGCAGACAGATATCCATGTGTTGAGAGAGACAAGTTTTTGTGACCTAGTGTTCACATTCCAAAACTGTGAAATGAATTTGAACATGTGTCACAAGGCAAATACACATGACTTAATACAGCCCCCCAAGAAATGCCTGTTTATCTGAGAAGTGCAGAATTGCTTTCTGTTTGGGTTTTTTTTTCCCTTTTCCTTTTCTGTAGACACTACTACATTTTCCATTGCCACCTGACAAAGAAACTTATGATTTACTGTGATACGCACTAATGTGGCACAAGCTTATAAGAAAATAGTAAGAAGAATCTATTGCTTAATAAACTTTTACTAGGGAACATTGATTTGGTAGGTATTTTCTTTTGAGAAGAAGAACCTGTGAGAAGACTCATCTGGGGCCTCCATCCTCTGGCTTGGGAACTACTGTTGTTGCCTGAGACTTTGGTCCTTGTCTGAAATACACTGCAGGCATGCTTGTGCCCCAGTCCTCACTGATGCTGCCCCTGGCTTGCTGACTGGGCTTCATGGCTTGGCCTCAGACCTATTTCATCACTATGCACTTGTTTGGGAATTGCTGTCTGTGATTGACCCTGGTACCATCGCTAGACCTGTTCTTCTTGCTGTCAGCTTTGGCTCCTGGCTCACCTTCCCCTGCTCAGCAGCCTATCCATGTTGTTCCTTAATGATATATGAATACTGCTACCCCATCTTCCCAGGAATAGCCTAAGTGTGATAAGAGGACAGAGATTTACAGGGCTCAGAAGAAGTCCAGTCTACTAGTACAATCCATTCTGCATACCAGGTAGCCAATGACATAGCTTTTTGTGGATGTACTTGCAATACTCGTTTGAAGATGTCGGATAAATAATAATAAAAAAGTTCAATTTATTATTAATAGAGCATATTGATCCTTAGTGTTGTCATTTTCTCTTTTCATGTCACATCTTCTTTCACAAATTGTATTTAAAATACCCCCAGCAAATAGAAAATGTCTAATTCTAGCCCTTTGAAAAAAAAATGGCCGGATCATCAACAGGCCACATCTCCATTCATGTTACGGAAAGAGACTTTCTCTAATAATATATTGATTAATTATCATGCTGTACTTATGAAAACAATACATAGATCTTAATTTTAAAATTAGTCAAGTATTCTTTATAATTTTTTATTACTCTACCATGGCATGCAGAAAACCCAGAACATGCACTGTATTCCTACTGCATTAGATACTGCTCAACACTTAACAATAATTAATATCAGTCCTGTTGTAGTGTGATATTTCCACTGTGCCCCAAAGCCCTAAACCTTAAAGAAATGAGCTACGTTCTGAAGATGCTTATCTCACTTTTGCCATTTGCTATACAGAGAACCTCAAAAAACCACACACTTCCTCAGTTCCCTGGTGAAGTGTGAAGTTAGGTGGTATGAATAATACCAGTGATGTTTCCACTGTTACCTAACAGCTTATAGATCATTTTAGGAAGGTTTTTCTGTTCATGGTGGAAATCTGTGAGTCTGTGAACCCCATAAACTCTCTCCATCATTTGAGATCTTCAGAAGAAATCTGACTTTCAGTACTTTCTGTACACAACCAACTTACCTTTTCTCTAGCAAAACCTTTTGCTACAGTCTGCTCATTGTGTGCAATGTTCTATGTTTGATATCATGTTATTGCAAGACCTAGAAGAGAAAAACCTTTTGGTCTCATTCACAAGGTGAAGCTAATGGAAAGTCAGATTATATGGCTAAGCATGCCTGCCAGAAACCAGGTAGCATGAATCCTATATTCTCCTGGGAACTTGAAAATATCTTGATTCAAGCAATAGGTCTTGGAAATAATGTCTCCCCAATGTCTGTAAGATTTGTTTCCCGTGTTTTCTTTCTCTTTTTTATAGGTCCGGTTCTTACTTTCTCCATTTACTATGGTATACGTGGCTGACCTAAAGCTAACTCTTCTCTAAAGTTAATTACTCCAGCTATTTCCATGATGAATAAACTCTATTTCCTCCAATTTCAGTGGTTATCCAGCTTGACTCTGAATGTCTGCATATAAGGTCTGCCCTTTTCTGGAATGTATCTACTAGTTACTGCTGCTTTAGCGTGACAGCAACAAAGATATTTCAAATTCTGTTGTAACAGAAATCTTTTGTATGACCTCAGAAATGACATTTATTCCCTCCATGACTAAATCTCTTATATTTTCTTACCTCCTACTAGTGCTCAAATATGATGATAGCAGGATCCTGGACCCTGTTATTACCATAGATTGATTTATATAAGTACTTGTCCCCTCAATCAACAGGAGCCTTTGCACTAATTGTCATTTGAAATGATTGTTTTTGCTTGCTCTATTCAGCTATTTTCAGTACTGTGAGGTCCAGTGAAATGGTGGATCTTTAGCACAAAACACTTTGTCCTTTTCCTAATGACAGGGCAGACTCTGATCTTGTTCCTAGTATTTTGTACTATTTGCTCCTCCTCAGCCCTGAAGCTTTGTCATTCTGTTTGGAGTATTAGTGTGGACCAAAACTATCCAGGGGAGGATGTGAATTGAGGTTGGCACAAAGTATGTGATTGGCACCAGTGATGAATTCTTATTGTGTTGAGATTTTAGGCATGACAGTTATTGGTAAACCAATCCGAAATAATCCCATTCAGACCTTCCAGAATTGTTACAAAGTGATATGTTCCTGAAGATCCTTGCCAGAATAAAGACTGATGCCCTCTGCCAATCAGTATTGAGACTCAGTCGCCTCCTGTTGTCATTTAAACATGGCTATACAGAGCATTTAATAAAATGAAGGGTCATATTTCATATTTAATGAATAAGGCTGCCTACAGTTGCCCATTTAATACTTGCGCACCTTTGTTCACAGGAGGGCAAGCCTGGTAAGTCAGTTGGCTTCAATCAATCCATAATTTGAGCAACAATAAAACAAACAAACAAACAAAAACCCTACACACAAAATAATCCCACCAAAACCCAAGATCACCTGAGAGAGTCAACTTTTTAGCTAGTACTAAGGAAATTATATGTGCATTGCCTGTGTTTTAGTATCTCATCAAAGCAGCTCTTAGTTTCAGTGATTGTACATTACTCCACAGATGGCATCAAGATATCTTTGAAGGAAAAAAAAGACCAAAAAACCAAATTATATTATGTTATTTTACACTTTTTGTCACTTGCAAGTGAATGTAATTAATAGATAAGGAATTCTACTTTGACATTATTTTGCTTCATTTTAATAGAAGTGGAATGTTTCTTTTGTAGATGACTTCTCTCCAGTGAACTACTAAATTTTAGGAAAATGTCTAAATCTGACTTGTAGCAATGGGATATCAGTGTATGCTAACGATTAAGCCTGTATTCAAATGCTTTATAAACAGGAAAACTATTTAAAAAAGAAAAGCTGAGGCACATCAAACCCAAAATACATGTGTTAAGGGATTACAAATACGCCAAGAAGTTTGGGTAGGCCACAAGCAAAGGTAGCTACAGTCAATAAAGAGCCCAGTACTTTACCTTAAGCTTCAGTTTTAGTGTGTTAATTAAAAATTCTCAGAGACTCAGGACACAGCAATTATATTGATGCAATTTTTCTCTTTAATGCAAGGAGAAACTCACCTGATAATACTAATTATGGCACTTGCATAGCACTTTACATTCACAAAGTGCTGTACCAACAACACATAAATTACACCCTGGTTTGTATTATTTCTTTTACTGCTCTTACGGAATGGGTTTTAAAGGGCAAAGAATAGGGGCAAAGCTCCCCTGCAGTTACTGTACTAAGGGCTTCATCCAAACTAGTCTTTCCCTTGGGTTCCTGCTAAGTCAGGTTCTTTCTTACAATTTTTGTACCTTTCCCACACTAATTAAAAAGAAACAAATCCCCCAAAACAAACCTCTTGATTCATATTATTGTTATCTTAAGCACCATCACTGAAGTGTTTGGAATAGACAGACAGAATTCTGTAGACCCTTGCAAGTTGTAGTTAAAATACGCCAAGCACTTAGCATCAGCACAATTTTAAACTCACCTGAGACAAAATAAATGACAAACAGCTTGTATTTTAAGCAAATTTAACAGCATTTAACAGCAGGGGGATGAATTATAAAGTTTTCTGTGATGCACATTGAGACCTCCCAGCAGATACCAAGATGCTGGTTCACAAATCTAACCCCAGAAAGTCAGCTCTTCTCAATATGTATTATTACACTCACTAAAAACTGGTGATTATACCAATCCTGTGAAACACTTTACACTCAGCATTAACTACAGGTTCTTTTTTCCCCTGAGTTCCTGCACTACAACGTATTAAACCAGTTCTGACTTTCTTTGGGAAAATGAGCTAAGGCATTCTACAACTTCTTCCACCCATGTCGGAAGAGAAAAGAATAGCTTTGCTTTCTATCTCTTCTTTGTTTTCATTTAAAAAACTCAAAGCTTTGCAGTCCTCCCTAACAACAAGTCATGTCCAAGCTAGCTCCCAGGTTACTGAGGACCTCAATTCCCAAAATCTGTTATGAATGTAGCCAATACTCTCAATATCCTACAGGGACAGGGACTGCTCAGGAGCTGTAAGGAACCATTAAAATTTTCCTTTCCCTCCCTTCATAGTGCTCACATATTTCCAAAACTTATGTCCTTTCCTGAAATAAATCCTAGTGCCTTCTTTATCCCCTAAACTATGCCTTTTACTCCCTAATCTTCATCTGTATCTACTAAATTAGTCTTTTAATAACAGGGTTCATCTGAAAAAGTCTAACTCCAACAGATCAGTCAGTAAGCTGTGCCTATATTCAGCTATGTCCTGACAGAAATGTACATATTGTATTAGTCCCATGCTAATCTTCGTTAACCAGAAGCATGACTTATGTCTTCCTTCATAAGAAGTCTTTCTTGTCATTTTTTAAAAAACTTGACCAAGTTCACATGAGTAACTTCTGCATTACTCCACTGGCTTTTCTCAGAGGCATGCAGCTTGCCAATTAAATCATTTGAAGTTGCTGAGTTATTGTGCTGTGTGTGATAGTCACGTAGGCGTACACAGAATGTGCTGCATTTAATCTTCAATGGATGGAAAATTGCTGGCACTGTGAATTTTGCCAACCTTTACTTCTGCCCCCACTCCTCACTTTGCAAATGGTTTTTAGAATCTAAGTGCAAACACGCTAAGTATAAAGAATGAATTTGGCATTTAAATTAATGGTTTCATGTCAGAGACAGTACAGGTTTTGTTTGTTGGGAGAAGAAGCTAAAACATGCATTAAATCTACTGAATGGCTTCAGGTGATTGACCAACACATTTTGTCCACAGGATGAGTTGCGGAAACAGATCTCAGCTTGTGAAATGGCTGGCTGACTTTCAGTGTTATTTTTTAATTTTTTTTAACTTCAAAGGGTTTTTACCGATGAACCAGTAGAGTTCCTCCCAGTACAAACTATCAGGTTTCACGCTACAAGTTTTCAATGGCAACCAATCTGGAGGACTGCATATATCTACCCCCAGACAGCTGCATTATGGAGCTAAAGGAACTGCATCTAAATTCATGAGCCGATAAAAAGTAATCTGGCTAAAGTCTTTTTTATACTAGAATATACACTGATAATCGCACCCCCTTGAATTACAAATGTTCCATAACCATTCAAACTGGTACCGAGTTACTGACATTATTTGAAGTAATGACATAATAAAACACACTTTAAAAGACAAACCCATAATTTACTTACTTCTCGCTTAAAAAATGTTTCAGAAATCTTTTGAGATTGTAATTGATGGGATACCAGATTTCATAGACTATCAGAGACGTGAATATGTTTTAATAAATCAGAAAAATTAAAGTCACTTTAGCTTACTAGTTAGCTTTAGATTATTTTTATTATTATTATTTCCTATGTTTTTCCATTTCTTTTATCTTCCTGCTCAATTCTTTCTCTCCTCCCCTTATATTTTAAACTTGCAGCTAAAAAATAATTAAAACCTATGCTGACCTGCAGCTTTATCTCCATAACAAAAATATGGGCTGCCCTTTTCTCCTTAGAGACAACAGATATATCCCCATTCTCAACTTAATATTGTTCTAGGGAGGCATTCTGAAATGAGGCATTTGATGCACCCATTGTAGAGCATCTAACTTGATTCAGAATGGTGTGGCTACCTACTTGTCTGTGCTACACGAAACCGTGATAATTAAAAAGGTTGCTCAGAGTAAGGGCTTGGAGGAACTTGAAGTGTCCATCTATCATTCTAATTGGCATCCACTGTACACTAGCTGAGATTTCAAAGAAGACAAAACCATTCTAATATTTCTCCCTTCTTTCCATGTCAGAATGGAGTCAGGCTGCTTAAACTCCACAGCTTTTGTTTTCAGGTAGAAGTGAATTCTTTATAGGTGGTTGAAACAAGAAACTTAAACAAATTAAACAAATTGTCTAAATCATTATGCTACATTCTTCTCTCCCGGCAACTCCTCACACAATATTGTGAAAGAACTGAATAGCGATCAAAGTGTCAAATTCTCTCAAAACAGTGTGATTAAATACTCTTATGGGGTTGCTTGAACAGAAAACTTGTCCAGGTCTTGGCCTTAAAATATAGAAAATTGTGATTTCCTGGGTGAGTTCCTTAGTCTTTTAGCTTTTAAATATAGCAAAAGTGCCTAATGGCAAATCAAACCAGTTTGCCTGGGTGCTTGTGAGTGAAAAATGGTGAAAAATGTGGTTCCACATTGCAAGGTATATGTTTTCATTAAAAATAAGAAAAAGGCAAACAAAAATAGCAGATATTTTCCTTGCTTAAATCAAACCTCAGCACACAGTAGCACGGATATAAGTTTGCACTTTTCATGAGAGATGTCTTTTAGTTGAAGATGGCAGTGAAATAATGAAATGAAAGCAGTTAATTTTAGAGTTGCAGGGAATTTCACAGTCCCTAACATTAAGCTTCTAACTTCTGGGATGTCCATAGTGCATCCTGCAATTCTTAGTTGACCTAAGCCACTTCCATTAACAGTCTCCACACCCAGTACTTGTGTACCCGTGTGTCAACCTGCCTGAAGCTGAAAGATCTTCCTTATTGATGACATAATAACAGCACAATGACAGTTGGGCTAAAATCTGTATCTGTAGACGATACTATTCTCTCAGGGGAAGAGTAGCAAAAAAAAAAAAAAAAAAGGCAGCAAAGTAGTTTGTATTTACATGGTAGAACAGGGTACTTTACAAAATACCAGCAGGTCATGGTTGTGTTGCAATAAGTACCAACACCTGAGAAGACCAAACAAAAGACTGCTGTTGTGGTTTAATCCCAGCCAGCAGCTAAGCACTATGCAGCTGCTCAGTCACTTTCCCCTTTTCCCCGGTGAGTTGGGGAAGAGAAATGGGACATCGTAAAACCCACAGGTTGAGATAAGAATAGTGTAATAATTGAAATTGATAGTCCTTGATTAGGGGAAACACTACTTACCAAAAACTAAAACATCGGTGTGTTATCAACATTATTTTCGCATTAAATCCGAAACACAGCACTGTACCAGCTACTAAGAAAAAAATTAATTCTCTACCAGCTGAAACCAGGACAACTGCTTGAAGAGATTCACCTTAGCAACCCTTATGGAAAATTGACTTGTGGAAGACTCTCAGCTGCTTATGTTTAACATCCAGACTTGTCTTTCTATACATCTGACTCCAGCTGCCAGGGTGCAACAGTCTACCTGTTTGTGCCCTAAACCTCTGTTCTCCAGCCACACTTTGAATACTCACTGAGCATGAAAGTGAAAGGCCTAGTGTGTGAAAATGGAGTGGTTATGTGACATCAAGAGAGGACAACTTGCTGGCCTATTCCACTTCACTGCAAAGCAGGAACTGCTGTGTTGTTTCAAGCTGCTGGTCCAAAGAAAGACACACCAGAAATCTTGTAATGGACAGTGACTGAATAGTCTGCCTTTTCAGAGCTGTTTCCGTCTTTTGCCCAAACACTCAGCATCAGCCTCAACTCTAAGGAATGGGAAATTATACTGATATATAAAGGACTTGGGTGTATTATCTCTTTGCTTGTTACACTTTTAATTCTCCCCCCTGTCTTTTACTTCTTTCTTCATGTTATTCCCCCTTTTTAACCAGGGGACACATCTTATTTCACGAACAGGAATAAAGGCAAAGATTAATTCCACTGAATAAAGCTAAAGACCATTTACTTAGTACCTTAGTCTATTTATATAATCAAAAGAGAAAAATATACTTTCTTAAGTGGCAATTTACTCTACTTAGATCTAAATCACCCTGGAGGTTCCTGTAGCTTTCCAGCAGCTAAAGAGGGAGCAGAGAGTAATTTGTCTAAGGTGTTCTAGCCAAAGTACCTCAGTTATGAGCCTACAGTTGGGTTCAGCTTGTGTCTTCACACAATACCACCTGTGAATCATTCCTTGACTCTCTCAACCATTCTCTTCAACCATTTTGTCTAAAGGGTGATCTGATTGGTGTCTGGATACCACATTTTTCTCTGTTGGCCAGACCTTGCTGTCTTGCTGAACTATTGTAATGTAACTTAGCTCAGGAGTCTACATAGAAATAATCAATAAAAGGTTAGTAATAAGAGAAAACAGCATGAGACATCATTGATGGGATTACTCTCTCCTCAACTGCGGTAAATTAAGGATAGGTGAACACTTGCCTTTACACAGTCCTGGAAACAAAGACTAAATTAATTATTAATTATTAAAAATTATAGTATCAGTACAACCACTTTTCAGCCAGGCTGTTGAATCTTATCCTGTAATAAGAGATACCAGAAGCTGGAGGAGGGAGTGTAGTTGTTTGGTTTGCTTTTACCGCAGCCTATCAGCATAAATACCACTTTCTTAGTTAGAATCCATCTGCTCTGTTGACAATGTACTCAAATTGCAAGCAAGCATTTAATGGTGTCATGCTGAAGCACAACAGGGTGGATGCTGAGAGAACCTTAGGAGTCACTAAAATGAAAGAGCTTTTCTCTTAATTTCAGTCACCAGAAGACTTTGAACAGAACACGACATCTTAGCCATCTGAGCTTTTTAAACGAGACTTTGGCAGATGCACAATGCTCAGCTCTGTGGTACCTAAATAATTGAGGCTTTGAAACTTCAAAGTACTCACACCTTCAAACACTCAAGTAGCTTTATTTGAAAGATTCTTTTTACAAAAGAAGATTAACTCTGCCATTTGAGATCAATGGATCTCTCTGAAACATAGTGTTCCCACTTTAGATCGGTTCACATTGTTGTTTACTACATATTGACTAGCAGTGTCCCAGGTGCAGAAGACATTTGATTAAATGGAAGTCTTTGTGATGGCATGGTGCACTACAGAATTAGGAATGACATTTGGAACAGGGGAGAGTGGGATCATTACAACAGAAATAAGAAATTCCCAGGCATTTCACTGTTTATATGTGCATTTTATTTCATTATGTGCATTTTTATTTTATTTTATATTATTTTATTTTATTTTATTTTATGTTATTTTATTTTACTTAAATGTAATTTAATTTAGTTTTGCTTCATTTTGCTTTGTTTTGCTTTATTTTATACCCAACAAATTACTCCAGGACCAAGAACTGAGATTTATGGCAAATCAAGGATTGTGGCAAAGGGTTTACATTGGTTACATACTCTTTTTAAAGGTGATGCAATGTCTCCTGGATTATCTTGTTAGCGAGTTTTGCTCTGAGCTTTAAAAGTTCTACTTCACTGTTGTGTTCTTCTTTCTCCCCCTACTATCCTTCAAATATCCTGGATAAGGCAGAACATGAAATTGATATCTTACCCACAGGGATCCTACTTTTTTTTTTTTTTCACATCCAGATGCTTTGTCGTTACAATTACTGTAATTGGTTTTCATCATTATCAGTTTATTCCTAATTAGTACATACAATAGTAATTTATATTGCATGTTAGAACATAACATACAAGAAACCAAATCCCAAAAGGAAATTATGTCCTTAAAGTGACCTTTATGCAACATTTATGCCCTTATGCCCAACACAGTGATCCTTAAACATCACTTAGCACCTTCAGCTTCTGTAAAGGCATAAAAACCCATAACTTGGAAGGACCTAATGTTCTGTTTTTTCACCTGATGACAGTGGCAGCCAAATTGGCCTACCTAAATCAATTTACAATTCTTCAAATCTTGACTAGAGATTGAAAAACCTGATCTAATTTGGCCTTGATTCCAGCCCCTTCTTCTATGAGAAACAGGGATGCTCATGCCCACTACCTTCAGGTGGCTCGATCGTTAAAAAGGGCTCACAGCTCATCTAATATCTATATTATCTATGCATGGAGCTTAATGCAGATCAAAGTACAGTAATAAGGGGAACCTTTACAGATAAATATGACCAAATGAAGTGACTCTGTGTATGCCTTTCAGTACTGTCACTCACATGCATTGTGAGGAAAACTGCTTAGGATTTATGTCTTACTCTCAGTAGATCCAAAATCTACTAGATCTTGGTAGTATTACACTACAAATGTTGTTGGTGCAAAAAGGGACACTGCCTCCCATATTTGGAGCTAGGACTTTATTGTTAGTTTAATTAATGTTTAACAGTCTGATAAAAGCCTAATTTTCTTTTCTTATTAGTACTTGTACCAATACACATGGTGAAAATTCACACAGAAAAACCCTTTACAACTAACATTGCTATTCAGAAAACTTAATAGTTCTCTTTGTTTTCATTCTTATACTTCCACTGTACCTCTGAGTTACAGTGTTGAAAGCTTCAGTCTTCCTGACATGGAATGCATGCGATGGAGTTGGAAGTTGACTATGTCCTGATGTAGTGAACTGACTGATGCTCATGATAAGGTATTCCTCCTCCTCAGTTTTCAGTCCATTTAGGTGTTTCCCCTCTCCGTTTTCTTTGCATGATCTACTCCCTCTTTAAAGGTTCCCAGCTAAAGATTGAAAATGCATGATAGCCTCCACCAGTCCAAACAGCTATTGTTCATTACACACGTGACTTACATATTCAGTCCAGAGACTTTGTACTGCCAGGTCAGTACAAACCCTGTGGACTTGTACTGACAAAAATTAAATTTAGTGGGATAAATCATGGGAATATCATCAATATCTATAGTCTAGATGCTTACCTGTCCCTGTCTTTGAAACTCAGCCTTTAGACAGCAAACTCTGCAGATGGAAAAGGAAAGAAAACAGGCTTTCACTTTAGTATTCTCCTGTAAAAGAAAAGGTTTAAATTTTCTAATCTGTTTGTAGGATTGTTTATTTGTGTTATCCAGAGATAGGTTTTAAAAATATAATTAATTAGAATGGTCTTAACAATAGTCCAAGATCTTCATCTACTTAGATAAGGGCTTTAATCTCTATACTGCAAAAGTACATCCTCTTCATGTATCTCTGAATCCATGACGACTGCTTTCCCAATTTAAACAACTAAATGCAGATCAGTACAAGGAAATTTAGTTTATCAATACCATAGAGATTTGTGATCCTCTTGGGTATGAAGTTGCCTTAAGATTTTGCCATTCCTTTTAATTTCTCTAGGAAGGTGCTTGATACAGCAATGACAATAACATATAAACCTGTTTTGTTCCATACATAATTGCTATTTTCTATATATCATCTATGTATTTATAATCTATACCTATATATAAACAAATGTTTATATATATAAACTGTCACATAAATGTAAAATGGTGGAAAAATATAATTGTTACTTTATTAGTCTAATAGTTCAATGTTTACCTGGGTTCAAGAAATGATTAGGCAAAGAAATGAAAGGAAAATCCACCTAAGCCTGCTAAATACACATATGCAGCCTCTAGGTCAAGAAGCTTCCAAGGCTCAAACCATTGAAAGCTGTAAAAATAGTCTAGGAAAATACATTGCAGGCCTGCCTGTTATTCTGGTTTGCTTTAGTTATCAGCTGCTTGCAAGTAGTAGAAGGGGGATATAGGCCTAGGTGAATCACTGGTCTGAAAGAGAGTGGCCAGTCTTATGGTCTGACACTTTTTCTCCCTAAATGAGTTAGTGAAACAAGAACCCCTACAGCAAAATATGGAATATGTCTGGTTTGTTTTCATTTTAAAACTTTCATGTCTACCAGCTGCAAATCCAAGGTTTAATAGAAAAAGAGATGACATTTTCTCAAGTTCTGTATTAAAAGAGTGCTTCTGAATCAACAAAGTCTTTCTGCTTTCCACAACGTGCTGTGTCAACCATATGTTCACTATATCTATGACAGAAAATAAGTTCCAAGGAATGTTGAAAAATTATATTAAAAAGAAAGGCAAATGAGGTAGATGATCATGCCATTTATTGCTCTGTTGGTAACTCTTCTGATATCCCTGTGACAGATCCTGTCAGAGAATAGAACAAGGCAGCACTGCAAAGCTTCAAGTAAGATATATAAAAATTTGTCTGGAATAAAACTAGATCACTGAAGAATAATCTTTTACATTTCTGCCAAAAGTCCTATACTTCTGTCCCACTGATGTACAGAAGGAGGAAAAATATGACCTCAATATTGCTCTTTCACCATTGACTCATCCCAGAATTGATACACTTGTGCTGTGGTTGCCCTGAAGTGTAATAGTGTACCATTAAATTCCAGCTGCAATACCGTTATATTGCTATTAGAAAAGACTGCCGAGGAACACAATTTTTCAAATAAATACAAATTGTGAATGGCTGAAATGCCCTAAGTGCCCAGGAGCAGGATTTTCAAGTGTCCTTTTTCAGTGGACAGGTTTTATGCTTTCCGCAAACGAATGGCTCGGTTTCTCTTTTGATTTTTAGTGGTAGTCTTAACAGGCACATACAATAAAGAGCCATACAGAAGACTGGGCCGTGACCTCTGTGTAGCTTGGTGAAAGCACTGAAGTTCTGATGAGTATTACCAGTGAGAAAGTTGCATCTGCGTCCTCAAAGAACTAGATCAAAACCTGTTGTGATTCTTCGTCCTACCCAGTTGTCATCCTATTATTTTGTGCTGTTCACCAGCTTGCTTGTTTGCCTTAAACTGGGCAAAATTCGTCCAGTGATAACATCATAACACCAGAAAAGTACACAGCCCTTCATCTAAACAAATGAAACAAATACAAATCTTCAGCTTTCATCAGGCTTGTCTCCCTGAAATTCACACTTCTGTGTCAAGAGGATGTTTTTTATACCTCCTCAGCTGGAATTCAGTACACATTGCATGTTGATAACCAGCATTTTCACACCCACTTATTCATGCATATGCTAATAGTTTTCTCACTACAGCTGCTGTGCTTTGTTCAGGACCCCTTACAGCTGTTTCGAGCACGCACCACCAATCACACAGCTTCTGGGTAATTTACACCTTCTCCCTATCGCGTGGTATTTCAATAGCTGAACATCCAAGATACGTATGACCATCAGCACTGACCACCGAGAGACTTCATGTTCTTTCCTATCAACTTATAGGTGTAAAATAGATGGGATACCCAGCAGAAATAGTATGAGTGATGTTAGACGCAAGTGGAACTCCAGAGTACAGTTGAATATAGTCGCTTAATGGCACTTTGTGCACAATTTCCAACTGGTTTTATGCTAATGTTGACAAATATGCACAGATACAGATGCCTTTAATTGCCAAGAAATACGAGTTTAATTATTAATTTGTATTTAAAAAAGGGAGAAACATGGTTTAAATCACAGATAAGTTGTGATTCTTTGCTGAAGATACTATCCCAATTTTCTGATTAGTTTGCCAGACTGCAAATTACAGCTTCAGCAGTTGCCAGAGTCTTTTATTGCTAATTCTGCTGATCTTTGTTCATTTAATATCTTTAAATTAATGATGGGAAAATCTCCAAAATAAGGTTCAGCAAACCTGCCAGTGGCAAAGAAGGTCTTTTTCTCTGTTAAAGCTGGGTTTTCGGAATTGGGAGAGTTTTCTCCATTTGTCACTGCATTACAATTTTTGTGGGCTCTGACTTAACAGCATCTGGGGATTTCACTGCAGGATCTGAAGAGATCTGCTTAGCCATAGGTGTCTGTCCCATCTTTGTACTGTGGGTGGAAGAATATTCACTGGTGCAAATCGCAACACTGAACATTAGCTAAAACCACAAACAACTTCACTTTCTACTAATACATTGGACTGGGAATGACGGCCACAGCAGCCTCTCCACTATTTCTGTTAAGGGTGGGGAAAGTTCTTCAACTGGTGTGGGGCAGACAATTATATTGTGTAATCTCATCCGAGCACTTGTGTCACAACAGGTGAACTGTGTAACCATTTGTTGTTTCATGACTTCCTCTCAAAAATTCCCTTATCCCTATTGCTGCATCCCTACCTGTTTAAACTGCAAGTACTTTGAGGAAAGGACTAGTTCACACAAATATTAGCACAATGGGGTTCTGGCCTTAGTTAGTCTCATGAGAGTATAAAACGTGTGAGCTTTCTGAAGTCTCCTCCTATGATAAATCTTTGTTGTAAAATGAGATTTTTGAGAGACATGGAAGATTAAATAAGCTAATTTTTGTCCAATAATTTGGTAGAAGACTTGGATATGTTAGCTTCGGCGAATTAATCAAAGGGGGTTTTAGTAAATACTTTTTATTATCTGTTTTTCCCATTATCTTATACACCTTCTCCTTATTTGGAAATCAGCTAGATATACCCTTTTCAGCAATGAACTGCCTCTGGAGGGTCCTTGGAGACTGATTTCAGAGTTTCATAGGGATCCACTCTGACTGGAGTATTTGCTCGTATAGTCTGACTTCTGTATAGTATTATAATCATTGATTTTAGCTAAAGTAAATAATTTCACTATTTTGAAAGCCAGATTATCATATTCGATTCAAACAAAATGAGAAAAATTTATGAGGTTGAAGTTCTGTGGTATGACAGAAACCTAATTAAATGACTCACTACTGCTGAAAAGGAGCTGACTTCCTCCCTCCCCTTTTCTTTGTCTATCACTCACTTTCATTTGAAACATTTAACAATAAAGTGAATATTTTTACAACAACATGAGAGAACTGAATCAGCCCAGAGATAGATCAAATGAATGCCTACATCTGTGCAAGGTGTACATAACAAATGAGGGAGCCAGGGGAAGAAGGAGCTTGGACCAAAAATAAAATCATAAGATCATTTAGATGGAAAAGACTTTTAGGATCATTGAGTCCAAAAGTAATGAGCAAGTGAAAAGAGATAAGGGACCAGGAGTGAAAACAAACTGGTTAGACTGGCTTTGCCATCCATGGGCATGACAAATCACACCACACTAGCTCTCCTTTTTTTTCCTCGTTTTTTATCTGAGCATATGAAAAAGAGAGACTGCACAGCCATTTAAGGAGGAAAATTCTCTGTACTGTACGTATATCCAGGTAGTTTTAATTGATCTATTTAATTTGGTCATATTTAAGTTCGTTTTTTTTTTTTCACTACAACGTCATGAGGTACTAAAACTGTGTGTTCTGAAACACCCTTCCCAGACTTGAACAACTAGACCTTTATTTTGTCAAAAATAGGAAATGGGTTTCAAAACCTACCTTGCATGAAACTACACTAATTGCTACTAGTAATATTTTTAGTTTCTAATTCTTTTTTGATACATTCTTAGAATACGATGAATGACACATCTAAGTCAGAGTTTAGAGAAGTGACAAGTCCTTTATAACAACTGGGTAGATTAATGACATTGGAGAAAAGAGTTTGTGAATGAATGTGAGGCAAAGGTAATTTTTTGCCTGGCTTGCTCAAACTGTTAAAATCAGCTGCACCTAACACAATGGTCTGAATCAGAACTTTTCTTAAATGTTACAGTTCAGCCCAAGATTTTTAAAGGGTACGGACATTCACGAGTTTAAAAGCTTATAGTTAATTTTTAAGGTAATGTTTTCTGTGTTTTTAATTAGAATCGATGTCAGACTGATCTGCCTTTTACTCCCTGCACCATCTCCTCTTGCATTGTTTACAGTATCGGACTCTATGTCAGTCTTGTAAAAAAAATATCTTTACATATTAACAATTGCAAAAAGAAGAATTTTGTATTCATGACCTCATCAGAATGCGCGGTGAACCGGAAGAAGTCAGTAATGTGTAGTTAGCTCTTGGCTGTTATTAACCTGATCCCCTGAAGGGATTCCTGGGATTAAGATGTCTGTCTGAATGGATCGGGTGGAATCCAAACACACCAGATCCCAAGAAAAAAATGCAGATGAATCCACATGTTGAAATGCCTGGAGTTTTCTGCTTTGCTGTGTTTTCTCTTTACTGAGGAGAAAAAGTCTTTCCACTGATATAGATCTTCCTAGGACGAAATTTAATTTTATATTAATTTATGATACCTAACATGCTGCTAAACAAAGCAGGGGCAGGAACTACTCAGCCATGTAGCCATGTCTGCATCATTCACATATGCAAGCTACACCTGACAATATATCTGTTGAGCAGGCAAGAGAAAACAGAAAGTGTCCTGTTAGTTGACTACTGGTTTGGAATCTGTCTAAAAACCTTGACCTGTGAGCCTTTGGAGTTCAATAACAAAGAAAAAAAAAAAAAAAATCAATGGGTTTGGGTGTACAAACACCAGGAATTTTCCTTCAAATTGGAAAATGTTGTGTTTCATTTTCAAGTTATTTAAGCCTTTTTTTTCTTCTTTTGTTACCTTTTACAAAGATCAATTTCAAAATGAAAATGACATTTTGAAATAAAACATTCTAGTTCATTCTCAAAATGTTGATATAAAACATTCTGACATTTCCTAAAACCATTTTCTTTCACGTGTGCATGTGTATATGAAGACTACTTGAAGGATGAGCCTTGACCTTATAAATTCATACTTGTTGATAAAACAATACAGGTAGAAGTATGCATAAAAACGTACTTTTTCTCTTGCTAAAAATATTTCACCCACCTGTATAAAGCCCAGAGAAATAGCTGCAGGACTTTTAACTAGTTATTTGAACCATATGAGGCAGAACAACCCTTTGCTATAGGCACCACAATGTTGCAATGTGAAATAGCCACAGCACCCCCTCCTTCCAAATCCATTTACTAGACCTTCATGCAACAGCCAATCAGCAACAAAACAGCAACAAAAAATGTATATAAGGGATTCCGTCTTTGTCTCAGCAAATTATGTTTTAAACACCATCTATACCAGTAGCCACAATGGCTCATAAATGCCCACTTAAATACAAATGAAAGAAAGATGGGATTTTGTTGGTCATTCAGCTTTACAAAGACACCTTTTGTTATTTTAATGGTCTGGGTTATGTTCAGTACAAAAATTTAGTGCAATATTATACTTGTATTTAAAAACAAACATACCAGCCCCTAACCATTTCCCTTTTTGTTCTGCAGTGTCAGCAATTTGCCTTTGTGTGTAATAGCAGGACTGAAATATAGTAAGGTGGAAGGGATGCAGTCTTTGGTCTCACTGTGCTGGTCTGAGGACCGCAAGAACAAGTTCATAACATTGACCTAAGAGTTCTCACTTTCCTGGAAGGTTTTGCTGGCCAAAATACCATGTGTAATCTTGGGCAGTTCAGGGATGCCATCCAGATCAACATAGCTAGTAAGTATCCCCATGTTTGCAGGAACTGATGAGGAGACTTGGTAATGCTCAAGTCCAATTTCCTGTGATCACTTTGTTACCTAGAAGTGGAGAACAAAAGGAATTTAAACACCAGCATTTTACCTGTTAAAAATTGCAGTGCTCAAAAGTGTGGGAGAGGGGTATATGCAAATCTATCTGTATTTTGTCTCCTTTCTCTCTCTCTGTTCCTTTTTTCTTTTCTTTTTTTCTTAATTATTATTTAAAAACAAACAACATGTAATTGGTTTTAATCTTGCTGAATATTGCTGAAGATTTATGAAAAGAACTGCTAAACAAACAGAACTGATTTTGGGCTATAATCTCTCTGTACTTAAAATTTAAGGGCTTTAGTGTGGCACAATGTTTGAAGAGTAAAACAAGACTCCTCCAAGCATTACATGTCAAGTACATCAAGTACAGAAATCCTTCAGTGTGCTGAAGAATGTGTCACAGAAAAAACCTTTCTTCTGCCTAAGAACAGCAAAAGTTATTTGTAAGCTCTTTTCTTGAGTTTGCAAATACTCTGATCCAATTGGTAAGCAGAAATAGAGTTTCACGGATTCTGAATTCAAGACAAAAACAATAGAACAAAAAGAAAGAACAATAAAAGAAGATTAAAAATGAAAATGGCTAAATTAGTAAAATAAAAAATATTAAAATCACATCTGATGGCAAAAAAAGAACACAGTTAAGTCTCATATGACTAGAGGTGATGACTGACAATATCAATTTCTGGAGTATAACTCAAAGTGGCCTATTTGTATTAAATATGTACTGCTCCAGATAACAGAAACCTGTATGATAAACTAGAACAACTCCCTTTCTCATTTACAGTCCACTGTAATCCGGATGATGATTTTTATCCAAGCGGAAAACTATGCATGTTACAGTATCTATCAATTTGACAGCTATAAAAATCATGATGTAAAATAAGATCAAAACAAAGCAGATGTCTATGTCTCTAGAATTTATTTCCATCTTTATGTAGGTTTTGATTATACCCTTATAGAAAAACATGCAAGAACTTAAGCCAAGTGCTTGATTTCAGCAATTTACATGTGACTACATAGATTAGATTTCAGTTTCCTAAATGCAAGTTCCCAATATTATTTTAGAGCCTTCAGGGTACTTACTAGACCATGGAAATTTTTTGGAGTCTAAAATGGCATTAAATGACTGTATAGTTGGATAAACTGAATCCCACTCTCAATGCATCACTTTGTATTATGGAGTTCATGAACACAGAGAACATCACTCATGTCTTATGGAGGACCGGAAAGCTAGAAACAAGCTCTGTTAAGGCAAACCTGTGCTGTGATCACCCAATTTTTTTACAATAACCATTTTGTTTCATATATCACACAATATATGTATGGAGAAAAGGAGGCTTGCTTTCTACAGCTAACTGAAAGGAAATTGTATTGAGGTGGGGGTCAGTCTGGTCTCCCAAGTAACGAACAATATGACAAGAAGAAGTGTCCTCAAGTTGCAGAGGAGGTTTAGGTTGGATATTAGGAAAACTTCTTCACCGAAAGGGTTGTCAAGCATTGGAACAGGCTGCCTAGGGCAGTGGTGGAGTCACAATCCCTGAAGGTATTTAAAAGAATTGTAGATGTGGCTTTTAGGCACATGGTTTAGTGGTTGCCTTGGCAGTGCTGGGTTTATGTTGGACTTAAAGGTCTTTTCCAACATAAATGATTCTATGATTCTATGAAAAAGGGACTTGAAGGGCTCATTTTCAGTGGATTTGATATTATTGATTAACTGATATTTAGACTCCTGAGCCATGGCTTCTCATTGCGCAAAATAAGCATAAAAACACTACAAGCAATTAATTGCATGGGTTTTGTACTATGCTTTGAGATGGCCTATCAGCCCTTTATTAATATTAATGAGGAGAATTAGTACTAAAGATCAGGGATCCATGATAGCTGGAAGAATCTGCAAGGACCCTCCAGCTCTCATGCTTTATTATTTTTTAATCAAAGTGGCTGACTTGAAGGCACAAAATTAAAGAACGGAGTCCTTTATGATTCCACAATGATTCAAATTAAAATGATCTATACTTGCGTAATTGCAACGAGCCATTTTGTGCTAGTTAAAAACAGTTAAAAATTGCATAAATGCAAGATTTAAGGGCTGCAGCTTTCTAATCTTAATGAAAGGGCCATTTTTTTGTATATTTCTCAACCCTCACATGCAATTAGAATAAATCCACCACTGAAGAGCAGGGGAGGGAGAATATATTTGGCTGCAACATTCTGATGGTAAGTTATCTTGAGAAAAGATGGGATTTGGCATCATGGGTAATATTTTCTGCTTGTCCAAATAGACAATTACCTTGTAAGTTTATAAAATATCCTGTCTTACTTTTATTTTTGTTACAATACGGTTTAAATGTCTCATCTAAAATGGCTTTTTTTGGAAGACACTGTCTACACAGTAGTTAGTGATAACAATATCAAAATATAAAAGGACAAAACAGGAATGGAAGGGGAAAAGGTGAGTAGCCTGTGGTCATCCTGTAAGTGAAGAGCAGAATTAAAGCTGTAACCAAAATACAATATTCAGCATTAATATTCAATAGATAATACTGCGTCTCTAAAAACTGTGTTGTTGTAATTTATGTAAATTCAGCTATCCAATGAATTTCAGTGATCTGTATTATGGGGTATTACTACAGTGACTATATAAAAGGAAAAAGAAAAGAAATCCTTAGATCCGGACTGTTTCTTCCATATAACTTTTTTGATCCCTGACGAAAAAGTTCATAATCTGTGTAGCACTGACATACAGAAGTTAAATGGGGTTTCAATATCTGTATAGCCATTGTAACATGGAAATCAGTGTAAGCTGTAAGACTCTCCCAAGACTCTAGGAAAGTTCTTGAGCCATTACTGTATGCTGAGATCTGTTCTGCTTGTCTCAGATAAGATAACTTCCCAAGCAAGCTTATTTAAGGTACACAGTGTTTGAACTATACCAGAATTGTGACAGCATGCTCATGCCCTTAATGAGTGAAATTTTGGCAACCTCTAAATCTTAGTTCCTTTCTGACTCATGTCAAAGTGTACTGATCCTCAGTATCTTTAACAAATCCTCAAAGAACCATACTATGTATTGAACGGCATAGTTCAAATATCGACAATCAGCCCATAATCTACATAACACTGATACAGTATAATGGATCATTAGAGCACTCTGCCACTGTGCATTCAGAAGTCCTAAATCCACGGATCATGAACATGATAGACTGTAACAGTACCTTCAAAGAGTTTACAATCTATCCTATCAATGTGGATTTAGAAAACAGCAGATTTCCACACTCATAACGCCTCTTCATACTAAGGAACCTTATACAGTCTTAATGGACAGAAGAAATGGTGTATGAAAAGCAGGAACATTTTATAATTCTCTAACTTGGAAAAAACACTTCTTTTTTTTTTTTTTTCCAAACATGTATCAGATGTCCACAAGCTATCAATTTCATCCCCTTTAGCTATGCCAAAAGGTTCTGTGCAGCCTTCCTGATACCGTAACTAGAGCTCAAAATCTACAGCATTGCTTTTATGTCAATGTATTACATAAATTTTGTGAATGGGAGCAATCATCTAGTCCCAGTTCTCTAAATGGGATTAGAAAATGAGATTAGAATAGTTGCATGGAGTGCAAAGCTCCTGTGATGATTCATACCATATATCGTGGTCCTTAGTACTGTAGTCCAAAGAACAAGAACAATGTACATGTAGGTCAACTTTTCCTACACATTATTAATTGGAAGAGTCTATTGGTTAATTTAGTCCTTACGATTCAATCGATATGTTCCCCCAATCAATTTCTATAAGGATATCTATCTTCATCAGCTATGAGTTTAGTTTTTCATTATAAAGCTTTTAACTTTCTTTTACTTGCTGAAAAAGCCAGAAGCATGAGTTTAAGCCTCATCCAGAATTAAGGCCAGCCTAAGTAAATGTAAATATGCCTTGGGGCATCCAGGCTGAAAGCCAAAGGTAGCCTCATGTGATACTGATCACGCTGTCCCTCTGACGCAAATGTGCTACAGACACCTTTGGCACTTATATCAACCTGGTAAGATATTTTTGCTCCAGTGGATTCTTGACCTTAGCAATGACCTTGTCTCTAACCAGGTCTGAATTTACCCATGGTGATTTTTAACAATCATAACAGCCTCCACTAAAGATGGGAGAGAGGGAGAAGGGAAGTCAGCTGACATAAACTGTTTTCTTGAGCACACACTGGAGTAACCTCAGTTCAGTTTCACCATTTCATGAATTTATGTCAAACAAGGGAATATAAGAAATCACAGCCCACTTCCCAAATAGATTACAGACGCTTTCTTTCCAACTGACAAGTATTACTGACAGTGTGTTTGCACTGGGTAAGTTCTTTTGAGGTGCATACGTATTTACATATCCAGTAGCAAACCTGTGCAACACATTAGATCACAGAAACACAAAAATAGATTTAAGGTACTCATACCAGTTGGTTTTCTTTCTTTTGGTGCTGTGTCTCCTTTGGTCCAGCTGGAATTTCTGAATAAGCTGTGATTTTGCTTTCTGAAATTTGCAAAAGAAATTTGCTCTGGGACTGAGACCAAGCATGTCAGATAAAAAATTGATATGTCTGGCCCAAATTAATACAATATACATGGCCCAGAATGTAAGGCTTGATAATGGAAAACCTGACAAAATCATAAGTCGTCCTAGTGGGCAATACTATAATACAGTGTTATTATGCCAGATTTCCAAAATCGTATATTACTCAAGAACTGAAATTACTGTTTGGCAGCTCAGGAGCTTGTAAAGCATTGAATAAACTGTAGTTTCTGACTAATATTTGCATGCCTGTCTGAGAATATGTAAATGTGACAGTTTTCCTCCTGGAAAAACTAGAATCCCTAATGAATTGAAGGGCCAAACATGCAAATAAACCTCATGATTCACACATGTGTCTCTCATTTAATTTTTCAAAATGTATTTTGCATTTTGATTACGCTACAAAATGCAGCATGGAGGGCAGAGCAGTGAGAAAAATAGAAGTGTGTGTACAACATATTTTTCATATCAAACAATGTGATTTACTTTAATCATTCCAGGAGTAACAAAAAACTGCAAGTGCATGCTTTGAATGTCTTCCAGGTGCATGTAGTCAAGTTCAAAAAGAAGTGGTGCTGTTTATACTAGCACTTTATAGGCTGTAGGCCTGATCTTTCTCTCAATCAATCCAGCTTTCCTCTGATATAATTCTAGTTTTGACTTTAACAGAATTGTACTTGATTTTTAAAGATGGGAGAGGAGAATCATGCCTCAGATGACTCTGCTGTGGCAGAACTGAACCAGTTCTCTTTATATATGTTTATGCCATTGGACATAAAATTCAGTACTATTTATTTAGACTCAGATACATTCAGCAATGCAAAGACTCTCCAAGTAGGATGAAGCTCACCCAGAAGATGCTCCTCAGTGCATTCCTGGGTGATGCACAGAACTTACCGTTAAGCTTCCCCAGTCTTTTACAGGTATAAACAGAAAGTGTTTAACTGCCACTTGTCCTTCTTCTTAAGGTCAGTGGAAACAAAGGGAAGTGGAGTAGAATATCCTCCTTAAAAATTGCTCTAGCAGAAAAGATAGCAGATGTCACCTTGGCAAAGCTGGTGGCAGAGTTTTCAAGACAGACATTTGCTTGGCCCTCTGGCTCACAGCTTTTCACTATAAACATAACAGAAAAGAAAAATCCAGCTGCACCTCATCACTTCAGCTCACAGTTAAATCTGCTCAAGTGATTTAATGCAACTTGACTTTAACTGACACAGGTGAAAAGTGGGTGCTTCTGCCACCCACTCTCTAGGGGTAAGCAGATGGGGATGGTGGGTAGGTTGGGTTGTGGTAACATCTTAGGCTGCAATGAAAATATTTACCAGGAGATGCCTCTCAGCACCCAAAACCTGGTACTTTGTCAGTCCCCATCATAGCTGCAAAGTATCTGCAAGGCAAAAGCGCTTTGTAGTTAGTTATAACAAAAATGTTATATTTGACCCAAGTAAAGATTAGAACATTTCAGATCTTCAAGACAAACTGTTGTGGTTGAGCTGCAGGTTTTTCTATTACTCAGCAAAGGGCATCTGCATTTTTTTTTTTTTTCAGCACTGCTGTTAAAAAGATAAAAAGATCAGTTCTGTTTTGTTTTGGTCCCGGAAGGTGTTTTTTCTTCATTCAGAAAGTGAACAAAAAAGAAAACTGCCTCCATGTTTTTTTCTTTTCAATTTTGGAAAGCTGATAATTTTTTTTTTAATACTATTTTTCAATCAGCTGTAAGATAATACACATAATAACCAAATGAGACCAAAGAAAGTGGGTTTTTTTTTTTTGTAACTGTCAAATAATGACAACATGGAGCAGATACAAATATCATCCTGAAATTAATTGTACAGAATGGATCACAGCGAATGTCCTCTTTTTCTGCCCAAAAGATGCATTTCATTTTCCTATCTTTACTCATATACAGATTCAGGCAGAGAAAGCTGCCACCAAAAGCCATTTCTTTAAGATACGACAAAATAGAAAGGTTAATAGTTAACACTGCTAAGAGTCCCGTTATTAAAACTGCTTTGCCATGCAATACCAGGACAAATGGAAAATGAAAATTAACCTAGACATGTACTCACAAAAGAGATTCAAAGCTCCGGGGTTGTCATTCCAACATCTTTACATGATAATCAAGGAGGTTTTGTGTACTTACTGTAGTTAATGCCACCTCTTCCCATTTTCATTTTGTTGCAAGCACAGAAAATATAACCAATAATGTGCATGTTCTTTTTTCTTTGAAGGGAGGAAAGGGGAAAAAAAAAAGAATTTAATTGACAGATAAAACGGATGTAGAAAGGGTAATTTCATTTTCCATCAGAAGAAGTAAGGTTTTATGTTGGGAATTAAATTAACAGCACATGAAATTGGCTTTTCCTAAGTTCATATTTTTTAAACTTTTTTATAAGAAGAAGAAGAAGAAGGAGAAGAAGAAGAAGAAGAAAGAAAAAGACCCCCAAACCAAGGTAGAGTTGTAAAAAGCCTGACAATGAGCACAGATGATTTTCAAAGACAATAAAACTTCTCCATTGCAGTGTGGTTGTGGGCCTCTTTGCTTTTCAATCACTCTGCATTTCCTGCTTGTGTGATACTAAAAAGTTATGCTTATAAATGTTTCTTGATTTCTCTGTGTGATGTTCCATCTTCCGAATCCAGCTGGTTACAGGCTGCAGTCCCCCCCGCTTCTTTCCTGTCTTTCCTCAGCGTATTCAAGTTGCCTGCAGGTTGTGATTTATCTTTGCAGTTAATACATTTGTATTCACATATTTTTTTGCTTCTGTTTGTCTAGGCAAATCTCTATTGGAATACCAATATGTATGGATTTCCATATTGTCATCACTGACATAATAGCAACATGGGAATGAAAAAAATCTAGGTGATGAGCAAGAAAAAATATGCAGAAAAAGGGAAAATAATTTTGAAATCACAAAATGTGGTGGGTCCCCCTTTCAATTTTTAACGTAGAAAAGTGAACTTCATAAACAAAGAAACAAACAAGCAAACAAACAAAGCACAAAAAACCACACACACACACAAAAAAACTCCAACTTGCTAATGTTGTGCTTAGGAAGAATGAAGACGATATTTATAAAGATATTTCTGGATAATTTAGCAAGACAAGTGTAAAAATCAACTGTGAACCAGCAGACAAAAATGCTTGCACACTCACACATTTGATATGTGCCCTAACACTAGCCCTGATAATTTCAAAGTACTCTGGACCAAGTGTCTCCATCGCTTCCAACTGAAAAACCAATATAGTCAGATGTGCTAAAGACACAGATGGCTTTTAAACATCTCTTTTTAATTCTTTTCACCTGATCATACAATCATTTACTTCCATAATTAGCTCCTTTTTGTATGATTATGTGAGTATTGATACAAACAAACCAACCAGGTTAGTTTTGATGTCACTTTAAAATGAAATTACTTTGATTTAGATGTGATGTAGATAACCCAGGTAACTTACTAAAGCTCTTAGTTCTTGCCAGTGGAAGGCCACCATACTTCCAGGATCCTATTCCCAGCCTCAGCAGGAGACTTTGCTTCTGTTATCTTCCTTCTACTAGATGAGTGAATGCACCAGTGAAGCTAAGAGAAGTAAGTGTAGGCAGATGAACACACTGGGCCTTCCTCAAAGAGAGTTTAGGCATTTCACTTTCTTTACTTTCAGCAAACATTAGCTGCTGGCTGGCTCCTACCCATCTCTCCAGAACACTTTTAGGATCTTAACATATGTAGTAGCTTTTGTTTAGATGCAGTCTAAGCTGAAATGTAGAAAGATTGGTTTAATTTGGTTCCAGGTTTGGTTTTTCTTTTTCCTATGTTCTAGAAGAATTTATTTTTATTTTTTTTTAATATTTAAAACTGTGTCCGTTTTAAAAAATACTTTTCCCCTCCTTAGTTGATCCTTAGCAAAGGGATAGCTGGCACTCTGTGAAAAGATTTAAACATTATCCTGCTAAGTTCAGTGAGAATGATTAAGTTGCTGAGTGCTGTCTACAAAGACAAGCAGGATTTATCTGCCCTAGCATAGACCTCTAACTCTGACGGTCATCCCTCAGAAACAATGGAGGAAAACAGATAACTCCAAAAAGCAATTACTCCCACTTCACTGTAATTGTCTAAAATAGGCTCAAAGGAACTTCATCTAGAAGTATATTTTTCTATAATTAGTTCAGATATTGACAACTAATATTTAGACATCAGTTTGTAGGTAACCATCGTCTTGATCTTATACACAATTATTACTTGGGGATTAGGGAGTCAAACAAGAGAGAAATTCTCCATCAGTTCAGCAAGCTGACCCGACTTGCCTCCTGCCCCCGTACACCCAGCCCCGTTGCAAAGAAGGTGTAGGAATATTCACTGGGGATGAGGAAAATGTATATAGCTGTCCTTCTCAGCATCACCCCGTGATTGGATAGGACTAAGCAGGCTGTGGAACTGTGAACTTCTTTCACTGTGCGGCTGTGCAAAAGACAAAAATTTCTTAGCAAACAATTTGAGAGAATGGAACAAACTCTGGTAGGATTTAAGAACCCGCACAGCTTTTACCATATTTAGTGCTTAGGTCAAACTGATTTTACACCACCATCTCAGTTTGTGTAAATATTTCATAAGACAGAAAAGAAACCCCTACCAAAATGAAGTAATATTCTGGGAATGTACAATTCTGAGAGGAGAGAGTATAAGAGAAATCAGGAGCCACACCAGGTAGATGTCAATCACGTTACTTCATTCATTGCTCAAATACAGGTATACAGTGAGAGCATTATGCAATTAGCCTTCATAATGCGAGCTGAATTCCAGCTTCTAATAGCTTCTTTATACCTTTATATACATATAAAGAAACATGCATATATACATGCATATATATATGCATATATATACTTATATATATATTTAAGTGTATATTTTTAGACAATATATATAATTATGCAGATGTAGAGCTATATATATTTGTTTGTATATGTATGTGCATAAATAAATCTTTCTTTCCTCAAAGTCTGGTTTTGTTCCTGTTTTTCCAGTACTATTGATAGGATCTATCAGGAGAGAAAAAATCCACAATAATAAACTTAAAATTATTTTATTAGGAAAAATAGAGTAAAAAGAAACAGGAAGAGAAAAAAAGATGGAAAAAAGAGGGAAAGAAAACAGAAAAAGCAAGTGTGAGATGGAAGTGTGCATTTTAGGGTGACTGCATTCTCAGAGAATAAAAGCTTTATCTTGATTTCAAGCTCTCCTTCTAACAATAAGGGATAGCATCTCAGAAAATGGGACTTCTTTTTTCTTTTGCTGACCTACTAAAAAAAATAAAACAGAGTACAAAAAAAATCTCCATAGCTGAGATATTTCCTTTTTCTTAACTTTCTGCTGATAAGAGCTCTCACTGTTTCTGGATAAGAAGAGATACTTTATTGTCTCCTGCAAAGATATAAGAGAAGAAAGGGGAAAAAACAATGCCTTTCGTTAGAAAGGAAACTAACTGCAATTTGAAGAGCGATTGTAATAGACAGTATTGCTGAAGGCAAACAGAAACTAAAAACTAAGCTCTTTAGAATATTATCCTTCCTTAACATTTTGATAAAGTTCCTTAAAATGGGAGCCACTTTTGCTTCTGCAGCGCTTTAATTTCCTATAATCATCTCTGATGGAACAGATGATACACACAGAGTTACCCCAGGTATTGTTTAAGTGGGGACTGAATTACTTTTATAGTATCACTAAATGATTGAAAAAACAAAACACGTTTTCAGCATTGCTCTGCTTCCATGCTGCAAGCCCAGCATAGTGATGCTCTCTCTAATTCTGTTTAAACTGAATTCCAAGAGTATTCACAAGTCAATTTCTTTAAAGCTGTTAAAAAGAATGTACAAGCGACATAGGGTGGAAATCAGAAGCAATGTTCATTATCAGGCCCAGAAGAAAAGGCGGTTTTTGAAGAGAAAGCCCACAAACTACAGGACTTTGAGGAATTTGCTAGCTATCTTTTCCAGTTGGGTAACTTTAGGCTTCACTACCAAATTGAAACACCATTTTCTGAAAAATAATACTATACATTTTTTTTCTGACATCACAAAAGAATGCTTTTTAAGGCATAAAAAATATATTTCCCTTATGTAATCAAAAACAAACCTCTATAAATTATACTGCAATATAAATTATAATGCAATGTACAGTCCAATTCCTCCATTCAATGCATTTAAATGGTATGTGCTGATTAAGCTCTTAGTCATTTATGTTAAATGTCTAGTGAAAATCTCTTTGAATCTGGTTTAACCCATGTTAAATGCCCTAGTGGTTCCCCTGGAATTAAAAAAAAAGAAGAAAATTAATCCTATTCTTTGTTCCCTTTATACATTTTAATAAATTATACTGCATCTTCCTAATGCATTTATGTCTCAGACAAAATGCCAAATGGTTTGATCCTTTCAACAAAAAGCCAAGGAACAAATTTGCACATTAAAATGTAGAGTGATTCAACAGTTCAAGGCATAGTGTTTTCCAGAAGATGATGTGTTTTCTATGCTTCTTAATAACTCTGCACAGTGATTTCTTCCTTGTGTGTAAGCAGGCTCCATTGAAAGTTTTCTGAGTTTATTTTTTTCTTTCTTTTGTTCCATACAACTTAACAGAATAAATGCAATTTTCAAAACGCAATAGATCCCAGAGCATAATGTTGTGTTGGTTTGAGGGCTTCAGTGAGCTGGCAGTTGACAGGACCATAGGTAGACAAAGTAAATGCAGAACAGTCAGGATGTCATGTCTTATTTACATAGAATCATAGAGATTCAGCACTGGAACTGACTTTCAGAACTTATTTAGTTGCTTTTTCAGGTCTAAGGTAAAATCATATGGCCAGATAACTCTTAAGAGATGTTTATCATGACTGTTTTTAAAAATCTTCAAGTAGGGGGATTTCACAACCACTGTAAGTCACCAGTTTCTTTCTTGCTTTATCCTTACAAAAAGAAAAACACTTCCAACAGATTCCTACTGCCACCTCTATTATACAGAATAATATCTTTGACTGCAGAAGCAACTGACTGTTTCTTGCTCCTCCTCCGAAGACAGAAAATAGTCAGTTATTGTGGCATTTAACATGTTTCTTCATTTGAAAATGGTCTTTTTTTGGCTCCACTGTTAGCAGACTTGTAAGTTGCTCCAAGACCCAGTACCTTCTTGCTGAGGGTTTTCATGATCCAAATTTGAAATCTAATGAAGGATAAATTTCTGTAAGTTTTAGGGAGACATGAAGCAGAATAGTGTCAACAGCAACAGTAATGATGTAAATGCCTCAATAAGAGAATGAAACAAGGGATGCAAAGACTTATGTTAAGTAAATTTAACTTATGCAAGATAAAGTGTAACTAATAAATGTTTACATGTGTGTGGGGAAGTGTGTAAGAGAAAGAAGTAAATTTCACATAATTATGCTCTGTTTTATTCTGATTACTAAAACATTCCTTTAAAGATTCCTTAGGCTTACCTGGAATAGGAGAAATCTGCATCTACAAGTTACAACTCAGAGTCTTCAGACAGACTTTTAAACCTACATACACTATACTATTACAGGATTTCTGTTTCTTCATTCTTAAAATATTGCTTTGAATACAAATTGGAAACTACTAACATTATTAAATATGACTTCAGGACTAAATCTTCTGCAAAATGAAGAATTACAGTGAGAGTTAATGGTAGGACACAGATAGATACTGTGGACTTTGGTACTGTGGACTTTAGCTGATTGATTCTATGTATGCGGCTGCTGAAGAACCTGAGGCCTCCAGGTCAATAACTTCTTTTCTGGAGTCAAGATGTTACGTTTTTCTAGATCTTTACCCTAGGTGTGTCTGAAACTCTTAATGCTTGATGCTTGAAATTTCTGTGGCTTAAAGACAGTCTTGATATCACACAAGATTAACCTGAACTCTGTTATCTGATCAGTAGTAAGAAAGTCTCAAGAAATTAGTTCTTGAAATTCCTAATGTTCTTGCTAGGTAAACAGGATCTTGAAAGTCCTCGAGTCTTAGAAGACAATAGACCCCCAAAAAATTTCATCCTAAACTTCCAGATATACATGAGTAAGTCTGGGTTCCTGGAAGGTTTTCCAAACTTGCAAACTCTTCACTAAAAACCAGAGTTACTAGAAATAGTGAGAGCTATGGTCTTATTTATGTCAGTTTAAATTTCTGCTGCTAGGATCCATGAAAATCTACACCTTCAGAGTCCCCGCTGCAAACCTGAGGGCCTAAAAACCTGATAACTGTGTCTAGTAAAAAACCCAAACCTTTGAACACAGTACTTCTACTTTCATGTCTTCAAAGTGTCCTGGTTATTCATCTGGCCAGCCATTTCCACACTAATCATAAATTAAATGTAATAAATTTGCCTCTAATAGCAATTCTAGCAGCTATAAAAACCTTCAATTGTAAAAGCTTCAACCTTCAAGCTGTAAAAAATATTTAATTTCAGAATACCCATTTGTAAGAGTACCTGATATGAGAAGGTTTGCTTGTGTGTTTCTTGTAACTAAGGATTTCTTACCCTGGGAAAACTTAAAAATGTAAAACCTGCAAAGTTTAGAAATAATTTTGGTTTGTTAATTATTTACAACAGCTCCCTTTGGTCTGATGTTTTAGCTGGTGTTGCTTGAAGAGAAGTTGGAGGAGCTAACCTAACTGAGGATGAGGAAATGAGATTGTCAGTAGTGGGACATTAGGAAGTTATATTCTGGACCAGCTGTACAACATTACTGTTAGGTACAGCTATAAACTGCAGTGCATAAAACTTCAGTGAGTGCTTCTGTGGCCTAATGAAAGCAATGGAGAAGCTCTCAAGAAGTTCAGGAAAATTGTTGGTGGATATAAATGGGGTACAACAAAGGCACTCACTGCATAGAAAATACCTCTTCTTCTTCCCTGTTTGCAGTGGTAGAGAATGATGGGAATAAGAACGTTAAGAAGTGGTTGAAAAACTAATCTGCTTCTGCTGTACATTCTCTCTTCCTCATGAGGCCATGCTCCAAACCACTGTCACAGGCAGATAGTACATCCTGAAGATGAATCAGCAGCAGCTCACAAAGATCTGCAAAGACGTGGACCAAGCTTTCCCAGTTTGCATTTGCCAGCTCACTAGTCAACGAACAGAACTTAGTGGCGGGTTGGGAGTGCAGGGTCCAGTAACCTGCAGAGGTTTCACATAGAGAAAAAGTGATCTGTATAGTCTGACGCTTGTATAATGGTCTCCTCATTCCAGATCCTTCTGAATATTCATCCACAGTCGTGGTCTGTACTCCCACCATGCCACGTTACAATTGCCTTCCATAGGGCATCACTCACCTCTGCATCCACAGCCATAAAATAAATGATTTGGGCTGAAGTGTTCTGTTGGGCACAGAACAGATGGTAGTAGCCACAGAAAAAACCAGCAACACCTGGTTTCAGATACTCAGGCAGCAAATTCCCTGCCCTCAAAGCCATGGCTCATTATTCAGTCCAGATAATGGACCATGCATACAAACTTCTGCTATTTAAGTCTGTTTCTGAAACCAACCCGACTCTCCAATTCCCTCTGCAGATCCAGCTTTGCCTTGGCTGCATCTGTCCACAACTGTTCTCTGGATGGACTTTTCCATACATTTGAAATCCTTTCCTAGTAACAAATATGTGCAGCTGAAGCTGTTTCAAGCTGTTTTCTGTGTAATAGTCCCAGCAGCTGTTTTCACTTCAGTGGTCTCCTGTTGAGCTGTTATTTAAAAAAAGTTCTTCTCCAGTCTCTTATCTTCATTCATTAGACCTGTCATCTTCTGAATCAAGTTTTAAATTTTTCTTTTCTCTTACCCGTTATTTGACAGCTTTGCATAACATATTGTGTTTACCCTGAATTCCTTTATAGCAGTTGACATGACATATTTAATAGTTATATCTAAACTATAGATTGAGGAGCAACTAGAAAAGAGAGAATGACCACAAAACCCCTGTATCTGCTCTACAGTTTGCGGATGTGGTCAGATTTCCCTGTACAAGGTATCCTTGTTATGTCTTGCAGTTCATCATCAGAATTCCAACTTTGACTGCAGAATGATGGGAGATGGTAGGGGATTACATATATCTCATATTCAGAAAAGTAGGTCACATCCATAACTGGAAACTATATTCCTCAGTTTGACATCTGGACTCATCTCTTGTGCTGCAGAATCATTAGGAACAGTAATATTCTCTCTTTATTACTGAACTTAATAATTGGCTTCTTTCTGTTTGTACCCTCACAATAAATCATTAATAAAAAAAAATTTTTGTTTTTCAGGACCCTTAAAAGCAAGAAGAATCACATTGATTTAATGTCTCAACCCTTCTCATTAGGGCTACCATGAAGGTTTGGGCATCCTTCATAATCAATGAACTTATGGGGGGAAATCTGCGTCATTGTCTGACTGCCTCTTGCAAACATAATCGAAAAAAGCCAGCAGCCATTCTCAGGGGATAAATTAATCTCATCCTACCTTAACATATAGTCATTTCACCTTCCTCCAGTACACCTATTTCCACAGAAAGGATAGAGTATGTATGGCTCCATAGTGAATAAGAGAACTGCATTCGTGTGATGTAATACCTAGGCATACTTGAGATGAAAGATTTTAAAGAATCAGTATTCCTCATATAGAAATGTGCCTATACTTAAAACAAACTCTGCTACTCCTTGGTATGTTATAGGTCCATGTAATGTAATCCCAGACTACATTATGCTAGCACCTGGACAAGTGACAGTGTATGGGTCCTGTTCTTTGTTTTCAGTCAGTCTGAGACTACTTTAGGGAAGTTCCTTGTCTTCATCTGGCAACTTCTTTCAGCAGCAGACCAGCAAACTTACTTAATGTCTTCAAGGGCTCAAATAGAATCATAGGATTGTTAGGGTTGGAAATAACCTTAAATCTCATCTAGTTCCAATCCCCTGCCATAGGCAGGGACACCTTCCACTAGACCAGGTTGCTCCAAGCCCTGTCCAACCTGGCCTTGAACGCTTCCAGGTATGAAGCATTTACCACTTCTTTGGGCTGCCTGTTCCAGTGCCTCACCACCCTCACAGTAAGGAATTTACTCCCTATATCTAACCTAGACTTCGCTTGTTTAAGTTTGAACACATTGCCCCCTGTCCTATAACTACAGTCTCTGCTGAAGAGTCCCTCTCCAGCACCCTTGTAGGCCTCCTTCAGATACTGGAAGCTGCTCTGAGGTCTCCATGCAGCTTCTCTTCTCCAGGCTGAACAGCCCCAATTTCCTGAGCCTGTCTTCATACAGGAGGTGCTCCAGCCCCCGATCATCCTCGTGGCCTCCTCTGGACTTGCTCCAACAGCTCCATATCCTTATGTTGGTAACACAGTTCTACAGTTAAGCAAATTGATGCCTAGTGATTTCCCAAATGTCAGATAGAGATCTGTTTATAGGACTCAGGAGACCTTACTCCCAGTCTAGAGCTCTACCCAGTAACGACACCCCTTTCTTCAGCAATTCTTCATGAAGCTGGTATGATTCATCCACCCCCTGCTGTAGAATATAGCTAGGCATGATATTTCGCAGCAAGATTTACTCCAAGGTGCTACATGCCAATGAGAGTCTGCAATTAAGGGGACTGCTTTTTTATTCTGTTTCTCTCCTAAAATAAATTATTTGATTCCATAGACCTTAATGATTTTCTTTTGCTCTTAATTAGATAATTAAACTATGAGTTCAGATCATAACATGCTGCATTAATGATATCTATTTAATCAAAATGTCCATTTGTTTTCATTATATTATGTTTAGTAAGAGATGTTTAAGAGAGTTCTGTGTTAGTTCAGCTTTTTTCTTCCTCTTGGCCTTTTGTTATTTATTATGTATATATCTATAAAGACCAGAAAATGTTAATATAATAATAATGATGATAACAAAAATTTTTTATTTCTAGAGGACAAAGCCATGATATGTAGGTCTGTTGGCATTATACTGTCATAACAGAAATGGCATGATCATATGTCCAACATATCTGAAAGTTTGTAGGGATCACATTCAATCCATCTAGCAGTTCAGATTTTGGATATCATCTTTCAGAATATTTTAAGGAAGCTCCTTTTGAATTATATGTTCTTCATAGGCACTGAGAAATCAAGGTAACCGAAAAAATTGGTTGTGTTTTAAAATCCTGTCTCATAGATTTGTAAAATAATTTTCATAAAAAAGCTGCTGTCTTTTATAGCACACCACTGATTTTGCCTTCATTATTTCCCATAAAGGCTCAATCTCCATCAAATATTAAGAACATCAAGATAGAAGTAGCAGGTGTCATGTTATTCTACATGTTATTCTACATGATACTACAGTTGGGGTTTTTTCTCCTACATATTTGTTAGCATACTTTTCCTTTTATTCCTCCCCACCCCCCTCACAATGCAGGAGAGCAGCAATTGTACTTAATTTTTCAAAAGATAAAACTGAAAATGATGAACCCAATCACGTAGCAGACTAAAACCACAGAGAAAATGAATGGCTACCTGTCCTGCTGCTTTATTTTAAAAGACCTCCTTGGCCTTGCCAGAAATTTGGCAGATAATCATCCTTTAACATGACAACTCCATTAATGAATGTCCTGGCTCTTTCACTTGCTGACTCATAGCAGGATGCATCTCTAATGGAATACCAACTGCATCAGCTCTTTTTCTGCCATTACCATTGAATAAGGAATTTTCTGTGAAATCATTCAGTGAAACCAGACTAGGAATGACACTGAAGCTTCTTGCTGGAAACTAAAATAGAGCCACTTATCAGGAGCATATGAGAACCTGAATATTTTGGGATCCCTGCAAGAAAATATGAGTTTGTCAAGACTATTAAAATAAGACTGTTGACACAAATGTCCTGTGAAAACTCACTATTTTCACACAAATGGAACTTGAATAAATAAGTCACTGTAACTTACTGGTGAAAGATTAATGCAGGAATTTTTTTCAAAGGTATTAAAATGAAAAATATAAGGTTGGTTTAAGAGTTTGGTCAAGCCATGTTACATTTCTATGTCTGCTTCCAAACTCAAGAAAAAAAATACAAACAAACACAAAACAGAAAATGGGGAAAGGAGGGAGAAAAGAAGGAAAGAAGCATTTTTTTCTCCTGTTTGAATTATGATAGTTAATGAGGCTACATAAGTGGCAGTCTTATTACAGACAGAGAAGCAAAGACTTCTTAGCCAAAGATGAACTGTATTGGAGTAATACATGTAATAAAGGTTACCATTGTGCCAAATGTTTCAATACCTTTATCTAAATTAAATAAAAAAAAAAAAAAAAAAAATCCTTGCTGATTTCTAATTCCAAGAAATCTGAAAATAAATTTGTGTTTGGATTTCCATCATTGTTAGGAAGAAAATCCGCTTTTTCTACAGTTTGATTTAGAACATGGTTTAGATAAATATGGCTAGACTACTCTTCCACCAATCCTATAGCCTGGTTTGTTCTTAAGACATCACAGAATCTAACATAACATTGTCGTTGCCAATGGGAGCCGGTTTTATTGTATCAAAAAATAATTAAGGAATATGTAAGCATGGGTCATAACATCCTTAGTAAATTTTACACAGTTTTTAGCTGCACATGCATAGCGCCTAACACCTTAGCGGGGCCCGAGTGGTGTGTGACACAAAGCATTGCATGCTTTGAAATGGATGCATGCTGAAGGAGTGGCTAATTGTAAATACATGCTGCTCATATTGCATGCTGCCATTTATAATTCATGCTGCCAGGAGTTTTCAGTGGCCAATTTAGGGGCTTTTCATAAATCTTATACCATTTATAAAACATAATATAATAAAGCAAATACTTCGGGAATGGACAGAACTGTTTCACGAATTAAAAAAAAAAAGCTACACATTTTGATCCAAATTCTGAGATTTGATAATGTGTTTAGAAAACTGACAATTTCAGTCTTAATCCTATTCAATCCAGTGCCTTGTAATTATGCACAACTAAACAGTCATAATTTATGAAGCAGTAGAAGAACATCCAGACTGAAGCTTTGCATCTGGCGTGCGGCTATGGGGACAGGAACAGGGGTGGGGGCGGCTTCTGAAAGCCATCCTGCTACTTGCCAATCTTATTTAAATTTTATTGCTGCCCAAATTGGAAAGATTACATGGTAATTAGCAGTTTCCCCACCAGTATAGATTCCGCCTCTCCAAACAATCTTTGATAATGATCCCGTCCCTCCTCCCTGACAACTTCAGGGAGATTTCGGAGCCAAATATTAAACAGGCAGTTATGAAATTGTGCTCAACCACCTGTTCTCTTGACCTGTGGCTGACCCACTTAACAAAGGACGGTATATCTCAATTAGGCCAGGTGATCTCATAGATTGCCGTTCGATAATTAGCACACTCTCCCCTTCTCTCAAGTTTATAGAAGGCTCTTTTCATGAAGATGTCTTCTATGATACAGAAGGGGATGTCAAAATGATGCACTGTCAAAAACTTAGCTAAAAATTTTAGTGCAATGTTTGAAGAGTGATAAGTGAGACATGAAATCATGGATAAGAACATAAAATCAGCTACAGTATGTCATATCAAAGGCTTATCTAAAACAATATCCATTCTTTGGTCAAAAATGGATGTCCAGAAATGAGTATAAGATCAGGGTTAGTGTATGTGATATTTTTCTTGTTATTTCCCAAGCCTACAGTAATTGCAGCTCAGGGTTTTTTTGAGCTGGAGATGTGTTCTATAGCTGTGATTATCCTCAGTGACCTTGTCCAGTCTCCCCTTGAAACCATACAGACGTTCAGATTTGACAAGATCCTGTGGCATGGAGTTCCATGACTTCATTAATGCAGAAAAACTGAATAAAGAGTGATCATTCATTATTTCTTAGAATACAAGAACAAGAGAAATTATCAGGCAAAGGTTAAAAGCAGAAAAACTAGTTTTTCAAACAAGTCACTGAGGAAGTGGTTGATGCTGTATGTTGTGTAAAATGGAAGTATCAACGGATCCAAAGATATGTTGACATAATGGATGTATCAAACCATGACAATTATTGTTGACTTAAATATAATTTTCAGCTCTAGAGGACCAGTCATTGTCAGAAGATGGAAGGTTATTCAGGGAGATTAAATATGTCCCATTATACTCATTCTTTGTGTATATACAAACACTTTATAAATCTACCACTACGCATTTTGGAGGCACAATTCATAGAATCATAGAATGGTTTGGGTTGGAAGGGAGCTTAAAGATCATCCAGTTCCAACCCCCTGTCATGGGCAGGGACACCTTCCACGAGAGCAGGTTGCTCCAAGCCCCATCCAGCCTGGCCTTGAACACTGCCAGGGATGGGGCAGACACAGCTTCTCTGAGCAACCTGTGCCAGTGTCTCACTACCGTAGTGAAGAATTCAAAATGGCTCCTTTTTACAGACACAAATTCAAATGCTTCTTGTCTTACAGAGATTGTAGCTATCTTACCTAATCAGTACTGAACTTCCCTCACGTGTTCTCTGGAAGTGGCAAGGGAATATAGTGACTATGATGGTAGCAAATGCTAAGGAAGAAGAGCTATGATGTAGATATGCAGATTTAGGGTCAAATGTTTGTCCTTTACTAACTTCTATGAGGCCACAATCATTAAAAATGTGGCCAGTGCCAGTGCCATGTGGCCAGTTGCCTTACATTTCTTTAAACTATATGAACAGGACATGATTAGAGGACAAGACTGTCAGAGAAGTAATGTAGAATAAATGAATGAAAGACACAAAAAAAGTCAGAAAAAAAGAACTTCAGGGAAGGAAAGGAACCAGAAATATTAGACAGGAAATCAAGGAAGACACTAGAAAGGAAATATTGGTGAATGAATGAGGCAGATGAAGAACCATCTGAAAAATGAGGAAACAGAAAAAGAAGTAAAAACAAAAGCAATACAGAGGGAAAGATATATATAAAAAAAAAACCAAAACCCAAAACCATAAAATACAAATTAAGGCTGGAAAAAAAGAAAGAGATATATTTGAAGGATGTGATAGAAGGGTAAAATGAAGAAATAAGGAAATCAGAAGCAGAAAACAAAACAACTGAGCAACTTAATGTAACTTTGAAATTGATCCCACTTTGAGTGAGAGTTTGGGCAAGATGACATCCAGAAGTCCCTTCTAACCTTAATTCTTCTGATTCCATGGATGAAAATACATCCATGTTAAGCTTTAAATAGTTTTGCTTGTGGCCATTATTGTAGGCATATTGATAAAAAAATGTTGCCATTTTATGTAGTGTACTTTGACATCTACAGTTGGAAAGTTCTATAAAAAGTTGCAGGAATTTCCCTTGACTGCAATACAAAACATACAAAGGCATTATTTTAATTGAAAGAGTGAAGTGTATTCCAAACCAGCAATGTGTTGATATGCAGATCTTGTAATTTCTTTAACTAGGTTATAAACTAATAGCTATGATTTAAAGAAAATTACTGGTCTATGAACTGAACCCCCATTGAAATACTGAACTGAAAGCTTTATTGCCCTCTGTGATTAATGTTACTAATCTTCGAGTGTTTTTACATACACAATTGCAGTTTCAGGACTATGGTCTCAAGTGTGTATTTGGAGACTGCTAATGGAAAAATCAAACATGAGCACTGTTTTCCATTCTGCTCCCTAGCTCTTGGGATTCATTGTGGTAAGACAGACTGGAGTGAGAGGCTTTCTTCTTCTCTTACCAACCATCACAGAAGCACACAGGTATTCTTTGCTTTTTTCATTTTCAATAGCCATGAGTTTTGCTATGTTTCTTCAAACAAAGCAGGTCACTAAGGAAACAGATGGGAAATACAATTGCACAAAGGAACTGACAGAAACTCTCTGCAAATGCTATCTGTGCTGTAACCTGGTCAAAATACAAACACAATGTACCAAAACTGATAAATTTCTTTTAGGTATATCTATAATAAATATTTTTAGCAGGATTAATTTCTTATAAAAATCATCTGTCTAGTCACAGGTGTTTTCTGCTCAGAAATGTAGTCCTCTCAAAAAAAGAGAAATTAAAAGCGTTTTCCTGTGTACAAAAGTCCGGGAAAATATGAAAAAATAACCAATATGCTTGTGGAGATCTCCTGATATCCTCAGCCTCGTGCTGGAAAAACCATTTTCTTTTTCAAAAAGGGAATTTTTTATTTTTCTTTCATTTTTGTTTGTTTGATTGTTTGTTTAGTCTTTTATTCATTCAGAGTCTGCTGCCACCCTTTGTGGTCCTTCTGGTTGCTTTCAATTAAAATGAAAACCTCACCATCATTTCCGATCTCTTTTTTGTACTTTTGCTGAGATCTGGGGTTTTGGGCAGTCAAAATAACAGCCTAACAAGCAAAAAAAAAAAAAAAAAAGGACAGTGATAATAAATCCCCGTGGCTAGTGCAAACAATTTGATTGCCATATAATGTCCATACATATTAATACACGTGGGACCTCATAGAATGAAATGTTGAAATAAAATCCTCACAATTTTTTTGTTCAGAAAACAAAACTATTAGATCAGGAACTCATCTGGTGTAAATGGACAGGCTCATAATGGGGATTATCAGGCAAATTTCAGGTGACTGCTGTGAGTCAGTAACTTTCTGAACTTTACATGGGTAGGTTTTGCTTTCTAAATTCAAATGCATTTTCTTGCAGAGGTGGTTGATGGTTATCACCATAAGAAGTGCTATTTCCATGTAAAAAGTATATAGAATGGACCACATAATTTGCAGGAAATTGTTGATCAGTTAAAATTTCCTGATTTACTCATGGTTCTTTCAGTAAAGTCTGAGAAGCAATCCATTATAAAAGTGCTTGTTACAGGCCATCAGGTCAGTGGGTGCTTTAATCTCTGCATGGTCATATATCATAAAGAACATGACTCCTGAACCACAGTCAAGGAAGTTCCTGGTGGGTAACTAACTGCTACTGGCTTTTCCTGCAGCACATAAATGTGTGCCCTGAATGCCTCTAAATTGCCTTAGAAGTTCTCTGATGACCCTAGAGAAGCAAAAGAAGTGCCTGACATTTTGGAGAATGGAGGATCAAAGGTAACCCTGTGACATTCTGAAACCTGACTTTGTTTTTCATGTCAGCAGAACAAAATCTGTCTTCTCAGATAAAGGTATAAGGATTCATTCCAAACGAAGGAATCAGCATGTTTTATTTAATTTCATTAGGCTTCAAAATAGAACCACCTTATATTTCCATATAAAAAGTTGACATCAAGAAAAAGAAACAAATACACCACCAGTTAACAGAAGCTTCTAATCTCTTAAGCATACCTGCAAGTTAAGAAGGTATATTGCTATTGGTCTGACTCCTGAAATAATAATATTTCAGCAGAACTTCAGTGAAGTCAGCACAGTTATTACTTTAAAAAGCATGGCAATTTATTTTTATTTGTGTCTCTCAAAGCCTTCTTATCTCTCACAATAAAAACTAAGCTGCAGGAGGCATACTGTGCATGTTCAAGACTGCTATGATCGTTTAATTTGACCTTCTATGACACAGTTTTTCTTGAAAGGCAAGTATCTGATCATGCTGACTACGTTTTATTTACTGAACAAGGGAAGGGACCACGTTTGTTTCCCAAGAAGTTGATCTCAATTGCAGAAAGTAAAGAACTGTGAGATCTTCAGATGAAAGTTGCTTTGGAGAATCACATATCATGTATTTATGAAGAAAAATGAATATGAGACAGGAATAGGTAAAGTTTGTTGAGTGATTTTCTGCCCCTAACTGCCCACAAAGGCACTTGAAGTACCAGCTAAATGAAGGCTAAGATGTGAGAGTCAAACACATTATATTAGGAAGCTGCTGGTTTCGTAATGAATCTTCTGCTTTTATAGCAGTCCAAAGAAGATTTATTCTGACTTAAGGCTCATATTATAATTCTTTTTCCATTCGAGTGAAAACATAAACCAACAGATTACCTAATCAAGAATAAAGCTCCCTAAGAAAGCGGAAAGCTTCAGTGAATCATGAAGTCATGCCACCATTTGTGTCTGATAACTCAATACCTGCAATCTTTGCTTCACCAAACAATCCTAAAGGCCATTTAGCTTCCTATTGCTTTTAAATCCTCTGTAGAAATATCTGTAGTAAGCAGGCATTTAGGTGACATCTTTTGCCCAAATTCCCTGCCCATTTTCAATGTAAGAGTGTGTTTGCAGATCTGGGTGTCAAAAGGGACTTCTGATGGAGAAGACTTTTCACATGTAGAGCGATTTCCTGTTCTGTCGTGTTGAAAAACAATTTGGATTCCAAACTAGACAAGCATACTGTGGTAGACATCAACTTAGTGGAATCTAGGTAAAAGTTAATTTGATGATCTTACTCCAATTCTCAGGAGTCAGAGCATTCATCACAACACACAGCTGTCTTGCTGCACATTTCGCCCCCTTTCTGAAAGTCTCAGCTTCTAGACAAAGGATTTGGAAACATGGTTGGGTGTAAGAATTTAGTATGCTCATTAATTAAATCTTTAATATTTTATCCTACCTGGTTAAAAAATATCCCTCTTTCTTTAAACACCCACATGACACTGAAAAAACCCACAACCCAACCCCGCTTTTCCCCCGATGCTTTCTCTTTTCGTCTGTATGATTTTGAAAACATGGTGCAGTAAATTTACCCAAGACCTCAGGTATTTGAAATATATGCTGAATCACTGTTGGTAATTATAGAAATAGAACAACTAGTCTACAATGTCAGTGTAAGATAGATACATTTAAATATTTTCTGATCACAAATGCAGCTAATGCACTTGGAATTAGTCTATTAAAGCTACTTTGCCAATTCTCCTCATATCACTTCACATTATTTCCCCTTAAATCTCTATCTTTCTAAAGAACATTTCAATATTGGGTCAGATTATGAATATTAAAGGCTCTCCAAAACCCACGCTAATTTTAAACTACAGGCACTGCGAATTGCAAATGACCTGAACCGCTTAAGCCTCATAGTGTATGTGACTCATCTGCTTCCAAGAAATCAGGTCATGAAATTTTCTGTGTTCGCAACTCAAGTCCCTGAAAGTCAGTGCTATGATTCTCCACAATTTCTTTTCAGAAGTACTTTTAAAAGAGAATTTATAGCCTGAGAAAGACCTCTTATCAGAGACCTACAGTGCTCCAGGGACTAGAGATTTCACTTCAAGCACCAGGTAAGGTTTCCCATGTACCACAGTATCCTGCCTTGAACATAACTACTGCTTTTCCTCTCTCCTTGGTCATCCCAAAGTATCACATTATCGTTCGTGACAACAGGGCAATGATTTTCAGGAATTCCACTGCTGAGATTAAGAATAAACATATCAGATAATGCTAGTGGAATTCTGTACTCTGCAGAAAAAGTAATTATTCATGAAGATTAAACTAATGAGCCCGAGATTTGTCAGTATTTTGTTATCAGAAAACTAGATAACTTGTCTTGTTACATTTACATGGACATATCTCCCTAAACATATCAACAGAAATATGCAAACTTTGATAGAGGCTGACCATAAACCCTAAGAAAATTCGTTTTATAATCTTGCCTCTCCCCATCTTCTTTTCTTTTACCGCAAGAATATGTTGACACTATTTTTCATTGCAATGCAATAAAAGATTGTGAGGCTTAAATAAAGATGTAAATAACCTTTACAACAGCCTAGTAAGACCTGGAGGTTTGGGCTAGAGAGCTGTTTGATTGTTTAACTGTACTGGATGATAAAAACCACAGAAAATGGAGAAAATATTCGGCATGATGCACCTTTTTTTTTTTTTATTTTTTCCTACTGTGTTTGTCCCTGCCATTTAGGGAATAGTCTTACCTATAAGTTAAGTTCCCCAAACTCTAAACTTCTTGAAGAGGCTCATTCATCTGATCTAAAAGCTTCTTTTAAGGATCAGTTTTCTTGTGCTCTGGAGTTGCCTATTTCTCTCTATAATTTATAAACGTGGTGTGGGTTGGCCCAGGCTGGCAGTCAAGTACCCACACAGCTGCTCCCTCACTCCCAATGGGGTCAAAAATAAGGAGAAAGGGAGTGAGGAAAACCCATGGGTCAAGATAGCTTGCTGATTATTGTCATGGGCAAAACAGGCTCAACTTGAGGGAGTTAACATAATTTGTTACCAATTAATATAAATATTTAATATCACTGATTTGTGTATTGGGGTAACAAAAACAACAACAAAAAAAAGTAAGAAAGATTAAAACACTTAGGAAAAACATTTTTCCTGAGTCTTTCCAAGACTTATCTTCACTCTTTCCCACCAGACTCCTCTCCCCTTGAAATCACAGCAGGATACATTCAGTCCCTTTACAAAGGACAAAAGTGGGGTGCAGGGGTGGTTAGTCAGTGCATAGCAATTTCTCTCTATCAGTCCTTCCTTACGATTTTTGTCTGTTCCAGGGTGGGTCCTCTGAGAGCTGCAGGGCATATTTGCTCCACCATGGAACTCCTCCTCTGATCTTGGTTTTCCCTTTGCTGTTTCTCAATCTTTTCTCCTTCCTCCTCTGTCTGTGTTCCATCTCTTCCTTTTAGCAGTGGCAACTTTACTGGATAAAGTGATTTTTGGCACCCATGGACAACCAGCATAGCTAAATGAGCACTCCAAACAAGCTGTTCTTGTAACTGATCCTTAAATCTTTTCAATAAAAATGAATTCAGATAGAGAAGATGACTGGTTTATGGTTGGAAGCACATAGCGGATAGTTACCTCTGGAACAGGACTTTTGCTGGTACCTTTACATGTAGCACAGAGATCTTTTCTCCTGGGTTGTAAACATTTCGCATAAGTTTTAATTAACCCTTTCTTTGTGTGACCAGCTCAACAAACAAAAGGTCGGAAGTCTATTACAATTACTTGGCCTTTTCCATGGCAGCACTTTTCCTAAGATCTCTATTAACACTTAAATGAAGAAAGGTCAACTGCACACATTATAGCTCAATTGTACAAAGCCAGCCAAATGATCAGGATAAAAATACAATACTGCAATAAAAGCAAGACTTAGGAAGCACACTAGGAAGGTGTGTTGCCTAACCCATTTTAAAGAAAGAGGTAGAAACAAGATGAGAAGTTACTTCTGAACTCAGGTGTTTTGTTCAGGTTGCTTTATTTGTTCTGTGGCAAATCACTTTCTTGTTTTCTTTTTTCATATGGCAAAAAATCTGTTTAGCTAACTAGAATACAAAGTTGTTCCAGATTCTTGTCTCTCTACATAGAAGCAGAATTTGACCTGTATGCTTACTAAATCAAATCAGATTACTGATTTCTCTAACATTAGATGTTCAGTTTTCCATATGGCTATTGAAACTAATAATTAGATTCAATCTCTGGCACAGGAGGTTCCCACATTCCTTTTCCTGGATGGATAGTTCTGATGAAAACCTATTTCATATTTACTAGTTTTACATAATTGAAATAGTTGTACAAAATTGTAAATTAAAAGTACTTTTCCAGAAGGAACCTAGCCACTTCTAGTTGGTTTCAGGAACAAATTTCTTTGAAAAATACTGTTTCTCCTGTGTGTATAGATAGCTGTTCCATATTTGTACCATACTAATGACTAATGGCTCTGTGAACAAATTTCTTTTACCTCCAACCAGGACTCACTGAGTTGATTGCTTGCAAAAAGTCCTCACTATCTTTGAAAGAACATGATACAAAATAAATGCAGTAGTGTTGTCTAATCTAGTCACAGAATAAGAAAATGCTTGTTTTGTCCCTTTAGATTTCCTCTTGGCTCCCAGCAAATCTACTGATGGCAGTATCTAGCCTACTGCTTTATCTTTCTATCCTTCTGGTGGATGAGTCTAACTGATAGATTTTAGCATGACTTCATGGTTATCAGTGTAGCAGTAATGAGACAGTTCGAGACAGTGATAGAACTGTTTTAAACAGTGGCAATTTCTTTTACAGAAGACTTTGTTTGGCTTTTTACTAATAAAAAGTGAAGGGAAACAACCTACCTTACATGAGCAATGGGATAATATCAAGTATTATTAGATATTAGGAAGAAATTTTTCCCTGTGATGGTGATGAGGCACTGGCACAGGTTGCCCAGAGAAGCTGTGGGTGCCCCATCCATGGTAATGTTCAAGGCCAGGTTGGGCGGGGCTCGGAGCAGTCTCATGTCACGGAAGGTGTCCCTGCTGATGGCAGGGGATTTGGAAATAGATGATCTTTAAAGCCCTTTCCAACCCAAATCCTTCTGTGATTCTATGATACCGTGACAACCAGTAGAACAGGCAGTCAGGTCATAGCTGACACATCCCAAGTTCACTCCCTTGCTTATCATTATTCAGCTTACTCTGGTACAAGTTTCTTCTTGCAACAAACCTTAATGCACCTCTTTCTTAGATTATTGGCTTAGAAATCAGCACAATGATCTGGCAAGCAAATGTACTACTTGACAGCACATTGCATTAGCCAAATGTGACTCCATTACAACTTTTCTGACACATACTTTACAAAAATAGAGATTATTTCTAACAGACATGCTTTTCCTAGGGTTTTGTTGTTATATTTTTTTTCCCCAAAAGCCAGACATATTCTATCATGTGTTTTCATGCTCACTATTTTGTGAATCTGTATGTGTGTGCATGTGTATACTTACTACACTTGCTAGCTAAGCTCTATCCAAATAAAGCAAAATGACAAGCAGGAGAGCAAAACTCCATTCATTTACTTGTCAGCCTGTGTACAAGACAGAGAGGAATTGCCTCTAATGATGCTTCCTTCTTTGTTAGTATTTAAAAGGGCAAAACCATTATGCAGGTCACTTTTGACAAACCTGTTTATTTTCTATTTTCCACAGCATTTGCTGAGCATCCTACTCAGCTTGTGATTTTATTAATTTATTTATTTTTTATTTTATCTGCACTGCCCCCTCCTCTCCTCGTCCTTTTTCCCCTTTTTCCTCCTTGAAAACTCTAATGACTAGAATCAACTAAAATGTCAACATTTGCAATTCTGGAGCTTCATTTAAGCAATAAAAATAATAATTAAAAGGGTAAAACCTTAGAGAGATTTCTTCATTTTATATGGTTTTCCAGAGATGATACACATTCAAAAAAGCCAGTAAAAGAATTAATTAGAAACAGCTAAAGCTCAACAAGCTATGCAAGTTAATGAAGCAGAGAGAGAAATGTCATCTTTGAGACCCAGAGCTACATTGGCTTGGATAATATATAGTCCTGCTTTACGCTCCTAACTAAACCCCTTTTAATCTCTCCTTTAAAAAATCAATGTTAATGACACTGATTTACCAGGAAATGACAGGCAAATAATATCGCAGGAGTTGTTCTTGTTTAATGGTAACTTAGTTCTGTAGAAGAATGGCAAGGATTTCATTTTGAAGTGTAGGTGTGCTTATTGCAACTTACTTTCAACTTTTTATTTTTTAATTTTCTCCTGTTTTCTTTTGCAGCTGATCCTGAATTAGAGCAAAACCTTCCTCCATTCCCTGTAAGAAACGGTAAATATCCTACTGATTCAGACCAAAGAAAAATCTATCTAATCTAGCCTACTGCATTTTCTAACTTCCTCTTGCTTTTTCTCTCCACTTCTCATTTGTTACGTGGAAAGGTAAATGAGAAACAGCAAAAATTCCTGCACATAAACAACACTGACCAGCAGGTTCTGTTCTCCAGGAGCTATCTATGCGAGTTCATGTTTGCAGAATAATAAATGACACTGGAAGAGGAATTAATTTATTCTAAAAAAATTAGTTAGAAGTTGACAGTAATAAAATCACACAAGACAAAGGAAGGTGAACATTTTCTCTGAATAAGTATTAAAAAAATCTAGGGAAAAAGGTTTTTTAAAAATGTCCTTTCATTTGGAGAGTTTTTACCAGTACTTTCTCTTCAGTTAAGCTCTCACTGTCATCCAAATATTCCTTCCAAATATTTAATATACATTTCCGTGACTTTTCTATGCTTCCCTCTTATTTTTCCAAACATTTCATTTTTCCTTGCAGAGGCCTAAAAAGAGGTTACTGTGTTGCATATTTAGATAGTAAAGTTGTTTTTAGTCTTTTGGTTTTTTTTTCACTGAAGGCTGCAAAGAAAGCCTATACACCTAGCCATGAAATTTCTTGGCAGATCCATGTCAGAAAAAAATACACAAGTGTGAGTCTAGACTGGTGATTTTCCAATGAATATATATATATTTCTATTATTCTAAAATTTTTGCTTGCCTTCTAGAATTTTTAGTTATACCACATATATATCTCTATTAGTTTTTACACAGACATACATAGAAAAACATTGCATTATTATTTTATTGTTATGTATATATGAACTATTAGCAGAATTTTGTCCTAGCTTGATACATTATGGATTTAACAAAACTGGTTAAGCTAATTTGCTGGGTGACCTAGATGGTTCAAACTGCTCCTAAATTCTATACATCTACAGAATAGGTTTTGGAGGAGGAAAACCTTCATGTAAATGATCATCTTTTCCAGACAAAGTATGGTAAACTGGTATTATAAACATGATATTATCTAATATCATGCACAGCCCAGTCTCTTAGGATATGTGCCAACATCCAACAGTGCTGTTTCGCACAAGACTGAGATGGATATGAATTCCGGAACCCTAACCCTGTTTCTGGATCAGTTGTGATAATCCCGAAAGTTCCTGGGTTTCAATCGTGATAAAGTGTGCACAATACTATTTACCTCTTATTTTGCACTGCTATGAGCAGTAGCATATAAATAGATGAGATATTCATTAATATTTTTAAAGTTATCTAAGAATCTTAGCTCAAAGGTGCCATATTCATGCAAATCTTTATCAATCACCGCTATCACACAGGAGAGCCATGAAGACTAATTAATTAATGTTTGTAGAGTATCTTGCAAATGCAAAGTGCAATGTGAATATGGATCGTTATTATTTATTATCCTAAAAGATATAAAGATATATGGGAGAGCCTGAGCTCCTTTTAAGTTGCACTTCTATTGCATCAAAGTGGGCATAAAACTGCCTTGAGGCACCTGCTGAGGATTCAAAAGCAACAAGGAAGATCAAATGTCTAGGAAGCATGATCAGTGAGAAAAGAGCAAAGTTTATGCTAAAAACTGATGTGGAACCTGATAAAAACCTTCAAATACTTTAAATATGCAAACAAGAAGTGAATAATCTGCTTTTTTTATATACCCACTAGATATAGCCAGGCATAATATAAGAAAAAATACAAAATGAAAACTAAAAACATCTTTTGAAAAGGGAAGATTGTTTACATTACATTTCTTCAACAGATTAGGGCTTCACTGCTGAAGTTTTAGAAACATTACACATATAACTGGCAAGAATGAGCAATATATTTGCGTTTGCCTTTTGAAACATTAATGGACAATATGACTAATTTTAACTTCCTCAAAAATACTTCCTATCTTTCTGTGAGTCATCAGGACCAGAGAAGTTTGAACTGTGTTCAGAGGTGAGATTTTAGGATGGATAGGCATAAGGCATAAAACTCATTCCTCTCACTATTGAGTCCAACATCCTTACCCAATTTCCAATGCACACTGAGTTCCCAAGAATGCTCTCTATTTTCACATCTGACTCCACACTTGCTATTGGAAATATGGAGAATTTTCTTTCCTCATAGAGTGGTGCTCCCCTCAGTGAGCTTTTTTTTAGATCCAAAGTTAAACCTGGGCTGCAATCTTTACTTTTGAGAATACTATACTTTCTTTTATCTTTTTTTTTTTAAAATAATGGCCAGAAAAAAATACAAAGGAAAGAAAGAAATGCTAAAGATGTAAAAAGTGATAGGTTTAAACTCCTGCAGTTTCCAAGAAAACATGCATCTTTTTTGCCATGGAATTACTTTGTGAGTCTTAGCATCAAGAAGATGGCTTTTCCCGTTATTCTCAATATCACTGCTCTCTGGGTGATATCTGCCTGTTTTCCTCCCCTCTGCCCTTTCATACTGTAATGCTTTATGGGAGATACTTAAGCTGTGCCTACACACTGTGAATTCAAAAAGATAGTTAAGTTGACAAACAAAACCAGCCATGCTGCCTTTCCCCATGTTTGCTGCTCAGCCATTACTTGGGGAAGCAGTAAACACTGGTTTAGCAGGATGAAAAATACAGCTAAGTGAGGAAATGGAAGGAAATAAATTAGCCTTAGTAGTATCTTTTTTTTCAAAGACATATGCATATAACAAGCATAATTTCCTGGAAATGTATACACATATACACACACACACACAACTATAAAGTTTTTAACAATTTCTCTTTATTTGATAATAAATTGCATTATATTTTTATCTCTGTACAATGAATATACTGACAAATAAAATCCCCCCAAACTGATGCTTTTAAATGAGGCAGTGAAGGTGAACATAAACCAACAATGTGCGCTTGCAACCCACAAAGAAACCATATCCTGGGCTGCATCCCCAGAGTGTGAGCAGCAGGTCAAGGGAGGGGATTCTGCCCCTCTGCAGCGCTCTGGGGAGACCCACCCAGCAGTCCTGATCCAGCTCTGGGGCAACAGCACAAGAGGGACATGGAGCTCTTGGGGCGAGGCCAGGGGGGGCCACGGAGATGCTGCGAGGGCTGGAACAGCTCTGCTCTGGAGACAGGATGAGAGAGCTGGGCTACTTCAGCCTGGAGAAGAGAAGGCTCCTTAAGGGGGGACCTTAGTACTTTTAGTACTTAAAGGGGCTTATAAGAAAGATGGGGAGAGACTTTTTACCTACGCTAATAGTGCCAGGATGAGGGGGAATAGTGTGAAACTGTAAGAGGATAGATTTAGATTGCATGTAAGGAAGAAGATGAGGGTGGTGAGGCACTGGAACAGGTTGCCCATAGAAATCATGGATGCCCCATCCACCCCTGGAAGTGTTTGAGGCCAGGTTGGGTGGGGACTTTGAACAACCTGATCTAGTGAAAGATATCCCTGCCCAAGGCTGGCCGATTCTATGATTTTATAATTCTGTGACTCACAAGAACAAATTATTGTCAATGTTTTTATCCATTTGTTTACTTTCCCAAAAGGCTACAATGGAAGAAACATATTTGTACCTCTGAGTAACTGGGGTGAAACGTTCAAACTGGACTTGAAACTTCATCAGAAGAGGAGACCGAAGTGTACGTTACTACTACAGTTTCAAATGTATGAGGAGTCATTGCTCCCAGGAGCACTGAATGCCCAGTCCCAAAAAGCAAGAGTAACTATTACATTTTTAATGTGGGCAAAAATTAACATTTCTTAATCTTATTGCATTATTCTTTGCTCTGTTGAATAAAGGCTTGGGCATTACTGTGTTACTCATGGGCAATGCTGGGGAAAAAAAACCCCAACAAAATAAAACAATAAAAAATGCTAAACTTGATACTTTCATTTACAGATCAGGTGTTTCTTTTACCACTGTGATATATGCATATCTGAAACTTTCTCTATATTTTAAAATATTCCACCATACCCTTTATGACAGCAAAAGGAATTGACTTTAATTTCTACCTGTCAGCAAAGCCTAAAGGCCCAGATCCTTTAAGATACGCAGATATGTCCAGATCCTACTGAAATCACCATGTGATCAGAAAGTGATATACCTAAGTGCCCTGATCAAACCTACACAGAGAAACCATGACAGAAGAGTTATTATGCCAGGTTTCCTTACACAGACGCTGAACCAGAAATGGGCCTTTTAATTCAGCTTGATGTTCCCAGTCATCAGGAAAAATTACCTCTGATACTAGTAACTGGAAAAAAAAGGAGTGAAGAATAATGTTGCAGAAGTTGCAGGTAGGTAGATAAATTCATACTTCATACAGAAACATGGCTGACAAAGACAAAATTCTACCATGGCTACTTCCACTGTCTTTAAAGAGTATCCACACTGACCATAGTGTATGGATCACAGAGCTGCGGTTATATGCCATTTCCAAAAGAAGCAGATAGGATGATTGCCTGATCAGGAAGGTAACCTCTCACAAAGATAAGTTTCCCTGTGTCATTCTCTATCCTGATCAAAAAGATTTTAATAACTATTTCTTATTAAAGTGTCTTTTACTTGTTCAAGATGAAAGAACTCGTTTAAAAAGGAAAACTCAAGTACCTTTTTATTCAATACCTACAGGGTCTTACTTTTGTTACTTCTTTCTCTCTTGTCTATGATTCCTTCAAATTAACTTGTTCCTTGCAGTTAATTTGCTGTGAAAGGTAATCCTCATCTCAAACCACTCTTCTGGCCACATCAGCATTTGATACAGTAAATAAATTTTCAGTTATCTTCATATTCCACCAAGTATACCAAGTACTGTCCCACCACAAATTGTGATCAAGTATTAAAGACTCCTGAGAACTAAATGATCCAAGCTCAGAAGCTCTAAATCCCATGATAAGTTATACAAAAGGGGCCCTTGAAGAGATTTGTAGCTGATTTTGCCACTCAGAATGCCTTCATTTCAATTAGAGACAACCAAGAAGCATGAAACTGAGGAGCAAAACTAATAATTTTGTGGATGTCAGGAAAGGTTATGGGAGGTGAGGAGACAAAGCAGTGACTTCCACAAAATGTATGTAATACAAGTGCCTTTGTCCCTGTTTTATGTCCTTGATGGGGAGAACGGCCATTTCTCTTTTGTTTCTATGCCACAGCTTCCTCATTGCCCTGAAGACTGGAGCCCACCCACTGTAGGACAACTTTGGTTTCAAGAAAGCTCAGATGGAAACAGAACATGTTCATTTCACTGGTTGCAGATAAAATTTGACCAGCTGATTTCATGGTCATGATTTGCATCCACACATGTACATGGTGGAAATACATACAAGTCAACCAAAACCACGGTACTCACAATTCCTCTGGGAAATTGCAGCAAGAATTTTGGTCTGTTAGCCCAATTTTGACTGCTCTGACTCCCAGACTTTTGGGAACCTCTGACCCGTATGTTATCTACCTACGGGCTTCAGTGCCAGCCAGCCCCTCTGCCACAGCTGCATCGCTCAAATCCTGTCCTCCTGCTCTCTCTTACAGATAGGGGCTTACTCAGCTCAGCACCCTGTACCTTTTCAGCACAGAAAGACCATTTCTTCCCACTATTAGCAGTCATAGTTGTTACTTGTGTTGGGCAGCAGCAGGAATAAAAGTAGGCTGGCTACTCCAGTTGCATTTCCAGCTAGAATATCCTTTTTTCCTTTAACTTCTTCAAGGAAAATGGATAGGCCAGACAGATGTGACCTGTGTTGCCACATACAGCTGATTAGAGCACGCCAGTGTAAACATTCACAGTCACTCTCTAGTCACCAGATCAATGACAATTTACTTCAATGGAAAATCTTCCCCTGGAATCTGACTAATTTTATGTCAATAATTTATTGAATTTGTGCCCCCAACATGTTTACAACTTCAAAACATGAAGCCCATACTTTTATAGGTACAGTAGAGTTATGTTTCTGTGTTTTATAGGTACTGCTAACCACAAGGCCAGACCTCAGTGTAATTAATAATTCTCTCTTTGAGGTTTTAAAACTTGTCTTGGTCTTTGGATATGTTGTTCCTTTTTATAAATGCTATTTAGCCAAAAGACTTAAATCACCTTTTCAGGTCCTGGAAATCTGAAAGCTGTAGGAGTTTGCTTCCCTTATCACTAGTTATGAAATCAAATTACCTACTTTTGTTAGGGCACCTGTATATATAGAAAATCCCCAAATGTTCTGTAAGAAAAAAATCTTATAGCGAGTAAGAGGTCAGTCTCAATGACATTTTTTTGATAAAAAGAAAGGCAGAGGATTAGAGAGAGAGGCAAAAACAGAGACAATCACCACTCAAAGACAGATAAGAGCCTGTATGAGAAGTTCAGCCCCTGAGAATTGTATTTTAGTGTTATTGTACATGGCCCCTACTATAAAATTTCCTGAGAAATTATCTCAGCCTTTCAAACCTAACAGTGAGGCTTTGCAGAATACAGTTTAGGCCCTGGAGAAATCACTTAAGCTGTGTTTAAATATTAACCACTTTAGAGTGGATCTCTGCTAACCCAGAGTAGGTCCTTAGGGAGTGTCCACATAAAAAGCACATAGGTTAAATCAGAAGGGGAGGTCATCTTCAGCAATGGGAGAAGGTGAGAAATACCTGCAACACAACTCCCAACTCATAGAGGACATAACTGAAAATATTGGCTTTATTACTAGTGTTAATATTGACTAGAAGAGATTGTACTTTTTAAAATTTTCTTGAAAAAAAACCCTTTTTCTAGAAATTTGTTGCATAGGGTAAGATTCTTTTTGTCTTCCTGTGATACAGATGTCTACAGAGGAATGTGCAGGTATGTGTAAGTTAATGTGTATGTCTGCATATGTGTTTCTTGTTCTAGTAAAATTCCAAAGGGTAGGTTTTTCTAAAAGATGTATATAAATTTCAGAGTACCTGTTTTTTTTTACCCCTCAGCTTCATAAACACATATCTTCCAAAGATTCTGCAATAGTACTAAATAATTAGAAAGAACTGTAAACTCAGACTGGTTTCACTTGCAAAAACATTAAAGAAAAGATTTTGGGAAACTTACAAAAATTTGGAGATATGTTTCAGTGTTTTCAATTCTTATATGTAGTTCTCAGGATTCTCTGGGTATTCCTGGCTATCAGTAAAGGTAACATGGAATAGTCATAGTGGAAAAAGCTAATACAGTGATTATTAGATCACTATATAATGTTTAAAATTTGTCTCTGAAAATAAGTAATATCACAACTGCTACTACAAAATAATTCATTGTGTTACTAGCCCCATCAGAAATAATATGTAATTTGTACCTCAGAAAGATGGGCAAATATAAGATTAATCAACAGATATGCAGATTTAGTTCTCACTTCTGCCACTAGCGTCCTTTGTGGAGGTTTTGATCTTAAGTATGTTACTCACCCCCTCTGCTGTAATTCTCCCCAAAAGTAATAGCTTTTTCTTAAAAAGAATTTGGAAATTACATTCATAAAGATCTAGGATGTGTTTAGATCTCTAAGTGATGAGAAGCATGGAAGTATTTAGATTTTTTGAGAAGATAGTTTTGCCTGCTAGAGAATCAGTCCAGTTGCCCCTCCATAGGCTAATCTCTTATTAGATTTATTTGGATATTGCCCACAAGCAAACTGCCAAATCATATATTTTGGGGTAGGTAATTAAAACCCCAAGTACTTAGGCATGTGGCTAACTCAGTACATAAATCGTCCCATTGAAGACAACATTTGAGTGCCTTTGAAATCAGAAACTTATGGAACATATTTAATTATGGTGAAAAAAAGCTCTTAGAAATTCTCCTTTCTCTGCATTTCAGAATTTTCCCTGATGAGCAGAGTGTTTTGCTTATCTGAACTGTTTGGCTTGTAAAGCAAACTGAAGTCTCAGTTTCAATGCGTTTGACCTTGATGACAACTTTGTCGTTTAAGTTTGCAAAGCTAACTAAGATCCTGTGCCTGTGCTATTAAAGCTTACATAAATAGCACAGAGCACACAGAAAGAATAATCATAGTTAAAAAAAAAAAAAGACAAAGGCATAAATTGATGGCATGTTTTGCTGAATTTGGGCCATATTCAAGCTCAGATCACTGCCACATGCCACTGTGCCTTTCAGTCCCCTACTCACACGACTACTGCAAATGGTATCATTTTGCAACTAATTTACTCACTTAGTTTTGGCCATTAGTCATTCCCAATATCCTCAATCTGCAGGTAATTTTCCACGTTATTAGTTACCCACCTGTCTTATTAAACTGGACTTTCTGAAAACCTGTGTGTCTACATTTTCTGCACCTTCAGATCAAGCAAATAATTGCTCGTACCTGGATGGAAGGATTTAATAGGAAGATTATAGTGGATTCCAAAAGTTAATAGCTATAACATCTGGTTTCTCTTTTTAATGTTTAAATGATAAATTCAGTATTCAAGAAGAAAGGTGAAAAAAGTGAAAACACAGAAGAATGAAATCTTCTCATTTGTAGGGCAGGTTAAATATAGATGGGCAGAAGGTAGGTTTTACTTTTTCCCACTTAATGTACCACTACCTTGACCCAAAGGGACCAATCTTTATCACATTAAGAGAAAGAATTTCTCAGTGCCGAGGCAAGACTTGGCTTCTTTTTCACTAAGAATGCCAAGTGTGCTGCATTATGCAAAATCTTAGGTGTCTTCCGCTGCTCTTTATGATAGACTATGGCTGTTCTGAGATGTCTCAACTCATTTCTATTCAGACCCCTATAAAACCATCTACATTAGAAGAGTTTTTAATATTGCTGGGTAAAACTGGGAACATTATTTTCCAAATCAGTTAAGAAGAGACTGGGGGGAAAAGAAAGAATCAGAGAGAAAAAAAAAGGAAGAAGAATCTGGGCTCTTGCTGTCCAGACCTGAGAGGCTAAGGACTCTGTTGGCAGCTGCCCATGGGCACAAGGGCTAAACCTGTTTTGCATATAAATTGACACACTTAAAAACGATGCACACATCTTTAGCAGATGCATTTTCTTTGCTAGACAAATAAAAACATGCTTGTTGCTTAAGTTCACCTGCAATGCAAACAAAATGCCCGAGAGCTATTCAAGACGAATAACAGACTTGAGCTCCAGCCTGCATGACTCATTAGTCTTTATGGATTCAACATCCAAATCTAAGTGTCGAAGGCCTGACAGCCTGCCCTGGAGGGAAAGTACTTTCAAAAAGAGCTGAGTATCATAGGCACATTGTGGGCAGTGTAATTAACCTACCCAGGTGAAACTCTCCCTGGGGAGACATTTAGTCCCTGAGTCTTCAAGATTTACTGAATATGGTAACAGCAGAAATGGAGGAAGCTATCCTAGTCCTGATGCTTCATCTTGGGTTAAAAATAATATCCTCTTTCAGAGGATAGAGATTCACTAAATTAAACTGGAAACACCTTAGATCTTCTTAGGTCTTCTCAGCAAACTCTCATATAGAAGAAAGATGCTCTATCCTCAACTTGGACCTTTTCTTGTTTTCTGAAAGTTGGAATGGAAGGTTCTCCTTTACAGAAATCTGACCAGAGACCTGCTATGTGGACTCTGCTGTTCCTTAAGTGATACAGCTATGGCAAAAATACTTCCTGAATTCCATGACAGCTAAAAGACTTGAAACCAAGACTGTTTCTCAGGTCAGAGTTTTTTTCATACACTGCCATGTACTTATAAATAGACATAGTAACCACTGAAGCCAATCAGAATGTAGTAAAATATACTATAAGATGCATGAGCATCTTCTGGCCCAATCGAAATCTACGGCAGAAAGCCTATCAACTTCAGCACTGAGGTTTTACCAACTAGCTGTCTTCACTCTGAGGCATTTCCTCACATGTTAATTTATGGGTAACTTCAATGTGTTATCAATTGTGAAACAGCTACTTTTGATTTGAACAACTGAAAACGTAGTTTCAGGACACTGGCATTATGTCTCCAGTTCTGTCACTGGGGTGTTTCTGTGCTGATTTTGACTCGCTTATTTCTCACCTTACTACACAAAAAAAGCATAAACAAGTCTGTCCTATAGTGCTGTTATGACACTACATGAAATCCTGATGTCATTTACACTGACAGTAAAATTCATGTTAATTCAGACAGTTTCAGCTAAACATGATATCTTTAACAGCATTGCCAGAATATGAGAATCTGGATATATGTTTTGTCAGAAGTTCAAGTATTTTGCTCTTTATACAAACTGAAACTGGCTACCTGTAACATGGATATAAAGGTAACAATCTCCTTCATGAGTATTTAGTAAGTACCATGCAATTAATATTTCTGAGGTTTTTTTTCAAGGAAGAAAAAATAATATAATTGATACTGCTATTAATTTACCTTCACATGATAGTCCAAGTTGTTTGGACTAGTGACTTTATAAACCTCTGATTTCCTTTCTCTCTTCTTCTGCCACCTGCCCTCCCCTCCTGTTGTCCTTTATCATCCCTAGATCAAGCCCATATATAATTTTCTGGAATAGAACAAATTCTTAAACAGGTATCCTTCTTTTTTTTTTTTTTTTTTTTAATTGTGTGGGGTTTTTTGTTTTTTCTTTTTTTTTCTTGTAACACAGGTATGGAAAAGACAGAATGATTACGGTTACTTTAGGTCCTGACGATATAGTTTGGTGTGACTGATATAGCATGTGCAATTAATGGAATGGACCAAAATGCTGAATTCAGACCAGCACTACCACTGGGCCTGTCAGTTGAAGATTTTGAACCTTCAAGTCGTATTCATAGCAAGAATGACATTTCTGAGGACACTAAAACTTGTAAATTGGGGGACAAGCTTGTGATCATTTATGGAAAACTGCTGGACATTATTAACTGATGCTAATTTCTTGCTACATGCAAGCTATAATCCATTGCCCAAAAATAAACAACTTTTTTTTTATTGCCAACTGCTTTCCGCTTTTTCATGAAAGAATATGTGAAGAGTGTAAAGGGTCAAGGCTGCAGTTGCCACAAGTACCAAACCCTAAAGAAATCAGCTGGAAACTGTTTCAGTTACAAGATGCTGTCCTTAGTCCTAAAACTTGACATAAAAAGCAAATCCTACATATAAGTTTCCAAAATACTAATGAAACTTCCCCATCCTTTATTCTGATTTCTATTATGCTGCATTCTGCTCACTCATGCCTTTTGAAAATAAATGTTCAGTGCGAAATACTTTTTGTGACTTCATCCAATAGCTGAAAGCAGCTAAAAACTAAAGAAAAAAATGCCATTTGGACAATGACATTGGGAAATCCAATTAACACTACATTAGGCTGAGATTATATATCACAGGCAATTAGGGTAGGGCTTTGTAAAGTACCTTCCCTCTCTGATGCTTTCAAACCTTTCAGTTTTAATATTCCAATAAAAATGCAATTTTTCCCTTCAGGTTCCACAAAGAATGAATTTTTGATTACTCAATATGGTTGTTTATTAGAGTTTATTAGAGTTGGTTTTTTCTTCTCCAAAATTCAGCCATTTATTTCCCTCTCCTTTCCCTCTAAGAGCTCCAACAAACACTTCATTTATTCCCCCACCCTGCAAATGGCAAAAGAAAGTTACCTTTTATGTATGAGTGATCATTTTTTCCTGTCTATATTTTGACAAATAACATGGCAGAAAATGATTAAGGGTCTCATTTTACAATGTGACTTGTATGTTATTTATTGTCAAAATAAAAGTCACTTTGTGAATTGAAGTTTTTAATCATTTTTCTCCACTTTCAGGAAATGGTTTTGTCAAAAAGTGATGATATTTGAAAGTGCTAGGTTTTTAATGACAGGTATGATTCCTGTAAGGAGTTTATTACTAATGATTTCCCTGTACTATAATTATATGGATAAACTGTTATTTATTTAATACTCTTCTTTTCCCCCACATTGTTAATAGAAATATTAAAGCGTCCTGATGATGTCCCACATAAAATAAAGATAAGATATTCAAACTTCTCTGAAAAGAAAAGATAGTCTGGAACTTATCTTGTTAGGTCAGTTTTGGTTGTTCATTAAACGTACAGGTCTCCGTCAGGTGGTAGTGAAAAAACATAAATGATCAGCTCTTTGGTAAAAGTGTGCTAAATGCTCAAACTCAGATACAAGTGTATAACTTTGTTCAGATACACCTGCACATGCTATTCAGAGTGTTTCTTGGACAAATATCCCAGGGAACTTTACAAATGCCCATCACAGCTCTATAGGGATACTATGGAAGTGCTGTGCATAACAAATGAGGTCCAACATATCAGTAACATCATAAGGAATCAAGAGAAAGTCCTGGATCTCAGCCTTATCCTGGTATTCATAAGCTACCTATGTGCGTAATAAGAGTGGGACCTGAATAGGTGAAACAGAATGTGTCATCATGCTCTGTATTGCTATGCTATATGGACAGTGGGATGGAGTGCATCCTCAGCTATGACACCAAGCTGTGTGGTGTGGTTAACATGCTGATGCTGATGCCATCCAGAGGAACCTGGACAGGCTGGAAAGGTGGACCAGTGTGAACCTACCGAAGGGTAGATCCTGGTGTGCAGCACTGCTGCACAGCAGAGCTTAATCGGTCCTGGGATTCCACTATTTATGGAGTAAGATGATTGACTTACAGTCACATTTACATGCCAGCAACAGGTCTGGGTTGCTGCTCCAGATAGCCCTTGGCTGAAATGTTGCCATCCATCCCCAAAGTTCAGAGCAAGATGGATGCAGCCATCATTATCCCCAATGGTGTTTATGTCTCAAGCCAGTAAGGTGGGCAGTGAATGAGGGGATCTGTGGTTTCAAGCACTGTGAGAAAATTTCTGTCAGTTGCACTAGTACAGCAATACAGTTACTGTCATGTTGGTGCAAGTACCATACATGCACCTACTCGGTCAAAGCTGTGCTTCTAATTTCTCATTTAGTTTAAACACCAAGACGTAAAAAGATCACTTTTTATCCCAGAGTACAAATATTTTGACGGCATATCTGTTCATTCAGCATGGTCCAGCTGACTGAATATCCTGTCCTCACAGAAGGCAAACAGAGGCTAATTCAGTGGTAACAGCTCAGAGAGGTGAATGATGGGCTGAAACAGGGGCTAAGCTACTCTTCTTCCCATACAGATATAGATGTTGCCGAGGGAGTTGAGAATGGCCATGAACAGAACAAGCAGCCAGTGGTAGTTGTTCTGACAGGAGTCATGACAATCAGCAGCTGCTGGTAAGGAATAATTTAGCTTAAAGACAAGTCTCAAAACCTAAATTTGATTTTGCATTCCGATCCCCTATCCTTTAAACTCTGATCCGATATTTTTTCCAAAGAAAGCATTTACAAATATAAAAAATAGAATATTAGTGGCAAAGAGAGGACTCTTGGTTCTCTGATAAGTATCAGCTGTATTAATCACAATACAAACCTTTACTTATCTGCTGCACATCTTATTTTTCCCAGACATGGAGATACATGTTTTAATTGAGGAAAAAATGTCACCTTACCTGTGTTGCTAATCAGGGCAATTGCTTGGATTGTTGAGAGGGTGGGCTGGTGCTGCAGGTACCACATCTTTTGCACTAAGTATTTCTAACTGGTAACTAATCAGACTTTGTCTTATCTTGTCTTATCTTATTTTAACATTCAATCTGCAGTAGCTACAGACATAATTTCCCTCCTCAGCGCTGGGCAGCTCTTACTTGCTTCAGCCCATGATCATGTCAGCCTCGAGAGGAAAGAGGTACATGTGTAGGTCACGGAGATCAGAAAAGAAAGAATTTAGGCAGAAAAACCTTGATGCAAAACATTTAAGGAAGGACAGTTTGATATTGCCATGCGGGAATCTGAATGCGAGTGTGTTAACCTGCAGCTCACAAGCTTTACCTATTCCTCTGCTCCTGCTCCAGTTTGACCGGATTGGCACAAGGAAGCTCTCAAAATTGTCAAACTAGCACATGTGATGTGTCCAGGTTCTTTTAAACCCCTATGGCAACGTCCTTTTTTCATGCAGTAAAAGCTTGTTACCTGTTCACAAACAGTCCCACTTCAAAGCTCCCTGCTCTGCCTCCTCTGCTGATTTCTGTATCTTTCCAGTTATTCAGCATCAAACCCAGAGAGTCCTGGACTGCTGGACTCCTGAGGCTTTCTTTTTTTTCATTTCTTCTTCTTTTTTTTTTTTTGTTTCCCCAAGTTCCTAAGCTTAACATTTCCCCTCTGTCATTCTGCTTCGTGAGAACAAAAGCAAAAAGGAGTAAGATTGTTTAGCTAGATCTAGCACACAGCAAACAACTCAAGTATGGAAACAGACAGCTGAAGATCCTCTCCACAGGTCTGTGGAACTCAAATAATGTTGATTTAATAAAGCATATCAGCAGCTCGGCAAGACAGTACATAATGAAGCACAGTACCAGCCAAGTAAGTTCATGTACAGAAGCACAAGCTATGAGAGCAAAGCACAAATGTCAACAGCTCTGTAAGACGTTTGCATCCATAACACAGGACATGACAAAATGTACGTTTACACAGCATGAACTGAAACTGTGCTGTGTGTCAGTGTGGACATGGTGTAATAACAGATTCCTATCTTTTGGAGTTTTCTTCAGGTCATCTAACGTGATGTATTTTGATCTGACCAGCTATTGTGCCTTACTTTTGTTCCCCGGGCAACATAGCTGTGCATGGAAAGTTATAGGACTGCTGGGGTAGGACTAAAGTATGTAAAGGGTACAACAAAGTATTGCAGAAGGAGTCATAAAATAATTTATGTGGTAACAAAGCAGCTTTGCCTATGATGAAATTAGTGCACTACATTTACTGCAGTGTCTCTAAGCAGAAGTTCTCTGTTGTGTTACTCTGCATGGCAGAGGGTGATATTCCATTTGGAGAATATTTGGGTCATATAGGCTGGAAAGACATTGCCAGGAGTTGTGAAGTGCAAAGCCAGGAATTAGGGAAGGCAGATTTTTTTGCTTGTTTTTGTTAACATTGCTGCTGCTGGTTTACTGTATGAATTGTTTTCCCGGTAGTCAGCCATATGTTGTACTTGTGCTACATCATGACTAAGCCTATAGTCTCAGGCTTTAGGTAGAACGGGGTTGAGAGGAAACTTCAGCCATTGGTGATGAGTTGTATAAGATCCTATGCAAGTCTGAGAACACGGAGAAGATATTGTTTGTACAAGGAAGATAGCTGCGTTTTGAAATTTCCAGTTTGGTTCAGAAATCTCAGCCTGGCTATAGTGCTGCCCATTTGGGATGTGTAAAGTCTGATGTATCTGCTCTGATTTTCCAGCTTATTTCCATCCTTACTACCCACACCTTTACTTATTTTCAAAAGATAGCACAGAACTTTGTGTAAGATGCTGGATGTTAACAAGAAATATTACCACCTGAGTTTTTGTTTCCAGGTGCATTGACTTTTTTTCACTGTTACAAGGTTTCTTACTACATGATAGGAACCAGAAAACTGATCTCTTCAGGTAAGTACTGACACCAGCCACACAAAACAGAGCCATTTATAATCTGAAAGGCTAGATACATCTCTTTCTTATCCTCCTCTACAACTATCTGAAAGCGAGGTGGGTGTTGGTCTCTTCTCCCAGGTAATAAGCAATAGGACAAAAGAAAACGGCTTCAAGCTGCACCAGGGGAGGTTTAGACTGGATATTAGGAGAAACTGGAAACATTTCTTCACTGAGAGGGTTGTCAAGCACTGGAACAGGCTGCCCGGGGAAGTGGTGCAGTCACAATCCCAGGAGGCTTTTAAAAAACATGTGGATGTGGCACTTAGGGATGTCATTTAGTGATAGATTTTGCAGTGTTAGGTTTAACGTTGAACTCGATGATCTTGGGGGTCTTTTCCAACATAAATGTTGCTATGATTCTATAACAAAAATGCTAAACACTATTTCATGACTGGGTTTTTATGGTTTAGGAGGTATATATCTATATCAAAAATCCTTTAAAATGCAAGGTCCTTTTCTATACGTTCCTGTACGACCTTCTTAAATCTCAGGCATGTAAAGCAGTCACGAAGGACCAAATATTATCTGAGCAGAAAGCACTGGAAAAACCTTCACATCTGCCATGCCAGGTGAGTAAGCATAGAGAAAACAGAGAACACTTATTTGAAGTGCTAATGGTAAAAATCGTTCTCTCCCTGAGCAAAACAGCATGATTTTTATTTGATAGCAGCTTCAGGAGAGACATTGCACATGGACCTAAATTTCGTTTCTGAGTATTCACATGTGTGACATGCCTGATGGAGACAATGACTAAGCTATACAAAGAGTGGTGGTAGGTACTTGGTTGTCTGAGTACAGTAGCAAGGAAACTGCCTTGAATTAGGCTGAGATTTGCAGGAGTTAAATGCTGATTTTCAGAGCATGACTATAATTCAGCTTCAAATAATGTGATAAGACAGGCAAAGGCAGAAAACTCTGCTAAACTCTCTGACAAGGGAACAGAAAATCCTCCACAGTTACAGAGACTCTAAGGACTTCTTCTCTCATTTGTAATTAACTTCTTCCATATAAACCCAGCCTGACCTTGTCTGTACGGTATTGTCCAGACCTTTCATGTGTCTTATGGTATATGGCTTGGTAGAATAGCTTGTGTCTCAATGTCAGTGAGTGTCTGGGGCTTGGGATTCTTTTATTGTTTTTTTTTCCCCTCCACTTTTATGATTTCAATGGCTAAAAGAAAAGCAGTAAGACTGTGGATGTCAAAAAATGTCTTCAAGTCTTTTCAAGGGTACTAAAGGTTGGGAAAGTACAGTTATAAGATGAAATGAAGAAAAAAATAAAGAAAATTAAAATTTCTCAACTGACGTATCAAGACCTTTAAGGTCAGGTGGGGAAAGTGTGTTTTCCCTACCTTTCTAGTGACCAGATGCAAATTATCTTTGGCTTCACTTTTAGTTTAAATGCAAATTAATCACAAAAAAAGAATGGTTTAGATTTTTTGGTTTTATTTTTGTTTGGTTTTAATTTTAAAGACTGAGAACACTGAGAGGTTTTAGGTTTGTTTACTTTTTTATTTGTTAGCTTTAAACTGATTAAATGCAATTAAAGTCTCACAGATATGAGTCCAAAACCTACTGAATTATCTATATAGAAAACTAAATGTAAAGTAAACTAAAGTATGATTACGTAGATTGCTTTGTACTGAGGAACAAATTCATCCTCTGTAACACTGGCATTTCAATGAGATACCACAATTTAGCTGTTCCGTTTTGTGGTAGCAACAAAGTTCAACTGCTGTACCAACACTCAGTATTATCAGACTCACACATAAACTAAGTTAGCTGAAGGTTTCCAAGTTTTCTGTCAAACACAGAAGCCCATTTCTCGGCTTGCTCTTTTCCTCGCCTGGAAGTTCAGAACAAGAGTTTCACTTTCCTTTACTAAGACAACACTCAGCTGACCCCTGCTCAATAAGACACATTGCAATTGCATGTTTGTGTACATGTGTATTTGTGTTTCTTTGTGGTGTGAATATGTATGCATGTACTGTGTGTAAGAATTTGTGTGGATTTCTACAATATTTCACTTCCGCTTGAACTGATATTGTGATAAGAATCTTCCAGAAACTGTGTTTGATGTAGTGGCCAGGTTTTTTTGTTAAAATACGACATCTACATGAAGCAGGGAAGATGATCAAGTGCGGTTCAAAATCCATTTGTTTTGGGACCTTGACGAAATTATCTTTATACTTGTTGAGAAGTGAGTAAGGTTTCCCCAAGACCCAGTAAGGTTGCTTAGTGGCCAATTATATATTCATTAAGTCTTTCTTTTGGATCTTGGGTTATTAAAACAAAGAAAAAATAAATAAAATCTGTGAAACTCCCCCGCCATCTCCACAAAACCTTTAAAGGTAAAAGCTTGTTTCAGAAGATTGCAAAGAATGCAATGGTACACACACACACACACAAAATGTAATGTTCAGAATGTCCTATAAGTTATACAAAGCTGACTTGAAAAACTCCAGTTGTCAATTTTGAAAAGTTCTACTAAAACCCTGTGACAGAAATTCACATATATGTTAAGTTATACATTTATTTTCCATCTCCTCAAGGGAAAATATATTACAAGCTGAACATTTACTATATATTTGCAATGTGCAAATAAGAAATGTAAGTGCAAAAGGGGAGGAAACATGAATAGAAAAGAAAATTGTGACTTTTTCACTATGCCAAATCTTAAATATTTATTTTTTTCCTTTTTTTTTCTAATTTTTACTCCCCTTACCTCTGCATTCATTGAGCTCTGAACCATGAAATTTATTGTAGAATTTATAAGTGCCATGAGATCTTTGCATATAAAATGTACATCTAGTGCTTCTCAGAAGGGAACAAAAAGACACCATCTTAAGTAAAAAACAAGAGTAAGCTTTGCACCTCGCAGATTTGCACAATAAGTTCAAATGACAGCTAAAGAGCCAGACAAGTGATAAGAGCATTATAGCAAACCTGAGAGCATGTGGCTGTGGATGGAGTTGTAAAATCCCTCAGACTTATTTTCTCTTCTGTGGCTGTTAGTTTGAGCAGCCCTGAGGATGTCATCTGAGGCAACACCTCGAGTACTCCTGTAGGATTACTGAAATAAATGGGATCTCCTACATGCTTGAGTCCCATTCTCTAAAATACCCCTATATGTGGAGCTAGCAGTGGTCCATGTTTGCTATGTTTCTCTTAGCAAACCAGAGGTGTGGACATTCTCCTTTGCATTGATGAATGCATGGCCCATCAAGTGTAGGGAGATCCAAGTAACATGATGTAAACTTCATATCTATACTTCTTTACTGGATCTCCCTCCTGCTTACTTCTGTGGCATTCTACACCTGCACTCTCTTACTGCCCTGTTTCATAGTAATGTCCCACATTAGCAGTGGAAGCTGAATTAATCTATCTACAGGAGCCCTAAGAAGCTTCATATAATAAAACCTTTAGGTTGTTTCACAAAAAAATCCCTCGAACATAGAAACCAAAAACCCCACAGAAATACAAACCCCCCAAAACATGTTTTGGGGTTTTAAGTTTTACTTAAGAACTTATAAAGCAACTTGTACATGACATCCCAAGTTCTAACAAACTTGCTTGTTTTATCTGGACATTTTGCTGTCTACAAGTCAGGTCTTCAATTCCCTAAGAAGCCATTCTTTTCTGTCTCTTTTCTGTACATATCCTTGAACTGATCAGCCACATCAGCAGCATTAGGTATGAAATAAGAAGCCTGACCTTTGGAATTGGCTCTCCCGACTGATCAGCTCAGCACTGATGTGCCTGGCACATTTTGACAGCACTGGGATTTGCACATGGGAATTGCACATGTCTAGATGGGAAAATATTTTAGCGAGAGGAAAATTCTATAGAGAGAGGCATAGTGCAGGTTGAACAGAGAGCTGCAGTTTGGCTGGTTATTTTCCACCCATCTTGTAGTGTATAAAATCAGGTTACCCTCTTTACTGAGTTGCCCATGCCTGTAAATTCACTGAATTCACAGTTAAAGAAAAGAATGTCCTATAGATACAAAATAAATTATGATCTATGCGGAGCTTCTGAGCAGCACCAAAAACCAGAAGACCAGAAACGTCAGCATATGGTCAACTCCCCCTGTCCCAGACCCTTTAAAGGTAGGATCTGAGGCTGTGCAAAAGAATTCTTCCTTAAGAGATCACTTTTTTTTTTTTTTAGATAAGGTTTTGAGTGTCTGGAGTTTCTTGCAATGACTTAATTGAGTCCTTGGTACCAATTATGGTTCCTGAGATTCTCTGTTTCATGTAATGCACAGCTGTATCTGAGCATTTTGTCATGGTTGTTTCACCCAGACATCGCTAAGAGCTTTTTCCCCTGACTGCAGCTGCAAATCTATGGTTTTCAGTGGCTCCATCATCTTTAGGGAGCACATTTGAGAAGTGTCTGTGAGTTTTAAAGATGAACCTGGGACTGACAGAAAACAAATCCAACAAATGAGGGATCAGAAGTCTGTGTGTGGCTTACAATTCACACTAGCTCCTCCTACAATTCTCACTTTGGACCACCCCTATATCCTGTGGTGAGGACCTGGTCCCCTCACACATTCACATTCTCTCTGAGTGACCCAAGAAGACAGTTACCTTTCTAGCTGCAATTTCAAACACCTCTACAGATCTTTCACAAAGGAGATGCTTGCCCAGAGCTCTTGCAGTATGTTGTTTTTCTTACCCTTTTTTCTATTTACAATCATGTTCTCTTTTAGTGTTTCTGGACACCTGTGGGAGACAAAGCAAGGGCTGAAGGATGTAGTCATGTATTCTAAAGCTTCGAGGGCCCCACATGCCTTTTGTCATAGGTCGCTGTTCCTCTGGTAGAAAGATAGAGCTTGATCCCTCTTTACCATAGTTAATGACACCTCCTTTCCCTGGGTGTGCTACGCTATCCTCACTGTGGGTACAAAATCCCAGGGCTCATTCACACAGTCTATGCAGTGCAAATCACTAACTTCATGAATATAGAAAACAACAGAAAGAGGCAGGAACGCTGAGATCACTTCCCAGGCCATGTGGTGACACTTCTATCACCACCCACCACCCCATGAAAGCTACGGAGCACTGTGCATGGTTCTGTGCAGCAGCGGTGCCAGCAGAAAGGGTGATAACGTGTGAGTCGGTAAAGCATGCTATAAAATGACATTACCACCCCTTTGATGAGGAAAAGGCTTTTGCTTAACTAACGACATCAATCTTAAATAGATGTGACAATAATGCTTGCCATCGGTGTAGCTTAAAGAGCTTTCCTTGGGAAGCTGGGATAAGCAGTCTGATGTGAAGTGACTTTCCCAGCTCAGCAGCAGAATCAGGAGCAGAATTAAAGTCCTCTGAATTACAGCACATCTTTCTTTGGGCAGTACTAGTGAGTCCCTCTCTAAAGTGTCGCACTCCTTCACCTTGATCTATGTGTGATCACACCCCTAAAACAAAGAAAAGCTGTGTGACAAATGTTTGTGGGAAGAGCCTGTTCAAATGCTGCCAGCACATCCAGGCATGGTTTATTACCATATGTATGCTGCTCGCTAGACAGCAAAGAAGGACTTTCTTGCAGTTAAAATACATGATATAGATAAAGTCAGACTAAAATTGCACCTCTGAAACCAATCTCTTTTCTGATGCGGGTCATGGCTGTTAATTTGTCAGACCTACTAACCATACAATAGGGACAACATCATGCAGCCCTGGTGAAAAGAGCTGTTTAAAACAGCAGATACAAACAAATGTAATGTATAAATCAATTTTGTTTATATGGAACAATGTGATAATTTCAAAAGTACAAATATTAGAACTTTCTCTTTTTCTAGTCAAAAAAGTTAATATTTTCAAAAATTTACTGTCTCAAATGAAAGTGGAAATACAAAGTTGGTTTTTTTTCTGGGCTATGAGTAAAGGTAGCATTTAAGTTTATGAGAAGAAAAAGAACAGTTTTGCCTACTGTACAAAAACTGGACAGGTATCTTCACTGTTTCCTTTTTGCAGTCTGCTGAAATGTGGCAGTTCTGAACAAGCTCAGCAGCAAGCACAGGCAAGGACAAACTCAGATAAAAGCTATTTCAGCTAGGCTGTTTAAAGATATAGCAAGTTCATGAAGGATGCCAATCTGAAATACCCCAACATTGCACTGGGTTTCAGCTCCCTGAACCATATACATTGCCATGGCATACCTTCTCCCTGGCCTTGTGACCATCCAGTGTTATGACTGACCATCCTAGTATGTGTCTTATGGTATTGGACTCCCCTGTGCTTCCTTTCAAATGCAGAAACTGGTTGCATCAATACAACATGAATTCTGAATACTCCTGTAGCTGTTGGTAGTTTGCCATCAATGCCTGTGTTCTGTAAACCATACATCCATCTGTATGGTGCAATGTTTGTGAGCATGGATGGAAATATTTCTGTGAATTTGATGTTGTGTACACATCTTCTTCTGCTAGTGTGGCTGTTTCTGTACCTCTGCATCTTCTGGACCTCTGTGAAAAGGAAAATAATTTGTAAGTGTTACGGGTCATTTGTGAAAAATAGTGGCTGAGGGATGTCTGTTCATCTGTGGGTGCAGGTGTTCCTTTGTCTCCTTCTGTGTGGAGAGTCAGGTACTTGTCAGTACTGCTGTCTGTGTCTGCATTTCCCTGCCACTGATCATGAAGGGTCTTCAGTGAACTACATAAGTTATTCTACGCTCCTTCTTTAGTTTTATATTCCCCTGACTTTTTCAGGTGTTCTTCAAAAACTTGCATTTTATGAAATTTAAAGCTGTCAGGATTCCTCTACCCTCTCTTCTCTGAGGCTAGGCAATTGCAGCACAAACATGAAAATCGGGTGAGAAGGTGACTGTTTCCTTCCATGTTCTCTGTCAATACTTCTGTTTTCTTCTCCCTGTCCTCTTTATTTCTCCCTCTTTACACTGATCCTTCTACCCTGGAGCTTCTTCTTGCTATTGAATACACCTAGATGTAAGGCTTTCTCTAGGTCTTAACTTTAGCAGAACCTTAGAAATAATCATGTTTCAGAAAGGATATTTTCTGTAAACGCATCTCGCTGGAATTGAACTTGGAGCCTGTTGATAGGTTCGCATTGTCTATATCTAGGTTCACATAATCTATAGGTTAAGGATCCAGATCACTTCCTTATTCTCAGGTCTTGTACATTCACAAAGGAAACCTGGTTATGCACACTGGATAGAAGATCTGCTGTTCTTCAACAAGCTTATGATCTGCACAGGTAGAAGACCAGGATTGTGAGGCACTTCACAACACAGAGCAACAGAAATTATACCTAAAATATTAACAGTGCTGGTGGTGACAGTTTTTCCATGTTTTGCTACAAAGCCCATAAATGCCTAGAAAAAATGCTTCTACTTGGACCTAGAGCTTCCAATAGGCATAAATCAACTACCTATCTGCTTAGCACAGCAGACTAGCAGACTTCAGGGAGGGATGAGACAAAGTGAAGAGAAAAGCAGCTGATTCCCCACTGACAGCACCAAGACAAAGCTGCAGAAACCATTTGTGTGGCACTCCCAGGGAGTGGTACTGATCTCCCTCAGCAGCCTCATTCATCTGCTGTTTTGTCTTTCCCCACGGGCAAACAGAGAATCATAGAATCATAGAATAGTCTCCTTTCCCTGCTGCAGGAAAGCTTAGAAACTGGGTGTTCCTCCAGGACTTCCTACAAAGCCTGGAACCTGTGTGAAGTGGTCCTTTAGAGTGTCTAATACCTAAATCTTTACTCTTTTCCTGAACACCAAATCCAAGCTACTTCCAGAAGATGCTGTGGCTTACAGAGTGATTAATCATTTAGACAATGAAATACAGAAACCAGGGAAAATCTACCATCCAGCCATTAATTCCCTGAAAACGATACTATAGTCATTCAGGAACTGTGAACTCTGAATCCTGTGGGAAGAATGAAGCTAGCTAGACCAAACTAAGAGAAATTATCAAAATATTACATTACACATGGAGAAAGCAGGAAAATGAAGGTGACCTCCAAGTCCCGCTGAAGAAATTGTACAATCAGATGGCATTTCCCCTCCCCTCATCAACTATTCAAAACTGTTTACCAAACCCAAATAGATATATTTTCTCCGATAAAACCATGGTGTGAATTTAGCTTGCGAGCAGATGGTTGTAAGTACATAAAATTTAAAATCTGAAATTCAAGATGGTGTGAGCAGACACATAAATCATATGATATGTTTTTCAGATTGGATGAACAAACCACAACTCTTAAAACCAGACTTCCATTGCAAATAGCAGCATTTTGTGAAATTCACCTTCTGTTAGTATTTCTTAATAGTTGTCTAAAATTAGCTGTTCCCAGGAACATGCCAGCCAGCAAACTCGTTAACTAAAATAACTGCAGAAAATAAACACAGAGTGGGGGCTAACCTAGTCACTGAGAACTTGTTTTAAAAATTCAAGTAAATATTAGTAGAGCATTTAAAAGCACAGTTTACCCAGCTCTATCAAAAGTTCATATCTGTTACAATTATGCAGGGAAAATAAAATAAATAAAAAAGCCCCACACAAATCTTCTCAGTGTAAGAAAACAGAATTGAGAAAAGCATAGCCTCATGAATAACATTGACAAGTCAAATAATGAAATGTACATTCTTCTCACACAAAACCATGCTCACGAAAACTTCTTCAGCTTTGAGCAAATAACAGTGAAAATTTTGATGAGTCTGGAGAGCTAGCTGGGTTATTATCTTGAACCTCAGACACTTGCCTGACACGGTGTACCAAATGTTATCTGACTGCAGAAAAAAGACAAAAACCAAATATCTTCTCTCCTATGCCCCACTCTCTCCCCATCAAGCCCTGTACTCCTTTGTCATTTCTACAGAGCCTTATGAAGCCTTTCTCCCATTAAAACACAGCAAACTTTGTGTATAAATGTTTCAGATGGCTGGAACATTTTCATTTGTATAGGCTTGATCAGAAAATACACATTCATTAAATCTATCTTCTCGCACCAGGCAAATAGAGCTTCCATAGGTAAATTTTATTTTAACATAAAGATTTGTGGTTAAGGTAGGGAGCGATAAGGTCTCCCCTCAGCCTCCTCTTCTCCAGACTAAACCTCCCCCAGGTCTCTCAGCCGTTCCTCATTATACTTGTTCTCCAGGCCCTGCATCAGCTCTGTTGACCTTCTCTGGATGCACTCCAGCACCTCAATGTCTCTCTTGTAGTGAGGGGCCCACAACTGAGCACAGAATTTGAGGTGTGGCCTCAGTGCCTATGGTCTTTGATTCTCTGATTATGATCTCACTTAAGATCATGTGTTCCATGACCTTCCCCAGCACTGAGATCAGGTCTGTAGTTTCCAGGGTCTGTGGTAGGGACTATGATATAAGAGATCTGGGTTCAGAATCTGAGTTTTGATATTTTAGCAATTATTTTAGCAACTATTTATAGACCATGATGTTGACAGAATTTTGCTGTTTAGGTGATATATCAAGATGATATATATATCATATGGGTTATATTTACCTCTGAGGTTGAAGAAACAAATCCCGTTTAATGTTTTCTAAGATCCTGAGGTGAAGTAGGAGAATTCAAGATACTGTTTATGGGGACATGTCTTATATCACTCCTCTGCTTCTACAAGAATTAATTTAGTGTGGGGCAAAACACACTAATACTTTCTGGAAGGGACATTTCTGTCTATCTAAAAATGAACTGAGAAAACCTTCGGCAGACACCTGAGTCCTTTCAGCAGATCCCCGTCTTTGTCCAGGAACTGGTTCCATTCATATAAAGCAAGTGAATAAAGCAGCTTCTCTCAGAGTTAGAGAAAAGGGCTCTCAGGATGAAGCTTGAAAAGGTGTATCAGGTAGACCTAAAATTAGAGCTTCTTATCTTCAAAGACCCCTATCATACAGATGTGTGAGGATTTAGACTCCCATCTAAAGTAAAAATGAAAACTGATGAGGTTTACATGAATTTGAATTTATGTTAATGTCTAATATGTTATTTAATTTTATTTTGTGCATATTTTTTAAATTAAGCCACCCTGTGTCACTCTATCCTGTGACCTTACATCAGCCTGACAAGAACACAGGTTCTTGTTATTTTGTGACCCCAAATATATTGTTTGATTTCCTTCTAACTCTTGCTTTGCAACAGGAGTTCAGCTGGTTATAAACATTGTCCTTCTTCTAGGTGAAGAAAGGTCCTATAAACAAGCCTTGTAGTGATGGGAAGTTGTCATAACAACATTCCTGTTAATGTTTTTTATCATGGCTCTCTTTCTGTAAAGATCGTCAGCTCAGTCTTTCACTGAGAAATAATCCAAGAAAGGAAGTGTGTGGAAGTCCAACGAAAAACAATGGCAACAACTGGAAGAGCATCATCAGTCAGTCATGTTCTTGGATTAAAACTGCAAGCCCAAATTCTTCCCCTGACTCCCACTGAAACTGATGAGCAGTCAGCACCATCAGGTCTTTTGTTTGTCATGGGACAGCAATTGTTTTATAATTTGAAAATAATGTTGGATGAACAAAGACTTGCTGCACCCATGAAAGCAGAAGCACACTGAACAGATTTTAATATTTGTTTTGAAACCAAACATAAACACACTAATACAGCATAACTGTGTAAGCATTTTTGTACCAAATGGCCCATAAAAATAGTATAACCAGTGCTAGTAACAGAACATAAGCCTTCTGCTAATAGTGTCAGATTCCAGTCCTGGCCTCTTGGACTTCCTATCGGCTTGCTATGAGAACTTGTTGTGTGAACCTGAGCATGGTACTAGATTTTCCCTGTTATCATGTCAGTTTAAACATGCGATAGCAGCAAAGGCCTTGAAGGTATGGGTATGGGTCAAAAACAGAGGACTCAGAACTGCAAACACCTTAATGATGGGCAATTATTGATCATTGGAACAGCACAACCTCAAGAGCTGTGAAAAGACTGCTTTCATTGAAGGAAAAGAAGCAGCAGTTCAGTGAGGGACAGAAAAAATCCCAGCCAAACAACAGGAGAAGGCATTTGCCTCAGCCTGGGAATGTAGCATCCCCTCTCAGTTGGAGGCCAAGAGGTATATATATTTAAAGTCACACACACCACATATGTATAATGTATATATAATGTATATATAATATACCTACTGACATATATGTTTATATACATATGTATGTTCTATTGCAGTGTGTAAATGTCAAGAATAGAAATGTTAAACACAGCTTACAGAAACATAAGTGAGAATGATAATCATTCAAAATTATTACAGATCTTGTAATCTGAGAATAAATAGCTGGGAATATAAAATCATAGCATTTACTTGAGACAAACTTCTGAACAGGAGATGGACAGCATAAGAATATGGTCGTCAGTAATTCCTTCCATGACTTAACAGGACAAGATACAGAAAAATACTGTGTACTTCTGTTTAAACATTGCAGGTTGTGTTAAGGTAGGCTAAGTGTTAGCTACATTGCTACTGAGTAATCTTTGTTCAGCAGCCTCAATAAATAATAATTGCCTTTATATTAAAAGCAGCCAATTTGTCTGACTTCTCTTCCATGACAAGCCCAACACTCCAGAAGGCACAGGAATTAATTACTCCAAACAATGGTCAGAATAGAGCAAAGCACGGTAATTTTAGTTTGCCAGATTCCTTGAAATGTATTTAATTCTTGGTCATGTGATCTTGTGTTCTTATATCTATAATGTTCTTCAGAAATCATATATGCTGGAATTAAGTCTTGGACAGCAGGAAGAATGGTGGTTATTATCTTGTGTCAACACTATTTGCACTTAATAAATGAATAATGATTTTTAGAATGAAGACATAATGACTAAGGGCAACATTTGTCCCAGCTAAGTGTGGTTAATACACCTACCTAGCTCAGTATGTTTCATGGGTGTACCCTTTACTGGGTAAAAACTTGTTGGATAGCCAGACCCAGAGAATGGTAGTGAATGGAGTTCAATTCACTTGGCAGCCAGTCCCAAACAGTTCTCCCCAAAGCTCAGTATTGGGGCTAGCCTGAAGGCTGAAGGGAGACCCTATTGCTCTCTGCAACTACCTGAATGAAGGTTGTAGTGAGGTGGGGCCAGGCAAGAGGAAACTACCTCAAGTTGTGCCAGGAGAGGTTTAGATTGGATATTAGGAAAAATTGTTTCACTTGAGAGAGTTGTCAAGCGCTGGAACAGGCTTCTCTGGAGTTACTTGAAAGATGTGTATATGTGGCACTTAAGGACATGGTTTAGTGGTGGACTTGGTAGTGTAGGTTGATGGTTGCATTCAATGATCTTAAGGGTCTTTTCCAACTTAAATGTTTCTCTCATCCTGTGATTCTATGTTGAGCCAACTATCTAGACTTCTGTATAGATTTGCTTTACAAAGAAATTTCCTGAATATGTTTTATCTGTCTCATTTCATGAAGAGATGGTACCAGAAACTCCCTAGAAAATTGTCCCTCAAAGTCCTGGCTCCGTCCACTGATTGTAAAACATATTCAGGTTATTTCCTACCATGCAATGTGACGATCATAACCTGTAATGTGAAATGAATCACGTACCAGTGAAAGCTATCCCTGTCGAATATTCTAACCACGCAATCAACTACCCTGTCTTTCTTCAAATGTAAAGAAAAGTAAGTGAGCTTTAAAACTAAAACAGATGAGTCTTTTCTAAATGTTTATTCATTTCCTGCTTGCTTTCAGACATCTAAGGAGAAATCAGGAGACCTGATTTTTGTATCTCAGTTTACCGAACTAGCGTTGTTGATACGTATGTTGATATGAAAACCTCCAGCTTCTCATTTGAGAGCAAATTGCAAAGACAGATTTACTAGAGATGAAACTGTGGGACTTCTTCCATTTCCTTCCATTATAACCATCTGGTATGAGGTGTATATCATATTGTAGGTACTCAACTGATGTTTTCCTTAGTATCTATAGATGTGAGTCCAAAGAATTAGTCTTCCATGATGTGGGTTCCCTTAGATTCATGGGTGAGAGTCTGGTGTTGCAAAACATCAAGCCCTTTGTAAAGCTAGAGACTATCTAGGGCCATATTCTGCCATTGCTGATGGGTACATTGTAGCTGAGATAAAGTGTTCTGCCCAGAAATTAATCAGACTATGGGCCAGGTTTCCTTTAGAATAATAATAGACTCATTCAAAACATTCAGATTTATTAGCTGATCTCCACCCATGCTCTAAAACTGATGCATGAAACCATAAATAAAATCAGAACAGATCAGATAGATGTTTTTGGTTTTTACAGGCTGTATGTATGCTTGTTGACCAACTCACCAGGAGGGTAGGTCCAACCTTTACCCTCACTGGCATAAACATTTCTGCCTTCAGCACTGGAAGCCTGATAATGAAAAGCTTGCAGAAGAAATTAGACAACTGTGAACTGAGGAAGCAGAGTTTTCGTCTGTGAGCATTTGAGATAAGGTATGCAATAATAAAATTTGTCTGAGTGTATGGAGTAGACTGCTGCAGTTTATGCCTAATCATATATTTAGCGACATTTGCAAACAAGATCCGCAATTACACAGCTAAATGAAACCAGAGCATGTGTCTGGCTATGCCATAAGAGTTATAAGCAAATTAAAACAAGCTAAGGTTTTTAGGTTCCTCTGCAGAAGTAAGGAAAAGGATGCAAGAGAAGAGTGCTCTGATCATAATACCACTGAAACAGAGCGACCATCTGACTTGTTGTCTGCTAAAATATTTTTTTATAGAAATTTTGTATTAGCCACAGAGTTTTTCTACTAAATACATTTCAATCTTGACAGGTGCACAATAGTCTGATTTTCCTAGAAGTTGAAAGCAAAATTCGTAACTGAAGCAAACACCTCTTATTTCTCAGCATCAGGGAGATGATCCATTAATGCAATAGTCATCAGCCCCAAAAGATAAATATAGCAGACTGACAAGTGTAGATCATTTATATGAAAACACTGGAAATTACATAATAATCATTTGGAAAAAAAAAAAAAAGGAAAAATAAAAATGGAGGCTTCTCCCAGCTGTAAGGCCCTCTGGGTCAGCTTTACCAGAGCACAGGCAGCTCTTCTTTGAATATACACAGGTATGCATTTACTGGAATCTTCATTAAACTTGAATTGAGAAAGATTGGCTCCAATGGGAAAGGATTTTGTTTTTTCAAGGTGCGAAACTTGTGTCAAACAAATATTCAGCCTGTTTTGTCTGTTACCACTGAAATTCAAGTAGAATGTGTCTTTGCATTGTCAAAAAAAAAAAAAAAAAGGGAAAGAAAAATCCTTCAGACACATTTTTACTTTGGACTAATGTTCACCTGTGTGAAATAGAGCATTTTTTCTCTTCCTGCATTGGAGAATGACCAAGGGCTGATTGACATCCTTAGCAGAATGGCAACCTTTCAGCTCCAAACTCTGCAGACATTCCTCTTCTCCTCAGAGCCTTTGCCTTAGAGGCACTTGGCTGTCTTGTTTATTTGATTGTGGTGAGATAGCAAGACTTCACTTTGATAGACAGCTGTTCTCCTGCTAGATAATAATAGATTTGGTCTGGCCTGTTTGTATGTGGGGTTTTTTCTTATTATTGTTTTTTTGCATTTTATTTTCTATTAAAATTTATTTTATTTTATTTTATTTTGTTTTATTATTTTATTTTAATTTAAATTTTAATTTATATTGTACTTTATATGTTTTATTTTAAATTTTATTTTATTTTAAAATGTTTAGTATGTATTTTAAGTGCTTGGAAAATTCTGGTGCTCGTGAGATGAGGAAAGGACATTTCAACTTTTAAATGAATTTTAGAAGTTGAAAGGTGAAAATTTGGAGTTCAGTTGAGGCACACGCACCCTTTTGTGATGACAGCAAGCAGAACTCATTGCCAGATACAAAGACAATATTTGATTCTTAAAAATTTTTTGCATTGTGTAGGGATCTGAGCTCCCACTGTGGCTTTTTATTTTCTAGCACTGAGGTCTGTGGTACTGAAGATGTTTATCTCAATCTGAAGATGGCTTCCACTGCTATTTGCTGTTCTCAGTGCCTTGTTGTAAGACCAGAACCTTGTGTGAACCTCAGTGGTGTTTGCATGGAAAGGTGCAGAAAGGCAGATGCTGCTCTCTTTTACACCAGTTCTACAAAGAGGTCACTTACTGGAAGCCACTGGAGACTCCAGTAGACAGCTAATGTGAGCAATGGCATCTTAAATTTCTCTGTATCAAGAACCAACCTTGTGTTTTTCAGTAAGGTTTTTTTAATGTGAATGATATAAAATTTTCAATACAGCAATGAAAAGCTAATTCTGCAGATTCAGTAAACTATGTTTCTGCCCAGCTCTGCGGGACCTTGATTTTCACTGTGAATGCTGCTGTGCGATAACAGGTAATGGGGTAACCCTGTGTTTTTCTCTGTGCTGCTAAATCTGCACAGACATTTCTCAGCTCTGAACTGCCTTTTTTTTTAATAACTTATTAATAATTGGCACCAGTAGGAGAATGTGCATAGTCTGAAGTGACATTACAATCAAGCACCATTATTTTCAAAATGTGGGTCTAATTCTCCTCTTAGGCTTGACTAAATCAATTGTGACCTTTCTGAAAAGTTGAGAGAGCTACAGGTGTGACAATGTAAGAAGGGCACAAAACAGTGCTTATGCCAGGATGATACTTTATCCTCCACAGACCCACGCTTGATGTCTTTGCATGCCAGCTATTGAACTTGCTAACCAAAGCAAAATGTCCTTATGAAATCCTATTTGATTTTTCACTGCCATTACCAATGCAAGCAGAACAAGAAAAGTTTTTGTGTTTCCTTGCTGACTATCAGCAGTATTGCAGTGTCTTTCCCTTGGGTTCCCAAAGATGTAAGTAGATTGTGCATTAAAGGATGGCCCTAGGAAGGAAATGATACTGGGATGCACCCTTTCAAGATTAGGTCTATAGATTTGATCTTCTTTTTTTACATTTGCCACCCTCCAGCTCAAATGATAAAACCTCAGCCACAGTAAATGCATAAAAAATGGAGGAAGGAGTCCAGGTTGCATCCTCTTCCTCCTCCTTGCAGCTCTTTTACAGTCTTTTTCATTTCCACCTGACTTTTGGGGGGCAGAGTAGCAAAAGCCCATTTATTCCTGCAGGGCAAGGAACATTATTTACACTCTGTCTCATGGGAGTTGTTCAAGTCACTGCATAAGCCATAGCGTGCATAGATGAATCCTGAATTGCCCATCACTCTCAAATACTATGAGGATGATCTATAAAAGTCCAGATAAATCAAAGGATTGAAATTCCCCAGGCTCCACACTCTGTGGGCCAGTCCTTGTAGTACAACAAAATTCCTGTGTCAGATATATCTGCCTCTGAGGTATAGTTGAAACTTTAAAGCATTAACATTCTAGTGGAATATGGATATGAGGAAACAGACATGAGTACAGAGAGATAACCCTCTGGAATGAGAAGACTTTTTTTTTCTGAAATAAAATGGTGCAGAGATAATATATGGAGGAGGGGAAGCTTAGGTTATTTCTTCAGAAAACATTTTTCTTCTTTTGTGTGCTGAAATATATTTATTTACACAAAAAAATCATCTTTTAATAGGACTGAGAAAAGTCTCTCGGCACACTGAGACTGATGTCTTTTTTATTAATTTTACAGCAAAAGGTCAAAACTATATCTATTAAGTATATTTATACAGGAAAGTGCTAGACACACTCGTTTACATAATGAGATTGACATCCGTGTCTTGTAAGATAATGATCTTGAGACACAGTCCCGGTGTAGCTCTGATCAAGTTAATAGAATTGACTTTGGACCCTTTTGTTTTCCTCCAGCTCTTAACCCAAAATGAATTGTGTTAATCTTTCAAGAAAACTGTCTTAATTTTGTATGCTTTATTAGAGAGTGTGGGCTGTAGTGTCTGAATTTCCTTTTGTCTGGCAATAGAGATTGCTTTGACTTGCGTTTTGATAAAAAACAGCTGTAAAATCTGCAATTTTTTGTTTGGTTGGTTGGTTGTTGCTGGTTTTTTGTTTTGTTTTGTTTTGTTTTTCAAAAGGCAGTTTTCTGTGACTTGAGAAGATTCCAGGCAAGAAAAACAATGTAACTGGAAGAGGTCTTTCTACTCTACTATTCTGAAGCCCACCAAAACTGGTACCCCACACCTCAGGTTTACAAAAGGTGCCAACCCTTGTTTAAATTCTTTGCAACTAGTCAACATGTGAGGGGGTTCTGCCTTCCTCTCACTAGCAACCAGACATTCAAATGATTTGTGACTTCATCACCTCCAGGTCGCCTGGGTGGATGTGTGACTTTTTAGGGCCACTGTGTATTTATGTTGTTTATCACAATCACAGGAACACCTGTGCTCAACAAACTGTTAATCTGCTGGAAATTCAGTCCCTAACTGCCTTCAGAATGCTGTCTTTATGCACAGAGAAAAAATAAAAAAAAAGGAAAAGAAAAAGAAAGAGCAAAAACCACAACAGTGTTTTGTTTATTAAATGTGCAATTCTCCTTTTAGGCTGAAGCTTTGTGAGTTTCCATACTAAGGCTGAAAAACTAACTTAAATTCAGCAAGAATGCATTGGAGCTTTCATGTCATCTAAATTTATTCATACAATAGTTGCAAATTAATCTTATTTTATTAGTCAATAATCTAAGTTTACCCTGTAGTCAAAGGAGGGAATCAGCATCTTCACAGGGTGATATATCTCCTGCTAAATTAAAATAAGATGAATTAGCCTATGGAGGAGTTGATTTCTCTCCACTATATGAACAGAAAGGGTGTCTCCCTTTTTGCTTAAGATGAGGTAAAAAAAGTTTTAGAAGCCCAAAGTTAAGTGCTATGAAAACCAATCCAAGTTAAAGATCTTAACTAGCAAATACCCTAAGATTTAAAGGTTGCTATGGACAAACTTTCTTGGGGATTCGCTCTTCTAAATACTTGTTCTCTTTGAAAGCCCCACTGCACAAGTTCAGCTGGACATCCAAATATCTATGTACAGATGCTGAAGCTCATTTCTGAGAATTTAAGGGCTCACTTTCACTGGGATTTAAGGATGTAACCCTTGTATGACCTTCCCCAATTTTGCTTTCTTGGTATTGTGAGTACTTCGGAGAAAGAAATCAGCCAAGTGCCAGATTTTGGATGCCAGTTCCTAAGTTTGGTCTCCTGGGATGACCTACCCAATGCAGCTGGAGCATGAGACTTGGCTTAAAGATTTCCTTGGTTAATATTGTATAGATGTCACTTTGGTTCCCGGAAGATGCTCAAGAAATTTTGTATTATGAAGACTTCTGTATTATTTTTAGTTCCCAAAAGACACAAACAATGCAGAGCATCTCAGAGTTCACATCTAAGTCATTGACTTGCAAGTAAAAAGAAAGATGCTAAAAAGCTGTTTTCATAAAACAAAGCAAGCGAGCTAAATGTTTTCTGCATGTAATTGAAAAATTGTCTCAGCAATAAAAAATACAGAACAGGGAGCAATGGCATGTAAATAACCAATCAACTTGAGACCTGGTATATCTTTGTCCAACAATAATACCTGGTCTGTTAAATCTCTTTCACAGGTGCTTTATGTTCCTTTACAGCACTGCAGTGTATATTGTCTTCTGTATCTTGTACTGAAAACACATTCTTCTTTTCCTTATGGTAAAATAATAGTGTTTACTGGATTTCATACTAAAATAGAAATACAAAACAAAATAGTAATAATACCACATAAGTGGGAAAGATTTCACAGTATTGGGTTATTCTTCTAGATCTGCAGATATCAGTTATAAATACTCTAGCATGAAATGAGATATATGACCAATACCACAATGCTTTTTTGTAATAATAAATAATAAATGATAGATAGATAGATTAGATAGATAGATAGATAGATAGATTAGATAGATAGAAAGGAAGAAACGTGATCCAAATCACTGCTAAGATGTAGTGATCAGATGCTGAGAGACACACTGGGATGCCTGAGTTTCTCTTCATTTCTGGTTTAGCCTGCAAATAATTGAATATTCATGATACAAAGTGTTATTACCTGTGTGTAGGGCTAACTCAACCTGGCCTGAGAAAATTCAACTCATCCTGGAAAGCTGATGGCATGATTTTCCAACATTGCTAACAATCTTCACTGTGGTTCATAAATTTATAAATGATTTTGAAGTCATTCATCTCTTCAATTGAGACTTCTGGTCAAATTTCCCAAAAAGAACCATGTTATGTCATCCCAGTTAACTTCATAATGACAGTCTAGCATAAGAACAGTTTCTCTGGGCTCCTACTACTATCAGTGGAGGGAAGGAGATATTAACAGTGTGATATGGACCATTCCAGTAGCAATCTCATTTTATGACACTTACAACTCTTTAAATTAAAATCACTTTCAATAGTAATAGAAATAATAATGGTATTGGCTTATGTGGTTTGCTCAGGAATCTAAGGGTAGACAAATGGATAGAGGACACAGAGTACAGCAAACAAATAGAACACTTTTGTGTATTGGGTGCTTGGGATGGGTACTTGAAGGACTCAGTTCAGGCCTTACTGAAATCAGAAAGGGGTATGCACTACCTCCTAGCATAACTGTTAATAGAGATATACTTTATCCTCTTAAAGGGCAAATACAGAGGATTAATAAAATTTGGGAACTCTTAGAATTCCTTTTGACCTTTTATTTTTAAACAATTAGAAAACATTTTTAAATTAAACCAGATTTTCTTCTGTTTATTGAGAGTTTATTTTTCTCATATGAACTTTTTTGTACAAAGAAAAAGAAGTCAAAAAATTCAGAAGTGATATTTCTCTGTCCCTTTTCAAGTTTTGGCTTGTGTTTGCAGTCAATATACTGACAACAAAAATGACTGTTATTTTTCCTTTAAATGATTTTCTTTTTTAACTGTTACCTTCTATGCACACACTGCTAAGTCTCCTTCTCAGATCCCTGATCTTATCCTGTGTCTGCATCACTTTCTTTCTTTCTCCTACCTTGTGCCATTAAACTTATCTTTAAAGCCCATTCTCTATAATTTGTTTTAAAAACTAACCTCTGTAATTGTTTGCACATTTGTTTTCCAGATGCTGCTGCCAACAAATTATTCCCCAGTGATTTAAGCTTAAATTTCACCTATTGCTATTTGGCTCATAGGATACATTCCTTGAACTCAGACGACTTCTAACTTCATTTTCCTTCCCTCAAGAAAACTCAAAACAAAACAACAATTTTCACTCCAAAGCCACCAACAGACCACAGGAAAAGTTGAAATACAGCAAACAATTTCTAAGTAAACAATTAAATAAAATAACCCACTGTGTCATTTGGTCATAAAAGGTGTGATGCTTAAAAATCTCCCCCAGATGATCAACCTTACTATAAAAGCAGTACCATGTTAGTTACACTGGATTTGATACTAAAATAAAACATTCCTGAAGTGTTTCATTATTTCAAATGGCAAGTTTTCTTACACATCCCATTTTTCTACTGATAAGCCTTATTTCCACTCAAGAAAAGGTGGTTGGTGAAACTCTAGACTAAGAATCTCATTTATTCCTGCCTAATTAAATCAGTACAAAACTGTGAGCGTATCAGAGCTAACAGAACTTCAATCCCTGTCTAAAATGAGAATGCTGAAAAACTTGTTTCAGCTGCTCTCCAGTCCTTTAATATCCTAGTCCCCAAATGTTCATGGCTGTGCTGGAGGTGGCTTAATTTGGTACCAGCAGTTAGGATCACAGCTGCATTCCCTGTTTTTTGCCCCAGTTCTCCACGGCATCATTCTCCCTCCTCTTCCCCATGGTCTTACTGTCCCCTGGCAAATCTAGTGGATAAACAGATATGCCCAGTGCTTCTAGTACAAAGAAGGGTAGAGAAGGATGCTCACCATTGCTTGCTTTGGTCTTACCTCTTGGCAAAATTCTTTCTGTCATAGTGTATCTCTAACATGGAAGTTACCTCCTGAGAGAGGGAAGAGTTGGAATGAGCCATTTGAGCTGGACACCTACATTTTTTTTTATCTCCTTCTCTTATTTCCATGTTGTTTTTCTATTACCCCGAATGGTTTGGGGGTTTGGTTTGGTTTTGTTTTTTGGTTGTTGGTTTGGGTATTTTTCTATTTTTGTTTTTAGGTTTTTTTTGGTTGGTTGGTTTTGTTTGGTTTTGGTTTAATCAACTGTATCTTATTGACTATTACTGTGCATTAGATGAGGCAAACTTAGGACAGAAATAAAGTGCAGTGCACAAATAGTTAATATTATTTCAGGGATCTCTGTGTCAAAAATCAATTTTAGTTATTCACAACCTTTTTTCTTCCTTCCTCACTCAATTACCTTATTGACCACTTTTTTATAAACTAAAAAAGACACATATTCTCCTGGACTGTTCCATAGAAGAAACAAAAAATGGTTTTATTTAATCCTGATGTTGGTGGAAGCCTACCAAGGGAAAATTCAGCTCAAATATTCCTGCAGAAAGTCATTGAATAAAAATAGATTTTACTTTTGCTTAGTTATTCATTTCACCTCATTTTATTTTTTAAATATACATTTACATATAATCTCAGCATATACAGAAGTCTGGTCATGACTGTTAAAACTCCAGTAAATTATTATTTCATATATGCCAAATAATTATTATTGTTAATAATAATACTTAACATGGATATATAATTTTACCTCCTATTTCTTATAAGAAGCAGGGATGGGGAATGGATATCTTTAACTAAAATACTTGAAAATTAAATAAGTAGCTAAAGTAAACATTTTGAAAAGCTTATCCTAGGAAATAAAAGAGGGTAGGTTTCATAACTGCTAAACACCATTGCCTGCTATTGAATTCCACTGCGGAGAGTGGATTAACAGCTGTTCTCAGAAATTGTTGGTATAATGGAATTATTTATGGTGTCATCTGTTTAATTCTTGTGGGAAATGTTCACACAGTCTGTCAATGAAGTGCATGAGTACAGCTAAAGCATGGTTTATTGACTATTCCAGATTATTTCAGTTTATGTATGGTGAAACAGGCAAATTTGAAAATATTAACCTTAGCTGGCTTCTCTGAGTTTACCTTGTCAATGTTAGAGCTGTTTTGAAACATGGCTCTTCCTTGTACTACCTCCAACGAGACTTCACTGGTACCACTGCTTGGATGTCCAGAAGTTCACATTTAATAAATGTAATAACACATTTCTGTTACAAAGAATGCTACCTTGTAAAGACTGATGGAGATTAATTCTAGTCCTCTCATTCTCATCTGGTGCTTCAAAAACACTTTGGACAAAACTCTGTGTCTGTGTACGTGTTCTTATTTTTCATTTCTCTGCGCTTCTGCCATTGTCTCTCTTGGCTGGGGCTAGAAGCAGAATTGCAGAAATGCCATCAGAAATGCTGTGCTACTGGGGAATAGATGAAGCATGTTGTTTTAGATTTAATTAGAAAAGTTTTGTACAGATTTGCTCTGTAGGCCATATTTCAACATTAAAGTTGAGGGCAGCTGATGCCATCTGCTCCATTTAATGCAAATTCAATGCAGCCCTCCGGCTCTTGGCAATTTACCAATACGATCCTCAAAGTATTTGGGCAAAGTATGACCACCCCTGCTGTACTGGGTGCCCTGTTTTCTCCCCCTGCTTTTGAAAATCAAAAGTAGTCCCTTCTGCTTCTGCCTCAGTGCCTAAGCAGTGGTGGATTTTTTCTTTTCTGTGGTTGGTCATGTATGATTTCAAGAAAAAAGATAGTTTCTATCAATCAAAAAACCAGCACTCATCATTAGTCTTCTGGGACACATGCCGCAAACCGTTAGGACCAGCTTTTCAAAGAAGGAGAATATTGTTTCTGATGTGAAGTTGATGGATGTTTCATGTACTGCCTGTGACAATGACACAAGAATTTCCAAGAGCAGAGGATCCTCCCAAACCTGTCTTAGCTGCTTTATGTGATCCAAGCTTTAAAGAAAACCTATGCCTCACTTCTTAATGGGTGCTACTACTGAAAAATACAAAGAGATGCCCAGGAGAAAAAGTTGTTGTTAGAAAGTAATTATTTGTCATGTTATCTGTCCAATTCAGAAGGGAACTGCCACAGAGTAGGAGTCTGGCTTTCTTGTGTCTCAGCAAAGCACTACATACAGCTACAGAAGAGTGGAAATTAGCAATGAAGTAAAAAAGGATAATTAATCATTATTATCCTTTTCTATTTTTAAGCTCTAGCTAACTTTATGAAATGTCATAAAAACATGTTTGATCACAGGAGTGATTTCTAAAGTTCTCTTTAGCAAATCAACCTATATCAAAAGCAAGTCTACCAAACAAAATCATCTTATGCAGATCTGTAGTTACCAGTATGTTTAACCTTACAGTTGCCTTAGTAGGCAACTATAATCAAACTGATTATTGTTTTTTCATGGAGGGAGATGGGAGACAAAGGGAGTTCAGCTGATTTTCCTGAGGTCACACAGGAAATCTATTACAGACCAAGGAAACATATCCATGTGTCTCACTGCTGAGATGATGTTGAAGCTTCTGAACAAGTGTGTGTTGGTCACAAAAATACCGTACTAAAAAATAAAGTATTTGATGTGCCATGGTTGTAAAACTTCTTAAGAATAATTGCACACTCAACGTTTAAGAGAGGAAGAATTGAATGTATTAAAAAGGAAGAAAATGGAGGGAGAAAGAAGGGGAGGGAGAGAGAGAACAGAGTCCAATAAGTCTGCTACAGGCAACACTTGCAATGTGCTGTCATGCCTTGAGATCTGTATTTCTGTATATTGGAAGAAGTCCACTCTGCAGCACTCTGGCAGGGGCAAAACTGTAGCAGCTACAGCTGCTGAAGGTGGGTTGTAAAAAGGACAAAGCCAAACTCCTTGTTGTGATAAAAAATAAATAAGAAATAACAAACAGCTTTATCTTTTTATCTGTTTATTTCTTCATTTGCTTGCTTATGTGCTGCGAGTGGAGGGCAGGCTGAACTTGTGGAAAGCCTACTTCATCCATACGGTAGAAACCACTGCACCAGGTTATCCAGAGGGTTATCTCCTCCCTTGAAAGTTTTCATTGTTCACCTAGAAAGTGTCATTTATGACCTCATTTAAAGATGACAACAACCCCACTATGGGCAGAAGGTTCATGGGGGACCTCCAGAGATATGTCCCAGCTTACATGTCTACTGTTTCATGATTCTTTAATAGTTTTTAATTGGGATCTCAGCCTCCAAAGACAACTGGGGAAATTGGGTACTGCAGACATTATCTTGGAACATCTAGGATTGGAAAATTATTGAATTTAGCAACTTCTAAGAGTTTCATGTAACTAAAGTATAAATTCCAGTTTAGCTACCTTGGAGAAAATCACTTAAAGCTCTCTTTGTAATCCATGAACATGAATAGACACTTTTATGGCATAATCTGAATGTTTTTTAGATATAATTTAGATTGCTACTTTAAGATAGAATGAACCATGGAAGAAGGAAGCCCTTTCTCTTCCTTGACCAGAGAGGAATCCTGGGTTGAGTAGGTCAGCTAGAGACCTTTACACTGGTTCTTCCTAATTGGAAGAAAAGGTGTGTTCACTGAAACTGACATTCTTTTAGTCATATGGATGTTTTCTTTTGGCAGAACAAATGCATTCATTTCAAAGTTTTGAGTAATTTATCTTTAATGTGCATTAATATATTTTGACTGTATGCCACATTCAAATTTTAGTAACGATATTTTATAAATATTGTCGTGGTTTGAGCCCAGCCGGTAACTCAGAACCACACAGCTGCTCACTCACTCCCCCTTCTTCCTCCCCCAGCTCCCGGAGGGATGAGGAGGAGAATTGGAAGAATGTAACTCCCGCGGGTTGGGTTAAGAGCAGTCCCGCAACTAAGGTATAATACAAAACCACTACTGCTACCACCAATGATAATAATGATTAGTGAAATAACAAGGGGAGAGGATACAATTGCTCACCACCCACCGACCGATACCGAGCCCGACCCGAGCAGTGATCTGGGCCTTCCAGGTAACTCTCCCTGGTTTATATACTGCGCATGACGTGCTGTGGTATGGAATACCCCTTTGGCTAGTTTGGGTCAGGTGTCCTGTCTCTGCTTCCTCCCCGCTTCCCCTCCTCCCTGGCAAAGCATGAGACTGAGAAAGTCCTTGGTTGGAATAAACATTACTTAGCAACAACTAAAAACATCGGTGTTATCAGCATTGTTCCCAGGCTGAAAGTTAAAAAACACAGCACTGCACCAGCTACTAAGACGGAGAAAAATGACTGCTATAGCTGAACCCAGGACAATATATTGCTTCAGCATTATCAATATGAAATCATTTTAATTAAAACTGTAAATACTATTACTTCTTTTATTTCACACAGAGAAAAAACAATCAGTACTTTAACTATTCTCAGCTCATGTTTTCCTTCCTGTGAACCACATGAGAGTGCTTGACTTTTTTTTTTTGTTATACTTTTAAACTCATTTTACCTTTGAACATGGTCATTGCTAAAGGTTGATAGTGTACTTGTATTTGAGTTTGTTTCATAAAATGAATCTTGCTATGGGAAATAGTCTTAATATCATCCACTTTTCAATTCAGATCAAGTTAATAACATGACTTAGGGTTTGCTTTGCCATTTACCACAGACTAAATATGTGTGTTTATGTTTACATGTAAACACAAAAGCTGTCTTTCAACCTTGTTTGAAAAGTGGTAGGGTACCTAGACTTGCCAAAAATGCACCAATTTCATCAATTACCCTTCTAAAATCATTGCAATCAGTAGGAAAACTATATTTCTAAATCAGATTTATAACTCTCCTGGGCGCTTATGAGTCTATGATTAGAATACCGCACATTTCTTACAATACACTTGAGAGGCAGAGATGTATTTCTTTCCCCATTTTACAGGAAGGCAGAGAGAGACGAGGCCCAGAAATGTGGTTTGCTCTCTGTCTCCATCTGACTGAAGAGACAGAGCCAAACATCAGGATCTGTTCTTAAGTGACTTATCACATCATTTCAGACTCATGAAATGCTGAAATACTAATAAATCAGATAGTGAATTGATTAAGAACAGAAGAACTTAATAATAACCACCATCAATGGGAAAACACTGGTGAAAGAGTGTAAGTGGACTGTCCGTAGGTTCACATTTTCAGAAAGGAATGATCTTAAACAGATAACTTTGGAGACCATATATGAAGGTTCATCTGACCAGTTGTAACAAAGAGAAAGAAACTCTCAGTTTAAACCAGAGGTGTCAGAGATTTCTCTTGCCTGGCAAGCTCTCTGAGAAGTAGAGTTCTAAAATCAAGACAGGACCAAAAGGGTCAAGTTGAAATGTCCTACCAGCCTTCAAATTGAAGACTGTAGAAAGAGTATTTGGAGTTAACACAGGTTTTCATAGATTACTATGAAAACATGAGAGAAAATGAGACATTCATGGTTTAACCCCAGCTAGCAACTAAACACCACACAGCCACCTGCTCACTCTTCCGCATGCAGTGAAATAGAGAGGAGAATTGGAAAATGGTAAAACCCATTGGTTGAGATAAGAACAGTTTAATAATTGAAATAAAGTACCCAAGAAGCACAAGTGATGCACAACACAGTTGCTCACCACCTGCTGGCCAAGACCAAGCCTGACCCAAGCAGTGATTGGTCTCTTCTGGGTAACTCCCGCCAGTTTATATACTGGGCATGACGTGCTGTGGTATGGAATACCCTTTTGGTTAGTTTGAGTCAGGTGTCCTGTCTCTGCTCGCTCCCAATTTCTTGTGCTCCTCCTCACTGGCAGAGCATGAGAGACTGAAAAGTCCTTGATCAGGGTAAGTGCTACTGAGCAACAACTGAAACGTTGGTGCGTTATCAGCACTGTTCTCAGACTGAAGCCAAAACACAGCACTGCACCAGCTACTAGGAAGAAAATTAACTTTATCCCAGCTGAAACCAGGACAGGCAGACAAGATTATCTGAATCACACAAAAATTGTATCCAATTAAATAGGAAGTGCTTTAATATAAGGAGATACAAAGTTTATAACTATAGATCATGCACAAAAAGGAGCGATGTTTCAAGTAAAAGAGTGCTAGTGGTTACAACAAACAAACATAACATGAACCCTATTTTCATGGTTGTGGATGCCCAAATAGGAGGAAGAGTAGGAAGAAGAAGATTTCTCTGCCTACATATTAGTCTTAGGTTAATATACTTTTGCTAGTTTTCTTGATTACACTGAGCTTTGGATGAGGGCCTAATTCAAAATGCTTCTCTTTGGAAAGATTGCTGAAGAAACAAGCATCATTAGGGATGATACACTAGGTAAGGGAGACAGGGAATTTAGTTGATTGTTTCAGCTGTGTGATTACCTAGAAATATAGTACATTATGTGATTGCTCTTTCTGTGTTGATATATTGTGTTTGTCAGTGGTGCCTGTCACACTCAGATAGGCACCTCTTCTTGCTTTGCAAATGTAACTGTCTCAATAAGGAAAATTAAATAAAGGCCCTGAGGTCCCATGTACCACAGTTTCTATTTCTTTCTTTCTGTTCTAACCCAGGAAGCAAGTGGGGATATCATATCTGCTCACCATCTCTCAGTTTCTACTTGGGAGGGCTGTTGTTGTGTCCATGCAATGCACTTATATTCTATTTCCAAGGGTCAAAACCGAACCCCTCCAAGACTGTGGTAATCTTAAGGACTCATTATTTTGTGTAGGATACACAGGGCCAGTGAAAGGCTTTTGCTTTGGGGAAATCTCTGGAAGTAATTTGAACTGCCATTGCACCAACTTTCAATAATCCAATCATTCCTATTTCTGAAAAGTGAATACACATGCTTAGAACTGTGCATCAGGAAGAACACGATGAACAAATCAAAGCCTATAATAAAAAGAGATAAAATTTAGTTTCTGGAAAGAAACTAGAACAACGCTTTCTAGAACAACCTTTCACAATTCCTACCCCTGAAACACCAAACAAGCCAATCAAATATGCACCATGCACATTACTAGCTCCTATGTTTTAATTGTTTGTTTCAAAATAAAAGTTTTAAATGACTGTAGTGAAAATTGAAAAAAGATTAATAAAATAAAAGGAAAAGAAAATGATGCCTTGATTGGATGTAAGTCACCTGCAGTGATCAGTATGGTAAATTTTTAATAAGAAGATGAAGCATTGAGTGATTTACTGGTAATCCCATTGCGTGAGCTGGAGGAGGCTAAAGAACAAAGGTTTACAGTCCCTTTGGAGATTTGTTTCATCCTCACATCAGCCTACAATTAATGGCCATTTAACTGTTGTTCTCCTGCTGGACATTGGTGGATTGATTCAGTAAATAAAAGTGACAGAGCACTGTCCCATGGCAGCATAATAGAAACTGGCTGCACCTGTTATTTGCGAATCATTTCTTGCCAGGGCATTGACCTTTTCTAGTCTAGCTAAAGCTAATAGGAGAAATTATGGGACTGATTACTTACATTTCATTATAAGAATTTGTATGCAAGAATTTCAGTTTCTCGAAATTCACTGCAAACCACAGTACCATGTCAGTATTACCAGCTCCTTCCCTTTTCCTAACTAGTGATTACCTGGTGGTAATGACCAGCTGGTTAGTTAACGCTCATTAAAGCAAAAAGCAATGATTACCTACTCTAAGGGCTTTTTGAGAGGAAAAGATTACTGTGTAATGAGCAGTATGTAACATCAAAGTCATCTCTCATTTTCTCTCCCAGTGAATAAAAGGAGAAGGGAAGATTATGCTGAAAGAAGGAAAGAAAAAAGCCAAACTGAAAAAAACCCAAAAAACTTGTGTAGCTCTTCCAAGCACCTGTGCTCTGCAACCCTATACAGTTAGAAAACAGCTGCCATCAGATAACCGAGCACCTACAAACATTTAATGACAGATTTGTCCTCTATTTCAGCTGCCAGAGATATGAGGGGAGGGGTGGGAATAGAGAGGAGAAGAGAAGGCAGGGCAGCGTGATTTCATCTCTTTATCCCTGCTGCTGTTGCTGAAGTTAGAAGAAAAAAGGAGACAAGTTTTACAGTTGGCCTAACTCCCTCATTTCCTCTGTTTCTCCTTTGGGGCTGCAGCAGCTTTCTTGAAACAACCTGGCTACAGGGATGGACCCAGAGTTGGTCAGCAGTCCAAGGCGTGGCATGCGTCAATAGGGAATTCAACAGGGTTTGCTCAGCATGTGTGAGATGGGGATCAGGACTATAGGAACTGGATAGAACAGCTTTCATGCTTGAATTTGTCAGTAGCGCCTGGGGATGTTTTCGGAGTGCATCTCCAAGTTTATTCAATAATATCTTGATGAAAACAAAAAAACAGTAGGCTTTTCTTACTCAAAGTAAGAAAACGTCTTTACTCAAATTTTTCAAGTGTAAAAAGAAACAATAGTAATGAAGGAAAGCCTCTTTGGAAGGGGTCTGCTTAAATGTGCATATCATACTTATCCTTGGGAAGTGTGTAGGGAAGAAAAGGGCAGTGAGTAGATTGAACCTACCCCCCATAACATAGGTGTGGGAGGATATTATAACTCATTTCTCTCTTTGCATTCACTCCACACAGCTGGAATATTGCAACTGTCTTCAGAGCATCTTCTTCACCCCAACTTATCCTGGAGGGGAAGAGAGAAAAACATAATGCACTTACATGGCAGGGTATCCAAAGGAAGTACAGGCACTGTGTGAGCTGCTGCCCTGTGGAGTTAAGCTGCAGGAGTGAGGCAAAGGCAGAAAAGCATGCTTATTAAAGCTTCATTGATTAAGACTAACAAAATTGTGACATCCTCAGTGCCAGCAGTTGGCTGACTACACTCACACTTTTCTCCAAATCCAGGAAAACACAGGTGCAGGTAGGCTGATGCAGGAGGCCAGCTGAAATGGGCACACAGTTGGGCTGGGGTGGGAAGCACAGCATGAATCCTCAGCCCCCCTGAGCGTCCTGGCAGGAAACAGTGAGAGAACTGAGTAAAAATATGGCTGGACTCATTTGCTGCACAGCTCAAGCCCTCTGCAGAAAGCCAGACATGTAAGCATGTGGCTAACAATCCTAAAATTAACGTGCTGTGTTCCAATGGACTTTGAACAATTTTCTTCTATTCTGTCTGCATTTGCTTGTCTGAAAATAAAGGGGGGAAGCAATGGAGAAGAAGGGGAGAAAATAAGGATTAACTCTATCCCAACTGAACCCAGGACAAGGACTAATAAAAGCCAAACACAGCAGAGCATATCAGGCACCTTGAGAGGTCCACTAGCCCGTGCATGTCAAACACAGTCTGCGGTGTCACTGGTGCTGGAAACTATCGTAGTGAGGATTTGCATCACCCAGAAGTGGCCTGGGTGATGCAAAATCAGCTCCTGAAAAACATGAGTAAGTGGAGACTATCAGAAAAAAAAGGAGATGTCAGGTTGCCACCCTTGTATCTCTGAAAATGCTATGGATGACTTGGCAACCTTAACTTCCTCGTTGACTGCTCTACCGTTGTTTGGATGCAGGGCAGAAGATGCAGATCTTGTCTTGTCTCCCCCTTAGCATCGGTTGTGCTGCCAGAAGCCCAATGCTACCATGCATGTAATCCTCGAAAGAAGAAAAGTCTGGGAATTTTGAAGCACTACACTCCTCAAGCAAGGAAAGGGCCCCCTAGTGCGAAATGGCAATTTACATGGAGACATCATAAGGGACAGTCTGAGTAAAGAAGGAGATAATTGGTGAAAGAAAGAAAGCACAGAAAGGAAAAAACTTTCCCAAAGTCATGCAGTAGAACAGTAGCGGCAACAGGAATAACAGGTCTTCTGATTTACTCCAAGGTGCATCCAGTAAATTAATATTTCCTAGAAAGGCTTCTCCACTGTGAACTGGAGCAGATCCTCATGTGAACAGACTGTCAAATCCTGGCCAGTGTCTGAATCTATGGAAAAAGCTAGGATTTAATATGCTGAAATTATGCTGGAGGTACAGCAATTAACAATGACATTTTGGCTACTGATCCAGACGTTTCTTGCTAACTTTCTTGTTTTCTACTTTCTGCATTTGTCCATAATTGCACATCTGCTCAAATACAGGCCACTTGTGTTCCACAGCAGATTATTCAAAACCACTTCCAAAACACGGAAAAATTACTCTGCATGTTTGTGTCCATCAGCTGTTCCTATTGCTTCTTCAAAAAAACCCTTTTATTCCTCATGTTAGACATGGTGCCCCTTGGGTGAGTAAAGGCTGGCAATCTTTAATTAAATTAATCAAAGCCAGGGACAAAATCTGTGGGGAATATTGGGAAAGCCTCTAGGTTAATTAATCAGACACAGACAAGTAGTTTAGGCCCAAAACATAGTTGTTGTGCTTTCTTAAAACGTGAAACAATATGAATATAAATATTTTCAGTTTTTAAAGGACAGTGAAAAAAGCTCGTACCAGGTCATAGCTGATTTATCCTAGTAAAGGCAAAATACTTCTAATTTTAGCCCTAGCATCTCTCCACATTGTTCCTCAACTCTAATCCAATTTCCTATTCTTTTTCTTTTTAATTTTTCTGTGTTTTAAGTACAAATTTACCACTCATGAAGACATGTAACTAATTACCATGGGATGAAACCAGGCAAAGTGGTAAAAATTGCACCTTCTTCTTTTGCTCCTGTGCAATGACATCTTTGTCATTGCACACTTCTTTCAGTGTAAATAATCTGCTATGTACCACAGGACTCAAAATCAGTTAAGGTCAAACCACAACGGAGAGCTTTACAATGGAAACATTGGTGGTTTCTCCTGACCATACAAAGACAATATGGCCGGTGAAACCATCGTGCCTGTATACAAAAAGCATCGGATAGGATGCCAGCCAGACTTTTACAGGACCAGAGAAGGGAATTGACAGGATTTACTAGTAGCTCCTTTTTGGATGAGTCTTTGCATTGTCTCTCAACAACCATTCTCTTTGTTGACTTTGCTTCAATCACCCTTTCTTTGCATGCGGCCATCCAGCCAGTTCTTTATCCACTTCATAACTAGTGACAAGGTCTAGGAGACCATTTTTTTTCAACTTAGGATTGTAAAGAAACAACCACAATAATCTAATTTTATTTTTAACATGATCATGGCCAGGTCCTGGAGGTCCCAGAAGATTGAAGCTTCCCAGAAGAAGGCAATACAGTTTAGCATCAAGACACAGAAACATGGTCATTTTCACAGTGTCCCTATTTTCATTACATTAATTTTCTGCTGTAATCTTTTCAATCCTGTCTCCTCTATCTGATGTTTTATACTTTGCATATGCCTCTTTTTTGCCCTTGATTGCTTTTTGCCCGCTCATATTCATTCAAATTAGCCTTTTTTACTTCCAGCATATTTATTGCTAGTTGGCATGAATAACCCTTGGGTATAAATTAATTTATATTTGAATACTTTCAATTTCCACTCTAATTCATATGTTTCAGTTAAGCCCCTGATGTCAAAAATCCTCTCTAGGGAAAAGTGAATGGCTCAGGGGATGGGTAATAAGCTCCCTTGTCTTCTCCCTGTAGAGATCTGGTTCAACTGTGCCTACAGAGAGTTGGTAATAGCTGACAGTCCTTATTCTTCGCGGGTTTTATACACTGTTGAGTCACACAGGCTCCAGTGCCTTCATCTACTCATTAAAACTGGGCAAAGAAAGAGAATGTTTTTCCTTCAAATGTATTTGTTCAAATATAATTTTAAACAAGAGTTCATTATATATACTTACATACTTTCTCCTAGTAATTTCCTGAATATATCAGATTTTGGTTATTTAATATATATACATTATATATAAATTATACAATATGTATTATATATGTAACATTTTAGTTTATTTGTGTTTACTTAAGAACTAGGAGGAGCTTTTGCTTATGAATCAGAGCATATTGGTGAGCAGCAAAAAAGCATGACTGCAGAAGAACCAGCCTATCTGTTATTCTTATTTCTAGTTTGTCACTAAAACAGATAGAAATTTCAGCTGGGGTCAGGATCCTTTTATGCAAGGTGGGGTACATGTGCGTGGTAGGAGGGAAGATAGGTCCCAAAAGAGCTTACTGTCTGCATAATGAGTGGGAACAAAATGTCTCCCAACAGCATTGCCTATACATATGACGGCTTTGGATGAATGTGACAGGTAAGAATTGGATGCAAAGCATGCTAAAGAGCTGTCTGTCTCTTTCTGTCAGGTGGGGAAGGAACAGAACTCTTTTTAAACCTCAAATCTATGTATCTATCTCTGAAAATATACCGATCTTTTTTTGTGCAAATAGACATTTTAAAATGTTCAAAAATCCCTACACCAATTTATTTCCACCTATTTCATCCCCCCTTTCCCCACAGATGCAAAGCTGTTATGTTTTGTTCAATTTTCCCTGCTATTTATAACACCAGAGTCAACCAATTAGGCAACAAGCAGTGGAAGGCAAAAAAAAAAAAAAAAAAAGAGGGGTGACAGAGGTGACCAATCATATGGCATAAACATTGAATCAGGATTAGTGGACATTCATAGCCAGTAGCTTGCAAGAAATCCATAGGCTCAAAATTGTTCACACAAACTGTTCAATGAGCGAGTACAAAGACACTAATCCATAAAGGTCAGATTCTACCCTTGCAGATTCCTCAAGCAGAAAAAGGAAAGGAGGGGTGCTAAATTAGTTGCATAAATTATTTGCAATGAATATTTCAAGAAGGTCTAGTTGTGTTTGTTTGTGACTTCCTACCCTATTGTCAATTACTCAGGGCCAGATGTTACCACACATTGATGACAATGCTTCTTCCAGGTCCTGAAGCAGAAAGTAATGAGTCAAGGTGGTAAATCTATGCTAAAGGAGTCTTTAATAGACCAAGATCCAGGTTTTCACATGGATTTAGGTATCTAAATCCCTTTGGAGACCTCAACTGTGGAATTCTGTACACAATTGAGTGAATGCATAGAGGAGCTCTGGCAGTTACTTGTTTTTCTCCCGTTTTGCTTCTGGCAGTCTTTCTGTTCAGCGGAGGAAGAAAGGGTTGAAAAGACTCTGAAAATCTGAAATAAAATGAAAAAAAAAATTACTGGTAAGCACTGATGTTAGGAATAGAACTGGTTCAGTGTTAGCAACAGTACCTAAAACTGCCTATAGTTTTTAAAATAGCTTTTGCATTTTTTTTCTGATTTGCTTTAAAAAAATATTTTTTTTTAAATTTGGCTTGATTTTTTGTAGCTTCTGTAGAAAGAGAAATTGAACCAACTTTTATTGAGTTTGGGCTTTTCTTGTTTTTCTCATGTATTTTTTTTACCTTAGAAGTGTAGAGTTTCTCATAAATAGACTGGGTTACATGGCTGAACTGTACCACAAACAGAGGCTCCGTGATCCTGGCTTAGGCTTATTGTATATTATGGGAAACACATCACTATCAGGCATCATGGAGAAGATAGTCCAGTAAGGAAGCATGCTTTATATGGAGGATTGAGGGCATTTGGCACTCCAGTTCTGGTTCCCATAAGGCACCACAGTACTGTAACCAGATGCAGTTTACTATTGAACTAACTCCAAATGTAACATTCACATCTAATTTAACACACCAAAATTAAATATTTTGATCTGGGAATCTGGAAGCATTTTGTTTTGACTGGAAATGTCAAAACAAAACATTACAGCATTTCTGAGTAATCTTTTTTCCCCAAAACTTTTCCTGTAGAGAAAAAAAAAAAGATATAATTTAACTTTTTTGTCTGAGTTCAAGGTAACAACACAGAAATATGGGAGTGAACAGGATCTAGAAAGGACATCTAATCTATTGTCCTGCCTAAGGAAAATCAGACATTCTAACATAATTCCTAACCAAAGAGAATTCAGTATGTTCTCCAAATCTTCCACAGACTGATATTTTCCAACCATTCACCACAATCCTCGTATTTCACCACCCTCACTATTAACTTTGCCTACTGATTTTTCTAAATCTTCCTACTACAGTTTCACTTCTACTACCAGCCATGCTGCTTCTTTTTTTTTACGAGTCTTCTGTTTATTTAAAGAAGACTGTCAATTTGTAGATTAAGACACGCAAATTCAAATACAGTATCTTCCCGGAGACCATGTGTCTAAGCTTCATGATAGCTATAGGGGTTCAATTCAAATGTAGATTCAAATGTTTAAATGTAGATTCTGTTACCATTCCGGATGCTGTATAGTATCTGCAGTGTTCACATGGGACAGGCAGGTACAGCACAGAGCCTTTGGGAGACCTTCTCTCTGAGGAACTGCAGATAAAAGCAACGTCATGTAGACTAGGGCTTTAGAAATGGCACTAGGTATTTGTTATTAGACAAATGAGCTGGAGGGAGACCAGTAAAATATAACATTACAGTCTAAAAAACCCTAAAGATGAGTATATTGGGTGTCTATATACTTAGCTTGCATGAAAAAATATGTGTGTAGATACGTACACATAAGTTATTTTAATCTCCTTCTTGAGCCTGATCTTCAATGTCTACTCCCTTCACCACTATTCTGTTTTCTTCAGTTTAAAAATCACTGGTTCTTTCAGCTGTGGTAACTTTTCCTAGATTAGGTTATTATTGTATTCCTTCATCTCTGTATAATTAGTCCTATTAGTGTTATAATTAGTTATTTTCAGAACAGCTGTCCTCCTGAATCCTGTTCCTTCTGATAATTGTTTCCTACATCATGATCTTCTCCACTGAATTTCAGAGTTGTTGGAGTTGTTGGTTTCTGTGTCAAACGCATTGTTTCTTTTTTATCTTTTGTCGCTCTTTCTTCTTTCTCGAGGGTCACACACTCATCCATTTTATGGCTGCTTTAAGTTCTCTATTTATTTCACATTCCCAAATAGCTTGTTTCTGCTGATTAGAAGGATTTCCAGAACTTTCTTCTTGATTTTATTGTCATTTATCTAAAAAAAAAAAAAAAAAAAATTATCAATGCACTTTTTAAAGTCATATTAGACCATAGGTTCTCTTCAGCATCATTTTCCAACAGAATACAGTGCCCAAATCAGTGTTTCAGCAAATAAAATAATTCTTTTCTTACACTCGTTGCAAAATATGTTTTGATATGTAAACCAAAAATGACAGGAAGAACGAAGTACACTTCAGTCCTTATTCAGCAATACATATAAGGTTACCTGATTTGCAGTCCAATTGGTTTCAGCTAGATTTTTCGTCTTCTTAACTCATATGATCAAGAACCTTATTAAGTGCTGATGAACATTTCAGTATGCGCCTGTGTCATGGTTTCTTACAGGATCAAGTCATATACACACAACTTTGCATGGTGAATTCTGTAATTTCATCAGAACTAGTTTTCTCCCTCTTGCAAAGCAGACTATGTTGTTGCTGTTAATGCAGTCTTTGGTATGTTGTTATTGTGAGGTTGCACTTGTACTGGCTTTCAAAAGAACAATGAACTCAATTCATATATTGCTAATATACTTTTGACTGAGAAATTTCATGAATTTGTGTTCAATTTCTTATTTTGACATTATACAATTCCCATTCCTTCTCTAAAATATCTAATTCACCCCCAAATTCTTCCCTTTAATCCTTTCGAGAATCAAAAGCAGTTCCTTAAGAAAAAAACCCAAAGGGATAAAAACTGCATCATTGAATACTGCCCAAACTCATCTATGTACCCCTGCATTTTTTAGGGCCAGAAATCTGTCATCATGCAACCAGAGGATTCTCGTCCCTCCAAGATTTCCGGAATCTAACCCTCAAAATAAGGACACTGACAAGTATTTTTAACACATTTGCACTGATATTGCATAAATCCAGAAGCATTTATATGCTAATCAAATCAAAATAGACATGATTAGTGAGTGGAGAGTGTCAAGATGGCTATCCTTTTGCCATCAACCCATGATAACAGCACTGACGCTGCATTAAAGCGCTGAATATTGTATAAGCCAAGAAAGGTTATAGGACATGACAGACTTAGATAATAGTACACCCTGAGAAATCATACCCTGCCTATTACATATTTATTATGCATTACAAATTGTAAATATTTAAAAAAAAAGTAAAAAAAAACCCCAAAGATACAGTGTGGGTAAATTCTTAATGCTTAATGAAATTATTCATGATATACAAAAAGCAGCCTAACTCAACAAATAAGATGAAGGTTAATGCATGCGGATGAATATAAAAGACAACCTAGCCCTGACGACTAATATGCTGTGTCCTTCCCCCGGTTGATCCCAGAGTGAAATTAATGCAATCTCATTTTCATGGTTAAGAGCTATCCCTAGAGCTGAGGTGCAGAAGACCAGATAGGATGCAGAGAGCAAAATCCAGACACCTTCTTTCCTTCCATTTCTCAGAAGCCTTCACAGCTGAGTAGTTTTGGAAAGAGAGATATATACCTATATTAAAAAAAAAAAAAAAGATAAATGCATTCTGTATTTATCCTCCCAATCTATATCTTTAATTCATACTTTTTCAGCAGTTTACTTTATCCACCTTCTCACTCAAAAGGTCAGTCACAGGTTGGAGAGGGCTGTGATATGTAATATTAGCTGAAAATAATCAGAAATTCAAGAAGAAGTAAACAAAAGGAGCAGGCATAATAGGCCCATAGGGGATTTTTTTATCTTTCAAGGATTTCTGATCTTCTGCCTTATAACATAACATCACAGATCACATAGCATCATGTCTATAATTTCACTTCGCCTTCATTTGTAGCTGCACCAATCTGCTGTCTGCAGGGTGAAAATTAGTTGGGAGCCATTTGTGGCTAGTAGAGATTCTCCTGCACTTTTGTCAGTCAATAGATGTCAGCCTGAGCACTGGCCAGATAGTAAATGACTCGTTTACCTTCTGTCCTTTCCTAAATGTTTTCAGCTGTTTGCCTGGGCATTTTACACATTCCCATTCCCTAAGTGTTGGGGTAGCGCTGCTAAGCAGTGTTAAACATGCTGCCCCATGAAACTCAGTGCAATAGACCAACTGCATACTGAAGAAAAGGAGAAAGGAATGAATGGTACAAAGTCCCCCCTCAGTCTCACAAACTTGAAAGAAAAGTCACTGTGCTGCGAACTACAGCTCTCCACTGTTCATCTCTCCCACTTAATAACTACGTGCAGCAACTTTGTTTCTCAGTAATGCTTCACAAAGGCTATTTAGTTCTGCCTCATCACACCTCTGTTTCCTAAATCCCGTTATTTACAACTAGAATCCTGGACTATAAAGAGAGAGGTTTGATCTATGAACTTCGCTATCTCTTGAGACAGGCTATTTGGAGTCGGTGACATTGCTCCAAAAACGATAGGTTTTCTAGTGTATCTGGAAAATTAAGAAATCTGAGTTTATCCATGAGGGATTGAATGCTACAAGTGAGGATAACTCACAGGGGATGTTTTTCTCTGTGCAATACTGGTGAATACTTGAACTTGTGGCCTCTGCTGTTCACACCTAACCAAATCAAACGGAGAGATCTAACAACTAATTGCGTCCTGAACACAGGAGACCACGGGGTACATTAGGACAAGAACAACTAAGAGACAACAAAATTAAAGTGATTCTTTCTTTTCTTTCTGTTTTTGTCTACAAATCTGTGGTGCAATAAAAGTCTTCCCACCACTCCTTGACGGAATCTTCCTCTTCCCCAAGCATGTCGTACCTCAGGAGGACATAAGACCACTACAATACCTCTGTGACCAGAGCAATACACTAGGACATCTCTCAGCTCCAGCCTGTAAAAAAAGCCCTCACAGAAACCCCTTCATGTCTACCTGCCTTTTGGTCCTGTGGGTACCATCTTGCTAACTTGAATATAGATGGGAAATTGAACAGGGGATTTAGAAGCTGAAAATGCATCACCATTGATCAGAGGAAAAAAACCTCCATGTTCCATTTATTATATCTGTTCTTCCCTCTTAAATCAGAAACTTAGTCTTAGTTAATTAAGTAGTAAAGGTTTTCCTTGTAAATAATCACTTTATCATAATTTCCTGAAACTATCTAATGGGAGTTGAATGTAAATCAGAGCATTTATCATACTTCCTACTGTCGGTGTCATCACATCTTAAACCTCTAGATCTTTCTGACTAATTGATACATCTTTGCCTTCCCTACCTCCCTTCCTTCCTCCCCTCTCCTTCTTTTATTCCTCCCTCCCTCGTCACTGCCTCAGGTTGGGTAAAGCAGTGCCAACACTCTGAAGAACAGTCTCAGCAGCGGGATGTCATTAAAATTAGAAAATACTGATGGAATGAACAGAAATAAACAATGGGTAATTTAGGAACTAAAAACAACGGCATAAGGTACAGAATAATGGAATATGGGAAAAAAAAGAATGATGATGCCTAGTTGACAGATTGTTGTCATTCAACTCTCGGGGGCTTTGTCACAACCTTCCAGTAGGGATGCAGTCTTGAACATCTGGCTGACAACTGGTGCAGAACCTCCAGGCCGTGCTACTCAGGGAGGGAGCAGGAGGCCCAGGAGGGGAGGCAGGGACCCCTGCTCTGTCTCCAGCCTCCACCATCACATACTTTCTTTCTGTGATTGCTTTGGAGGAGCTCAGCTGTTGGGACAGGCTAACCCTCTCAGTGAAAAACTGAGTTGCATTAAACCAGCCTTAAAAATACACTGCCAGTGTTTCATCATTCAGAGGTGGGTTTTGGCTTCTCTTCACCATGGCACTTGAAAATTTCATGTAAATCTCAAAGAGAGAAATGAGGGCTTGGATGGATGTGTCTGCAAGAGGGTCATACCTCACCATTTTGTTGCTTAAGCCATCCTGTCATCGGGCAACTTAAAACACAGTTTCTTCCTGGCCATAGGTGGCCCTTCACAGGGATAGCAAGGTTCATCTGGATCAGGATGTGGCCACTAAACTGAATAAAACAGTCAGGGCAAGTCTATTTTCATCTGCAAAAAAGAAATTGCAGTGAATCAGTGCAGCTACCCTGGGTAAAAGAGATGAGATGATCCTTTAACATTTGAGAAGTGATTACTGAGCTAACCAAACCCAGAGATTTTGAAGTGCAAAAAATAAGTGGCTTTTATTTGTTTGGTTTTCTTTCATGTGACTTCATAATGAATTTTCTCAGATAGAAAATGAGACTTTTTGGAACCTTCATAATAAAAATCACGGGAGAAAAGGCCTCAGCTTAGAATAGTAAACAATTTGGAAAACACCACTATAGAAAACCGGGCATTGCAGAGAGATGAATATGGATATTTTGTTCAACCTCTAAGTCATTAGGCTATATAAAATTCTAGAGGGATTTCTGTTTTTTCACAAATACCCCAGGGTCAATTTGGTATTAAATATTTTCAAAATTCTCCCTTTCTAGAATTTCATCTTGGATTCAAGACACCTGCCATATAAAAATTTAATTTAAAAAAATTTTATATGTGTTCCTGGAGTATGTGTGTATTTTGTGTATATGTGTGTGTTCACACAATTATTTTTTCCATGAAAAGGTTTATGTATTTGGAGGAGCATTTGCAATAGTTTTGGGAGTTACCCTACGTACATGGATTGCTAGCATAACTCTCTCAAAAGAGTGGTGGTCTTGTGGGTTTTGGTTGGTTCTTTTTGCCTCTTAGGCATAATAATTCTACTTCTAATTTAACCCAAAACAAAAATAAACATGTTTTTAATTTCTAGATCTCAATACACTTTGCAGTGTAGAAAAAGACTATGAAGTAGAGACAGAAAGTGCAAATATGTCTGATATACCACACTGCTTCTTGAAACTTTTACCTTTATAATAACTTTTATAGCCACAAAATTTACACTTGTACTAAATGGGAATGATGATTTAACTGTGTATTATAGTTAAAGGGCAAAAAAGTACATGTCTAAACTACTGTATTTTTCTGAAGATATCTGAGTGCAGCTCTCAGGCCTCCTGTGTGACTTTCTACTCAGGTCAGTGCTTCAGCTCTCATTCCCTGGGAGAGGAGGTTGTCCTGTCTTCATAAACTGGGACCTGTAAAATTGCACTGGTTATTTTCAATCAAAAGATATTGAGATGAGTGCTGGAATTGCTAGATGAATTTTATGGGTTTTGTTCAAGAGAAGGAGTATGAGATTAGACTATAATTGTTCCTTGCAGCCTTGCAAACCCATAAATATTTCTATTGAATTAATAATGGTGATGGGCTGATTTCTGCTGATCTTACCTCTGCTGGTTTTACATTCTTAACTGAATAATGTGAGCAGATCCAGGCTCAATAGCTTAACATTATGACAGTAATCACTAAACTATATAAATGTCTGTCATGGGTTTTAAAATTGTTGCATCAGGTAATTATTAGTTGCCTTGATCTTAACAGCTATGCGAAAATGTTTAATTGCATTACATTACATTTTATTTATTTAAACAGTGCCTTTGTTTGATCCAAAGCACTAGGGAATGATAAGAGAACATCATAAAATAATACTATCTGACAGGACAGAACTGTGGTCTGATCTATTCTGAGGCACATCCATCTAAAGGAAAACAAAAAAAAGTAGTTAGAAATATGACACAATCCAGTATTACAGATAGAAAATATTTTGAGACTTCTTATTAAATCTATTAGATGATAGATTGCTTTGGAAACAATCATATGAAACAATGGATGGGCAGATTAATTTATCTACCTATCCACCAGTCTTTGACAGTTAACAATATCTAAGTCCTAAGTTCAGTGTGTATGAGGTAATACTTTGCTGAGAATGCAATTGCTGTTAGTTAGGTCTTTTTTTTCAAAGCTGGATTTCCAGTTACAAGTGAAGTACCTGAATCTCACCTTCAGTAAGATTCGAACAATCAAGTCCCTTTGGAAATTTGAGTCAAAGTATCTAGCATGGTGATTTGCTGAACAAGAAATTTTTTGTTTTTCTTTTTTTTTCCTGGACTCCTTCAAAGATTACCTTTCTGTTTTAAGGAAAATCAGAAGTAATAATGCCAGCAGGGACTCAACTAGCAGTTAGAAGACTTGATCCTCCTGGATATCTACCAACCTTTTGTGTGAAATTCATCAATTAACTTTACTAGTGTATGCTAACATTTCTTTTCTTACTTTTTATGCCTCCCACTGAGTTAAGGGTAATTGAGTTTTTACACATAGCTCTTTAACAGCATGGGATTCAGACTGTGATCAGAAGACTTGTTTATGACTAATTTAGCCACAAACTAAACTTCAAGAAAAGTGGGTTCGAGATATTTTGGGCATAAATATCTAGATATAATACACATTTATGTGTAGTCATTACTTCAAAAGGCTGAAATCTACAATCAGATTGCCTTTATGAGTTCATATTCTCTGATGGCCAGTCAGTGTGATGTCCCTGATATTCACAACTTTCATCTTTAAAAATCATGTATAAATAAAGCTTATAAAAACTTCATAAAAAATAATTGCAACTGTCTTCTCAGAATTTCTCTAAGTACTAGTTGTAGTTCTTATTTCAGGAAATTTTGCTTGACTAAGCTGATCACACAAGGAAAAAAAATCTTTTCAAAATCCTTTTTTGTCTTTCAATTTTACTTTTGTAAATCTCACTTGGTTCCCCACTTAGGTACCTCAATTTTTCTTTTTTAATTAGAAGGAATAAATCCAGGTGTTAAAGTCGACTTTGACAATGCAGGAAAAGGGTAAAAGAAAGAACAGGTACTCTACCCAGTTCTCAAGCAATACCCAATTCTCAGTTGGTCTTATGATCCATTTCAGAACCAGAAATCTTATTTTCACTTTCCCTTAACACAGCTTGCTCTATTCTGCATTGATTTACTATGCTTCTGTGCTGAAAATCTTATTAGCTGTGTGTGCATGTTTCTTTTACAAATACAACAGTGCCAGAAGTTTTTCCTCAGCATAGTCAGACACTGTGTGAATTTAATGGAAAAAGATAGCATGAAAATGAAGCAGGTTGAACAGAAATAAGTGGAACTCAAACATACTAAATTCTAAGAATAGAAGTCTAAACTGAAATGTAGTTACAGCTATTTTAAAGGTGTTTCCATTAATTTTCTTCTTTTTTTTGCTTTTTTTCCAAAAGTCTTTGGGTATTCGGTAAAGAGGTGTTATGGATTCATTCTTTTCTTTATGTCTCATATTGATTTGGAATTTAGGTGGATCAGCTAAACTTTCACCTTTTACCTGTTCTACAATACGTTTGAGATTTGCTTGCTGTGATGGGACTGTCTGAAGTCACAAAGGTGTCGTGAAGTGACAAAGAGGGACTAACTCAAACCACGCAAAAAAAAAGATATGTAAACATTTTTATGTACTTATTAATTCCTTTTTGGCTTTATTTCAGGGCAGATGCAGCTGTAGATTTTGAGCAAACCAACTTAATCCTTGCTAAGATACTTCTAGGAGTAAAACCTTTGCAAATAAAACCTGTGTTGTTTTCCTTGCCTATTCCTGGATTATTTTCACAGTGTATATGAAAGAGCAGTGCCTACATGCTAAAAGCTGGTTTTCCTTATTGCTTGCACAAAGAAAATTGGAATATCCTGGATGCTTAAAAGACAATAGTTTGCCTTAGACCCATTGTAGCTGAGGACCAGAATCTAAGCCTTTTTCTCCCAGGCTAGTGTCTGTAATTTTCATTCATGCTTCAGAGCAGAAGACTCACAGCTCTCTCTTGCACATATATTCTCAGAGAGACATGGTCTAATTCTTGATTATTTAGAGATTTTGTATTCTGAGACTGTTCCTGGGAAGCTGCAGTGCTACACTAGTTGAGAAGTTACTAAATTTACCAAATCCCTGGCTGTGGAGAGAAGTTTTCTGACTTGGCTTGTTAAGGCTGACCTCATCAGAGAACATCTCTCAGACCCTACCTACAAGTATGTGCTAGGACACTTGCACAATTGTCATCCTGTCCTTAAATCTTGTATGGATCATTTCTGAAGCAACCCTTGCCCTCCATTCCCCAAGGTCCAAGATATGTGCTTTATAGTCCTTGACCATACAACAGTTCTGCCAGCAGTTTGCAAGGAAGATTCATCTCACTTGGCCTAAATGAGACTTCAAACTATCTGGGTTAGCTTTTCCAATCCTGTTTCAGAAAGCTTCTCTCACGTTGAATCAACCATTCAGTTTCCTGTTTCTCACTTCTGAAAAATGGTTTATTAACACCTCTCAACCTCAAAAGGGTTTTGTCCATGCGAGCATTAGAAATTATAAATGCTAGGTCAAGGCACCCATAGAAATACCAAAACCAAATTTAACTTACAGGTGCTTGAATGGAAAGCATCATAAAATTGCAAAGCCTTACTATTATAACTCTTCTTTCTTCTGATGCATTGCAGTATTGGCCTCTGTCACACGCAATTGGTACAACACAGGAATGGACGAACCATCGGTCAGTATTGTTGTGCTAGTTCTTAATTGTTTAATGTTGTGGTACAGATTTTTGCAACAGCATTGATGCTTAATCTAATTTTTGGACGAAGAAGACGTCAGACTGCCTTTTCTATTAGCTCACACAGTCTATTTAGTTTTCCTTGGTTGTTTGGAAGCTTGATGGGGTTTAATTGAAAATGTCAGAAGGGAATGTTTTAATTTGACTGCATTTGATGTTGCGGCTAATGCATTCGGCAATTCATTGTAATTCAAAGCACTGTTCACATTCCACAACTGGCATTGCTACTATTTTAAAAGGTGAGAGTTTTCATTGTTAATCAACATGGGCTACTTAGAGTAGTTTACACTGTGTGTTCATTTTTTTAATACATTTCTGTGGTACACCTTTGCAAGGGCAACAACTAATGTGTATTTTACGGCCTAATAAAGCCTCTTCCCCTCCACTCTTCAAGTTCCAAAAGATGACAAAATATCTCAGTTCTCTGGAGTGGTTTAATTTTTTATTTTGCGGCCAGGAAGAAAAAGATAATGTGCATATTAGGACCAGCAAATATTACTTTTTATTAAAGTGTTCACATAGGATATGAGAAGGTAAGGTTCAAGTCCCTGTTTCCAGCTCATATTTAACCAGATGTATAAAGATGTCATGAAAGACTGAAAGAACTGCAACACAGACTCCATAAGTCCTATATGTTTAGAGAGTGATCCTGAAATATACGTTCATGCTCCAAGTATGGTTTTCAAAAATGTTTCCGATGTTCAAATGGACATCAGGGGCCCCATTTGTCAGGTACAACAGAGCACAATAAGCCTTTCGGAAAGCTTATACTTATCTGTCTTACAGGACTTGATTCAGGAGACGTAACTTAAAAATAAATATTTGGACAAGTCTGGGGCAGGAATTTGCTCTAGTTCAATCTTTTTCCATACGTTAAATTGTAATTTATTGCTCTCAGATGAAGGGCCTGGTGCCGTCACATGTCTATTCCTTGCAGTGACAACCAGCTATTTTCCAGCTCCTCCTGGGGTATAGCAATCAGCTTTCTTTTACATCCATCTGGCAAAAATAAAACACAGAATCAAGTCAGGGTCATTTTCTTTCCCTGGGAAGTCTTCTGCCCAAGACAATTTTGCCTACCCTTGTGATATTTCAGGAAAATGTCTTTTTTGAGAATACTGAAGAGAATTGTATATGAATTGTCACAATTAGTAGCTTGGGATTTCCAGATACAGATGATTCTGTGCCTACCTATTTGTAGGCAGCATGTACTGTGCAAGATCTTTTACTAGAAAAAAATATATAAGGGTAAGGAGATTAGGCAAATAAATATGAGGTTGCCAGTAAGCACAACTGATAAAGAATGAGAACTCCTTTCTCAGTCCCTACCAAACACAGACACATCTTTAATAGATATCGTCAAAAAATATCTTTCTTCCATCACAACCCAAGTCTAATATTCTATATATTTTAATGCAGCTATGCCAGCAAAGAACAAAAGTCCCAAGCCACCAGTTATATGATGTTCATCTTAATAACTTTATCAGTAAGGACAAGTATACATTTGGGTTTATATCCACAGTGTGATTCCCCTAAGCCTTGCAGGAGGGAGGATCAAAATATAGAAAATTAAGGATAATATTTTTAAAGGAAAAAAAGAAAAACGATTATTCCAATCTTTTCAAACAGTTGGGATACTTCAAAATAAGTACTTATTGTTCCACATTTTCAGCAAATTTAAAGGAAAATCCAGACCTAAGGAAAATCTTTTGTTCAGTCAAGCACAGAATATAAAAGTTTATTTTATCCTTACTGTTACTTATGGAAGTGATACCAAAGAGTTTTTTTAATGAAATAACAGGAGAATTTAAATAGCATTTTTATAACTAATATGTTAAAAAACTTCATTTTTCTTATCTTCTTAAAAATTAAAAAGCTTGCAAAATCTACACAAACACATAAAATGTTTCTGTTGCCCTAACCCTATTAATCATCAAACCCAAACAAAAATAAACCATGTAACCAGATAAAATCTATACAATTCTTGCTGTAAATTACATACTTTATTAAGTTTTGCAATATAAACTGATTTTCATTGATGGATATGTGTTATGATGTAAAAATATCAAATTAATTTGTATATGGTCTTTCCACTGTGGCATAAACTTTCTAACAAATATGTATTCTAGTGTTCTTCATAATAAAATATAGATAGTAAAATGATGACAAAAATACCAAGGCAGCATAAAAATAGACACAACCTTATAAAAAGTGCTACTGTTCTCTTTTTTTTAGTATACAAGTCAATTAATTACATCTTAAAGAATCTTTTTATAAGGGAGATAGGTCCAATTTAGGATGTGTTATACAAAAAGTCTGATTTTGGAGATTTTTTTTTCATTAATATCTGGGGGAAAGCGTAAATACTGCCTCATATATCTGTGCTCCCTGCCACATACATACCTGAATTAACTAGTCTAAGACAATATCATTGTCTCAGAAACTTGAAATGTTTCATTGTAGCTTTGTTTGAAATAACTCTTTGTCTCTTCAGGTTGTTCTGGTGAGAATTACATTTTGTCACCACCCCTTTTCTCTTCTAAACTAGCATCAAGGAGTCTGCAGCAACTAAATCATAACTTCCCCTAGTCGGTAAAGAGCTCAGGTTACCGTAGATTACTGATGACCTCAACCAAACCCTCATGTTTCATTTAGATTGGGGCTCTCCACTTCCTTGAGCATCGATAGAGATTATACTGCGGCTCATACGTATACAGTTTGCTCAGGAGCTGGCTAGCAGAGCAATCAGCCTTACAATGGTATGTTGAGGTAGAAAAATAATGTAAGAGATAGCAGGAAACATTCTACTGTTTGGAGGCTGCCACTTGACAACTCTCTTTTACGTATTCCATATAATAAATTGAAAAAAAGAATAAGAATGAAATTTCCCTGATGGCAAAAAATTCTCAGTGCCTAGTTCACAAAGATTGAATTCTTTTGTACTCCTGAGGAACTTGCACTTCCATTCACACTACAAAGGGTCTGAAGACCAATTTGTCCATTTCATATCATGACTAAGATGATGATCACCACACCAGCTTTCACATTCAATTGCAGGATGTTTAGTGCCAGGCAGGGAACATGAGCAGCCCTCAGAACAGGTCTTTGTCACCAGCTGCATTGTTAGCCAAGCTCAGAGACAAAACCTGGCTCCATGTGCATATAAGAGTAATATCACTAACAGGATATTACAAAGTCTTTCTCATTCATAGTCGGAGTTCATTTTCTGCTACAAAACAATTCAAGGTCTTTGGAGTGATTGTGCCTGCCACCCATCGTCGTTACTGAGAAGGTATTTGTGCTTGTGTGTTTGGGATTGAGGGAGATGCCAGCAAAGAACATAATCAGGGGAACACAGGGACTCACTAAAGTTTGAAGTGATTAGAAACCTTCTGGATTTAATGTTTTCATCCTCTCCTGTATATCTTTCAGAGATTGGTTCCAGTAACAGACAGAGCAGCAATGCATTTATCTCAATCCCCAGTGCTATATGCTGTTGCCAACATTATCTCTATATCCTTTGATAATTCATCATCTACTGTCCCTGGGAAATCTGATCCTTGATTTTAGACAAACCTCTGTTTCCTTCACTTGTAAATACAAACCTCAACCTAAGAAGAAATCTCCTGCTTTGCAGTTCATGTGCCTATAACTCATGGCTAGCATTATGAAGATTACAATGATTTTTCTTGTATCGTTGCTCAGCTAATATACTAGTGATTGAGAAGAAAACAGAATATTTTAGTTGAGTTCCTCTATGTTGTTTGACGTTCTGTGATTGCTTCTATTTTTCACTCAGCTTCAGATTCTTAGGGAGAACTAAACCCAGTGCATCCTTTGATCTTTTTGACTGGTTTCCTCAGTGGATGAAGCGGCCTTATACAAAGGGCACAAGCCCTTTTTAGACGATAACATGCTGTACATTTTCTATCTCATTCAGCACCACGGTGTTTGCAAAAAGCTCACCATCAGTATTCCAGTCTGTTTTTATATGGGTCTCTATTATCTACAAAAAACACTTCCTGATCTGCTTTCTCAGAAGGTCTATATTAATTTGCTATGATCATTTCATTTTCTATGCCTTCTTTCACCTTGTATTAGTTTCTGCTGAGACAGGCAAACCGCATATGCTATTTTTGCCTGCAAATAAAAGAGGTCTTTTTAGACCCTTACTGTGGCACATGTTCTTTTCTTTTTTTTCTTTTTTTTCCCCTTCACTTTTTTTTTTTCATTGTGCTTTAAAGTTGAATGCCTTAGGATTTTAATATTATTATCTGATTCTTTAATTTAGCAAAGTCCCGGTTATCCCATGTAAATTTCCTGGTATAAAAAGTATTTCCACTCCTTCCAAGTGTTGCAATTTTTATTTCCATGTTACTTTTCTTTGGTTTAGGCAGTACAATTTTGTGCTACACCCATGAATTTATGAGGAAAATATTTATTAGAAGAGGTATTTTTGCTCTGCCACGTCCATTCTTCATCTTAAGACACCATGGTTTTTCACATCTTATTTCTGCTTACGACACCTTTCTGGTACCACCTCTCCAGAAATGCATTTGAAAAGTTCATTGAAAAATTCAGGCTTCAGTAGCTCAAAGAAACAAAAATTACACAGGCAACTGTTCTACGTTCACTGCATGACAGATCAGTAGACATATGTTATGATGCTATAACATTTTATCTTGGTGTTTCATTGGATGAACAGCATATGACTTTTCCTCTATATTAAAATTCACTCATTGTTTATCAAGATTATATTAATGTAATTTTTTTTTTTTTTCAGGATAATCAGAAATAATAACCAAAGGAATGTTTGTACTCTAAAACGTGGGTACAGACATAGTACTGGTGAAAATTGTCTAGTAGTTGATTTCATTAGTCCCTGATTACAAAAAAACAAAACAAACCAAAAATCTTCTTGAGCTCTTTGTTATCCTCTCTATAGGTGTATGGGAACTTGATTCACCATTTTACCAAAAATATCCTAGTTTAACCTGAAATGGCATAAAGATCTTAAAAAAATAGATATAAATTAAAATGTGAAAAAATAAAATCCTTCTTCAAAATCAATTAAAATATTTCATTTTTATTATTAAATTATCTTTGGTAGAGTAATCTTGCATTAACATTTGCCAAATACTTTTTGAAATGTAAAATGTTATTTGCTTCTGATACCTCAAAAGAAAAAAACATTTCAGTAGGTCCACAAGGTTTTATTTTGCCACCACAAAAATCAATGCAACCAGCCCTTTCCTGTGAAAAGTTTCAGTTTCAATGAATCACCTTTTTCTGATGAGAAAGTGATTTGTTCAAAAATTCTCACCCTGCTCTGTTTACCATAGTGGCTTAGTTCTGAATGAATGCTTCTAGCAATCAGGATGGCAGAGGAAAATGTAATCTGCAGGGCTCTTGACTACTTGTTGAAGGCCAAAGAGAAGTTGCAATAAAACCTGCTGCAATGTACATCTAAGCTAGTTTGAGCAGAGGGAGGCTTATTACAGGTCTCAAGTGGATGGAGGCTTCTATTTAGCTCACCTGTTCAATCTGCTGCATACCATTTTTGAAAATGCTGTATATATCTAGTGCCTGAAAGATCCATCCTATTTCATGCAAGTTGCTTAGTCTCATCATCCATGTAAGCCCATGGGATCTGAGGGTGTCGCAGCCACATGCATGTAGCTGGGGACAGCCAAGCCCACCTCACATTAGATTCAGGTGAAGGACTACCTTGTTCTAAGGTTTGATAGTAGATGCAGAACAAAAATCTATAGGCTTGTTAAAAGTTGGTGTGCTTCACTTTTTCCTTTCATCATAGCTGTCTGGCAATGTAAGATTTGAATGTTTGATTTATTTTATTTTTAGAAGCTAACAAGTTAAAAACCAAACGTAACTGCTCTGAGGGAGGTAAAACCAATAGAAATCACTCAGGTATTTGAATGGAATCTTTAGCATGGGAGAAGAAGGATATGTTATGCTCTCTTTGAAAACATAACAAAACAAAAGAACCCAGAGAAACAAAGAAACACCAAAGTGTTACAAGTAGATCACCATCCTATAGTCAGTCACTGTATTATCAGACTTGGACTGTGCAAAACTTCCATCTAGTGCTCACTTAGCATTGTCACTTAATCCCATCCATGAAAGCCCATTTTAGAGGAATGAACATAATTAATCATAAAAAGAAAGAAAAAAGAAAGGAGAAAGCCAATTTTAGTTATTATTTATCATTACAGTTGCCTAATCCACTAAGCATCTCTTCTATTAAGCTAATTTTAAGACAATTTTTTCTGAAAACACTTCAAAGAAACACACATGAGAGAAAAGATGGAAAAGAAAAACAGAACAATTACATGATTCAACCAAAATTACTAGAACAGCGAAAAATAGAAATGAAGACTTCAGAGATCCCATTTTAACTAGTGAAGCAGGCAATTGTACTGATCTGAGTCACTATGGATGTCTTTTGCAAAGAAAGTACATTTGGTATGTCAAAGATCTTTCTGGTTTTTTCCGTATTCCTGTCTGAGGAAAGCTCTGCTGTGGGCATCTGCCCATGATTCATCGTATTTTTTAGCTGCCTATCATTTACCTCTGAAAGAAACTAAAATTAAATCCTGGCTTCTGTAGAGAACCTTATCAGCAGCCAAGGTGGCAACGGGGCTTCCTGGTGTAGGAGGCAAATACAAAGTCACTTTCAGACATGCAAATGAAATAATTTAGAACAATAATGAAGAGAAATGTTTGTTTGATTGCTTGCAGTGGCCACAATGAACCCCAGAGGCCAGGAGGATCTGTAGTTATCAGACCCACTATAACACGGGCTATTTAATCTTATTTTGAGTATTAACATTTTAACTTGTTGTACAGGTGTTATTGGGAGAAACATTCTCTGTTTTCTTTCTTCCTGGGACATGATCTGCCTTTCCTTTAGCTACTGACAGACCTGCAATCACTGACAATGAATTATCAAGAACCCCCCATTTCATTTCATTGTGAAGGACTTTCTCACCCGTAAGTAAACAATGTCACCAAGTCAGAAAGAGCTCACTAGCTGGGTATTTATAAAATTATTTGAATGCTCTTTGTCTAAAGAATAAGTCTTCTAGCAGTCACCAAGCACACAGATCATCTCAAACTCCCACAGTGACATTTTGAAGTAACACAGAGGTGACAGGGATATCACACGCAGCAGGTCAAACGAACACACACTTGCAGCCATCTCACTAACCTTTCTTTCTACATTTTTGTTCTACTGGTCTTTGATATTATATAGAAATGGATGGAGTGTTCAAATCATAGAATCATGACCTTAAAGCTCATCCAGTTCCAAACCCCTGCCATGGGCCCGAACACCTTCCACTAGAGCAGGTTGCTCCAAGCCCCTTCCAACCTTGGAGCAGGTTGCTTCGAGCCCCTTGAACACTGTCAGGGATGGGGCAGCTACAGTTTCTCTCGGCACCCTGTGACACTGCCTCACCACCCTCATAGGGAAGAATTTCTTCCTAATGTCTAATCTGAATCTACCCGCTAGAGTCATTTACTAAGTAGCAAATAACTATCAGGACATAGAGGGTTCAGTGAAATAACTGCACTTTATTTCATTTTGAATTAAATGAAAGGGGCCTGATTTTGAGTGCATGGTGACAGTTACAAATTGGGTAATCAAAATGGGTTTCTGTAAAGAAAGCACTTGCAACTTAACCTAGCATTTAAAATTTAAAATTATGGGCACCGATACTGTCAACTTGAAAAGTTAAGAGAATCCTGGAAAAAAAAAATTAAATTTGGTATCTGAAAGGAATTGTACCTCCATCTGGAAATACATTCTTGTTTGTGAGACTATCAATTACTTTTTCTTTTGAATTATTATTGTGGGTTTTTTATTTACCACATGAATACATGAGAGTCATACTCTGGCCTTAAATCATAGAAGTTCTTCATCAAATGACAGAAACTGGAAATTTAAGTATCATTGAGGACTTGATGTTTAATCCCTTTTTTTAAAAAAACCCATAAGGAAGAGAAATTTTCATGTACCCATGTAAAACTGGAATCTGGGACATTGAAGGCCCCGTTGATTTATTTTGTAATACTACTTTCTTGCAGAAGTCTCAGACTGTGTTTCTCAATTCCTTTTGGATCTGCTATGTACAGCTATAATGTAAATAATCGTAAATAGTTTTAGTTTTCTTCTCCTGTCAAGCCAATCTAATTTGGACTCTTCCATCACACTTATCACTGGGACACCTGACAATTTGTCCACTCGCTTTTGAAATTCTTGACAAAGAATCCTAATTTAACCAGGGAGAAAATGAGCCTGACTGCCATTAATGTCAATGAAAGGTAGGGCTGCTTACACCAAAACTGAATTAGGTTTAATATGCCCAGAAGTCATAGACTTAATTCAAAGTGGGATTTTGTACGCTTGAGAAAAGGCAGAAACTACTAGAAATTCATTCCCCTTCTATTTAACAGCTTGAAGATCCTCTGTAAGCATGGAAAAAGAGTGGACATGGATTTTTTTGAGTAGAAGAAATTCAGATTTGTATTTTAATGGTCTTAAAGTTCCATTTTAATTACGGGAAAATAATGTGAGGGAGATTGGTTGTAGGCAAAACTTTGAGACCTTTTGTTCTTTAGTGCAGTGAAGGAAACCTCATTAGACAGGATTTTCTTAGTTAGCAGGGCTTCAGGGTTAATGAGCTGTGAGTGATAATATATAGTAGTAATCCCTCATGGCTGTAACAAGTTGTATTTTATAAACTCCTTAATCTCAGTTAGCGAAAGAGATGTGGGGTATGGGAAAGAGAAGAAACTAATTTGCAGGGCTTATGGAAATTCCATAGGTTTTGTTCCACCTGTGGAAGCTATTTGGGAAAAAAAAGTACAGATACCACACGGACGAAGAAAAAGAATATTATCTTTATAGTTACCTAAATGATGTCCCCAGAATAACAGGCCTGAGTATTTCCTAAACTCTCTCTCTAGGTAGACAACATCTATTTATGTGTGGAAACGAGAAATCCAAGAGAATATCTTTAGTGAAGGGTCAATGGAAATAAGTCATTTTATATGAAATGTTATGGATCAGGGTCAGAGACACCAAAAATCAAATCATAGAATCATAGAACAGCTTGGGTTGGAAGGCACCTTCAAAGGTCATCTAGTCCAACCCTCCTGCAATGAGCAGGGACACTTTCAACTAGACCAGGTTGCCCAGAACGACATCCAGCCTGGCCTTGAACATCTCCAGGGGTGGTGCATCCACCACCTTTCTGGGCAACATGTGCCAGTATTTTACCTCCCTCATTGTAAAATGTTTCTTCTTTATGCCCAGCCTGAATCTCCCCTCTTCTAGTTTTAACCCATCATCCCTCATCCTATCACAACAGGCCTTGATAAAAAGTCTCTCTCCATCTTTCTTTTAGGAGCTTGCTTTTTAAGAACTGAAAGGCTGTAATAACTCCAAGCTCTCTCTCTGGAGCTTTCTCTTCACCAGGCTGTACTGAGGACTCCAGAGCTGGATGCAATACTCTAGGTGGGTTCTCACCTTACCAGAGCAAAGGGGCAGAATAACCTCTCTTGACCTGCCGGCCACACTGCTGGGGATGCAGCCTGAGATACAATTGTCCTTCTGGGCTGCAAGCACACATTGCTGGCTCATGTCCAATCTTTCATCCACCAGTACCCCAAAGTCTTTCTCCTCTGGGGTACTCTCAATCACTTCCTCCCCCAGCCTGTATTGTTACCCGAGATTGCCTCACCCAGGTGCAGGACCCTGCACTTGGCCTTGTTGAACCTTATGAGGTTGCATGGGCCCACTTCTCTGTCCCAATTATAATAAAAGTTAAAAAAAAAAAAACAAAAACATTCTTCTATTTGAAGTATTACAGATATTTTCCAGGAGAAGAAATGTAGAAATTTAGTACTTCCAGAAGAAATTAAAAACCAGGTATGTTCTTACCAGTGATTATATTTTGTGAATCAATCTATCAGCTTTCTTCAATCAAGGGACCAGGGCCCCAGTTAAATTAAAGAAATTAGGATCCCACTCAAGCGCTGCTCACCAACAGAATGTTTAGGAAACATTATAGAAAATATTTCAGGAAAGAAGAACATACCTCAGTCTGCTTGTAGAAGCTTTCTGTTGTCCGAGAGAAAAAAAATAAGATAAATGGGAAAGAAAAATCATTCAATAAAAAAATAAAAAAAACTAATTATTTTTTTCCCCATGAAATTATTTAGATTTTAAGCTAAAGTAATATTATATACAAATGTTTACAGTTTTCTACAGCTGTTTATGAGCAAGACCCCTCTGGAAGACTTTATAGTTATCACAGTGATATTTGAGACCCCTCAGAAATCTTTTCAGCTTAGGATAATATGTAATACATGAGTTACCTCAGGTGCCAGTGTTTAACATTTGTGAGAGATAATTGTGTGATCATTTTAGCTTTCCAGTGAAACGTTGAAGACATTAATCCTTGCAATGCCCATGTGAGTGTGATAATAAGAATTAATCTTCAACTGGTGTAAGTCACTGTAATGCCATTGACTAGGACTGGTTGAATTTTTTTTCTCTTTAAAACTGCTTTTCAACAGAAAAAAAAAAAAAGATTTTTTTTTCCTGTTTACAGGTTAAAACGAACTGCTTTCTGGGGAAAAAATAGTTTTGAAGGAAACAGTTGAAGGAACATCAAATGGACTTAAAAATCAGTATCTTCTGATAATTCACTCTGATTTCTAGGTGAATTGCTCATCAGGTGCTGTATCACCCCTCAAGAGACAAGTTCTTCAGCTGTATTTCATCTCACAGGATGGGAGCTTGAAAAAGTAATAGATAATTCAGTTTTCAGTCAAGGTGTTTGGATTTTTTAATAGAAAGAAAAAAAAAGAAGTAAGAAAAACCTTACAGGATGTTTCTGGTAAAGTACCTGGTCAAAGATATTTGAAGACAGCTTGTGATTCTGTCTGGTTGGCCACTGATTTCAATAGACCTCTTTTCCTTTCAGCACTGTGTGCAAACTTTACCAAGGATATAAAGATGAGACTTTTCATGGAAGTGGTTTAACTCTTATTTGTATGGGAACAAGGAATCAGGTGAATTCTGTTTTATCCTGATTTGAAAATGTTTCCATCTAGAAGATGGAAATAAGACAACTTGGTATAGTTTGGAGGAAAATAGAACATTTCTCCAAAAGTAAAGTGCAAATAATGCTGCAGCAACACTGAATACAATGCTTGGTAGGTATAGATATAAATATGTCTAAGTATCTTCATATATAAAAAAAGCATTTGCTTGTACTATGAAATAAGAGCCTAGGAGGTAAAATAGGTCTTTATGATTTGTAATGGTTTAAGATTTCAAGACTTTAATTGTATAACACAAATAATTTTCAAGAGGAAGCAATAGCATTGCCATATTAACAATAAATTAGGCAACCTTCTTAAATTCTCTTAGTCTAATAGATGAGCTCTTTTTGGCTTTGCTAAACTCTGGATAAAGGCTGTGGGAAGAAAGATTACTCTCACATTGTCCTATTCAAGTAAACAATGTAGGCAAAAGGTTTGTATAAATTGGAGCATATGCCTTAAGTTAAAAACACGTTGAAGTGTTGTCCTGAACAGGGATATTTCCCTAAAGTAAAGCTGCAGGCTAGCTGCCCAGTTTATGATATAATACAAAGAACAATAGTGAAGTCATACAGAGTAAGTGTATAAAGAAGAACAGGTTGGGGACTGCAAAATATACAGGGCTGGTGAGGTACCATTGTTTGGAACAAAAGATTGAAACACTTTGGAACAAAACTCTTGGAATAAATTTGGAAATAAAGTGTAATATTACCACAGAGTCATATTGTCAGTAGCAAGAGTGTTGGAGAGGAAAAGAAAAAAAAAAAAAAAGGAGAAAGAGAGAAAATAATTGACTGGTAATATTTTAAAGGGTAACCAATGCTCACTAGCAGCTGCAGTAAGACATTAAGTAATAGAGCACAGTAATGTTAACAGCTCTCTTGGTAAGAGTGGTAAATGAAATAAACCTCAGCATTCGGTGTGTCATTAATCTATAGTGAATAATGGCACTGGTAGTGTAAGGAGATTAAAAAGGGCATTGTAAACATTTGTGGCTGTATAATATACAAATTAAAAATGTGTGAACGCTTGCAGCTGCATAATCTACAAATTAAAAAGTGTAATAGCATAGCATTAATTACTGGCTGATCAATTTGCCCATAATTGCTGGCATGTAGATGAACAATTACAGGTCCGAAATGTTATTTGAGAAAGAGACATTGACCTTGGAACCATAAGAAATGATAATACGTTATAAGGTAATACAGGCTTGTGTCAAAATTTTCTATTGGTATTTGCTGTTGCAGGCTAGTTTGCTCGGCAACCCTAATCACACTTCTTCCTGTATGCTATTGTGCTTGAAGTAGACTATTTTATATTTGAATTACAGAAATATCTAACTGCACAGTATTGCCTGTAATCACTGTGTATATATCAGTAATGAGTGGGTTTCCTCAGGGGTCAGTGTTGGATCAAGCGCTGGTTAGCATCTTTGTAGGTGGCATGGATGGTAGAATTGAGTGCACCCTCAGCAGGTTTGCTGATGACACCGAGCTGTGTGGTACAGTCAACACTCTGAAGGGAAGTGATGGGGTTCAGAGGGACCTGAATACACTTGAGAGGTGGGCCAGTGCAAACCTCATGAAGTTCAACAAGACCAAGTTCAAGGTCCTGCACCTGGGTTGGGGCAATCTTAATCACAAATACAGGCTCAGCAAAGAATGGATTGAGAGCAGCCCTGAGGAGATCTTGGTGGTATTGGTTGACAAGAAGCTCACCATGGCTCGGCAGAGCACACTTGCAGCCCAGAAAGCCAACCATATCCATCTTGAGCTGCATTCCCAGAGCGTGAGCAGCAGGTCAGGGGAGGGGATTCTGCCCCTTTGCTGTGCTCTGGGGAGATCCCTGCTGCTTCTCCCCCCCTGCTGTCCATCTCTGGGGCAGCAACACAAGAGGGACGTGGAGCTGTTGGAGTGAGTCCAGAGGAGACCACGGAGACGCTACGAGGGCTGGAACAGCTCTGCTCTGGAGCCAGGCTGAGAGAGCTGGGCTGGTTCAGCCTGGAGAAGAAAAGGCTCCTAAAGGGAAGACCTTAGAGCAGCTCCCAGTGCCTAAAGGGGCAGACAAGAAAAATGGAGAGGGGCTTTTTACAAAGTCATTTGGGCCTTGATTCCTCACATTATGTCCCTTTACTAATTATTTAAATAATTCCACTCATTTTAATGTAACGTCTATATACTTGAAGTCAATTCTATGCACATTCAGGAAGTTTTATTGGTCCTTATCTCAGTACAGAGACATCCATAGTTCTGTTCACTTGCCCTCAACATAAACTTCCTTTCCCGCCCTGTATACAGTCTTGTTTGATTACACAATTCACCTCCTATCTACATACTTTCAGTATCATTTTTTTTCTGTCATGTTATCATGTAATACTTCAAAGCCTGTGCAGAAAAAGAACAAGGACTAGTTCTTGGCAATAACAGAGGACATTTGGAAATCTATTTCTCTCAAAAGAAAGTTTAGTACTAGGTTCAGTAAAATCCCCTGGCTAAGAAAAAGTCCTCTAGCAACCGAGAGCATATAACCCCAATGCTCTGCTCTCTGGACTGGCTCTCCAAAGAACACAAAATCAAATTCAAGGTCTTAGTCGTGATAGTCACAGCTCTCCATGGGATCTGCACAAGTTATCTGAGAAATTAGTTCCTCCTTTGCAGTGCTGACTGTCCATAACAGAAAATAGTAAGTCCAGCCCTAGGAATGAGACTTGAGAGTGCTGAGGGTATATGTGCACAGAGTCCCAAAACACATCAGTGAGGCCAAGAAATGCAGCTTCTCCAGGAAAAGTGTGAAGGAAGAAAAGCAAAAAAACTCAGACTCACTTAGTGATTTAGTTTTGCTCTTTTCTCTTTGGCAGGGATAATCTTTAAAGTGTCTGAGATACTGGAATGAGGTTGCAACTTCTAGATTTTATGATTTGTGTACATTCCTCAGAAATGTTTTGCATATCTTTAAATAAATGTATTCCTTTTTAACAGATTATGCCTACAACACCTGTTTTAGAAGGAATTTAAAACTTGAAATTCACAGAGGAGATGGACATTCACTGGTAAAAGCCAGCTTGTCCTCATCAGGATGTAGGAAGCTTTTAGGTTTTCTCTGCTGCAAGCCATGACATGTTGATCAGCTGTTTCATCACATTTGCTTGCACATGTTTCTGTGTGCTGCTGACATGCTGGATGGCGATGCCATGAACCCCAGGGAAGCATATGCAGAAATTCTGTTCTTGGCCTATGAGGAATGATGTGCTCTCCAAGCACAAACTTTCTGCAACCTGGTGACCACAGCAATCTTTAATTGGCGTCATCTTTGGAAGAGCTAGTGATGGACAAGTACACTGTGGCATGTCCTATGGGAATCATCCATAGCAAGATGTTTGAGCATTGGTGGTCTCAGTGAACTCAGTCAGGGTCACAGTTATATCTGTCTATTTTATCCCTATACAGTTACAACTGTAATATGTGACTTTCTAGTTTCTGTCTCTACTCTTCAGCGTTATGCACACCCTCAACTGTCTTCAGTAATCTTTATGCTGATAAATTTGTCTGGGGCGTATAACAATAAGTTACCAGCACCCAAAGCCTTCCTTCTTAAAGAAGAATAGGAAGCTGGTGGTGATGGTTTCTTGCTCCTCAATCTTGGATCTCATTAGAGTAATTTTTAAGTAGTTCCTTCATATTTTTACATATTTCATTGTCTTGCGATTCCATTTTACGCCCAAATTCATTATATTTTGTACATTTTATGCATGCGATATACTATTTCTTCTCTTTGTTCTATCTGAGGTCTGATTTTCAAAAGAAATATAGATTTAGTTACTGAACAATAATTACAAATAATCTAAAATATTTTGGTAAAAATAGGTATTTCACAAAAACAGGTTTTATTGATTTTGTGTTGCTGATTTTGTCAGAAGTTAATTTCTTTTTTTATTTTTTTTTTTTTTTTGCTAGCTATGGTTTCATTTCCTTATTCTTTACTGCTTTTATAGAAATAATTTTTATGATGGCAGTTTTAGTAAAACAGACTGAAATAAACAGGAATTTTCAGGTTGAAACACAGAGTAATACGTAACCTTGGGATATTTATGAATGTCACAAGACCTAAAAGTCAAAGGAGACAAAATACAAAATATAAACCAAACCTCTTAACTGCTGATGGTGACTTTTAAATGATACACATTTTGGGCAGTCAGTTTTATAAACATTGTAGAACCACATATTTGTGAAATACAAATGGTCCAACCATTGAAAAGCTGTCCTTTCTACCCCTGAAGATGCATCTAACTATGTTGTGTAGTGACGATGGTTATCTTTAAAGATGCAAAGGTACAAGTCAGACTGATATATATAAATGTATATAGTATTACATTAAAAATTGATTCAAATTGATTCAAACTCAAAATATAGAGTAAGAAAAGACCTTGTATCTCCTTTTCTTGAGCAGGATATTCTTGAAGTCCTCACTGGAAGAAGCAGTGTGTCCTTTGTTAAGTTTTCTCCTCTGGGATATGTTCATTATTACGAAGCAGGAAAGAATGAATTTCAACAACAATAATAATGGCAATAGGTAATTTTGAGGGTTTTTTTTCACACTTTTATAAAAGAAAGATTCTATCATCTGAAAGACTGCAAAACACGAAATTTTCCCTACGAAAATGTCCTACAGATAAGGGAAAAAGGATTATGGAATGCCAAAAAAAAGATTTTATTGTTTCCTCTTAATTCAATTTCTTTTCATGTTTTCAGTGTTACTCATAAAATGTTGCATGCTTTTTTTTTTCTTGAGGTTGACCATTTCAAGGAACAAAACAATACAAGAAATGTTGTGTTTGTAAAACCTGAAATCAGACTTAAAGTTCGGTCATGACTAGATCTTTTTAACGTCTTCATTAAAAGTTTGGACTCCTTATTCACTGAAATTAGTGAAAGATTTCCCAATTCTCTATATCATCTAGAAGTCATCAGCTGTACATTGATCCAACCCGAACTTTACTCTAGCTTTTGTGACTTGATGTTGTATGAAGTAGTCCTTGTCACAGAGCTTTGACAGAACTAGATACCCTTACCCTCAAGACTTGGCCTGCACTTTAACCACAACGAACTTGCCCATTCATTTTCATTTTAGAGGGAGGAAGCACTGTTTCAGGGAACAGGAGGTTCACTGATGGGGAAGAAGAAATTTGAAAAGAAAAGTCCATCGGTCAAAATCTTTAAGAAAGTTCTTATGGAGGAGGCAGCTAGAAGATGTTGCTTGTTAATCTGATAACAAGCTGATTTTACAGGTCTCTTTCTTTACATATAATAGAGGCCAGCTATACTCCCACTGAAAAAGAGATACTGGCAGTCTATGAAGGGGTTCAAGCTGCTTCAGAAGTGGTTGGAACTGAAGCACAGTTTCTCTTGGCACCCCGGTTGCCTGTGCTGGGCTGGATGTTCAAAGGCAGGGTCTCCTCTACACATCATGCAACTGGTGCTACATGGAGTAAGCGGGGCGCATTAATTACACAATGAGCTCGAATAAGAAATTCCAGTCATCCAGGAATTCTAGAAGTAATCATCGACTGGCCAGAGGGCAAAGATTTTGGGATGTCACCAGAAGAGGAGGTGATGCGTGCTGAAGAGGCCCCACCATATAAAGAACTGTCAGAAAGTGTAAAGCAATATGCCTTGTTTACTGATGGGTCCTGCTGTATAGTGGGAAAGCATCGGAGATGGAAGGCAGCTGTGTGGAGTCCCCTGCGACAAGTTGCAGAAACTGCTGAAGGAGAGGGTGAATCGAGTCAGTTTGCAGAGGTGAAAGCCATCCAGCTGGCCTTGGACATTGCTGAACGAGAAAAATGGCCAGTACTTTATCTCTATACTGACTCACGGATGATGGAAAATGCCCTGTGGGGGTGGTTGCAGCAATGGAAGCAGAGCAACTGGCAACGCAGAAGTAAACCCATCTGGGCTGCTGCATTGTGGCAAGATATCGCTGCTCGGGTGCAGAACCTGGTGGTGAAGGTACGCCACGTAGATGCTCATGTACCCAAGAGTCGGGCCACTGAGGAACACCAGAACAACCAGCAAGTGGATAAAGCTGCTAAGATTGAAGTGTCTCAGATGGACTTAGATTGGCAACATAAGAGTGAATTATTTTTAGCCCGGTGGGCCCATGACACTTCAGGCCATCAAGGCAGAGATGCAACATATAGATGGGCTCGTGATCGAGGAGGGGTGGACTTAACAATGGACACTATTGCCCAGGTTATTCACGAATGTGAAACGTGCTGTAATTAAGCAAGCCAAACGATTAAAGCCTCTCTGGTATGGAGGACGATGGCTGAAGTACAAGTATGGGGAGGCCTGGCAGATTGACTATATTACGCTCCCACCGACCCGCCAAAGCAAGCGCTATGTGCTTACCATGGTGGAAGCAACCACCGGGTGGCTGGAAACATATGCTGTGCCCCACGCCACTGCCTGGAACACTATCCTGGGCCTTGAGAAACAAGTCTTGTGGCGACACGGCACCCCAGAGAGAACTGAGTCAGACAATGGGACTCATTTCTGGAACAACCTTATAGACACTTGGGCCAAAGAGCATGGTATTGAGTGGGTATATCACATCCCCTACCATGCACCAGCCTCTGGGAAAATTGAACAGTACAATGGGCTGTTAAAAACTACACTGAGAGCAATGGGTGGTGGGACTTTCAAACACTGGGATACACATTTACCAAAAGCCACCTGGTTGGTCAACAGTAGGGGATCTGCCAACAGGGCTGGCCCAGCCCAATCAGAAATTTTACGTACTGTAGAGGGGGATAAAGTTCCTGTGGTGCACATAAAGAATTTGTTGGGGAAGACAGTCTGGGTTATTCCTGCTTCAGATAAAGGCAAACCCACTCGTGGGGTTGCTTTTGCTCAGGGACCTGGATGTACTTGGTGGGTAATGCGGGAAGATGGGGAAGTCCGATGTATACTTCAAGGGGATTTGATTTTGGGGGAAAACAGCCAATTGAACCTTTATTTATAAAAGGGAAAGAATGGTGGAAATAAAGGTCATTCGGCTTCTCAACATAAAGCAAGACTTCTCTTTCACAGCACTTATACGTTCCTCTATGAGAATGAGTAGAAAATAAAGCAACCAATTCCAGATGCAGCTCTTGACTTATCATATGCAATCAATGTGACAGGCGGTTTATACAGTTGTAAGGATTGTTTCTTTCTGAAATTTAACAATTATTTCCATGACACTGATGCCTATTGAACTGTGTTTATATTTACTACATTGTGGAATGGTTAACCTGTTTAATACATTGGTAGCTTTTAGATGAATTGAAATTTCTATAAATTCTATTTTTTCACAAGATGGGGAGGAAGAGGAGAAGAAAGACAGAATAAGCAGTGTTATTGAGGTGTTTTATAACCTTCAGGGAAATGTGTAAAAAATTATTTACGCTCCAATATCAGTCACAAAATATATGTGCAGACTTTAAAATAAAAAACACAAATAAATAGAGATTCCAAAATAGAAATCATCAGTTCTTCTGCACTGGTCTTTCTTTTCAGTACATCCTTTGAAATAAATGATAACAGACATGCTCCTAAAACTGTGTGAAAACTATTCTCTTGGTTACTCAGGCTCAGCAGGGCTATGACATTACCCTTCAGCTGCGGCTCCTTGGAGAAGGAGGTGTTGGGGAAGTTGTGAGGTTAGGAGGACTTCAAAGCTGCAGAGAGAGGACTGCATCACACCATGCTTCACCAACTGTTCAGCCAGAGGGGTACAACAGTGGGATGTATCCAAGGAACAAGTCACCAGGAGAGATATTGCAATTACACCTCTCTGATGAGGGAATGGCTGGCCAGGACAAATGTTTCGTCCATCAAACCTGAAAAGATTCTACAGAAGAGTTTTTAAAGCTTAAATGACAGTCTGGTCATGACACCTACCTCTATGAACTTACCAGTGTTGACTGCAGTAAAAGATGTGTGGAATAGAAATGGTACTGAGACCTGAAAGGTCAGTCTTCAGCTGCTCAGCAGCCATGAAATACCTAAATGCAGACCAAGCATCCAAGCTTTTAAATAGGATGCTGATCCTTTATAAAGAATATCATCCTTGCATCTTATTACTAACCTAATACACCACATATTACGTTCATTCTTTATTTTCTTTGGATCTGAATTGAACCTTAGGGATGATGTTGGTCTTTATTGGCATCCAGAGGCAGAGCTGAATTGTCAAAACATTTGGAACACCTGACTCCCACAGCTAAAACACAGTTGGTTTAAAAATATGGCCCTCAGACTGTATAAGCTTACATCAAGTGTTTTTTTTCCCCCCTCTCCCTGTGAAGCATGGCTTAGAAGTCACAGCTGGCACATTAGAAAAAAGAAATACAGTAAAATGAATAAAATATACTCTCATTCACAATTTCCTAGAGGCTCCTTGGTTGTTAATTGAAACTTTTGTCTACTTTATTGAACAATAAAAGTGACAGAAACTACTCTCAGGTGTCCTTCAGTATTAAAAAGAGGATAAAGGGTTCCTAGCAAAGGTGACAGAAATTAATGTGGTGAGCCCAGCTATCAAACATTTTGATATGTGAATTGCCTGATATTTCTATAATGCCTTCTTATGATTGGAAATGTTATCGCTTCTATTGAATCAATAGAAAATGTTAAAGCTCCGTGGAACCCCTATTACAAAATAAAGCTAGAAGGTTAACATCTGGGACCAGCAGAGATAGAAACAATTTCTATTGTCATACCTTTCTGACAAGTAAATGTCAGAAACATAACACCTTCCACCAGGCTCAGTACAGAGCACATGTAAAAGAGTGATTGCAAGGCAGTCTCAAGTCAAATCACCTGTCATCTCAGCTTTGACATGGAATTACTTTTGTTTTATGCATCTATTAACCTTGAACTATCAGCATTTGTTTTAATGTTCTGGTCTGAAGTGACCTAAATGTACTTCTTTAATGCACTTAGTGCTGTAGCTAAAAGGCAGAAAGAAGAGGGGCAAAAAAATAGAATGCTAAGAGGTGGTGGGTGAAATTGGTGTCGTTTCTGTGAGATACCTGTGAGCGCCCCATTTCCCCACTCCCATCTGGGGGTAGAAATCTCAGGGATAAACCTTGCAGAAAAGGTAGGAAAACCAGGGGATGTCAGTTGCTTCTCGAACAACGCTTCTGGCCTACAGTGTGATGCTGTACATCCCACTTCTCACACTAGGGCTTGAGGGGGTGTAAAACTCCAGATATGTTGCAAGACAACAGGAGCAATCAGTGCTCCCAGGTGCAGCGATGGCTCCAACATCACATTTCTATGAAAAGTTTTATGTTTGATCTAAGTTCTAGAGTCAGATAAATTACAAAGATGGTGGTGGTGTTCTCCAAGCAGTACAGAACAGAGGAGTAAATTGCTAGATGGATGTTAGATTATGAGGCTTTTAAAGGTTACCCTAGCAGAGCTTTTCAGAGAGATTATCCCAGGTTTTCATCAGCATAAAGCTAACCAGAATACAAAATTAAAAGAATTGAAATTACCGATATCAATCATTCCTGAGCAAAGAGAAAAACTTTTAATTTGTAAGTTTTTCACTTTCTCCCATTTTAATTTCGCTGCAGTGCAGAGAAAGAATATGCTTTAACCTCCAACTGAATAAATTAGGGTATGCTTTAACCTCCAACTGAATAAATTACGATCAGGCTTGTCAGGTGATTGGAACCATTTATTTCTTTTCAAATTATCATTTTGAGTCAAGTTTTGGAAGCTGACTGCCTACAAAAATCCTTTCAATTGAAAGAGGCAGCCTTTTCATCCTAAACATTATCTGCACATAACCCACATTCTAGCCATCTTTACGTTATTCTTAATGCCCCTATTGCCACAGTGCTTGGGCACCCTATACTCTTTAACCTTCCAAACCTTTCTGAAGGACAATTATTCTTAGAGGAATCTAGAGGTCTGATTCTTCAATGGCATTAATAGCAGTAAGATGCTACTACTGGAGAGTGAGGTTTGAGTATCTAGATATAATTTGGAAATTTTAGCTAGAGAATATATGGAGAAGAGTGTAAGTGAGCTTTCTAAAGCATCGAAGAAGTGTTTAATGTTAATTTCAAACAGCCATCCTTCTGGTGTCAAATCAGAAAATTGGACATTAAAATATCTTGCTATTTTTATTTAAAATACCACTTTTAGCCCCATCTAGGAAGATTTTTATTAATATCTAAGACCACAGATTAAAACAATTTCCCTTGACAAATAATTACACTTCATTTTGGGGGACCTGCTGTGACTCTCACAAACGTGACTTTCTGGGGACAGGAATGAACACAAATGTGGTCCTGAGACCTAACTCAGATTCCTAATTACCTAATAACTTTAAGCAAAGAATATTGCTGGCTTATTTTCATTATTTCAAGGGTTATCTCAATGAATTCAATAAATTTGTGCAAACATCTAAGGATTCATTGGCAACATTTCGTCAACAAAAAGCACAGAAATCTGTAACTTTGTTACATCTCAACACGCTCATATATTTGTAATTAGTTCCTGCTAAGACTTCAGAACTCAGTTCTGCTCCAGTGGACTGAGTGTGTAGATTGATTTGTCTTCTGAAGAGATAATCAGGGAACACATACGTTGTATTTAAGGTACATGTCTTCTGGGGAACCCCATCACTGTAGCTTACATACATGGAATGAAAAAACTCACTTATTCTGTGATAATACATCCTCTAATATCCACAATACTTATAAATCCAGTATATGTATACACTGGTCTCTCTTCACTTCTATTAGCTATTCTGGCATATACACAGTGTAAAAGAATGAAGAACCAGGCCATTAATAGAGTCACAGTTGTAATTGCATTTTTTATTCATACAGTGCTCCAAAATGTGAAGTTAACAGCTTGTTATGTGGGCGTACATTAATAAGCACAATGGGGGTTCATAATAGAGCTTCGGGGTGTTAATGCAGTATGAATTAATGAATTAATAATTGCTATTAATTAAAAACACAGCAGAATACTACCCAACAATGACTGAAAAAGTCTCACAATTCGCCTGCTCCACCTCACTTATGGTCATTTCTAGGGCTTTTGTATAGTCTGAGAGAGTAAAGTTTGGTTTGGGGAGAAGGAAGAGGTGAGGTGTGCAAAAGCAGTCCCCTCAGAAGAGAATGGGTTATTGAAATCGGACAGAAGTAGAAGCAAATGTAGAAAGACAAAGTCACTGTGAAAACTCCAACAGGGAAAAAGCCCAGATGGCCTATGGAAATGATAAAATTAAGTCTTAAATTGATGGTGATACTAAACTTGGGACTTGATTATCCTGACAGATGTGCATGCGACTCCCATTGACTTCAATAGGAGGTGTGTGTGTGTAGCTGATAGGGAAACCAGACCCTAGAACTACTAAACTGTGTTCAGAGAAGGAGAGTGAACATGAGGAATGAAAATCCCTGAGTAAAAATGATGACTTTAACTCTATTCGACATCCCATGGCTGAAAAATGATGGTAAGATCTTTTCACTAAGAAAGAAAGATTTTTTTTTTTAAGTGAGAGCAAAGGAAGTCTGTTACCTGGTGAAAAGCCATGGTAATCTCACAGAGAATCAGTTCCCTCTTCACCTTCCCACTCTTCTCTTCCCACAAAGTGTTGCCAATCCCCAGGTAAGTTTGATTCAGTTATGCTGGTGCAAGTGGATATAAACAATAGTGGTTTCACACCAGCTTGCACCAGCTTTATTGAGATGCAGATCCAGCTTGAGGGGTGTAAAGAAATATGAGATAATAACCTAAAATGACTAAAAAGGGTCTTGTCTGAAAACATGAACAATAATTCTGTGATTGAAAGGATATGAACATTATAGCAACTTTAAGGGCTATTAAGCCAGTTCCTATGTGAATCCGTAGTGTGAATTGTATAAGCATTTGGAATGTGTTGATGATAAAGGGATTCATAAAAGTTGTTATGCTGATTTTATGTTGATGGATGTTAGAATATAAGGTGAATTATTAACCACAGGAAAGTGAGACTAATGTTTAAGTACTATGATATATGTGTAATTGAAAGCAATTTCTTCTATAGAACAAGGAGATTGTGGGCATAAGTGAAACAAACTTTGAATAATATACAGGTGAAGTGGAATCTGCTGGGTGTTCAGAGCCAGGAAACAAAGGGAAAATAAACTTGCCTGAAAAACAAATATTACTACTAGAAATAAATAATTTGCATTTATATGGAAACTTCTATCCAGAAAAAGCCCAAAGCAAGTTACCCACTTGCTAAAGCATTTATAAATAATGATGTATACGTAGAAATGCATATACAATACCTTTTTCTAGGGATCATATGCCTTTCTTGCAGAAATGGTTTTGATCACATAGCACTCCAATAAGATCAACAGGAAGATTATATAAATTTTATGAGGGGAAAACTGATGAAGTCAGAGATTAATCAACTTTGACTTGATTCTGCTGAAGTCAAGAGCACAATTTTGCTGAAAAGAGTCTGTTTAAGTAGTATGATATGGACTGTTTCTCTGAAACCAATGGGAATACTGGTATTCATGCCTGTGCCTAAAGGACTCAAGGTTTGGCATTAAACGACATGCCTGAGGTAAGACAGTGAGCCAACAGTAATCGCCAGAAGAAGGCACAAGATTTCTGTTTTTCAGTCTTCTGTGTGTCTGCAGAAGATCATGCACATAATTTTCTTTTTCCTTACGGTAGTGATCCTGAGTGGTAACATCGAGGACTTGCACCTTAAGGAAGCCAGATTATTGGCATACAGTCCTTTGAGGATATACTAATGGGAATGCCACAGATATTGGGGCTACATCCTCTATATGTTGTTGGTTGATTTACAACCAACTGAGGTTATTTTAGCTATGGAGAGAAGGGTATTTCAGTTAGCTGATGAACTGCCATAGATTTTTACTTCTGCTGAATAAATGAGGGTGTTGCAGCAATATTTTAATCAGTAAGAATTTGAAATGACTGGCATAATCATGCCTCATGAGCACTGTAACCATCATGAATTAATGTGGGTAAATACATTGCATAGCATCATGTCTTCTGTACCAAAATGCATAGGGCTAGTTTAAATTCCAAATCTCTGTGAAATCTAAACAGAGACTAAACAAGAAGTGAATGGAGTTACAGTGATTTAAATAGACTCTGACCTAAAACTTGCAGATGTAATGTAAATATTCATGTGTTTTTACTGGGGATGAAATATCCTTGAGTTATTACATACTCGTATACCACCATTTAGAGTGCGTGATTTTTCTAAAACTTAAGATCTTATCCTTAAGATATGCTTGTACTTGATCCTAGCACAGAAAACTGGTTTCTTATAGAACACATATCAAGAAAATGCGGGGGAAATATATAGCCCAAATAAACCATTAATTTGATGTAAAAGAGCAGAGGAAAAAACCTTGAAAGGTATGTCATTAAAAAAACCCCAACACAACCTTACTTAAATGATTCAGTAACAAAGTGAATGACCTTTTCACGCCACTTAGAAATTACTCTTATGCTTTTGTATGGGTTTAATAGTTACTTGAAATTATTAAGAAGCATGAAAACTTTTATAATAGGTTAAAGTGCTGGCCTACTGGAAGGACTAGTCAGATAGTAAGCATTTCAGCTCTGTTGTTCTAGGTCCCATTCACAATCAGTCAGTATATGCTCCAAATCTAGATATTGGAATTTTTCTAGAAGCTAAGCTTTCCTTTTTAATTTTTGTCCAAACCAAAGACTTGGTATTTTTTTCAACTGTTGTGAGTAAAAGGTTAACATTTTTTTCCCCTCTGTTTTCTTTCCCTGATTTCTTTCTCTTCTCCACATGAAATAAGGGGTGAAAAAAAAAAGAAAAAAAAAGTGCAAAAAGATGCCCAGAGCCATTGATGCTTGGATTAGAGTCTCTGTGATTTTTTGTACTTCACTGAGCTACGCTAACAGTTTCTGCCTTTTTTACATACACCTAACTTTTTCCGCATTAATTATTTTTACAATGAAGTAAGGGCTACTGCACTGTGCATTGCTGCGTACTGTTTAGACATTGGTGAGTAGGATATGCCTTTTATACAGTGACGCTAGTCAGAGTTCAAACTCCAGCCTCTCCCTTAGCATTCACTTATCATTAGAATATATGTCAGTTAAACTGCACAGGTTGATCCTCCTGTCAGAGCTATGTGTGTATTTGGAAAACATTGAGTGGGGTATGGAGACACCCCAGATCACACTGTTCACGGCTCCATAGAAAACTAAGATGCTGAGAGCGTAAGTCATTCCACGACCTGCAAAACTAATGAATCCTAGTTTCCCATAAATGTTCCTCTTATGGTCTGCTGAGTTTGGCATAAAGGAATATTTGGTCTCCAATGAAAACGTCTTTTCCTAATTCACACTTTCTTTGTGGATTCTCTGGTATTTAGTAAGGCTCACATACTACAGCTTTACCTCTGCTAAGGCACTTTTCACAGGTCTGTCATTTTATATGTCATGTCCTTTTTCATGAAACTTGTAGGGAATCAATTATTTTCCAAAAAGTCTTTCTTGCATTTGGCATAATTTTATTAAAAAGTCAACATGGAAGAGACATATCCCTATGTGGGTTTGTTTGGGTTTGGTCTGTTTTGGTTTTTTTTTTTTTTTTTTTTGGTGTGGTTTTTTTTTTTTTAAGAAAAATATTGAATAAAAAATATCAAATCAATGGAATTGTTGATTATCTGGATTTTCACTAATACTTGAAATAGTTCTACATTCTTTGAAGCTGTGCATTTTGTTTTGGCCAGCTCTGGATAATGGTTACACTTCAGAGATTAGGAACCAAAGCATAAAATGTTCAAAGTTTCCACAGGGTCACCAAGGAAGGACACACAGAGCAGCCCACTCCTGTGCCTTCAGCACAAGAATGCCATTGATTGAATACTAGAGAGAAAACTATCTTGAGAAATGGATGATCTCTGTTGCAACCCTGCCACATTTCATTCCTTTCAACAGACCACATCCTCTGCTTGTGCACTAGCACTGTTCAGTAGAGATTCCTAGTGTGGTGAGCTAATCTAATTTTCCAGCATAATTACTCCTGTTTATGGCAGTTGCATTTTGCCATCTAAAAGGAAATTAGTAATTCTGTGAAATTCTGCAAAAGCTAAGCATTGTGTTCCTGAAAGTTGAGTATTTTGCTGATGTTCAGTTATTCAGGCATTCTTTTAAACATTTCCTTTTGTATCCCACAGGACAAACATTAATAACCATTCTGGAAGTCTGGTTTTCACTCTTTCTCTCTCAATTAGAAATGGACTTTTTTGATTTCTCTCCTTCTTTGTATGATCACTTGTTGTGCTGGGCTGAAATGTCTGGAGCATTTGTGTCTGAAAGCTATTAAAAATACAGGAGGGAAACAGGGTCCCATACAGATTATAATGCTGATGATATGGGAGCCTGAGCTGGAATTTACCTGCACAAAAGCTACCATAAACCATAGATTAAAATCTGTGAAAAGTCAGCATAATAAGTTAATGAGTACAGAAAGAGATGCTTTAATTCCATTTGCCGTTCTACAAACAGCACCCCCCCCCAAAAAATAAAAAAACTCAAACATCAACTCACACGTCCAACAACAAAGGACAAAACCCTATTTGCAGGTTGTAGGTGAAAAGGGAGATGCCTCAAGAAATGGTGTGGGTAATAGAAATGTTCTCTATTTATAGTCAGCTCAAGGCAAGTTAGTTTTGGGAGACTTTGACATGAGTCTTTTTTCTTCTTTGATATATAAAATGACACAATGCAGATTTCTCTTTCTTCTTTCATGAATTTCATATATCCCACCCCCTATTTTTAATTTTTATAAGTTCTAATGAATGGTTCTTTATATACAGATAAATGCAGGATTTCGGTGCATATTTTCAAAACAGAATCAGCCCATTCAGGTCGAGTAAGTGTACACGGAACACAGGACCTTAAAGAAGGCTTGTGGCAATTAGGTACCCAATTCCTATTCTCCTATCTGGTACAAACATATGTCAGAGGAGTGGAGGCTGCAATGACACTTACAGAGTTCCTGGAACCTCTTTAAAAGAAACCTCAAACCTAATAACACTAGAAAGAAGTAGTTTGGTGTGCTGAAATATTCTGGGATTTGTTATATTTATTTCCTTACATGAAGATCATGTCAATTCAGGACACTATTGCACTTCCCTCTTCATTGCTTCTTTGGTATTCGATCTTACACTCACCTTTCTTCTCTACTGTGATTTTGATTGATATAATAAGAAAAGGGTTTTTTTCTTTTTTTTTTTTAGCTTAAAAATTAGTTACATTTTTAAACTAATTTTTCACTTTCTAAAGTGAAATTATTGTTTTTTAAAACACAGTCAGGTTTGATCTACCTGGAATCAAAGATGGTCTTTTCATCGGAGTATTTGTTTCATTCAGGACACTCACCTAAGCTATCTTGATTCTGCTAAATGGGTATTTTATTCTGCTTTATTTCATTTTCTAAGCAGTAATACTACTTGTTGCCACTCTTGCTATGCTATTAATTACAAGTACCAGCAGGAGGGTTTGAGATGAAAAATCCTTCTAGACACCAGTATTTTAAATGATGGATGGAGCTATCTGTACAACAAGGAGTTCAGCTGCCCCAAGAGTCACAGCCAGGAATGAGAAAGGTGGAGGTAAATGGTGGAGATGAGTCAAAGAGGGTTAAATCTCATTCCTTGTCTCTAAACCTGTGCCAACCACAGTTTCAACACTTGTCTTACAGGTGTGCTCTGAGAAAGACTCAGATACATTATTTTACAAATATAATTGACATTTGGCCTTGAACAATCCCTCTTAACTTCAAGGCACCTTAGTAATATGGAATCCCTTAAAATTAGTGGAGAACTGTGTGTTTCAAAGTGAAGCTAATAAATGTGGTCTTGAATTTTTGTTCATCTGCAATCAGCAGTAGTCAAAATCTCACTATAGAAACCATAATAACAACAATGGTAATTACACAAATTAAAACCTGGACAAAGAGCCAACCCTGAAGGCCAATCCTGATTAATTCAGCATTAAAGTTTTACTCTTCAATGTATTTAGATTGGTTAATGAAAAGTAGTTTTAACTAAAAAATAACACCCCCACTGTTGATATCAACGGTTTCTCACTGAAATTCATGAAACCTGGAAAATTCATTGAAGCTTTCACCTTCCAGTAAAGAGTATAAATGGATCCATATTTTCCATATTTTCAAAAAAAAAAAATACTTATCCGGAAATTCGCAACCTGCTTTCGGTCCTGCTTTTGGATACAGACTCCAGTAAGGAACTAACCTCTGGCAAGGTGGTCAGCTCCAATGTGTCCTCCCTGCTGTCTGGTTTCTGTGCTGTGAGCCAGGTGTTTCAGCAAAGAAAGGAGGTTCTCTAGGAGGCCTCAATGAATAGGAGTGCATCCAGTGAGCTCTGTAGCACTGCAAATACACTGACTGGTGGAAAATGAACAAGAATTTAAGAAAAAACCTGTTGTCTGTTAACACAGACTTGCATGACCCTATGTGACTAGAGATATGGAAATAGAGAGAATTTTTAATACAATTTCTTAGCAGGACCTCTAGCATCTAAACCAAACTTCTCAGGACCGGACTAGGCAGTTTATGATCTTTCCAGTTATTGAAAAGAAACCAACATAACCAGTAAATCATTACTCTGGTCAGTTTTGGGTTGAATAATCTACTTCTACAAAGGTGGAAGGGATGCACAACATTTTACTCAGACATATCCCAAACGGGATTAATTTCTGCATTTGACTAACTGCCGAGGTGAGTATCTCCAGAGAGGACGCCTTTAACACCGGAGCGGGGGGAAGCACAGCGCCCAGGACCCTCAGTTCGGAGCGGCAAGAGCGACCGAAGGAGCCTCAAGTCCTCGACAGGACTTGCCCAGGAGCCGGCAGCTCCGCTAACGCGAGCAGCTGACTCACAGGGGGCGGCGCCAGGAGTGACGGCACCAGCCCTCAGGGAGTAAAAACCCATCCCAGGGAGCGCGAGCGACCAAGAGCGCGGCGAACAGGGCGTGGCGCGGCAGTTCGCGCAGGCAGGGCGAGCAGGCAGAGGGCGGGATGGTGAGCACTCGCCTCAGGACCAGGGCCTGCTCTGGGAGCTCTGCCCCGGCGGTGGCCAGCGTAGGCACCCAGACAGAGCCGATGAGAGGGAACGCTGCGGCGCAGACCTCGGAGTGTAGAAAGTGCCTCGACTGGTCTCTTGAGGCGAGGGTGCACAATGGACAGGGCTGCACTCGGTGCGCCCTGGTGGAGGTCCTCCTGCAGCAGGTGGCTGAGCTGCAGTCAGCTGTTGGTGAGCTAAAAGATGCCAGGGAAGCTGAGAGGAAGCTGGGCTGCTTGCTCCAGGCCCAAACTGTACAGGGACCGCAAACGTCCAGCATTGCTCGTATAGGAAAGAAGGAGGGCAGCAACCCAGGAAGCTGGGAATTAGTTACGAGCAAAACTAACAAAAAAAGGCGGAAGAGGACAATTAACAGCAAGGGGCTTCCTCCTAAATCTGATGTCCCCACCCAGAACCGCTTTGCAGTTCTGCAGGGGGCTAATGAGAAAGCACCCACCACACCTAATGAGCATCCTGCTGATGCACCAGTAAAGAGGATCACTACTGGTGCCTCCGGGAAAAAGCGGAGGGTCATAGTAGTAGCGGACTCCACTTTGAAAGGCACAGAGGCACTCATGTGCCGGCCTGATCCAGTCTCGAGGGAGGTGTGTTGCCTGCCAGGGGCTCGGATCAGGGATGTTGCTGAGAGGCTGCCTGCTCTAGTAAGTCCTGCTGACTATTACCCCCTTCTAATGGTCCATGTGGGTGCTAGAGATATAGATAGCAGTAGCCTGGAGAACATTAAGAAGTACTACAGAGCCCTGGGAGAGGTGGTCAGGGGCTCTGGAGCTCAGATAGTTTTTTCATCGATTCTCCAGGACAAAGGGGAGAACCTTAAAAAAGCTAGGTGCGTTTGACAGGTTAAGAAATGGTTAGGACAGTGGTGCCATAGTCAGGGGTTTGGCTATTTAGAACATGGGGCTCCATTTGGGAGGCCAGATCTACTGGAGGCTGGTGGAGCTGGTCTGAAAAAGAAGGGGAAGAGCTGTTTTGGTAGGAGGCCTGCCAGGCTGGTCAAGAAAGCTTTAAACTAGATGTGTTGGGGGAGGGGAGCATTGATCCATCCCAACACTCCTGGTCACTTGCCAGCACCTGTAATAAGTGCTTGGAGCGATGTAGAGATGTTCCAGCTGCCCCAGCCATTGAGTCGGCTGCTTTTGGAGCTCGGCTTGTGTGCCTCTATACAAACGCCCGTAGTATGGGGAACAAGCAAGAGGAATTAGAGATGTGTGCAAGGCTACGGGAATATGATGTCACTGGTATCACAGAAACATGGTGGGATGGCTCCTATGACTGGAGTGTCGGAATGGAAGGTTACAGGCTGTTTAGAAAAGACAGGCCAGGCAGACGGGGAGGGGGCGTTGCTACCTATGTCAGTGATAGGCTAGAGAGTATGGAACTCTGTCTGGGGATGGGTGATGAGGTAACAGAGTGTTTGTGGGTCAGGATCAAGGGAAAACAGCAATGGGGGACATTATGGTGGGGATCTGTTACAGGCTGCCTGATCAAGAGGACTCTGTGGATGAAGCGCTCTACAGACAGATAGGAGCAGCCTCACGCTCACAGGCTCTTGTCCTCATGGGGGACCTCAACCATCCTGACATCTGTTGGAGGGACGGTACGGCCCGGCACAAGCAATCCGGGAGGTTCCTCGATTGTGTGGAAGACAACTTCCTCTTTCAAGCAATAGAGGAGCCGACAAGGAGAGGTGCCATGCTTGACCTCGTGCTCACCAAGAGGGAGGGACTGGTTGGAAATGTGATGCTTCAGGGCAGCCTTGGCTCTAGTGATCACGAGATAGTTGGGTTTGAGATCCTCAGGACAGTGAGAAGAGCATGCAGCAAGCTCACTGCCCTGGACTTCAAGAAAGCAGACTTTGGCCTCTTCAGGAACCTCCTTAGTAAGGTTTCGTGGGATACAGTCCTAGAGGGCAGGGGGGCCCAAGACTGCTGGTCGATATTCAAGGATCACCCGCTACATGCTCAAGAGTGTTGCATCCCGACTAGAAGAAAGTGCAGCAGGAGGGCCAGGAGACCTCCATGGATGGACAAGGAGCTGCTGAGGAAACTTAGAGGGAAAAAAGCAGCTTACAGAAGGTGGAAGCGAGGACAGGCAGCCTGGGAAGAGTATAGGAGCATTGCCTGGGAAGCTAGGGACCAGGTTAGGAAAGCTAAGGCCCAGCTAGAATTAAGTTTGCCAAGGGATGTAAAAGAGAACAGGAAAGGATTCTATAGATACGTAGCAAATAAAAGACAGACTAGGGACAATGTGGGCCCTCTCCGGAAGCTATCAGGAGAACTGGCTACCATGGATTTGGAGAAGGCTGAGGTTCTTAATGGCTTCTTTGCCTCCATCTTCACCAGCAAATGCTCTGACCACACCACGAAAGTCTTGGAAAGCAAATGCAGGGACTGTGAAAATGAAGACCTTAGGCCCACTGTAGGAGAGGATCAGGTTCGAGACCATCTTAAGAACCTGAACGTGCGCAAGTCCATGGGACCTGATGAAATCCATCCACGGGTCCTGAAGGAGCTGGTGAATGAAGTTGCTAAACCACTGTCCATCATATTTGAAAAATCCTGGCAGTCAGGTGAAGTTCCCGATGACTGGAAGAAAGGTAATATAACCCCGATTTTCAAGAAGGGGAAGGTGGAAGACCCAGGGAACTACAGACCAGTCAGTCTCACCTCTGTGCCTGGCAAAATCTTGGAACAGTTTCTCCTGGAAAACATGCTAAGGCACATGAAAAACAACGAGGTGGTTGGTGACAGCCAGCATGGCTTCACTAAGGGGAAATCCTGCCTGACCAATTTGGTGGCCTTCTATGATGGAGCCACGGAACTGATGGACAGGGGCAGAGCAGTTGATGTCATCTACCTGGACTTGTGCAAAGCGTTCGACACTGTCCCACATGACATCCTTGTCTCTAAATTGGAGAGACATCAATTTGATAGATGGACCACTCGGTGGATCAAAAACTGGCTCGATGGCCGCACGCAAAGAGTTGTGGTAAATGGCTCGATGTCCAGTTGGAAACCTGTAACAAGTGGTGTCCCTCAGGGATCGGTGTTGGGACCGGTCCTGTTCAACATCTTTGTTGGCGACATGGACAGTGGGATTGAGTGCGCCCTCAGCAAGTTTGCCAACGCACCAAACTGTGTGGTTCGGTTGATACGCTGGAGGGAAGGGATGCCATCCAGAGGGACCTTGACACACTTGTGAGGTGGGCTGATGCCAACCTCATGAAGTTTAACCAAGCCAAGTGTAAGGTCCCACACCTGGGTCGGAGCAATCCCAGGCACTGCTACAGGTTGGGCAGAGAAGAGATTCAGAGCAGCCCTGCAGAGAAGGACTTGGGGGTGTTGGTTGATGAGAAGCTTAACATGAGCCGGCAGTGTGCGCCTGCAGCCCAGAAAGCCAACCGTTTCCTGGGCTGCATCAAAAGAAGTGTGACCAGCAGGTCGAAGAAGGTGATCCTGCCCCTCTACTCTGCTCTCATGAGACCTCACTTGAGTATTGTGTACAGTTCTGGTGTCCTCAACATAAAAAGGACATGGAGCTCTTGGAGCAAGTCCAGAGGAGAGCCACAGGGATGATAAGAGGGCTGGAGCACCTCCCGTATGAAGGCAGGCTGAGAGAGTTGGGGCTGTTCAGCCTGGAGAAGAGAAGGCTGCGTGGAGACCTCATAGCAGCCTTCCGGTATCTGAAGGGGGTCTATAAGGATGCTGGGGAAGGACTCTTCCTTAGGGACTGTAGTGGTAGGACAAGGGGTAATGGCTTCAAACTTAAACAGGGGAAGTTTAGATTAGATATAAGGAAGAAGTTCTTTACAGTGAGGGTGGTGAAGCACTGGAATGGGTTGCCCAGGGAGGTTGTGGATGCTCCATCCCTGGCGGTGTTCAAGGCCAGGTTGGACAGAGCCTTAGACCACGTGGTTTAATGCGAGGTGTCCCTGCCCATGGCAGGGGGGTTGGAACTAGATGATCTTAAGGTCCTTTCCAACCCTTACTATTCTGTGATTCTATGATTCTATAACTGAATAAATCTTTAGATTTCATGAACTATATTGACTTCATGTTCATTGACTTACAGTGGGAGCTGAAAATTCCTTCACTTCAGCTGTAGCTACCTCCTTATGAAGATCTACATTTAAGTTTCTTAATCTGAATGCTGGAAACATTTCTAGATGCTGAAATTCAGGTAGGTAGATGTCTCCACTCCTCGCAAAGTCTTTAAACAGCGCACTAAGTAAAGCTTTTTCTATCATGTTGCTATTCTGCTTCTTCAAATGAAAAACAAACCCCCAAAAGTTGTTTATTTCAATGTAGTTTTCATCAGACAAGGCTTCCCAAAGCTTGCTTTGAACTGATACTCAGTGGCAATTTAGTCTCAGGAGAAAACCTGTCAGGAGAAAAGCCAAGAACTGAATAGGCCATGGCTATGACTTAAGGGCTGACTTGGAGGCCATGGTTGTGGCACTCCGGGAGACAAGACTTTGCCATTAATCTGCTCTGTTCTCTCATAGAGTAACACACAATTGTTTGTGCGTACTCCGACTGACAAGACTGTGGCTTTCATAAGCACTAAACTTACGCAGAAACATACAGAAGGAACCTAAGAAAGCATTAACAGTCACCAGGCACATTACCATAAGAGATTAAAGCTGATCTTCTGTGGCCTCCAGATGTACATTTGCTTACATTCAGTATAATCAGGTTTCATCTTGAATTACAGCACCACAACTGAAGTTGCATTTAAAGTTTACTTTGTCCTATACAACAACTTCAGTGCATTTTGCAGGGTCTTGTACACTGTATGTCTATGTTTTGCTTTTGGGGTGGTAAGCACAGTCCATCATATCTCACAAAAATCATGTTTCTTTATATTAGTATTTTCATCACTGAAATGCCATGCAGACAGCACACTCACCTGGCCTCATGAGGAAACTGCAAGAAATTGAATGCGTGTGTGTGGAGATGAAACTCTGAACCCTACTTTTTTTTGTGACTATGTGTAGAGGAAGCTTTACACAAGATATGTACAATATGTATAGTAAGATACATATAATACTCCTACTGAACCTAAAATGGAAAAAGTCCTGGTTGAATTATTAAAGATATGCTGTGGTTTGTGCTGTGGCTGGTCCTGTATGAGTGTTTAAGGAAGACAAAGAAACTGAGTTGTTCAATGACCAGTCAAAGCCAAGGAGTCTGTTTCAGATCTCACTAACCAGTATAGCATATCACGGGCTTCTTCATAGCCCGTTACCCTCTGTTCTTGCAAAGCCTTTCAAGAGACCTGTTCACCACCTTTGGGCCTTGTGTGGAAGCCAAGAATGGGTCTGAAGAAAGCTAAAACTAGAGTTCTGGTCTCATTTCTTCAGTGGTGGAGCAGAACCACAATATCTGTCTCATATGGAAAAGAATACAAGCGGTAGACATTACTTCCCATGCTCCCAGCAGCCTCAGCCATGCAGCCCTGCTTTGGACTGCACAGAGGAGCTATGGGTGAAAGCAAAACCTAGAGTTTTTTCTGATAATGGAAAAAACTTTTAGAGAAATTATCACTATCTTCCAAAGCTTATTTTTTTCTTTTTGTTAATGAATGTGTTCTTTAGTTGTACAGCTGATCAGTGAGTAAATAAGATCCAATAAGAAGGAGTGACCAGGATGGCAATGACAGTTTAAGACATGATCTATGAAAAGAAAACCCTTCTAAAGAATGTAAATTTCCAACAGTGTCTGCTTAGATCTAAAAAGAGCTTCACCCTGTTTATTTGAGAAAATTATTTTCTCCATAGTGTCTCTTGGAAACGTGATGTGTTTAGGCAGTGATTTCTCTGACCTTAAAACAGCCTTTACTGTTTTGGAACTGCAGGCTACTCAGCACATCTTGACTACTGGTTTGCTCTTTAGACGCTCCAATGATACCACATATGCCCCTTCAGCTACTTCTTGCTGAGTTTCTCTTCTTTCCCTTCTTCTCAGTCTTTTTTTTCCTTCTTTTTTCTTTTTTTTTTTTTTTTTTTGGCTGACTGCAAACACTATATAGTTTAGCTTCCCTACCAAGACTTTGAAATGACTAATTCCTGCAACATATTTCAACACATCCTTAACTGCTAATTGAAGTCTGTGCACAAGGCGGTGAATGGTACGCACCGATGGGAACCTCTCTTGCAATAATGTGCCGAATCTGCTCTTTACCTCATTCATTGCCGACGTCTCGTCTGTTGCAAGTCCAATCAATTTTTGTAGCTTTAAAAGATATGTCCTCTGTTAACTTTCTATATGTCAAAAAAACGACGATGGAAAATTAAGCATTACCTTTGCAGCAGTGAAACTTGATTGCTTCCAGAATACTCAGGGAAAAAATGTTGTTGACATTTTTTTACTTCCAGTCTCTGCATGGCAATAAGGTATGATGGCTGATTTATCAAAGAGAGTGTTCTCATCAAGCAGGAGAGCGAGAGAGAAAGTTCACGTCGCACAAAATGAGCTGCTAATTTCTTTTCCATTTCACTGACAATATGGTATTGGAGCAGCTGTGATTAGAACAATGGATGTTCCCAAACTGTGCTCCATTTAACTCCTGCAACTCTGCAAGGTCACACAGTGGGAGAAGGAATTAAAGACCTTTTTTTGTCTATTCCCTTTTACTTTCTTTTTTTTTTTTCTTTTCCCCCTTGAAGAGAAAGAAGGGGAGGGCAGGATTAATGGAGATTGGGAACTGGTGGAGTTGTCTCCAAGTAGCTTTTGGATATCTGTGTTCAAATCAGTGAGGAAAACTTGAAGCTGCCCATGAACAAACTTTATTAACTGAAGAATTTGGAAACCACACCAAAGCCTGCTGAAGGCAGTGAATGTGGTGTCCGGATGTGTGCTTATCTACTGATTTGGTCCTGCACTTGGGTCACAACGACCCCATGCAATGCTACATGCTTGCGGAAAAGTGGCTGGAAAGCTGCTCAGCAGAAAAGCCCATAGGGGTGCTGATTGACGGAGCTGAACATGAGCATCTTGTGCCCAGGCAGCCAAGAAGGCCAGCAGCATCCTGGCCTGCATCAGCAATAGTGTGTCAGCAGGGACAGGGCCATGATCATCCCCCAGTACTGGGCACTGGTGTGGCCACACCTCAAATCCTGTGTTCAGTTCTGGGCCCCTCACTGCAAGAGAGACATTGAGGTGCTGGAGTGGGTCCAGAGAAGTGCAACGGAGCTGGTGAAGGGTCTGGAGCAGAAACGTGATGAGGAGTGACTGAGGTTTTTTATCCTGGAGCAAAGAAGTTTGAGGGGAGACCGTATCACTCTCTACAGCTCCCCTGAAAGGAGCTTATAGTAAGGTAGGGGTTGGTCTTTTTTACCAAGTAAGAAGTGACAGAACAAGAGGAAATGGACTCAGATTTTGCCAGGGGAAGTTTAGACTGGATATTAGGAAAACTTTCTTCACTGAGAGGGATGTCAAGCATTGGAACAAGCTCCCCAGGGAAGTAGTTGTATTATCATATCTGAAGGTATTTAAAACACATGTAAATGTGACAGTTGTTAGGGACATGGTTTATTGGTGAACTTGACAGTGCTAGATTAATGGTTGGACTTGATGATCTATGATCATTTTCCAACCTAAATAATTCTATGATTCTATGGTTCTATGATTTTTCCAAAATTTGCATTAGCACCCAGTCTAACAGTTGGCAATTAAAGAAGAACGACTTAGTTCTATGGATATATTTCCAGGATTTGAGAGACTTCAGTTTACTTTCTTCTTTTTCAACATATTCTGAAATTTATTTGCCTTTGCCTCAATTTCTCAATTGTCAATGCTCCAGATTTTGTGGGATTTAAAATTTTGAAGATCCTGTGGTATTTAGAAAATTAATAGGGTTACCGAAGTATTTGTGATAAAGCCCTTTATAGAGCTATTCTTTTGCTACAGATAACCCAACAGACTGGTGATAAATATTCTGCCACCTGGATTTTGCTCCATTCACTGCAGTGTGCGATCATTTTACTTTCAGGACTTTATTCTTCCCTTTGTCTTGGGTGGAAATACACCTTTTAAACTCTGTTGGAGTAAAAGAAGGAATGATTTTCCTATTCTCTCTGTGTTTACTACTTTGGAGTTTGTTTTGCTCTTACAGTTGCATTAATCCATGCAAAATGAAAAATGTATTCCAAATGATTTATCAGGCACTATCTATATCAGTACTTCAGCTGCATTCTGAAAAAACCCTTTTTAGCAATTAACAACGGACAGTGGAGCTTCTACAGTCATTATGCTGTACTACAATCTGGACAGCAGGAATGTCAGACTCCTTTGGGATATGTATTTCATTTTCATCAGTTTTGATGGATCCTCAACAACTTTCTGATCTGCATCATGTAAGCTTGGATCTCAATTAGCATTGGCTTTGGGCAGTTTGGTTCTAGGGCTGCAAAGATATTCATCTATCAGTCTCCAGGACCCTTGGTATATGAGCAGTGTTTACATTTCTGGAAAGAAGCTGACGAGACAACATCATCATACTTTTTAAAGTCAGGCATGAGCCTTAGTGCCATTTAATTGTAAGCAGAGAAAGGATTGTTTCATCAAAAGTGATTAAAAAGCACTTCTGGTGTCTTTGTCTGTATATCAGCCCCTAAAATGATTGTCAGTTTGTGCAGATATGCAAACAAAAGTTATTAATGAACAGGTAAGTTTTGTTTATGCTGAGGGATATTTCATCAATAGGTCCTTTTTTTTTGTTTGTTTGGTTTGTTGTTTTTTTTTCCCCTAGTACTGGGAAACACTACCCTATTTTCTGAACTGTATAGGACTCTTCAGCTGACACAGAGTTCTTTTGTACTGTTCTCTAAACAGCCCATAGGCTTCTAGCAAAGCAGGAAAGATTATACCTTTAGAAAAGCAGGAGTTAAGCCTGTTCTGGTTGTTCATATTGGTCTGTTAAATAAATCCTTTGGGTCTGTTAGTTAAGTTCCTAAACTGGGACTAGACAAACATATCATTTTTCTGGAGCCACTATAAATGCACAAGTGATGTCCTTTTTCTTATACGATATTTTTTCCTTTACTAATTTTTACTATAACTTTAATTCTTAGTCATCTCTAGTTGCAAAGATTTGGCAGTTAGAGACTCAGGAGCATAGGTTCTCCTAAAGAGAGAGTCACTGCAGGGGAAAACAACGCTGTCCATAGAATATGACGACGTTGATGTCATATGCTCCTGATATGGAAGGAAAAGAAATTCCTTCCCATTTTCACTCTTCTACATATTTGCCTAAAGGCAGACCCAATTTACTTCCTCACAATCACAATACATACCAAACCACGCAAGTTCTATAACCTTCTGGCTTTATATGTGTACCTTATTCAGTATATATCCATGGTACAGCAGAATTATTCTTTATTGCCTTTGTGCAGAAATTCATATTTTCCTCAAAGACTAATGAAAGTTGCTGCATACCATTTATGTGTGAAATTATTAAGAACAGCAAAACCTGAAAAAGTAGTTTTCCTAGTTCTGTACTTGGTTTTCTTTCAGATTTCCCTGCATCTCTTTTAGCGAAAAAATAGCACAAGTGAATGGGCAGTATTGACACTAGAGTGTGACTCTTTTCTTGCCATCCCCTGGGCTTTGGCATGTGTTGAGATGCCCTTTGAATTTTGCACAGGATATTCTTCTGTTACCTGTTCAGTATCATAACATCACTCTTCAGCTTAAGCAATGAGAGGCCCTTGTGGATTTATCTAAATTTGTAGGGTTAGCCAGTATAGCACAGTTTCCTACATAGATTAGAACCCATGAGTTCTGCACTGACTTTTAGAATTCGTAAGTTGAAGTAAATCCTAAAGTTTCCAGTGTTAAAGACTTCCATGTTTAAAACAAAACAAAGAGCTGTGTAAAGTTAAAAGTTGTCAATAGTCTCACACTCTTGTAGGATCATCTTGTCCCAGCACACCCAGCTTGAGCTTCTAAGTCACTTGTTGAGGTGTTGGGTTTTTTTTTTCAAACTTTTCTGTAGTCTGGTTTTGTTGTTAACATTTACAATGGCCCTGAGTAGACTATGTCATTCAAATGGGGAAAAAAAAAAAAAAAAGATGAAAGACTAAAATTGTAAAAGGAACAAATCAAGGGCAAAGCCAGAATTCTGATTTTAATGAAGCAAGCAACCTTTTACAAAGGCAAACTTACCCCGAGTCTTTCACAATCGTGGTTCAAACATGCATTTAATGCCTTCTTTAATGTAATTACTTTTATATTGAAGTTAAACACTCATGGCTGTATTCTGCTGTCACACAGTATGCTACTCAGTTTTCATACTCTTTACAGGCCCTGGGTAAGCTATATGGCTCTGCCATGCATGTCCTTAAGCAAACATGTAATTTAGAAGCTGTCTGGTTTTGTGAGTGTTTCTTGGTTGTTTATGTTCCCATATGCACATACTCTGTATTTATGCTTTTCTGAGCCTACAAAATCAAGCGGTTTTGAAAAAGAGCCCTTCTTCATAAACACTATTTAATAACAAATGCTTTAATGTAGAAGAAATTGTTTGTGCTGTACTTTTAAACTTTCATTATGTCAAGAGGATTTCAAGGTACTTTGGCAACACAGACGCTCTGGAGTTCCCCTCCTACAGATAAGTGGTTCTTTTGGTGTTAAGTATCCCAGCATAGACTCATGGTTGAGTCAAAGACAATTGTTCAACACCCATAAAAAATGTGTTTAAGACATTCTAGCATACAAATGTCCATCTCTCTCTCTCTCCACACACTTTCTATTTTGCTAGAGGTATTTATATCAGGGTGTACAAAAAGTGAGAGAAAGAAAGAGAGTGAGAAAGACTATGCACAGGAGAATTTAGAAAGAAATAATTTATCAGATGTCAAAGACTTCCTGAAAGAAATCTGCTTCCAAAGTTTGCAGCATCTATGGCTTGAGTAAGATGTAGGAAGAAAGGGGAAGACTTTTCCCATAATCTTGTGTCTGTAGAACTGAGTGTACATACAGTGTATATTTTACAATAAGGAATACTGAGCAGTAGTTAAGTGAGTGGTGGAGATTTTTATCAAATACCCTTATCCACAGAGATGAAGAAGAAAATAACCCCTCAGACACAGAAGTTCAGTAAGACCAGGAAAATTCTGAATCATTGGATTTGTCTTTCCCTTTGGAGCAGAAATTATTCCCTTCCAGTCATGAAAGAGACCAATTTAGTATTATATAGGAGCCACAAGCTATGTCACAGAGAAGTCAAAAAATTTGACAAAGGAGCAAAACAAGTTGGTAGACCAGACTACCAGAATTGTGATTCATAGCCCCCTTACCCATGTCATCTCAATTTTGGTTTATAACTAGTGCTTTAAGCCATATAGGACTCTCAGCTCTCTTACATATCAATTCATTTCTGTTGACTTCACCAGTTCCACGTCTAAGGAAATCTACAGTCCAGATAGAAAGTGCTTCTTCCAAACTGCTCCCATCAAGCATATCCCTCAGAAAAACCTATCAGCCAAGTTAGTGCTGAGTCTTAAGGTTGCTGAAGATGCTGATCATCTAAATTTAAGATCTTCAGTCTGAACAGGATATTCAAGGTTATGAAACTTCATTGCATAAGCAAAACTCAAAAATTAAAGTGTTGTTCCTTTATGACATTTATTTAGAGATTCTCAAGAATATTACACTTTTCTATATGAGTTCACAGATAAAAAGTGCCTTTCATAGGCCTGCTGGGGAACTAAGTCTGTATACCTCAGTTTTACTGGAAAATGTTAAATATTTTACAGGACTTCCCATTGCCTCATTAATATGTTTTAGGATACCTGGAATGCTTCATTTTGTCACCCAATCCATGTATATTTCTTAGTTATTACAGAAAGGGGTCTGTCTAGTTGAGGTAGTTGAGAGATTTATGAATAAAAATGACATTTGCAGTGGATAATGTAATTTCTACCAAACTGAAATCAACCTGAAATCAACTTAAGTGAGACAAGAACGGTCCTAGTAGCAGTCCACATGGCAATATGAAGACATCAGTCTTCCGTTGTTCAAGTTCCTCCAAAACCCTAAATAGGAAAGAAAATTCAAGAACTTATGGGGATGGGGAACCTTGATTTCTGTTTCTTAACACCAGCATCGGAAAACCTAAGCTCCCTTCCTCCCAATAGCAGTGGTCCAGATTGCAGGAATCACAGCTAACAATATCGTAAGGGTAGGTGAAGCAGGGGAGAGCAACCCAGAACAACACTGCTAGTTAACAAAGCAAATTAACTGGTACACCACAGTATAAAAATGAGCAGGTTGGGGCATCTGAGGAGATCACAGAACTCAGAAGACAGTGTTTCTGCAATAAAATATTTTCAGTGCCTTGCTAACTGGTCTCATCGGGGCTAGATCTGTATAATCCCAGCTCAAAAGTATTCTCTTCCCCATGAAGCCTTACACATTATATTAGCTGCATTATTATATTTTTTGCTATCCTATGGTATTTGTGGTATGCATCACAGTTGGAGGCAGAATAGGAGTTTGAATGGACAATTGGCTTCCTCTGCTATATAAAAATAATAATAAAAAAACCAACTAACCAAACAAAAAGAACACACGTGTACGGATCACTTCTCTAACATGTCTATGGCAACCTGCATAGACATTAAAATACCTTGTATATAAATTTTTATATATATATATGTATACATCTTTGTATATATACAGGTATACACTCACATGCTTTTCTTTTTTTGATAACTTTTTCATTCTGTATGAAACTTGGCAGCCTGTGACTGAAAAAATAGTTTTGTGTTTAAAAGCCAAAGAAAAGTTTAAATGACCTTAGAGGACTAAGTTGTGTACTTGTAAGACCTCTCGTATGATCTCTAGAATTGCTGTTGACAGATAGAGCCTGATTGACTGAAAATCGATGTGATCAGATGTTTTTATGGATTATAGTGCCCTCAGATAATTACACAAGATTGTCTTTCTAGATCCAAGAGGTTTCAAAGCAAACTCCAGGCAGATGTATGCAGGATTAATCTGCAGACTTGACAGTTTTTCCTAATTATCTTTTATAATAGCAGAAACTGGATAATCTCTGAACTACTAGAACAAATAAGTTCTGTGTTACTATCCCATACACACAGCCTTTAGTTTCTATATGTTTGCCTTCATGCATTTTTTTGAGTGGTTATAAACATATCTTTGCATTTTACTTGGACTTTCTAGTTTTCTTCATGTCAGAATCTGCCTCCCTTAGTCTTTTTTCACTGTGGGAATTAATGCCTGATCAAACTGGGGGATTTGTTCTTATTTGCTTTTGTATCTCTCTCAGACACAAGAAAGCAAAAAAAAAAAAAAAAAAAAAAACACCACCAAAAAGGAGGGACTTGAAAACACATTTCTGTGGACTCTGTAAAAAACAGGGGGACAAGGTGCTTTGTTTCATTTATATCATAACATCATCCATATAAAACATCTTTTCACTTCAATAAATAAGAAAGATATGTAAAATATGGGGTGGTTTTGATTGATTGAATGAAGTTCCCTGTACCACCTCTGGGTTTGTTTTTTAATATTATTATTTCTGGTTTTTTTCTGACTGCAACAAACTCTGCCTATGGTTTGCACAGAAGCTCTGGTTATGATTATATCCAGGTCTACAAGAGGTATATTATATTAACACTAACATTTTACCATGGTCCTATTTTGGACAAAGAAGGATCCATTCTTCCCAAGTTATTCATGACAATTCAGAAAAATATTTTGCCTGCATTATCAGTACTTACATGTTTAGGACATTGTCCTAGTTTTTTATTGACTGGGCACTTACCAACTATAAACAGCTTTCGTGTTACCTTTAGAGAGGAGATAAAGTAATGAATTCCCATTCCTTCCTTTCACAGATCCAAAAATAGCATATTTTGTGCTATGAATATTGTGAGAACGACTGTGTGCACATTGCCTGTCACTTCTTGTGACAATATGTTTCAGTGTTGATGTCATGTGGTGTGGTGCATTTAGCATCAGGCACCGCAACAGGCTGTGGTATGACCAGGATGCCCAAATTCACCTTAGGCACAGCGCGTCTCACCAGGTTTGGGTATATATTATGAGTGGGCTTTGAGGTTGGCTGTAAATCAGTCCTCAGCTCTTGTCTTATCTAACAGTGGAAACACAGCTTTTGAAGGTGCAGCAGATTCAGCCTTTATGGATGTCATGGCAGGTTGGGATACAATGCCGTTTTGAAAGAATGATGCAGAAGGACACCAGGAAAAGAGGTGATTTGGTGTCATGTTTTCTTCTGATCAGTAACATGCTTGACATGCACAGTGTGGTCACCGAAATGAAACAAAACCAGGTCCCTGCTGGAAGAAAAACTGGCTCTGCCAGAGAAGACCAGGGTCACACCAGCAACTCTTGTGTGTCAGACATGGCAAAGGAGGGACCCAGTCCTGGTGCAAGTTGCACTATCACTAGATCACACTTTCATTGTCATGTCTGTCTTCCATCTTGGATCTTCAGTGACTTACTCACATTCATCTTTGTCTCCATATCACACTACTTACAATTCGCATCTTCTCCCTTTGCTCCCTGCCTGCCCACATATGGGAGTGGAGGAGGAGTGGGGTGTGAGCAGGTATAAACTGGAGTACCTGTAATAACTTTAATGGAATGTACAGCAGCTGTGAATCTGGTCCTCCATACTTTATCCCTGATTTATCATTTTTACAACATTTCACTGTGAGAGTTTATAGCAATTTATGTCATTACACAAATTATACAAATTGCCATTAACTGATGTAATGTACTATAAAGAATTGGAAGCATGAAGAAAAAAATTATTTGAATTTTTCTTCTGCATGTTTGCATTGCTTTATAGCTTAATTTATCAATTCAGTTAATTGAAATTTATATCATTAGAAGAAAATGCACTGAGGCGCTTTCTTTCCTCTTCTTTTTGTCTGGTTTTTAAATTATCATTTCTTCTTTATTTTTTTTTTTCTTTCCATCGGGCCATAATTGCTGAACCTTTTCTCTGTCAAAGGAGATAAGGTGAAAATGACAACCATCATTTCTATCTCTTTCCCCAGAGACGGAACATATCACCTCTGTGTTAAATTTACCTCCACACATCTTTGCTTTAGGCTTGTGAGTTAATCCCAAAGAGTCCTTTTAATTTTGAAAACATAACATATTTTTTGGAAGAGGAATAGAAGCCTATTTTAGTTGCTTAATCTTCCTCTATTTTTTTTGAGATCTTTCATTCTCCAAACACAAATTATGGTCTGTCACTGAATGGTTCATCCCAAAGCTACACCTCTAGTTATTAATAGTGAAATTACAGGGCTATATTAATTCTTCACCACAGAGGAACCCTGATCATTACCCAGGTTCTTTTTCTGATATATGCTACAAAAACACAAACTAAAAGGCTGTCCTTCCCACCAGAGTTGCAAAATTGTATGAGAGAAGAGGAAGTTCACATCTACTTACAGACAATGGCTGAACAAAGAAAGACAACAATGTCAATGCAGAAGACAGGCTTCCAGCATATTCCCTGCTGCTTTCCCAGAACACAGGTTTTCATTTGGAGGTTTGCAGGAAAGGTAAATTGCAAACATGTTAAAGTAATTTGGTTTTCCTCTTTCAGATGTGACCTGATCTCATACTGAATGAGTCAGTGAGCTTGACAGTGAAAAAGAGGAAGAAATAAAAATACCAGCTTCATAGTTGAATTTAGGACGTTCTACATGGCCTCAAGACTAGTCTGAAACTAGCCCAGTGCTAACAGACTTATTTGCTTTTTTTATTTAAAAAGAAGCTTGGACTGGCACACATAGCTTGAGATCCAGAAGGTTACTAGGATTATTAAATTTTTGTGAAGTCTTCTTATACTCTGAGTTGTGCAGTGTGTAGAAGTGACAGCCTGATTCACAGACAGGGCAGGAACATTTTCCCAATGCCTGATTGCAATGGATTTAGCCATATGGAGCTCTCATGCATTTGTTCTAGGTGTATTGCCTCTTTAAATCACTTTGGAATGTTTGCAGCAAAGACTGCCTTTCATGCCTGTTAAGTACAGACTATCAATGTACAAAGGCCAAAAGGTCATTTCCACCTTTGCACGAGCAAAAATATCTCAACATTAGCTGTATAAGCTTGTCCTCTCATGATGAGACTGACCAAGGCTGTTTCTTAGTGCAATGCTGTTTTCTCTCCTTTCACCCAGCAGTTGCATGATGTTATGTTTATACTACAACTTGCCTGTGGCAGATATATTCCCTACTTGAGAATCACCCACATCACTGGGCTACTGAATAGGATTCATTCTTAGTTACCTTTCCATGGACCTTAGCAGAAGGAAGATAACTGAACACCAATCTCCCTGATTTGAATAAATACAGTATAATGCAAGAAAGAACCACCTCTCCCTATTTCTAGATAAAAATAAATGTGGTTGCAGTACTTCATGGGTGAACTCAGTTTTGTCAATAATTGTTAGAGTTATTGAATCATCATCCTCAAGGACTGAAAAACTTTTATGTGAAGAAGCAACTAGTTGTTGAATGCCAAACACCTAGAGGCAGAGAAAGGCTCCAGGGTATTCAGTTCAGCCATGGCATGATTGATGAGAAGCTCAACATGACCAGGCAGCGTGCACTTGCAACCCATAAAGCCAGCCATATTCTGAGCAACATCAAAAGACACATGGCCAGCAGATCCAGGGAAGTGACTATTTCCCTCTACCCTGATTTCATGAGAACCCACCTGCAGTCCTGCATCCAGGTCTGAGGCCCCAGCACAAGAGGGATATGGAGCTGTTGGTCAAGACGAGGACCACAAAGATGACCAGGTTGCTGGAGCAGTTCTGCTCTGGAGACAAGCCGAGAGAGCTGGCCTTGTTCAGCCTGGAGAAGAGAAGGCTCCAGGGAGAATATATAGCAGCTTTCAGTACCTAAAGGGGCTTACAAGACATGTGGGAGGGGCCTTTTTACAAGGGCAAGTAGTGATAGGACATGGAAGGATGGCTTTAAACTGATGGAGGGTAGATTTAGATTAGACCTTAGGCAGAAGTTCTTTCCTGTGAGGGTGGTGAGGCACTGGCACAAGTGCCCAGAGAAGCTGTGGCTGCCCCATCCCTGGCAGTGTTCAAGGTCAGGCTGGACAAGGCTTGGAGCAACCTGCTCTAGTGGAAGGTGTCCCTGCCCATGGCAGGGGGTTGGAACTGGATGAGCTTTAGGGTTCCTTCCAACCCAAACCATACTGTGATTCAATGACTATGGTGCATCTGCAGAGTAAATGCAAAATAAACACTTAAGCATCCAAAGATATTTTTTTGGAGAAAAGTTATGAACTTGGAAATACCTACACTGCGATTTGCTTCAAATAATTTTAGCTGCTTAGAAATTGCTATCTGCTTTACAAATTTTTTTGTATAAACTCTAAATTCAGTGGGAAGTTATAGAAAACAATCTATATATTTTAAATTATTAACTATTTCTGGATTAGTTTCTTCATTTTGATATATATAATCTTACAGGAAATGTATTGCAATCTAAATGCTGATAGGCTAGAGCAAGGGTTAAGTATTACCTAGGAAAATTATGTTCTAAAACTTTGCCTACAATGAAGTTGAAGGGTTGATTTGGTTTAGAAATCTGCTGCTTATCCTCTAATCTGTCATGTCCAAATCTTAATAAAATCACTGGGAGACAGGTATCAAATACAATTTCCTATGTTTTTAGGACTTTTAATTATGCACTCCCCAAAAAACTCGAATAATGTAATCATTATTATTCTAGAGTTCATACAAACCAATAAGCTGCTATAGCTGTACGGAATGAGTGAATTAGCAGCAAAGCAGTTGTGCCCAAACACCTGAGGAACCAAAAAATATTTATGGAGAAAAATGGAAAGAAGAATAAAGTATTAATTGACTTTGACATTTAGAATCAGTAAAGCATAAATATAATATTTCTTCTACTCTGCTTGGTTGATTTTGACTTCTGCTCAGCTGACTACAAAGATCACTCTAAGCACAGTGTAAACTTTATCAAAATAGTAAAAGTTATGGAGCTATGAGCAAAAAGGAAAAAGTTAGGGCAAATGTTTAACTGCAAATGCAAAATCTTTTTCTCAAAGGACAGGTAAATTTGATGCAGTTGCTTTTATTACTAATTTTATTTCACTGCACTTCAATGTGCACCTAAAATTCATCCATCGAAAATTTAGCCCATATGTACCACAATAAAAAAAATCTCTAGGGAAATGTGATCATACACTGTGATGACTTTCTAGGGAGCAGCGAAAACTAAGGCAAAATAGCTACTCCTATTTCCAGATAGAAAGGACTAATTTAACATTAAAAAAAAGGAGGAAAAATAACCTTTAAAAAATGTCTGTTATGTCATTAGAGTAGACATAAGTGAAATATTTTGAATAAACTGTACACTTTTAAAGATAATTTTCCATTAAAACTTTTTATTTCCCCGTTGTTTTTCAACAAGCTTACTTGCTAGATTTTCAATTTCTGCAGAGTTAACTTTCATAGGCAATGATGTCCTCCACGCAGCCGGTCACTGTGGCAAGTTTTCATGAACTCAGATTTGAAAGTGGGCAAGTAGTCATTTATCCTGAGTAAGGATGGAGGCTAAGGAATTTGGGAATAATTAAATGAAAATTGGGATTTCTCAGTAGCAAATATTTTTCCTAATAGTAGATTAGTGAACAACATCTGTTCTTTATTTTTTACTCCTAAAATGACCCATCTTTGAAGTTAAGCTTGTAAAATAAACCAGAAACGTATGAGGAAACAAATCGAGATCTGTTGGATAGAAAGGAGACAATGGAGAATAACAATTATAACAAAGCAGGAGACGCAATAGGGAAAACACAACTGTTCTATTACTTCTACATTCATATTTTCTGTTTTGAAGACTTCCTTGAGGAACTAATGAGCCCTGGGAGCAGCCAGCTGAGTTTTCCCAGCAACTTACAGCAGTTGGAACTGAACATATGGTTTCAAGTCCAGCAGCTGCTCTTCTCTTTCCAAATTAACACAGCTGTTCAATAAGTCAAATGAAGGGGGTAAAATAGAAGGTATAAGTAAAGGCATACAGTAAATCCTGTCTTTAAACCCTTATTGAAAGTTGTAAGATGTTAGCCTGGAGGGAAAAGGCAGGGAGGCATCTGCTCTCCTGGCATCAATGGATACTTTTTCCTTGGTATGACAAGACTCAATACATGCAGCCTTTGGATTCTGCTCTGCTGTTGCCAAAGAATGTTTTTGTTTGTGGCAATCTTGGAAGTAGTGAAGACAATAGAACCAAAACTTTTCAAGACATCTTATGAAGCCCCATGATAATATGGTTTCAGCATTACTGTTCTTACTGACTAGCCATGAACTCGAAGCTGGTACACTGGAGGTGAAGAGCACCAGAACAATATAAATTTCTTGAATGCAAATGGTAAAGCAGCATATGTCATAATAAAATGATCAGTTCTGGGTCTGAGCATAAGAAATTATTATAAATTTGAGAAAGTGCTTACATTCATGTTAGACTGCCACACAGCAGACCAAACTGGAGTATCTTCATGGGTGAGCACTTCCCATGAGCTGATTGCCTTCAGCCCATTGTCTCCAGACTAAGTGTAGGATGGGTATCCTGTTGTTGAAATCAAGCCTCTGAAAAGCCAGGAAAACAGAGAAGAGGATTTCATAATGCCATTGAATCAATTCAGACTGCCTGGCTACCATCCTTATATCCTGACACCTCTATCTAATAGCCATTAAACGGATGAAAGGTCTAAAGTACAAGAGTATCTCAATAATCTATGAACTAACATTTAGTCATTCAATACTTATAAGCACTTGCAAAATCATTTATTTTTCAAATTCCTTTGAATTTGTTAGATATTGTTAGATACTTAGTAAGATTTTCACCTATATATATATTTTTTTTAATATATAAATTTACTTACTCTGCTTCTAAAGGTGTTTATGAAAGTAAAAGATTGAACACCCAGGCCAGCCTAAACATTCTTAGGTTCATCAAAAGGCAACTTCTGTTAATCTACCATTTGCCTTTTATGCACAAAACCAGAGTTAGGGGTGTGCTTATTTGTACAACACTTATTACATTTCAAAAAGGACGAGCTGATTTTTCTTTACTCTTTGTAAGTCTCTTGGAACTTCTAAAACAGTGGTTTAAAAGACCAGCTTACTATCTCTGATTTGTTTGTATATAAACTGATAACAATCTTTCCATTGTGACAGAAAATATTGAGATTTCTGATATGCTTGGGATTCATCTGTGTCAACAGTATCCTGATGGTAGCCTTTTCAGCTTCACTTCACTTGAGGTTAACCCATCCTTTAAATTAAAAACTCTGAGCCTAATTTGGCTCTATAGGAAATTCAGAATGATCTGCTTACATCATCATATTCTTTGTACCCTCAAACTAGAAAATAAAACCTGTAAGGAAGTCAAGTTTTAATGATATTCTTCACCTATCCTAAGTGAATCCCTTTCTTTCTAAAGCTTCTGGATGATGGGTATTTGCAGCTTTATTAGAAATGAAGTGATTCTGAGCTTTTTTGGAATGAAATACTGATTCTGATCCAGGGCCCTATCCAATATTTCAGCATCACAAAGAGATGTTTTTGAAGCAGGCTGAGCCCTCAGCACTACTCCTGTGGGCTGCCTCCTGCATCCTGTGATGTGGCTGCAAAAGTGACGCTATCAATGTCCCAGGCAGAACGTGGCCAGATTCCTCCCCCTGCCAGCCTGCTTTCAAGCACTGACTGAAAAGGTCTCAGTTCACTTCTCAGTAATTCAAACTTCATTATTTGATATTGTAAAATGGCAAATGCTATTACTGTTCTTGCTCTCTTCATCCATCTTTCTTTGCCAACACAAACCACTGGAGAAGCAAAGACTATCCTTTGTCATACAGAGGTCTTGTGTATGACATTTTAGGGCTGTGAACTTAGTGAACAGTGTCTAGCTGGACCAAAAATAACAATAAAATGTTTTTTCAAATGAGGAGGCTTGGTTTATGTGAATGAGACAATTCAAGTTAGCGTAGTCACTACGATGTGGGTGACAGAGCAGGCACTAAGTGCGCAATTAATAAAGCAGAAGTTGCATACATACAGCTAGTTTTCCCTATGATTCCACATCTGGGATATCACACGCCTCATTCCCTGGATGCTTACATGATGCTTACCTGTGAACTAGGACAGCTTAGGCCAAGGAGCCATCCCTATAAAGCAAGCACACTGCAGAAAATGTACATAGAAGTAAAAAAAGAGATATATAAGTGGTCTTATTGCAGTGGAATAATAATAGGGAATACCAAGGTGAGTTTGGGATGTAGCGAGACCTCAGCTCAAGTTTTTTATGGCTTGCCCCACAACCTTATCATTATCTTAAGACATTTAATTATTAATACCTCCATGGTGATGAATCAAAAGTGCTGCATTTGACTGGCACAGGATGGTAAGCGCTTTGAAAGTCATTATCCTAAACACAAAAAGATTTTGAATAATCCTTCAAGATGTCAAGGTACACATCACATCAGCAATTGTTAAATATTTCTTCTGAGGAAGAAGTTAATTTAAAGCACTTTTGATGTTTAATGCCACTCATGACAGAAACTGAAAATTAACCCTCTGCATTTCCCACACCCAAACCTTAGCAGCCTCGGTATGATGTTCTAGGATGGTAGGAAATTTTCAATGCATCTTATTAAAAGGCAATCAAGGGCAGCTTTAGGAAGCTTGAAGGATGAAAAGCTCCACAAAACTTCTAAATCTATCCATGGGAAGTAAGGAACTGCAGATATTTTCTTGTCAAATCTATCTATAAAATGGGCCTATTAAAACTCTTCTTTTACTGCAGAAGATTGTCCTCCCTGCTGAGTGAATTTCACTGAGCTCAGCGAAATAAGCTCCCAGGAAGGATGATGCCCCCTTCCTGTAGGAGGGATAAAGATGTGTTTGGCAACTTTTGTAATAATTCACTGCCTTGCTGGATGGGTGGGAATGGGGAGAATGTGCGATGAGAGTCTCGTAAATCTGTAGGCAAACATATGTGTTGTTGCCAAAAGAAGAAAGCTCTTGAATTTTTATGATAAACACCAACATAACCATGAAGTTGTGAATTGACTATGAGACCAAAAAAATATTTTAGAATTTAAAAAACACACAGTCTTGTAAAGCTGTGACTTACAAAAATTTCCTTCCTTCATTCAGTGTGCTGGCTGTTACTCATTCCTCATTAAAGTGGATGGATTTTTTGCAGTCTTGGGAATGAGATTAGTCCTCAGGATGAGATGCAAGGGGGTACTTGTCTAGGAATTGCTGGGAGTTTGCCTTACCTATGGAAATCATCACTTTTATAAACCTGGTGCCAAATGTTGAATCAGAAAATGTGAATCTCTGGGTTTTCCAGGGGTAAAAATGTAATAATTAGCATAAGTACTTTTTGTTTATGGCTTTATATAGCCATTCTTTTAAAATGCCTAATTATTTTTCCTTATATTTACCTGATTTCTTCTCACCAAGCCTTACCAATCCCCAAAATGTTTAAAAACACTGTCAACAGTAGAATTTCAACATTACCTTCATGCCTGAAATTTTTCCTCACCCTAAAGTATATCTTCTAAGGAGGTGGTAAGCATCAGATATCTACTACAGTGGGGCATTGTTTTGGGTTACTCTTTGGGACACACTGTAAATAACAGCAAAACATGCAAGCAAGCAAACAAACAAAACTTGGTAATTCTACAGGTATACATGCATGAGAGAGGAAGAAAGCAGGCATTTTCAAGAAAGTGTTCTGTCCCTAAATTTTATGAACAATCCACTTGCTGAAGCCAGACATAATCAATGAAGTGTGAAGTTCCAGAAATGTAGTGAGATTCATTGTGACCCAAATGCCAGAACAATATTCAGGAGTCTTAAATCCTTTTGCGTGCGAGTCGCCAGAAGCTATTGACTGGAGCAAATTACCTCTGACAGCCACCAAAAAAAAAAATAAAAAGCTTAGTTAGGCTGTCTGGTCATGTAGGCCTACAGAAGCAGTGTTATTAGATTTTTTATTTGTAAGAAATAGAGGTACTTGCCAGGGGTCTGTACATTGGGGAAGAATCACAGAATGGTTTAGGTTAGAAGGGACCTTAAAGCTCATCCAGTTCCAACCCCCTGCTATGAGCAGGAACACCTTCCACTAGAGCAGGTTGCTCCAAGCCCCATCCAACCTGACCTTGAACACTGCCAGGGATGGGGCAGCCACAGCTTCTCTGGGCACTCTGGTGGTAAGGTGCCAGCTCCTTACCACCCTCATAGGGAAGAACTGCAGGGTCTAAAGGGCTGTGAATTGGAGCAGAGCTACAGCTGTGGACTTCCACCACTGTCCTGTTATAGCATGGGTAGAATGTATCTTTGAGTGTCCGGACTGGGTATTCTGTACATAAAAGATGAGCAATATTTTTCCTGATGTCCAGATGACACTCAGTTTAGATGAAGTAAACACTGAAACCTGGCAGAAAAAAAGGTCTTGAATACAGAGAACAGCATGCACCTTCAGTGATAAACTGACCTGAATTCTGCCTTACAAAATGAAGTATATTGGTTGCAGAAGTTAGAAAATACAGATAGAAAGACAAAAAACCCTCTATCTCATTGCTGGAATAAACATTTTTAAGTAAGCCATTAGTTGGCCTTTACTTTGCCTGACAGAATATAAGAAGAGAAGCACATCTCAAGCAAGGGAAGGTTTTCATAAAAGTTCTTTATAAAAATGTCAATGTAAAATAGATACATAAAATGTTAAAATACCTTCTTTGATGATATTGAATAGTGAAATCCTGCTCAGTTAGGGGAAATAACAAAGCCTCAACCACAAATTCTTAACCACAATGGAATGTTTCCTAATTACACAGCCAGTGATGAATATAAGCTATCCAGAAAAATATGCTGAATTTGGTTTTCAAATTCTGCAAACTGCATCTCATTTTTCACCTCCTAGCCATTGCAAACTGAACAAGGTGCTAAGACCATTTGGTAGAAACATTTAAGAAACCTGATCCAGCAGTAAATGTGTGGCTAAAATATTTCCCAGTAGATTCCATTGAATTATTTATTAAATTTGTTTACCTATGATGAAAGGCTCTGGAGGAGTCTTCTAATGTTAGTTGTACAGCACATGCAGCAATAATAGTAAATATTTAGTCGATAATATTAAATTCATAGTCTAGTAATTTAACAATATTAAATATAGAATCATAGAATCATAGAATGGTTAGGGTTGGAAGGGACCTTGAAGATCATCTAGTTCCAACCGCCCTGCCATGGGCAGGGAGAATATCTAGTAATGTTCTTCATGATAGCGTATGTTCTTTCTGATTAGAGAAAACAGTTTGGTATTGGTTCAGTCTTTGGCCTTTCGGACGAGGATAACACTGAGTGCCAGGGGTTATGGTCATAGGAAATGGAATTTGGTTATTCTGAGTGAAGCTACCAGTATATTTCATAATTTTGTCAATTCAAATGTTGGAAGAGGTCAATACAGCTATGTAAATCAAAACTGTCTATGAGGCAAGCCATAAAGCTCAGTATTTCTCCTCTCTGTTACCTGTTCATAGCCTGGTCACAGTCACTGAGGAGTGAAGCTAGAAGACATTCCTATCTAGTTGGGCCATATTTGAATCAGCACATGTCTATTTGGAAAGTAAATTCACAGTAGTCTAAAGGAAACACTGCTCCCAGCAGAGCAGAAGTAGTCTGCCATGATTTGGTTGTCCCTCACATCTAGGCATCCCATACAATTGCTTCAGGATTGGTGCAGTCACACACTGGTGCAAAGCAGGTGAATGTGAGAAAAGCAAGCATGTGGCATGGTGCTGCTTTGCCAAGAAAATTCTCATCTCACCTGTCATTCACAAGGAGGCTGTGATACCCGTGGAAATGCATTGTAGACTTTGCTGCCTTTCATTCTGGAACCGTTTAGTGCATTTACATTTTCTGTGAAACTCAATCAACTTTCCAGCTTTTCTTTTTGAACCTTTTTTTTTCCCATTAGTCTGTTAATAATTGTTGCTTTCCTGGCATTCTTATTCTGTTAGGTTATTATGCATTCCTCAGCATTGTGAAAAAAGAAAAATAGAAAAAAATCACATGCTTTTCAGCTGACTTAACACTGCGTAAAATGCTGAAATTATTAATTGAACATCTTAATTATAAATTAGGTGGAAATAATGTTGAAGAAGCAGCCCCTAGTCATATAGGTTTATTATTAGGGCTATGCACTGAATGATTTGAATTCCATTCCAGTAGTGGTAAATATAGTTATTATGGAAGAATGTGAGCTCGTGGATTTTGGCTGAATGTCAGCTGAATCAAGCAGGATATTCCATCCATAATTTAAAATTGCATTTCCTAAAACAATGTCTGTGTTATCTCCTGTTTTCACCCATGCAAGAATAACATGGTTATGATCTTACATAAGATAAGGAAATTATTTCAGCCACTACAGAATAACTAATTGCCAATAATACTGTTGTCATCTGTCCCTGTGTGCAGCAGCACCCTATTGTGCTAAGCAGAGTAGACTCACAACACAAAGTTTGCAGTGCATTTGTATGATGACTGGAGAATTGCAGTTGCTATGGGAGATTTCATCATTAGTACTGGTGATGTTAGATGACCTTATATAATTTGTTTGGATGCCAGACTCATTGAAGGGAAAGATATCATCCAGACTTCATGGGTGCAGTTTTTACTCCCCTAGTGTATTTAGCAGGGACAAGTTTTCATGATAAGAGTCACTCAGTTGGATACCACACAGTTTAATGCTACCTCATAAGTCAGAATTTCTTATCCTCCTGATTTGCCTTAGTGTTACAGATTGTCTATGTGTTGGGCTATTATTTGTGTTTTAGTATATACAGCACTGACCTTGGTAGAGTCCCAGGCTGGCCGAGCCATTTAGGCACTGCCATAACAGATATGTTAAACAACAGCTACAATTGTTGTCATCTATCCAGATAGGCTTGGATCTCAAGATCTGCTGTTTGACAAATGTGCTGCCTCCCCACTGCCACAGCATTGCAAGAGAACCCTATTCATCTTAACAAATAATGCAAAACCAAAGGTGGATCTGATCTGAAGGAACTGAAAGGTCCATTTATGTTTGTTTGGGGGCTCTAGAGGTTAGGAGAAAGGTTCATCTGAGAGGTTAAGAGCTTAGCTCTGTCCTGGATTGAAGTAAGCTCTTAAATCTGAATAGATTTTTCTTGAGGCTGCAGAAATCTGATGAGACCTTCATTATTCTGAATTTCAGAACACCCTATTTCTCACTATTTTCTTTCTTAAGAAAATTCTTTCTTAATTCTAAGCTGTTTCTCTCCTCAGATAAGAAAAAGACACAGTGGCTGGTGGCAATACTGGGCCTGGTGACCTTTTTAAATTTCCTGGCTCTTCTGATTCATCTGAGTTTTCCAGACTCAGTCCTGTAAGTTGCTTTCTGGGACCAGGTCACTAGGAAGATGAGGGCTTTGTATACTGGTAAGAGATACTCTGTACCTCTAAAGATTATTCCTTGTACCCTAGAGTCTCCTTCTTGCTACAGTGAGATGTGGGAAACCTGAGGAAAATAGAGCTATACCATATTCTTCTGTGCAGAAATAGCATACGGGGAAAATAGCCAAGAACATGTACACATAAAAGCAAACAATTTCTACAGTTCCCGCTGCTTCAAGCCTTTCTTCATGCCTGTATGAAACAAATAACAGCATAGCTGCCAGACGTCTACACCCAGGTAAGGGAATAATTGAATATTGCTCTAAGTTACCTAGAAACATCCATGGAAAAAAAAAACAAGCAAAAGATATACCTGCTGAAGAATCCTTCATTAGTTCCCATGTGAAATAGTTTAGACAGCTGGGAAACAAATGGAGAGGCTACAGAATTTGATCAAGAACCCTGAGTTTGATAAGCAACCTGACAAGTCAGAACATCTTTACAGATTTCTGCAGTAATTCCTGTGTGATAATATCAAACAAAACTTTTACGACATAACATGCAATGCTGGTGACACAGAAGGGACTAGAAGAATGTCAGTGCAGATCGCTTGTGGAAATCTCACTCACGTTGCCTAAGTGGGGATGTCTGGAGTTGTACATTTAAGTGATTCTATTGGGGAAGATGGGCTCTTGTGTCCCACCACGTCAATTGGATGCTTAGAAAATCGTGTGTGATTACTGGACAAACCATGAAGAGCACCAGATTACTTTGTTCTGAGGCACTGTTCTGTGGAATTAGAAAATAAATTCACTTGTCTGACTAGGTGATTTGCCTTGCTACTACTTTACATCATGGTTATGCTATCAAGTTATGTGTGGCTTGAAACCTGCTCAAGTGTGGCTCATTTTCTTGGACTACAACATTGGACATTAGGGATGGCTGTGGGGTTTAGCTGTGCATCCTTAAGTTCTGACTTCCGAATCAGATGTGCAAGGTAGTCTGTTGAAGCCAGAAACAGAAGCAGACCAGCCTCATCCCCTCTGGAAATGTGGGACTCAAGTCAAGCTGTTGTCCTTACTCACTGTCTATATCCCTGGAGCTTCTCACCTTGGCTGTCATAGGTGTGTGGTATCTGTTCTGACTGTACAGCCATTCCACTTCACAGTTCAGCTACATCATCCCAAAATACTGTAATATTCTCCACTAAATTAACAAAGAGCTGCAGAATGTGCTGAGGGTCAGTTTCTCTTTTTGAATGTGTGTGCTTTTCCTAATGTACAGTTAAATATATTAATTTTACCCTATTAACCAAACTTTCTTCTAAACATTGAAGCTTCTTAGGTGCTTGGTTTATAGTTATTTCTTCTTGCTCGGTGTTAAGTCTATTGACAGACTTGGAGGAGGAAAGAATTCTTCTAAAAAAGAAGCTACTGATCAGTTATTTTTGTTGTGTTTGCTTTGTTTTAGTGTGAGGACTTATCAGTTTTTAGGAAACAAATTACAAGAGTAAGCTTACAGATACAAACAACTCCTAGGAATGCCCAAAATGGATGCAGCTGAAAAATTGGAAATACTTCAAAATCATAGCATCACAGAATGGTCTGGGTTAGAAGGGACCTTAAAGCTCATCCAGTTCCAACCCCCTGCCATGGGCAGGGACACCGTCCACTAGACCAAGTTGTTCCAAGCCCCGACCAACCTGGCCTTGAACACTGCCAGGGATGGGGCAGCCACAGCTTCTCTGGGCACTTGTGCCAGTGCCTCACCACCCTCACAGGAAAGAAATTCTTACTAATATCTAATCTGAATCTATTCATTGAGAAATACAAGCTTTTAACATAGAGTTACCTGGAGTGAATTGGCACGGCTGTCCGATCTCAAGCAAGACTATTACTTTGGTCATATCCAATACCCGCTGTTGAGTTGTTAAGGAATTAGGTTTGTGCCACAAAGGAAAAAATAAAGCAGGACTGGTATGAAGTTATTAACCACTCAATAGCTACTGTTTTTGTAGCTCTCCCCTTTTTCTGAACACCAAAGTTTCTACAAATTTATACCATGATTTTTTTTACCCTGGTACTGAGTACAAAAAAACCAACATAACTGTTCCCTGAATTTACATCTGCATCTGGTCTTATAATAAGCATGAACTACTAAACTGAGGGTTTCGAAGTACTAAACATGATCTGGTAGAATGCAAGAAGATTTTTTAACCTGTTACTCAGATTTTGAATATAGGTCCTCTGTTGTAATACAAGAAGTGTTCTAAAAACGTTTTATAAAGTTAGAGTTGCACTAATGGATATCATAACTCATCCATCCAGTTCCTTCATTAGTCTATATTAGCTTCAAATGCTCCAAAGGAAGATGAAAAGGTACCAAAATTATTAGGAAGTAGACATCATAAAACACAAGTGAATAAAATGTTCTCCCAATAATTAGGTGTTGGGTTTTACTGCATGAATTGCAATAGTTTATTTCCTCGGTTGTTAAAATTTTTGAAATTTAAAACACAAAAAAACTTGGCATAATGATTGTCACTTATTGTTCATTTTTTATGTTCAAAATCTGTATGAAAATACTCTGAACTAGACTATCTATCTGGGGTTTATCTTCTAGTAATAGCTAGCATCAGGTATTTGTAGAAAAGGTGTAAAAAATCATGGCATGCAACAAGTGTGCCAGCATTTGGCAAGATGATAGAATACTTGAAGTAATAAAATCATGGAATCATAGAATTGGTTAGGTTGGAAAAGACTGTTAAGATCATTGAGTCCAACAATAAACCTAATCACCACATCCAACACCTGCAGGGATGGTGACTGCACCACTTCCGTGGGCAGCCTGTTCCAATGTCTGAAAACCCTCCCACTGAAGGAATTTTCCCCATATCTAATGTAAACCTCCCTTGGAGCAACTTTAGGCCATTTCCTTTCACCCTATCACTTCCTATTTGGGAAGAGAGATCAACATCCCCTGGCTACAACCTCTTTTTTGGGGGAGTTGTAGAGAGTGATACGGTCTCCCCTCAGACTTCTTTGCTCCAGGATAAACAACCCCAGGTCCCTCAGCTGTTCGTCATCACACTTATGCTCCAGGCCCTTCACCAGCTCTGTTGCCCTTCTCTGGCCCTGCTCTGGCACCTCAATGTCTCTCTCGCAGTGAGGGGCCCAGAACTGAACACAGGATTTGAGGTGCAGCCTCACCAGTGCCCAGTACAGGGGGATGATCACTGCCCTGTCCCTGCTGCCACACTATTGCTGATGCAGGCCGGGACGCCATTGGCCTTCTTGGCTTCCTGGGCACAGACTGGCCGCCAATCAGCACCCCCATGTGCTTTTCCGCTGAGCAGCTTTCCAGCCACTCTTCCTCAAGCCTGGAGTGTTGCATGGGGTTGTTACGAACTAAGTGCGCGACCCAGAACTGAGCCTTGTTGAACCTCAGGCAATTGTCTTTGGCCCATCAATCCAGCCTGTCCAGATCCCTCTGGACTTAATGAGAAATGGACTTAATTTACATTATTTACATTACCATATTTAACATCAAAAGGACCACTCTTCTATATGAAAACACTTGTTATCTTTATTTCACTCTCAGTATCTTCAATTTTGTAGCAGAAAGTCCAACACTTGATATCATAAAAATTGGAAGTGACAGTAGAAAAATTTCTTCCTTTCTGAAATTCCTGTTTAAAAACTGTAGATTTGCTAAGCTCCTTTAACCCTTACTCACAGATACAAAGAGTATGCAAGGGTTCTCTTTTCAGAAATTATTTCTGTCCTGAAAAATTCTGATTCCTGTAGACTACAGCCCAGAGTAAATCAACATACAGTTTGGCTTTTTGATTTATAGCAATGAACTGTTTTGTGTAAATCAGCCAATGATCCTCAAAGAAAGGTGCCCTGAGGCTTTAAGGCAACTGAGACTCTGCTCAGAAACTGACTTCAAGTGGAGCAACCTGGTTGAAATATCATCTCCCCAGTTTGAGCAAGCTTTTCATTTTTAATCGAACGTAGGAGCACTGCGCTAGAATATAAAAGGCCTCTCACTTCTCAGCTAAAGCCCCATGACACCACATATCAACGGGTCTTTTTTTTTTTTTTCTATTTATCAATGAGTTAATTTACACTCTTGCAGTGGAAATATATAACTATATAGCTGGATCTACTCCACAGTGTTATGACATATAATAAACCCTCGTATCTACCTTTGCCAGCAGCTGAACTCATGCTGTGTAGTTCTTGACTGAGGTTCGACTTCAGCATGTTATTATGATGCAGGTGGACTGAAGTGAGCAGTGGACAGGATTACAGAGTAACTGCAAATGGGAATATATGCATGTAGAAATACCTCTATTTATATTTTTTAGTTTCCCTCTGGTGAAAATCTGGGGATTTCTGCTTTCTCTGGAACCCAAATTTGGTGTTTGTTTTTGTTCATATTTTCTGTATGACTTCATGCTGGGTAAATTATATCCACAGCAGTAGAGCATCAATGAGAAGCAGAGAGGCAAATAATTTAATCACAGGAAGAATTCAGAGCAGGGATATAAACTTGTGCATTTTCCATCCCACCATCTTGAAGGTCATTACATCCCTATCGGGATGAATAGAAGAGGCTCTGCTCTGAGGGGATGGACATATCACCAGCTAACCGGATGCTAGCAAACGTCACCAGTGAAGGCTTCCCTTAGGCAATCACAACCAGAAAAAATCAGATCAAAAATAACGATCAGAAAACCACTATTTATCCCAGCTTTTAGTAGACCAACTTCGCTTGTCCTGCTTATCAAAACACCAGATAGTAATGTACAGCCAAAGCACCTTGGATCTAGTTTATCTCAAAGCACCAGTCCTTCAAAGACTTTTAAGGTTGACTTTCTGGGAAACATAGAACTGTCTTTCTGGCTGACAGTGAATGGCTCAAGTTGCTACAGCTATTGACATTACTCTCATATATATAGTTCCAGTGACCGAAACTTGGGCTCCAACACTGAAATCCTCAGTAGTTTTTTGTGGGCAATCTTGTGTAAACAGTAAGGGACATTTTTCCTTAGAAAAGGAAAAAAATAGAATCTCTTACCGACAAATATATATATATAAATTTGCCCCTTCAAAAGCAAGTATTGGTCACCTTATTAAAGAATTAGCAGAACCACAGATTTCAGTAGTTTCTTTCCACATGCCAAAAACGGCAGGAGATTCTGAAATCTGTTATAATAAAGTGAAAGAAGAAGAAACAGGCTTCCTCCTGAAGCTTTTCCAAACAGTAAATACATTTTTTTATCAAACTGCAGTATCGGATATACCTGCTCCCAGTGGACTTATTTAGTACCAGGAATTATTGCTGAACAGAAAGCTTATTTAATCTATTATGGGTCAGAATTTTTATCAAGCTGCTTAATTAGAGTTCTCTCCCTCTCTCTCTCTCTCTTTTTTTTTTTTTTTAACAAACAGCTTAATGAGGAGTTTCATCACTCCTGCCAAGATGAGTCAGGTGTTTTCAAGCAGATGAGTGTGATGTAAGTAAATATGCAACATGATATATCTTCACTGTATCTTCCATTCAGAAGTAGGGTCAAAAGCTTCATTAGTTCAATAATATTTCAAGGAATTTTTTAAAACTTTTAGTAAGGGCATAACATCACATTCTTTTTAAAGTTAATTTAGACGTTTAATGAAAATTAATCTTCTAGACTCCCTATAAAGCTTTCAGATGGCTTTATATGAAATACATCTCATTTTTGGAGTCTCTTTCACCAGGGAAATACTGCCGCTTGGCAGTTTAATTGAAATTATTTGGTATCAAAAGGGAGAGGGAAATGGGAATAGCATCTCAGTTGTTCTAAACAATGACCTCATTTGTTATATGTAAAATATTACCTTATGAAAATACATGAAGAAATAACAGGAACAAGGTACAGCTAAAAAGTAAATCAGCAAGTTTTAAAAAATAACTCTCCTAATTTAGAAAAAAATAATAATCCTGAGACAACCATTTGAAGAGTTTTCATCTAAATGGCATGAAGAGTTTTCATCTAAATTGCAGATGTCTAAAAAATAATAGTAACTGAAGAGGATCTAATTTAACAAAGAGTGTCAAATAACTGTGACTGTTACTTGCAGCATAGTTTCTACCTCTGATATGGCCAGGATTCGCTGAAGTTCTTGTGGTTTTTTATGGGGTGTGCTCCTGCCAAGCAGGGTCAGTATCATGACGTGCACCCTCTATTGAACAATAAAATGTATGTTTGCAGAGCAGGTATGATTTCAAGGTTCTAGGAAGCTAAGTCACTTACCTCAGGTGAGGTGGTTGGAAATTTTCCCTCTTATGGACTTCAGGAAATCCTTCAGGATTTCTATGCAACTCCTGTGGAGTCTTTTGCTTGAAACCCTGGAAGAAGCAAATCCATAGAGATCTATTTACTTTGGTGGTGCTACTCCATTTTATGCCTGTCGAGAATCTGGTCCCGGAGAGTTTTTATCAACTAGGAACAGAGGAGTCATGGGACAAGCTCATGCTTTCAATGAAGTCAGTACTAATTTTATTACTGACTTCAACATCACCAGTATTTTAATCACAAGTGTTTTGCAAGGCCACTCAGAAACCATTTCCTATTAATTTGACAGAAATATTTGGATGAAAAAAGATGCTAGAGTGAACAGACATTTCAAGGTCATCATTATACTATCCCAATTAAAACATCATATATCCTAACAGAATATGGAACAATTACAAGTTTAACACTTGCAACAAAATAAAGCAGTCTAAGTATTTATTGGAAAACACTATCAAGAAAAGAGGAGTAGATCTTCTGATAACCAGCCAAAGAATCTAAAAAAAACCCCAAAATGAACCCAACAAAAAAACCCCAAAACCAAGAAAAAACCTGTCCACACCTGCATTATTCATATTTGATTTTATAGACTATCTGTAAAAAGAAAAGATACTTCCTGCAAAAACAAAATAAGTCTCAAATTTACATCACTATTTTGCTGCTTCTTCTGGAGAGCACTGAGATGAAAGGCAGCTAAGAGAAGAAAGGGAAGCCACATAAGTGAAAAACGCAGTCTCTTACAAGCAATCACATTTTGTTTATAAAGGTTTCTTTCTGCAGCTGGAAAAGTATTGAGCTAAACCCCTAACCTTATTGAAACAGATTCAAGAGATTATGAATACCAATCTCTAAGGAATCAACGAGCATACATGGGATTTCTGTTTGAACAACGATCTAATCTGTGCTTTTATTATGTACTATTGGTAAAATCCTGGCTGTGCTGAAGTCGCTGATAAAACAATATGATTTTGCTCCACTTTGATTATATTTCCCTTTCAAAGTATACATGATCATTCTGGAGTGCTGAGGCTGATAGAGTTTGGCTCATATTCTGTAAATTATACTACCCTAAATTAGTAGAAGTAAGATTTCTCATTTATTTTTACTGATTCTGTAATAAAAGACCAGAAGAAAACAGAATGCATCTTATCTGGGAGATAATTGTGATGCTTTCCTCAGGTAGCGCAGCACTTTAGTAAATGAAAAATGTCACTGAACTCTCTGCGAATCACCGTAATATAATAAGGCAAGATTTCTTTGGTCTTTATGTCATTTGTTTTCTATATTTGGATTACCAAAAAGTTATAGCAGAAGACTAAATCCTTAAGATCTATATAAAAATCTTTTATAATGGGGGTGAACAGATAGAAGGACCCCAAAATGTCCCATTCTGAGAGACATAAAGAAGAAAGTTTCCAGTACAAAAGTAATTTTAAAACAGTAATTTAAAGAGACAGAGCTGTCCTCTCTATTAATCACTTCCTCTCCCACAGAGATAAAACTTTTCACAGTCGAGGCAGAATTTCTTTGGTTTGCCAATTCATTATTCTGGTACGTTTGAAACGTCAAACAGGTATTTACTTCCCAGTTATGTGTATCACTGTAAATGCTTTATAGCATATGAATATGTGCTTTAAACTTCAGGAGGTGCTTATACCCATTGATCAAAAGAAGTCTTGCTAGCAGCCGTGTTCTTTCACAGAGATGAAAATTTCATGATATATTCGAATTATAAAGCATTGCAAAGTTTTTTGGAGATGAACAGGTCCATAAAAATGTAAGGCAATATCAGACCACTGGTCAACCATGACATTTGTACATAAAGTCACCATCCTTATGACAACTGCCTGTAAAAATAATACAGGTCACATCAATGTCTTCAGTAGCTAGTGACTTTGTTTACTCCACTACAGGTGCCAGGATAGATCCAGTCCAGCCCAGGAAGAATGAACTGGCATAGATAGAATGACAGACATTAGGCATAAGTACTTGCCTTTGGCAAGTTACTTGTTGGAAAAATCTGTTCTCATGAACACAATCCAAAATCTGAGTTGTTCTACTAAGGCATATGATAACTTCTACTATCCAGGGATATGCTAATACATACCATCCAGGGATATGGCAAACCATTGCCAGGATAATGGCTCATTCCAGATGCCAGTCAAGGTCCTTTTTGACAGCCTTAGGGCAGGCATTTCAGCATAAAAGCAGTTTTGACTGGGTTGTTCAGAGCAGAGGATTTCTTTTTTCCCACCAGAAACTGTAAATAAACTTTGAATGAAAAGAGAATGGAATGTTGTAAAATTCTCCTCATTCACTTTAACTTATAATTATGCATTTACTGCTCTTGTTTTGATTTTTTTTAACCTCCCCACATGTTGCATCTAACACAAAAACCTCTTTTTTGCATTATTTATAGGCCATGGACAGGGGACAAAAGTAACAAACAGAAACATAATGGAAGAAGTGAGAAGAAATGGCAGAAAAAAGGATTTATAAATTGTATAATTTCAGAACATTAAAGTAAGAGATTTATTATATCTGGAAACGAGATTAAATATGATTAGCTGCTATACATGGCCAGTTTTTCAGTGAAGTCTTGAAGCTGGTGGGATGCTGCATTTGTAAAGTATTAGCCAGTTCTCATTTATTAGTTTATGTACCAGATGAATTATTTAATGTGTGCCTGAAGCTAAGGGGAGTTAATTTCTAATGGTAAAACATCATACTGGTAACATAACTATAATTTTGGATTCCAACTAATTTAATTAATTATTTATTTTAAAATTTAATTTATGCAAAGAGTTAAAAATGCACAATGTCACTGGGAATGAAAAGGAAAGGTCAAGGAACTGCATGCTTTTCATGGAAAACTGTTTACAAAATATTTTGTGTTTCATTTTAAATGGGATTTATTCGCAGTTGTGAAAGTCATAAATGAGAAATGTGGTCCCCCAGAACCACACAACTGATAGACATTCATTCAGGTTCAAAGAGAAATTTGTGAAAGGAAAAAAGGTAACCATGAAAGCCAAAGATCTTGTAGGTTTAACCAGTACATTAACTAGTAATTATTCTTAATTAAATGTAATTAGTATCACTTAATATTCATCAGATAATATTAAGTATTAGAGCAATACTAATATTACTTCATATTAATTAAGATGAATTATTAACCATTGGAATAACTTAATGCTAAGGTGATTTTTTCATTATTTAAAAATTTTTGCATCAAAATAACATATTTTGCTAAAATACTCAATAGTTCTGGGCTTCTCTGAGCTGCTTTTATGATACCCCTCTTATGACTTATCTGATACATTAATATTGTGTCAGAAGATCAGTGGCGTACTCTGCTAAGTTAACTCACTACAAATAAGCTAGTTTACTTTTTGAACATATTAGCTTGGATTCTGAAAACATGAGGTCTATGGAAATCTTTTTCAAGTCTAATTAAACTGATTGCAGGAAAGGGCTAATGAGTCTGGGATTAGGTTACCAGTTCTGAGTAATGTACTCCATAAAAAATCAATTTACCTCACAATCAGCAGTGCCTTTTGTATCTACCTTTCATATACATTTCTCAAGAAATGTAACTTTGAATGTCCGCATGAATGCAGACAAGGACCTTAGGCAATGAACGGTTGAATGACCTTCATCAGGAAGTCTAGGAAGAAGCAAGGACTGCAAAACCTTCCCCAATCTTGATGCTAGCACTTCACTCCTTGGTCATTTTTCTTCTTCCTAATTTGTTTGGATTGGCACAAAAGTCTGTCAGAGAAACTGTTTTGCCCACATGGTATAAGGTTTCAAACTAGATGGCCTTTTTGTCCTTGACAGCCAGGAATGTCAAAGGAGCTATGAAAATATAGAACAGGCTTAATACCAGAGCTTTTGTGTATAGTTTTTACATTTACACTTTCAGTAGAACATGAAAAAATAATATTAAAAAAATCAAGAGATCATATAAACAAAAGTTCCTTAGATCAGTCCTATTGACCTTGTTCTTGCTTTTTGTCGGTTCCCCGCATCATACAGTGAATTCTTACATATATCTCTGGGAAATAGAAATCTTCAAAGAGATACAGCGTGAAGGAGAAAAGTTTAATGGGCCACATTACAGCAAACTTTATCGATCTGCTTTCTTTTATTTGTAGGCATGATTGAGGGCTCAAGTAATTGAATTTTCTTCTTGTAGTCTGACATTTTATTTTCCAAATTTTTTACTTTTTTTTCCTTTGTTCTTGAGACATGTTAAACAAGCAGAGCTGAGACTGAAGCAGGAGCAGCCCAGGCAAGGAGAGCAGTCTAAGCAAGGAGACCTGAATTCCCACCATTTTCCTTACTGATAATTTGGACTGGCATTGGCACCAAAATCCTGGGTCTTTCCATGGAGTTGATTCCTTTACATTGGAATTTAATCCTGATGATCACACCTCTCTCGCACAACCTCCATAATTTTTAAAGGCCCAAATTTGCACTTATGTTAAACCTCACGGTAGTAAATCTAGATGTCTTGCAGAAATTATAAAAACACAATTTTCTGTGACCATCCAGGAGTCACTTATCATCCTGTTACAAAGACCTTAAGCCAGAAATCCCAGACAGTTTAATGAAGTAATTTTGGAAAATCATAATATTTCAGAGTATCTTATTCTCTGTGTAGTCCATTGTCAGAGGACATGATTGAAGGTACAGAGGTAGGTCAGTCATTACCTTATCAAAAATCCCTTTTATCACTGCTGAGGATTTATAATCAACCAAGAGACATGCAGCTGTCAGGATGTGGCCAGGAACACATGCAATGCAGGGCTAGGCAGAATACAAATGATTATATAAGATCGATCAGCTGATTTTTATAAGATCAATCAGGTGATCTGTCCTTGCTCTTGGTTATTCAGGGAGTGTATCTACAGCCTCTGTTGACCCTACGAAGTCCTTCTTGCTTCACCTCTTTTTTTTTTTTTCTGCTCTATCTCTCCTCTAAAGCAGATTTTAGGACCCAAGACACAAAATTCATAGTCAATGTGAGTCTTGCAAGTAGCATTCACATATAAAAGAACCTACTAAATCAGTATGCAAAGAATGGAAAATATAAATAAATGGGAATAATTAATATATCTTATTTCTTCCATGTCTCTTCCCCTTTTTTTTTCTCTGCCTTTCTATTCTGTTCCTTTTTCTTCCTGCTTTTCTTGTTATTATGAAGCAGTTATAAGGCAATGTTTATCAGTGAATAATACAGATATGCTAGAAAGAAAATAAGAATGCCCTTCTAAGTCATCATGAAAATGACTTAGACAATTCTCATATAAAAAAAGTAGGTTTGATTGTTAGGTGCTTCGGGGTTTTTTTTCTTTGTTTCTGCAGTTTTGTATGCTCCAGCACAAACCTCTTGTCTTATGATGCCCTCAGGTGCCTTGGTGAAGTGTTTTTGAAATAATCTAGGAGAAAATCTTGGTGAAACTTATGCTGCAGTGATATTGACAAAGTGATCACACATGGTGATGGTAAAGGGGTGTGTATTATTCTTTGGGTTACATTCTTACATTCTCATCAAAACTGATATTCTATTACAAAAAGGGATTTCCATTAAACTCATAGCATTGCTGTTATTACCCTGGATTAATGACTTACTGATAGAGAAACCAGAGGACTGGGGCAGACGTTTTTAAGGAGAAATGTGGATCTTTGCAACAGATGGAAGGAAAATGATCTTCTTGCAGGAGTCCTTTATTTCATTTTTTATTTCAGTCTATAAATGTGAATAATTTGCTTGGTAGAACAAATAAAAGGGTACTTTTTTTTTTTTTTTGCCAAACACCAATTAGTTTAAAAATATATTCTATCTTTCTGAGGAGTTTGTTCAGGATCAGACATGGTTCTTGATTTGTTTGCCTCAGTGAACATGAAAAAAATAAAAAGAAGCATATCCTGTCGCTTTTGTGTGCAATTTATTAAATTTTGTCATTAGACAAAGAAGGAAGAAAAGTGTAATTTAACTTTTCTAGTATATACCAATAGTCAAATTGTGCACAGGAACCTTAACACAGAAACCAATTTGTTTGGCCAACAAGTCTGTATTACTCTACCTCTCACTGAACACAACAAAAAACTACTCTATTTCATAGAGGATTACAAATGAACTGTTTTATATACAGGTTTTACTGTATTGAGAAATATATTTATAGACCCATTTGTTCTGTGACTTGCAACCTATTTAGCTCTTTTGAGCTTAACAGGACAAATTTTGTATCTGTTTTAAATGCCTTGAAATCAAAGTAATTTTGTTTTCATAATGCAATAACTCTGTTGTCTCACTTAAACAATTCCTGAGAAACTATTTTTCATCCTTTCTTATTATTGAACTGACCTCACATTAACAACGTAATAGTTTCCCACAGGATAACTCTGCTGTTCTCTTTCTTAGGCATCTTGGCAGTATTTTATTCTTCTGTCCCCCTGCTTTAAATCTGCAGGTACTCTATCAAAGCCCATTCAAATTTATCTCTAATTTTATTCTAAATTCCTTCCAGAAACTTAGCACACAACCAAACACGACTAAACTTCCTGCAGAAATAGCTGCAGAAAGTAGCCACATATCATAAAATTAAGACTTTTTTTTCAACAAAAAAGGTGCATATCTTTGGTAGTGTGTCTTCTGATGCAGGTTTTTCTTTTCTTTTTTTATTTTTTCTCCTTTTTCCAGATTTTAGTACTGTACTTATTACCTTGTACCCGAGAAATTGTGTATAAAAAATAGAACAATATAAAATTTATATTTTACAATGCTCCTAATCCAGGAGATCACAAGACTGATAGGATTTAAAGTTAAGCTCACACAGAAGTGCTTTCATGAGTCAGCATCCTGCTAAGGTAACATTATGGATTGAATTTTTAGCATTTCCACAAGTGAATGGCACTGAGGGGGATGCTACAGGATATTAGATATATTTAAATCAGAAACTGTTTCCTTTTCATTTTGGTGGAAAGACTTACGACAATATTGAAAATGAAACTGTATCTTCTGTATTTATTTAATCCAAAAGCTAATAAAGGAACTAAAAAAATTTCCTAAAATAATAAGACTGGGAGTAGATAAAGTCTTATAGTCAGCCAGTAAATCTCTTTCAAGTAGAGGATGGGCATGTTTTAGGTATGATCCTGATAAGAAGATTTGTTAGTATGGTGAACCTTCTCTATCAGTCTCCAGGTTTGTAAGACTTGCTTTGTTAGTTAAGAGCGTGTGTATGCACAAGGGCAATAGCATGACATTGATTTTTTTTAGGAGCTCCTCTTCAAAATCAATGGAAAACTGTGTTTAAAAGTTGAAGGTATGTTATGGCACTAGAATGCAATATCTTACTACCTGATCCAAAAGACCCTTAGGTTAAGTTTCATCATCTAGAGTTTAGACATCCAGCCAAACAAGCTATTTTGACTCCTTTTTGTGATCAACGTAGAGAAATAGGTACCGGGGTTTTTTGTTGTATTGTTTTTGCTTTTTTTTTTTTATGTGAAATATGATTTATCCTTTGTACCCAGACTGAGAGTAGTCAGGGAAACACTCAGTTAACCATTTCCTCTGGTCATATGTAAATATTTCAGTCTGCAAGTTGTTCTCTTTTATCAGCTTCTCAGCAAGTACTTAAATCCATACAAATTCCATCTTTCTTTCAGTACTCAACTGCTTCCTATTAAAATATTTTTGTACCCTAAAACCAGCGCCAATATAAACCACAAGTAAAAATGAAATGTACAGTCAATCAAAATCCACCCTAAGAACTGTCTCTCAATAGAAGTCCTATCTCTCTATAAATTCTCATTTTCCGGTACCATCTAGTATACAGGATAAATACAGGCACAGAACTGTTTTGTAATATTTTTTAGTATTTTCTAGTGCTTCCTTGTCTTATATGAAAATGTACTAAGAAACAAGCACTGAAGTGGCACAGTGGTGCTTTATATTTGACTCACTTCCAACACTAAACAAATTGCTCCCAGCTTCTCAGCCTTTTTCGCTGGAAAGCCCAGTAGATTTATTTGCATTCTTTTTTTTAATCCAGCATGTACAGACCGCCTTTCACCAGTATGCATTTGCTGCACTGAAAGAGAAAATAATAACAATTTACTTAGACCAGCAATCCAAATGTTGATATTAATTTTCAAGTGGGGTGATAAATTGACTGGCACAATAAGAAGGTAAAGAGATGAACTAGTTGTACCAGTCCTCTCTTGGACTGAGAGTAAAATGTCTGACAATTTTAGTTAAGATTAATACATCTGAAAGCATGCTTGGAAATGCCAATTGCAACTGAAGAGATATTATAATTAAGTGGTTTATTATTATTGCTTAAATAGTGCTTAATAACTCCAACTGGGATTTCAGCCCTGGTACATTATCTTCATGTACATAGCAGATGCACATAGCAGAAGACAGTCTCTGCCCTTAAAAGCTTATAATCTAAGTAGACAAACAAACAAAATCTGGGAGGAAGGAACAGAGGCACAAAGAGATTAAGGGTGAAACTCTAGTCCTAGTAAAAGAAATGGAAATTTCACTATAGCTTTAAATGATGCTAGGATTTCAACCTAAATAGTTTTCCCAAGACACACAGGAAACCTGTGCCTGAGCTTGGAATTGGACCTTGATCTCTACAAGAACCTCTCTTGAATTTGGCAAAAATCTGTTCTACAACGCATTATCATATCATACACAAATTCTTTGGACTTTTTGACTTCTGAACTAAGTACACAGAGTAATTTCTTTTTCTTGGTATGGTATAAAAAAATAAAAAAGAATAAATCATACAAAAAAGACAAAACTAGATTATCAGCCTCAGAAAGATATTTAAGGATGTCTGTGCCATACATATTTAATGAGTCTTAGACTCCTAAGTGCCTATATCGTTTCAATGAGAGGGGACAGAATGTCAGTGCAACAAAACAAAAACACAGAATTGTCACATTTGATCATTAGCCTCTCTTTCTGTATTATCCTCCTTCTATTCTAAGGAAAAAAGTTCGTAGTGACTTAGCGCTTGATCAAAAGGAAAAATATAATCCCTTTCTTTCATGCCTTTACCCCTCCACATGTGATAGGAAGAGGGCATAATTCAGCAGTATCCCTTTAAAATGACTTTGATTCCTGCATATAACTCTTCTCCTGGGTTTCAGTGCCATATTGTAATGTTAAAGTGTAAAACTCTGCATCTGCTGAGGCATTTGGCTGGAAAAGCAAGCATGTCAACGGCTGTCCCTAGCTGCCATCACACATATGGATTTTCTGTGTTCAGCTCTGCCATCTGGTAGTTAGACCTAAATTCACTCCTCGTTGAATAAGGACTATCTACCATATCATACTTCATTCTATATGCTATCCCTTTTCATAGCGTTGTTTTATGACATTTTATATGGTGTTTCTGTGTCCCATATGTGTGAAAACATTGAAAGTGTTCAGAAATATTGAGAAAACACTTTTTCTCTGGGTATCCTGCAGCCAAACATGCACACATACATGTGTGTGTACATGTGCGCACACACACACACACACACAGGCACACAAACAGAGCTGCCTTCTCCAGTGGAAGAACAACAGGAAATTCTTCTTGAAAACACGATGTTGTAAATATAATTTCTAGTGCTATTGATTAGGACTTGGAAATGAACATAACAACCTATAAACAGAAACCAGTGTCGTTTGAGAAGGACTGCTTAACAGTATAATGAGGATGTGGGTTAATATCCCTTCCATTCTCTTTTTCCTACTTGTGACATCTTTGGTAGTACCTTAATCTGGTGACATTTTCTTCCCTCATTACTGTTTTGTCACAGGATTAAAGCACTGGGATTTTATGGCTTCCTACCAGAGCAGGTGCAGCTGTGTTGCTTTGACTTTTTCAGTCCTTAAATGTCTTAGCCATCTTTCCTTTTGCTTGACAGCCTCTGCTTATGTCTTCCACTTGTGTCAGGTTTTAGGATGAATTGTTGGGTCAGTGAGGAATACATATTATCGAAATACATATTATTGAAAAGTTTAAAATCTTGGAGTCCGCAACACCTGAGAAGAGTTGGATCTCTCTATTGACCTCAAAAGCAAGGCCTAGGACAAGGCTATTTTGCTCCTAGAACCAAAAAAGGGGTGAAATGAACTCAGATCTCTGCTGGTACCAAGGCTCATGTATTGCTAGGACTCATATATTGTTACTGTCATTTATTTTTTCTGATATGCTAGGATTTTTGCTGGTTACTTGTGACAAATTCCATTTAAATATTCTAGTTCTTAACTCACCTGTGGCATCTTGTGCTAGCAAGAGGTGGCTGATGGCAAGCTTTGGTAAGGATGAATAGAAAGGAGTGGAACAATATCTGTCGATATCGCAAAAGCATTTAAATCTGAGAAACTTCTGTCTGTTTAAAAGAAATTTTCCATTGTTTTTAACATTTTTGCTGGAAAGCATTAGCCTGAGATAGTTACTACATCTCAGAAAATAAATTAGAAGTTAGAGTTAGCTCTTCAGTACATCATATTTGACATTTATTTTACTTCCAATGAATGTAGGCTAGGGTAGGCATAAACCATTATTACGTGGCCATGGATTTGGAAAAGCTTTTGGATTTATATCATAGTGTCTTAAAATTCTGTGGCATAATCAGATTTTCACTGTCCCCTCCTTTAACCCAACCATTTCTTCCAAACCTGAGCATGTGTTCTGTCTTTAGTTTGATTTCAGCCCATCTAACTTCAGGCACTCACAAATTAGGTGGGTTTGGCCTAATAGAGAGATGTAGAGAATGATTCAAGTCCCTAAACATGGATGTTTAGGTCATTTTTGGTGGCTGCAATGTACCTGAGACATCCATATCATTCTAGAACATGTGCAGTGAAGCTGCTCCTGAAGTGTCAGGCAAGATAACTCAGCAAATCTTAAAGGACACTCTGTTTAGGTACCTGAATCTCACTCCTACTCTTGCTTGATAAAAGTGATTCAGCTTTTCTAAGAGCTGAGCTTCAATAGCATACTCTATTGTTCTGTTAAGTGACCTTCAAAATCAGCACAAACATAACAATACAAGAAAAAATTAATCACCACAGCTTCTGAGCGAGATGTATAAGTGTCTTTTAAACATAATATGTAATTGGTTGTGGAAATAGTCTAGTGCTGTTCTAGGCATGTTAAGTTACCCAAGATATTAACACACAGTTGTCCAATATGACTCAGGACTTGTGGGAGACTGATGCTTCTCTGGAATTGCAGTTGGATACTAGGATCTCAGGGCATCTCAAATGACCATAAACACTGAAGAGCAGAATCTTATCCTAAGAAAACCGTAGTGGAAGTAGGTACCTTCAGAAAGCAATCCATCTGATGCAGTCTGATGCTTATTACAGGAAGACAGAAGTGGTATGCCAAAAGTACCTTATTATTTCCAGGCTTTCCTGAAGTTAAACCTGTGGAATTAGATGAGTTGTATCCCATCCTATTGTTAGGTTAACCTTGAGCAACTGTGAGATATGGGAACAAACAAATAAAAACCAACCAAACAAACAAAATGGCCAGATGTCAAGAAAATATGTCTCAGCTGTGAGCTCTAATGAAGTAAGTACAGATGTTCCAAAAGAAATGATGGAAGTAATTGAGCTTTAAAAAAATAAAAAATTGGCTGCATTAAGGCCTTTGAAGTTATAATGCAAGAGAAAATCATGTGTTGGTGTGAATGAGACAGAAAAATGATTTGATATATCTTTTACACTGTCCTATTTTCCTTTATATTATAGCTGCTTTTTTTTTTTTTTTTTTTTTTTTTCTCAAACCTCCTCTCCCCTCCCCAGGCACTTTGTTTGATCTCTTCCATTGCATATGTGGCTCTTCATTGCTTCCCTTATTTGCATTTATTTATCTTCTGGTGACTACATCACTACATACTGAAACAAAATTATTGAACCTTGAAACAGGTTTGTTTCAAGGTTCTAGATTGCAAAGATGACACCATGTTAAATTCACATTTGAAAGAAAACCTAATCAAATATTACGAGAGGATATGTATCAAATCAACCTCCCAAGAATGTTTGCATTATAAACTTAATTTTTCAAGACTATGTTCACGTTAGAAATGTTCAGCCAAGTTCACATCCAGTGCAACTTGTACCAAAGTCATCTAAGTTACATTAAGAATTAAATGAAACCTATTTGTGCATTAAAAGATAGTTCAATACAACTCTTAGCTTTATCTTTTGTAAAGCTAGCGGTAGCGAAAGACTGCAGATATTTTTGTAGTATTAAATGAAACCAAATATTGTTTAGTTTACTAAGCAATAAACTATCTAATTTTTTATTTAAATATGAATAAGCAAATTAAACAAATTTATGAATGATATACAGAAATTTTGGAGGTGTTTTTGGCTTTTTTTTTTTCAATCAATCAATCCATTGCTGAGCAGAATAGATGCTGAAAATGTGTACCTAATCTTACTATGGAATTAAGACATAAAGCAACAGGAAAACCTAAAATTCTAAAATTCTAAAAACTACATTCTCTATTCCTCATCTTCTGTAACTGCTTTAACAAAAAACAGTGAAACTTTAACTTTGTTCGTCAATTTACACTTCTTACCAGCTGCTTCTGTTTTTTGGACCTTCTGAATTCTGTACCTTGCCTCTGCATCTTCAGGTCTCATCTATAAAGTGGGGGGGAATAGTTCTGCCTCACACAAGAGGTCTAATAACAAAATTCAATTGACTCCTTAAATTACTGAGGTCCTTACCAAATCCAACCCACCAAATCCAATCCAAATCCAACCCAAGAGACAATATTTGAGGTGAGAGGTTATATGTCACATCATGGAGTGGGGTTATCACAGCTGTTGTCTCCTCCCAGTAGAAGGTAAGTGTGTGTTCCTGGGGGTAAAAGGGAAAAACATTCAAAAAAGCTAGCACAGTTCTGCAACCATGCCAGCAGCAGCTCAGGCAGCTGACACAGAAAGAATAGGCTTGGAAGCTTGTGATTTAATCTTTTATGAGTTGGATACTATCACATTTTCAAATAAAACTGTCAGTCTTCCTGAGAAAGTTCTGAATAACCTGATTTGACCTCACAGCTGACGCTGGTTTGAGCAGGAGGTTGGACTACATGGTCTCTGCAATTCCAATTTGAATTATCCTGTGATTTTATAATCTTATGATATGACAAATTGCACACCAAAATCCTAATATGCTCAGCAGCTCTAAGGCACATGTATGTACCACAGAGACCCAAAAGGAAAGGGACTATGCAGGACTAAGAATTAAGAATTGAAAATGCTGTCCCTGGGATCCCAGCACAGCATTGTCGAATGAGGCTGGAACTGGCCTATAGCAGTTCCTAAGGGAACCTCAACATCTATTTTTGCTTTTGACTGTCTGTGATTCAGATTCTTTCAGCTCTTGTCACAAATTTGCTGTTGGCTAATAAGATGCACCCGTAAGTACTGCAGTTGAACAGTGCAGGATCTGTAGTGGCCACTTCCAGTAATGGTAGCTGTTCTTCTTCCTACTCTGCCTCCCCCAAAACCTTGTATGACATGGACAAGTCATATCTGCATTACTTGTTTTATGAGCTGAGACATAAAAAGGATAAAAGCTGTCAAAAATATAGCAATACCGTCAGAGACAGAATATCCTTCAAGAGCCTGCCATAGGAAACCTCCTCTGTCTATGGCATTCAGCCAGTTCAAAACATCTCAGCAGAAAAGCCAAAATTCTCTTCTATGAGGATCAGGGCCTGAGTTTCAGGCAAGCAGAGGAGAATAAAGAACTGGGGTGGGAAGCAGGTCTGAGGGCCCTGAAAGAACGGTCTGTTGTTCCCATGTTTTCTGAAACACTTTGCCCCCCTTAGACTGGGCACCCCACACACATCCAAATTCCTCCACAGATTTGGTGCTAAGCTTTATGAATTGTCAGTGCAGAAAGAGGAGACATTTCCCAAATGTTTCATACCCCCAACCGTGTGCTGCCCAGACAGTCGTCTGCTTTGTCTACACTTAGACGCTGAGCTCTGACTCACAGCTACAATACTTGCAAGTGTTCAGCAAGCTAGTAAATAATACCCTGTCTGTGCTGGGCTATGATTTCTCTTGCTTAATTAGAGCAGAGGCAAACCAAGGCAACATCCAGCATATTTTGAGTTGCTTGGACAAATGCTGCATATAACCTAAAAGATGCAATTTGAACATACACTCAAACACTTCACAGCTGTCTTAACTTATTATATGTTTATAAATAGCAGAAGTAAATAGTAGACTGGAGTATGTTTCAGCATTCAGGCTTTTAAAATGCTTGCATAGCCATTTATGCACTTCTTGTAGACAGTCCTAAAAAATCGCAAGGTGAAGATTTAAGCAGTCAGTGCCTCTCTAAGCAAATGCAGGATGCCAAGGACTCACTTCAGAGGAGAAAAGGGCATTGTTGAGAGTGAGTCACTTGTGAATCATTGTTGTGAACTTTTCCAGGAATGCCAGTTCGGTCATTGCAATGTGAACTTCAGAGCATAGATTTTATATGCATAGGACTGCCATAAATAAATCATAGGAAAATGTAATGAGAAAATATGTAGCACGATGTAAAGCAAACGTCTATATGGAACATCAACAGAACTTAATAATTCAATTCAGTGAAGGTCTGGGTAAGGAAAAGCCAGTGATCTGTGTGCTTTGTACTATGGGACTTGAAGAATCATGTGAATTTATTGCAAGTCAATACAATATTCAAATTCAAATGCATATGTCATTGATAAACAGTACTTCAGGATCCAAGTAAATAAATAAATAATGCAGTTCATTATCTGCTTGTTCCTAGAATGTGAGATGCCCTGAGATCAAAATTAGGTGTAGATATTCAATCCATCTCAAGGTCTTACCTAAATAAACATGACCAACATGATTTTACACATCTCTGGATTTGAAGGCTGCAGGGATTCTTGAGGTTACCACAGTGAAGAAGGACTGGTAAGAGTGGTTTATATTGCTGGTGTTAACACTGACTTCTTTAATCAAGTCTTAGACACCAGATTTTCAGGATTCCTTATCTACAGCCAGCTTTTCAGAAAGAACTGAACCTCCAGTCTGCGCAAAGCCAAACTTCTTTAAAAATTTCCTGTAGCCTATGCACCATTCTTTTTTTTTTTTATTTAAATATAAACCTGTTAAGAGCACCCTGGTACAAATTCTATGGGAAAGAAGAGTAAACTCTTACCTTCTCTATTTATTTCTAGCTGATTTAGACTAAACTTTTGTTCAGGGAATACTACATGGCTGAATGTGTGTTTGACTTATGTACTCAAGATATTTGTCTGCTGTTAACATTGCACAGGGCAAATTTGTCTCTTCTGAGAGACTTCCTGTTTAAAAGCACCATAGGTCAAAAAAGGCAACAAACAAATAAAGTAATCTCTCAAGCCCATTGTTCAGACCCAAAGACAAATTGGCATCTGAAAATAATGTCTATCAAGTTTGAAGCAGGAATGGTTCTGCTACTGATGAAAACCAAATGTACTGAGATCAGTAAAGCAAAACCAGTATCACATCATTCTCTACCAATCTGTGTCCTTTGACAAAAAAAGCTCTCTCCCTTCCATTTTGTGGGTGAAAAAAGATCAATGGCATTTCATAACTTATTCCTAGGCCACATGTTGAACCAAATGCACTATTAGGAACATAAGAAAAGTGTTTTTTTCTAGCATTGTTAATACAATTAAATTGCTGTTTCCACTTCTGCAATTACACGATAACAAAGTCTTAACTTTGAAATAAATTAAAGGCAAGATTAGGTTTCTTGAACAATGACATCTATTGATATGACCTATGAAGTCTGAGACATCAAAATGGGAATGACAAAATATGACATACAATTTATATGAAATCTAAAGTCTTCCAGAGTGTTGCCTAGAGACCTAGCCACTAGTAATCTCTCCAGATATTGAAAATAGGACTAATATATGAGAAGGACTCTGTAAGGCAAAAAATAAACATAAAAGAAAGCTTGTGAGTTGTCAAGTTCTGATTTGGCTGTTGAGTCTTTATATGATTTAAAAAAAAAGAAATATTACAAAGAATACCAAATTTTTTTAAAAAATGCAGTGAGGAATAGCTTAGGGTTGCTGATTTAGTTTCTCATTATACTCTAACTTACTCTCTGCATTTTCACATACACATACTTTGAGTTTTCTCTGTGTCATATCTCTACCAGAAGATCCCTGTGCAATAACAGAAGAAAAGGGGGGAAAAAATCACTTTTAAGTGAGAACAGGGAAATAGAATCTGACTCTGAATAACCTGAGCCTATCTGTTTGACAATTAATCAGTTGATGTCTGTCTGTCTATTGGTTTTTACACACTGTCACTTGTATAAAAAAAAATCCAAATGTAGACCTACTTCAGCATTAGTCTTGCCTTCTAAGGCAGGCAGACTCCTTTCAACTTTGGAGCTGAAAGCAACCTCTAATTGCAATTAAGTGCTGTAACAGTGGCAGATACTTTTAGAAAGCATTGGAACAGTATTTTGAAGTATTACATGCGTCATATCTTGAAAGAAAAGAAAATCCTATTTAACTTTAGAACTTAGTAAGGGTCTGAATGTGTTGTAGAAGTTCTGAGCTCTAACACTGACCTTGGAAAAGTCATCTCATGTCTCCATGCCTTGATTACCCATTTAGAAAATGGGAAGTGTAATATGTCTTTCCTCTCTACTTACAGTGTTGACTTTCTGGGCAGGGATAAGGTCCTGCTGAGTGCATGTATCACCAACCACAGCAAGACCACAATTACTACTGAAGTTTCGATGAGGCAGTGTGGATTAATAACCATAAAATTCATCATAAAGATGCTGCTAATAATCCCATTATAATTTTTGTTTTATTTCTAAAGGGGATGCCTGTTTCCTTTTCCTTTCTGATGTTTTAGCTAAATTCTGACTTCAGCAGTTGCTTTTCTCCTGCCTAGTTTTACTTTGTTGCTCTCAGGAGAAGAGGCATGACATGAGGTTAAGCAATGCATGGACAAATGTTTTCCGTATCCCATTACAAGTTGACTATATTCTCAATTGAACTTTGTGAACACTTTTCTTTCATGGTTTATAAGTTTCTTCAAGTATTAGGGAACCCTCAGAGCTCCCCGATCTTGTTCTTATTCTGATTTATATTTTCATGCTCTTTAAAGGCTCAGAGCACTGCAGAAATGTTCAATAGCATACCAAGTAACACAACAACCCAATGAGGTCCATGAGTACCACTGATTTACTTTGACATATGGAAGATTTGTTCCAAACCCTACAGAAAAATGGAAGGATCTACATCTCTTCCTCATGGTCTCCCAGACAGTAAACATTGTTTAAAAAAAGCTTGCAAATACATGTCACTTTAAGGCCCCTAAATATCTGTGATGAGTTCAGACATTTCCGATGGAAATTAAGAGCTTTAGGCTATGTTAAGTCATAATGTTCCCATTATTACAATACTAGTTTGATGTCTAGCTATGGAGAACGTACATATCAGTATTGTTCTCTAAATCAACTGTTACGAGCTAATGACATTGAATGAAATGTAGGTTCTTCTAGGAACAGATTAATGAAAGTTAATTTAGGTACCAAACAGACTTTCCTAAATCACAGCTAATGACCTTGTGCTATTTACTTCTCCCCTGGGGAGACAAAATGCATCTGAGACCTCTGGTGTGGTCTCTGTTTTCCCATTCAGTACAGGAAAAGCATAAGGCAAGTAGTTTCCTAATATAGGCACTGCCATTAAAAGCCTGCAGTAAAGTGGGATGAATTTTACTTAACATGTTGAGAACAGCACTGATGAATTAAGTACAAATTCAAAGTAAAAATTGCCCTGTGAGATTGAATCCTTCTCTCCTCTCCTCTCCTCTCCTCTCCTCTCCTCTCCTCTCCTCTCCTCTCCTCTCCAAACGTTGTCTTTGAGGAAAAGAAAATTACACTGAGTATGAGAAGATTTGCCATACTAGATTTTGAATTTCTAGGTCCACACATAGATAAAAACATTAGGAAAAATATGAAAAAATATACTGACATTGGTATGCTCCACTGTTAAAAAACAGCATGTTGCAAAAGGACAGTCCAGTTTCAGGAAGTGCTCTGAGATACTTTTTTTCTCTTATGGAGACACTAAAAGTTTAAAAACATGAGTGCCCAAACAATTCTTTTTTAATATAACTGCAGAGGGATAACTGAAGAAGATGAGCACAGGCAATAAGTATGCTGTTTGGGTTATTCACAAACTTCTGTTTCCCATTCTATGATTATCCACAGAGCCTCTCAAGCTGAACCTAGTTTGTGCCTAGGCTTTTTCCCTTGGAATAATTTGTCAGATGACAGCCTTCCAACTCTTGTCCTCCTCTTTGGTACCCTGCCTCAGTAGCCAGCCAGTGATCAGCAGCTGCTAGCGAAACTCCAGACCACACAACCATCGCGCTGCACTGCAAACAGAGTCGGAGACCACATGCCAGAACGCAAGAACAGCCAAGTGGCAAGGCGACAAATAATGTTGCCCCCACTGAAAAGGATAAATTAGCAGAGTCTTATTCTTCTGTTTCTGCCAATTTCCAGGGGTGAAGCCAAGTGACAGCAAACTTGGCATGTATCTATCAACAGGAACACGTCTGCAGCAGTGCCAAGCTTTAGCGCCATCACTCCTGCCGTTTCTTAGATGCTGAGAGTAGTGCAGAAATAAAGGCCAGGACTTGAGTCATAGTCTAGTACATAGTGTAGTGCAAGGAAGAATCTAAAACTTAGGAAAAATCTGCATTAAAATAAGCATAACTTATAAAACCGCTATATGCTTTTAATATAAGGCCACTGAGCACCTTCAAGTAAAGTAGAGGAAACTCAGATCTGGATTTCATTCACCTAACTAATTAAAGGAATGAAGAGACACCTGAAGATCTCTCTGCAATTAGGATAGATAAACACATCAGAAAGGTGTCTCAAACCACCTGAATCATACTGCTCCCCTGTTCCTTTGTCCATGTAACACTGGAGTGTATGCTTCCAGTTGCTTTTTCTTTCAAAAAATATGCGAACATTACTCTGTTGATTACACACTGAGTTGTAACAAGCAGTCTGTTGCAGTTCACTTGACGTGTTTATTAACTTCGATCTTTAATTCTCCATAGTATTTGGGTAGTTAATTCCACTGACTTCAAGAGACTTGTCCAAAGTTACCTAGAGACACATGGAAAATCCACTAAAGTGACTAGTTTATAGCTCTCTTTTTTTTTTTAGATCCACAAATAAGTGCTTACAGCATGCTTATAAGTTGATAGAGATACTTTCAAATATCACATTTGGTCAGAACACAGACCAGCCTCCAATAGGAATCTGTATTACTGATTATTGGCAGTTCAGCCAATTTTCAGCCCACCTTTCTGTCTACTTACTATCCCATACTTCGTTAGTTTGTCTATGAGAATGTTAACAGAAGATAGTGTCAAAAACCTTGATAAAACCAAGACAAAGAACATCCACTGGTCTCATGTGTGTCCAGTTTGTTTATATGGTCTGTGATCTCATCCTCCTTGTTGTCTGCTCCTAGATACTGTTCCAGGCATTCCCACTGACCTATTACATCAAAGGCAAGTCCTTCTCCCTACCCATTAATCCAGTTTACCCTTCCTAAAGAACCTGTGTCCATTGACAGCAGCACCTGAGGTATATGAGCTCTCCCACTATGTGTCTACGATACTAATGAGACTATAGCCCTGCAACTGCATACAGGCCTCTCATTCCTCCTGCTTGTTGCCCATGCTACATGCTTTAGTGTACAGACATTTCAGAGAGGCACCCAGACTGATTTACCCAAACAGACAGGAGGATCTTTACCCATAATGTTGTACATCTGGTACTCCCTTACTTTTGTGCTTAAGATTGAGGTACACCACACACAGACTTATTTTGCTCATTTGTCCTGTCCAAACCACCCTGCATGCTTTCCTTGCCAAACAAGCCCTCTTTGCGAGTCTTCATCCTCCCTTGTCATGTCTCCTTAATACGTCCTTCATGTACATCTCCCGAGCTCCATAGATATCAGAGCACATACATGAAAGCCTCTAAGAGGTTATGGGAAATAAAAAAGCCGATTTGTTTAGCAATCATAATTATTCAGAAGTTGGGTAAATTGGGTTAATACTCTCAATGAAAGCAAGTGCTCTTTCTTGAAGATATGACATCTTGCTATTTCTGTCAGCCACTACTCCCTCACTACACTCTCTATGGACTGGCATAGAAACTCAGCTGCCCTTCCATTTACCTGTTAAATGTCTGGCATTTTCTTCTGCTGAACTCCCTACCTGCTGTGTGCCTGGTGTTGTTTCCTGCTGTCTACTCCACCTGTCCACTTTATTCTTTTATTTCCTCCTTAAATGTTAACATGGCACAGATGGGCACTTACTGCCTGTGACTTTCTAATGGAGCTGAATGTTAATAATACTTTGAAATTTAAAAAGAAAAAGAGAGGGACAGCCACTAAAATACCAAAGAAAATAAAGGTATACATCCAATGTATCCATCTGTCTGTAAGCAACACTATGAAATAGCTCACTAGAATGTTTATTGTTGCAATATAAAAGCATTGAGAGTCCTCAGCCAACACAAAGAGTTCCCTGTAGACAACGAAAAAAATTGCAAATTATTACTTTTTCGTTTCTGAGAGTGAATATAAATTTGTCATGTGCATGAATACATAGCATAAAAATGAAGGTGACAAGTAAAGAGTCTTCAGGGGTAAAAGAAGTCAGTTCTTTCGCTTTAGCAGGAAAATAGCCAAGGCATTAACAATCAGACATTCCCAAATTTTTGCTCCTTTGGAGGGCCCTGTCATTTTCATGTTATCATCCATTCAGAGAGCAGATGCAGCTGCTGGCATACTCGTAGCTGCCTCATCTCTCTTGATGTGTCCCTGTTCTTGCTTAATAAAAAACTTCTGTCTGGTTCAGTACTACCTCCTGTCTCCTTTTCTTTTCTCATCTGAAACTGCCTTATGCCAAAGGGGCAAAGAGATATCGACCAGGATATTTCAGGCAGCTGGATGGCTGGTTGGGCTAGTTCGCAACCATGAGGTTCCCATGAGAAAATGCAGCTGCTACCCTGAAAGAGCTGCCACTGGAAGGTCAGTTCTACCCTCCAGCCTTAAACAATCCAGAAAATTACAGGTCTGAAAAAAATACTTGCTCATTATGCTGAAACAGTTGAGGAGGTTTCACCTTAAAGTTTTATACCTATATATGAAAGCAGACTGATATTCCAGATTTGTTCAATGTACCATACATTTATCTTTATTCTGTTGAACAGAATCCTGAGCAGCTTGGCATGGCCAATATACCTGCAGTTACATCTTATCCAGCACTTTGATGATCTAGATGCAGGAATCGGGGCGTGGCCGCCTCTAATTTTGTGTTCGGGAGTCAAAAAGCCAAAAGAAAGAAGAATGCAGTATTGCCAATACAAATTATTCAATAATACTGAATAAAAAATCATGTTATTTGAAAATGAAATCAATAAATACTGAAATACTGGGCTCTCTTATTTGCTAACTTATGCTTGACATGTGAAAATTGGCCTTTCACATCTATTTTCTGCTGCTGTAACAGTTAAAAGCAATCCTCTCTTCCTCCCCCTTGTCTTTCCCTTTGCTCCCTTCCTCCATTCCTTCCTGCTCCCTTCCCACTTCCCTTTCTCCCTAAAATCAAGAATGAGGAGAGCCCAGCCATATGGTGCTAATCTGCAGCTTTCAGGAATTCATCAGTGCCCTGTTTTCCTCTAGTATTTCTATACAACTTTCGATAAATTGTTTCAGTTCTTATTTGCTCATCTACAAAATGTGAATAATTTTTAGGCAGGCTCTATAGAAGTATTGTGGAAGTTCATCAATTCAATAAAGAAAGATAACTCAACTGTAAAATCAGAGGACTGAAAATAATATCTGAAATTAACAGTCAAGCTACCTTTAATATAGCCATGTCATGCAGCCCTGCTTATAAATACACCGTTTCACATCTTAAAACTACTTTTTACCCACTTAATTTCTACAAAGAGATTATTTTGCAACTTCAAAAATCAGAAAACTGCCATCTATATTTTAATTTTAAGCTGAAATCTGATTTTATTAAATCCATTTTTATGTTTTTTATTAGTTTATTTACTTTAAGTTCCATTCTTGTATTTAACACCACCTATCATTGATGTATAAACTGAAATCATATTCCCTTCTCAGCTTTCATATGGTTAAGCCAAATTCCTTCAGTTTAAATTTTTTTTTTTTTTTTTTGGTCAAGTTATTTCTTGGGGTATCTCTGCACTTTTCTGAAAAAAACTGACTAGCATAGAATGTCAACATCCAAATAAAACTAGTCAAGCACATAGTATTTAAAATCTTTTGCCTGATAAATAGGACGCTAAGATTACATGAATCTCTTTCACAGATGCATCACACTGGTTATTCATAGATATTTTATGAACTGTTAATAGATTGTCTTCTCTTTCTTCTGTCATTTCTAATTGATAGGTTTCCAGTTTATAGAAGAATTATCAGTTCTAATCCCCAAGTACATTTTGTAGACCTAAATTTCACAGTACTTTTCATTTAGTTCTCAATATCACTGACTTGTTTTATCACAGTCCTTCCTTCATGTTGATGGCGCCTCAAAATTTCCTTCATCAGAAAAGCCAATGGACATTCACCCCATTTAACTTGAGTCATCCAAAACTCAAGCATGTGTTCCTAGTCACTCTTCCTATCCAACACAGACTTTAAATTATGTTAAAGGATATATTCACAATATTCACAAGTAGTCTAAAGCTTGTGACTGAACACAGCCAACATGAATGTACATAACTCTGCTCCACAACTCTTCATTGACTGTAACGTTACATAATTATGATAAATTTGCAGATGACTTCTGAATGTTTAAAGTGAGTTGAACTGAACTTTAACCTCTACTAGCAAACTCACACTTCTGAGGTAAAAATCACAAATATAAATATTCATACTATTAGGCAATAGGCTGGTCCTTGAGTAGCTGATGAAATATGAGTTCCCTTACAACACAATTTCTCATTGCTTTATGGTGAATACAGTGCTCTTTTGAATATTGGTTGAAATTCTTCAGTGTCATTTAGCTGAAAATTTAGCTGGTTAAATTAGATTTACTTGAAAAAATCTGTAATAAGCATGCAACAAGGACAATGATTTGTTTCTGTAAACAAGAGGCTTTTATGTTTCATTTGTTCAGTATTTAGCCCACCAACTTCTAATGCCTAACTCCTTCAAGCATTTGTGCAATCCTAATCCTAATTTGAAGCTTTTACTCATTAATATTTCACTGCTTATACAGAGGAGATGCAAGACCTAGTCAGCACCTAGAATAAGGAAGTTCTTTTTTTACAGAGAGCTGCAAATCATCCTAGTTGCAGTAATGGATTTGGTTCAAAATACACTGTTTGATGCATACAGCAATTCCGCTGAATAATTTATTCAAGTGCCTTGTAGGTGAATTCATCTCACCTGATTTAAGGCACTTACCTGATGTGTCTAAATGAGAAGTGCATATTACTGCATACTCATGAAGAGAAAGATAGGCAACTCAGAATAATTTACACCATTTTAGACTTTAATTACTTACTTGAGTACTTACAGGACTTTTCTTGCATCATTAACTTCAGGGATAGCTTTGAGTGATGAAGTTTCTAAAGTTTTCTAATATGAATTGAAGCTTATATAGAGAGAAAAATAACATTTTTATACAACTAGTAGTGCAATCAGGGTAATTTGGGGACAGATACACTCTACCTATCTGGAGTACACGCTTCATGCTTCAAAATGCATGTCTTAAGCCCAAAATCATTAAGTATCGAGGGCTGGGACAAGATTTTCACAGGAGAAAGTCTAACTATGTCTGTGGAAGGGTTATTGTACCTTTCTCTGAAACATCTGGCACTGGCCAATATTAGCAACAGAAGACTGGACTAGATGGACTGCAGGTCTGATATGGTGTGGCAGTTCCTATGTTCCTGTGTTCTTCCTCCACCTGGTGCAAGGGCAAAACTGTCAGGTATAATGAAGAAATCTTTATTCAGGTCCCTGGGTAAGACTGTGGAGTTGGCAATTAAAAAATCGTCTTTTGAAAAACTCATAGAATTTTACCTCTTTACTGAGAAAATGTATATTACCTGTACTGATATTTCCTACATTCTTTCCTTATTTGTACTTACGTGATGTTACCACAGATAGATGAAGAAAACGGCTACTATTATTCTGTATTATTTTTATTATTGTCATGCAGTCGCGGAGTAGACTTCATTGTCTATATGCCGTACTAACATTAGAAGATTCTTTTGCCTCTGAAAGCTGACATCCAGATTAACTTCCTCTAATCTTAGATCCCTAACTGTAATTATTAAATGAAGTGATTAGTTGGCTTGTGAGCACTGTTGCTGATGCAGAGAAATAAGGACTTCTAGATGAAGGCTTAGGTTCACCCACCCCAGCCCCCTCATGGTACATTTTTGTCTTCATTGACATCAAAGGTACCCATGTATGACTATAAATCAGAATTAAGTGCCTCTTTTAAGTAAATGCTATTAGAAAGGATGAACTCGGGTTTCATAATCTAAACACAGTGGAAGACACAAAACCTTGAAACCAATAAATAAAGTAATACAAAGAACCTACAATAAAATCTTGTCCATGATTTGGCAGGTAGTGATCTCAGTACACAAACAGCATGAGTATTCTGTAATTTTTAGTTCTCAAGAAGTGCAACATAGTTTTAAGAATACTGTGAATATTTTTCCCTACCCCTTTGGATTGTACTTGTAATTAGTTGTAAACTGATTTGGTGAAAAATGGCACAAGAAAATGTGACATTTTGTGCCTAGGAAAATACCTGTTGCCTAATTATAGGTATTTATTACTGTTTGAGATGTTCCAGAGTAATTGATGTTCCAAAAGGAGCAGTGCTCCTGCTGGTGCTTTATCATATCCACCATTTCCATGGACATGTCTAGGAAACCTTGGACCACGACTTTGCCAACTCTTCCTGAGGTTCTTGTAGTTTTAATTTTCGTTTTTCACAGTCTCTTATCGTAGCTATGTCTGCTGCAATTTTAGTGAACAGGTTACCAATTAAAAGCTAGATGGAGGTATTCTGACTTTGTCACTTAACGGAGTTATCTAATTGAAGCATACAGTCATCCTAATTTCTCATTACATTCTATGGAGAGAAAAAAAGGCACCTGCAGGTGCTGTGTCAGATCTAAAATAAGCTGAATTGTCTTTTAGAGGTGTTTATTTCTTCCTTCCATTGACAGGAGAAAGAACACAGCTGAACAGGAGCCTAAATTTAGTGCTCCCTGGAAGCGAATGGGGTATTAGGAAGGATAAATCTGGCTGTAACAGTTGGATCGTAAGGTCAAGTGCTAAAACTCATCACCCTGCTGGAAACAGTGAAATGGAATTACACTTCTTCAGTATATTGTTCCCTCTTCCTCTCACCTTCCTCTGCATGAGTGTGTGCCTGATCACTTTTTCTACCTTACCTGGTTTTCTGTCTTAGCTATTCACATTCCTAACAGATATTGCTGAAAAGAAGTAAATTTTAGTGATGACAGTCCAGCATCTTTCACTGGATCTTAAATACTAAAGCTGGAGTGCAATACAGGCTGAGCAAGGGTCTGTGGTACGCAGGAAAAACAAACAAACAAATAAAAAGCCTTAGTGATAGCAGTGAAATGGATTATTCAAACAAATATGTAAACGTGGATTTTGAAAGAGATGATGAAACAACCAAAATACTCCAGACCAAACTCAACTGAATTCCAAAGAAGAGCTTATTCATATTGCCATGGGTTTTGTCTGGAGAGAAGCAAAAGGAGGCTCAGAATGACATAGTGTTCAGTCAATATCACTGTTTCAAAAGCAGACAGAATACAGGGAATAGAAATGCAAGGTCATTAGCAAACGGAGAACTATAATAATTGGATTGTGATTCTTGATCAAAACTGAAGTCTTTTTATTATCACTGCTGTTGTTTCTTTGATTCACAATGGGAATGGGACTTTGTTTTCTGTGTATCAAATTAAAAAAAAAAAGAAAAACCTAATAAAATAAGAAGTTACATATGGAGTGTGGCTCTGGCTGCATAAAGATTATGGATTTTATTATTTGTTGAAATGGAAATGTCAATGTGATCTCATGGGTTGATGCTATGGAAATTCCATTGGATTTTCCATGTTGTTGATGCATTTTTACAAGCTTCTTGGATTATAAATCTGAAGCACAATATTAACCCATTAGACTGTCAGTCTGATATCTACTAGCTTTCAATACTATGCCAACATTAAAACACAGTGTTTGTGTACACAACTGGATTACTGAGAGAAAAAAGCATTCTCAATCAGTTATTCCTTCTACAATTACTTAGTGGTTTGTAAAAATGCAGAGCCTTCTCTGAGAGGAGAAGGTAGCCCCTAACCCACTGAGACTGAAAATGTACTCTTTCAGTTCTCAGTCCCATTATCAGGCACTCTCAGGTACACTGCAACTTCCAGTAAACACTTTTTCTTTCTTTTTTGTTTTTTTGAAGGAGGGTGCCTTTCAGCTTTCAGCTATTTACATATTTATTGATGAATTTGTATTGCATACAAGGTTCATGAAAGAAACCCGCTCACATATGCATGTGAGTACAGATGGGGGCATATGTTTTCAGGTTGCCGTTAGAGTGAAGAAATGTTGCAGATGTTGAAGAATCACAGTGTTCTCACATAACTGTTCAATACTGCAGAATAAATCCCTTTAGTTCCCCATTCAGGAGTGGCACTCATCTCTCAAAACTTTTATAATCTTATTCAAATTATGTGTGCATTCTCCCTTGATAGTCAATAGAAGTTAGAAACCACTATAAAGACATTCAACTTTTAAGGTTAGATCCCTGTTTTAAACTGACAGAAATCTTCCTGTAGACATTCCTTTCTCCTGTTATTGGCTATAAAAAGACTCTTTATCACTACCTCAGACTTAGCAACAGATATTTAGATAGGTAATCCTGAAAATTAAGGAGTGAACACCAAATCAGTTTGTGCCTTTAATGTAAAACGTACTAAAAGAAACAAACCAAACCAAACTAAACAAACTAAAAGAAACATAGATTGTTTGATATAATTCCCTAAAATGTTCCATGGCACTTGTGGAATGGTTGACTTTGAAGAAATACACAATAGACACAAGTCATATTATTTATGTCAGACTAAAGCATGTTCAAATATGTTATTGGAGTATCATATTATAAGAACAGAATAGAATTGGAAAGGATAATGTGAGGAGAAAAGAAGAGAGATGTAAAGGTAATCTAGTAAAAGAAAGTGCACACTGATTAAAGTTAAAAAATTTGAGTCCAATAAGTATTTCAAACCTTAAGGGAATATGAGTCATAGCAGAAGAAATAGAAGAAAAAGACAACTGAATTGCTAAGGTGGACTTCTATATTGCCTTGAAGATGGGACCTGAGAATGTCAACGTAAATAAAGAAGATACACCAAGCTTTGTAAGAACAGAGCATTGATGAAATGGGGATGGCATAACCGGGCCTGTAAAGCTAGAGAACAAGTTAACCCTCAGCCTCTCATGCATCTCATGTAAGCAGGCGTGCAGGGCATGAATAGAAGCAAGGCACTGGAAGGAAGGGAGTTTCAGTAGCAAGTATCTGTGATGACCACAACCTTAGGTAAGAGATTTGCAAAGAAAAGTGTGTTATTCAAGGTGTTGTAACCCACAACAGAAATAGAAAGGGTGGGATGCAAATATTTATGAAGATTAAAGGGAACCAAAGTTGAATTACTGAATCATTTTTGACTTCACTACTAAAGAAAATAATTGGTTTCCCCTTGTCTCTTTTCCTCACCTGGACAGTTTTAATGCAAAAAGATGAAAGACTGAAGAATTCTTACAACCCTGCTTCATAAGGGGGTATGCCAGCTTTCCCCAGGACCTGCCAACAAGAGACAGCTTTTACCATACCAGGGCTTTTCTAGCCCACAAAATGCCTGATATAAAAATATTCACTCTACCCATCCCCCCTACAACTAAATTTTAGGCAAAAAAAAGTAACCTTTTAAAATAAATGTCAAAGTAAACTGTTCAAGGGAAAATGGAAAGGGGTTTTAGACATCCAGACAGAAATATCTTCCACCCAGACAGAAATATCTTCCACCTGTGTTAAGGCATCTGAGTCAGTGCTTAATGATACACATTCACGAACAAGTTACACACTAGTGTAGGTAAATGAGACTCATTTTAATTTTTTTAATTGGCTCCTCTGAGGGACAGGGACTACATTTCAACACTTTTGTGGACTTTACAGTCAACTATACTGCCTAAAAACCATTACTAGCATTATTTAGGTAAGGAAATTGCTGATGTAACTATTGATGTTATTGGTTATGTCTGAAAAATGCCATTTAGACAGATACCTCTGGAAATACAAAAGTAGCTACAGAAAGGCAAGGTGATCTTTCTAATTCCACAAAGTACTGTAGTGTTACCATCAGAATACACACAAGCCTTGGGCTCTAACCACTTAACAGAGTTGCCTGACCTAGATCATTTGCACCTTAAAATTGATAGATTTTGTTTCATGCAATACCCTTGCAAAAGGTTTCATTCTAATTACATTTGAAAGTTCTTTTTGTTTTTCCATTCCAAGGCTGTTTCTGACTGTGTGACAGACTAGAACTTTGGATGGAAAATTCAGTATTTGCAATTCAAATTCCGAGTGAAGGTTTTAATGCTGAATACTTGTGAAAATCATTTAAAAGGCCTGTAGAGTTAAACAATGTAGATTTTTTCCCATTCATGGTGAACTGACCTTACAGATATTATTCATTTAAGATCTGGAGATGATATTAATATGGTGTTTATGCGTAAAACTCACAACAGGCACATATTTTGTAAATTCAGCATTTAGTTATCTCTTATTCATTAACAAGAAGCAAAGCAAACATCTCCCCGTTATATTCATGCCCCGAGCTAAGCAGGGGGAATGGAAAAGGTTTTTAGAATTACAAATAGAACCTTTCAATTGTAGAAACTTGCTAATTTCGTTTATGAAAAGCATTGCAGAACTTCTGCTTTCTCTCCCAGCTGTTATTCAAAGCACAGTCCCAAGCTAAAAACAAAACAAAACAAACCCCCAAAAAACAGACTGAAAGAAAGAAAAAAAAAAAGGAGGGAGGGAACCAAACCACGGATAGAAAAAAGAAATAATCCCACCAGGAATTTAGTGAGTTTTTCTATTCTGAGATCAGGCAGAAATACTGCATATTTAAATATGTAAATTGAAGCAAAACTTAGGTTGCTGGAAAAAAAAAAGAAAAGTGGGGGGAAGAAGTGGAGAAAATGTAGAAAGAGTTATGAACTAAATTTTCAAAAATAGATACATGGAAAATACGAGAATTTGTTCATATATTTTTGAAAGTAAAATATGCATTTCAGTGTGTAAATTGCGAATGTATATTTTCAAATATTAAAGATTTATCTTTCCAATAGGTCTCCACAGTTTTTGAAACCCTAAATATAAATTAAGAATAAAATTCTTTCTTGTGTAAGAATCCAAATCAAGGGGTTTGCACCTCCTAAATCCCACTAAACCCCTCAAAATAATATGTAAAAGTGACTTATGTGACTCATAAGCAATACATAGCTGGTAGAATTTCACCCAAAGGGATAAAGCATATTAGAATTACTGCTGTGACTAGTTTCACTACAGTCTCTTGGACTAATTACCTAGGATGAGAGTACTTGCTTCATATAGTCTTTTAGTCTGGCAAGACAGATAATTTAGAAATACTAAATATTACAACAAGGCAAAGGATTGGATATGCCATTATGGATTTGCACAGTCAGGTTACAAGCTGGATACAAGAACATGTCTTGCAAAATTTGAGACTAATGAATTAACCAATCTTCTGAACATCTCTGAAAGTTAAGCAAGTATTCTTCTCCCCAGTTTTAAACTCAGGAATACTAAAATACAGAAGTCATAATTTGTTCAATACTAAACATTGAATGTGCCTGGATTATAGGCTGAGTTGGAGTGACGTTCTTCCATGCAGATGAATAATTTCAAATTAAAGGAAGAAATAAGAACAGTGCTCACAATTTGTTTTCACTTAACATGGTAAGTCAGTATTTTCCAAATACTATTTGGAAATAGTATTGTAAAAAAAGATGGTAAGAAGGTCAAAGCTTCACCTGGACAACCCCTCCATGCCCCTCCTTACTGGCAGAGCATAGGGAGTGAAAAGTCCTTTGCTATGGTAAGCACCACTTAAGCAACAACCAAAACATCAGTGTGTTGTCACTTCAGACAAAATCCAAAACACAGCACAGTACCAGCTACTAGGAAGAAAATTAACTTCATCCCAGGCAAAGCCAGCTCAATGTATTATTTTCTGCATGCTGTAGGCAATATCTTAGCATTTTACTCTTTGGTACTGTTAAACTAATGGAAGATGTAGTTTTATTGGACAGATGTTTTAAAGTCCTGAAGGAAATGGCTTTTACAAGGGCATCAAGACTGGAGTGTAGAGACTAGTTCAAAAGTAAAGAAGATTTAGGTTTGTTAATTTTTTTTTGTAAGAAAGAAAGCAAACCCATTAAGTATTTGGCAGGGATGAGAAACTGAACACAGGTTGCTTTTTTGAACATAGAGTAATTACACCAGCAGATTGTCAATATCCATGCTCAGCATACGTAGCTCTTCCAGACAGTGCTCTGTATAACAGAAAATAGCATGGCTTCTGCAAAGAAAGATACTGAACCACCCTGGAGAATAAAAAAAGAAGATGTTTTTAGGGGAATGTAAATAGCTAAGAAAAGAAATTGGGTTCAGTTAAACCTGTCTGTCTGTTTGCTGTGAAGGGTGGAACTAGTTCCTTTGAAATGTAGTGTATGCTCCAGCACTGCTGTGAGATGAGATGAGGTACCTGGTTGGATATGCTGGTAAGAAGCACTTTGAGCATGTGAAGCCAGAATAGGGTCACCTCCTGGAAGCAATATCTTTATGAATTTGCAGCAATTTGCCTCTGAAATCCTAAATTTGCTATGTTTGTATTTAACTGTTAATATGTAAATGGTCTCAAAAGAGTTAGTGAGGCTTGTGATGAATAAATAGTTAGGGAGCAAATACAGCTACATCAGTGAATTGAATCCCTATAGCCAAATGCTATGTCCAGTGAAACCAAATAAAGAACTACATGAAGCATGACATCAAGACCTAATCTAAGATGCAAACACAATTAAAACCAGTCTATATTATGTCTAGAGCTATTGTACCTGGCTACACAAGAAAAACAATTTATATGCAAAGAAATGGGAACAGAAAGAAATTCAGAAAACCTATTTGAACTTGAGTTCATTATTACATTAGGTATGGTTAAAAAGTCCAGTTTTATATGTCTCAGCTTGTCTGAATTTCTCAAACATTGGAAGCCATTTTCCAGCTCCTACAAGATTTTCTATTTCACCTTCACAAGTTGATAACGTTGTGATTTCTCAGTGTACAGAACATTATGCACACAGTGGTAATGGTAATTAATTCCGAAGGTGTTTATGAAGAATGAATGATGTACCCTGCATTCTCAGAGCAATATGCCCTAGTTTCCATTCTAAACAAAACTTTGGATTTGGTTTTGGGGGTTTTTTTGTTGTTTGTTCAGTTGATTCGTTGGGTTTTTTTTTTTCCAAGCTGCTTTTGAAAAAAACTGAGGAGAATTTTCCAATAACAAGCAAAAGTATTCTGCTTCATCATTTAGTCTCTCTTACAGAATGAACTAGCACCAGACCCATAGTGGTGAAATAAAAACTGATCTAAGGGTTCCTCCTAATAAGGCAGCTTGTCTGCTATAAATCAACATGGAAAGGTAAGCTCACGAAGGACAAGGATTTTAATAGTCTAGATGTAACTTTCTGACACTAAGTATCCTGATTTTAAAATGTTGACCTGCAATTTTCTTTTCCTCCTTCACCTACTGGAACCAATTCTCTTACCAAATTTGAACTTTAAGTCACCTACAAAAACAAAAGACTCAATCAACTATTGCATGAGTTGATTTTATAAACTGAAAGACTCACCAAATGTGGAAATAGAAAGCTTTCTCACAAAGTGGTCCATGAATATTTAACAGAGGTCCTTAGTTGTTATTCATTTATAGATATTTCCATATACTACTTCTCCAGTTTTGTTGCTGGGGTATTGAAGAGAGAAAAGACCAAATTAAAAGTAATCTAAATTGGTTAAGAAATGCAAGAGAAAATCTAAATAAGTCCCAGGATTGCCTGTACCAGCTAATGGATAAAACCAGTTATTTTTAATGGGCACATAAGAGATTAATAGAACTGTCTCAAGTAGTTTTTGGGCTTGTGGATCATGGAAGCCTGCTATGATGTAGTGTAACAGCTTCTTTCATCAGCTAATGCACATGTGAGCTCAGTATACATACTTAAAAGTGCACGTCTGTCTTCATGTGTATCATCCCACCCCAAATCTTATGCTTTAAGAATAAAATGTAGAAAAGAAAACAAGGAAGCACTATTCATGTTCATCCAGTCAAGGAACAGACATGGCAAAGCATAAATTCTCAGAAAAAAACTACTGCAACATGATAGCCTTGTGTTAAGTAAAAAATATTTCCCAAGGACGCCTTATCTAAATTAGTTACCCAAGTCTGAGGTAAGTGGTCCTACAAAAAGCTAGAACTTAAGAAAGTGACTTGTTCTAGACACTGAACTTTCTGGTGCCAGAGACTCTTTGAGCTGGATACTCCCCAAAATGACTGCAAAAAGATGTTGATTGTGTGAGTAGAAATGTGAGTAGAAATGTTGTGGTTTAACCCTAGATGTCAACTAAGCCCCACACAGCTGCTCACTCACTCCTCCCAGTGGGAGGGGGGAGAGTATCAGGAGGCTAAAAGTGAGAAAACTCATGGGTTGAGATGCAGAGAGTTTAATAGGTAAAGTAAAACATGCACAGGCAGGCAAAGCAGAAAGAATTCATTCACCACTTCCAATGGGCAGGCGGATCTTTGGCCATCTCCAGGAAAGCAAGGCTCCATCACATGTAACAGTTACTTGGGAAGTCAAACATCATCACTCCAAATGTGCCACCTTCTCTTTTTTCCCTTAGCATTATCTGCTGAGTATAACACCATATGGTATGGAATATTCCTTGGGCCAGCTTGGGTTAGCTGTCCCGACTGTGTCCCCTCACAGCTTCTTTTGCACCCCCTGCCCACTTGCTGGCGGGGTGGTGTATGGAGCAAAAAAGGCCTTGACTTAGTATAAGCACAACTAAAAACATCAGTGTGTTATCCACATTATTCTCATATTGAAACCAAAATCCAGCACTGTACCAGCTACTAGGATGAAAATTAACTCTATGCCAGCTGAAACAAGGACAATAAGTGATCAAATTGATGTAAGTATTCCATGAGAAGAGAAGAAAAAAAAAATTTATTAGTCATATAATTTATTAGTTGTTAATTACTTGGTTCTCTTTATTAATATATAACACCTCAGAGAATAACTCTGAGGTAGGTAAATTAAACTAGGCTTCCTTTGCTGATGTGTAATTTGTAACACGAAAAATGTAAATAATGAGCAGAGATGGGAAAGGAAGTTAGTGCCCTGACAATGATAATTTTATCTAAGTATTGCCTTTGGGGCTCAAATATGTGCAACAGAAATCACAGCAGGAAAGCAGAAGCTGAAGGGAATATATCAGAAGCAAGAAGGCACAAATGAGCTCCAGTTCTAAACAGAGCAAGATATGGTCATAAAGAAATAGGAAGGTTTCTCTATGTCTTTGAAGAAGGAAGGGGAAATGACATGGCAAAAGCTCTTTAGGAGTGTCCCACAGGTATCAACAACGTAAGAGAAAGATGCACACTATTAGCTGGCACTGTGGCAGAGTCATATTCCCACTTACGTTACATGCCTAAATTAGAAGGAAACTTTTTCTGGGCTACAGAGCAAGAAACAATCTTTCCCAAAGAATGATTCTGAGTGTTAGTGGAGTTTAGTTTCATCTTACTTCTTGTCAGATGTTTCACTGTGGTACCTGGACTGAAGGCTACCATAGCTCCTTAATAAAAAAGAGAATGGGATCTGTACAGGCTACTGTGAAGCCCAGAGGAAACTAAAATATCTATCTTATAATTTACCCAATATGCCTGTTAGAAAGCAGGTGAAAAGGTGGGTGCAGTGTTAAGATAGAGCTATGACATCTTATCTACCAGATACCTGAGCTCTGGTTCTCCTCGCATAGCAACAAGTAGAAATAAGAAACAGCTGATCTCTTCAACCTGATATCCATTAATAGGATGTACAAGACTGGTTCAAAGCTGCACCAGAGGATGTTTAGACTGGGCATGAGGAAGCATTTCTCTGTCAAGAAGGTTGTCAAACACTAGGACAGGTTTTCTAGAGAGGAGGTGGGTGCCCCAAGCCAGTCAATGTTCAAGATGCACTTGGAAAATGAATGCCCTTAACAGCATGCTTTAACTTGCTCAGACCTGAATTTGTCAGGCAGTTGGACTAGAGGATCGCTGTAGGTCTCTTGCAACTGAAATAATCTGTTCTGTTCTGTTCTATATGATGGCTGTCGCTAGAGCTGCAGCAATATAAAAATTTATGAGCAGAAATGCAGGTCCTGGGTATTTTCATAAGAAAAAAATTTAAAAAAAATATATCTTTAAGACTCTTGTCAACACTGGTGCTTCTGCAGCGTGTGGGTCATGTTCTGCCCAATGTCATCCTGACACAGTCCTCAACAGGAACGAGAGCATTCATGGATTAAGATGACCATAGTAATAACGAAAGGTTTGCCAGAGATTTGATATTTGACAGAAATAAAGTCAAATTGACATATTATAATGAATCGAGATGGAACTAATCGAGGCTCATTCAGTCTTTGAGAAGTTTTCTGTTGAATTCGGTGAGCAGTGAATTGAGAGCCATACCCTCAAATATTTGTCTATCATCTTATGTGTCAAGGCAGAAAGGTTACAAAGTTTATCCTGCAGTTCTTGAATTTTATAGCAGTGAAGCAGTCAGGGAGAAACAAGAAACTTAGATCAGGTGTGTTTAAATTCAAAATGGCTGAAGTGGTGAAAGTTATTAATATTATTACAGTTTTGCATTAATATAAGTAAAAGTGTAAGTCTTTCTCATAGAATCACGGACCGGTTTGGATTGGAAGGGACTTTCAAGATCACCTAATTCCCTGCCATGGGCAGGGACACCTTCCACAGATCAGGTTGCTCCAAGCCCCATCCAACCTAGCCTTGAACACTGCCAGGGATGGGGCAGCCACAGCTTCTCTGGGCAACCTGTACCAGCGCCTCACCACCCTCACAGGGAAGAACTTCTTGCTTTTATCTAACCTAAATCTCCCCTCTGTCGGTGTAATGCCATTTCCCCTTGTCCTGTCACTACATGCCCTTGTAAGTCCCTCCCCAGATTTCTTGTCAGCTGCTTTAGACAGTGGAAGCTGCTTTCTATGAAGCCTTCTCTTCGCCAAGCTGAATAAACCCCAAATCTCTCAGCCTCTCTCCATAGCAGAGTTGCTCCAGTCTCCTGATCATCTTCATGGCCTCCTCTGGACTCACTCCAACAGCTCCACATCCCTCTTGTGTTGGGGATCCAAAGCGGAACGAAGTACTTCAAGTGGGGTAGAGCAGAGTAGAGGGGGAGAATCCCCTCCCTCGACCTGCTGGTCATGCTTCTTTGGATGCAGTCCAGGGTATGGTTGGCTTTCTGAGCTGCAAGAGTCATGTTGAGCTTCTCGTCAACGAAAACCCCCCAGGCCTTCTCCTCAGGGCTGCTCTCAATCCAATCTTTGCGTTTGTGCTTGGGATTGCCCTGACTCAGGTGCAGGACTTTGTACTTGAACTTGTTAACTTCATGACTTTGTGTCAATTGTGTCAAGAAAGACTTTTTTCTTCAGATTTTTGCCTGTAAATAAGAATAAACAGGGGAAAAAATAATATAACAAATAGCAAATGAATGCAAAGCCAAACTAATTTCCAGATTTCCAGGCTAAAAGAAAAGAAAAGCAAAAAACCAAAAAATACAGGTTTCTGTTGCCCAAATACCTGTAATTTACTTAATGATCTGAAATAAAGTATTTGTAAACCTTTTACCTGAACAGGTGAGATATAGGCTAAGATCACTAATTAAAAAACTAATTTACCTGGCATTGAGTAATGTGTAACTGTTGAGAAAATCTCAGACTTAAATTACAAAAGTGTTATGTGTTTGTGTGTTTCCTGAATAATACTGAGGATTACCAAATAAAAAGAAAGAATCTTTTACCATCTATAATTAACATAAGACAGAGTGATAAAAGCACAAACAAAGATATAGCAACCATATGTGTGATATCTTATGAATACAATACAGAGCGATGCACATCATACATCACTTTCAAACTTTTATAACATAGTCGATAGATAGACGCCTATGGTGCTCCTCTGAAAAGAAAACCTTTATTCTTTGGGGGAAGCACACAGACTAATTTGGGATTACGATACATTCCAAGTTATCAGGATTGTATATAGTGTTTGGCATTGACAGAAAGAGTCCACTGAGTCCACTGATTTACTTTAGCATAATATAATTTAGTTTTATAGAAACTCTTGTGTACAACATAGCTACAGAACTTAAATAATGAATAACAGTAGAGAGGCAAAGGAGAATACAGAGAGTAATATATAAGAAAAATATAACTCAATTTTATTTGAAATCTGGGAAGCAAAATATTTGATAAGAGAGAAAAAATATAGAGAACCTGATTTGAAATCAAGACCTGTCCGTGTACTTGCTAATTAATCATTTAGACATTTAACTAGTAAATTTTATAGTTTAACTATGAATAACTAAGAATAGTTCAGTGATGTTCAGAACACATATAAGTGTTTCTTTGGATTGGTACCAGTCTGCAAAATTGTTTTCTTAAGGAGTAGCTGAGCTCTGGACTAGAAAAACTAGTTTGTGAGATTGTGTGAAGATAAATTGTGAAAAGAGGAAGGGAGCAGTAGGGGAAAAAAAGGGGTAACAGAAACATTCAGGTATGATGAAACCTCAGAAGATCAGAGCTTAGACCTAGAAGAGTTGTTTTAAACATATTTTTGGAAGATGTCAGATATCAGGAGGTAATTATGCATCCTGAAATACATCTAAGTCACATGACACCTGAGAACGCTGTCTAAACATAGGGCACAAGTAGGCTGCTACGAAGAGTCTTCAGCTCAATACCAGACACCTATATAACTATAATTGTAATTTACCAGATATGAAAGGATCAGGAAAAAAGTTCACTGGCCTACAAAAGGAAGACTCCTTCACTGCCAGTTCCAGATACAGGCTATAAGTCTACATATCTTCTAAAACATAACATATAGCTCAGTTTTTAAAAAAAAAAGCAAACCAAAAGATTTAAAACCTGGGGAAAGTACCTGTGTATTTGTCATTTTTAAAACATTATATTTTTGGCTTATCTCTTCACAAGTTATGTGAAATACCTGCTGTATCACAAAAGAGAGATATCAAGCTGCTTGATAATGTTAAAACCTTAGAGAGAAATTGCTCTCTAAAGCAGAAGAGTAAAGAAAAATGTAAATCTTAAATGTATGTGTTTAGACAGAACCACAACTAAGCTATGTACAAAGAAAAGGGGAATCCACCATGAAAAATGCAGGTGTGTATGTTGAGGATGAAGACATAAAAGTAATGAATAATGGAAAACCAATGAAATAGGAACTGAGGCCTGCTCCTGGAAACCACCTGATTCACAAACTACTAAGTCACAAGCAAGATCCTTAGTTAAATGTCCTTAGTAAAACAGCAGAAGTCTCTTGAAGTCAATGGAAGTATTATGATGACTTCAGATAACTCAAAACAGTTAACTTCTTAAAAGTTAATTTCCATCAATCTGATGGAAATTTTTAGGAGTTTTAGCATGACCCTTGATGAGAACAGAGTCCAGACTGAAGACAACAACTTCAGTAAAGCCCAGCTAGAGATCCGAGAGAAGCAAGAAAGTCTATCAAGTAATCTCATCTGTTTTGTATATTCTTTATTGCACTTATATGCGTTCTGTTTGCCTCTCTGTTTATCTATTTCCAAGTCTGAAAACCAGGGAAATAAAACTGTAGAAAGTAAGCAAATGAAACTGTCTTCCCCTCTCCCCCCTAAAAAAATTCTTCTTCCATTTTTGCCCTAACTTTCCTTTTGGAAGAAAGAGAAAGACCAGTCCTATGATCTTACCTAACATTCATCTCCACAATGAATTCTCACTATATTGTTTTCTGTAATTCATCTCTTCTTGGACTGAGAAGTGTGCTATTTCCCTAAAGGAAAGTTGCATAGACTCATAAATCTCAGTGTTTGGCAAATTCCCAGAACTGACACTAATGCTACTTTAGCCCATTTTAACAATAATAAAAATTTAGACGTAAAAGGGATAAAGTTTGAACCAGAGTTATTTTTTCTTTCATATTTCAACATGTTGGCTCAATAAGAATCTGACATTTTCAGAGTTAAGAAAATACTGGGGGAAAGTAAGAAATTGTCAGGAGTTATTTTGATTAATTAACCAACAAATAACAAAAAGTTTGACAAAAGCAGGAAAACATTAAGAAAGAAAATGTAATCACCCACTCCTTTTTTTTAACCAGCTGCAGAAATAAATTACCGACACAAAGCAATTAATCATAGCAACATGACAGCAAGGACTGTTTTCTGTCACTAAGTCCAGACTTCTGCCATCAATGACAAGATATTAATTTCTTGATTCCTGTGGAATTGTTTTTCTTTGCTATTTTATATCTTCTGCTGTTCTGTGACAGTCCTTGTTTCTCTATCTGTATGTCACAACTTCCCCATGCACATTTTCAAAAGCATCAGGATGTAACCATTTGAAACATTTTATCTATGCAGCAAGGTGAATAATACTTCTGGAAATATGAAGTTGGTAAAGTCATTTTAGGCTTTTTTTGGTTTGTTTTTGGTTTTGTTTTGTTTTTCCAAATAGGAATGTCTGAGAATATAATCTCATAGGAGCAGAGAAAAGCGTATTTTAAGATGGGATGCATTTCATTCACTTTTCCTGCAAACACTGAATTATTGAAGGTGTGTTGGAGTCCTCTACAGTGACGCGAAGGCTTAGTAGGCAATAGAGACATCAAGCATTTCTAGATCACTGCACTAATACAGGTAGAAATCTGTAGTTGGATTTGTTAACACTTTGGCCTTACCTGCATGAAATAGAACTGAGAAGAAATGGTACCATTCCTTTTGGTTTTGTTCTTCCAGATTATTGTACATAGCTCCCTCAGTGCACTGCCCAAATGGTTTATGTGCTCCTTTCTGAAAGAAGCTGCAGAGTAGACCGATGTTGCCCTCTGTGCAGTAGAGAGGAGTTTAAACTCAGTCTTCAGAAACAAAGGCAACTGAATTCTGGTACAATAGAGATCTCTATTGAAATATCATGATTTACAGTAGTCTGAGGTGCATCTGTGTAACATAATCTGCAAGGTTCTCTGAGAACGTAGATGCTATTGGATACATGTCTATCATTTCTTGGTTTTTTTTCTCCCCATTTTTCTCTACTCTGCCTCTTTTGTCTTCCTATATCTATTTATACATGTGTTCACATAAATTTGTACACATTTATTTATATTCTTAGGTATTTTAGTTATTCTTAGACACCTGCTTTTTATTTAAAAAAATCCTAGGCCAGTATTCTATTGCTCTCAGCCTGAAAAATGTTCAAGAATAGCTTTTACTGTGCCTGAGATGGTAGCATACATTCTCCTGCATGTGGCTGTTTATTCACTTAAAGGTGTCTTTGAAATATTGTCTAATTCCTTGCTCTGTACCACAATGTTCTCTGCTGCTTTGTGGAATGAGTAACAGACTTGATACAATAAAAAGAATTAGAATTAAAATCAGTTGCCTTTATTCTTCTTTGTCTTAATGGAAAATAATGACATAGAACATGTAATATTGTATCATTATCTCTTTAACAATTCTCATAAATTATAAACATGTATTTCATTTATTCCTACATATCTGGTGCCCTTATTACACATTTTCTAGCTTCATTACTGCAGTATTCTTCCTTCTTTTCCTCCTGGAAGAAGAACTATAGAAGAAAGTTTCCTAGTCTATTAAACAGGATTTGGTGAGCAGCTGGGATCCAGACAAGGCAAAAAAAAAATAAAAAAAAAACCCCAAAATAAAAAAAAAGAAAAAAAGAAAAATTTCCTTTGCCTTAAAAAAAGGAAAGAGAATGAAAATTGTGAAAAGTGAAAAGTGAAGAGGGTCAATGAGTAAAGGGCTGAATATGTACATACATATGTGTGTGTCTATATTTGAAATTAAATTTGAGGAGGTGAGAAACAGCCTGAGAAGGTAAAAGCAAGAGAAGTTAATGCACATTTAGTTTTCGAGTTGGAGAATCTAGGAGAGCAGTTGGCTTCAGAGATTAAAACATGCATTATTATTACATACTTTTGTATTGCAAACATGTGCATGCAATGTTCACCTACTGCATTTATAATCTTTTAAGGGTATCTGAGGATTCTTTGTCCAAGCAAGACTTCCTGGACTTTGTATTCTACAGACACGGCACTATGATACAAAGACAAAGGCATTACTGCAATAGCCTTAGAAGGGTTATATTATTTGTTTGTGCTTTCTATTCTTAAGTGAGTATCAGTTAATAAAATTTAATCAGTTCTGATGTCCAGGATGCCTTGTCCTTGTGTAAGATGCATCCCTTCCTAATAAGAGAGTTCTGTAATAATTAAAGAATAGAGGACTGACCATAAGCACACTGACACATTGGAAATATTTGTATTACTATGAGAGACTTTGCCTAAACACTTAAGATGTCAACAGGCTGTGTTTTGCAAGTCAGGTAGTCTCTTCTGTTGATGAATATTGCACTAAATTGGAATAGCCTGAAAAAGACATAACATTGTATAAAGTATGCAGCACTACGTATTTTGAACTCTTCTGGTCAGAACTGCTGAAGTAGATGTCCACAGCAAGTATTACTAGCTTTTAAATACCTTCTTCATCCCAGAAAACACAGGCACTATGCCGTTGGTCCAGATTGCCAAGGAATTATTAGGCAAGCCTGAAAATAGTCCTTTATCTTAAGGCAAACAATGAGGGAGGAAATCAAGGCTAGAAATGACAATTCTCCATGTAATCCAAAACATTAATTTCCTTTATATTTTTATTCCTTCTTTTTCTTTTCACATTTAAAGAAAATGAGGACTCCAGCTTTGAAAACCAATATATTAGCCTTTTTTCAGTGAAAAGGTCAAGATTTCTGTAAAGTACATAACACAAATGGAAATAGTTTAATTTTGGCTAAAAACTATTGCAGAACTTTCCAACCAGCTTGAACTATATAGTTCATGGGCTATCAATGGATCATGGCATAGATCATGGACTTTCAAGTAGGAAAAGTTTGCTCTGGTTTTTCAGTTCATGAATATTGCAATGATAGATCTATACATTCTCACTGGACAATGGTAATTCCAGAACTGGATATGGACAGCACTGCTTGTGCCAGTTGTGCTACAAACTGTCTAAAGTCAACCATTTTCTGCGTTAGAGAGATACTACACAACCCAATAAGCGTCATTGTGAAGAGACTTTTCTGAGATTTCTGATTTCTAAAACTCATCAAAACTTCTCCTTTCTGCATTTAGATCTCATTTCTTGAGATATTGTTCTACCCCATAATGCTCATTCATAGAACAGTCCAATGAAAGACTATATTAATTGATCTTTATGTTATGATACCAAAAGGGAAAAATAAAACAAAACAGATATTTTATTAGACTATTAAACAAAAAAAATCCTTTTCTACAGCAAATGACTGATTAACTCCTCTTCTCTCAGATATTTAAATATTTGTATGTTTTTGGTTTTAGATAGAAGTGAAGTTTTAAATATGAAAATAAGCACACTGAAAGATTTTTTACAAAATCCCACAACATTCCGCCAGAAAGCCTGAGCCAATTGATATCATGGATCTTAAAACTAAAGTTTCAATAAGAAAAGTTGTAATAATCACAAATAATATGTCTCTTTTTATTATTATTGGTATTATTATTTTATGATCTTGTCTGAACCAAAAGCTTGAAGATATGTTTGAAAAACACAATTTACCATGGGTAAATGAGAGTGAAAATTAAATACTTCATATCAGTTTTTCCAAAAGGAAAACAGTTTTGACAGTATTTCCTCTGCCCTTCCCCCTTCCTCCCCCGCCACTTCTAAGAGCTCTGGAAAAATAGTTTTTCTGCAGAGCTCAGTTACTGCATTTTCTTTGCTAATGAATTCATCACAGTTGTTGCCAGAAATTAAAGCAGATTTAACCTTTCCTATTCTAGTTAATCCTCTTTGCTAAGATTTTCTGAAACTGGAGCCTAATGTACATTTCCTTAAATATGTTAAGATGGCAGAGTTATGTTTTTCTAGGAGAAACATCAGGCCATTTATTCAGAAAGCTAAATTTTGGGTCTTTTGGGAACTTGCTAGGTGTTTCGCTGGCTGCCAGTGTTGAAGTGGGAGAGAGTGCTGATGAGGTCTTAAAGAGAGAAGAAGGAATTTGTTCAGAATTGTCCACACCCATCATTCAAGGAACTGAAATGAACTGATTTACTTCATCACGACCCCAATCTGAGGGACAATTAAGGTAAGGGTTGGACATTTTGCTGACTGAATTTCTCATATCTGCATTGTTATTCATTGGCAAAGAAGCCACTGAGAGAGAAGTGTTGCCAAGGCCAGCTCTCAGACCAGAGCCTGCTTAGTCCTTAGGAGATTGCTGTACCTGGTATGGACATAATAAACCCTCTGCTGAAGCAGGGCCTCCTGCCAGCAGAGCCAGCAGGAGACTTGCTGAACTTGTCGCAGCAGGAAGTCACTCTTTCTGCGTGGTGCACTCATATTATTCATTAAGTCACTTTCTGTCTCCATATGAAACTGTACCAGCACATCTGTAACAGCATTAATTTCTGCAGGGAGAGAAAAGATACTTTGCCTTGGAAATATGTTGAAAACAGAAGCAGCAGTGCAAAGAGCACAGCCGCACAGCAGATAACAGTTTGATTTCAGAAACTTGTACATGAGGGAGATTTGTCCTCTGTCACTACAGTTTTATGGTCTTTTAGCAGAGCATCAAACAGAAGATGCTGGAAAAACATCAGACCAATATTGTGCTATTAATATTCAGATCTGGTTCAAACAGCAAAAAAAAAAAAAAAGTGTCCTTTAACATGAGATAAAAAGCAATGTTACTGGAGGATATGTGTTTCTAAACAAAGGCAAAGTGGAATGGAAGTTTATTAATTTCTTTTCTCAATTAAACAAAAATGTTCTCCCATGATAACAAACCTGAGAAGATGCTGTGCTGCTTCGTAAACAAGCTGTATGCTGGGTGCTATTTTTCTGCAATATTTATATTCTGCTCTGGACAGGGGATACTTGCTCTTTGGAGGAGCAAAATAGATAAAGACAAATACATGGGCCAGATTTGGTCAGATCCTGATTTCTCTAAACTCTTTATTATGCAGCAAGTCTGACTAAAGTAATTTAAAGGAATGCCAACAGCTCTTATCACCATTTCTTATGTGAACATACCACAATTAGGAAGTAATGCTCAGTCATCCCTACAGTTATCTTTCAATAGCCTTTTCTCCCTCTGCATGCATGCATCAACCACTGAGCCCAGCCCAGGAAAGCATCCCACTCACCACTGTCTGCTTTCCAAGTGAATAACATTTTGTGACACTCTGAATGAACCACACTTCGGGAAAATAGATGGTGGTGAGTCATTTATCTACTTGGTTCCTAGCTGTTATGTCTCCTGACCAGGAGATAAAAGAAGAATTTCGTGGTATCTGTGCCTTTTGCATCAGCATGCAAGCTGGCTTTGGCATGTCACCCAGACAGAGTTCAGAGCAGATTCAGGTTCAACCCACCAGTCCCCACATTCAAATCCCAAGGTGGATATGTCCTCAAAGTCTCTGTGCAAAGATTGCAGGATACAAAGGGCATGATGTCCATGACTTGTTCATTCAATCTGAATCACAGAATTTTCATCTGCATCTTTTTCTTAATCAAGTGCTGCTCAGTACATGTGTCTGGCTTTTAAGCAGTTTTATTTTTATTTTTTAGCCCAATGTCCCAAGAGTAGTTACCATATGTAAAAAACAGTTTTTGCCAGAAGGATAAAAGCAGAGTGCTTGCAAGGTGCTAAATATGAAACTTCTGTACAGCATCAAGTACTACGCAGAAACCAAAGAACAGTTTTCACAAAAGCTGTCAAAACTGGAGTGAGGCTTACTTATTTATTGAGTGTGGGGGTTTGGGGGTTTTGTGTTCGGTTTTTCTTTTTCTTTTTCTTTTGTGAAATTTTATACAGACTTTCAGAAAACCATTTTCTCATTCAGTTTAGGGATTATTTTATTTCATTATAAAAGTAATTCATAAAAACTGCATTCATATGTAAAAAGTGGCCCTGGATATTCCATAACTGTGGTAGTAATTAGAATGAAATCAAAGAGAATGACTTGTTCTGCTCATGTCCATACATCTTTCCTTCAGTATGAAAAATCAAAAAGAAAATAAGTACTGAAGATTAAAACCATTTTACTACCTTTTTGTAAATTAAGTTCAAAGTTATTTTCAGTTCTCAGTGATATATGTGTATTATGTAGCACTTCTCTGCACAGCTTACAGATTTATGTGGGAGTTCTTGATTTTGGAGGTATCTTCTAATTTCTAGTGCATTATTTCAGCTAGTTCCAGTCAAGTGGTTTATTCCAGGACCACACACTTACTGAGTTTTTTTACCCACTCTGGTGGGTGTCATCCTTCCTATTCCATCTCATTCCTACAGAGTTGTCCAGGGTTGGATTATGTATTGATTAGATCTTTGTTTCTAAAGTTAAAATACCAAAACCCCAAGGTTTGAAAAAATACCATAGGCTTTAGGATGTCGGCAGGAAGGTACCTCCTGAGACATAGAGTCCAGACCAGCTTTGTTGCAGGCAAATGTGGCAACACTGAAAATGCAGCCATTTTAGTTTTGTTTTGCTCCTGTGACTACACTACTAAGAAGTCAGTTCCAGACCCTTGTTCTTCTGTTCATATAAAATACCTTTAAAATCTTTAGTTTATTTGCTTCCCAGCCATTAAATCTCTATTTTTCCTTCCACCAGCATTGCTTTTTAGCTTAAGTCACCTGTCTTATATGTTGATGTTTACCCTCTCAAAATATTTATTCACTGCAGTTGTATTCTTTCACCTTTCATTTTGCTGGGCTAAAAACGCGCAGCTGCTTTTATCTTCAGTAGTTCGATGGATTCTCCATTCCCCAGTCTCCGTAGCAGTCCGTCTTTGTACTTTCATTCGATTTTGTTCCCATAATCATTCCTAGTATTTCAGATCAAGTCAGAGCAGCACACTGTACAAATGACATTTGTTCTTCCCTATATCACTCAGATCTTAGAACTATCCACATTAAATTGATAATAATAATTGAGAAAGATTGATGCACTCAAGATTATTATCTTCATCCCTATCAGTCCTGATTCTAAAAGCAAAAATTCTTACTATCCCTCTCGGAGCAAATAGCCTGGCAATTCACTCTGTTGAATTAATTTGATTTGAATTCCTCCTGTCCTCAAGATCATTCAGTTATTCCTGTATGATATTCTCATATTTCTCTTCAATGATAGTGCCTCCCATAATAAGTTAAACTAGCACATTTCATCTCAAATATACAGCCTTGGTTTACAAAACTTTCTGTCACTTTCCTATTTGTGGCAAATTCAGGTTTTACTGCGATATCTTTAGTAGCACTGAACTGTGGAAACACTTCAGCTGGTGGGAAAAAAAAACCAAACAATGTTTAAAGGAAAATTGTGATTTGTACATGTCCAAAAAATTGCTTTTTGACTTATGGAGGTGTTGTTTAGGCCTACAAATATGTTTAATTCAGGCTTTACACTAAATTGTCTTAAATCAAGAGATTCTTAACCTACAGTTTCATCAAGACAAGCTGGGAGAAAAACAATCTCATTCTCTCTTTTTTTCTTTTTAAAAAGAAACAAATATTTTCTCTTTCACACACACACAACCACCCTTTTAGTTATTACATCCTTTAAAAGAGAACTAAAGTTAAGCTATCCTTTGAGGATAACAAAATGCAAAATTAACTCTGGACTGAATGAAGTGCATATGGCCATGGAGAATTATTTGTGAGCTATTCCCAGTGAAATGTGCATATCTAATTTGATTCCAATTGTGTTTCTTGAAGACATAAAGTCTTTAGTGTCATGTTCCTGTTGCATTTTTTCAAAACTTATGCACCACCATAGCACCAAAATTTTCACATTGAACTCTCCATTCCCCTCCCGTCTCTTCTATTTCTCCCTCTCACATGTAAATAGCACATACTAGGAATATTCAAGAAGACATTATTCAGTTCGAGATAGTCTCTGCATGGTAATCACACTGGCTGTGCTATGTTTAAGGGTTCTGTATGATTATGCTTTTCTGGACACCCATGTTTGCATTTTCAAGCCCTCTGAGACCACAGGACTGCGATTTATGGCATGTATTTCAGATTTGTGTTTCTTTGTAAGCCTGAAAGGTGGTGAGTTGGGAGTGTCTATTAACAGTGTTTCAGGAAGATCTGATTTCTCTGGTCTTTTAGTCTCCTTAAATTACAAGATGCGTCTCAGGGCCATGGATTACCCTGAACATCATCAGTGTTCCTGCAATGGAAGATAAATACCTTTTGTGATGTTCCTTTTTCTAGGCAAATTAGCTTACTTTGTGGCTAGAATTAGCATCACTAAGTTAATGATTATTGCCCATTTGCAAAGCTAAGGTGTTCATGAAGAGGATGCAGTTCATTGAACAGGCAACTATTTTCTCTAACATCCCAGGTGACACAAAAGTATTTTTTGTGAGAAAACAAGTCAATATAAAGCCTGTGTCCCAGTATAACCTTTCTCAAGGTAACTTAGGTTTGAGATAAATAATAAAATTAACAAAGACCTTATAATGTTGGCTTCAGATTCAGAGCTTAAGCCATACGGTGAGGAATAAGCAGTTATATACACGTGGGCATGGTGGTCTGTAAAAGTGTCAGTATGCAGAGGAAATACCGTTACTAAGAGTGACAAGAGAAGAATTTTCATTTAATGGTGTTTACCACACATTTTTATATCAGCTTAAGCGGCTGTAAATTAATTTAGTCATTGAAAAGTGGGATCTTATGTGAGAACATCAATATTAACAGAGAGGTAATGAAGTCTTTTTTTACACAATAGGATCACAGAGGGGAAGAAAAGCAGAATTATGAAGATCCATTCATACCACAATGACTGAGTGACTCTGAAGGTGGAGACACAATAGAGTATGCCCATCCCTGCACACCCTCCTGCAGACTGCTTTATCTAAAGGTCCATAATGGGGTCTTAGAGGTATCTTTTCTCCTCTGCCCTTATGAGAAATATTAGGGGCAGTTGAGGTGTAGCTTAGGAGATGTAAGGCAGGTCCTTCTAATGTCATAAGACATATCAGAAGACCTGTTTCAATATTGGAAAATCTTTCACAATACCAAAATCTTTTGCAAAACCAACCAGAATTTGAATGAAAAGGTAGAAAATTATTAGTCACATCTGTTAATGACAGCAGAGTAGTCTCTGTGATGACCGATGATCAAATCAGAACAAAGCAAGTGCAGGAACTAAACTCTCTTATTCTTTTCTCTAAGACAATCTTTATTTGTTATTTTGACCTCTTCAGATGCTTGTCACACCCCACAGCCAATGTTTGCAAAATACTGTGAAGACAGAAAACCCTGCAAAAATTGTAAACATTATTAAGTGTAAAATCTGTTGGCTTTCAACCCCATGCTTCAATGATAAAATAGTGAAAAAGGAATAGGACCTGATTATGGTTATGTGTTCCAGGAAAAAGTATTGTAATTTTCTGGAACTGGATAGAAAAATATAACTCAAGAAGAAAAAGCATGTTTCAGAAAATTGTTACTTTATAGGAGCTATAACATATGATCTAGGGTTGCAGCCCCTTTTCCCTCTACCAAGCAATCAGAGTTTAGATGTTTGACTGGAGCAGACTTCAGTCAGACGTTTATTCTTTGGGTAATTGCTGTTCAAAACCTAACCAGAATGAACTGATTGTCAGTGTTGAGTCTCATGACTTCCTTACCCTAATATCAGCTGTAAGAATAAATACTATTTTTGTTCAGGTAATGATAAGCTGTCTAAAGTTACTTCCTCCACTACTTTGTGACTTCTTTCTGGAAATATCTTTCAGGAAAGGTATTATTGACAGGGTATACTGTTATATATGTAAATGGATAAGAAGCAACAGACTATCAAATGGCACTCTGTATGATGAGGAGATTGAACTTCAAGAACTTTTTCATCTTCAAAATTAACCTGTCATGCATTGATCATTTCTCACTTGTGGCAAACAAGGCTGTAATATATCATAACTGAAAAAAAATAGCCAAATAATGCAGCACAGCAGCAAGACAATCAAACTAAATGTGTAAGTTTCATTTCATCTGCACTAGCTCTATGTACCTAAGATAGACATCTTGAATTCTTGTATAATCAGCAGATAGAAATAATCATTTTGGGGTCAGACTTAGATATCTACTTTATGATGAAATAATTCTCATACATAAATGCCCCTTTCTTTCTACACTGGCCATCTTGGAAGCAGATGTCAGTGCTGCAATTGTTATATTTGTGAAAAGAAGGGAAGGGAAGGGAAGGGAAGGGAAGGGAAGGGAAGGGAAGGGAAGGGAAGGGAAGGGAAGGGAAGGGAAGGGAAGGGAAGGGAAGGGAAGGGAAGGGAAGGGAAGGGAAGGGAAGGGAAGGGAAGGGAAGGGAAGGGAAGGGAAGGGAAGGGAAGGGAAGGGAAGGGAAGGGAAGGGAAGGGAAGGGAAGGGAAGGGAAGGGAAGGGAAGGGAAGGGAAGGGAAAGAAGAGGGATTTCATAAATCTGTGTTTGGTTCCAAGGTTTTAGAAAACTAATCTCATTCTAATATATCTTTGTGTGACTTTAAAAGTCATAAAAGTGTACTACTCTATCTTCATCAGCTGACTTAGTACAACTGACCACATACATGAATGCAATCCTTTTGTCCCTGCTGTGTCATCAAATAAGAACAGCATTTAAAGAATATTCCTAATGATTGATTGATATTTATCTAAATATAGTAAACCTGATATTGTTCCATACTTGCTTTTATATTCCTAGATCCATTCAGTAATTTAGTCTGCATTTAACAGTGAATTAACAAGAGTGGCCGAAGGTCTCTGTTTGGACACTTACTCAAAATTCAAGGGTCCTTAATTCAGTGTAACTTTGGAAGTGAATCAAAGTACAGAATCAAAGTAAAACCACTTTAATTCTCAGTGAGAGATCCACATGACAGTTTAATGAGATTGAAATAATCCACTTTAAAAATTAATTCAGCATAATTTTGTAAGTGTCTCACCTTAGTATAGACAAACCTCTTACACTTCAGCAACATTAGAGCTCAGATAAAGTCAAGTCACAGCTTCAGTTTATATGAAACAATGCAGAAATTAACTCAAGCATCAGCTGTGTCTGATCACATATCTGTGCACGGCTGACCATACTGGAGTCTTGTTTGTCATTGGCCACAAAAATAATTAAGTAATTAATATATTGGTTATATGAATACCTAATATATTGGTTATATGATTCATGTATGTACATGAATCAATGTACTGAATCAATGAATCAATGTACTGAAAACTCATGGCTAATATTCCACATCTTTGCTGCTGACTTTGTACTCCATTTCTCAAGTGGTATCAATGATCTTGAAATTCTCATGACTCCCTTTCACTGGTGAGCAGACAGGTATTCACATATTGTTTAGTTCTAATCTTACCCTGTCTCATTTATCCTTGGTTTGTATGAGCTGTTAAGTATCTTCCGATACCTCCCCAACTACTGTAACTCAATCCAAGTTCTGGAATTGCATTTGTACTATTACCTGAAGAGGAAGTAAAGGGTCAATTTGTCCAGTCTAGCTCAATTTAACAATATTATTCAATAGCCTCCTTGGTCACCACAAGCCAGTGATGTTGTTACTTGCAAGTTAACATTGCAAGTTTTGTGCTCAAAGTTAACATCCCTTCTGAAGCACGAAAAAAAAAGAACTAGATATTCTCCTTTTCTTCTTTTGTCCTTCTAGGGCTGTAATGAGAACAAATGGAAGTGACCTTACATTATGGGACACTCCTTATAGTGTTTTAATACAAATTTCATTACACTGAAAGTCTTGCAAGGTATTCATTAGAACATCCATAAAGTCTTTGTGGAGAGCTTAATAGCTAAAACAAGCTATTGAAATTAGCCAATCATTCTATAATTGAACTCCCTATGAATCTTTTATTGCAGAAAGGTGAAGTGAGTTGCCTAAGGTGCTGGATGTATGTTTTAGTGCTTGGTTATGTGCAAAGTAAATAAATGAAACTGATAAAACTAATGTGTAAGAGTTCACAATCATTTGGTGGGTTTTGTATAGCCTTGAAACTTCAAGTTCAATCCATATTGGATTCTAGACTGGCTTTTTCTCATTCTTCATGGAGATTTTGAGTCTTCTATCATATGGCACACAAACAAATTAACCATTTGAAACCATGTAAAATATGGAAGTTTCATTTTGTATTCTTATCCTTAAGCTATAGATTTCCTTCTCCTAGCCCAGAAAAGATTATTTACCCCTGGAATATGTATATTCATGTTAGTACAAGTCTGTAAGCTGTTTCTGTAATGAAGATGACATAGTGATGGGTGCTATGCAAACACACACATACAAAAAATACACTCTCTTTTTCAGAGAATTTATATTTAAACCAAATAAATAACATCAGTTCTTACAAAATTGTGTGCTTGAATGCCTAAACTTTACACCCTCAATCCTCAAAAGGAAATTCATGCTAAGCTGGGTTTTGTTATATATGCTAGGATAATTAGTTATCTCAGAAACATGATCCAGGAAAACCTAGATACTAAGCAGAAGTCTGTCTTAAATTCACCTATGAACAGTTCTCAGGTGTTATGGCTTCTCTGAAGCACAGCTTCTTTACAGGAAGCATATTTCTTTTTCAGGTAAGTGCTCAGTGAGTGGGATGCAACACACTTGAAGGTGTCTATCTCTGCTTTTTGACTAGGGAAGAAGCCTAGACCACCATTAAATTAGACATCTGCTAAAATATATCTGCTTTAGGAGTCGTGAGGATCAACAGGAGATCTGTAGAGCTGCTGCGGAGCTGGTGTCCATTGAGTTGTTTTTTTCATCTCAGATCAACTCTGCCACAGCCCAGTGGTCTGAACATTCACTTATGGTTGAATCACAATGAATGTGCTCCAGAAGCACATTTTACAAAGTAGTTTCATACATGGACAACCTAGCTGACGTATTCCACAATATGTGAACCAAAGCATATCCAGTGAGGAAGAAGAGGGAATTTGTTTGAGAAATTCACTCCTGATCCAATTGGAATAAAAAAATGAACAAACATGCACCTCCAATATAAATACACCATTAGATAAGGCTAGAAGTCAGGTAAATCTTATCCACGTATTCATGGTTATTTTTGATTTCAAAGCACTGTATATGATGATGTTAGTGGTCTCTCCTAGGCCTTTGCTTACAAATTCATGACTTCATTGTAGAAATGTTTTGATAACTTCTTGAAAATGTAAATACTGTCACATCTTTTTTTTTTCATATAAATTTTGGCTTGTTTTAACGACTTTGGATTCGTGTATATATATGCATGTGTGTTTGTGTTAGTATGGGGGTACATACATGCATATATACACATGTACATATGTGCATATGCATACACACGTATATAATATATATAAGAAAAAGATTCTGTTAATGACAAATATATGCTATGTATCTCCATAAGCATAATGAAGATGAAAGAGAAAGGAGGAGAAGCTCCAAAGAGTGAAAAGGCAGACCACGTTTTGTATGTCCTGCCAGCAGAAGCATCAAAGCTGGCATTTCTCTAGCAGTGTGATTTGTACCCAGGATTTTTGATGGCCTTGTGAAAAGAAATGAGGCCCCTCTCCTGGCACGTGTCATCTTACTGTAGCATTAGGGACACTCCCAGCACTTGGAGAGTCTGGAGGCCATCACAACATCATGAGCTTGTCATTTACTCAGAAGGTTGCCATGTGTCCATCGACACAAAACAGGCAGAGGCACTGACTTTTCAAGGTATACAAAATAGTGATAGCACGCTGCTTCTAGCACAAACCACCTTCTACTTAATACTAGGCAAATATTTAACAGCTCATTAGAACATCAGAATTGGAGAAGGACATCCTTATTCAAACATGCACTTACATGTTTGGCAGCTTTGACTTAAGTTGCTGTGAATCCAGCCAGTAGATGGCTTGGCCTAGTTAATTAGTTATGGCTTCTCCAGTGCCTTGTCAGTCCTTGGCAATCATGAAAGTCTGGACATAGGCTAAGGCACAGCACAGTGGGAAGGAGGGCTGGAAGTAAAAATGGATCTTCCATCACAGGTGAAATGATAATTAGTCAGACATGTATTTCAAGTGGCAGCAGCACCAGAGCAGATTGTGCATATTATCCTGTAATTTTCCATATACTTTTAATTATCTTTTAATTATTAACAGTTCTTGTCCACTCCAAATGCATTTGGCTGGCGCCAGCTTCTTTCTGCTTTTTCCTTTTCCATTTTTTCCCTTACTTGTTCTAATCCAGACCCAGTTCCAACTGCTAACATGTCAATGTCAGAAACTGCAGTCAAGCACAGCCTGTCCCCAAATCCCAACCTCTATAAACACGATGGCTCATTAATAACTTAAAAAGGATGATGACACTGATACTATTTATAGGGTCCTGCCAGCCAGGACTGCCAAAGTTAAGGAAATTAACATGGAAAAATTGTCAACTACAAAACATTAGAGTTTATCAGCAGATCAATCAAACTTCAACTACTGTAAATTGTGCTTTTAGATAAATAAAATGTATCTATAATGACAATTTATTGAATGCCTTATTTTGTTACTCCTGTGCCCTTGTATCGGTTTCAATGAGAGACAGAGAAAGAAAAAAGAGCAAGACAGAAACTCCTACACTTCCCTTTCCCCTCTCACTCTCTGACTCCCCTGACACCTGCCAAGCCTCCCACAACTGCTGAGCCCTCAAAAGTTACAGCTACATGTTTCACGATGAGTGGCAAATCAGAACTGCTGAACAAAATTCTCATGAAGTCAATTAAGTGTTAATTAGCTTTGACTGAGGGCACACGAGTCTCCAGCAAGCTGAATAAATGTCAAGGTGATGAGGCTGTATACTAAGTACTGGGTTTACACGCGTGGAGAGCTTATGATTTAAGGGTTTATTTTTCTCCTTTCTTTCATCGCTGCCTTCTCTCTCTCTTCATGTCAGAAAGAGACAGAATGCTACAGCGAGAACAAAGTTTTCCTTCACTTGTTCACAGCTGTATTTGTTACAAATTGCTGGATAGGAAATTTGCTGCAAATTGTTGGGTATTCCTGCTGATGGGAAAGTGACTTGTTGGCATGAAAGCAGGCTTTGAAAGGAAATAACAGAAAGAAAACGGATAGAGAGAGAAATTAGAAAAGTATGACATTTAAAGCCAGCTCTGATCATAATTCATTGTTTTCTGTTTCTTCTATTCTGAATGGAATAATCAAATAATTAATAATAACTAATACAAACTCCCTGATAAATATTAACTAATCATATATAGATATATGACATAAATTACAATTTGGTCACTCTCTGCTAAGAATGTAGCCTGATGAGGCTTGAGATGATACACATAAAGAATTAAAAACAAAGAAACAAACAAAAAATCTTTGTCTGAAAACCGTACTATGGTCTGGAAGAGACTCACTTAGGTACAAGTGAAAAGCCAGACAGTATATCTGTTCCCATGACATGAATACTAGGTGTAGTAGTATTATTTTTGCTATCTTAAAACTAGGTTGGGGTCTAGAGGCCTCAGTCAAGGATCAGGGCCCCCCATTCTGGTAGATGCTATAAAAAAAGATCACAAGTCCTCCTTCTCACTAGGATTTTACAGTCTATAGCTGGGATCTTGCAATTAACTTACAGTTGGTTGTTTCCAACTTTGAGCCCATTACATGACTGAGGTTTCAAACAGATGAGCCAGACAAAAGGTGTGAGGAAGGAAATATTATTACCACATTTCACAGGTTCAGACAGAAAAATTAAGTGTCTTGCCCAGGGTCACACAATATATGACATTGATAATGAAAAAGCTGAGAATTCAGGCTTGACATTAAAAGTCCAGGCTGCGGCTTGCATTGCAACACTGCCCCCACTAGGAAGATTTCTGCAGAGAGCTAATGACATCCCAGTCTGGGTGGCAGACAAGGAACTCTCAACCATGACTAACATTTCCAAGGAAGTCTTCATGCTGGAATAGTTAATGTCAACAGACCAGAAAATAAAGTTATGGGCATATTTTAGAGGCTACAAGAAGCAGACTGACAGATGTCTGTTTGGTTTTGCTTTGTAAGACTAAAATGTGGAGGTAAGACCTGATCATCGGATATGTTTGTCTAAATTCATGGTTTTAACAGAGGGCTTTGAAAGACACCAATTTCTTTGCCAAAATCTTTACATTTCCACTGTAATGATAAACCACTTTCTGTGGGAAAGTCTGAGAACAGGTAGAGGAATCCTAGCTTCAGAATAGAAGTTTATTTGTCAGGCTTGAGTCTGGGAGAAGTTTTCTCTAGTCTTGCCCACTCATAGATGGACTTTAGTACTCTTGAGGAAGATCCTTTAGGTGTACTTCTACAAGATTGTTTCAACCTTTTAATCTGGCTACTTATTACAGGAGTTCCCTGTTTAAAGATACTTTGAAGTACTTGACTATCTTCACATTCATCGGTCTTAGGTCTCATCAGCTTTGGAAAAAAACAAGAAAGCTTTCTACTGGACTTTTCTGAGATACAGTCTTGCTAGCAACATCAAAAAATGAGAAAAAAGAGTCAGAACAGCATTTCAGTGGCCTCTTTGACTCTGTCTTCTGATTTAAAAGAACTATGAGATGAGTAAAAGAAGACAAAGCAAAAATATGTCTCATTCTGTCCGGCAGAGAGAGTAGACCTCCTAGAAGAAGAATAGAATCTGAAAGCCAGCACATTATTGACTAATCAATATGAAAACATTATTCATATGACTGTGGAACTACTCAATGCAGGATATCACTGAGCAAAAAATACCACAAATATCAAGAAGGATAAAGAAAAGTCTACGGACATGAAGAGAAAAATTTACAGTCTGACTCTTGATATATATTTGTAAGTATTTTGTTGGTTTGGTTTTTCTTTGGTTTTGGGTTTGTTTTTTGTTTGTGGGTTTAGGATTTATTTAGGTAACTAAGAGGCAATATTCTGCACCTATTTATATTGATCAGAAACAAAGATAAGTTACTGGATGCGACAAACACATCTGCAACAAGATGGCAGTTCTAACAGTTCTCTGTAGGTTTATTTCTTCTTGGAACATGTAGACACCAGAGGTCTAGAATATTCCTCTTTGTTTTGTAAAATATTTCTTACAGTCAGTGTTTTTCCATTTGAAAATATCAGACATGTTGTGGATGACTGTTATGGTTGTTGATTCTGATAGTAGAGCTGGACAGAAAATTTGAATGGAGGGAAGTTGCCCACTTAATAAAGAACCTGAATGACTTCAGTGGATAAGTGAAGGTAGTCTTTACTGTGGTCATTTAGATCAGTATCATCTCTTAATCCAACAGACTTCTATGAGTGACAAGCGGGCATAGCTATACCTTGCCTGGTCCATGTTGGGCTTTCTTCCAGAACCAAGTGTACTGGAAACTAAGATAATGTAGAATTATAACTCCAGCTCGTGTCCTGTTACTGATTAGAACTTGTCATGTCATCTTGTCATTGAGCTCATTTTAACTATTTGGGTGTATTTCTACTTTATTATCACTGTCACAAACATTAATGGGGACAGAGTGTTTTCCAGGCATTACAGATATTGATTTTTTATTTTTTCTCCCTGCACTTCCCTTGTTATCACTGCCTTATAAACTAACATGAATGACCATTATAATTTTTTTAGGATTAGGAGTAGGAAATGCTTTATAGTATTGCTGTTAGGAACATCACAAAGACAGCAGGTTGCCTACATCTTCTTGATTGTGCAGTTAAATATACAAGTAATGCTCCTACAAAAGAGATCAACATTTAGATTTCAAAGTCTATTAGAGCCTTTTTCTTCCAAAGATACATCTTTCTGGCACAGCATAGGAGCTCTCAAGTAGGTGTAAATTACGTTTATAACCATGACTGTAAGGTTCATTGACATGGTTAGAGCAGTATAAAGTAGTCTCAGTGAAAATGACACTCAGGCCCTGAGGCTTAGACAGATGGATGGACAAAACAATATCTGTGTAGTTTTATGCTACCTTTGCAAAAAGAAATCACCAGTTTAAAATAAAAATAAAAATGAAAGAATGCATTGCAAAATAAATTGATCTATTATGGAATAAATCCCAGAAACCGTGACACAAACAAAAAATAAAAACAAACAAGAAAAGGACTTACTGTACTCCCCCTTCATGTTCATGAGTGAATATAAATCTGATAGAAATCAGATAGGATAGTTGAGTTCTAGCTTTGACTCAAACAGGGCTCTTCTGTACAATACTGGCTAAATCACTTCTCATACATGCATCCTCTTTTCCTGAGCCTCGGTTTGCCCAGCTATAATATCGAGATTATGGCCTATGTTTTTACTTTAAAACACTTTAACTCCATGCATAAAAAGTGGCATATGGAGGCTTTTGAATATTGTAAGAACACTCATCTATTCATTCCTCTTATAAAATATATGTCCGAACTGTTGGACTGATCTCACTTCTATATCAGAAAGGTTAGAGAGGATTCTGCATCTTACTATTTCACCACACAAATTAGTATATGTGCAATATCTTGTGTCTTCTGTTGCTAAATCACAACAGATATAAATCAACTACCTGCTTCTATTATGTGAGCTCTGAAATGAAGGAGCATAGTATTAATTCTTCTAACCCTGCTTGTATTTGTAGAAAGTGCACGTAGCAGTATGTCTGTGACTACAGTTGGAGGTATCATAAGCTATGCACTCTGTTCTGAAGGCATATATTTATATAAATACATTAACATATACTTTAATACGAGTTCATTTATCACTAGACTTCAGTCATAGTTTTAACTACAGAATCTAGCAACTTTTAATAGCATTTAATTATCTACAGAATACATCTCTGCCTTCTAAAAATAACTTTTAAGGGTGTAGAAATGTAGTCTTCCTTTGAAAATTCTAAAGCACAGTGATGTTTTTCAAAAGAAGTGCTGCAGTGCTTCAACAATCACTGTGACTTTAAAATGAAACTCAGCATCCATTTATGAAAAGCAAAGGAGTTAAAATTACTATTACTTTCACTTTGTTCAGGACAATGACTTTCTTCTATGAAGCTAAAATTGCTGGACTGTCATCTAGTGACAATATGTTCACAGCTATGTAGCTATAACATGTGGAAGGTATAAGCGTATTTTCCTGGTGATACTTCTAATGATGCATAAATTTCAACAAGCTATATCCAGTCTCTATTTGCAAATACTTACAGCATTTCTTAAATCTTAACACCCTTACACTCGGCCACCACTCAGCCATTGAGATGCATCATTCTTACAGAAAACTCATCTCCTGGTAGATCCTGGTGAATGAAGTTTGTGAAGAAAGAATTCTGCTTCATTGCACTGGGGGAAAATAAAAAAGAGCTCATTGTCATTAAGCGTTTGTCAGCACTCACAAAACTTTCCACTTGCTCTTTCCATAGCTGCACAGGATTTGGTTGATTGCTTCAGCCATTCATTTGATCCCAAGAACAGTCTTTGCTTGTTATTCTACATCCTTCCTGGCTGCTATTTGCTGATGTCACTTGCATGAGTTGATGAAATTAGAATGTGATGAAGTCAGGAGTTTTAGATGGTGTAGAAAAATGTTGAACACTAGGAATTATTGTGACAAACCTATTACACTCGCAATGATTTCTAAATCAGGACACTGGTGCAGGCCGAATCTTTTACTGTCCTTCAAGTTCTTGTCAGCCAAATGCATTCTGTGGTACTGAAATGAGTATGCTGAAAATACGTTGAACAACATGCTGAAAAAAAGGCACTTAGCTTAACTACTTGTCACATTGTCTTTATTCAAATCCACAGACAAGTATTTCCTTGTCTTCTTGTCCTAGAAAGTTCCTTAAGGGCTGGGAATAACTGTTTTTCCCCAGTTCATTACTGGATGCTCTGCTCTGTGTCTTATTACTTGCATTTCTCCAGTCAAAGAAAACAAGGTTTGGAGCTATAGATTGCCAGAATTTCCGCCAGTTTGCTTCCATGCAAACTTCTCTGTCAGCCCAATTTCTACTGCAGATTGACATAGGCACACCTAAAATAGCACTAAGCAGCTTAGCTATCCAGGTGGACGTTCTTGTGGTTAGGTACTGTGTGAATTCCAGTGTTTTCCTACCCTAACCTGCAGCAGCTGGTGATCTAGGCAAGTGCCTCTTCCCTGGCACTGTTATCTGGACTCTAAACAGGTATAGCAAATAGGTCCCTACTGACTGCTGTGGTGGGGGACAGGAGGAAGGGAATTCCCCTAGGCAAGAATAAGTAGAAACCTGAGGCAAGCTTTGGAAAAAAAATATGGCAAATTGTGACTTAGTGGAATAAGTACAGGAGAAAAGAATATGTGGATATCACCAAGTGCTGCAGGAATACCAAGCCACCGGTGTTTCCTGAGGATGTAATTTGATGTTACATTTCTTCCCACGACAAAGCAAGTTAGTAGATGGCTTTCCTGTTCTTTTACACGATTACTTATTTACTTCTGCCTTCATGTGAAAGGTCCAGGTATGACAATACAAAGAACTGTGGGGCAAAAAAGAAAGAGACAGAATTAAAAAAATATGGCCTTCAAAAATTATTTTTCTTTTCTTTTACGTGCAACTGGTCTGTTGTACTTAAAGCCCTAAAACCACACACATAGATGTGTATGTATACGGCCTCATAAATCTGCATATAGATATATTTTTATATACATGCATGCATGTACCTACCTATGTTTATATAGCAACCCCTGGCATGTGCACTGCAGAGAAACTGCGTACATTAAAGCTACTTTTCTGCCAGGCAAAAAGCTCAGAAGCTCAAGAGGCTTCTGTTGGTTCTTTAGCCATAGACTGAAGCTCAGTTCCAACCCATCCAAGAGCAATCGCAGCATGCAGAAATACCTTAAAATTATTTTTGCACCAAACGAGTTATATTTGCAATGCTATAGGCATTATACTGTGCAATACTGTGTCCATTTGGGATCTTGTCCTTAGCAGTTCCTGCAAATCTCAAGCGTTGCAGAAATTTGGTGGGACTTTAGCACATCTCTAGGTCCAGTAGTTTTTCTCTATTAAAGAACCAAAAAAACCCATACAAAACCCCCACAAAAACACCACAAAAAAAACCACCCAAAAATGTAGTCCCATAATACAAATCAGGGGATGGGAAAGCTGATTCAAGGGTCTGCTCAAGTCTCTGTTTCAGCCTATTTCCACATTTTCAAAAGAAACTTCACTGCAGTTCTTTAAACAACTTCTGTAAAAAATACTGGTTTAGAAAACAAGAACGGCAAAAACTTACTTTAGAGGAGAGATTGATACATTTTTTAAACCAGACCTCATCACAGCACCAGATTAGAGTGCAGAAAAATCGCAAACAGGTCAATAAACAGAACCAGGGAAAATGTTTCTGGGGGAAAGCAGGAGCAGGGCTCAGCTGGATTTGCTGCCCTAACACGGACCACACTGAAAGTAAGACTCAGACCAGGTCCTCACACCAACGTCAAACCCAAATGTGTTGCCTCCCTCTTTTATATTCCTCTGTGACTGAAAATATTTTTGTGTAATGATTTTGTAGTTGCACATCACTTCATTATTCAGGATTTGAAGATGCTATCGAAACAGAGTGAGAATGGCTATTTGGTAACAAGGACCAGTATACCAGAACAAACAAATGGCCCGTTCTACCTAGTATCTGGTCTCTAGAGTCTGCAGTGGGAGGCATAAAATCCCCATATTGTAACTAATTATGCAGTAATATACCATGGGAGATTGTCCCCAGCTGCCTGTATTACTAACTCATCTGAAACCTGGATGTACAGGAAATCTCAAGGGAAAACTTCATTCTCTCAAGATTTCCAGTTTTGAGAAGTTTTACTAAAGTTCAGAGAAACAGAAAAAAAATAAAGCCTGCTATTATTTTTACTCCAGAAACAGTGAGGTTCTCTCCTTGCAAGCTCACATGGTTGTGATTCTTACAAGGTTTCACTGGTGAAGTCTGTTTTTAAGACAGGTTTGGTTTTTTCTGCAGAATGTATAAAAGTTATCAGCCACCCTTTTAGTTTTGTTCTCTGTGTGTCATTCATTGCACTGAAACTTATTGAAACAGCTTTGCACACTGTCTACATAAAAGCCCCATTTTGATGAGAAAATGACTATTAATGAGAACATGTTCTTTTCTGGCATCAGACTCGAAGAGACACAGGTCATAAATCTCTTTGATCTTCTTGCAAAAAGCTAGAATCAAGGAAAGAAGCAAGTTCATTCTCCCCCCCCTTCTTTTTTTTTTTCTTTTTTTAAAGCTTCTGATTGAAACTATTCCATTTAGTAATCAGTAATTTATCATGCTTGCCTCTCCCCACCCCCTTTCCTTCTCCCTGTGCTTTTGTTTGTTTTTGATTCCTTATTTCAACTATGCCAGAAAATCTTTCCGGAATGTCCAATCTATTTATTTCCCTTGGTTTCATAGGGGCAGAAGAAGAGAATTTTTGGAGGGGGTTGCTGGGGAGAGAATGAGGGTGGTTTGGGTTTGTTGGTTTTGGGGGTTCTTTTAGAAAGTGTGTAACATCGTGTGTGAGTGTTTGGGGGGAACAAAACAAAAAAGAAACTATAAAAATGAAATGTGAAGAAGAATCCTAATATTCTAGTTTAGTCAATGAACTGCTGCCTTTCATAGATGTGTCAATGCTGCCATCTCTTGCCTATTCAACAGCCTGGGCAGGAAACTGTAGTTTAGTGAAAACTGAACGAACAAGTACCCACGTACACATATACACACATAAAAGAGCTAAGTTTTCCAAGAGAGGTGAGTGAATTTTTCCTGGTACATTTTGCCATGTTTTAAAAGGATTTTTTTCTTCATTTTCTTCTTTCTGTTGCTGTGTCTTTTCATGTGCACCTTAAATAATATAGCTGCAGCAACTAAGACCTCAGCTAGTCATTTAAGATTGCAATGTAAGTTAATTTTAACCATTCTGAGGAAGAGAAAAAAAATCTATATTGTATTCAAATAATGATCAAATTCAGCTTGTATGTCTCCCCTGATGTGATGACAACATGCAGGTATGTAAATACACATGAAAATACAGTTGTATATATTTTTAATAAATATCAACTGCAATATAAGCATTATAACAGGAGGTCTGAGGATAGGTAAATCTTCTACTGAAATAATATCCAGAAATTGCAGGCATGCATGTGTATCTATGTTTGTGACAGTGACTGGGTTTGATAGTTCATGAAACATCATGTTGCATAAATGCAGTGGCCAATATTTTGAACCTCATGACTGTGATCTATAGCAAAATTATTGTTTCACGGAGATAAACTCACAAGAACTGCATACTCATTAGTCAGTGAGCAATGTTGTTTTCAAGACTGGTGCAAACTACATACCAAGCTTAAATTCTCAGTTCTTCAATTTTAATACCTTCACAAAAAGGTGCTATTTTCTCTTTTTAATTGTTATGCAGTAGTAATAGTTATACCAGAAATTTGTGGTCTTCTGAAGTGGAAATCAATGAAAGTTTCATACGTAAAGTAAAAAATTGATTTCTTAAGTTAGATGGGACAATTTCCGGGGTTTAAAAGCATATCACCATTCAGGTGATAAAAAGAAAGATTGACACTCAATTTTCTTTGCGTTATTGCAACTTATTGGTCCAACATCTGGGTTTTGGTTGGGTCATTACAAGTCTTTTGCTGCTTACCTAAAGATGAGGAGTTGTGCTTCTATACTTAGATAACAGGTTATTCAGTTTGTACTGCAGCTTTAAGTATATCCCAGCCAGAGGTGTGACTGTGGAAAGGCATATAATGATACTGCAGAGCTATGGGTCAAGGTTACCATCCTCCAGGTTTCTCACAGATCCACAAGATTACTTAGCACTTGCTGCACACAAGTGGTGCATTAGTCTATCCCTGTAGTGCTGTAGCACAGGGTTGGTATTTCATTATTCCCTTTCCTCATCATCTTTTTTTATTTTTTGTAATATCTGAGAGTATTTATGCTGCGTATGTATGTGCACATGTGTGTGAAGTGAGATGGTAATTAAGGGACAAAACCACTAAACCTGGCAGTTGTCTTCATTACAGAGCAAATGCTTTATCAACAAACCACAGGTGTGCAGCACTAAAGCAGATAAAAACATATAGGACCTGAGATGACAGTTCTGTGTCCAAAATACATTAATCACCCAAGGTAAATTTGTGCATCTGTTATACACTGTAGGTGTTTCACTTTCTTTGTTCCAAAGATATTAAAATAGATGAAAACCTTTTCCTTTTTCAATGTGGTTGGTCCAAGATGTGCACATGGCATTTTCCTACTTGGTGTGACTTCTTGATCTCTTACATCTGCTCCGCTTGCTCCGATGTGGTCACACTGCTCCTCTGCACAATGCAGAGGAGTGGAGCTTACAACAGGGCTCAGTTGTATTCCCAAGGGCCAAAATCCATAGTGTCCAGAAGAAAAGTCTCAGTTTTGTCAATAAGGTGTGTGGTTCAATTAGCATGATGGAAACTTTTCCGTAATTATGTCTTTTAGTCAATGGACTGCTGTTTCATTTACAGTCTATCAGTAATTTTGAGCCCTCAGAGATTAATTACAAGCAGATAAGTTTCAGACACATCTCCAAAGTCAAATAATTCCCACTGAAAATAGTACTCTTCTGATCCTTGTTGATCAATTTGGGTAAGTGCTAGAGGACAACTATATTACCAGTCACAGAAAACTGAACTCATATATAAGAATAATGATATCAGCTCCTGATTTCATCTCTTGTGGGAGGAACAACCTCTATTCTGCTGTCTGTGTCCAGCAGATTTTGGCAGAAAAAGAACACAGGTCACTATTAAACCAGGTGGTGACATTTGTACTTCCTGATCTGTGGGGAAGTAGTGAGTTACCCACTGAACTCACAAACCAAGCTAAGACTTGTCCATCAACTTAAAACACTTTATAACTAAAAGTATTCTTTCAAGGTTTTAGGTGCAAGATAAATAGTTGATGAAAGATTTTTCTGTACAGCTTATCATCAGCAATAGGGAATGCTTTATTTCCCCTCTCTAGCACTTTGACCTCATCTATTCTTTTTGGCTCCACTGGCTCAACTATTTCACCTCCAGCAAGACATACATATAAAGAAGTCAAAAGCTCATGCTTACACATCACTTTGCCCATCAACAAATGCAGTAGCTCTTTAAACACAACCAAGGCACTTCCCACCACATAGTACAGCCTGCTTCAGAATTCGGAGTCATACTGTGCTTTCTTCAGTACAGTATTTTTAACTGAGAAAATCCTCCTCTTATCTGATTCAGATTTATTAATTTTCCTTTTTTTCCATTTCCTTCCCCACCCTTCAGCACCCTCTATCGATTTTATTCCATGAACAATCTTATGGCAATGGTAATGATTAATATCCTAAATTTACCCTAGATTCTTATAAGCATTTTATCAAAAATACATACAAATAGTCTTGAAGAAGTTTATGAAGGAAGATTCAGGTAAGCTACACAGAAGTCAGATGTTCTGGGCCAGAAGGTTTAGGAAACTCCTTATTTGGTACAAAGCAGATAATCAGAGTCAGTGAAGGATATCTTATTTTCATTAAACAAATGTTGTCTCAACCTCATAGCTGCTTCTTTGCAATGTGGAATATCAGAAAACCAAACTAGTTATGAGGAGAGATTAAAGTAGGTGGAATGACCTTTCAAATCTCTGCACTGACTTGTGGACGTTGGTGATTTGCTTGGAGGTATATCTGCGCCTGCTTACAGCATATAGAGGGTACTTGTGGAAGTGTTAGGAACAGGGATTATGTCCTCGAGATGATTCTTTTAGTGTGGTCAGTATGCCGACTACCAAGAACATAGGATGGTATATAACAGACAGGAAGCTATCCTTTGCATTTGGTGTGTGTGTAAGCATTTGGACTGTTAGCTGTTATGCACATATAACCTCAGCATCATAAAGAGATAAATCTCAGGTGGGTACTAAACAATTTTAGAAAGTCTTTTATAACAAGTAACAAATTTAACTTTCTTCCCCACATTATTGTGTCTGATGTGCATTATTAGTATTTAGTTCGCTTTTAGAGGAATGCAGTTTCAATTCAAGACAGATATTCCCTAAAATTTCCTAATGTTCCTAGGTATGTTTCTCTATAAAACTTGAAAAAGGATCCTCAATCTTACCAAACTTCTCCATTTTATCTTCTGCCCATAAATTACATTCCCATCTGAAGCAGCATCAGAAAGATATGTTATGAATTCTTTTACGGATAATTCATTCCTTTCTTTTCAGTGCCTTTGTATGATTTTTTTAGGAGTCATTAGACTTCTGGCTACCCACTTGAGATGTTTCTTAAGAATCCCTTTAAAACCAGAAGTTTCAGAGTGTATAATAACCAAATTACTTTTCCTTCCCTCCTTTTCACTTCTCTTTGGTGAGGATTGCTGCTTCATCCCTGAATCTTTCAACTTCCCTTTGCTCTCTGTACATATGCCTAGAGTCAAACTGCTCATCACAACAGCTCCAGCACTTGCCACTATCACTCAAGTCCAGTGTGCCCATACAGGCTAGTGCTGAGTATCCAAGCCATCATCAATATACAAATGCATGGGAGATTTATTGCTTTGGAATATTACTTGTGAATAAGATCATGAAAGTTTGAAGAGAATTATTTTCTTCTGCTAAACTTGTTTCATTTCCATTTATGTTTTGAAAGACTACAAGGTAAGGGCAGACCTACTAAGGTTTTAATAATAAGGGTTACCTTTAATAGCATAGGCTGAAAGTAAACTTGTATGGGAAGGAGATTATTACTTATATCTGCTTAACACTGAGACACTTCACTCTTTTTTCTAAATGTAATGGCTAGAAGCAGGAATTTTGGCTCAGTTGATAATGGTTTTAAACAAAGTGTATTCCTTTCCTTCCATAATTTCTCAAGATTTCAAGCAAAGCTATTCACTATTAGGGAGGAGAGAGTTGACTGCTCGTGAAAGGTCAGCTGGGCCAGATCCATAGGCCCACTCAAGCTGATAGGGCTTGTTACAGTGGTGATTTCAGGATTAAGATCCTTAGATAAGATTTTATATCTATACTAACCAGGTTCATTAGTGTCCTTGTTTTCACTTTTTTGCCCCTTTTTTTTTTCTGCTTTTTTTATCCTTCAGACCACGTTTGGGTCTGCTGCCCTGTGACACATGGGGTATACGGGGCATTCTTGTCATCTCTTCTAGCACACTACAACATTAGGAACTTCTAGGAACTACAACATTGATGCCTGATACTGTCTAAAATGTTTCTCTTTCACAGAAGTTCCATGGTGTAGTTTTCTCTGGTTCCTGTAGCTCATCCTCTGGCATTTTAGTTTAGCACCCAATGTTTGTCACTCAGCTTTGCTTTCCTTTCTGTTTCACCACTGCTGAGGAAAATCCTCTAGCTTTTCTTGGTTTTTTTTGGTATTTCAACTATACTAAGGTTGCTTTTCATGTGTCAACTGAAAAACATTTATTTCTTTTAAGTGGTAGCAGCAGATACACTATAAAGCTAAGCGGTCTCAAGAAGTTTTTCATATTTCTACACAGCTATACAGACAATTTTATAAATATGAATATACACATAGCTGTGTATATATTTTTATACATGTATATACTCTGTCCTTTAACAAGAGAGGTTTTGTAATGATTTAATGATGGGTGATGATGGTTAGAAGCTGCTTCTCTCTCCCTTAACAATACGAATAAAGCAATAAGGCATCTGTGAAATACAGATCTGTAAATCTCAAAACAACAAGGATAGTTTGTGTGTTTCCCTTTGCCGAGAATCTCCCATCTGCGTTAAGCAAATGTTTTATTTATTTACTTGTGTATTGTTTCTCATTCTTTGGGATATTGGTAGGATTTCTTTGTGTGTCTCTTACTGTTTTGTTAGAGGCAAGGGATGGCTGAGTGAATTCAGGTAAAATAAGAGCTAATTCCCCTCTAACAGATCATTCATGGAGATTCACAAAAATTGCATTCTTTACTATCCTAATTTTTCAATTTCTGTTGGTTTAGGAAGCAGGAAGTCCTAGTGTGATTCTCAAGAGACAGCTCTGCTCCTGGGACATTTTCAGACCAAATTTTCAGACTCAGGAGATTCTATTAGCTCAGCTAAACTCTGAATAAACATCCTTTGGGTGTTTATCAACATTTGCCTGAACCAGAAGTATATGAAAGTTCACTCATCACTTGACTAATCATTGTGGCATATAAAATCAGCATCCTTTTCAAATACTGGAGAAAAACATGACTTGAAACCCTTGCTATATTTAATTGTACTGTTGAATAAAATATAGAAGGTAATATGGTATGAAAGAAAGGACATGAGTTTATGTGAGAGGGAAATATTTCCAGGAAAATATCCAAGTTGATGTTATATATATAAATAAATAGAGGCACCCATCATTACATTTTTTTTCACCACTGTAATAAAATGAAAATCTTATTCAGATCCCACAAGAATGGTTGGTTTGATAGCATGACAACCAGCATGTTATAATGAAGTAATCTTGGGTTAATAAATAACAACTACACTCTAACGTCAGCTTTTAAAGCCAGCAGCTCCCCACTGATATTAGCAAAATTACTTAACTGGCTTGAGCTTATGTTTTGGAACAGTTTAGAACAAAAATGTATTAGAAAATATTTACCTCCATTTTGATTTCTGTACAGCATTTCTGTAGCCACTGCAGTGGGAGAGGCTGTCACAATAAATTCCTGCATCTTCTAGGCAAACAGGGGAGTTTCAACCAAAAAACTGAATCCACTATCTGGGCTTACAGACATGTGAAATTTCAAGTGGCAGGAAGTGAAGATGCCCTGGGTGTGAGAACCTGGGCAGAGCGAAAAGCCAAAAGGGTCTTTCCCTCTTCCACTAGGTCATTTCCGAACCTAAATGGGTGCAAGGAGGAAGGAGTCCCCATGGGTCTCATCAAATCTATGGTAGGTTATAGCTACCCAAAGGGCCCCCAGGCACTCCCAGAGAATCAGGGAGGACATCATGGAGATATTTGCTCTTTCCTAAATGCTCAATGCAATTCATTTATACTGCTAACGAGAGAACCGCATGGTTTTTACAGACTTGTTTTGCAAAGTGCTTCTTTGGTTCAATTTCTACGTGTTCCTGAACAGATTAATCATAAATTTAAATGCCTGTAAGGCTGGAGTTCTGGAGAGGAGTGTAATTAATGTTCTGGACAAAGCAAAATCTTAGGCCTGATGCATTTAACAGGTGGTGTTTATTCTATAAAGGGGGAAGAACATTAAAATTTACATGTACAAAGGGGGAAGAATATTAAACTTTACATTTACCCTAACTACCTTGAACCTAAGTTTTGTTTTGTTTTGTTTTCCAGGTTTGAAAAATACCTGAATTCAGCATATGGATCCTGAAAATAATAGGCGGGTGAGTTTCTGTAAAAGTTATTTTAATCAAAGACGTAACAGAACCTTGTTTTAGCTATTCCTCCACCATGGGCTTGGTGAATCCTTAGCAATTTGTTGGTAAACCAGGAGCAATAGTATTTGCCACCATTATAAGAAACTACAATAATGAAGGAGTTGATGTCCTTTGCCAAATTTCACCAGTATGTAGCTATTACCATAGCTATTACCATGGCTAAGCTGGGGATCTTACACACCATTTTGACAGAATGAAGCTCTGATCTGACTGCAGCAATAGAGAAGTCAATTCTTCACTTCTTTTTCTGCCTGAAGAAGTTTGTGTAGAATGAAGGTCACTTTGAGTTCATATTACGTTTTTTATTGTGCCAAAAGCTATCTCCCGAATCCACAGGGCCAAGGCTTGTGCATGGGGATCTTACTACAGTCGTTGCAAAGGGGGGATGCTGAGAGAGTAATGTGTCTTGTTGATCTGAGCATAGACTTCCTTTGAACAGAGGATTTGTCTTCTCTGCAGCTTTCCTGGCCAAACAGGTTAGCAAGCCACAGATACTGAAATCTTTTGAATATGAAGTACAAAACATCATATTTAAATATAATGAATAACAAACACAAGAGTAAATATTCTTCCTCTCTACACTTTCTTTGTGCTCAACCTGCAAGTCATTTGATCTGGTATCACGGCCCATTAAAACAAAAAAAAGGAATCTATATTAAAAAACAACCCACCTAAAAAAAAAAAAAAAATCCCCTAATAATTGCTTTCTATTCTGTGTCATGTTTTAATTAAAGATAGCAGCACCACAATCTACGATATATCTGGAAATTATTAGAAACCTTTACCAGAGGCAAAAAGGATCAATACCTCTTTGTCTCAGTGGCATAAAACATCTCTGTGTTCCTTCTTTCCTGCTGGCAAGAGAGAAAGTGGAGAGAGTCTAAGATGGGAATAATAGCAGCACCGAAGGGGAGAGCCATGTGCTGGGTCATATAAGCGTGGATTTTCTTTTGTTTTTTTCTTTTCAAACATAAGCAGAGCAGTCTGCATTATATGCTTCCATCCCTGCAGTAAGTTCTGCTCTCTTTGTGTCAGGAGCAGGAGACAGCACATGGAGCTACTGAGTCAAGACACTGAAAAAAGGAAACATAAGTGAGGGTTAAACATGGAGCCTGGGAGTCAAGACCTGGCTTCCACTCCTGACTTCACCATGGATCTGCCATGCGATGCTGCCCAGCTTACACGGAGCTGAGAAGATGCAGGGCTTTGCACTTTGCGCAGTGGTGATCCTGTTCTCCAGAGAGTAATTCCTGTTTGACTGTACTTGCCTGCACAGACTGACTTTGGCTTTTACTTTCTTGCTTTATGAGGGACAGTCTGAAACTGTTGGCACTCAAGGCTGGCTGTGTCTCATGTGACAGAGTTTACAGGCACAGTCCCTCTGCCTCTAGCAACTCAAATGAGCTACTGGTGGGATTAATTTGAGTCACTTAGTTTTCCCCAGTTCTCAGTGGAGAGGAATAGGTGATTCATGGCTAGGATTTCAAATAAACCATGACCTAGAAGTGCCTGATTTTTTTCTCCGTGGTCTGAAATAAGCCAGAGATGATGCGCTCAGATGTCCACATAGAAATCTGGAGTTATATAGCATTAAACCAGGCCTCAGTTTCCCCATATGTAAGCTGGGATAATGGGACCAAATGAATAATATCATATCTAATCAGCTTGCTGTCACCCTTGTCTCTATGTGAGTGGGTTGCAGCCTGCTTGGGCCCGAGAACATATGTCAACACATGTTAAAGGGAAATGGTATGCTGCGCCTTTCCCTTTTCTTTACCAAGTCCCTGCAGTTCTTGTCTCTGTCTAGGCTGCAAGGGAAGGAGCAGATAGGGCTGAACAAGCTGCAGTCCCTGGCACTGCTCCCAAAAATACAAGTGTATTTCTAGACACAAATGCAATTGAAAACAAATGTTTCAAAAGTCATTAACTTTCAGAAAGCCCCCACCAAATCCACAACTGAATAGTTTAAAGAGAACCAGATCATTCACTTATTCACAGATTTTAAGAGTAGAGGGGGTATTTTCACTGTTAATTCTGGTGTCCTAGGTAACACAGTTTGTCTTCCTTCACTTTGTCCACCAGTCCATCAACTGGAACACATATTTCAAACCAGACTCCCAAATTCTAGGATTCAAAACTGCTCAGATGACATTGTTGAAGAGTTTCTATAATTAACATTCTAATGAAAATTATAGCCCCAAAAGGTTTTGAAAAGATTTGTCAATAAAGAAATTCACTTAAGAAGCTGACCTTGTTGTCATTCAGTTAATTCCACTTCCCTCTGAATCATCCCTGGGCCTCAAGGTTTCAGGAAATTTCTCCCTCAGTCTCAGCTTCCTGGGGAATTTTCTATCCCCTCTCATTTGTGGGTGTGATAGGATAATAGCAGCAATCCAGTCCTTATTGTCTGTAACTGCGGATGAACAGTGCTGTATAAGGGTAAAGTGTTATTATTATTGTAAGGAAATAATAATACTAATAAAACAAAATGAATCGAAGTCTTGTTTTCAGATGGTTATTTTAGCAATCCAGAAATCTAAAGCCCATGAAATAGACAATTAAGAGGGGTTAGATACTTAATATCAGTCGTTGTGTTTTGGTAGAATTTTGCAGTAACGCAGCTGCTATAATAATACGGATTTTTATTTCTCCATACAGAAAGGAAGCAGTTGTGTTTTCGGAGAAGCCTTGAAGTCCTGCAGCAGAATGCAGAACTTTTTGTGCGTGTGTGTGCCTGTGTGTTCAGCCAGCCTCTCTTCTCCTATTGCAACAGCTCCATCTTTGGGAGAGAGGAGGGGAAACATTTCTTTCTTTTAGCTGGCTTTCCAAACAAAAGAAACCTTGGAAATCCTATTTTGCCCTCAAATATCATTCTTCCTTCCCCTCTTCTGTCCCTTTTCCCCACACTTCATCAGTTGGGGAGTTAAAGAAACAAAAACAATACCCCCTTTTTCTCATTTCTGACATAACTAAGGGCCAGAGACTCATTTAATTAGTCTCTCCTGTGCTGCTTACAGCCCTGTTCAAGGCAAACATTTACCCCTGGGTTTCAACGCTGTTGCTTAGCCATTGAATTTTCTCTTTTAATTTTTTTGTCAGGAAAATGTGGTATCATGTTAATGGCTACTGGGGATCCTATGGCTAAATCATAATCATAATTGTCTACACTAATCATAATTGTCTTGCTGTTGCAGTGTGCATCCCTCCTCCCTGTCAGTTTTCAGTCTTGTCCTACTCCTCTGTACTCTGTGCTTCTGTTGTATGTGAGCTTTTCCAGGCAGGGTTGACATTTCAGTCATGTTTCGTTTGAGGAGCTGGGCCCAGGACATAAGGACTTTGAAACCCTGTAGAAGGGGTCACTCTGTCTGCCTTCTCAAGATCCTCATCCCAGAACTCTCCCATGAGGAGAGTCACTGCTATGCAATCAGTAGAGCTCACTTTTCCTATTTAAAGTGAGGCTAGTTGAAGAAGAGGAGATAGAGACCCAGAACAAAGAACTTCTCTCATCCACAGGCTGCTTTTAATGACTGAGCTACATTTGGCACTCTGTTTTCTTGCCTCCTGAATCTTTCATGTTTTTCCTTGCAGTGGCCCATCTCCAGCAGAAAAGATTACAGCTCTTCACACCTCATAAACCTAAGGGGCATAACATGATCCAGGACAACAGGATCATGGTGAAAGGTGAAAGGCTTTTGCTTGACATAGACCCAGAACATGTTTTGCATGTCCTAGATGAAGTGTCTCATCACTAGACCAGTTTTCAAGGTGCAGTCAATCATGCACATCTGTCTCTGTCCTGACAATAGTGATCATGAAATGGAGAGTCATGATGCCACAGTTTTTCTGATGGGCCTGATCTGATCCGGCATGTGGTGGACAACCAGATGACTTTCTTCAAGTGAGACAAAGCAGTGCCTCAGATCCTGAAAAGACATTGCTAGGCATTAAATGCCAAGGGCATTTAGACCTAGAGGCTTGTAAGAAAGACAGGAGGGTTCTGCAGGAACTACAGGTGCAAGTGAAAAAGGACTAGGGTTTGGTGTGTTCGGTAGTCACTGGTGTTTAATTGGAAGTGAGTGGGATAAAATGACAAGTAAATCTTGAGACTGTCAAGCCCAGGGTCACTGTTTTCTAAAGACAAGGAGAAAAGATGAAGAATTTGAAAGAAAGGGAAATTTCCTTCCCAGGAGCTATACAAAGGCATGGCTAGAGATCCCAGAGTGCCCCAGTGTAACTTCTTCAAGAAAAAGACATAGCTCAAGGAAAAGATCAAGAAGACAAAGAAGTCATGAGAGCTGACAAGGTCCATAATAACCTAGGAACAATGCTAAAAAAGGGTCAAGAAAATGCATCATGAGAAAAAGTAAAACCAGAGCTTTCAGAAGCAAGATCATAAGTGACACAAAAAGCTAACAAAGAAACAAGAAAAAAATAAACACTGAATAATTTAATACAGCCCCAGAAGTCTGGCACTGGCACCGACACTGGCACTCATTTGCTGCCTGTTGGTTGTTGGATATACATGGAGTGATATTAACCTCTTATGTCTAAAGCAGGCCAGAGACCTTCTTAACAATTAAATGCTATAGCTGATTAAATTTCATTGTCTGGAATGTATTTCTGGTCTTCTTAAACCTAGAGATATGGATGTAGTCATTGTGATCTAGCCTGAAGTTGCAAGGAAGTCTTTAATCCCAGATCTCCTAAAGGTCAAACTAGTGACTTCACAATTCTCTGGTGTAATGAAAATCATTTGTATACAGAGTTTAATTCACCACATGGGTTTTTGTTCAGAGATCCTGGCCTTAATGTCATTGGAACAGAAACACATGTTATTCTATCCCCACAGCTCTGCTGCATCCTAAGCACTCCAGGTCCTCCAAATTCATGCTGATAAAACCTCATTACAATTCTGTAATGTACTTCTGACACACATACCCACCTTCACTCTCATCTGCAATCTCTGGCATTGGCTGGGGTTTGAAGAGAAAGTGTAAAAACAGCTGTGTGGAAAGAAGGCTTTTTTCTTTTTCTCTTGCAGTATTTTAGTCACAGCTAAAAACAAAAGTCACCAGAAATCTCCTGAGACAGCCTGTTCTTTAGAGAATTCTTGAATCCCATGAAGTAACAGTTTTTATCTTCCCCAATCCATGATTTCTTTCCCCATTAAAGCTGTGAATGCAGTAAGGTTCCAGCATCTGAAAGCAGACAATTTGATCTCACTTCTAGATATGGAGTCAGGCTGACCAGCAAACCTTACCACCATTGTCCCACAACTTCTCAAGTTATACAGCCCTTCATGCAAACAACATTCAAGCTCCTCAAGAACTACATTTAAACTCTTAAATATCACATAATTACATATATAAATAAATATTCCTTGTTAATTGCACCTCTCATAGGAAAGCTTTAGAAGGAACCCATGGATTTGACAAAAACCCCGAACAGAACAAAACAAAAGAACAAAATAGCCTTCCTAAAACTTTATTTTGAGGTGACAGAACGTCTGCATGCGAGGGTTCAAGAGAGTCTGTATTCTTTGTACATGTTGATGGTATACCTCACACTTCAAGTTAACGGTGAGTTGAGCCCAGCAGATAGGGCTGGCTATCTTCCTGTTAGCATAGCCTCTTCCTCCTCCCCTATATTTTACTTCCCAATATCTGTGTAGAAGCAGACGAGCATTTGTAATGCTCAGCACATCACCTAGAACATAAGCTAGACATAAATTTGAGGTGACAATCCATAAGGAAAGCCCTCTGATACTGTAAAAGGGAGAGTTAGTTGTGTGTGCTGCTTAATATGATAGAAATGGTAGGGAAAGAGTGGAACATAGATGCTGCCTGATGCCAGAGAAGAGTGGGGTATTTGTGGTCTTTCTGTCCATTGAGGAGGCACACTTACGGGTCTTCTTCAGGAACTGAGTGACTGAGCTAGGTTTCCCTTTCTCACAGAAAAGGACCAAAAGGACATAAGCTTTTTCTTGAAAGTTTTATTTTTGCCAAGTAACCTAAGAATCTGAGCACTCCTCTGATCCATAGAAAACACAGGAACCCTTCCCCAGTATAGTCACCCATCCTTCTACCCATGGAGTTAAAATTTATCCTGAAATAATATTATAGTTCTAAAACAATATAAGACTTCAGTCTCCTCTGCATACCAGTGAGTAAAAACAGCCTTATTCATATTTGTAAATGGTTTTAAAACCTAGGTGTGAGCCTTAGATTTTTTTTTCCAATTGAACATATTCCTCTTTGCAAACTGAACCTAATAACATTGAGTTCCTATAAAGCACACTTTCCCTTCACTTTCAAAAGCCTTTGTGGGTTGTAAATATAAAATATGTTTACCTGAATATTGTTTGCATCCATCATTTCCTCATTCTCCACAATGTCCCTGAGAGAAAAGCAGAAAATATAAACTCTGGTCTTGTCATGATAGAGGCTGTCCTCATTTCAGCCACTGTTTTCCAGTGTCAATATGAGATATAGTTGGAGAAGTGCTATCAAAGTGCTACTCTGCTGAACGGTTTAAGATTACCAAGAATGATGGTGGTGTAAGTTAGCTGTTAACTTTGCGCTGTATCAGCCTAGAAGAGATCCTGTTAGTTGTTATCATATTATAGCTGCAGGGGAGGACAAGAGCTAGCTGAGGTGGGGTTTTTTAACTCCTGAAATGGATGACATTTACGTCCATGAGATCATGCAGTGAATGTGAGGAAGGCTTCAGTTTCCACGTATGTGTGGTGCTTCCAGCTGAAAGCAAGGTGGGCTACCCCTGCACAAATCACACTGCTTTCACCCTGTTATCAATTTGCATCCACCCGGTTACACCTTTGAATGATGGTCAGAACTTGAAACAGCAGAAGGATGCAGTACTGTTTGGGGACTGCATTTGACTATTCACTGCTCCCAGGTGCAGTGTGAACTGGGAGCAAGTCCTTTGTCCAAACTGTATGTTTTCCTCTGGATTTCTTCCTGTTTTGGACATAAGCTACTTGAGGCAGTGTGCATTCCCCTTTCCCTCCTTATTTAAAAAAACCAAGAATATGCTTACCTCTGTTGCATTTGTTCTGTGGTACTTTAAAACAAACAGTAACGGGAATAAATCTTCATTCATACAAACAGACACTGGACTTAGAAATATCCTGCAGTTGGATTTTGTAACAGAATATTGCTTGCAGCTAATGAAATAGTTTGCTTAATTTCTATCTAGCTTTTAAAGTTATGATTAAATATAGCAAATGTATTTCAAACCTAAAAATTTCTTTTAAAAAATCTAACAAACAAAAAAAGCCTCCAGTGTATATACAGTTTCCATTTTATTTCACTTTCTTGCTTGTTTTTTTAATCAAAGCAATATTTTATCGTAATTGACATGTTCTCATGGAAATAGCTTCCAGATATCAGCATTTCTAGTGAAAAAGCATGTTCTCTTGCAAAATTTGTAATGAGTCTTAGAGAAGCATGTCTTTCCCAGTCCTGCCTCTAAAAAAGCCCCGCATTAAAGGTGCTCTGCCTTTGTACATGTCCATGGTGTAATTTTGAAATACTTGTCAGTAGCACCCTTTATACCTTCCAGAGATACAATTACACCTGGACTTCCAACTTAATGCCTCTAAAATGTTTCTTCCAGGAGGTGACTAAGAGTTTAAGAATATAAAATACTGAGAAAATATCATCAGCCAAACAGTCTGACTGGAGATGCGATGGCCTCCTGATGTTCACATTACTGATTCAGATTGTGGGTAAGAAGGGAGAAGGGAAGTTTCTCATTTTTGGATAAACTATTTTATGAGTCCAATTTCCCCAGTAGATACCTGACTCTGGCACAGGTTTAATGATCCAAGTAAAGCCAATGACATGAAGTGGTCTGCAGAGAGATCCAGCTCCACTCCTGCCTTCCCTTCTACTTACTCTCCACATGGCTCTGGCTTGTAATACCTCTCTTTTGCTGCACAATGAAAGTTCAAGTAGGTTTACACATCCACAGCTTATTAGTAGGGGCCATAGCTGATGGCATATATAAACTTCAAAGTTGCCTTAGGCTGAGGAACGAAAGAAAGAGGAGAAAAGGGATAAGGAAAGGAAACCTCCCTCACATCCAGGTGGGAAGAAAAGTGATGAGCTGAAATATGATGGCAATGATCAAGTTGAAAGTGACAAAAATGTCTTTTTTTCTTGCTTTCTCCCTAGTACAATTATGCTTCTCATCAAGACTTGCTCAATCTCCAATTGGTAGTTACTGTTTATGACACTACTGGTGCTGGTTGGAGCATGCCTGATTAGGTGCAGGTGTTGCACACTAATTGGCCATGAAGTTTTGGCGTGTATGTTCTTGATAATACTTACTGGATTTTAAAATCAGCATTATTCTCTATCTGTTAAGATGTGTTTGTTTTAATATGAAACTGCAAACTAAATCCTAAAAGGTGAAGGCTGAATGGATCTACACACAGAGGTATAGATAAGCAGCTACAAGACAAATGCTGAAGAGGTAGAGGAAGAACAAGGTCGTTTAATTGTCGAAGGCAAGGACTTTGAAGAAGAAACTGGAAATAACAGGTCAGAATCCCACAGTGCAAGGTAGATAAGGGCAGTTGGGGTGCCATGGTAAAGGCACTGCTGCAGAAGTCTTGGGTTGTGTTGATGAAAGATTACTGCACTGCAAGTGAAAGGCAGGTTACAGGTGGAAGGTCCTTAGCATTGCAAAGCTTAGAGCAGATAAGGCATCATGCGGCATTTTGTCTTCTAGGTTCCCTGCTATTTTCTCGTGCCAAGAGATACTGTAGAGAGACAGAACCATGAGAAAGATGAGTGTGCTGAGGAAAATGAGGTAGTGAGCATGACACATTTTGGTTGCTGGGCAGTACAGGAAGGTACAAGTGTTGTTCATTTTTCTAGAGGAAGATGTGTAGGAGAGAATGAGATCTTTAATATTATAGAAATTACAGCCACTGAATTTGCTGAGTCTAGGTAAAGCCAGTGGAAACAGGCAAAGTCCACAAAATTTCAAGAGGTTATTCAAGAACATTCAGTAAGCAGTGTGGATCAAGGGATTGAATTATACATGGAAGATGTCATTGTCCCTCTGCTCACTATAACAATTGTCACTAAACTTGCAAATTTGGCACTGCAGTTAAATGTCCAAACTTATTAGGCATAATCCCAGGCATTTTAAAACTAAGAAACTGAAGAGAGGTGAAAACAAATGGCTCAAGCACAAGAAATTCATGGTCTAGCCTGTTAGACCAGGACATCTGAGCTGATACCTCTCAAATGTTAGGATACACAAAATGTGCTGAACAAACCTTCTATCTTCTTTGCAGATCCCCAGGTTTGGTGTGGTGGATTCTGACACAGGATCTTGTAGCCAAAGGAAATCGAAGTTTTACAAAACACATCTAATTGTTTTTTTCTGTTTATTTTAAAAACTTTTAATTGGTACATATCCCCACACACTAGCAATAGTAACTTAAAATCCTCAAAATATTATTTTCTTTACTATCTTTACCTTATGTATTTACAAGTTAAAAGGAAGCTTTTTTTTCTGTAGTACCAAATGCAGTATGAAGCATACAACAACCTTCATCAGAATGAATATCTTGTAAAGAATACTTTTTTAGCACTGACCTTTCTCCCACCTTCCTCTCCTGCTTCCTTTTCTTAGAACGCAGTTTCTTCTTGTTAAACTGTTTTTGGGTTTTGTATGTTTTTTATATCATTCCTCATCTCTTCCTCCTCCTACATCCTCTCCACATAAATCTTTCACTATTCAAAAGAGAATTCCCAAAACCATAACATAGGTGTCCAGATCCAAACAACAAGTTCAGCATAAATCTTTTTTATTCTCCCTTTTCACTGCCCTAGCTTGCAGGACATTGTTTTTCTGTGAGAGGCAGTGTATGCTCAGAACTGAACACTGTCTTAATAGAGAAGAAAAACTTGTATTGCACAGAAGTGCGATTTACAGGGCAATGTTCTGTCACTAGTTGTCTTAGTCCAACAGTCCTTTTGTGCTGTCACCAGATGTTCGAGAATATAACTATATAACACAGCTATTTCTTCAAGGTGCTGACCAATATTATGGGAACAAATATACTGCCTGAAAGTTGTGGTGCATGACGAGTTGTGCAGGAGATCCTGAAGCAGCAGCATCCCTTTTGCAGTGAGATTTCTTCTCACATGAAGCTAGTGGTCCCCCTGGCATCCCAGTTCCCCTGCTCAGGATATAGGAGGTTAGCAGTGCAAAGACCTATCAGCTGTCTATGGCTAGCATCTCTGGTCTGTGACAGCAGAAGTTCCATCTCTGTTTCCTCTGAAAGAACAGGGAAGTCAAGAAACATGGTGTAGAAGTATCTCAAGGAATCTGGGAACTTCTCAGGTCTGAAGATACTGTCTCCAGGTGGTCTTTTTTTTTTTTCCTGCAGAAAAATGGGATTCTGTGGTTTAAATTCATTTATGGAAACATATTTAGGTACTCACAAAAATTACATGTTTCTCTGCTGACCCACAAGAGATCCAAGCCTTCTTTTCCTCCTATCTCACTTTGCCATGTCTACTGTTGCATACTGTGAGCAAAGCATTATCTCTCTGATTTGATAGTGCTGTCCTCATTGTACCCTAGATGTCCATTGCAGGATCAGGGCCTGTATTAGTTTCCTTCAGTTTGTATTTGTATACTTCTGCTTAGCTTTGGGGAGCACTGTGGGGCCATTTGTGAAATGACAGTGCTTTCTGCCGGGAAGATCATTATAGGCAGAATGCATTCCAATGTGCAAATTACAGTTCTGCTTATAGGGAATTTGTTCTGCTTAATACAAAAGAGCTTTACAAAAGGAAGGTTTCGCTGCACTTTCCTCTAATTTGGAGCTGCAAAGCTAACTTCCATGCTGTGCAGAAATGCAAAAGGAGGGTTAAGTCAGTTTTAAAAGACCATCAGTTGGGTGAAAATGCATTTGACCTTCACAGGGTTCTTCAGTCATTCTTCAGCTTGAGTGGCTGAGTGAAGAGTGTGTCATTCTGTCATATTTGAAAAAAAAAAAGAGAGAGAGAAAAATTTAAAAATTGATCCTGTGTACTCCTGAAAGCCTTAGTTTTCATTGGTATCTAACTGACATAAATAATGTTTGGTTGGATTTTCATTGCTATTTTTATTTAAATGTTCTGAGGCATGCCAGCTAGCAGCAAGGTCCATTTTTATAGCACAGTGAATTCCCACAGTTCTGGTAAATATAATCAGATAAGGGGAAGTTGAACTTAAACCTTCTGTTGCAGTCAATAAAAGTAAACTTCATAACTCAAGACTATATCTCTATTTATAATTGCTAATTACAGATATCTATTCAAGGACACTCTAAAAACAGGATTATAAATCCATCTAATAAAAAAAAAATAGAAGAACATAGAGACAGGAAAAGGAGACAGTCAGTGAGAGCTAAGAAATGAAAAAAGAATACAAAACAATGTATCTGCTTGAGCGTTTTAAGAGGCAAAATATTGCCCAGATACGTTCTCATTGTTCTTCAGTACCGTCTATGTGACAGTGAGCTTGCATTTCTGTAAAAGCTTGTTGACCAAATGGATTGACATGTCATTGTACAGATCATAGGGGTGTTTGGAACCAGAAGCTCTTCTAAGGAAGAACATGTAAGAGGAAAAATTATGTGTTGCCTGCATTTGAGTTTTTAACTCAAGAGCCTATCTCTTTTACCAGATTTGCTTTGGCAAGTTGTAAAGAGAGTACAAATATTACCAAATGTTAGATATTCAAATTAAACTCCCAATATGGCACGAGATGGAATTCCTGAGAAAGCGGGTCAGAAGAGGAACTTAAAGGTTATATCACCTCTGGAATAAATTATTTGTCTTCCAGAAACCAACGTCCTGACTGCGGCATTAGAGCTAAAAGCTTAAAACCAGTAACATGGATAACACCCACTGTCTTCTTGAGTTTCTGCTTTCTTTTACTTATTTTTTATAAACTTGTGGATGGAAAATTTTCCATGTGGTAAAACAGTGCCAGCTCCAGTACTGGGCATTTACCTTCCACAGCAAAAATGTAGAGATGCTGAAAATACCAACAAATTTAATTGATTACTAACAAAATCCTTTCAACGAGGCAGGGGTGTGAACAGTCCTACTTACTTCCCTCTATGGACAAAGACATGGATTTTGGGGAAATTGTTAAATCTTTGGTAAAAAAGAAGGAATATTTTCAGTGGGAAATATTTTAAATGGTTTAAAAGTGACATAAATATGTATCTCCTCCTTGTGGCACAACTCTTTACATAGATCATGACTTTTTTTTCTTTTAGAATCAGAGTCATGGGAGAGGTTTGGTTGGAAGGGACCTTTACAGATCATCAAGTTCCAAACCCCCTGCTGTGGCCAGGGATATATTTTGCCGTACAACTGGCTTTGTCCCAGCCCCATAAGACACTACCGCCCATGGCTTCGCTGTGCACCCATGCTGTTTTCCACAGCCCTGCTGAGCTCCATGGAGGTCCTGGGAGATGATGGGATCACAGCTGGCGGCGGCACCGCCACAGGCTTCATTACTGGCTCATAAGCACAGTGTTGGTTAGTGATGTTACCCATTTGTTTTTTAGGTAGGCTTCAGGTCAGATTTTCAATGGCTTAAAAGTTTCTTTAAATGCATATAGTGTGTCTTTTCTACTCTGACATCCGTGATGAAGAGTTGTAATCTGAGAGGGTTTCCTGGTTACACCACTGCTGTGCAGTGAACACTTATTCCTAGGGTGTCCTTTTATATCAGCCCTTAGTATACGTTACAGCACTAAAAGAACTGAAACCTAAGATATATTGTGTTCCCTTGTAATTACTCAGAGCTATTTTGACATCAAGTGAACCAATGGGTAATATTTGTGGTCTCCTGTTTTAAACTCACACCTTAATGATTTTTAAGGCAGTCAGACTGAAACATCATAATATTTTAAAAAATACATTCTTATTCTATTGACTAAAAAGAGGAGGAAAAAATTCAGAGAATGGCAGAACAAAAAGAATAGCCACATAAAATCAGAATCACTCATGCTGTGTTTAAGATCACTTCTAGGTTGTTTTTTTTTTTCTTTTATTTAATGGATAGGGGAGATTTAAGAACAATTTTCATGAGAAAGAAAGGAAGAAAGAAGGCAAAGTATATTTAAGACCTCATTGAAGACACCCAGAGTTAATAATGATATACACTGTAGAAAGAACAACTGTGAGATGGGTGCAAAATGCCACAAACCTAGCTAGTTAAAAATGTGGTTATTAAGTTTTAGTTACACTGCAGTTAGAGATAATGCTGCAGAGAGCCTGAGTGAAAGCACATTTTATACTGTAGTAGGAATTGCATTTTATGTGGCATTTTATTTTATTTTAAGGAGTGCTTCTATTTAGACAGAGGAAGATTTCAATTATGAATTAAAATGGACTCACTGTGGCTTTTCTGTATCACTTGGAGAAGAGGTGGGGGAGCAAGAAGGATACAAACTTGCTTCCAAAATTGGCATTCCACCAAAAAGAGCACTAAAAATTTGTACCTCACCATAAAAGACAGCTGTCCAGATTCCCAAGAAATGTGGGAATGCCTGACATCTATGGATTTTGTTTTCCAGAGCAATCAATAGAAATTGTTCACTTGTTTTGAAAGTGTAGATCCAAATATCATTGTCAATGTAACAGTAAATTTAAGGCCACATTTCAAAGCAACTCAGCTCCCACATACAGAGGTTAAAGAAAAAAAAAGGTTACCTTTATAAAAGTATTCCACACATTAAACACGTTCTTAGAAATATGTCTGTTACTTAATGCCATAAATACATTCTGAAAATTTTGATCAAGTTCATACGGATACATATATAGTGATCCATGAGTGTCTACACCTAAAGGACCTTTCTGGGTGTGGGTTTTGGACTTGTGTTAAGAACCACATGAGAAATACTCCTGCCACACTGACTGACTCATAGAGTCATAGAACAGTTTGGGTTAGAAGGGACCTTTAAAGGTTCTCCAGTCCAATTCCTGTGCAATAAGCAGGAACATCTTCAAATAGATTGAAAGCTTCCTCAGTTTTCCTAGGATCACTGTAACCATCTTGTTGGTTTATAGAGCTTCTATCACACCAGGGGTCCTGTAATATCTAAGATAAGAAAATGTGAAATGTAAGTTGTTATTTTTTTTATGTTTCTTTGAAATATCTTTAGTTGAAACAGCAGTTTTTTACTAGCTGAAGCAAGAAGGTTTTTAGTGCAGCAAAAGGAAGATTTGAAAAATTCAAGCAAAGGTATCTGGAACTATGTAAAAAAGAAAAAAAAAAGATACCTCTCCTCCTAAAAGAAAAATATTCAGAACAAAATCCATAAATTGCAATTTCTTTCCCCCTATCTATCTATTTATCTGCCTACAGCTGGGCTGGTCTACAGCAGCAGGTGATTTTTCTCTGGTGCTACAGCACGACCCAAAACAAAAATAAACTTTAATAAAAAGAATAATCTACTGAACCTAACTCTTTTTTCTAAAAGCTAAAGTGGCTTTACCTGTGCATGACATCAAGATAAGAGAGTCTTGATGCACATCTCAGTTTTAAAGAGTCCTTTTGGGGAGTTCACAAACACGCACTGCCTTCGACTTGTATTCCTTGATGATACTTTATCATTTTCTTTTTCAAACTGTAAGCTTTGTTTACAGAGAAGCATGTAGGAGAGATATGTGGGATCGTTTTCCTGTCACCTGGAGTTGTCAGCCACCAGAGTGAATATAGTTGTTAGGCTAATCAGAGGAAAAACAGGGAGATATTCCTCGGAGTGAAACACAATAAGACCTGCTTCTTCTTTTGGTATTTGACCAAATTAAGTGCAGCACAGTCCAAAGGATTTAATGACTGTGCTCATATTTCCAAACTAACCATTGCCAGAAAATATTCCTAGGCACCAGAATAATTGCCTATAAAGTTAAATTGTTAGTGTTGTCTCAAGTACAGTTTTGGCATCAGGTGACCAGCATTTCCCCAGACAATTTCTGGGAACGGTTCTGGGAACAACGTAGGCCTAGGATGACTCTCAATAGGCAGTTTGGATGTGGCCACCCAGTTTTGGAGGTTAAAAGAATTTCCCAGTAAGGAGGTGGAATAATCTGTGCCAGCTGGCTTCTGCGTCCAGTTTTGAGCATGTATAATTTAGTAGTATAAATGTGTCTTTTGTTTCTACATTGTATATTACATAATATCACAGAGCGCAACATGAGTACGATATAAAAAGTAAATTAAAATGGAAATGACAAGTTCAATTAAACCAAGAACACTTCCTCCAGATTCTATTTGGTAACAGATTCAACGAGGGGGGGAAGGGAAAGGGGGGAACATTGCCTACTTGCATCCATTTTGGCTCAGGAAATATTTCAAAATTAAGAACTTAAACGTGAATTATAAAATACAGCTCCGTCCCAGTTCTAATTAGTAGAAACTCAGCAAGTTTAGGAAAAACTCTGCAGCACCTGTCAGTTGCTACCCACACTACACACATATGTGAACGTACACACATAATTCAATGAAAATAAAAAATACCTAACACTTTGAAAAGGTCATTCAGTCTTTCTGGTGCAGACACCTTGCTCCCTTTGTGACCAGTTTCACAAAGAGCAGTCTTTCTAACTTCAGCCGTTTAAAAAGCTGATGTTTATGCTTTAGATTCTCCTCGTCTCTATTGACGTACTCTCTTGTGCTGAGGGCTTTGCTCCTCAGGAAAACATCTCCCACTCCCTCCTACTCACCATGCTAATCTTGACACGAACATCAGAACCTTCACCTTAAGTTTAACATTTCAAATGGGAATTTCTAAGCATCCAGTGAGAAAACAAACAAAAAAAAAAAAAAAAAAAAAGGAGAAAAAAGGGTAAAAAAGAGGAGAGGGGAAAACTTCCTTGTATCTTTAAAGCATAAATAAGTAGAAAGCTTTCTGCACACAGGCAGTGTTCAACCATTTTCATCAGCTCCAAGCCCTGGGGCAGAGAATCTAGTTCTCCCAGGCATCAGTTCCCTGTGCAAGATGGGGTTGGAGCACATGCTGAGTTTGCAAGTTCCTGGGTGACCACACAGAGATGTAGCAGCCGTGTAAATGTAAAACAAAGTCCAAACACTGATAAAAGGCCCAGCAGTTTCTGCTCCACGTGACTGTAGAGATAATGTTGAGAAGATCAAGCCAGTCTGCCTGGAGTGGTAAGAGCTGCCTGAGTCTACAGGCAGCCTAGAGCTCAGCCAGGATGCAGTCAATATACTTTTAGTCTAACCTGGATAGTTACTCAAATATCCATTGAACTGTAGAGCTAGTCATGTTTTTGACATGCAGAGTCTTGGGAGGAAAGGGAAAGTGATCAGGACCTAAGCCTTTAAAACCACATCTCACATTTGGCTACAGACCAGTCAGCCTCACCTCTGTGCCTGGCAAAATCTTGCGGCAGTTTCTCCTGGAAAACATGATAAGGCACATGAAAAACAATGAGGTGGTTGGTGACAGCCAGCATGGCTTCACTAAGGGGAAATCCTGCCTGACCAATTTGGTGGCCTTCTATGATGGAGCCATGGAACTGATGGACAGGGGCAGAGCAGTTGATGTCATCTACCTGGACTTGTGCAAAGCGTTCGACACTGTCCCGCATGACATCCTTGTCTCTAAATGGGAGAGACATCAATTTGATAGATGGACCACTCGGTGGATAAAAAACTGGCTCGATGGCCGCACGCAAAGAGTTGTGGTAAATGGCTCGATGTCCAGTTGGAAACCTGTAACGAGTGGTGTCCCTCAGGGATCGGTGTTGGGACCGGTCCTGTTCAACATCTTTGTTGGCAACATGGACAGTGGGATTGAGTGCGCCCTCAGCAAGTTTGCCGACAACACCAAGCTGTATGATTCGGTTGATACGCTGGAGGGAAGGGATGCCATCCAAACGGACCTTGACACGCTTGTGAGGTGGGCCGATACCAACCTTATGAAGTTTAACCAAGCCAAGTGTAAGGTCCTACACCTGGGTCGGGGCAATCCCAGGCACAGCTACAGGTTGGGTGGAGAAGAGATTCAGAGCAGCCCTGCAGAGAAGGACTTGGGGGTGTTGGTTGACGAGAAGCTTAACATGAGCTGGCAGTGTGTGCTTACAGCCCAGAAAGCCAACTGTATCCTGGGCTGCATCAAAAGAAGCGTGACCAGCAGGTCAAAGGAGGTGATCCCGCCCCTCTACTCTGCTCTCGTGAGACCTCACTTGGAGTACTGCGTACAGTTCTGGTGTCCTCAACATAAAAAGGACATGGAGCTGTTGGAGCGAGTCCAGAGGAGGGCCACAAGGATGACAAGAGGGCTGGAGCACCTCCGGTATGAAGACAGGCTGAGAGAGTTGGGGCTGTTCAGCCTGGAGAAGAGAAGGCTGTGTGGAGACCTCATAGCAGCCTTCCAGTAGGCTGCTGAAGGGGGCCTGTAGGGATGCTGGGGAGGCATTGTTCCTTAAGGACTGTAGCGATAGGACAAGGGGTAATGGCTTCAAACTTAAACTGGGGAAGTTTAGACTAGATATAAGGAAGAAGTTCTTTACAGTGAGGGTGGTGAAGCACTGGAATGGGTTGCCCAGGGAGGTTGTGGATGCTCCATCCCTGACGGTATTCAAGGCCAGATTGGACAGAGCCTTGGGCCACGAGGTTTAGAGCAAGGTGTCCCTGCCCATGGCAGGGGGGTTGGAACTAGATGATCTTAAGGTCCTTTCCAACCCTTACTATTCTATGATTCTATGATTTTTTGCCATGGATAAGGGGTCGTCTTCCTCTATTGCCTAATCAGTGGCAACAGATGAAGCCAACTGCTTATGTTGAGGAGATACAAAGTCTGTTGAGTTTAGTTAAATGGGAAGGAGAAGGTAGTCCAGTACTGCAATGCACATCCTTGGAGGAAGACATGGGGTGCATTTGTCTGGCTAATAGATATATCTGCATGTATATCTCTAACAATCTCATAGCTTTCTTTTAAAGTCAACAGAGGGAAGGTACAACTTTTAGTGTGCCTCAATCTAAAGCAGACCAGACTAGCACCTTCTAGTGGAAGGTGTCCCTGACCACCGCAGAGGGTTCAACTAGATGATCTTTAAGGTACCTTCCAGCTCAAACCATTCTATGATTCTATGACTATGAGGGGAGCCCCAGATAACTGCAGTTTTCAGCATTGCTAGATCTTGTCAGTGTGGTGTAATGAGGTAAGTCTCACCCTGGTCCTCCTGAAGGGTACTTGTTATGTATTATCTTTTAAATTACATCAGGATATACTATCAACTGATCACCACACATGACTGTCAGGTTTAAATCAGGGTAAGACTCCTGAAAAGTGCTGGAAAGACGATACTCTGACACGCAATTCATCACAGCCAAGGTAGAAGAAGGGAGTAGACTGATTATACTCTTAATACTTATTTAGAGATCCTTACCTTTTATAACATTAAAGAAGCAGGATCTGTCAAAACTCATTTTGTAATCTGGGGCCAGACCATCTTTCAGGGAACTTCTTGTGAAGAAGGCACGGGTTATTTCAGCACAGGATCTTGGTCTTAAAACTGGTCATAATATGCTCAATAACAGTAGTTTTCCTCATTAGAGATACTTTTTCTTTTTTTTCATTAAAGGAATGTGTAGCAAAAAAATTGACATTCTTATTGTCGTAATCTTTCTATTTTATTTTAATTAATGTTTTCATTGAAATTGTACACTTCTTTGTATCAAGTTCATTTTTAAGACCTTGCTTTTTCCTTATCTATTTAATGAAGTTCACCATATAACAAGAAAATGTGACATTTGGTGATAAAAAAAAGATATAAAAAGAAATTATTTTGTTACAAATATCTATTAAAAAGGACACAAATATTGACATACAAAAAATAGCAATAAAAACTCAGCAAAGGAATACAGCTTCAAAACATAGTTTCTTTTTCTTCCAGAGAGGATTCGTCCGCTTTTTTCAAAACCTTCTTTGTCTTTTTGCTTTAGTTTCAGAATGAAATGAGGGACAATGCATTACAAAATAAATTAAGAAAGGTGTTTCATATACAAAACCTCATAAACCTCATCTATTTTGTTTTCTTCACCACATGGGTTCAATACAAACATGACTCTTAAAGAAGCTTCTGAAGGCCATGGAATAATATCACCAGGATATACAGCCTCCTTTTTTAAGGAGAAAGGAAGGCCAATCCTTAAGAAATCTTCTCCTAACACTTTTGCAAGGGAAACTACCTGTGAACCATAGATGAAAGCAGTAGTTCCTTCTTTACGCAGCTGCATGAAGTCTTATTGGCAGAGCCCCAGGAGATGATGCAGTTTCCAAAGTGAAAGCAACATACATGTTATTGCCCAAACAAGATCTGCAGTACACTCACCATTCCTGTCTGATAGGCTTCTCCCCTGGTTTCTTTCTGGGAAACTGATAGCATAGGTGCAGAAAAAGCAAAGATCTTTTCCAGTCTCTACATTTACACTGAAATCTGGGGCAGTGCTTCAGTTTCATCTTTTCCTTTTCACAAGCGCTGTCTTTCAGCAGTATGATGTATTGGTAAAGCAGAGCTTCTGCCTGAGGTCAATGCCTTCCCAAAGGAAAAGGGAACATCATGCACGTGCATGGTGTTAATCACAACCACTACGTCCTTCGAATCCAGCTTGTTCATTGCAAGTCTCCTGTTCAAGCACTGACTCATCCCAAACCTGCTTAGCTGATGAAATCTGACAGCATCGCAGCTTGAGTTGGCCCAACCTATTTAGCTTATGAGATCTGACAGGATCACAGCTGGAAATGCCCCAGGAGATCTGATGGGATCACAGCTTGAGAAGGCTTAGCTATAGACACAGCATACAAACATTCATCCAAAGATCTGCATAAAACTTAAATCACATCTGAAAATAAAACCTCAGCTTCAAGAAAAAAAAGCAAAAAAAATTTTTATTGGAATCTATCATTCATTTTATAAGAATATATAATTCTTCCTTTTTTTTTTTTTTTGTTTAAAGTCTGCATGCATTTCCTCAGATGGAAAGGTAAACCTACCAATGGATTACAGGATTCTTATGAGGATTACTACCCAATCCAGAAAACCCAAGGGCATGAAGAAGCATGAAGGTTACTGAGAGTCTATCCAGCTTTCGGAATTTCTTTAGTTTTTACTAGACATTTTTATGGGATGTGAGATCAACCTGCCCATTGCAAAAAAAAAAAAAAAAAAAAAAAGATAAATCTCGTCTCAACAATTCTGGTAACAGAATCAAAAGTAGATGCCTTTTTTTTGTCTCAAGCAGTGATTCTTTTTCTTTTTTAATTAGCAGTATTGTATTTATTACCTGATGTCAAGAAAAGTTATATAGCGTAACTGAAATATAACCAACATATTTTGGTTTGATGCTTTCCATATAGCTAACTTCATGGATGTAACTTCGGTTTGCTTATCGCAATATGATCCTCAGGATCTGCAAGGTGAGTTTTTGAATATGATTCTTGCTTAACTACACTATGTTTTGGAGTCAGTAATCACAATGCCTTTCCCACTTTTATGTCTCCTTATATTGGGAAACAAGGTGATAAGAGATGTGAGTACTTCAGTGTTAGTATGCAGGTAGGAATCTAATCAGTTCTGAATAAAATTAAAATAACAACAACAACAAATCCAAACAAAACATGGCTTTTTACGAAACTACATATCAGTAAAATTACTTTTTAAAGGGAGATAAAATTGTAATTTAGACGTTTATTAGATTAATGACTAATAACTGTATTTGAATATACTAGAATTGTAGGCATTCATTGTGATGATGTTGTCTTCTTCACCATACTACTTTATTTCATTGTGAGACTTCCTAAAAACTGCCATCAAAGACCAGAGATGTTCACATGGGAAACATGATATGCAGAAATGCTGAATAGCTTGTTGATAGCATCTAAGGAAATATCTTCAGATTAGTTTTCTACCCTAAACTAAAATACATCCTCAGCACTTGAAACTCCACTAAAGTTTGTGGAAATCAGGTCAGAAAGACTTTCCTTGTCCATCTATCTGAAGCAGTGTTCTTCAACCTTTCCAGGTTAGTGACCCGCCTTATTCAAGTAAAAATTTTCTCTGACCCTCTTACATTAACTATGAAAATAGGAGTACATAATGTATTTATGATAACAATGAAATGCTTGTATAATTTAGTTGTGTGCATGTTTCAAGAGGTCAACAGAGAAGATTTGACATTGAAGAGGAAGAGTGAGTGTGGAAGAGTTTCATTGCCTTTGTTGATATAAAAATTTTAACTGTCTCAAACTGACATTGCTTGTCTTTCATGACCATTGCATCAGAGCCTACAACATAGGAAACAACCTAAGCTGGTCAGTCAGTATTCCTCAGTATTACAGGGTAAGTTTTCTGGGTAAGGGTTTCCCTGTCCTAAAACTCATTTGAAAAATATGAAAAAAAAAAAAGTCTTTTCCAATTTTGACAAAGGGGTTCTTCTTCCCATCTTATTCCTTTAGCCATATATTGATACATTTAATTCAAGAAAGACTTTTTAATATATGAAAATTATCTTTGTAAAATTTTCAGTGTTCTCGCCTACCTCAAAAAGTGTTTTTTCGAATAGACAGTAGAGAAAATGGACCTGAAAAAACACAGTCACAGACTTTCGGCCTAATGAAGTCGCACGGTATGTAAGATTGCACCTTATTTCTGACATGTCCACCACGTGTGGCATTGGAATATAATTGTGTTCAAATGTTGCATGAAATTCATCAAAATCAGTCTCATAATTCCTTCTTTCTATCTCCAGCTCTTCCAGATCACAGTTCTCCCTATACAGGAAGACACAAGCTCCCTGCATATTTCTTATTTCACAAACAAGAAAGATGAAACGGATATAGTGGCGTGGGCTGCTGCAACGGCATATCAGGTTCCTCAACTTACCTATATCCAGACAAAGGCGAGACAAAGAAGTAGAGTAAAAAACAAAAGTAACTTAGCAAGCTAAAGATATTCAGGAGCTGATTTAGGTCTTTTAACTTAGACATTCATAACGTAGGTGTTGATGTCTGTTAAACTCCCTAGGCTCTTTTGAGGTGTGATGCATGTCAGCTAAAGTACACAGCTAAAGAGGATCAGATGAATTGCTCCCTAAAAGTACTCAGCACCCCAGTTAATTGCAACGAGTGACGGCAGAGCCTGGGGTGACTTGCTCAGATGTAGAGGTCTGCTGAGTAGATATCTGAAGCTAGACGAAATGAATCCCAGACTGGATAATTTATCATAAAACATGGTTAAATTCCCAGCTCTGCTGCAGACCTGCTTTCAGACACCAGGGAAAACGGCACCTACAGAAAACAATGTCTGGATCTCATCCCTCTTCAGAACTTGCAGGAGCAAAGGGCGCTGAAGCGGCCAGAAGGACTGTGGTCTGAGCGTTGCTTCCAATGGAGCTGTACAAGTTCTCGAAATGTATTGTTTGAAAAATGATGGTGCATAAGTTAGTGAGGCTCCAGGGCAGTAGCTTACACAGTGTTAGCATAGCTGACATGCTGACAGTTTATATGGAATTTATGTGCCCATTTATGCTGCTTTTTATGGAGAAACATGTTGTTACCTTACAGCTGCCACATCACATGCTACTTCTCCTGCCTCAGAGCTACAGAGCACCTTCCTGAAGGAAATATACATACATCAGGAGGTTATGTATTTTTTAACAACATTGTAAGGGGGAAATAATAAAATATGCATTATACTGAGTACTAGCAGCTTTTAATTTTTCTATATAACTTATTTAGCAGATTTAATTTATACTATAACCATTTGCAGTTCTCTTCTTTACGATTCACATATTTGGAGTAAGATAAAAAAGTCTGAAATAAGGAAATATTTTCAATAGGATAAAGAAACAGTGTGAGGATCTATTGAGGTTCTACAACAGTACCAAAATAATTGAAATAAACATATAAAACATGGATGATATAGAATGCTTAACAATGTTGATTACAACAATATATCCAATGGTAAATCAGATAGCAGAAGTCTAGGATTAGTGTCAGAATTTACAATCCAACATTTTTATTTTAAAAAAGTTCTAAAAAGAAACATGAAAAGAAATAATCTACTACCATTATACCTTCTATCAAATTCCCTTACTGCTAACCTTCCACATTCACCTGACAACCCATATTTCTGCCTCAAAATGTTCCGTTTTCTCATTTCAGTAAAGGAATAACTTGAAAAAGTTGTTTTATCCTCTTGAAGTGATGCCTTAAAACTGTTTTCAGTAATGATGTGGGTAATTACTTGTTACAGACCCTAACATGAAGAATAGCCAAAAAAAGGCCATTGCTGCAGTGCTGTTACATCTCATTGTGCTGATGCTGGTTTAATTGGAACAGCTGATTTTATTTACTGTAATCCCAGCATAATGTTTACATTTTGCTAGGGGGTGAACCAGAATCTCATTTACCTGAGATTTGAGGGTGAAAATGCACCATTCTCTGTCTTCCTTGGCTCCAAGGGCTGAAAAGCCAAAAGCAATTTTTATATTTTAATATAGGATTAGAAAATTAGCTTACAATTCAGTCAAAACTCAAATCCCAGGATTTCCCACATTTCCAGCACCAGCTATTGCTACGAAGGCATTTTATGTGAGAATTGTTCAATAGTGCTGGCTGTCAGGTTCCCTTTCTTTTTCTCTGCCTTCACCAGAATGCAAAGTTAAGTTGGTGATTACATCTTCAGACCGAGATAAAGCAAAGGTATAAATGTGAGTTACACATTAGGATTTGAAAGTGACGGTAACTACAAGCTCCCTGAAACAGCGCACTTGGGCTGCTTTCCTGATAACAGCATTAGGCTTTTCTGGAGGAAATGGCCAGTGTTAGATCACCTTGACTAATAACAATACTGAATCCTAAGGAATCATGTCCCCCTGGATGGAAAGTAATTAGCCATGACTGTTCGCATGAATATGAAGACAGAAGAAAATCTACATGCTATCATAGAGAGTCCAGTTTCTATGACTGACAAAAAAAAAAAAAAAAATCTACAAAAGCTTTAACAAAAGCGTTTGTTTTTTTTTTCTTTAAATGTCCTGGGAGATCACATTTGTCACTATTTTGAAGTAGTTCCAGTACTGTACCCATGTCTCTGCCTAGGTGTACATCTTCCTCAAGCCTTTTGGGTTTTACCCCTCTGAAAAACACCTACTTTATGAAGGAGAATCATAGAATCATAGAATTATAGGATCGTAAGGGTTGGAAAGGACCTTAAGATCATCTAGTTCCAACCCCCCTGCCATGGGCAGGGACACCTTGCCCTAAACCTCGTGGCCCAAGGCTCTGTCCAACCTGGCCTTGAACACTGCCAGGGATGGAGCATCCACAACATCCCTGGGCAACCCATTCCAGTGCTTCACCACCCTCACTGTAAAGAACTTCTTCCTTATATCTAATCTAAACTTCCCCAGTTTAAGTTTGAACCCATTACCCCTTGTCCTTCGCTACAGTCCTTAAGGAAGAGTCCCTCCCCAGCATCCTTACAGGCCCCCTTCAGCAGCCTACTGGAAGGTTGCTATGAGGTCTCCACGCAGCCTTCTCTTCTCCAGGCTGAACAGCCCCAACTCTCTCAGCCTGTCTTCATACCGGAGGTGCTCCAGCCCTCTTGTCATCCTTGTGGCCCTCCTCTGGACTCGCTCCAACAGCTCCATGTCCTTTTTATGTTGAGGACACCAGAACTGTACACAATACTCCAAGTGAGGTCCCACGAGAACAGAGTAGAGGGGCAGGATCACCTCCTTCGACCTGCTGGTCACGCTTCTTTTGATGCAGCCCAGGATACAGTTGGCTTTCTGGGCTGCAGGCGCACACTGCCGGCTCATGTTAAGCTTCTCGTCAACCAACACCCCCAAGTCCTTCTCTGCAGGGCTGCTCTGAATCTCTTCTCCACCCAACCTGTAGCTGTGCCTGGGATTGCCCCGACCCAGGTGTAGGACCTTACACTTGGCTTGGTTAAACTTCATAAGGTTGGTATCGGCCCACCTCACAAGCGTGTCAAGGTCCCTCTGGATGGCATCCCTCCCCTCCAGCATATCAACCGAACCACACAGTTTGGTGTTGTCGGCAAACTTGCTGAGGGCGCACTCAATCCCACTGTCCATGTCGCCAACAAAGATGTTGAACAGGACCAGTCCCAACACCGATCCCTGAGGGACACCACTCGTTACAGGTTTCCAACTGGACATCGAGCCATTTACCACAACTCTTTGCGTGCGGCCATCGAGCCAGTTTTTGATCCATCGAGTGGTCCATCTATCAAATTGATGTCTCTCCAATTTAGAGACAAGGATGTCATGTGGGACAGTGTCGAACGCTTTGCACAAGTCCAGGTAGATGACGTCAACTGCTCTGCCGCTGTCCATCGGTTCCGTGGTTCCATCATAGAAGGCCACCAAATTGGTCAGGCAGGATTTCCCCTTAGTGAAGCCATGCTGGCTGTCACCAACCACCTCGTTGTTTTTCATGTGCCTTAGCATGTTTTCCAGGAGAAACTGTTCCAAGATTTTGCCAGGCACAGAGGTGAGACTGACTGGTCTGTAGTTCCCTGGGTCTTCCACCTTTCCCTTCTTGAAAATCGGGGTTATATTACCCTTCTTCCAGTCATCGGGAACTTCATCTGACTGCCAGGATTTTTTGAATATGATGGACAGTGGCTTAGCAACTTCATTCACCAGCTCCTTCAGGACCCGTGGATGGATTTCATCAGGTCCCATGGACTTGTGCACGTTCAGGTTCTTAAGATGGTCTCGAACCTGATCCTCTCCTACAGTGGGCCTAAGGTCTTCATTTTCACAGTCCCTGCATTTGCTTTCCAAGACTTTCGTGGTATGGTCAGAGCATTTGCTGGTGAAGACTGAGGCAAAGAAGTCATTAAGAACCTCAGCCTTCTCCAAATCCATGGTCCCAGTTCTCCTGATAGCTTCTGGAAAGGGCCCACATTGTCCCTAGTCTGTCTTTTATTTGCTATGTATCTATAGAATCCTTTCCTGTTATCTTTTACATCCCTTGCCAAACTTAATTCTAGCTGGGCCTTAGCTTTCCTAACCTGGTCCCTAGCTTCCCGGGCAATGCTCCTATATTCTTCCCAGGCTGCCTGTCCTCGCTTCCACCTGCTATAAGCTGCTTTTTTCCCTCTAAGTTTCCTCAGCAGCTCCTTGTCCATCCATGGAGGTCTCCTGGCCCTCCTGCTGCACTTTCTTCTAGTCGGGATGCAACACTCTTGAGCATGTAGCAGGTGATCCTTGAATATCGACCAGCAGTCTTGGGCCCCCCTGCCCTCTAGGACTGTATCCCATGAAACCTTACTAAGGAGGTTCCTGAAGAGGCCAAAGTCTGCTTTCTTGAAGTCCAGGGCAGTGAGCTTGCTGCATGCTCTTCTCACTGTCCTGAGGATCCCAAACTCAACCATCTCGTGATCACTACAGCCAAGGCTGCCCTGGAGCGTCACATTTCCAACCAGTCCCTCCCTGTTGGTGAGCATGAAGTCAAGCATGGCACCTCTCCTTGTCGGCTCCTCTATTGCTTGAAAGAGGAAGTTGTCTTCCACACAATCGAGGAACCTCCCGGATTGCTTGTGCTGGGCCGTACCATCCCTCCAACAGATGTCAGGATGGTTGAGGTCCCCCATGAGGACAAGGGCCTGCGAGTGTGAATCCTAGAATCACAGAGTGGTTTGAGTTGAAAGGGACCTTAAAGCTCATTCAGTTCCAACCCCCTGCCATGGGCAGAGACACCTTCCACTAGAGCAGGTTGCTCCAAGTCCCTGTGTCCAACCTGGCCTTGGACACTGCCAGGGATGGGGAAGCCACAGCTTCTCTGGGCACCCTGTGCCAGAGCCTCAGCACCCTCACGGGGAAGAGCTTCTTCCTAATATGTAATCCAGAATTTAAGATTTAGGGAGTCACCTAAATTTACAGAAGATTGAGATAAAGGCTCACAATGCCTATATTTCTTTTTTCTCATAGGGTTTTCTGGCACCTGGTAGATTTCTGTATTTGGAGAAAGCTGAACTTTTGCTGACAATCTGTGTATTCATCTGCAACCACCCACTGCAGAAGTTTCCTCAGCTGAGCATTTTAGGATTTAGGACAGCACTCTACCTAAGTTCTGGAGGGCAACCAGAGAGGCAGATGACAGAGAGTAGCCATGTGAGGTGCAAATATAATCTATAGTAACATATTTCCTATTTCAAATAAATACTTTGATTTGTCTAGTGCTACAGCTGATTTAGTTTTCCATAATAAGCAACAGCGGATTATTTTATTTTTTATTTTTATGCTTCTTTTTTAAATACAGAAGTATTCTTACAATACTCTTATAATAATCAGGTGGCAGCTACCAAATTACTCTAACATATGTTTTGCTATTTTATTTCTTAAAGTTTATCAGCTAAGAGATGATACAGACCATTAGGGGTGCTTAGCTACAATGTTCCTTTATTTCTGAATTAGAGAGTGGAGAAAGGCTACTTAATCTGTAAGCTCCGGGGCGAAAAATTTAATTGTATCACAGACAGCAAAGCTGAAAATGAACTTTATAAGGGAAAGTAACTAATCAGGTCATTGGGGTCCCTCTAAACTAAAGACGGTTTGGAATGAAGAATACTTTTAGTAGGACCAGGCAGATTACACTCTTTGAATCAAGACCTTGGGGAAGTTTAGGTGAAATTTCTGAGCTTATATGAAACTTTGAATGCAAATGTGGAGCAGAAAGGGAGAGCAAAAGAAGAAGACAGGTAAAACAGATCTTACTATATTTAGTACCAAGAATCCTAAAAGAAAAATAAAGAAAATTGATTAAACTGTGGTTTTACCTTGCCTTAAATGCTTGAGTTCCTTTACCTGCAGAATGTGGCCAGTTCCCTTCAGAGTGCTGAAAAAGATGATTCTCCACCTCCTTCTTTTTATTCAATTTACAGACTTCCTTCCTGTCTGCTTAATGATACAGGGCCTTTTCTTCATCCCAGGACTCAGGTAATGAAGTACCACTGATGTTAGTCCCTCAGGTCTGAAATTCATTCTGAACCTACCCACCATCTGATGAATTTTGCCATCCAGCCTCTAGTCAGCTATTAATTATACACCCTTTCCCTCTCACAACAGCTTCTGCTGTAGCAGTGTCCTGACATTCATTTTACAGATGGCATTTCACTACAGAGAGATTAAATGTCTTAAGCAACAAGTTGAGCGTACGTGTGACACAATTCTGCCTGGCTAACAGATCCCAAGTTTTGACATCCCTTTCCTGATACCAGTGTCCATTACTAACCAACAGGCCAGGTAAGAGAAATCAAAAAGACAGTGCAATCTTGTCACATCCTTTTCTGCAGCTTGGCTGCGGCCTAGCACAGTATCTGTCTTGAAAGCCAGTAAAAGCACTGACAGAAATACCTTGGTCAACTGAAACCAAGTGCAGTGTTCTTCAGCTACACTTGGAGGCCTTATGAGAGGCCCCACGAGAAGAAGACAAAAGAAATGGGTAACCAAGTCAGCTAACTAATGTCAATAAAGAAATTTTGACCTATTTTGTGGAGGATTTGTACAGCTCCCCAAGATATATGTGACTAGCTCTTCGGTCAAGTGTTAGATAAAAGCCTGTTCAGGAACATAAGTCCGTACACTTTTGTTTTTGTTTTGTTTTCCTGAGAAAAAAATTGTACAAGGGCAAAGATCTTCATGTTATAAGACAAATGCTTAAATTTTCATCTTACATCACTGGAAATTAATTTTTAAGGATTAGATGCACTCAGTAGAGACACTGAGGGAACAACACAGCAATTCTGTTCAGGAAAGAGAAGGTTCAGAGAGGAAGGTAGAGATTGAGGCTAGCATAAAGCAGGCTGGAGCAGAGATCTCCATGTTTGGATGAAATCTGTCAGACTCTCAAAATGAGCAATCAGTTGTAGAGGGGATCTGACTTCTACCTTGGACTTCCAGTGTTTTGTTACCCTGGAGAGATGGGAACCTCTTTGCTTCCCGTTTAAACCCAGGACAAAAATTCTCCACTTAGGGAATTGAAGTTTAAATGGAGTTGTCTTCACTCAGCAAAAGCCAAATATGCTTTCATTAATTTTCTAGCATAAATGACATCAACAGTAAAGAAAATTATAATAAGGTAGCTTGGTTTAAAGTTTGGTTGCTGTTGTTTTATTAACCTATGCCATAAATCAAATCACATCAACATCTTTAAAATTGACTTGCACCCACAATTACAAATGTCAAAATAAAGACATTTGTGAGAAAAACATGAAAAAGATTGAGTCGTCCATAAAATGTCCCAAAGGAGTTATTATGAACTCCTTCAAACTCTTGAATGGACACACTTGTAACTTTCCAGATAGTTAAATCTTCACTTTAAGTGATCTGACTTTCATTAACAAACATGGCCTGAATTTTGAAAAATTAGGAATCTGAAATATCTCATTTTATCAGTTGCCCTTATTCCCACATGCTGAAAATCTGGCTCATTTAAGTGAGCCTGACTATCTACCTGGAAATAAAACCAGCCAAAATCAGTAGCCCATTTTCAAAATTTAACTTTAGTGTTCATGATGCTTCTAACAAAAGAAAGGAATATATTTCATTCCAGCTTTTACTGAAAACCAAATTGAATCTTTCCTTGGAGTTTATAACAACATTCCTGGTTCACAAATGTTATCTTGTAATTTTCTTATATTTATCTGTCAGGCTGGTACTCATTAAATTCACTCTCTATAGCATTTGAGGCAGGACTGGTTATAGTTCCCTGTTGTACCCTTGCTGTAGAGGATCTGTGATGTGTGAATAGAATCCTTGTAAATAGCAAGAAAACCTCCTAATGTTGTTAAGGATAAAGGTGATAATTTTTTATTTATTTTATTTTTTTTTTAATTTGGAACTTAAATGAAGTTAACCAAAATGTAAAATGGAATACTGGCCAACTTGGATTATAATTAGGCTGTGATGATAGGTTTACTCAAAATAATTAGTCACTGTGTAACATTATGAGAACTTTATGAGAACTTTATGAGAACTTTAGTTTCTTGTGGAAAATTAAAAAAAAAACCAAATTGCCAAAACTAAACAAAAACATTAGTGTCTTCAAATCAACAGGAACTGTGCTGTGTTTTCTGATATCTCCAGTGTTTTAAGAAACCTAAAGCATAATCCATGCAGAGTCCCTGAACATTAATGGACATTCTATGATTTTCTAGAGTCATAATATAATATATTCTTTGTTCAAAAACTTAGGAGAAAGCAATCAATATACGGACACTATAGACTCCTAGTCTCAGGGTTCCCTGAGGGGCTTTTGGCTTCTTCTGTAATGGACTGTGTTGTTTTTAGTACTGCAGTGGCATCGTTTAACTTAACATGACACTTACCTCACTCATCTGCTGCAAGGATGTTTGTCAGTCAAGAGGAGAAACATTAAATGGAATAAAACTGGAGGAGTTAAGATGAAAAACATTTCCCAAAGGCACAAGGAGGTTTTGAAGAACACACCGAGCTGAGATTTAGGAAGATGATCAGCCTGCAGCCAGATTAAGGTAGGAAAAGATATATATAAACCAGGTTCAAATCTAAGTTACATACAACTGCCTTTGTTCTTTTCAGAGAGTACAAAACAGGCAAAAGGCCTATGGATTGCCTCACTTCTTTTGAGGGCCTTTCCAAACAGTGAAAGCCTAGACTAAGAGCTTAATCTCACCCTCAGTCTCAGTTTGTGGTAAGGGGCTTGTATAAAAGGAAAGGATTGCACAGGAAAAGGAGAGGAGGGCAGCCACAACACATTGTGTTATGGCAGTTTTCTGCTCTCTGCAGTGATATGGAGAATGAAGAATTTATTTGAGCTGGCCTGAAACTGCTTTCTTTCATGCTAAAGATCTAGGCAAACCCATAACTGCCTCAGGCTGTATTAATCCTGCAGGACAGAAGCAGTTCTTTATTGAGAAAAGCGTGGGCAGTTCAATGTGTTGGGTTTATGTTGCTCTATACCTTATATTATGAGTGAACATAATAAGTAAGACTCAGAAACTGCTCTGAAATCAGTTAATTCCTTTTTACTGACTGCAGTCAGCAAGGGATGTGTTATATGAAGAGACCGGAGCAATTTATCAATACCAGAAGTTAAAGAACTCTCAACTGGCAGATACTCAAGCAGTGAGATGATTTGGTCTGTGCAATTAATTTTTAAATGACGGTTATGAAGGCTGTGTGACTTAGGATCAGTGATTTGCATTTCAATAAACATCAGTTCAAAAATTCTTAAGTGTTGCTGGAAAGCAATTGCTGGCTTAACAAACTTTATTAATTTTCAGTTGAATGTTTAGTGTTGTTCCACTTTGAAATGGGATATGGATCAATGCTGCTCTTGGCAACAGTCAAAACTAAAAAAGTTGGGTTCACATAAGTATAGAAGCTTGAATATGTGTCCGAAGCCTACCTGAGAGGCTGATTCTGATGTCTCTCATTTTGTAAACTTGTCTTGTTATAATTATCTCAGTCGTGTTTATATACAGATATCTAGGCGTTGTAAACTGTTTTCATGTTAATTATCTTCTGATATGTGTCTATTACAGATTATTGATACAAGAGAGTGTTAGCTATGCACCAAACATATTCAGACTCTCATAATTTTTAGGCACCTGCTTTAGCCATTAAATCAAATTTCCATAAATGCTGAATTTGACCATTTTCCAGACCACACTTTTTTAATTATATGATATCCTCAATATCTAAGTAAACCCACGAATCCATGGATCAACCATAGGTATCATCTCTAGTTATGACAGGTAACGTCTTTTTCGAAGACTGCAGACATCTTGTCCATTACTACATTGTGCAGCTTCATGTTCCTGAAGTTCCAATTTGCTTCAACTGCACATCAGCCTTAGGCAGACTATGTTTTTCTCAGTCTTTCACACCATTTCTTCAGTAACTCTGTGCACCACTTGTTTCTGTTGCATGTAGGTAATACTCTATGCACCGACATGACCAGTTCTTTAGAAATAAAAGGCTTCTCCCATAGCTAAAGCTCAAGAATACTGGTTCCATTTCCTTAGGAACAGCTTCTGTGTGGCTGCAATGATCTTGCATTTTTCAGTTCACGCTTGTATGCCAGAAACAATTAAGCAAGCATTCATTTCGTACATGGAATCCATAAAATCTCTAGCATCACTGAACTGCATTATTATTTCCCCCAGGAAAAAATTAAATATTAAAAAAAAAAAAAAAATAGACAGAAAAGAAACCCACAATCTATATATTTACATTATTTATAAATTCTCAGGTATTATTTTCCTATACTAAAAGAATGGAGATACTGCTATATATGGGAAATCTAAAAGATTCAAAGAAACAACACTTTCTAGTCATGCACAACTATAAGTTGTGTAACAGTGAAGCGAAGAAACATAATGCTTCTTTCATTTTCTATATTTCTTTCCACCTCTAGAAAAAAGATCTAGTTTTAATCATTTTGGCAAGAAATGCTACATTTCCATGAAACTTCGGCTCGCATCATGATAAACTTTTTTAAAACACTGACTTTCACAGCATGAATTAAATTTCTTTCAAATATGATATTAAATACTTTGGGGGAAAAAAGGTTGAAGCAATGAGTATCAAAATAGATAAATACATGTATGCATACAGCTCATGCAAATATATATATGTATAGAAGTACATATGCATACCATGCTGAAAGTCTCTTAATTCAGATATACACATATATGTGTGTACATATGCCTGCATTATAATGTCAGGTTAATTTTTTATTTGAAATGGAGATTTCATTTCAATACAATCAAAGTGCAACTTAATGTAATGATGTTCTTTTTCATTAAGAAAAAATTGTAAACACTTCATCTTTGTTCTTTACTGCAGAGGCTTGTGAGAACCAGAATATGATAATTTGTTGTTACAGGATGCCTTAAAGGCAGAACATAAACAAACATCCTAATCGGTAAATTGAAAGTTAGAGTTCATTTTTTTTCCCCTTTAATGAATGCAATTCCACTGCCAAGAATTTAGCTTCATAGTCATATTCAGCTCAGTGAAAGCAAAATCGTGCCAGTGGATTAGATGAGTGACTGGTTTCTCCCCAAATATTGTGCTGTGTCTATGAGACAGAGGCTTCTTTGACAAGCAGTTCCAAGTCTTTTCTGAACTTATGCAGAGGTAACATCTTTTAGGCAAAACACACAGCACCATGTGTCATCACAGTCCATTCTAGTGACAGTATAAAATGCACAGGAGGTGTGAGGCAGAAATCTTAATTTGACCCAAAGTTAAAAGCAATGAGGAGAAAGCAGAGAGCACGACTAGGCAGATCAGCTGAAGTGTGGGGAATGGGGAGCCCTGAGGAGCAGGGATTGGTTTTTGTTCTGTCATTTGTCTTGGACCTGGCCTAGCACAGCCAAACCCTTCAGAGACTTTAGTATGGACATGGCAAATGGCTTCAGAAATATCTATATGCTCTGTGGATTGAATTCCAGCATGAACTTTATTTTGGGTACCAGCAACTGTTGTTTTAGCTTAATTCACAAGGAGAACCTCCCATGAGGTTGGTAATGAGTCCAATCTTCTATATGCCTGTGTAAACAAGTTATGTGAGCCAAAGTAGCCAAAGCGGAGTCAGAGAGCTTGTGCAATCCATTGCACAGCTGAGCTGCGGGTAATAACAAAGAGCTCCATGCTGCTGGAGAGAGACTTGGAAGGGCTTCTTGCTCTGAGATAATTTCTCAGAACAAAGACCACAAGGGAAGTATTTAGCACAGATATATAAAATTTTATGGTGGAACCCTATGGTAGGCGTGCAGTAGGAGTAACTTCTGTTTTCAATGCAGTTTGGCGTTTCAAATGTAGTTTATTGTCTTATACTAGGTACAATCTTTTTCTGAGTATTAAATGTTATTTTTCAATTAGGAAGCTTACTTTTAAAACTAAATGGAAACTATTTACAATTGCTTATCTAGGATTTTGCATTATGCTAGGGCTAGACTTCAAAATCCAGTCCAGAAACACGAAGCCCTTTCCTGTGCTTCCACATAGGATTAACACAGGGGCAGGAGGAAGAGAAGTGTAAGCAGAATAGCCAGTACTGCCTGGACCCATTACAATCACATCCCTGATTCCATGGGGAAAAAGAAAGATAAACACTTGCCAATAACTTACTATGAATAAAAGACACTGTAGCTGTTTTCAAACCATGCAACTTAGATAATGCTTCAATTCTCCCATCACACCATTTTTAGCAGGATAGAGAAGCAATCTTATTTAAACAGAGTGTTAGATTTTAAGACTCCACCCCTGCATGAGAACTGTCTAGCTTAAGAAGTCCATCCTTTTTACTAGGGGTGCTGCCATCCTGAACGAATGAGGCAGAAGGAAATAACTGGCTTGATCATGTCAGGCAGTGAGTAATGCTGATGTCAGACACCAGCCTCGAAAGATGCTGAAATTGTAAGTCTCAGTGGTTTTCTGGTTTGAAATGCTGAGTAGAGGGATAGTGGATTATGTAGCTGAAGAACTGCTAAAAATGAGTTGTCTTGGTTGTGTCAAAATCTCCTCTGTGATGAACCTGGAAACCTCATCATGAGTCTCAAGAAAGCCATTTCTTATGCTAATTATTTCCCTCAACTGTGCATCCAATTTAATGTGCCATTTGAGATTCAGATACTCTGCACATGCACAAGATTTGAATAACTGATTGAATGTACACACCAGGTCGTACAGACTTGCTCCTCAGGAAAAAAATCCTTTCTGACTGTTTTATGAAATCATTATGAAAGAAAATGGTGCAGTACCAACCACAGCTAGAAATACTCCAGGTATCTGAACGCCTGAGTCAGAACTACCCTTAAATACGAAGGTCCATCTTAGACAGCCTATATGACTTTTCTCTACACTCTCTATGGATGCCTTGATTCAGAAAGAAGTACAATATTCAACGTATTGCTATTTGAATCAGCAAAGCTTAAAACAAAGTGAAAGTTTAGAGTGACTTTTAACAATAAATCTGATCAAACTTCTTCTCTTTCATTTTTTTCAGCCTTCTGTTTTCTTTCATTTCAAAGAGACCAAGCTCTAAGGAAAATATTAAAGTTGTCCTAACAAATTTCATCTAACGAAAAAACAAGCCCCAAACCAAAAACTGCCCACCTTCAAAAAATCAGAAACCTGACATTTATTTATCAGGTTGAAATTTTGGAATACATTTTGTTAGTCAGATGATTGTCCTTTTTTTCAGTGAAGTTACTGTGATGAATATTGATCTGAGTCACCTTGTCCAAACATTCCTTTTCCCTTGCTTGTCAAAAGCATGATAATGATCTCTTCTCTACAGTTAAAAATTACAAGAATGTCTGCACTGCAGATTTCAATATACTGTAAGGCTCTTCGAAGCAGCATATAACAGAAATTAGACCACAAACCATGTATGCACAGTAATCTATACTTTCTCCACAGAGCACCTTCACGCAGTACGGCATGCTGGCCTTCTGACTGCACAGCTCAGACAACCTGTTGACTTTGCTCTCTTTTCAGCAAATTCAATCCATTTCTTGTACTTTCATACCTAGAAAATGGGAAGACAAAGGGATAATCTTTCTAAGGCAACTTTAAATTGATGGACTTTCCATGCATTATATTATTTGAATACGAAATACCATTTTAGCAGTAGACTGAGGTCTGGGGTGGCGTTGTCTAGGTTAAAAGGGAACGACTATAAATAAAAATTGGTTCAATCTCTAGTTCAGGCCCATGCATCCAAATTAGGTGTCTTCAGACTTTAGCGATAAATCCATTTTTGCATGGAGCCAAATGTTCAACAAGTATTTCTCTGCTACTAAGTAGTGAAGAACATGTGAATGGATCAAACCCGTTGCTCAGACACATAAGCAAAATTCATATTCTGGGTGTGTTCATTGTGTAGAAATTGCTTATATGACCTCTTTGGCCAGGTTTCAGTGGCTGCCCATCCCAGCACACTCTTTGACTCTTGTAAATACACTCTGTTTTTACCTGATGCCTGTGACCAGATAGGAAGCTGCTGAAAGGATGAACCACTCATACTTGGGAGAAGTTCATGTCACATAACATTAGTCCCACAGCAGTTTAAGTAAGTTCAACACAACAAACAACAAAGTTAAAAAGTAGAGACAACAAGCTGTCATTGCCTGCTGATTTCAAGCCAACACTTAAATTTTTTCCCCTAAGGTAAACCGTCCAACCTGAGGAAGCATTTTGTTTATGACAGAGCAGCGCAGTGGCGGCAGCAGCCAACTTTCAAAGTAATTATTCCTGTTAAATTGAAGTAGGCTTTAAACATTTCATTTGGATCGATTTATTCAAAAGTGTTTAAGGCTCAGCCGAGTTTACTACTTGTGTGGTAGTGGGACACTTTATGGTTTATCATAATGTTTGATCAGTTGCAGTGGGACATGAAGAGAAGTGAAATGCAAAGCAGGTGGGAAAAATCTGTTGGGTGTTTTTTCTGTTGTCGATATTTCCATTTGTAGAGCTATTTTTGTGGTTGACAAGAGATGGAGGAGATTGGGATGTAAGGAAGAATTAACTGTTGAACATCTATTCTCCAGTGGAGGGTTAAAGTTTATGAAAGATTTTAAATCTTTCTTTTTCTTCCTAATTTTGAGTCTTCCTTTTACTGATTTTTTCTTTTTTCTTTTTCTCTTTTTTTTTTTTTGCCCAGCCCTGTCTCCAAAGAAAGCAATAAGCCTGTCAAAGAAGGAATTAATTAAGCAAATCAATCAGTCAGTTTTATTAAGGAATTACAAAGCCCATGTGCAGCATTAATTATTCAGATAATGGGACATCTCTAAGCCTTTCTTTTCAATTATTGATAAGCTGCTATCTATCATCCTGACTGTTTTAGTACTGATTTAGTTGTGAATGAAGCCAGGTCATTCAGCCATAGCATATGCCAGTTATGAGAGTTACTAGATGACTAGGGGTGGGAGAAAGAGAAAGGTGAGAGGTATCGTTTATTTCCATCCACAGTGATTGAAAATACTAAATATTTCAGGACATGTGCCTTCTTCTGAGCTGCAGATGAAAAGGAAACTGTCCTTCCTTGCTGATATCATCTGTGTGACCACCTTTGTTCAATGAGGCAATACATGCCTATTTTTCTCTCTGCAATAATCATGCAACTTTTCTGTTGACTTTATGTGAGGGTCCCCACTAGTTCATAATGCCTGGAAAAATGAGATGCCTTTCCATTGTCACAAGAAAGTTATCATTTTGCATCTGCTGATAAAGGCAACTGTTCTCATTTTTCTCTTTACTAGGAATTTCGTGACAACTGCTTTAATAGAAAGCCCTTCTGCAGCCTTAGGCTTATTTTTCATGCTAACCTCATCAGATATAATGTACAGGGAAGTGTTCTCCTGCCTGCTTTCATAAGTGGGGAGCAAAGGCAACCTGATCATGTTGAAACTCAAGAAATTAAACAACAACGTCTTCATCATTGAGGAAAAATGAGAACATAAAAATAGTTACTGATGGGAAAAAGACCTCATAGTAAAGAAAACCCTGGATCTCAATAAAATTATCTCATAATTGAAAAAACTCACATTCCACTTGAAAGCAACTACAGAAGGCAGAATTTTTTAGGAAATACAATGAGCATTGTGCATTAATTTAAAGACAACAAACTTCATTTTTACTGCTTTTCAAATTATGTAACCATTTCAAGGCACTTTCCATTTCTTCTAAACTGTCTGAAAGACTACTTAGAATAGACCACCTACTACATGGAAAATGCTTAGAGGATATAGGTCTGGCTTATGGGGAAGGTTGTATCGCCTTGGCCTGTTGCAATAGAAATGTGATTGTCTGTGATCTGGTCTCTGGCGGTGAATGTTCTGAAAGTCTGGAAAAAGACTTACACTGTCCAGCTAAACCCACACAGAATAGAGAGGATGTTCCTTCCCTCCCACATGCAGCATCACTTTTTGCCATGGTGTTTGCAAGTACATAGAAGGTCAAGGGCAGGTCCAGGTGCTGCTTATGCACACAACATCGAGGTGTAACCACCGAGCTCCTCCACCCCATTGCATCTATCTCCAGAACACAGACTTGATAGCTTTAAAACTTAAAAGAAACTTTAAAAAAACTTAAAAAAAACTTTAAAACAAACTTTAAAACTGTCTGTTCCTACCTTTCCTGAACAGACAAGACAGGAGCCATACTTCAGGGCATAAGCTTATCTCCAGCTGAGGTCTGGAAGATGTTTATTGATATAAATAACTGGCTTGGTTAAATTGACTGCGCCTTTCTGTAAACACTCAGCTTTGGTCAGTGTCATACTGACCAAAACTGACCTGATCATTCAGGATTAGGAATGCTAATGTCCCCCTCTCAGAGCAAAGACTGCTCATTAAACACAAGGGTGTTCTGCCAGTTGTACCTTTGCACCTGCTAGATCAACATTAAAATATGCAGCAGTGTAGCATTTATGGGAGATGAAACTCAGAGGGGTAGACTGCCATCCCTTCACTCTTTCTGTCAGGTTGGCATAGAAACGAAATAAGAATTCTTGCGATGTGGGTTATTTTACATCAGCTCTCGGCTAAAAGCCGTGAATGAGAGAGATTAAGAAAATTTATGACAAAGTTAGGAATGAGAACTCTTTGTCCCTTCAAAAAGTTCAGTGTTGGCACAAAAATCTGACCTTAAATCTGAAGATGCCATCTAAACCTGCTTCTCATTTTCATATAGACCACTAACTACTACCTAAAGGTGTAGTTAGTAGCCTAAAGAAATGTGGCTTTGACAGTTATAAATTCAATTTTACTAATAAGAAGCAATTAGGATTTGGAAAAGAACTTGATGAAATCTGTGAATTAAAAGCTGGTGGGTTAGGGAACTAAGCTTCACAGTTCCTGGCCATTTTTATTTGTTACTATATGCGAGAAATGTGCCACTTCTTGTAACTGTGTGGGCTTTCTGTCTTCCAATGGTATCTATTACTCATCCACTGACAGCTGCTTTCTGGCTGTAGCCTTAGGCTCAGCACATACTGCTATCACTTTGCCTCAACAATGCTGTCCTGCTTTGACTTTTGTCAAATTGTGTGTCATATATGCTAAAAAATCTCTGCAGTTAAGGGAGAAAGGGGAAAAAACCCAAAAGAGTAGCTGTTCAGTATGGTAATGTAGAAATAACAATAGCTGTAACATATATAAATGGACATATGCATGTATAACCCCTGCATAATACTACAGCCAACATCAACTGCAGCTCACCCAAGATGTAACTCTAATGCAGCTAAGAGTCACAAGTACCTGCGCTTGTGTACAAGTACATTCCGTCATTTCACAAGGATACTTATTGCCATGGGGCTGGCGCCTTTGAGAGTTCATCTTTGAGTGACCAAGTGTTTTTTTTAAAGGAATACAAAGAGGTACCCCATCTTTTTGGGGATCCCATCTGTTATGTGCCTTACAAACTTGATGGGGCCAGAAGCATGTTTTTGATGCAGGTTGGAAGACACCTGTGCCCACATTGGGATGCCTTTCTGTTACTGTTCCTCTGCACCCATGAAAATAAAGTTCTCAGTTCTGTGATTTGATAAGTGGAAGACAGGACATACCTTGTGCTCAAAATGAAAGTCTGGATTCAGAGTCCAGAGTTTCTTTGGGAAAGCCAAGAGGTCTGTGTGCCCAGATGAACCTGTGCATTCTGCTGTGCATCTACCCTGCCTTCCAAAAGGCATCTCCAGTATGAAGGGACAACCACCAACCGTCAGTCCTAAAAGGTGTTGGTGCTGAATGACTCCTTTCTCCAGCAATTATGCTGTACTATGAGCAATAGGATGAAGCTTATATGCAACCAAAACAGTGTCACTTATATGACATCTCAGAAAGAATATTTCCTGAAGTGGTCTAATTACAAGGGCTGATGTCTGAAATTCTTACAAGAAAAGAGCTATTAATTGTCTGAAACCAAGTGCTCAAAGCTTTGTCAAATACTAAATATTCTAATTCCCATGTCAGTACGTGCTGGGGTTTGACTCAGCAGTCAGTCAGATATTAATAACCTCATCACTTTTCTTCATAGCTTATGGTATAACTGCAGGTCTAAGTTAGTGAAATACCTACAGAGGGCAAAGAATCCCTCTGATGCAGGCTGAATTTGGCTTGATCTAGGTGCAGAATTTAGTTACTAAATATAATTCTTCACATTCCTTAATATCATAAAAAATTGTCAGTCTTATAGTCAGCGCAGAAAAAAGTTTTCTATGTTGTGATTTGTGATGCTCTGATATTCAGCAAATACAAGAAAATGGCAAATGAAATGAATAGTTGTAGCTGTATCCCCCAGGTGAATCTGCCCTGATTATCTAGTTGCAGGACTGAAATTCTGAGGAATATCACTGCTTCCCCCAGTTTACACACTAATCAAAGGTATTCAAGCAATAACCTCAGTCATGCAACATCTCAGTCAGAGCTTTATATTTGCTTGGTTTTCCCTCCATTCCTTTAGGAAAGCCTGACTTCAGTGATCAGATACTGTGTTTATGTCTCTGAACATTATATCAAGTTATATCAAGTTTATCCTGATATTGACAGAAAGACGTGATTTGAACAACTTTGACAGTCCTCAGATGTTCATTATTACTTCTTTCACTGACAGGCTTGGACACCTTAGTTACAATGTTATTGTGGCAGGCTCTCTATAGGCATGGAACAAAAAAGTGGCCCCTGCTCCCAAAATATTGGGCAATGAAAGGTAAAACCTAAAGAGCCCCTTAGGAATACAGGGAACAACAAAACGCTACTGGTTATTGCTGTTGTTAATATGTTGACAGGCTTTCTGTAAAGGTGTTATGGTAAGTAAGAGCTTTAAGGGGGAATATAAAGGAGAATGCTGAGATGTTATGCCTCTTGTTTGTAGGAAAGGCCAAAGAAACCCCAGGAGGATAAGTACAGTGGATATCACAAAGTGATTGAAAATTTCACAAGCTGATAATGCAGGTGAAATGCCATATGCCAACTGGAAGCCAGAATTAACCTCCTGATGGCAAGTGAGAAATTATGTACAGAAGCAATCCTGAGCTATGGCTGTCTTTTGCACTTGATGCGCAGAGGGTGAAGAAATGAAGGAAAAAGAGAGACAAACCCAGGCTGCCCATCAAGAAAAATGTTGTCTGAAGATAAAAGGGATGTTACAGAAAATGAGACACAAAGTGGTGAGAGGAAAAGTGAGGGTTGTCCTGTATGGACACATGTGAAAAGACGTATTGTGTCTGAAGGAAGAGTCAATCAGACTTACAACATGGGTGCTGAGAGCCTTGAGAAACCTCTGTATCACAGATGTCACATAAGTTTGCTGGGCTGGATGTAAACAAGCAGGTTGGTGGCTACCCAGGGACTGACATTGTGGAGCAGGAGCTGGGAAGAAGGCTCAGTGGAAGTCCTCACTTCAGACCCAGCCCAAGGCAGAGAGACCCAGGAAAAAAGATTGGGCTTGTGTTTCAAATTAAGATATCCAGAAACTGTTTTGATCACTGAATTTATCCTCACTATGGCTGAAACAGTACATTAAAGTCTTCTGTATCAGTTGCCAATTTGCAAGCATTTCAGTCTTCATAACATTGCTGGTTGAACTCTCGCTTCACAGCTTTGTGTCGTTTTTTTAAGGGTATAAGCATATGGGAAAATCAGAACTATATGTTCTTCAGTTTTCCTTTGAATTATGTCTTTTATCCCTTTTTTCTGATCTGATGTCTTTCTCCCCTCCCATCCTCAGCAATTCTACTAGTTCTCATTTTATCTATTTCTGCAATATCCTCTTGCAACTGTCTTGTCCAGATGATTCACTAACAACTGGACTAATGGCCCTCTCGCTCCTTAGCAGCTGAGAGGGTGAGAGAATGAAGGGGTCAGGCCATCAGCTGCTGCAAATTGGTGCCGCACCATTGGTTTAATTGAAAGAGTGCCAGTTTACACCAGTCGAGAATCTGAGCCTGCGGCTCAGTTCAATCTGAGCACAAGGAAAGCATATCTCCAATCTGTTCATCCACCTAAAGTTTGTTATCTAAAATATGTTAAAACTAAAGTTGGTTACCTATTGGCTCTTCAGATGAGCAGTATGCAACTAAGGAAAAGAGAATGGCATTAGCTTCCAAAGACCTGTTTTTTTTCCGATGACCCTCTCAAAGACAGCAGCGTCTTCACACTTTATATATGCACATTCAGTTATGAAGAAAAAAAAATCAAAATAAACAGTAAGATCTAGGACACTGTCACAAATCCATTAACTTAGTATAACAATGTCTCTTTTACGCTTCAGTTTGCTGATGTTTTTTGTTCATAGCACATATATTTTGCATTAGTGCTTTTACAGACTAAGAAAAAGATTGTAGATGCAAACACTGAGTGACTTTGGTAACCCTGCTAAGGGTTTTACACCGAAGGATTTAGAGCAGACTTGAGATTTTCTTTTTCCCTATTAACTGCCACAAGGAGAAGAGATAGCATCTGATATGAACCCTTTGGTCTGGCGTTTTCTTTTCAATTTCTACTGGAGTGTGACCATATCACAAAATATTGCGTCTAAACCACAGCAGTATTCCTTCAGTTTACTGTAGGGAATTAGATCACCAGCTTCTCTTGCCTTGAGGCACATTCTGTTTATTCCTATGGACTGAGTTAAACAATGAAAAAAACCTAAAGTCATGTGCTATATTTAATTTTAACTTATTTTTAACTAACAAAAGTACAATACTTTACTGTATTCAATGCAGGCTCACCTTTTTTGAAAGTTGTCAGGATTGGCCCATGGATAGGAAAATGGCAGACACTTGGATTTTGACATCTGCATTGAGAAAGAAGAGAGGATATTACAAATTAGAGGGAAGGAGGAGGGAGAATGATAACAGAAAAAAACCCTGAGGGTCTGTTTCCTTTTTTCTTTTTTTTTTTTTTTTTTCTTCCTTTTGGCAAAAAACTGTTACAGAAACAAATGTAGATGAGGGGGGCACTGAGCCATATAGAAGTGAGTAATTATCTACTGTTACAGGCCTTATTATCTCTCCAAATGTTTGCTAAAAATTCTATTGGGCAACCATCTGGACCTTGAGCTTTAACAGTGGATACAGAGTGGATTGTTGCTTTAACTTTTAGATAGGAAAATTTCTTACTTTAATTCTTTCCTGTCATCCTGTGTTAAATAATTTAGTTGAATGTCTCCTAGATAGCTTTCTGAGTCCTCAGAGTAAGTATATTCTAGGTGATATCATCATATGAAATATTCTTTGAAAGTTTATATATAAATTTTTTTTTACCACTAGAGGATCTGAGGACACTTTGCCATCTGTTGTAAGGGTTTGCTAATGCACCTATTTTCTCCTCTATCCCTCTCTTACTCTTTTTAAATTGCTAGGCTTAATAATTTGCCTAATTGGTAGCCTCCCCTTACATCTCAAATTATGTACGATGCATATCGCTTTAACATCTTCTCCACGCATGAAACCTAGCACTTCTCCTCCAAGAATTTCCATTGTTACTTCATTACTGTAGTTTTCATCAGCAAATATAATTTCCTTCATTCAGGCTGTGATAAATAATTTAATAACATGTCATCAATAAGTATAGACCAGTTGCTTAGCTTGAAAAGGGTAGTTTGCTGTGAAAGTCACCACTATTAATTATGCACCTATCTTCCGTGGAATGTTTCAATTTAGTATTACAATCACAACAACAATAAATGATCTTTGTTCTTAGGAAGGATATTTCATTGACATAAGTTTGCAACTGTTATTTCTTTTTCTCCTTAATTTCCTCATAGGCAGTGTAAGGCACTGAGTTTTAACTGCCTTGACTAAAGTCACAGTACTGCATGAATAGCAGAACTAGAAATATCAGTCACCTAATGTTCTGCACTTGCCTTTGGATATATTCTGCCAAACAGTGGAATGGCCAAGCCATGACATTTCTCTCGTGACGCTGAATCCATATTGCTCTCCCCTACCAAGTGGTGTCTTTCAACTCTCCCCAGTTTCAAGTGGCATACTGAACCTGTAATGGGACTCCATCACATTCGAGTTTACTTTTTGAAATACAGCCCTCAGGCAGATTCTGTATTCCTCAAGCTGAGCAGAGGTATAGGTGAAACAAGTTCTTGATTTACCTGCCAATAAGTGTCTAAAGCACTTCATGACTGACAGTCTGCAGAGAAGTAGCAGGATCCTACCAGAGCTAACAAGAGGATTCAGTTAAATCAGCCTCCCAGTCAAGGATAGGATTGTTCCAGAAGCAAAGAGAAGAACATAACTAAGTCCTTGCAGTGTCCTTGATTTCCCCCACACCGTTGTCCTGGGCGGGGAGAGGTGGGTGTGCTCTGCATGTGCTATGGGATCCTTCTCCAGCTCTGTCCTGGCACCTCCCACCATTGCCTGCAATTGAAGGGAAGGGAACCAGACAAGGTGCGTTCTTTTGTCTTCTCTTTAGTCAAAGATCTATTACAAAGTGATAGAGTATGGTAGTGTTCCAGATATAATGCCATTTTCCTATTCTTGTCATGCTGTAGTTTTTTCTACCTTCTGAATTTCCAGTGTTTAATCCACTTTTTTAATCCACTTTCTCTTGCTCCTTCTGGCCAGGCTGACTCTTTTGGCATTAATTATTTCTTGGAATTTTTTGCTCTTCTAATATTTTTCCCTTTGTGGCTTCAATATTTCATAAGCCTGGATTAATCTGGCTTATCTGAGATCTTTTGGTTACAGTATGTAAATAAAAATAACATTTCAGGAAAAGGTTAATATTTCCAAACTGGCTTTTCCTTTTCTCATCATGTTTAGGATCAGATCTTTGAAGTTACGGTGCATCTCTCACTAACTTTATTTGAAGTAGTTGAATATATGGGAGTTCTGAAAATCAGTAAACAGAGATTTTAAAATCTTGACCTGAAACATGCAAAAAGGAAAGTGTAAGTCTAAGAGGAGGGATGAAGAGAAGTGTCCCAGGGGACACAGTATGACTGTGTGAAATACTTATGAGACAGCGGCTGGGGGAGAAATAAATTCACCTGTATGATAAATAATTCCAAACGGGAAAAGAAACTGATGACATGACTTTATAGATTTTAATTTATATGCTTCTAAGACTTACTTAAAACTCTTACAGCAGGAAAATCAGTTCTTTTTCTTCCAGAGCACCCCCAACCCAGTCTTGAAAGCCACAAAGACTCAGTGCAGTGTTTTGCAAGAGGGCTGATCTTTTAACAGTGGCAATGACATTAACAGGAATGAATGGGAATGGTTTGAGCAAGCACTCGCTAATGATCTTGTGAAGTATGCAAGCACATTATGGTATCTACAGAGAGGAAATGGGAAAAAGTGTCATTGTAGCAGCTGAAAGGACTCTACAATATAGAATAGAAATTGCTGTGGCAGATCAAAATTTCAATTGCTTTAACCCTGTCTCTTACAGTGGTTAGTACTAGGAGATTCAGCCTAGGAAACACAAATATTACTTTATTCCTAAGGTCTCTTTAGACTAAACTTATAAGAAGAATGTTTATAAGACTCACAGTCTTTCCTTCCATCTAAATACCATCCTCTTCCCCAAGTCCTCCTGACCCCGTGGTATCACTTGGCACTTAGTCACACAGATTAATGCAAATGAAGGTGAAAGTAGCACATTAGCATACGCAGAAGAGAGGGTCCTCTGCTCTCTGGGAGTGCATGTACACACACGTATATAAGCATATATAAACAGTCCCTATATCCAGAATGACAGAGCAACACCAGTGAGCATCCCAAGGACATGTAACGAGCTGTATGGTCACATAAGCTGTTTGCAGAGAAACGTGAACCCAGGCACTTCTAGTAGCAAATAGTTTGCCTTAAAATAAGTGCTACCATTTAAAACTAACCTCTCCTCGATTTCACTATTATGTGCTTGGGACTTTCTGAGCACATACTTGTCTTTCTCAGCTCTGTCTTCCTACTGGGAAAAAAAAGGATGTGCTTATTACAAGGAAAGTTTTGGAGCTGTGGCATATTGCAGACCCGGAATCCATCCATTGATTTGTCCATTTTTCCCTCCTTCTCTCTCTCTTGTCTCCCTGTATTCAATGTCCCCTCAGAAATGCAGATACGGCTTGCCCAAGGCATCAGCATAAAGGACAAACAGGCTGAATGTGGGAAGCTCAGCACATTTTTGAAAGAAAAAGAACATCTGCAGTTTTGCTAGCTGGGATAAAAATGTCAAGAGCTGTGTATTCTCATGCTTCAGGACATAAACTGATCAGTATCTAGGGTCAGGTACACCCCAATGTGTCACAATTAGGAACATTCACAGTTTTAAACTTTCTTTGGGAGCAGCTGGTTTCAGCTGCTGTCGCTGACAGACATGGTAGATTGGGTGGTCCACTGGCTGGATGAGGGACAGGAAGTGCTGATGTTCTGTTGCAATATAATTTTCACAGAAAAATCAATACAGTTTGAAATTACACTTGAAGAGAACATTTGCTTTCTTCTTCCTTGTATTTTGAAGGTAGGAACCCATTCTCTTTTCTCTGATCTATCAGAATATTTTAACAAGGAAGTCCTCTTTCTAAAAGTTTTTCTCTTGACTCTTTGAAGCAGTTTATCAGGCATTTTTCTGTTCAGTCTCACCAAGCCCTGAGTTGTTTTTGTTTGGTTTTAGTCCTGAAAAGAGTGCAGAAATATTTTTCCGGTGCCCCTTTAACTTTAGATGTGGTGAACTGCAGAGAGAAGGAAGGAAGAGCTGATGTGAAAGTTCATTTTTCCTGCCCTTTCTAGACACGAGAGGACAGCCTCTGCAGGTAGCTGTTCTCCTAAGTGCTGCTGACTGGACAGCCAAAATGATGGCATGTTGAAATTTCATATGAAGCTGAATGATTTCCATATCTGCAGATCCTCTTCAGTGGCATTAGTTATGCTAATAAAGTAGTACGACTTTTCTGGCAGTGCTGGAGGCAGCTGCCAGGCTGTGACTGAAGACTCTATCTGGGGAAATAACTCAGCAAGTAAAATTCAGATGGCCGGCAACCTGCTCGGGTTCCTGTTCCTCATCCAGAGCTGTGTATAAGCTCTATTGTTAGGCATATAATCATCTGTGCCTAACTCAGACACAACCCCGCTGGCATCTCAGACATTACTTTGCAAAGCTCTTTAGAACACCCCAAGTGTTTGCTTAATTTATGTGTTGATAGGCATTTCTATGACATCCATCGCCAGCATGCAGAAAAGGCTGGCAAAGTTATTAGGGGTAGCAAGAGGAAAACAAAAGAGAGAGTCAGTCTGCACATTGCACCAGATGAGCCCACCAGCTGCTGGAGGAAGAGGCATGTGCCACTCCAACAGTGAAAGGAGGCAGGGTGAATGCAACATGAACCTGGATATGAGATAGCACCCTTTCTTTGCACAGCAGTGGGAGCCAGAGCCAAGCTGGGTGGGAGGACAGAAATGAACTGTAGAATTCAAATCCAACCCCTTACCCCTAAGGAAAGCCCCTGGAAATGTGTAGTGCTCTGAAAACCAAAGGGCAAGCAGTCTTGTCTGTATGAGAAATCCCTCTCTACAGGAATGAGCTACACCCCAAGTCTCAACCAGATAAATGTGCTTTTTCAGGAACTAAATTTTCCTGATCATGTTTTACAGTTTTCCACTTGCTTAGACACAGAGTTTAAAATTAAACAGGGAAGTCTAAGGAAGGAATAATCTTCTGTCAGCTCTGCTCTTGGTTTCTCTAAAGATTTTGTTCATATCATTGTGCTCTGAGGGTGTTCTTTGTGAACAGTATCCCATAAGAAGCATCTAGGGGAAGGTCAATTGTGGATTTTCCATATGTTTAGGAGATGCTATTCTTTCATTCATCAGGTTAAGACAATCATTGGTCTTCTGCTCAGGCTGGCTTATAGACAACTCATTTAAGATGCTTTTGTGGCGTCCAGGATGAATTTTGTTTCCCCTTGGACAATCTGAAATAAAACAGATGAGACAGTATTATGATCATCCTGCTGAGTGCCCTCCCCTTCGGGACAAGACATCATGTTTTCATTTCCTCCTGGCTTTCTTGGCTTTGTGGTGTTGTAGCTTGCTCAGGTAAAGGAGGACATAAATTTTGTGATCATAGAATCGTTTAGGTTAGAAAAGACCTTTAAGATCAAGAGTCCAACAGTTAACTCATTTTACCTTCTTCTCTTCCAACATGTATCTTTTAAGAAAGAAACTACTATTTAATTTTCCTAGGCTTGCAAATATAGTGGTGGGAACAAAACATTCTTACAGACCTCTTAGTGAATCAGCCTGACAGATTCATCTCTAATTTCCAGACATTCAAGACAGAGGTGTAAGGTAAGTACGTAACCTGTCTATTCAAGAGAGTTTGGGACTCTCTGTATCTGATGCAGAAGTAGAAGTGCTTGTACCAACAAAATAATGAAGCACTTCGTGAATTATAAGCATTTCTGGAGAAAGGTTCATGTAGGAACCTTTCTCCAATAGAAAAATCCCCACCATCTCCAAAAAAAATCTCAACAACACCTCTCATCCCCCCCAAAAAAAGATCTCCCTCAAAAAAATAAAACAGCAGTGCAATATTGTCTTAACCTTTCCCTCCCCATAGCCTTGTAATGCCATACTGCTATTGCTAGTGGCAGGCCTCAATCTTTGCAAGACCTCAAGACCTGTCTTTTTAGGTTTGTTTTGTCTGAAATTTTCTTGACACATCTACAGCTTTCTTTTTACTTGGTTTAGCTGTAACTGCAATTTTTGTAATAATCAGAGGGTTATGACTAATTTGGGTTTTTTTTCTGTTTATCTTTGTATGCTACCAACACGGTTTTTCAAGTCTAACGTGTAGAGAAATGAAGTCCTGGTATGAAAGCAGAGGCCTAAAGAAGTGGGGACGCACAATGTGATGTAGTAGTGTACAGGTATGGGGTGGTAAGAGGTGGGTCATGGGCTGGCACTAATTGCATGGCTATAAACAACACATTCGAGGTCAGCTAAAGAAACATAGACCAGGAGCTGGGTTAAGCTAGTATTAGGGATAACAGACAAGAAATGACATCTATGTGAAAGGTATATCTAGTAGATTTGGATGTGGAGTTGCAAACCGATGAAGAAACAGCAAAGTGTAAATGTGTGTTAGCAAGCATGTGAGAATGACTGCAAGTGGATCCTAAAGTCAAGAAGAAACCACCAACATCACCATTCTTACTGGCAAAGAAGTCCAGATGCTGACAACTAACTATAACCACCACTACCAACACCACTGCCAAGATGAAAACATTGGCCTTGGGACCCTGCAGAGTGGGGCATGGCTGGGCATAACCCCAGGAAAAGGGGAGAGAAAGTCAGGTGTTGTGTATGACAGTCTCAACCACACCATTATTAGTGCTGAATCTTTTCCTGCATAGAAATTGTCTTTCTTTTTCCAGACTAATTAGATCAAGACTGATAAGAATTAGACAACCAAGATTTTATTATTAGGGGAGAAGCCACTGCCTGAGCATTCACACCCCATCCAAGGAGACCCAGACACACCACCCAAGGCTTTAACTTCTAGGTCCAGAGCCCCTTTGCAGCACTGAGCTCTAGTGAGCTGACTGGTGCCCCTTCTGACTCCTCCTCCTTCAGGCTCAAGCTCATGTTTCCCACAGCAGAGCCTCAGACATCGAATTCTAGGGAAAAATAATAATTGAGTGGTACAGCAAAAGGGGCAACTCTATCTGGGTACCTCTGGAGAAGGACCCCAAACAAAGAAATCCCTGTGCAACTATATACCCTTAGAATTTATGCACCTGCCTTTCATGTGCTTTTTTAGTCCAGTGGTGATTTTTGGTCTGGAGTCTTCTAACAACTTATTGGATTCTTTCTCCACCTCCAGACAGGCAGGCCATTAACTATTCTTACCTTGTCAAGTTGCAGCTTATTCTATTTAAAAGTTACTTATTTATGCCAAACAACTAATATCTCACAACATTAGAATTATAGAATCATAGAATAGTTAGGGTTGGAAAGGACCGTAAGATCATTTAGTTCCAACCCCCCTGCCATGGACAGGGACACCTCGCACTAAATCATGTCGTCTTAGGCTCTGCCCAACCTGGCCTTGAATACCACCGGGGATGGAGCATTCACAACTTCCTTGGGCAACCCATTCCAGTGCCTCATGACCCTCACTGTAAAGAACTTCTTCATTATATTTAATCTAAACTTCCCCTGTTAAAGTTTGAAGCCATTAACCCTTGTATTATTATACTAACAATAAACTCTTGGCTTTATATTTAAGATATGTTTACTCTATGCCTGTAAACAACATTCTGAGAGTAACATACTTTCACAACCAACATTTGTTATAATTTATCACTGTCTGAAAGATGCACTTGATAACCGGTTTAAGCTGATGAAAGACAATAAAAGAGATGGTCCTGTTCCCCTTTGCCTAGTTCCCCTTTGCCTGGCTGGATATTTCCTCATCATCAGTTGTGCCATTTCTCCCTTTTGTGTAAACACATGTTCCCTGACAGAGCTGAAAATTCCTTTGTAATAAGATTGGCTCTCAGCTGTGTTATGCTCAAAATCACATTTATGGGCCAACGGTAAACTCATGTATATACGTACATAAAGTCAAGAATTTATTGTTGGCAAAATTGAAATAGTAACAGTCTAATCTGAGACTTCTTATTAGTCTATCTCTAATTGCACAAAGAATACTACTATGCATGGAAAGTTTCTCTAGCAGCAATAACAATACAGCAATGGCAATACTGCATTATAAGACTACAGGGTTACTGTTGCCTCAGTTTGCCATGTTCAAAGTCAGACTTGCCAATATTAGCCACAAAATGCTACTGCTGAAGCCTTTCAGAGGCAAGTGCCCTTAACACGCACACATTCAGAATTATGAAGTTGCCAAATTAGTTGAAGATATGATAAATTTGGGTGACTGAAGAAGGATAAAGACAGGAATGAGGGGTCAAGGGCAGAAGGAACCTTACAAGTCAGCTTTGCTACGCAAAAATGTGTGACACTGAACCTCAGACTTGCTGTTTGCTGCTCATTATGTTATTCCCCTCTTCCAAAGAGTTCAGTTATCCACTGGGAGAGCAATGAAATGCAATTTTTTAGTCATCCAATCAGGGAACATAAGATTTCAGGGACACAACACAGTTTACGGAATAACAGAAAATGAACAGCTGAAGTGAATAATTCATGAGCAATCCATAGGCTGCAATTTGTTTGTATAAACTATTTGGTAAATACTTACGCGTAACTATCACATTCATAGTAATCAGGAATGGTTTGGGAAGAAAGGCTAAATGTCCTGAATTATTTATTCCCTAGGAATAATTCAGATTTCTCTCCTGTATTCTCTGGAGTCTCTCTGGGTGGCACATTATCAAAAGGTACTGTGCATTAAGTGGAAGTTGGCTGTGTCCCAAGCAGGACAGAGTGTGAGTATGTGGAGTACAACCTGTGATGTCTAGAGAAACCCTTGCCTCCCTCCAAGCAGAGCTGCAGAGACCACTGCACAGATGTGCTGTGTGCCGGACTCCAGCACTTCAAGCTGTTTCCTACATGCAAGAACTGATAAAATCAGTGCTGAAGCATATGTGATGGAGAGAGAAGTTGAAAAAAAAAACAAATCAACAAACCACAAATATCAAAAACCTCCAAAACCAACAAAAAAACCAAAGAAGTAAAGTTATTCGGAGAAAATACAACTTGAAAAACAATAAATTATTGTTCATTAATTAGAATATGTGAGGAATGCTCAACCTTTATAGCTGGATAGCAAAAGGGAAAAATCAGTCTTGCTTTTTATTGCTTCATGTGTAAATAATAACTGAACAGTTTGTTTTATTCTCTTCCCTTGTATTTTTTTTAAAGTTAGCTATTTTCTGGGGATTGTTTGTTTGTTTGTTTCTGTTCATATTAGCATTGGAAGTCTTATCTTCCCTGCTTTCCATGAGGACCCTACAGATGGCAAGAGAACAATAGCAATCAAATTTTGAAATCTAAGGCACTGAAAATAAGATTACTTTGCTGGATTTTAGCCCAACATTATGAAATGTTGCTCTCATTTTCAAAGTCAGGAGGTTCTTATGTTATAATTTATATACCAGACCACAGTCAAGTATGTTCATAGACACACACACAGAAATTTTCCTTTTCTTCATAGTTTAATGTTATTGTAATAAATTTCTTTCAAATTCAACTGACCAAGAACAGTCTGGATAAGTGTCTTCTTGATTGCTGCTGCTAGCAGAAGAGCTATTCCCTCCTCAGTGGAACTGAAGCAGTTTTATCATTGATTTAAATGCATTGATTTTTTCTTTGTACAACAGGTACTTAATTTCAGTCAGATTTTTCAGATTTTGAGTACGGACAAAAAAATGATAATAAAGTTCCCTCATTGCTGATGGTTTCTTCAGGGAGTATTTTCTCCCTGTCTATTACAATAAAGGTAGTTATTTTCCTTACTCACTGAAGTTTTCCTGAATAAAAAGCCAGCCTTGGCTACATGAAAAAAACCCTTACAACTGAGAAACATTTCCTCCCAATCAGTCTATTGAAATGCACCTTGCACCCTTGCAAAAGGAAAGCTCTGAACCATGATGAATAGGCCTTGATTTTGCAGGTCTAAGTGATAATTGAGCCACAGTCGTTGCCAACTTGCTTGTTTTTCAGTGGGGTTATATCTAGCCAGGTTCCCATAAAACAGGCACGGGGCAGCCAGAAAAATCTTTCACAGGCAGTCACCAGAATATCTAGATTTTAGAGACAAGATGAGAAAACAAACAGGGATTTTGAGTCAAAATATACATTTCATATAGGTTAACTAAAGCATTCACTCTGAATGGGTTTGAGAATTATTTGGGGATTTGGTTTTTCAGTTCAGTTTGGGTGTTTTTTGTGTTTGTTTGGTTATTGTTATCGTTGTTTTCATGTGGGGAATTTTTTTGCTTGTTTTCTTTAGTAAACAACAATGTAGCTATATTTTACCATGAAATGTTACTTTGAAACAGAACAATGCACTTCAATATTTTAAGATAAAATATGTGGATTGCTGTGGTTGGGAGGAACTCTTCTGTCTCTTCCAGGAGTGCTTAAAGCAACTAGTTGATGTTTGCCAAATTCACAAATTAATTCGTCTGCCTGAGTCTTCCTGATTTTTTAAACCAGACTGTCTTTGCAAATCCATCTAATTTAATGTGTTGAACCTCACTATGTTCAAAGAAAATGAGGAAATCATGGAGTTCAAAGGAGATTTTCTGCAAGATGCAGTTTTTCTAAGCCTTCTTAATTAGTGTTGGTGATCTGTGAGGTTTTGTTTTGAATAAGCATCTGTGATATTATTTTTATTGCGTTATTTCCTTAAGTAAACATCACTAAAGAGTTGAAGAAATATCTTTGTAAAATGTAATTCCAGAGTATGATATTAACTTTTTTTTTTTAAATATGCATCTTTCTCTGAGCCACTTCATGATACAAGGCCTCTGCAATTTTTTATGGTTGCTTAGAAAAAGAAAAAGAAAGAAAGGTTTGACTGTGATTTATGAGGAACACTTTCAAATCATATCAAATGGAAATGGAACTTACTGAGTTCCTCAGTCTTACAGTGAATTATTTGATCTGATATGAGAAGAAGAAAATAAGAAGTCAAGTCTTAGGAAAAGAGGTCATGATTTTCCTCTTATCCTCTAATATTAACTTACTGAGATTTTTTGTATATTTCTTGCTTAGCCACAATACATCAATAGGCTTTGGCACAGTAAGACCCGAATCTTGGCTTGAAACAAGGGCTAAATAGGATCACTGGTGGGAGCACCCCCATAGATGGGAGCACTGCAGGCTGGGATGGGAAGTGCATTGTAGACAGTCCCTGATCAACTAAATGATAAATAGGAGGTAGGTCAGGGAGATGTGCCCTGGAACTCCTAATTTGGAAGAGCTTCCTCTGTCTTAACCACCCATTTTTCTGAGCAGGCAAAAATTAAAATTGTGAGTAGTTGTAGGGACATAAATCTACATCAGTAAAACTCCATCTTGCTGACCACAGCCATATGCAGCTATTGCTGAATTAAACACTTTGAAAACAGTGGAAGCCTGATTTACCTGTCAGAAAATGTTAAAACTCTTGGCAGAGCCAAAATTAGAAATTAAAAAGGCCTATTTTACTCTACCTTCTGCAGTAGTGCTGAACCTTTAATTTTCATAATCTGTGCAGCTTTAAATTCAACATTTATTTTTAACACATATATTTTAATGAAACATGAAATATAAAATGAAGCTCCAGTCTGCCTCCTATGAGCATGGAGAGAAATCCTAATTACCTGTTTCAAAAGTGTGAAGCTCTTTCTAATTTTCCAGCAGCCAGGTTCCTTAGACAGCACTCAGTATTATAACTATTTATGCCAATTGTGCTATTTCATGCATAAAATTACCGCATTATTGTTGGAATAGATGCTGGAGAGATATCTAAGCAGGGTGTAATCACTTCAATTTCTATCAAATTGTGCTTCTGAAAGGTATCATAAATTTTATTAGAAGGCGAGAGGCTAATGGAAGCCAATCAACATTAATGCTGATAAAATTGCTTGTATTTTACATTATAAAATGGGGAGATATTTTTATCAGAAGGATCCCTTTTGTTTTATAAAGAGTGTATCATGGAAACTAGGGTAAAATGGAACAACGAAGGTAGTTGGTAAACCTCTCCTGTTTCTGTTGCTGGCTTGGCTTACAAAAAAGTTTGTGTCTCAAGGTGCTTTCTGTTCTTTGATGATGCGAAACAGATGCCACAAACACTGTGCTGGCTTGCACAGGACTTTACAATGATGACGTGCATTTCTGGTGAAAATATTAATGTCCCAAATGTTATTTGGTCTTTTATTGTTCAAGTTAATTGTTTTCTATTAGGCTGACTATTGAGTCTGTGGAGAGGAATAGTTTTTATGACTCCCTAGCTTATTTTTAAAGCTCCACAGTAAGAGAATTAGGGTGGATTTTGATATGGAAAGGATGAGGATCCAGAGACAGGGATGGGAAAAGGGAGCTTTACCCATCAAGAAGTAATTGAATGCGATTTAAAGAAATTAGTCTACTTTGATGGTAAATTAAAAGTTCTTCTTTTACCTGTTAATAAAATTTTGTACTTAACAGAACTGCATTCATGCAGTTATTTGCAAAACAGCTGGCTCAGAGTAATTTCTCTTTTTTTGACTGCATTAGGCAATGATAGTTGTTTCTATCCCCTAGGCGGGGAAACTGAGGCACTAAAAGGTGATGGGCAAACCCTAGAGAGAATTTGTGGTAGACTTCACACTGGAAAGGGAGATAGAGATTCACAGGTAGTAGCATTTGGTGAGTGCACTGGTTATTTACAAACTGTGTGTGGTTTGTTATGCCCTGGCACTGCAGGGACAGGACCGTTTCAGGGTCTGAAAATCACAGTTCAAACATCTGTTTTGCCTGACATAAATGCTTAGCTCTGTCCGTAACATACACGGTCATTTCTTATAAAGCAAATATTTACACCACTGCTTTTCAGGCCATTATTGGTAGTATTATTAATATTATTATTTGCACTGTAGCCACAAAGCCCCCTCCAAGATGGGGCATTTTGTGTCACACTCTGTATAAACATGTGGTGAAGCAGGGTCCCAGTGCTTCTGGATTAACAATCTAAATAGCTAAAGCAAACAGAGGCTGGGAGAAACTGCCCTGGATATTGAGAGCAGGCAGATTTTCCTGTGTTTAAGAAGACAGATGACAGGTACTACAGCTAGGATCAGTTCACAACTTTGCCACCAATTTTCCATATAATACATTGCTTAATCACTCCACATTTCCTCAGATTTCCACAGGAGTAATGCTGCCAATTTATTCCAGGTTTCTTTCAGATCTACAACTGCTTAGACCCAGCTTGAGCTAATGGAGAAGAGTCTTTGACAGGATTTGGCCCATTACTGAATGCATCTTCCAACTGCTGGTAGTTATGCATATTCCTGCCAAAGGCCACATAGTATAACACTTGGTGTTAATGGAGTCACAGTAACGATGGATTTGTTCTCATCCAACTACACATTCTAATTCAAAGACCACATTACTGTTCAAGAGATAGATTAGATAAGGGCAAAACCTGTTTATTTCTTTTAATTCCAATTATGTTTTAAAATTCTATTTCTGGTTGGCTGCTATTTATTTCAGGGGCGTTTATTATTATTTTATTACTACATTGCCTCTGCATAACTTTTTACTTTCTGATTTAATCCTCCATTTTTAAATACAATTTTCTTCTTTATCCAGAATAGCTGCATGACTGATTTTACTGAATGAAATTTAGAACAATGACAGACCGAAAGGAAATTTACTCTGAATCCAAACTGAAGTCATGTTAACAATATATTCTAGTCTATAGTCTCAATTTCAATGGGGCATCAAAGGCTCTCTAAAGTGAACGGCCTATGCTCATATGCCAGACCTTGACTTTTGTATATATGGAATTAGTATAATGTTGCTCAGCTTATTTGATTTTGCCCTCTCAAATCAACGCCTTTAAAATACTTGTCTCAAGCAGACGTCGACAAAGAATAGAGCATTATTTTTATATTTTCAGACAAAAAATAGCAATTGTAAAGTGAGGGTCAGACTGGAAGTATTTATCATAAACTTACAGAATCGACTAGGTTGGAAAAGACATTTAAGATCATCAAGTCCAACTGTTATCTCAACACTGCCAGGTCCACCAATAACCATACCATTAAAGGCCTCCCTCATCTACATGGATTTTGAACACTTCCAGGGACAGTGATTCCACCACTGCCCTGGGCAGCCTGTTCCAATGACTGATCACCCTTTCAGTAAGGAAATTGTTCCTAACATCCAATCTAAACCTCCACTGGCACAACTTGAGGCCATTTCCTCTCGTCCCTTCACTTGTAGGTTGGGAGAAGAGACCAACCCCCACCTCACTGCAACCTTCTCTTCTCCAGACTAAACCCCCTCAGGTCCCTCAGCTGTTTCTCATCACACTTGTGCTGCAGGCCCTTCACCAGCTCCATTGCCCTTCTCTGGCCCCACTCCAGCACCTCAATGTCTCTCTTGCAGTGAGGGGCCCAGAACTGAACACAGGATTTGAGATGCGGCCTCACCAGTGGCCAGTGCAGGGGGGTGATCACTGCCCTGTCCCTGCTGACACACTATTGCTGATGCAGGCCAGGATGCTGCTGGCCTTCTTGGCTGCCTGGGCACAAGATGCTCATGTTCAGCTCTGTCAATAAGCACCCCCAGGTCCTTTTCCATGAGCAGCTTTCCAGCCACTCTTCCCCAAGCCTGAAGCAGTGCATGGGGTTGGTGTGGCCCAAGTGCAGGTCCTGGCACCGAGCCTTGTTGAACCTCATCCAGTTGGCCTTGGACCATCCAGCCTGTCCAGATCCCTCTGCAGAGCCTCCTACCCTCCAGCAGATCAACACTCAGCCAACTTGGTGCCATCTGTGAATTTACTGAGGGTGCACTCAATCCCTTCATCCAGATCATCAATGAAGATATTAAACAACAGTGGCCCTAATACCAAGCCCTGAGAGACACCACTAGTGACTGGTCACCAACTGGATGTGACACCATCCACCAATAACTCTTTGGGCCCTGCTATCCAGCCAGTTTTCTACCTAGCAAAGAGTACATGTATCCAGGCCATGAGCATTCTATGATACTATGATAAATATTTCCTTAATGTAGAAATATTCATGTGTATAAGCTGTGCAGTACTGAAATGGCTAAATGATCCCACCAAAGACCTTTGAAATGTACTAAAACAACACAAAACAGATCATTAGTAAAAGAGCCATAAGTGGTTACTTCTCTAAAGCTCAGCTTCTTTACAGTTCTGTTGTGTTAGGAGATGTCTATAAAGAACAAAGCTTTCTGAAACTTTTCCATTGCACTGTTAAGACAATAGGCCTCTACAGTGAACCTGAGCTGTCAGCCAGAAACCACTCGACTGTTTCACGTGTTTCATGTGTGTTGCTTCTATTCTGCCTCTGCTACTCAAAGATATACACTGTCAAGCAGGCCATTAGGAAAAACTGCTAGGCTATGGTGATAATTTCAAACACACACATTGCACTTGTGGGAAGTGCACCTCTTGTGCCAAGATGTTACAGTTTTAGAAAGGACTTTGGCATTTAATAAAACCAATTACAAGACCAATCACGGGTCAATGTTTCTGCGTGTGTTTGACCACGCTGAACCATCTAATACCCTTGTCACCACCTCCCTTTCTGTCTGTGCCTTTCCAACCTGAAGGGCCCCTTGCAGAAAACAGAGTGATCACAATAACTGCACTGGGATATCAAGAAAATGGTTTACTAGGTAAGGCAGGGTTTTAAATGGAGCCAAGAATCAATTTCTCCTGTTGAATCTGTCCAGCTTGCACGTACAGCTGAAGTGTCAACCAGGTAGGAGATCTGACTGAATGTTTGCACAGCCCAGGGCTAGGACACCTCATGAAGAACTATGAAGTCACTAGTTCAAAGACACCAAAGACAAACTGAGACCCCGAGTTTCTTCCGCATGTCAGATCAATGCCCTGTGAGACCAGCAGGAATAGATTTAGAATCCTGGAATCATAGAATGGTTTGGGTTGGAAGGAACCTTAAAGCTCATGCAGTTCCAACCCCCTGTCATGGGCAGGGACAACTTCCACTAGACCAGGTTGCTTTAAGCCCCATCCAAGCTGGCCTTGAACACTGCCATGGTTAGGGCAGCCACAGCTTCAGCAGTTTCTTCTCTGCTTGTTTTGGAAGAGCAAGGGATCCATATTTCCAGTTGCATTTCCTACGAGTTGATGAGGCCACTCTGTTCTTTGTTTTTTCCATTTGGTGGGGTTTTGTGTCCTTTTTCCACTTGTGTGTTAATAATCAGATCCTTTTTTTTAAGTGCTACTTTTGCCACTGCAATCAAATCCAACGAAACCCAGATTCAGACAAAAAAACCATGCATATATCTTAAGCATGTCTCCCTGTATATAGACTGTAACTGAAGTCAGTTACAGCTGAAGAGAGAGTTTGCAGTGACATTTATTCACTGTTGATGGTTATAATACATCTTTTGAATAGCCTAAACTCTGGATGTGCTTCTGTGAGTTGGGAAACCCCTGGCACTGAAGTACCTGTAGTAATTCATAGTCAGAGAAGTATAGATTACCCCATATACAAACCTAATAATAAGCAATAAAGTTTGGGTTTCATTCATAGCCTAGAAACATTAAAATCCCACTTTCTTTGGGAAGTTACAAAGCTTTTGTTTTTCAGGGAGAAAAGTAAAAGTAAACCAGCTCAGGTTTTGTATCGTTTAAAGGCTCCAGAAGCATTCAAATTTCATTCAATCTCTATATGAATAACACCACCCTTGTGATAATGACTCTCAAATACAAATACCAAATAATTATGCTGACACAGCACCACAGTCCAAACATTTCTCAGAGTGATGATGGAAAATACAAATTACCAGTAGCAAATATCCCAAATTTTCATCCACTTTCTGTTAACATTGCTGTTCTGCAGTGTCCCTGAGGTGAATATCAGCAGAAGTACTCAATTGATTTACAGCCTTGTAATTCATTTGTCACCATTTATTTTCCTTTGTATAAAATGAAGCAACTGCACAAACACCGGAATTCTAAAACACTGGATGAAGAGGATTCTGGTTTGTCGATGCCCTTTCACAGAGGAGAAACAAAGGAAGTTTATGCAAGGCAATACAAAAATATTCTGGCTAAGCATATGAAACATTTTATAAGAATGCTCCTTATTCTCTTATAGGGGAATAGGGTCACATTCTGTCCTTAAGTACTCCATTGCTGCCTATGCCTTTCCCTTTCAGACCTTGGAAAAGTACTGGCAAACGTATTCAAAAATATGAAGGCAGGTGATAAATCTCTGAATACATATTGAACTATGCAAAGAATTAATTTACGTTTTTTCCTGCTTTCTGTTGAATGTATGCATAGGTCCTCTGTGATGCCTGAGCAATAAATACACATCACGATACTAAGTTAGCATTATGGCTACCTGTCAGGCATGTGAAATACAGAAACCTTCCAAATTTGGGGAAGTTGGACATATTTAATGAATGTTATCATTTATCTAGTAAATATTGCCTCTGATTTCTATACTAAGTTATGATCATCTGGTAAAGAGGATAGATAACAAAAGTGCTCAAGTTGGATTAACGTCAATGTGATGTACCTAATATGTAAAATCAGAATTCAGCTGTATAATACAATAGTGACAGACTGAGTAAAATAGATTGATTTTACTTTTTTTTTTTCAAAAAAATTCAGCTGGAACTGTATATCAAAACTAGGCTTACAGGCTTTGCACAAGGGATGACAAGTTTTGTGTTGGAGACATTGAATCAGGATTCTGGATAAAAAGATTCAAGTTCAGTGCTGAGCCAGACTTCCTTAGGCAAGCTGCTTGTTTTCAATCTCCTATTTATTATGGAGGGATAATATTTTCTTTTTCCATTCATCTGGCTTGTTTATACCATAAGCTCTTTGCAGTATTATTTATCTCCAATGATGTATAAGTTGAACCCTTGCAGAATGGACCTATATATTTGAATAAATCAATATGAAGAGCTAGGCAAGAAACAGCTTTTTGCCCTAAAGATATTTTCAACATTCTTAACAGGAAAATACAAGCTGTCTTGAATTTTTTTATTTTTTATGAAGAAAAACACAAACCACAGCATGTGAAAAGCTTAAGTACTTGAAATTCCTACTAACCCTGCAGTTAGCTGGAATGTGGGACATGGAAATTCAGGGTCTGGACTTGAATTGGGCAAAGTGGGTACTTGAACCAGAACTGTCAACATTAGCGTTGTATGTGCATTTTTATAACTGTGTTTCACATGGTTGATTCTGTGTTGCCTCCAAGAATAGGACTCTATCTAACTAGGGGAAAAAAAAAAAAAAAAGGAAAGAAAATGAAAAAGAGAGAAACCCACAGTGGGCTTAGAAAGTTTTATTTTTGAAACTCTATATTCCTTCTTACAACAAAGTTTTAAAATCAGCTATGCATGTTTCGTATAAAAATATCATTGAGCTTGTAAATGTTCTGTTCTTTTTGCACCTTTTGTTGTCTTCAAATGGCTAGAATTTTAAAACATTTTTATTTTTCCAGTTTATGTAAAAAAAATTGTTGCAGATGTTTTCTTTAATAATATTTATTGATGTGTGTGCTAAGCCTAAAATGCAAAACTCAGACTGTTTTCTACTGGTTACGTTGGAAAGTAATGTGGCAATTACTGCCTCCAATTGAGAAAAGCATGTTTTTCCCTTACTCACTTGTTTTGTAAAGCTGCCTGAGAGTATTTATTTTAAAATCATCACTGCAGAGCAACATACTAAAAATACTACATCTCAAAAACAGACTTGTGAAACAATGACAGCAAGTGCATATAAGCAGGGAATAACATCTCACTGCTTTAACAGAGATGTTAGTAAATATTGTATTTAGAGTGCATATAGCTCCTTTTGCTGACTGTATATACATATGCACAAAGAGTTTTCCTAGTAATAGATTTTACCAGGTCAGTTTCCTGTATAGATGACAGAATATAGTTCTCCATTTTAGACTTATCATATGCATAAATAAGCACTATGTGTACTCATACAAAAATAATATTCATTTTAAAAGATGAAAGAAAGGAATTCTCAGCAAAACCAATCTTACCATATATACTTAGGTATGTCATCTAAGCATAAATTTCACTTCAACATTAATATAGTTTTCAGATATACCATACTATTATCTATTTTTCCTGATCCAACACCATAATGAATTGTGGTATTAATTACTCTCCCTTGAGTATTTATTGAGTTAAAAAACACTTCAGGCAGAACACTGGTCCATTGAAAAAACATGTTGCAACATCAGAAACATAATGGGGTTTTTTTATTCATTTTTTCTGATTTTTTTAGATTAGTTCCCTGGTGATCACAGCCTCAGAAATATTTGCATGGCCAGGACTGAACTGTCATTACAGAAAGAGAAGCGAAGGGTTAGAAACACTGTAGAAGAAGTAGAAGAAGCATTTGTACTTATAATGCCAGCTTAAAAGAATAAACACGTTAACATCACAGGTTAAGCTCATCACTTTGGATGTCTCTAAAGTTAATGGACAAAGACTGAACTTTGGGAAGGCATTTAAGCCACTCTAAAATTAATAACACAAATCCCCCTTTCTCTGGCAGCTCACATGCTCTTCTAGTTTGGGGTTTGGAGGCTATGTAAAACAGCTTACTGAGTTTTCAAAATCATCCAGGCCCAGAACAACACAAGCTAAGTCCAAATCAGAACTCATGCCTAAACTCAAGGTTTAGCCAAGATCTGCATGTGGGATCTCCAGAGTGCTTACTGTCTTCACAGCTGTTCAGATGTTCGGTGAAGTGTCTATCACTTTCCATGTGCTCAAAGTTACAGCAATGCTGTGTTTTCTCTCAAATCCCAACCGAACACTCCTCTGTAACTCAGAATTAAGCATGTATTAAAGAATTGGGTGGACCATTACGTTGGGCAGTTGCAGGTGGTTCCTGAATGCAGATATACCATGAAAGCTCCATTCAATGTCTTCCTAAGGAAGTGTCAAGGAGCCATGCAAAGCTTTCTGCAGAAGGGTAAATGTAATTGCTCTGGGAACTAGACAAGGATTGCTATTGAAGGACGTTATCAATACTGTCACAGGATGTTATTAGCATTATTAGGATGTTATCAACTGACAATGTTCATTTAGAAGTATTTGATGTCATAATAGAATTCAACATGAACACACAGAGCATCTGTACATCCAAGGGCTTTCCTGGAAGACAAAAGGAAATCCTGAAGGGTATAAGGATTTTAACATTAAAGCAAAAAAGGTTACTGCTTTAATAAATACCCCCAGGATTTGCAAAATGGCAGCAAAGTGAGAAACATGCCAAATAATATTTGGCTTTGGCTCTAACTTGTAAGTCTGTCAAGGACTTCTCTTGCCAATTGGTGGAAAATATATTACTGTCATTTTTCAAGGGACTGCACATCATTTTTCATTGATTGGCATGCCAAATCCTTCACAAAGTAATGAGTCAGGCATGATGCAAATCATCATTGAACTGTCACTTTGATTGCATAGCCCTCTATCAATGTGATTAAACTGGTGTGGCATCCGAAAGGTAATGAACTACTCTGCTTGGCTTCAAAGGTTGAAAGGAAAATTTTAATGCTAGACAGAGGAGGCAGGGGGCAAACAATAAATCTGGGAGTGACATCAGTCAGTTACATGTTACCATGCTTGTGAGTAATTTTTGGACTGATAAAATGCTGATCATGGCTCATGATGGAATGAGATTAACCTGGAAAATTTACTATCACCATCGTACATGCTTGCTCGTCTGTCATAGCCATTTTAACGCACTTACCAAAACTGGGTCTGGAGATAAGATGTAGACTTGCTTCTTAACTAACTAGTAGTAATTAAAAGGTATCTATCTGTTATGCAAAACGCAAAAAACATAGATTATATTACATTTTTAAATGTCTTCTTCGTTTTTACAGCAAAATCCTGACAAAGCACCCAAATACCATGAAAAGTTGAGCATTTGTAAATGCCAGTGAACTTGCAGCATCAAACCATGAAAACATCATCTTCAAATCCCTTTTAATGTCAAGGTGCCTCCAACATACGCTAAACTGATTTGCTACTTTTGGATTGAGGGATTAATTCATATTCTGGTTGTAACCACGTTTGTTTAAGATATGTATATTAATTTTCTCTCTGTGGGGTCTCTAATTTTGGAAAGGCTAGAGATACTCTGCATTATTTCTTTTGCTGAGGAAATTAATGGAAATAATTGGTCTGAAAAAGAGCAAGAAAACATCAAAACTTTCAAATGCTTCTCCAGGAACAGATTTGGGTACACGTGGCTAATGATCTCCAAAATTTGGAAATAGGAGTCTGACAGCTATAGGCACACACCTGTGCACAAGTAGACACATAGACAGCACTTTTTCATGGATAGGCTAAACAGGGAAATGAAATCATGCTATATCAGTTTTACAAGGAAGTACTGCTCTTGATAATTGTTTTTATGGCCAAGAAAGATATTCTTTATTTATTATTGCTAAAAATGTAGATTTAGGTGTCAGCTTGTGAACTGAACCATTCACAAAACTTCCAGACAGATCTGAAAAGTTGGCATTCAGATCTCACATATCCAGCATCTTTGAGTTTACCCTAAGTGGTGTTCCTGCTACATTACTTCTTCAGTAAAAATTAAACAAAATTTTCACTGAAGTATTTCAACTTTTTTGAAACAATAGTGCATTCTGTTTATGGTGGCTGAGAAGATGTTAACTTTGATTTTGGGTATATGACCTGGAGATTCATCTGTGTATTGAGATCACTAGAAACCCGAAAACATGGTTCAAATCAACTTTCTTCAATCCCTAGAAATTTTACAGTTTTTTTGCAATACAACTAAGCCTCTGCATTGTCCCACTTCTGCACAGAGGAGGGATTATTTTATTTTACTTTTTTTTACTTTATTTTACTTTATTTTTTATTTTGTTTCATTTTATACCTTATCTCATCCCATTTAATGTCATCTTACATTATTTTCATTCCTCAGTAGACTTAACAAAGTAAACAAGAAATCGAAAAAAAAAAAAAAAGAAAAAGAAAATCTATACGTTCAGAGTATCTATTTAATCAGAGTCACTCTTGTAAATAGTAACTAAAGTTCTTAACCTTAACTTTTTTAATCGTTCATTGTACTATAACATTCTTATGGTGCTCACAGTATATTTAGGATGTCATCAGATTTGAAAAAAAGGTGGCATTTTAGAACCAGTTTCCATAGATGTAAATTATTAAAAAAAAATCGAAAATGGTAACAAATAAAGCTTTCTGAAATATAATCATTTGCAATCTTTTCTGTTTTCACAAAGAGCAAATAAACTCAAAAACTCGCAGTTTACAGAAATATTTGGTTCTAGACAGAGCCAGAGATTTGTTTAATATGTTTAGTACATGAGTGTGATTTAGGCTGTTCTTAGTTCAATTTAAAAACAAACCAACCAACCAAAAACCAAAGAAGAAAAGCAACAACCCTCCATGTAATTTAAAAGAATTCATCTTTGAATGTCTACGTGGGAATCTGCATCCTAAATATTTGGAGATAGACAAAGACTTGAAAAATCAATTACTTTCAGATATCTTATTAAAATGAAATTGTTCAACTTCTTCATTACATTCTATCTACACAAAATTCGACTAAATTCATACAATTTTTTAAATTCACTCTCCAGCTGATTTTCAATGTAAAAAAATCATTGGGATAAAGCCTGACATTTATTTTGATGCTTATGTAAAGGAAGCACTTCTATTCTTTGTGTGATTGTTTCATTCATCAGTGACTTCAACTCATCATCATCATCACATGAAAATATAACAGTGGAAGCCCTTTCTCTGTCTCCTAGTGCCGTACCCAGACCTTCTTTTCCCTTTCAGCTATAAACTGTGTTCATAGTGTGGTACCTACAATAAAGTCTGTTCAAAGGTAGAGGTCTGAGAACAAATGTCATGCAGTGCTTTTTTGTCTGACTGAGCTTTGGTCTTCATCAAGGTCTGACAAATATTGGCATTATATGTCACTAAGAAGTTAAAGAGCATGCTCTGACCTTCAAGAATCATCACAATATGTACATTATGTTGATGTGCCCTTTGTTTTGTCTCTCTTAGTTTGCTTTGGCGGCTTTAGCAATTTGGTTTAGTGCAAGGATGTTTTACCAAGTTTTATCTGCCTCTTTTAACCATGAACTGGACAACTGACTCAGTCTGAATTTTATAAGTCAGTATTTTCCTTACCTGTACTCCCAAGGTAATCAAGGCAACTGCAGAAAATTGGGTTCAAGTACATTTACAACAGTGATGATTGATACGCTGGAGGGAAGGGATGCCATCCAGAGGGACCTTGACACGCTTGTGAGGTGGGCCAATGCCAACCTTATGAAGTTTAACCAAGCCAAGTGTAAGGTCCTACACCTGGGTCAGGGCAATCCCAGGCACTGTGACAGGTTGGGTGGAGAAGAGATTCAGAGCAGCCCTGCAGAGAAGGACTTGGGGGTGTTGGTTGATGAGAAGCTTGACATGAGCCGGCAGTGTGCGCCTGCAGCCCAGAAAGCCAACCGTATCCTGGGCTGCATCGAAAGAAGCGTGACCAGCAGGTCGAAGGAGGTGATCCTGCCCCTCTACTCTGCTCTTGTGAGACCTCACTTGGAGTACTGCGTACAGTTCTGGTGTCCTCAACATAAAAAGGACATGGAGCTGTTGGAGCGAGTCCAGAGGAGGGCCACGAGGATGACAAGAGGGCTGGAGCACCTCCGGTATGAAGACAGGCTGAGAGAGTTGGGGCTGTTCAGCCTGGAGAAGAGAAGGCTGCGTGGAGACCTCATAGCAGCCTTCCGGTATCTGAAGGGGGTCTATAAGGATGCTGGGGAAGGACTCTTCCTTAGGGACTGTAGTGATAGGACAAGGGGTAATGGGTTCAAACTTCAACAGGGGAAGTTTAGACTAGATATAAGGAAGAAGTTCTTTACAGTGAGGGTGGTGAAGTACTGGAATGGGTTGCCTAGGGAGGTTTGGATGCTCCATCCCTGGCAGTGTTCAAGGCCAGGTTGGACAGAGCCTTGGACCACGTGGTTTAGAGCAAGGTGCCCCTGCCCATGGCAGGGGGGTTGGAACTAGATGATCTTAAGGTCCTTTCCAACCCTTACTATTCTATGATCATCCTCAGGAGTTTGTGCAGATTTCTTTTGGCAGAATAACCACAAATTCTGACCATGTTTCTGAAGTTCCTTCTTTCTTTCTGTTAATTGCTCTGAATAGAAAATCAGGTTGAACACCTCATGAGATTCATCTTTCTCACAGATCTTCTTGAAGCAGTCTGCTTAAATGTTGGATCTGGTATTGTACTAGGAGTGGAAGCTTGTGTAGTCCATAGGACTTTTTATAATAAAAATTTTTTCAGTTTCCAGCTGTAAATGACCCTGTATCAACATTATTTTGCAGTACTGTGGTCCTAATTAGACATAGGATTTTGTATCAAGAAGGTCCAAAACATTAGAAGGATGCCATTCAGAAAGGATAAAAAGTAGCTATTGTGGAATGTGGGAAAATACAGATTACGGCTTCATCATCCCGCAGGAGATTGTTGTCTCTTACAACTAGAATTTATATTATATTTTATTATTTTTATATATAAAATATATATTTACATTATTTATATATAATTTATTTATAAATCATTATTTATATCTTATAACTACAAATTAAACAACCATGTTGCTAAGAGTTGTATAGTTATATTTGCCTTAAGGCAGTCTTTAAATGGCTCAGACATCAGATCTTTATGATCATTGTGATGTCTTGAATCATTAACTGATCTTAAAGGTTATAAAACTAGTGGTTTTGATCCTAAGTAGTTACAAGATATGCTTGTATACATTAGCTGAAGCTGCCTGAAAATACATAGAAATCTACAGACTTATATATACACACGCATGTATCAAGTAGCAAAGTGTATCTAAGTAACGTTAACCTGCTGTTGAAATATAGTGACATGTGGTGAAACTTTCCAGTTCTTTAAATATTTGACCATGTTTGGTTCAGGTAATATTTGCCAAGTGTTCTCATTTGACAGTCGGAGCTATCCTGTATGTCAGGAGCAAGCTGCAACTCAGTAGCTCTACCTGGCTTTCACTTCTCACATTTTTCAAGAAAAAAATGAAGAAATAAAAGGAAAAAATATGGCAAAAGATAGGCAAGTGAAAGCCACTTAAATGACTTTAGAAACATTAATTAAGGGCATGATTGTTAAAAGGTCTTATTACCAGCCTTTCTTAGCTCCCATTGAACTCAGTGGTAAGACTGCCAGTCTCAGAAAAGTACTAGGAGGCAAGTACAAATGTACTTGCTAGAAGTAGGAGCAGAGTGACTTAGTTACAATGCATCGTTTCCCCCTAATATTATTTTTCATAGATTCAGATATTCAGATATTATAGAGTAATGCCAGAAAGGCATTAAAACAGCTACTTTGACCTCCTGTACATCAAAGGCCATAACATTTTATCCCATTGTAGTTGTATTGAACCCAGTCATAATTTGTAACTAAAACGTATTTTATACAGGCATTCAAAAGCAATGTGAAGATTTACAGATGCTGTATCCACACACTCCCACTGCCTCACCCATGAGTTCTTTACTATTGATTTTGAGGTCCTCAGTTTTTGTAAAATTGGGTTTGTTCTGATGATGTTGTCCTAAAATCAATATTCATGCTATTTTGCCCATTTTAATCATCAGCCCCCGTAGCAGTTGCTACTGGAAGCTAGTCAGCATGGAGTGGAGTCTAACTGCAGGAAACTAACACTTAGAAACATGTTCACATGCCTGACTCTGTCAATGGAGAGAAATTGGCTCCTTCAAGGTTAGATTCTTCCATCTGCTACCTGACTCACCCTATGGAGCAACCTGTTACTCCCAAATTCTTTCTATTATTTTAGAAGTGTTTTAATATTAGCATGTCCAGAGGGTTGGAACTAGGTGATCTTAAGGTCCTTTCCAACCCAAATCATTCTATGATTCTATGATTCTATAGGTGAATCGAACCATCAGCCTCTGACCTTTAGATTGCAATATTGAGGTGTACCAGTGACAATTTGAGGACAAAAACCGTCATTTATAGCTTGTGGATATTTTCAAAAGCTCTTTTACGCAGTCTGACAGGGCAACCTGTTTATTCCCTAAGAATACCTGCAACAAAACTCAGCATATAACTGCATCTGTACCTAGCAGTATAGCTACAGCCATACATCTTTATACCTATATAACTATGCCTATCTGTTTCCATATATTGCATAAAATGGACAGATAGAAGTGACTATGGTATGTGAACTGAGGACTGTTTTGAACTTTGCTTCTGGATTTTTAATGCAGAAGCCCCTTTGATCTCAGGCCTTAGCTATATCTGCTGCAGTGGATTTCAGTCCCTTGGGTGTCTGCAGGAGTTTTAAGCCTCTGAAATACACCTACAGAAGCCATGACAAACCACATGCTGAGATTAGATTTAAATGTATTAGACACAGTTATGCACATCACTGGACTACTGTTTTGGGGAAGAAAGACAGTTTCTTTTTATTTCAAATTAGAGAAATCTCTACTGCTCTGTAGAATCCATTTCTTGTCTGAGGAACAGACAGACAGGTATGTATGTATATATGCATACAGGTGTATGTACAGACTTATGTGTGCATTTTTATTAATTATTTCATTTTGCATATACGCAATAGATCATATCCAACAGTAAAGAGAGAAAGAAATGTAGGCGCAATATTGGTCCCTACACCTCAGGCTCTTCTTAAGGGTTAGACAACTTCCCTGAGGAAAATGTGTAGTTGTACACTTCAAGGTCAGGAGAACTTAATACGCTGCTTTCCTACTACTGGCTAACTGTTATTTATGTTTATTTTATAAAAGTGGAAATTCTTAGCTTTTTATTTTTTTTAATAAAATTGGTTGTGAACCCTTTACCTTGTGCTGAATTCAATGCCTTACTGTTAGACAGTATATGATTGAGTCACTCAGCCAAGAAAGTGGTAGATTTGCCTAACATGCAGGATCCAAATGAATTTAAGTCCCTAAGATGCTTGGGCTAGCCAAAATGCTGATACAGGTTTGGTATTTTATCATTTGAGTGTAAGTTAAATGTATGTTCTTAAATGCCACTTTTCCGAGAGGATCATTGTCATTCAGATATGAGACCTAGGGGTTAAGAAAGTTTTATGAAAATGTCAGCTCAGTGCTCAGCAACAGTGAAGAAAGCAAATCTAATGCTAGAAATCATTTGGAAATACTAGAGAATGAAATGGAAAATTGTTATAGATGTTTAGAAACAAACAAGGATGGTTCAACCAAGTCTATTGCCCTCATCACAATAATGATGAGAACTCATTAAATAATTCACAGAACAGCAACAGATGGTAACAGGTATAGTGTTTCTCTCTTGCGTTATGAGAAATAGAGCTAACATTTTTCACTTTGGAAAGGGGATGATGTAGACAAAATGACAGAAACGTTATTTGATGATGATAAATAAGGATTGGACATGTAGCAGGAGTTCACTTTTCATACAATTAGAAGTCCAGTTGTGAGAAAATACTTATTACTCCATTCCAAAGGAGGTTTTGCATAATAAAAGGTTTAACATGTTCAAGGGGACAAGGTTCAAGTGTACAGAAGAAAAATTTACTCAGGGTTCCTACACACACAGAGGCCACATCCAGATGAGGAAGATCCTATGCCAAAAAAGCTGGATTTGAAAAAGTCCTAGGGCAAAACCTTCTTATTCTTCCCGAATGAGAATCTTGCAACCCAGAATGCCAATCATACCCTGTGAAGTGTGACCAGCAGGTAAAGGGGTGGGATTCTGCCCCTGTGCTCTCATGAGACCCCCACTTGGAGTACTGTGTGCAGTTCTGCTGTACCGAACATAAGACATGGAACTGTTGGAGCAAGTCCAGAGGAGGGCCACAAGGATGATCAGGAGCTTGAGCACCTCCTATATGAAGACAGGCTGAGAACACTGGGGCTGTTTAGACTGGGGAAGAGAAGGCTGCGTGGAGATCTCATAACAGCCTTCCAGTATGTGAAGGGGGCCTACAGGGATGCCGGAGAGGGTCTATTCATCAGGGACTGGAGTGATAGGACAAGGGGTGGTGGATTCAAACCTAACCAGGGAGATTTAGGTTGGATAAAAGGAAAAAAATATTTACTGGAAGGGTGGTGAGGCACTGGCCAAGGCTGCCCAAGGAAGGTGTGAATGATCCATCCCTGGCAGTGTTCAAGGTCAGGCTGGATGGGGCATGGAGCAACCTGGTATAGCGGAAGGTGTCCCTGTCAATGCCAAGGGAGTTGGAACTAGATCATCTTTAGGTCCTTTCCAACCCAAACCACTCTATTATTCTATGAATAACCTCTTTGATGAGATGGAAACCACTGTTATAATTCTCATTTTCACCTTCTTAAAAAGCCATGGGAATATGAGATCTCAGAAAGACCACCAGATTTAAGGATTTAGCCTCTTTTCCTCAGTGATTCTCCTGTTAAATTGGGTTGCCCCTTTACAATGAAGTGATAAAATAACCTAGTGACAGGCTGCTAGCCACAGTGACTCCATGGTGTCCATGATCATGTGAAGATCACAGAGAAATTCTATAAACTGGGCTTTCTCTCTTGTCATTTAAAAGAACTATATAAAATTTCTCTTAGGACACAAATTCCTGGCAGGCATTGTTTTGATAAAGTATTACAATAATACACCACTGAAGCAGTAGCAGTCCTGGATATTACAAAAAAACGTGTCAAAAGAGTAAGCTATTCTTTCAGTGTGTTGAAATGCATCACTAGAGCAACAGTTGCCAGAGGAAAAAGGATTGTTATAGGCTAGAGTGCTTTCGAGATTCACCATGAATGATGTTTATTATTATTTATTTGTTGGGAGGGGTTTTTTTACTTATTTTATGGTTACCACAGAGTGGGCTCTGTACAAATCTATATTAAAAAAAGAATTTTATGAGTTATTCTAAAAGAAAGTTTACAGTATATGATTCCTAATATCTCAGCAAGATCATTCATAAAATGTATCACATAGATGAAACAATTTATTTTCAAAATTAAGATTTCAAGTACAAGTTTAAAAGAAGTCATATACTTTCAAATTGTAATTCCCTTCTTCACCTTTTTCTGATTTGAACATAATTTTTACTTAAACCTATGAAAAATCTTTGAAAGTGGGTATGCAGAGATGGCTCAGTGTTTTCTGTAGCTCATGCTACTGGGCAGAATTTGGGACAGGGAGGAGATTTTAGCACTCCAAATCATATGAGTTAGGAAAAATCTCTATATCACTTTTAAATTCATTTTCTTAGCCCTCGCTGTTGAGAATAATCACTTGAAAATGTGCATATACCTTCAAAAATTAGAAGCAAAAAGGCAAGATTTTCACCAAACTAGAAGACAACTATGAATTGCTGTCCTGCCTCTGAAAACATCTCAATCCTCACCCACCACAGAAAGAATGAGAGGCAAATTTGATCATCTTTTTGGAGAGTTCATCTTCCATTAGGTTATAGAGGTTTTCTCAAGGGTAGAAGGATATCCTCGGTTATCCTCCCTATTACACTTCCAGCCGTGTAAATAATCATTCACCTAAGGAGCTGTCCTGCCTTCTGAAATAGTGCCAAAGTTATCAGTCTCATTTTGCATAAGAAAACCCCAAATATTTTACATTTTTCTACAAAACTTGAGCAGCTGAAATTTGTGTCTCGTGCCTCCATCTGCAAGTATTCCATAGACTAAGACATTCTCTGAGTCCATAACACTGACAGACATTGTCAAAATCCACATCTAATTAAAGGTGTCTAGTGGACTGAAAGTGGCATCCTTTCATAGAACTACAGAATCACAGACGCATTTCAGTTGGAACAGACCTTAAAGCTCATCTAGTGCCAACCCCCTGCCACAGCAGGGACATCTTCCACTAGACCAGGTTGCTCCAAGCCCTGTCCAACCTGGCCTTGAACACTGCCAGGAATGGGACTGCCACGTTTCTCTGGGCACCCTGTGCCAGTGTCTCAACACCCTAATTTGATTTCCTTTACTTTGATTTCCTTTATTTTCTCTCCACTTCATGGTACCACCTAAAGATTATTCTGGAGCAGAATATAAAAGGGCTTCATTACACAGAAGAAAGTGCCCCATTGTTCCTAGATACTCTGAAGACAGATGTAATCCTCCACACCCCTTTATTTCATAGCCAGACAACAAGCTGACACTGCATCAGAGAGAACGCAGACACTTTTTCCAGTTGCCTTGTCAAGAAATGTAATATATAATAATACCCTGCTTCCTTCCTGCAGAAAAAACCTTTTTGTTAAAATTGGCATCTCTGTCTTGTGGCCTTGAGAGCCTGAAATACAGGGTGCAACTTAATCAGCTAGAACAGTGCTGTGCTTGCTGTACTGAATGCACTCCAAAGGTTTCCACGGTGTAACGAATGGTCAGATGGTGTGTGGACTGACTCACTTCTCCCTGGGAGCACAGTATTTTGCCAACATCTGCATTATATTGTGTCAACAATTACAATATTTCAGAGTTGCTGCTTTCTTTTTATCTCCCGAATCCATCCATTTAACTGTTTTTGTGTCAGAATACACCGCAGTGTAACTGTTTCCAGTAGTTTGGTGTTGTCCTGTTATTTTGATTTTGCAGATCCATCTGCAGCTGTCCCACAAGGTAAAAAGAAATATATAATTCTTCTGTTAAGTTCTTTCTGTGGAACTTAAAATGCATGTCTGTAAAACACAACTCTTTGTCCCACAGGGGTGGAGTAATGTAACTCACCATGAAGATCACCATCTTCAAGTGGGTTGATGACAGACTACACGTTCCTCAGCAGTGCATCCTCCCTGGAGGAAACTGTTGGGACAGTGTCCTGACAATACTCATTATATCTTGTAGTAAGGTGGATTCTTCCTTCAGAACAGATGGGAACATAATGACAAGAGTACATAGAATTCTGTATAGTAAAGTAAGCCTGCTGCATCTGGGAAGGTCTGGGGTTTTTTTGGAGGGGTGGAAATCACACAGTGGGGTTATTCTACGCATGTGCAGAAAACACAATGCCAATTGCAAACCGGACAGAACTTCAAACAGGTCCAGTAATGAACCATAACCCCAAGAGGGGCTATGTCAGGGACTTGCATCTTGCCCTGGAAGCAACCTGCCAAATCATAAAATCATTGCTGTCAGATATGAACAAATTATTCCAGTATAAATGTGACTATATTGCCCTATGGTGTAAAAGGCAGGGTGACAAGTACTATTAAAGCACAGGAATCCTCTCTGTGTATCTAGGACTTAAGACAGAGTCCGTGCAAAAAGTTTTGCAAGCAAAATAAACATGATAAACATCTAACAATTTAAAAAATAATTGTTGTTCTAACTTCTGGGGTTGTAAAACTAAAGGGCAAAGAATTCAAAACACAACATGACTAGATATACTTGAGTCTGTAGTAACACAAATAATAGAGTGGTATGAGGAATCTGTGGCAGAGCTGGCGATTAAGCCTGTATTTCCTAAGTCCCAGGGTGAGAATGGTAACCCCCAGACCATCTTTCTTTTCAATTTAATATTGCCTCTGACACAGCACGTGCTGAAAAGATGGTGTTTTTATTATTACGTGCAGCTCATATTCATAATCAGGGACTAATGATTATTTTGTTAGTAAAAACTAATGTAATTTTCCAAGACCACAACCAGGCATCATTCCTTGACAATTTTGTTTGTTTTGTGGTGGTTCACCCCTTCTATTCATATACTTGTAGTCAATATTTGGTTGATTACAGCTCAGTCATTCAAAGCTCGATTCAGTTGTTCATACAGATGACTTGCACCATGTGAGCTGCTCTAGGAAATCTCACCAGGCCATCAGCCACCTCCCCAGAAAGTCATGGGCTTCTCACAGACTTTTATCATGTTTGTCGCACAGACCTAGAAGAATGTTTCGGATAGCACAGGACTTCTCAAATGGGACTAAGTGCCTATGCTTAAGCCAATTAATTTAGCTCTGGGTCTCACAGGTTAGACACAGGTTAGAGGTGGGATTCAGTCTGGAGGTTAGAGCAGCAAAATTTAGGTGGTTTTAGTGTAGGAGTGTATGCAGATTCACTTTGTTTCTCCAAGGTCCTTTTATAGATGAAGATCTAGTCAATGCAGTCAGCAGAATCTAAACAATAGTCCAGTTTATCCTATAGCAGATATGCACATTTTGTCATCTAAATGCCTATTTAGACCTCCATAACCACAGTTAACTACAGACACTACCTACAGTGCTTTTCCTTACTATCTCAACTATCTCTAGGTCCACAGCCTACTTTCAAGACCCTTTTCTGCTTACATGAACTGGACTGGCATTATATATCAATTTTAATGGAGCCAACTTGCTTTTCTGCAATTTCCTTCTCCAAAGGTTCCCTTTTATCCAGGATTGTGACCTGCCTTTCCATGCATATGCAAGGCTTCCTTTCATTCCTCTCTTCCTTACATCAAAACTCAAACCCATCTTAGGATACCTGTGCATTCTCAATGGATGCTTACCCAGGCAACATAGAAGAGGTAGGAGCAGACTGAACAACTAAACACACAGGAAAGAGAAGCAACATCAAAGCCAATTAATAATAGTGCATGAAGCTGAGGTACCTGGAAGCAGGTGAGTTCTCCCAGAAACTTTGAATGGGTTCAAACTACAGAGAAGATTTAAGTATTTTCCTTGCCATTTGAATTCTAGTCTATAGGGATCTAACCTCTTTAGACTGGATGCAAAACATAGTTCTTTCTGAGAAATCAACACACACACACATACACACACAAAGCCCTGAAGAACTGAGCTGAGATCAAAACACTTGTTACTTTGAGATTCCTCTGGTGAGCTTGAATCCTAGTCTTGAAGGTGAAATCCATCTTCTGAGTCCACAGAGCTTTCTGTTCCCCTGGAACTTCTTACAATGTCTATAGATTCCTGCTCTTAACCTTTCTTATGTTATAAAAAGCACAGCCACATTCCTCATAACTGTTTGATGTCTTATATAAAACCCTTTAAAAAAAATTCCCGAGGTAGCATCAAAAGAAAAAGTTGCCCACAGTTGTCTTTAAATGCCATGCTTATTTAATATCGACATGAATATAGAGTGACTGTTCTTTGAATCTTGGACTCCTAGACTGGCAATGGAAGTGCACAACCTAAAATGTGCCAGTTGTTTAAAAAATAATACAAAAAAAAAATTCACTCCATAGGGAAAATGTGTCAAGAGTGAAAGGCAGAGAGGGTGAATTTTGGACAGAGTCCAAAAACAATTGTAGGAAAGAAGCTGCTTTTTTTCCGACAGCCTCCTGACATTCTTTCTTCAGCTTTGCCACAAAGTTGAAGTCTTTCCTCAGGAGAAATGTGTGTGTGTGGTGCATGTGTGTGTACATGTGAGCTATGGTAGACCCAGGAATTTTAGACACAAGCAAACCTGACATGCCAAGAAGGAGGAGATGTAGGACCTGCCTTGTCAAAACCAAGCTATTTATTTCAAATAGTTTATCTTTGAAATATGTCAGCTACCAGTTCCTTGCAATTCTAATTTTATTTCACTTTGTTGTTCCCAACACACACATATGCCCACATGTGCTCATGTGTATCAATGTATAATGGGCATGTATATTCTAAGGAATAATTTATTTTGATTTCTTATAGTCAATGTATAATTATATGACAGGTCTGATCTTCAAGATTAATCATTTCTTCCTTTGTGATATGATAAGTATGTCATAACGTATTAACATCCTACTGACAGCTGCAAAATATAGAGACAATCAAAAGACCAGACCAGGAGGGCAAGATAAAATAACAAGAAAAACTGTAATAGCCATCAAGTGCTGGATTCTTTCAATTCCTATTGACTTCAGTAGTGCCTAGGATCATGCAGAAAGCAGATTTTTTTAATGCATATCTTTCTCATAAAGAAACAAAGAAAACTTTATTTTGACACTCCATTGAAGTGAAAATATACTTACTGCCTCACAACTGCATATTTTTTTGATAATGGGGCTAAGAAATCTATTTGCCTGGTATTACATATATCTTAAGAAGTAGCATAAGAGGCAGACTATAAAGAGATTTTGCCACCCATCCCTCTTTTCGCATGCATGTCATTCCTTGTCAGTAACAGAAATACCAGTTTGTAGCCTATAGACCCATGACAGGATAAGCACCTAGGAATTGCTGTTTACAGTTAGGCCTGGAGGGCTAAATCAGGACTGGAGTCAAATCATGTACTCTTCAAATGCCTGAGTCCTCAGAGAACTTACCATCTAATTAGGAATGATATGTGCATAGCAGATGACCTTAGCATAAAAAAATAATCTAATTGGTTATTTTTTTCTTCTTTTTGTTATGCAGTGGAGAAAAGAACAAGATATATTGACTATGAGAAGAACAAGATATATAAAACTATGAGAGAAACAAAATGAGGGAAAGGATGGGAAATATGACAAAGGAGAAAAAATAGAACAATTAGGATATAAACCTTTAGAGATGGGAATATGAGGGAACAGGAGGGAGAAAATAAAACAAATAAAGGAAGTCCAGAAACATAAAGAAACAAGATTGTTGAACTAAATATGAAATCCCCAGAAAATTACCTCTCAATGTTTGTGTCTTTGGGTAGTTTGTTGTTTGGGTTTTTTTGCTTACTTTCTCTCCATGTACATGTCGGGGAAAAAACATTGGCCTTAAACTGCTTCAGTCTGAACTGCTAATGTTCTTCACTGGGTGTAAAGTATCTTATGCAGGTGAAGATACTGATGTCTTTGTGTTGGTGTCAGACCAAATTGGTATTGACAAAGGATAAGTCCAATGGAAGTTAATTTTTGAGGCCACGTCTATCAATGGACAGAGGCAGGGTCCTCACCAGAGATCATTCTATTCTGCCACCAGCTTCAGTGCTCTGGAACAGTCCTTCTGTTTTCCACTGGCTACAGGGGAACATTAGGGATTTTTATATACACCTGCAAGACCTTCATGATGCGCTATAATGCCATTTCTGGATGAGCTGTTGTGGCTAACTCACTGGGTTGATAAAATTCGTCCTTGAAGGCAGATTATTCCAATGCATCCCAGTTAAGAGAATGCCACTGTAATTCCTTGTTCAGTGTGTATTAAATGACGTTGCTATCGGCAAGTGGATTTGTTTTCTTTACAGATCTCACCTGAAGAAATTAGTCCCTCCAAGCTCTAAAAACTCTCTTTTTCTATTTTATTTTCTGATTTCAGTGTCTCTAGCTTCATGATTTGCCATGGTTATCATAGCCTTGGGTATGTTATTTTGCAGCATTTTAATCACCGTTGGGCTATCATGCAGATATTTTTTTAAAGTCAGTGAGCAGTTTGCATACAAGCTTGCATGGAATCTTTCATAAAGCTTCTTTATTGACTAACATTTACCTAGCAAAGAGGTCTGTGTTCAAAAAATACTATATCAAATACTCGCAATGCTAATGAGAAAATCCATCTCTCCTGTAGTCAGTGAACTTTTGCCCATTCTTAAGAAGCAGAATTCATTTAAAGAGCAAAAATGTTTAAATAAGCTTAATTTTACTTGCTAAAATCTTTTTCCTTTTCCCTGAGGTGGATTAAAACAGCAACTGGATATTTGTCAAAATTCAGAATTTCTGTACCAGTGATTATAACGAGAAATATTAAATAAAATAGAATATATGCAGACTTTAAAATGGATAATAGCAGGGTAAAAATTGCATCTTGAATTAAATAAATTTTCTTTTCATGTTGTTTATCAATTCTACAATAGAAAGATCACATGAAAGTCTTACTAGGTTAAATACTGTCTGCTCCATTTTTGCAGGGTACATCCTGTACTTGAACTATTTTTTTCATAAACAGAGAGAAAATTGTACTTTTGTGTGCATTTTAAATCCTGTCATCTTTAATTATGAAAAAATTATGGAAAAAATGTCATATAGACCTTTCAGGGGGGCTTGGTTTTGTTTTTAACTTTGGGATTTTGAGTTTCTTCTTTGCTCTTTTACACTTCACTCACCTTGTGCAGCTGAACTGAGCTCTTCATAAATGACAGCTACCAGCTACCCCATCTTTTCCTTCTTGATTCTCCCAGGCCGTAGCTATCAAATTTTCTGGACAGAAGAGTCAAACCACTTTTATACAAGGCTGTGAATAGGATTGGAAACTGGAGACATTAATATCACTCCTAAGTATAAGAAAAGATCAGTTGATGCAGTGCAAAAAGGTCAAGGATAGAATATGGTCAGAGAGTCCTCTTTGAATCCAGACATTTGTTAAACACTTTATTGACACATGCAATGTCCTTTCCTTTTCATTCCCTGCCTTCTTATCCTCTGCTTCTTACACTTTTCTTTGTCTTGCTATAGTTTTTTATTTTCCTCCTGGTGTTCCATTAGTTTTAAGCAATTTCCATTTCTTAGCCCCATCTCATCTTTCATCATCTGAAGCAATGAGCAGAGAAACAGCTAATATTGACATTAGCAGGTTTTTCAATGCATCTGAGAGCATCTTCACGTCAGAAAATGTATATGTAGCTCAGCCTTACCCATACTCACTGTCTGTGATGGCTCAGAACAGGAGCAAAGGCCAGCAGGACCATATTAACACTTCAACTCTACAAATTTAGCATGTTGAGAATTGCCTGCCTCAATTCGAGCAAGGTGCTTCAGTACTACTACTGAAGTACTGCTGCCCAATTCTTGCTCGTTTATCTTGTTTTTCCCCAGATTTTCTTTATATAAGTCTTACCAGAACATTATGATAAGGTCTTAACAGGTTCCATTCAATGACAGGTGCCATGGCTAACCTTGTACTACAGTTTTAAATCATTTGAATCAGCACTGTGATTTAAAATATGGCCTCTCTATGTCTTATACGCTCTGAGCCCACTTGCTCCACATCTAAACATGATTGTTGCTTTGTTTAAAGTGACAGAAAGGACTAAACTCACAATTTTCAATTAGAGTTTAAAATTTCAGGTTGGAAAATCCTTAGTTTTACATGACAATCAACAGTTTTCCTGAAAAAAAGAACAATATTTTAACTTGCAAACATTAATTTTGTAAAAGATGTAGCAAAATGCCTTTGAAATTAGTGGAGAAAGAGAAGCCTTTAGGAAAAATAGGCTACAAACTGAGTCTCCTGATTAGGCAAAAGTATCCATACTTTTTGAAGTGCTATTAGCAATAAATTCATTTTCTTGTCTGTCGTGATGACTGTCCAGAGGTCAGACTTTACTTTTAATGCATCCAGTTTGTTGTTAGGAAAGTTTGGTTTAGGTTTACAGTGGAGTCAATCCTTACTTGTCTGCTAGGATACAGGACTCATCATGTAAGGGATCATTTTCAAAGAAACAGAGCTCAGTAGTGTTAGTCTTTTGTGGGTAGAAAATAAATAAGATTTGAATGTCATTATTACCAGAAGTATAATCCAGTTGGAAATATTATTCTATTCTCCAAGTTGTTACTGTTCATGAATCCTCCTTTTAATAAGTAACTAAAATTAGAAGATTTTATGGAAATTATTCCTCATTCAACGTACTTATAACTTCTGCATTTTTTTGTACATGGACAAATCTCTGATTTAGTGACTGCAGGTTTAAAGTTGGAGTTGTTTGCATTAGGAAAAGAATGTCTGTCAAGGTTAATTCCTGTTAGTGGAAACTGGGATCAGAAAGCAACTTTACTTACAGCTGGCTTTAGAAACTAAATGTCTGCCAGTGTTTTCATCTGTGTCTTGGATTGTCCTTGATCTCACCTTAGTCCTACACTGCTATTGCAAATGTGCTCACCTTAAACCGATATACACTTACTTGTGTACTTGGGGTGTTTTTTAAAGAGGGAACTGATGCTGCATGGAGTATTTCGTTTAAATAACTCTTGTGTTTTTCATTTTTCAGACCAAGTATTCAGCAGTTCTTTGTTTACATGACTACTCCTCTATCTGTGATAAAGATTGATTCAGACAATCAAAAAGGGCTTTGGGGGAGAGGTACTGTCATACCAACAGGTTTTTAATACAGAGACACAATACAGCAAAGTACTTAAGCACATGTCAAAGTGTAAGCCACAATGACTTCCATTGACTTTACTTTCACTATTAGTACACTTAAAGTTGGGGACATACTTTAGTATTTTGCTGAGTCAAGATTGTTCTGTATTATAAAATATGGTAGTTAGCACAAGGAGCACCAATGTCATCTGAGCTGCTGAGAGCAAGTCGTTAGTGAGGAGTAGGAAGTACGGCTTAGATCCGCAAAGTGGAAAGAAAAGAAAAAAAGGAGGATGATAATGGAAAAACAGCCTTAAAAAGATGTGACAGCCATGACATTCATCCATAAAAATATAAAGAAATCCAAAAAGCAAAGGTCACTGATCCATCCTTTCTTCATCAATTGTGCTGAAGTAATGCAGCTCATGGCCTATTGAATGTAAAGATCTCCCGCTGTTCTCAAACGTTGGGTAGAGAAATACAATGTGGAATCGACAACTTTTAGGCCCCAGTAGGGTGAATTAAGGACAAAGTATTCTTCGGTACTGAATTTTTCTGCTTTCTGGGGTGAAATTAAACCCCTAACAGAGTCAGTATACAATTCCCAAAGGCAGGGGCCATTCCTGCTGTGGCTGAAACCCAAAATGCATCAGTGATTTAATGAAAGCTTCATCAAGGATTCAGTTTTGATCCCATTTATACTGACCTTGTAAAACTGGAATAACTTCACTGAGGGCAGAGTGATCAATCTGTGTAGAGAAGACAGTAGTTGAAACAATACACGCTTACAGCCTTTGTCTGCTTTCAGTGTGTAAATGCTTTGTGAAAAAACAGAAAAATAAAACATCATTGGTGTCTGATGCCATCCTTACCACAACCCATAGGAAATCTCCTTCAGAAGAGAAGTTTTTCCTATTAAAGCAGCCACTTTAAAAAAATATATATGCTCCAACTGTATTGTTAAAGAAATTATTGCATCCGACCTGAGTACATGTCCTGAGCAGTAGGCTAGGTTATGCCTGCTGATCTTTTCAACTGGAAAATTCTTCCTACAGGGCAAAATGCAACATTATGGATCAGAGTCTACTGAAAAAAAAAAAAAAGAAAAAAGAAAAGTAAAGAAGAAAAAAAAAAAGAAAGAAAAAAAGGAAGAAAATTGCCCTGCAAGCTGATAAAAGCCCATCTGCCTGCTTTTGACAAGGCACTGTCATTCTTCACAGCTTCGCATCCTGTAGACATTTAGAGGGTCATAATTTCCAGTTCAGTTTTCTTTTTTTTTCAGCCCCCTCTCTTCTGAGTGGAGCAACGTGTGAGGAGTAAGCTAAGACGTCCTGAACTAATTCATCTTGTGACCTTTTAGTGCCTTCAGAGCAAAGTGATTTAATAGCACTTAATCTGTCAAAAAACTGAAGCTTTGTAATAACTGTATATTAAGCCAGTTTTTATGGAGCATTAGCTGAAGTCCTTTCAGTTTACAAAATTGGGCGGTACCTTGTCTCTTTTTTTTTTTTTAATTTCTTTTTCCACCCTGTCTTCCATGAATCCCTGTTACTCAGTAACACCATTTTGTATTTATGGAAGACAGGGAAATACGCAAGACAGGCAACTCCATGCATTATAAGCTCCATAGGAAAATTTTCTTCTCATCCCTGTGTGATTTATGGCATAGGGCTCTTGGAGCTGGCAGGGGATTGACCAACACATTCGGGCCTTACTGGTAATGGAGGGATCTTCTCAGGCTTGGCCATGTGCCGCCAATATTAACTTAGTTTTAAAAAAAGCAAAAAGAGGTTATTTGAACACAGAGCACCAAGAAGAATTTGTGACAAGTAGTTTCTACTTCTGCCACAGCTTTGCTTTGCTTTCTCTAAATTAAATTGATAGTCTAATTTCCTTATCAGTAATCCAGGTAAAAATACTTCCTTTTTTCCAGTTTTTTCAAATCACTGAGGTTAAAGAAATTCTTGGCAGGGACAGTCTCCTCGTCTGCTTGCACAATGTAACCATTAAGGAACTTCAAATTTCTATAACGGGGTTAAGTAGGAATGAATATAAAATGTAAGTAGGAAAAATGAGCTGGTCAAAAGTCAGAATTTTTAGTCCAACATTTTCACATTCATTTTCATCTCAAAACAAGAAACAAAGGGTTGAAAAATAAGAATTTCTTTGCCAACTTTCATCAAAGAGAATGAATATCCATTTTACAGTGTTTTCCTTGTGCGTGTAATAGGCACTGAACTGTCTTATTCTGAACACTTTCTGAGAATTATAGTCAGATATATCATGTGGAGGACTGTAAGAGGTATGCATCTTACAGAACAGTCTGTGGTGAGAAGATGCTGTAGTTCACTGCAGTGTTCCAGTTGGAATTTCACATGTTCCCACCTCTCTTCTGCCTCTCAGTTTCAGTTTTCCTTCTCCAGATGTATAGGACACTGATAACCTTTCAAATCAATCCCATTTGTACGGAAACTTTATTTCATCTGATTTAGACCATTGAAGTTGTAGCTCCCAGTTTTACAATTTCTTTCCCTCAAAAGGTCATTAGTTAAAAATAATTGTTATTTATTTCAAGACCATCACACAGATTTCATTGAATTTAAAAGCTCCCGTTATTGCTAACACATTGGTATCTTCCATTTGACTCCTATCCTGCTGTTCTTTAACACACTCATTGCAGGAAAGAACATGTAAAGGTTTGGGAGTTTTGGTTTGTGGTTTTGTTTGGTTTGGGCTTTTTTCAGAATGAAATTGCTCTCGAGTGAATTTCCTCTCACATATAAACCTGTCTTCCCTCTACTGTTTCCTTCTAATCAAGGGTATGATGTCCCCTGCTTGACCCTACTCTGCCTATGGTGCTCATTGTTCTGAAGCAATGGAAATTAGCAATGGAAATTAGGATCCCCCCTGGGGCGTTACACTGTTTTGGATAATAGTAAACCCACAGGTAGTCCTCTAATCAAATAGGGCAAGAATACCAAATATCACCAAATCTTGGGTTTATATGGAGACTTCAAAGTCTTTGGATGCTGAATGAGATGGGTGTTAGGAATACTCACAAAAAGTGAGTATACCTCGCTGCTCTCACACCCCCTGGACACCTTACCTATTTCGCATCAGCTTTGTCCAAGAAACAAAATAAAATAAAATAAAAAAACAACAAAAGAAGACAAACAAACAAACCCTTTAGTTAGCAGTAAGTTAGTCGGATATTTTAGTGAACTTGATTTTGCTGGAAGTGGCAGGTAGAGAATCATTGTTAAAGCTGTAATGAAAAGCTAATTTCAACCATAACAATATAGAGCAGCATGTCTTTGTAAGAGAGCAAAAAGCCACCAAATAATTACTTTTCTAGATGTGAAAACATCAGTTTTCATTAAAAAGCAAACAAACAAACAAAGAAAAAGCCTATATCATTGTAACTACTGTTTAGTAAACCTTCCCTCCTGCAGCATCTCTCTCCCTCTGTGTGCATCTCACATTATTATCATTATTATTACTATTATCTTAATGTAGTGCTTAAATTAGTCCTTTGTAAATTTTTTATAAATACACAGAATTAAAAACTTGTGCTGCCCTGAGAGAATGCAAGTTAAGCGAGATGAAGCACAGATAACTTGAGGGCATGATTTAAGACAGACAGCTCCAACTCTGTATCCCAGTCAGCATTAGAGTTGCTTAATATTTTATGTAGTATTCCTTGCTTATATGTGACATTTTGAGCTTCAAATAAAGATACAAGCCTGGGATGTTTTTCTGCTTCTCATCCCATCGTTTCTGTAGATCCATAAGCACCAAGTAACTGACAACTGACATGGGATTTTTCTTTTTTTTTATTTCTCCTTTTTTTTTTTTTCCTTTTCCTGGTGTTTTCTATCATCATTTATCAATAGTTCTAGAAGTCCATGAATGCAACTCTGTAATTATAATTCTGAGCACAAAAGTTACTTTTCTCTTGAAAACTGAGTGGAAAATTGGTGTGAAATTTCCTAGAGTGGTTGTTTTTATACCCTTTGCATCTCCTATGCAGTTTTCCTTATATTTATTGCAAGTAATTGTAACTAGTAAATCACCAGAATTTGGCTACTCTTAATGCTTTTTCATATATCATATATCAACTCTGTCAATATAATAAGCAGTTATGCTTGCTTATTAAGCTGTCAATCAAAGGCAGCAACTCCATACACCAGCCTTCCCCTCTCCACTCTACAATATTACTAGTTTCTAAAATAAAGTGTTGTCTCCCATCTGCCGTAGGGGAACTCTATCTTCTCCCAGCGCTCATTCTCTTACAGGCCCTTTTATTGCAAGATCACCAAGTGGCTTGACCTGCCAGTTGATCCATGTAGTCCATGGTCCCCCAGTACCCACAATTTTTTTTTGGTCAGAAGTGGCTCCTTGCTGACCACCCAACTGAACAAATAGTTTCTTAAAATGATGGCAGGGACAACTGCATGACGGGGGTTGTTTCGCTCTATATATGCACAGTGCCTATGATTCTTCATCACAGTTATGGTTAGCATCACTCAGGAGTAACAAAATTTCACTAATTGTAAGGGTTATTAATAACAAAGACATGGTGCAGCAACACCGTGTTAGTGTAATCTGAGCCTTGCATTCAGTGATTTGTGTCCCAGATGGCAATGTATTTCTGTAGTTTGGGTACTGAACCAAAACATCAGCTTTCTCTAAGGTTCTGCTACTAATCTGAGGCAAGTCTCTTAATCTCATTTATCTTTGTTTATCACCTTCTCTATTAGGATGTCAGTTTTTCTTGACACAAATGTTCTCCCATTATTCCTAGGGACTACACCCACAAATTGAAGCCCTGACCTCAATTAGGACATGAAGTACTACAATAACAGTAAAATCAGAAAAGCACCTTGGGATTCATCTAACTAAAAGGTAGAAGTTCAGAAGGCCAAAATCTACATTTGGTCTACACTCCTCCTTTCTCTTCAGAGACAAGAGAAAGAACAGTCTCTTGTAGAAAGTGGTCCAGATCATATTAAGGTAGATATCTGTGATGGCTTAGATGAATTGCGCCTTGAATGTGCTTACTTTTCATCACGAAGGGAAAGAGAGATATGACTACTGCTGTGGCTGACAACAACTTGTGCTACAGAGCTCTGAAGTTGCACGACATGGTACCAGTCTTCCACACTTCTCAGGTATATTTTTCTTTCATCATCATTCAAACACCAAGAAAAACACTTGCCTTATTCATGATGATAAAAACCTGGTAAAACAAGATAACAGGGTAAAAAGAATATTAGTCCAAGTGACAGGAAGGTTCAATGTGACAACAAGTCTCAATTAACATTTGGAAATACCAGAAAATACACATCTGGTAGAATGGATGCAGAATTCAAACCCAGGGCTTATTTCATGTTTTGCTAAACAACAAACAAAAATATATATTTTTTCTATTACTTTTAAATGAAATTGAGTGATACAGTGTTCAGAACCTGAGTACAGACCAAATTATTTCTTTTTTTTTTTCCAATTTCTTCTCATCCAAGAAAGATCCAAAACAGAAAGGAAGCTTCATTTTAAATAAGCAGAGCTGACAATATTCTTTTCAATAACTGCCTATGGAAGAAAGTTAATAAAGTCATTGGGCCAAATATATGCATGTGTAATTCCGATTACACCACAGTCATGTTTAATATAAAACCATCAACTTTGTATTCAGCCTGGGAACCAAGCCTGCTGGTTCATCAGTGAAGGCTGAATTAGATGGATGGTGCACTTTATAGTATTATTTCTGCACAGTTAGAACATCCTTGCCCTTTCCTTATTACAGCCAAGATTTAATTAAAATTAAATTAAAATAAAAATTAAATTAAGAGAATATTTTTCAGGTATTAGATAATATTTGAACATCCTCTTCATGTTTGCTCTGAAAACAGGGAATAAGTGCAAGATTATTTTTTGGCCAAATGTATTTACTTGATAATCATTAAATACTATTCCCAAAAGGCAAAAACATGCATGTTTTTTTTGTTTATCTTTTGTGAATTAATATTTATATGGAATTTATTAGCATTAGGTTGCTCTGAATGAAACCTTTCAAAAACTTTATTTTTTTGCTCCCTAGTATCGTAAGAATTAAATTTAAAACAAATTTAAACAAAAATAATAATACATTAATACTTTTTTTTTTTAAGTTTATTTAAAAAAAAGTCATCATTTTCAAACAGAGTTTCTCAAAGTTTGGTATTCATGTTTTTATATGGCACCTATAGTGAAACTGGGTTTCTTTTCATGACTCGCGAATGCAACCCAAACACCTTTAAGGTCCGTTTCAAGTAAGTAGACTACTTACTTTGATACCTATTTGTTGGAATCAAAATTTGAAAACATTGGGTATTCCTTAAACTCGTCTCTTGAACTATATACAACTTTAATAGACTCTGTGGCCAAGCCCTGTCCAGGTCACAGGATGATAGTGTTGCATGTGCTGTGTCCAACAGCTTGCGTGAAAAGCAGGAGATCCATTCTCTTGTCCACAAAAGAAATGTACCCCACACCTGAAATATAATGTTTTGATATGCCAGTTTTACATCCTAATGACTTTCCTGAACTTTTCATGCCTTGTTCATTCATTTTTAGAGAGGACTTATCTCTCAGTATGTCACTGAATATTTCTGTTCTTAGTATTGATTCCTAAGGTGCTGCAGCAAAATTAATTCTCTAACTTACAGCTTTGGGTGTAACATCTTTCTGGTTGTATTCCTTTACCTATTGTATTAAGCTTACGATTCATTTTGAGTTTCTGCCCTTTTCCTTTTTACTGTTAGAACACCCAAAGTACAAATGTTAACCACTATTAGCAATAATCACAACACTAACGAGATTAAAAATAGAGGAACATCAGCAACTTTTTTGAAAGAATTTAAATTCTGTCCACAAAACAGATGAACTTAGGCAGTCAGATATACACCCTGTAACTTCTCAAATGTAACCTGAAAATGCTACAATGCTGGCTTTAAATTTACATAGTGCTAACTTTTCCAGAACAAGATTGGAATTCGTAACTTATTTATATTGTGATTTTTTTTCTTGATTTAACCTTTATTTTACAAGGAGGTCTTTTGAAATATTAATTGCCTTTTTTCTTACTGAGGCCTAACAAAGGTAGACAGCAAGGTAATACTCATACACAGCAGGAAAAAAGAGGGAGGAGATGTTTTCAGGGGAAGGGAAGAAAAAAGATTAAGTACATACAAAAAAATAACCTTCAATAATACACTTTTCCTACATATTTTAAATGCATTAATTTCTTCTCCTTATCTCAAAAATTAGCTCAAATTTTTCATCATTTTATAGGTCTGTGTTTGCATCCCAGTTTGTATTTAAAGGTCTAAAGTATCATAAAAACAAATAAATGAAGCTTCACTACATGCGTCTAAGAAAGGTAAACGTTATAGTCCCGTTTTGTTAGTGAGAACAAGTGAGACTCATGGCCAGATCCAGAGCCCCCCCGGAAATTCAGGTGACTCAAATTAAGATTGCTGTCTCCATGATGAAAAAATTACATTAAACACACAATCCTCTTTTATAATGTTTGTGAAGACTACAGTGAATCAGCAAGGGCATTCAGAAACTCCATTATCCACTAGCAGTTGCCTAAAATTTCTGTTCTCCCTGAAGTTTTAGTTTAGCATATGATGAGGTTTGTAAGGAAATCTATCCTGTCAAAAGCAGACAATGGTACGGTGGGATGTTGTGGAGAAAAACCTGGTCCTTTCAGTGTGAACCAGCTGGACTTTGAACTAAGCTGCTCAAAAGGGACATGCCTGGACACACTGAAATTCTGGATGGCTCCAGACCCGCTGTGGAAAAGGGCATTCTGGAAAACAGAAATGCAGAAAAATTTCAGTTGGATGGGGCATCTCAGAGACATCCAGTCTAATCCCATGTGCTGACAGCATCCCTTTTTTTCCATGCATCAGGTTGCTCAGAGCCTCATCCAGATCATTTTTTAATATCTTCAAGGATGGCGATTCCTTTATGCCTCTGGGATTTTACTCCAGCATTTGACCAGTCTCACAGTGAAGAATTTATTCCTTTATATATTATATTACTATATAATAGTAATTTGCCTTGTTACAACTTTTGTCCATTGTCTCTCATCCTTTTGTTGTGCAAAGGAAAAGCCTATTTTAAAAGCTAAAATTCTGCCTTGAAACTGATTCTAAGTGTTACTTTCTGAAAGTCATACACAAAGTCTATGGCAAAATCGCAGCCTCTCTTACTATTTATGCCCCCAAATTAACACCCACCATTTAATGTCTCCTCATAACTACCAGTCATTTCCAGGAAATAATTGCTCAAAGTTAAGTGGAAGCATCATTTATGCTTTAGTAAAGATTAGGAGGAAAAGTAAGAACATCCGAACACTTCGTAATTACATGTAGATTTTCAGAGGCAGGGTAATTAATGTCATTTAATTGATGGTCCAAGACAACTCCAATATGCAAATTACTGCATAAGTACCGTAGTATCACCATGACCATGTTTGGACGGCACCTCAATTTTATGTCACAGCTGAATGATAGTATATCCAGGAGCACAACTGCCCTTTACAGTGTAATTGGGCATCTATGTGTAACCAGAACTATATTAAGATTGCAGTATATTCAAACATTAATAGTATTGTTTCCAACTATTAACTTGCCCTGATCTTCTTTTATCCAAAATTTTAACATCCTTGACAGTATTTAAGAGATTATAATGTCTATTAAATTCACATTGAGTGTAGGTAAATTTTAATTAAAATTATCATTGTTTAACTTATTTACTGAGACAAGAAAATCTCAGTGTGAATTGCAAGGAAAAGTAGTGGCACTATTTAAAAGTGTATGGATCACGTTTCCTGATAAAGGCAACAGAAATGAACATCAGTCAGATAAATCATTATCTGCTTGACAGAACTTCCTGAGTTTGCATTTATTTTCTACAAAGTAGCATTATTTTGGTTTTGGAACACAAAGGAACTATTTCAGATGCATATTTATTAAAATTTTGATAGATTGATCAACATTTCCAAGTTAACATCACCTCTCATTCAGCCTGTCCCCACTGAAGTCTTTCGAAGTTGGTCTGGTGATTACGGTATTTCTGATCATCAGTCATGTTATACTAAATGCTGCCAAGCTGACTTTAGCTAGAGATTTATCCCCTTGCAACATGAGGAATACAATAGTTCAGAAAGAGAAAATAGAAAATTCAAAAGCAGATACACTGACTTTCAGTGGATTTGTGTTTTGATAGGATTATCTAGCAACCCTTGGGAACATAGCAGTCAGTGAGAAAGAAGTTAAATGCACGTCAGTTTACCGGTGCTTAATATTTCACTCAAGAATTGTGCCCAGCCTTAGAAAATGGGGCTAACATCCTTAGGTGTGGTGGTTAGGGGATATCTGAAGATGTGGGACCTTATTTCAGGTTAAGTCCATAAGAAGTGTCTTTCTTTTGACCAGGGTATAGATGGGATTATTTCGCCCTGAAAAGGTGATTTACACCTTCCAACAGAATGTGGCATCTCACTTGCTTCTATTCTCCAAATCTCACTGACCCAGTCTTGCCATTGCTATAACACTACTAACTGTCCCTGTGCTTTTTAATGGAAAGCATTGTAAGAAAGATAAACAGCACAAATTCTGAATAACTTTCACACAGATGTTGTCCCTTCCCTTCCCTTCCCTTCCCTTCCCTTCCCTTCCCTTCCCTTCCCTTCCCTTCCCTTCCCTTCCCTTCCCTTCCCTTCCCTTCCCTTCCCTTCCCTTCCCTTCCCTTCCCTTCCCTTCCCTTCCCTTCCCTTCCCTTCCCTTCCCTTCCCTTCCCTTCCCTTCCCTTCCCTTCCCTTCCCTTCCCTTCCCTTCCCTTCCCTCTTTTGCTGTTTCTCCCTTCTTTTTGCTATTTTACTTTTCTTCCTCTATCCTTTTTGCTTTCCCTATTTTTTCAGTAAAGACAAAACACAGCCCATCCAGATGAACATGTTAAAGGAGTGTAAAAGCAGCTTGTGCAATCCTTTCCACTGCTGTATAGCCTACAACACTGCCAATAACATGCTCCAGTGCTCCATAAGGCTTTCACTTCCCTCTCTGACAGATGCCCAAAAGCAATACACACCCCAGCTTCATCAAACTTGCACTTTAATGGAAAACTTGAACAGCAATCTCCCACACTTTTATATCAGCACCTTTGACTTCAACACGCTCCGTAACAGAAGTTATTCTGCCTTAATGTGGTTAAGGACTCTGACACACAAACCAGTCACTGCAGGGTAATAACTTACAAAGCATCAGAAGTTTCCTGGTAGCTGCATGCTCATTCTTATCCCAAGACACCCTTCAGCAGACGTGAGTTAACTTAAACCACTCGCTCTTAGAGGGTGCAAATTAACAGTTATGGTGAAGCTGGTACCTAATTTGTTCCCCTCCAGTGCCAATGCCTGGTTGTATCACTCAGTCTCTCTTTTAAAGACTGTTGGAATATGCATACAAATTCTTGTGCCACTTGTTATCTCTTATACAGAGAGATACGTGGAAATGATGATAAATCATGAGGAAGCACTTCCTTTCTCAGTCAGTAAGCAGGACATTCAGCAGAAGTCTCTGGCCAGCATCATTTAGAAATACCTATTAAGTGCAGAGGGAAAGGGAGAAAAACCCACTTTGCCTAGAGATTAGCTGGAAAGGTGTGCACATGATGTAAAGGCTAGTGTTGTGTGAAATTCGCTCCTGTGAAGAAGGTTAGCACAAGGTTCTGTTTGCAGGGGTAAATGTTACTCACACAGAGCAGCGCCAGCAGTAGCAGCCTTAGCTGCCTTGGCAGATAAGCATGGCTTTTCTTTCCTGACAGGAAAGCAGCATTAGCATCTGTAAGAGTTTAATATGAGGAGTCAGGTCCTATGAAAATCATAGAACTGACATTAAGTAAAAATATTAAAAAATCAAAACTCTGGTGCTTGAAAACAGCACACTCGCTGTACTCCTGGTATCTGCTGGTCTTCTCATTAACTTCTAATAAGGATAACTCTCCAGTATGATGCCTAATGGGGGCTTTTTGGTTATCAGGATGCGGTTCTTCATCATCTGTTTCACATCCATTTTGTCATTACTCTGCTCCCAAAATGTCTCTTGCTCCCAAGATGGCCATGAAGTCAATGCAGCAGCTTCTCCTGAGTCCCCTGGGTATACGAGGGTAGGGACTGACAAGCCTAATGCTCTCTATTGGATTCAAGGGGATACAAATGAGATCTGTAGAACAAAACATGATAGTTGTTTTAGATACAATCCTTTTCTTAAAAAAAAAAAAAAAATAAAAGAAGTATGTTTCACGTTAAGCCTTTCTTCAAGAATTTACCTTAATTCTTAGACCTGAGGCTTGCATAGGGGAGACAAGATGTTTCTTCAGTGTCCCCCTGCTCTTCTCCAGTGAGCACAAAACCTTGGAAGCAGCCTGGGATGGTGTTATCAAACTCTGGTCAGGCAAGGTCAGCACTGCTGTAACGAGTGGCTCTACATTTATTCAGTACACCTCCCCAGTTGTCTTCCACTAGAAGAAGCAAGCTCAGTTTCAACTGAATTCACAGCAGCGAAAGCTATTGTTAAAGGTGGGGTGCCTGTCTCTAAAAATCAAATCCAACTGGCATGATGTTTCTGTCAGAGAAAGCTCCACCAAGACAGCATAATGTGATTCTCTGACCAGACATTCCTAAGGCAGATGGGAAGAAATGCACATTTGCTTACAAACACCAATGCAAACAGCAGTGTGACTGGTGCAGCCTTTCCAGATAGACAGCCATTTACCAGTTGGTAAACATACTTCACCACTCTTTGCCTACACAGGTCTTAATAATGTCTTACCTGAAAGTTCTGCATATAGCATCAATTTATTGTGTTTTAACGGGTAATAAGAAATGCTTTGCAATCTCTTTCTTCATTCTGCTCCTTCTCGCCAAAGGAGCACACAAGGCTTTATAGTAGCATTTGCCCAAGGACTTTAGTTTGGGGGGTGAAATAGGAGCAAAGATCATCAGAGAAGTCTTGCATTGCCAGCCTGGAGACAGACACTGTCCCACCGTGCATTCAGGGCTACTGCACAGGAAGAGAAGTTCAGGTTTCTGTTAGTGGCAAATAGTATATTGAAGCTTGAAACCCTTCACAAGCTTTGCTTGTCATCAGATGACCTTTGAAGGTCCCTGCCAACCCAAACCATTCTATAGTTCTATGATTCTGTCATTAAGATGCATTAATTTCAGTGGAGAAGTACACATAGGTTTTACGGCTGGTATCATATCTCTGCGTATATTATGTGACAAAAAGGTTTGAAGTACAATGCTGCTAGAGTGAAATCCTGGATTGTTTTCACCCAGCACAGTGTGGCACCAGGTGGACTTTAGCACAGGTCTGAGTGGAGGGACTTATTAACTTGAGTTCAGTCCCAGACAGCACATGGACCCAAAGGATATGTCTGTCCTGGCAAATTAAATGTTCCTGGGCTCTGAGGCCAACTGGAGCCTGGCATGGAGCAGTCTGCCTTTATGCTGGTAAAATCTACCACTTTCCAACCAGCTGGGAGGTTGCAAATTGAAACAGGCCATATTCATGCCAGGAAACAGTCCAGTCATTTAGTAATGTCATCACATTTCAATGCCCAGGCACACTTGAATTTACTAGTTTAAACACAGCCAATCTGTCTCACCTGGAGCAGTTGAAGTATGCTTCTCCTCTATTTCCATGCCACTGTTTTTACCAGTGCTAATGAACGAAAAGAATCTCTGAGTTAGCTGCACCCATGACATTAGAAATAACCTTTTTCCAACCCATACAACTGAGTACAGCTGGGTTGGCTGGGAGTGGGTGTGGAAAGAAGGATCAGCCATTGACATTGGTGTTGGATAATGGTTGGTACATCAGCTCCAGAGCAGCAGAGGTCTAATTTGGTTATTCTGTCGCCACACACAAAGATTAGAGAGTTACTGATTGCTGTGTGACACTATTTGCAATGTGGTTATAAATTTCTCCTGCTGCAGCATAATTCTTCAGACAGTCCAGCTCAAGTTGAAATGTTATGGCATTATGAATGTCCTGCAGACAAGTGCCTATTATATTACCTGCAGAGTGGTTAGACTGTATAGCAGATCAACTAAAAAGTAGTTGTCTCTAAAAGCGGAGGAATTGAATGTGTAGATGTGCTCTTGTGACACTCCTTTTGGGACTAAGTCCCCTTGCTCCTCTGGAAGGGTGCAGATCATGATACTTTGCTTAAGTGAAAATGATCCTTCTATGAAAATGGGAAAGATAGATATAATTTATTTTGCATACCTACAAAATCATAAGGATTGTTTATTATTCCATTCAGCAATAAAGGACATCTGCTGAATGAATGAAACAAGAAACGTTTAACAGAACACAGCTGAATTTCAAGACAGAAGTTGAATTTCTCCAGCTAAAGACAGAAGATAGGGTAGTTTTCAAGCTTTTGTTTCCATTTTAAGATCGATTTCTATATGATCACATTTGCACTTGCTTCAGATATGCTTTCAGCTTACTTGGGTAAGTAACCCAAGCTATGACTTGGTAGCAACACAGTAGGTTTGCAAAGTTGATCTTCCAAGAAACGCTGTGATCTTAAGGTTCAAAAGTGTATCTAGTTTCCATGCAGATACATGTGTTCAGGCCTACAAAGGCAAAATAAAATGTGTTTTTCCTTCCTGCTCCCATGGCTTTTTGGAAAATAAACCTTAAGCAAACAAATATACAAAATCCAAGAACATATTTTTAAATGCCTTTGGTGAAAATATTTGTTGATTTTGCATTTATTCAAAAATGTGTATTATGATTCTGATATTACTACTATAATGTTTTGTGAAAATATTAAAAATTTAAAATCCTAATACTTTTTCATGCTGGATTAGCCCTTTGTCAATAATAAAGTAATAATTAAAATTTGTAGTTTGGATAGCAGCCAGCACAACTCATTTTTTTTCCCAGAATCTACACTGCTTTTTAGCCTGTCAATTTAAAACTGACTTGGTTTTCAGCAATAGCTGAAATTTCTCTTATTGTAAGAAACCCTTTCCCCCAAAAAGCACATCAGTGAATGAGAACGAAGTAAATGCGACCTGAAGAGGAGCATTTGCACACACTTCTCCGGAGGGTTAGCTTTAAGATGTAATTCTTTCTGATTTGATATTTTGCAGGGGGGGATATATTGGTTTCTTTCTTTCTTTGCTTGGTTACTTTACTTCTGGGAATCAAATGACATGCATACCATGTTTGCTCCCATGTACTCTTTCCCCACCACCAAAACTAACATCTAATCCACTGAAACTGTGTATTGTCACATAAAGAACAAACGTCAGTGAAACTTCCGGATGTTCACCAGGGACTTTGTTCTTTCCGTTATTGCCACTTAGAATATACTCCAAAATTTCACAAGGGAATGGTGGCATACATCCAAAATGAGAGCTTTCTGCTAGCTTCACTTCTGAGAATAAAGAAGAGTAAATGCAGAGGTGAACGCAGCTCATATTCCAACCTCTGCAAGATGAGAATAAACTTCACAAAATTAGGTAATATGTACTGTACAAAGCAAAGGTGGATAGCCAGGGCTGAGTTCTGAGCTACCATGCCCAGCATAGCTGAAATGCCTCACAACCCCTCAAAATTAATAACATGAACATTGTTCTGCAGGTGTAACAAAGACAGAGTTAAAAAAAAATAAAGTCCTTCAAACTCTGCATTTCATTTCTAAAAGGGAGCTAAAGCCAAGAAACCAAGCCAATAAAGAATCTACAATCATGTGTTATGACCAATGATATCTGTGGACAGTGAGAAGCCCTGCATTCAGAAATTTCTCAGGCCAACAAGGAACAAATGGAGAAAGCATTTCCATTAAATAGGAAAAGAAAAGGCCATCCAGTGACTTAACATCAGCAGGTAGATGTTAGAACCATTACAGTACCGGGAGATAAATATTCTACATCTTTTAAAAGAAGGTGTGGAAGCTGAATATTGAAACTGCCTTCCTGTCTTGCCACTTGAAAAGCACATTTTGGTATTGAAAGGATAGATCAAATCTTCTTTAACCCTTCCCTCTCATCTGGGGAAAGGATGGGAGGGAAGAGGAATACTAAGCAATATAATGCAAATAAACACGTAAACATCCTGGTGTGATAATGCAGGTTGCCCATGCAACAGTTGCTATACAGATATTTAGTCCTGTTAGATATTCTTACTGTAAGGTGAGATTAACTGAGCAGATGGTTTACAGGTGTAGCAAATGTGTTTGTTTATATGGTCCTAGAAATTTTATACAGGATAGGGTCAGAAATCCTTTCATCATAGGAAAAAGCGTCCTTAAATGCAAATGGACCCAGGTCTGAACCACAGACAGCCACAACTGGTTCATTACATGCGAGGAAATCAGGAGTAGATCAGATTAGAAAGTAGATAATCAGAAAAAGTCTAACCACAGTACAGAGACTATGGAGATCTACCTGGAATCACCACTTGGACTTACCTGGGCTCCTGACATGATGTCCACTCAGGCCTTCAGCTAACAGTAGAGCCCTGGCCACTTTATCATACCTCTGTTGGTTTAATTTAGGTTGTTTACTTTTTTCTTGAGCAATTATTTTAATGAGATCCCAGTTATCAAATGCCAAATAAACAAAACTTCATCCTAAAACTGTATAAGATGTAAACAAAAAGAGTGCACAAAATCCTGTGATTCTTCATACAGGCTATTTGTATATGCTGTGCTTGCCTCAATTTCTTCAGCTTTTGGGTTTGGTTTGGTTTTTAATCAAAACAGCGAGACTTATAGAGTGAAGACTAACTCTTATTACTGTTTGCTTCAGCTGTGTTAAGGCTCGAAACTTGTCTAGAACATCTTGGTGGTTTTGAAACAACAATATTTAGAACAATGTTTTTCCTTGCAAGTAGTATTATTATGGAATACAGATGCTATGTAAACATATATATGTATGCATGCATAAACATACATATATATATATCATCATGGTAATAGATAACAAGCTGCACTGCAACTTGATGTCGAAATTACTGGTGTAATAACAGCCTGTGTATGTGGCATGGGAAATACAGGAGGCAGATGCTTTGTTTTGTTTTATTCTTAACATAAGCACTGCTGGAAATACTATGTGTAAATGTAAGCTCCCTAAATGAAAAAAAAAAAAAAAAAAAAAAAAAAGAATTTAGAAGTATTTCCTTTGGGGAATATTTCCGGGATGAAATCACTCAGAATCCTCTTTAATTGTTTCCTCACTCATTGGCAGACCTTTAGCCCTAGATTAAGTCAGTTGTGCTTCCAGTCAAACAGAACTTGATATACTTGTAACGTCTCAGGGAAATCTTCTCTGTAATTAAGATTGAGGGCTTGCAATAACCTGGGATGAACCTCCTCTCACTGAATTCTTTCCGGGTTTTACTTTGACACCATTGCATGATAGAAAGGGACACCGAGAGTTCAGTGTTTTGTTGGCATTTATGTATTGCAGACATGATCAATGTAACTTGCAGCCATGTATTTTATTATAAAATATACAGTAACTGTAATATATAGGATCTGTTCCTTGAAGTGCAGCAGAATTGTGTATTTGGAATGGGATGTTCACTGTTAAGCAACAAGAAATAAGGGGTATCGTGGGAAGTAATAATACTCGGTGGACATCCCCACTTTTAAGAGCCAGAATGTAGGACTGGGATCACATGTCTAGTTTTGACCCTAGCTACTGTCCCTGGGCAGGAGCCTGGACAGTGGCAGTTTATTCCTCTCACATCTCTGCTAGGAAGAGAGAAGGAAAAGAAGAGCTATGCACATCTAGATAAACTCCAGTGGGGCCAGAGAAAAAGCTTCAAAAAGTCTCCCTGGCATTCGTTTGTACGATCCTAAAGCATGGCTGAAATTTATAGAAATTTTAAAATCAATTAACATGTTAGGTTCTGAAGAGATATTGTAAACTGTCCAAAGTAATAAAATCAGCAATGCATGGCATTACTTTCGTCTATGAAGAGCTTGAATAAATAAGACATTTATAAAAATGAGCAGAAAATATGAAATGAATATCCCAAGAACCATGAAAAAATATAAGCTAAAAGAGAAATTGAATTTTCCTCTGAGTTTCTGAGAGAGAATGCAGTTGTGGATTTTATACATAATTTATAAGGGAAATTGGCCAGTTCACTCAGGTATACACCATATCAACTTTTAGGAAAGATTAAGCAAGCTGTCTTCTTTTAATTGAAATCAAATATAGGCACTGAAGAAAATGACTTCTGCCCGTGCAAGAATACAGTGATGTCACATGACCAACGGCATTTACAATGTACTTGGGGTTTTCTTCTACAAAGTAAACTTCTGCTTCAGTTCCTGAGCAGCCACAAAATGGAGAGAGCATTGACAACTTCCCCTATCTCTGAGCCAGTTCTCCCTTGCCACAGTCAGTACATACATTTATATTCGACTTTGTGTACAGGAAGGAAAACCTATACCCTGTATACTGTTTGCATCTCTAAGAACATAAGAATTGACACAATAGATCAAACTAGTGATCCATTTAGTTCAATATCCTACCTCCAAATTAAGTGGCGGATGCTTCAGGGAAAAGTGTAAGAAAGTCTTTAGTGGGCAATAACGGAATGATCTGTCACAGGGAAAATTTGGTAGGGACCTCCAAAACCATTGAACGCAATTTCCTGCTGTGTCAGGCACCACGTCCTCAAGTGTTCTTCCTAAATATATAAAGCTCAGTCATAACTTGTTCCATAAAATACAATTTTTCACGTTTCCTGGACTGTTTCAAATGATTAGGAAAGGTGACCGTCACTTCCAGGCGGTCACTGTGGCTCCGTCACTGTCCTGCCCTATTTTCTGTAGTAGGCCACTTAAACTCTCAGTGATTCATTTTCCCTATCTGTAATTAGGCTTCCTAGTGTAAGAGGTTTCTGATGACTACAGAGATCCTCAGCTAAAAGCCTGTAGAGGTCTCAGTTCTTATAAAAATAAAGACATCATTACAGTCAACTTTCCATTAACCAGTATAACATATGGTGAGGACACCCTGGTGATGGCAATACACTGATGATGCAGCTAGCGGACAAGGGAAACTTTAGCTGCCTCTCCAAGAGGCAGCTTGATGCCTTGATTTCTGATCTGCAAGCTGGCAGTGGCTTCTCCTTAGCCTATGGGGGTGTTGTCCTTGAGACCCCCCCCCCCCCCGGAAGTTCTACGAGCTGAACAAGATGTTCTGCTCTCAGTAATTTATATCACTAAGAGAAGGAGATGAGAAATACCTCCTCTGTTGTATGAGAAGTGTGCCTGGAGTTCATAGGTGTTTGAGGCATGCTGCAACTAAACCTTCCTTCCCACATCCCTGGCTACTGGAATGGCAGCTGGGTAGGACAAGAGCTTTATCCTGGCAGACATAGTTTATGCCTGACACCTCTGAGCCTGGTGTTCTTGGAGCTGGGCAAGATGAATACTAATCAGACCAGCAATTCACACTCCGGAGAGTGCTATCAGTGACACTTCAGCTGGCCCACCGTCAAAACAAAACGACTTACTAGCACAACACTGAAGGAAGATCACAGTTGTCACCAATCAGCCATCTGAACCGAATTGTAGGGAACAAAGGGGTCAGAACAATCCTAACTACACAGCATCAAGAGCCAGCATCCTTGTTATTCACTTCATTCACGCTCAAGGCCTCCCATGGTCAAATGCAAAAGGTGCCTGAGACAAGCTCAGTTTCCTGTCTCTGAGTCACACTATGGAATGTAAGTGGTGTTTGAGACAAGCTCAGTGTCCAGGTTCTCACTCATGTAATTCTACACAAGCTAAGAAAAAGCTATTCAGTAGTCTTTTTAATCCCTTTACTAAAAAGGTTTAGGATTTGATTATTCTTAACTCAAGTAAAATGAGGTTTTAATTCTGAAGCAGTAAAATCTATGCTCCATACCAAGTAAGCCCTTCGAGTATCAAATGAAAGAGCATACAAGTTTCAAGACAAATATGTATTCTTGAATGTTGAGAAACAAAAAAACCTTCTTTTTCAGAAAGAAGATATGTCATATGGTCCCTTTTTGCATTAGTTCTCTGTAGATGTTATCTGGAGAACACAGCTAGTAGCATAACCACAGGTCTACATAAACGAAAAGATGTTAGAAGTCTTTCATTCTATACCTAGATCCATAGAATCTTAAAATCAGAGTAGGGTCCTATAGCACATTTCCTAAATGTTCTCCAGTTTGACTTGAAATATTTCAGCAAAAAGATGGTATATCAAAATACCGAAATAGTTTCCACTACTTTGAAATATCCACCAAGGATTCCAAATTTTGCACATATGTGTGTTTGAGGCTGTATATGCGCATGAATGTGTGTCTATTTCTATATATATGAGACAAAACTATATATATACTTCTGAAAAAAAATGCACAGAGACCCAGGAGGTTTATCTTTTGAAAACAGGTAGCTCTGCAGTGTTTAGAAGGTCACAAAACAGCAACACTAGAGTCACGTCTGAACATGGAAAACGTTGCAGGCTGTCATGTAAATATGTCTGAGACTGTGGAGGACCATGGGCAGAAGGGGTAAGAAAATTTTGCAGTAAAGAAATAAAGATTCATGCAGAAAGACTGGGAAATAATTAAAGGGAGCAGGCAAGAAGAAGTGCTAGCACAGAAGCAGAAAGGAAAATAAATTCTTTAGCTAAAAGGAGAAAATAAATCAGCACGGACAGAAAAGTAATTTTCAGTTAGTTAGGTAAGAGAGAGAAGCAGCAGAGTTTAGAGATTAGTTTAATGCTTGTATGGGAATGCAGTTAAAGTAGAAACAGATTCTGAAAGAGAGAAAGCTGCTGGATGGGCAAAGATTTTGCTGGTTGTAGATAAAAATTAGATTAAGCAGGAGCCATCAGCATGTAGAAACAGCAGGTAGGTTGCAGCAGCAATCAGAGGCCATTTTTACTTTTCCCCAGTGCTTCAGTTGCGTCTTAAAGAAATTATCAACATTAGCAGGACATATTCCATTGACTTCAGTGTGCTTTTGAGCAGGCCTTGACAGCGGAGTACAAATCTGCAGTGCCATTAGAGAGACTTGACAGAAGGATTAAGTTTTTCTAGCCCCATCCTTCATCTCTGCCCTCATCTGTAATCTGATCAATATCCCTTTCTAAATTCTTTTGTTTTAAGGATTAATTTTCATTCTTGTTTCTGAGGATAGATAACTGTAACCAGTATTTTGAACTATCTCAAGAACAGTTAGGAAAGAGCATGTCTGGCAACATGACATGGTCCAGGGAACACTGGTCTTCTTTATCAGTTCTGCTATTCAATGAACAATTTTACTAGTGAGATCCAGATGACTCTGTCAAAGATTGAAATAACCCTACACATTATTAGTATAGGATAAAAAAAAGATAAAGATGGGAATCCAAAGGACGAAATGCAATCAGGATTTTTTTTTTTTTTTTTAATGAAAATAGTAAAACCTTTTCATAGCTTTATAAATCAGACAGCTGTAGATCTTAGAGAAAGAGCTGGCATATTATCAGTCAAGGACTCCCTCCAGATAATGGTAGCTAACGATAAAACCACAGTTATGTAAAAATCAGCAAGGCATAGGATGAACCCACTGGACAGTTTTTCAGGTCCAAAAGAGTTTAAAATGGCCCTCTGTGTTTACTGGGTCATATCTTAAGACTGCAGAAGATGTATGTTCCACTCCAGATTTCTACATTTCCATTGCAGGACTTGCAACCATTAATTTAGCTATTTCCCAAACACTTGGACTACTACAGGAAATAATTTACTGCTGACAATGTTCTTATTATTGGAAGAGTTTGTGCTCATTTGTGGTTAGACATCTGTGCACCAAAAGGCAGAGTCTCACTGATCATCCAGCACACAAACGACAGTGGTGGATAAGTTTACCACTTAATAAGAATCTCCACATTCTTATTTTACTCCGATTTTTAACTATCTGACAAACTCCAAGAAAAGATTAATTGAGAAAAAATGGAAGAACTTGGATTATTACAGAAGTGCAATTTAAAAAACATAAAGGTGGCTCTGGGGAACTGTACAGATCCTGAGGAAAATAAAATAGAAGAAAATCTAGGGACATGGGAGAAGAGAAAATGTTCCTGTTTAGCCCAAAACACAGAGGCATGGAAAAGCAGACTCTTCACAGAATTATTTTTCTTGGTTAATTTTTCCTCTTTTTTTTTTTTTTGTCTCTCCTTATTGGCATTTGTAGCACACTAGCACACTAGCATTCCCGAAAATCATGAATGTGGTGTTTACACCTTCTTCTAAATCATTAATGAGATTGCCAAACGAGAATGCACCAAACACAAATCCTTTTTATGAACACTTTCCCCTTGGCTTGTTACATTGTTATTTGTTACCAAAGCATGTTTATATACCTAGGGCACTTTTTACTCTATCTGACAGCATTCAAATTCAAGTCAGTTTGGATTAATTTTCTTCATCAGCTAATTTTATAATGAATTTTTAAAAGTGAAGACTTTTGGGGGTTTATTTTTTGGTATTTTTCCTTGCTTCTTTTTTTTTTTTCCCTTTTGTTATTTGTTCTTTTCTTCTACATGTGGGCCAAAGAGTACGGACACTTGTATTATTGATAATGAATATGATATTCAAATATATTAAATGATTTTCAGACGCTGCCGCTGACACCATGCATTTACACAGTGAAATTAGTGAGATAATTGTAACAGTTGCCCTTCACTGATAATGACTGTAGGTACCAATTGTGTTATTAAACTAATGACTTTACAGGTATTTAGGATCCATCTGCCACTGCCAAACATAAAAATTATTCCAAATATTAAAAACTGGAAGGGGGGAGGAATCTGAAAGAAGGAAGGACACTGAATGGATAAATAAGGGCTAGACAGATGCTCTTGTATTTAAATTATACTGTGCTGCTCAAATCTGAAATGGAATACTTGGCTGCAAAACACTGCATGTCATAAAGCATGGTCCTATATTTTCATATTTGTTTTACAATATTTTGGGCTGATTCTTGATTCCTGATAGCTTTGTATTACTATATGTCTCATTGGCTTGGCATGGTGGACAGCAAGTTCCAATGAAAGGAACATCACACTGCCTAAGCTAACTAGCAGGTATTTGAAGTGGATAGTCTCACAAGATCACAACTCTGTTCCTAAGGTTGCCATACAAAAAATACCCTTTCTTCCTGAGGAAGTAAACCACTAAACAGAGAGACTAAATGAATTTTCCAAAGCAAGAGAAGAACAGCAAAACTCAAAACCCAGTGCAGAAATTTACTGCTCTGTATTTTGGCAGCTGTGCTACTTCCACTCCTTACATTTCAATTTCCCCACTGAGGGAAGTTTCTGACTGTACGGTGTTCCTTCCCAGCACATTTTCAGCACAGTGCTTTATGACTGTTACTATCCCAGGATTTCCTGCAAAAAGAACAATCTTCTACACCAACCTGCACCCCAGGGTTTTTTCAATAAATCCCAAACAAATCCCCATAGATCTCCTAATTATCTCATTGTCAGAAATACAATAAATTTCTGCTCAAAAATGGCCATACTTTGAATTACTGCCTGTTCAGATTCTTCTTATCTGCCAGACAAAATGGTAAAATAATCAATACTTTTCATTTTCAAAGAGTCTTAGCAATAAAGAGATAACATTTTGTTCTACTATTTCTTTCTTTCTTTCTTTCTTTATTTATTTATTTATTTATTTTGGAGGGGGAGGAAACTGTTGGCCTCAAATAATGCCAGAATAACAGTCTTTTACTTGGATGCCAAAATTTCCACAAAAGTCAACTATGTGCTCTGGTGTAAATCTCTGTTGATTTCAGTGATATGTGACATGTAGTACTTCAGGTAGAACATGGTTGGACATCACCATGAAAGACCTGACTGAAAATCTTAGTTTCACAACAAAATTCTAGTTTTAGGGCCTTAAAAGTGTACATGCAACTAAGTTCTTTAAGCAGGGTAATAACCTTAGCTCTTCTGTTCTTACATTTCCCAAATAATGGGGAAAGTACCCTTTTTAAATCTTATAGGAGTGTTCTGGCAACAGTCTTGCTCAGTATAACTGAATGTCAGTCAAGATAGCAAAGCACTGGGAAGAAAATTTAGTTACCTATTCATAGCCACCTAGAACAACTTCTAACACCCCTTAATCTCTAGGGACTTTCACCATGCATGGGAATTTCACCAATGACAAAAGATCTACAGGATCTTTTAATGCCTTTCAGGGGAGGTGGCAAGAGGCCGGGGGAAGGAGAAAGAAGGATGAACTTCAAGTGTCATGGGATGCTGACACTCGTGTAATGGTCTTGTACCTTCATCCACCCGTGGACACAAGAGCATGATTTAGTCACCAAAATGTAGGGAGTTTAATCTAAAGCTAAATACCTCTCTGGAACATTCATTAACCTCATTAGGAAACCATTTATCTTGATAAATATCAAACCACACATTTCAGAAGGAATGACCCAAATTCACATGTAAATCCACAGCAAAAGTAGTAATGGAATTTGGGAAGCCTGGCTCTTTCTCTTGAGTGTTTTCCTCTGCCAGTGTTCAACATGGCAAAACCCCAGATTCATGTCACTCTAAGAAGCAGCTGGGCATTGGACAGAGGTGTCTTTAATTTATGTGTTCTGGTTGTACTCCAAAAGCAGTAGCCATCTGAGTTCAACCTAAAAGATGAATGAAGGTTAAAGTAATTGGTTAAGTTTTTCCTTTTAATTCAGTGTTTAGCAACTACAAATGAATAAATGTTTTCACAAGAGTGCTGAGTATTTTTTTATCCTTATCATTATGTGTTTCAAGTTTTCTAATTGCCTAGACATCATTTAGTTTGATTTTAACAGGTGACCTAGGGAAATCTGTTCCCCACCCTACAAATTTCTTATTGAGCAGGTCAAAAGAACTTGTCAACACAAAATGTTGATCCAATAAAAGAAGAGAACAGAGACATAAAAGAAGAAAAAGAATTAAAATATTTTCAAGATCCATCTTGGAAAACTGGTTAATGTCAAAGGAGTCTGCAAACGAAAAACCATAAAGGTATAAAGTTGCTTGCTTACAATATTACAGAAGGTCTTTATTCCACAATAAGTAGCACAGGGATCTGATAATGTGCAGGAATCTGAGGCTAAGTCTTTTACATTCAAGCAGCTACTGGTTATTAGACTATTTCAGTTTGGACATTGGTGTTTTATGTGGGTTTTTTAGTACTTTTAAATTCTGATTAGCATTCTCAAAATGAACCTGATCTCACTTTTATACTTAAATGCAGCCACAGTTTGGGACTATTTCCTCACATTGTTTATTCCTGCCCTCTTTGCAATTAGCCATGACTTTTTGTTCATGTAATGTAACGTTCATTTGTTTATGAAATGTAACGAAAATACAAAAATTTTTCCTTTGTTAATTCCAAGTGCAGTGGAATTTCTCCCTTTATATTTTGGAAAGATAACCTTGCAGTAATTCCACAGATTAATAAAACAGAACAAGTTTTCATTGTTATTCTTCGTGATATCCATCAACAGTGGGAAAGCTCAGTCACCGATAAGAGTTTATAAGTCATTTCACCTGAGCATCATGGCTGTATATGATTCTTGACAGTCAAAACCATGTGCCTCCCTGACAGCAGAGATGTTTGATGTAGACCGTGAAGTTAACCCAACCCTAAGGCTGTATCCTTGCCTATGACAAGACCCAGTTTACCAGCTGAATGTCTGTCATTCTTCTGCATTTCTGATTTTCTATTTTGTAGATCAATTTGTCCTTATTTTCCTCTAGGGAAGAGAAGACAAAAAGTCAGTGTCAATCAATCGCTAAAGGAGCTCCCGTCCTATGAGAACAATTTTGAGCATATTCAGTGTCACTTGAAGTTCTGGATATGGCCACCTTCTGATTTTGTTGGTGCTTCAGTAACCTATAAACACGCTGGCTAAGTGGAAAAGCAATACTTGGGAAGAGCGAGGTGGTATCTATGTAGAGTGGTGCACAAGGCATTTTGTTCTGTCTGTTATTATAGAACTTGTTTGCAGTCAATTGACCAAAACAAAGATCGTCATCTAATCCCAATGTCTCATCTAAGCTGTTGTTCCTCATGGATTTCTGCTTCAAGTTTAGACTAATATAAATCATCCAGGTATGAAATACAGAGCTGAAAATACAGAGCTGAAAATCCAGAAGAGAGGATTTTGCTTAGGCTATCTACAGGTTGAGGAGTGATACTGGATGCAGCGACACATCTTTATCTTTCATATATGGCTGGCCAGTATGGGCCAGCACTTGCAGGAAAGCATAATTGTAAATTTAGCTACATCTTGCAGTTAGGAGGAGTCGGAAGCCACCTTTGAGCTTCTGTCAGTGCCTAAGTGAAATGCTTGTAATTCTAACAGTAAAAGGGGCATCTATTAAAATGAAGAAATGCTGTTTATTGAAATTGTCAGCTCCTTTTCTAATCATCACTAGTGCTGCAGGGTAATGTGCAATTTTTGCTTTTCTTCTTTTTCTTTCCCTTCACCACCCTGTCATGTTTGTTTCTTTAAAAGGTAAGGAGACCAGTTAACTGTGGAAATCTGGGATACACAGGATTTAAGCAGAAAACTTGTTTGGAAAGAACGTGCTAAGTAGTTGTAGCAAGATAACTCGATGCTTTACTGAGATACAAACACTTTGCAGCCCAATGTCAAGTCAATCTGAATATGCCTTGTCAAATCTACCAATGAGTAATCTTATCCGGAGACCACTGAGGTTAATGTGAGGCCTACACTGGGTTTTAAGGGAGAATAACAGCCTGGGATTTGATCTGAATTTTAGTCTTATAAATTATGAGATTTTTTAAGAGCTTTTAACATGCTTGAAATGTCTCACTTTACTGTCAGCCAGAGGAAGATGGCACTTTGTGTGTCTGACCTGCGAGGGGTGTTAAAAATAGTAGAGAAATTACTTCAAAGGAAGCCATCAGAAAAGACATTGCTTATTTCTTGACAAATGGACAAAGCTGAAGAGAATTTGCAGTGCTGTTATCCCAACGACATACATTTATTTGTTTGCTTTCATAGAAACCTGCAGGAAAGGGATGGAGACTGACCAGTAGCTGGGACTTTCATTTTTCCTCACCTTCCTTGCCAGTCTGCATGCTGGTTTATGTAAGGAAACACTAAAGCGACGGAGTGAATATTTCATATTCCTAACTTTAGAGCTTACCTAAAATCCTTTCAATCTGCCTATGCAGGGAGCTACACCAATATGATAACCTGCATGCCTATTTTAATGATACATTTTCTGAGCAGAAAAGCCATATGCCACCTTTTTGTCCTCTCCTCAATGAAACCTAATGAGAGAAAATTCAAGCTATTGCAGAAGATTAGAGAGGGGTAAAAATTCTCAGATGCTCTGGATGAAAATTTGTAAAGTTAGCTGCAAATATCACTGCATAGCCCCTCACCATTATTTTTAATCTCTCATTGACAAGGAAAAGCTTGCTGGGAGTTGGGACTTGTTATCTTCGTTTTATGGGCCACTGCTCTTGGAATAACAGGGCTGATAAAGCTCTGTAAGTCGGTTGGGAAGGAGAAATGGACAACAGAGCCACATAGTACACAGAGGGTTAGGATGAGAGAGAAAAGTGCTGTTAATATTTCTGGCAAGGAACAGCGAATTCTTCATCAGTGGAAGATACCTTTGTGAAACAATAAGTCATGCAAATTATTTCTTTATTAATTAGTATTAATTGTATTTTGACATTGATCTGAGTGACATGAGCTTGCTTAATTAGAACCAGCTGGATGAGAAGTTAGATGAGAAGTTTTGAAATGTGTTTCTAGGGAAAGGTTGGAGGCATGTTCTGTTTCTTTTTTCTTTAGCATATAGTATCATGTCTGCTATGAATATTGATATCTGAATATCTCAGTCTTTGATGTCATCATCTACATATTTCTTCTCCTGCTACCAGCTTCCCCCACCCCGAACTGGAAAAGAAAAACAGTGCAGATAGATAAAGAAAGAAAGAAGGACAAAGGAGATTATCTGCCTTTCAGTTGGTTCATACCTGAGCTGTCAGGTTTCTCAGATGGGATTTTTTGAGGATCCAGGGATGTAGAGTGGGGATAAAAACATCTATTCATGGTACCCTCTATTGAGGGCACAAACATAATGTCACACACTTTACTGAAAACTGGTCTATTAAGACTGGCAGAGCCCTCAAATTACATTTGTGACAAAACTTTGTGCAAATATGTGATCTAAAAGTCATTCATGTTTCATACTTTCTGTTTACGTGGGGTTTAAATGAGAACTGTTTCACTGACAATATTTTATTTCCCTGATTTTAGGAATGAGGCCTATTTTCATTCATCTACACTTACATTAACAGCAAAACTACCACCAGTGTTGAGAAGTTAAATTTGCTTGAAGTTAAAGGAAATTAAATTCTACTTCTGCCTAGAGAGCTCCAGTTCTCCAGTTACACTTAAGGTTTCAGTTCACTCTCTTCATTGACTTCTTTCACAGAACTGGGGCATTTGTTTATTTATTTATTTCCCTAGAAGTAAGCTAATTAGCTCAGCTCATCTATGTGAAGAACAAGCAGAAGATTTGTTGGGAAGTAGGTATGTGAGGTGAGCATTACATTCCATTACATTATCTCATAGTGAAAATCTAGTGTTTGAAATCCAGCGAGATTTTACAGTCAGAGCTTTCAGGTACATTAACCACCCCACAGTAAGGATTTACAAGACTAAAACGATAACAGCAAATAGGAAGGTGACACTATACTCACTGCACAGAAGCAAAAGGGTCGCTAGTTCATAGAACTGTCAACATTTTTGACACAGATAATTCTGAAAACATCCACCAGTTTGATATCCATCTGGACCTAATGAGATTCGACACAGTAGACCCCCTTGAACTTCCATCCCCAGAATGTTTTCACCTTGCCTTTTGGATAAGCTCACAAGGGAGACGTGTTGGTCCTTTCATGTCAGACCTTAATTGGAGCATATATTCCCTTCCTCACTGCATCTGTTTCACTAGGGACTTTCATCAGACGAAGTAAAGGGCTTTTTCACTCTCTCAGCCCGCTTTAATACAGAGCATTGAGCTCCTTCTACAAAGTGTCTTCATTTTTTTCACTCTGTTTTTGAGGTCTCTCACTCATTCTACTATTGAAATGTTGTCTTTGTGCACTCCATCCTCTGTATTAGCTTCTTCTTGTGTGTGGCTCTGTCTGCTTCTATGTGAGTTTGCATTGGAGGGGAGAGTGAGGGCTCAGGCTTCCTTTTGCTTTTCATTCTGGCTTTTTACATTTACGAACATATTTCCCATCAGTATTGTATAATACGGGAGATTTTCATCTTTCCATTTAGCCTGTTCTCCACATTTATTCCTGAACCTTCATCTCTGTTCCCCACTTTTTTCAGACCCAGAAATCCACTTTTTTTGTTACCCCAAATCTCTCCAGTTCCACTTGCCTTATCACTTTTGCTTTGTGAGTCCTTTTCAGTGAGTACTACTTCTTTTCCCTGTACTCTTTGTTCATTTACATTCTTTTCTCCCTTGTTAACTGCCACACAAAGATGTCTTTCAGTAGACAGAATGGTCCCCATCGGTCTGATAATTGTGTTGGCTGTACTCGTATGATTGTTATTAGGAACCACACACAATTAGGAACTAGAAGATTTGACCTTGCTTGGTGTTTCTCAGTCACTGTTGTAGCTCAGATTTTGGATCTCAGCTGAGCAAATCATGTAAACATCTGCTGTTTTCTGCAAGACTGCTATTTCAGTTGATTTGATTGATTCAATTCGATTTGATCCAATTCGACTCTATGTAAAGTACTGTAATTCCCATAGTACCACAGTATTTAATGCTTTCCAATACCACAGAGACTAACTAACCTCTACCTCCTAAGGGTGATCCTGATGTCAACAGAAACTAAGCACTTTTTTTTGGTCAAATCTGATGCTGAATTATGATCTTATTCTTTGACATCTATGTAACCATATATGCCTGTGAATTGTAGGCACAAACCACTGTGCACATGTAATATAGGCTAATTTTATCAACTGCTTTCTTACAAACTGTTTAAGAATTCAGTTGTATGAAACCAAATTAATAATATGATGACAATGCTAAAGATAAATCCTAAAGATAAATCTATAATGGGCAAGACAAAAAGTTTTATCTTATCCATATTTCTCCAGTGCTCGGTCTGCAATATATGATTTTGAACTTAGCTATGTCATTGTAAGCTATTCTGTAAAGTACATGATCGTGTTTTGAAGGTAGCCTGAATTTCAGTTTTGTCTTTTAAAATGTAACTCTTAAATGACTGCTTCAAAAACTGCAAAAAAACAATTTTATAATGATTGGCTTCTGAATACAGCCTTTAATAACACTGAGATGTTGACAGACAATCTGATTTTACTAGGTTTTGCCATGCCTGTTAGGAAAATCAATTTCAAATACATAAAATAAATGAATTTCATAAAATCCATAGGAAATTCTTTTTAAATGTATAATGTAACATATATTTGAAAAGATTCAAATAGTTACTTGTAGGAAAGAGAGGCAGAAAAGGCTCAATTCTAAAATTGCGTTCAGCATTTATCGCAGAAGAAAGACAGCCAAAATAGAGGCCACCACTCTTGAGACTTTAAGACAGCTCGATAGATCTGACTATTCATTTAGATTGCATTACAGATCAAAGCACACCTTCAAAACCGGGTGTAAAAAAATGTTCCTGCTACAAGAAGGTGCACTCTGATAATAAAATTTAATAATTACTTTTCTAAAGTGTCTTCCTCACACAATTAACAGGCCATTACCATCAAACACTCACGACTTAACAGGTTATGTAGCATATTGTGGTGGACAAAGTAAAAAATGGAGTGCAAGAACTTTTCCAGCCAGCCTGATTTTGTAGCATCACTACACTTACTATCATGGCACTTCTGCTGTCTGAAGTTGCTTGACCCTAAAATCTAGATGCAGGATGAGATGAGTCAAGCCTCCAAACCAAATTGACCCGGGCTTTTGGAGGCATTCGGTGTTGCATGCAAAGACAACGTATGTGTGGGACTGCACATACGTTATTGTCTAGAAAGATGTGCACATATAAAACATTCAATTGCTCTAATTTTGCAAGGGCAGATATAGTAACTATAGTTGGAATGCTTAGTGATGCAGGTTTCTAGAGACTCTTCCAACCAAGAGCATACATCAGAACTAGTCCTCCAGACTTACTTTAGCTAGCTGTTTTCAGTGAGAGCAGCTGGACTGAAAGCTTTCTGAAAATTTACACTTTTTGATAACAACCAAACATTTCTATAATTTGGTTAACACTTTAATTTGACGCAATGTTTGTGTAACTACTATGAACAACATTAACACAAAGAACTCCAACATGGGTGACTTTTCAACATTAAGAATTTTGTTATAAGAAGTCCTGCAAGAAAAATCTATGAAAAGCAGAAGTTCAGGATGAGAATTGAGCCCAGCTTTTGAAGAAATATAACAGCCTACCCTGCTTTGGGAACAAAGGAGAATGGGTATTCTGGAAGAAGTCCAAGTGGAAAGTCATATTGTTCCTAATACGACTTGCTATAATTAAAACAAACAAACAAGCAAACAAAAAAAAAACCTCCATAAAAAACCCCCTCAAAAACGAAAAACCAAAAAACACCACAAAAAGAAACTCAACAAACAAACAAACAAACAAACATACCCCAAAGAAAATCAGATGTGTGCATGATCCAGCTTAAGCTGGTTTTGGAAACACTCCCTAAAAGCATTTTTTGAGTATCTCAGTTTCTCACTTGTTGTTTGAAAACAAAATACTGAAGTTACTTTTTCTTAAAAAAAATCTCCCTTTATTTCAGCACCTTCTTCCTAAGTACTTTAGCATACTGCATTATGCACACTGTGAAATTTGGGGGTGCAAATCTTCCCTCTGCGCAGAGTCCTTGTTTTTTGTTTATGAAAAATAGAGTGTAAGAGGACATAAAACGTAAGTGAATCAAGCCCTCAGCTAGCATTTAATTGATAAGAACTAAAGCTAATATTAGATAACAAATAAATGGTCTGTTGCACAGGCATTTAATTAAACAACAAATTAATGCAGTAATGACCTACTGGAACTAACAGCCAGAAATGCTTTACTGCAGGCAAGCATCTGGAATGTTTCACCTCTTTTTTTTTTTTTTCCCCTCCCTCCTGTACAAATACTTTGAAAAGACATACATTTATTTCAATACTTAGTCCGGAGGGCTTCTTTTTTGTCCTTTACCCTGTCTGAAACCCTGACTCCCTGGACACCAAACAGTCTTTGCCCGCATTTCTTTCCTGATAGGCATAGCAAACAAATAGTAACTTGGACTTCCTGTCTCTTCTCCCTCCCCAACCCCCTTCTGTATCATTATCTAGTTGAAACTCAACCCCGTACACCTTGGGTGATTACACACTGCCCAGAAGATTAATTGCAGACAGTACTTCGGATAATGGTCTCAGGTAAGAAGCCTACCATGCCATGAAGAAGGCAGAGGAATCAATACACTTCTTTATCGGTACAAGTCCATGTCTATAAAAGTGCTTTCAATCATACCCCAGAATATCTGAGAGGTGTGGGAGATTAACTCTGCTCAGATCCACTCAGGAGGTTTTCTGTCAATCCTCTCTCCAAGCCAAAATATGCAAGAGAGTCTTTAAGGGGCTCTTAGTCATACCTTGTCATCATCTGCCATGCTGTTGTATGAAGTTATCCTTGTACTAGAAAGTAAACTTATGTGGCTCTTAAGGTACCTATAAGAGTTACTGACTCTGGATTCAACCCAAGTCACGTCTGGACACTGAACTGAGTCAGGTCCCTAGTCTCCCTGGTTTCCTCTGCAGTCAGTGGGGAGAATATCCACCTCCCTCCAGTGGCTGGTGAGAACACTGGGTCAGTTCCACCTCTCCTGGCAGTGCCTTCCTCTCCCCATGGGATGCAGAAGGGTCCCAAGTGGCCTGTCCCGGCTAAATACTGATGGTCTACAAGATGGATCAAGACCTACGTGTCTTCCAAAAAAGCCTACTTATTTTGTAATTATTAAAGTAAATTTGCACACCAGAGATCCAGCTTCTAGGCCAGCCTCATCCCGGTTTCAAACCTTTCTAGTTTCTGTGCTTACAAAAAGGAGATCCTCATGTGAAACAGGTATATTCATCTGCCCCATTGAAACATCATTTGAGTTCAAACATCCATTATGCGTGAGGTAAGAATGGAGGCAATACCATTGCCTCAGCTGTTATCTTACTAATTAAGGTCTAAATGATAGAGGAAGTGAAAAGGACAAGTCTTCAATTGTATTCCCACAGTTCACATAGGGTTTAATGAAAGTTAGGTGCATAAATTATTCCAAGGACTTGGAGCTAAACTCAATGTCTCACAGAGCATGTGCTGCACAGAAATTTTGAACCATATCTATATAAACCCATTACTCATTACACTGCATTTTCTTTTCAGAAGGGTTTTTCTATCACCAGGTTTTACCTCTTTATTTACCTATAGACTACACAGCCTGAGATAGAAACAATCTTACGTTCACCGTCTCTGGTATTCTCATCTTCAGATTTCAAATTCATCAGGCTACACTGAAAAAAATGTTCATATAAGACTTCTTGCAATATTCTTTGACCTGGAGGAAAGCCAGTTTTGGAGCAAGACCTAAGATATCTATTTTACATCTCTACATTTGACTGACTGATATAGATTAGCCGTATTATCAATAGAATATTAGTCAAAACAGTCAGTGAAGTCTTGAACACCATTCATTTAGTCTTAAAAATAGTTACTTGCATTTGCAGAACTGAATAATGCCCTAGACTCAATTCTCTATATTGACTAAATCTTCACTGTCTATGGCTTAGATTAGAAACTTAAAGTCAAGTGAATTTATCAAAAACTTGGTACTAGCATAATAGTTATCCTGGTAATAACAATAATAATAGTAATGATAATAACCACAACAACAATAATAAAGAGCTCTGTAGAGGAACTGCAAAGAAATTGAAGAGATTTGTAATGGTCCTGATGATTCAGTAGGTAGCCAAATGCTAAATGAATCTTCCAGATTGTGCCTGGGCATTATGTGTCACTAGAGTCATTGTTTTTCAGACGAGGGATAAATTTGAGACCTTTCTTTGCCGTTATAGACCTCTCATCATTTTATAAGAAGTAAAGCTTGACCTCAGGGTCTTTGCCACATGACGAGGGCAATTACCATCTAGTTACTTAAATCCCTCTTGCAGCTTCTAGTACAGACCTTCTGCATCTTTTCCGATCCTCCAGAGTTAAGAACCAGCAATATCCATTGAAAAAGCTGTTCTTGTGTGCTGTATAGGAAGCAGTAACTTTTCAAGACTGGGTGACAATACTTTGATGTATAGCTACATGAATGCACAAACACATCCATGGAAATGTATGATTGTTCACACACTCTTCAGGCAAATTCTATTCCCCTTTATAGCCACTGACTCTTACTGTGATCACTTTGATGCTTGGCTTGAGAGCATTTATACTGATATAAGTAATGGAAAAACTCCTGAATGAGGAGCAAATGTTCTCTTTTTTTTTCTCAGGCAATAGATGAAGTGCTAGCTACACCTGCTCTAAACAAAAGTATAGGTAACACCTCTCATCAGAGTGCTGAAGAGTATTAATTAGTTCATTAAGCATCCCAGCATCCCTGTGGGGTAGGTATGTATTTTATTACCCCCAAGTTAGCAGGCAGGTAGAGTTGACTAGCTCAAAGACACACTTATGGTAAATGAAGGAACTCTTAACGCCTACTCCTTTGTTCTACTGGGTAAACAGGCAATAGTTCAAGGCAGCTTTAGTTCCAAGTCCCATTATCTTTGTTGTTTTCTGTGTGTCATGTGGCAATGTCACAATAATATAAAAAGTCACTTTTTTGGTGGTGAACAAAGGGATTATAAAAACAAGGTAGTTTCCTGTTATAATAAAGGAAGTTTTGGTGAATGTGCAGAGCTCCTATTAACAGCTCCTTTTATTCCCCAAGCTCATACACCTTTTCCTGTAAGGTTTGAAAATATGGTTTGAAGGAAAACATGGTGTGACTTTGAGAACAAACATGAGCCTTTCCAACGCAGCCTGCATTGTACACATGTGTACACAGTATATGAGCTGGTACGACTAGGAATAAGGCATCTGGAATTTCAAGTTCAGATGGCTCAGAACCAGATTGAGCTCATAAAATGAACATTACCACAGCCACAAAACTAACCGAGGTAATCATGTACTATTCAGACAAGCAGCAGCATTGCCCTTTGTGAAGGGCTTTGGAATGTTCAAGTCAAGTGTATGGTTGCATAAAGATTGGGGATATTACACCCAGAGAAATCCTCTGAAGACGACAGCATCATTAACTATTTACATCATGACTCTACCATTATCACATTTGACAAACAGTTTAATTTCAAGGAGAAAAAACAAAAATAAAAAATAAAGCAAACATCTGAAGACACACACAAAGCATAAAAAGAAAACAACTCTGTGCCAATAAAGGCAGTTCAGAAATGAAAAGCAGGCAAGATGTCAAGCACCTCAAAGAAAAGGGGTAGGAAATAAAAGGTTCTGCTGCTTTCTCTGCTTGCTTACTTTCATTTGAGATAAATCACAGTTGTTTATCAAATCTTGGATTTAATACAACATGGCAGTAATTTGAAGCTATGCATAAAGAAGTACAGAGCCTTTACTCTCAGCCCCATTCTTCACAGTGAAGTAAACAGTCACTTATAGCGATGACAACGGTCAATATTTCTCATATATTAACAGGTATATATCACAGCCAAAATATCCGAGTAATGATTAGAATGCATCTTTGTGGAATATAAAATTAACCCAAGGGATAATTTAGTCTTTGTGTGACTCAACTGCTACTTTGTTACACCAGATGAGGTTCATAATGTAGCAATTGTTAGAAAAGGCTGAGACTATAGAAAGCTGATACGATTTTTCTGACTGTTTAAACAGGCTCAGGAATATGTACTAAACAACTGACAAGAGCTAATGTATGAAACACAAAATGCCTGAGTAATTTCAGCCATTTCAGTTAAGGTCAGAAGACTCCTGAGGAAAACCAGATTTCTTAAACATGAGCTGTAGAGTGTTATGGCAATTCATTGTGTTCCTTTCTGTGTCAGACTAAGGTGAGAATAATTTTTTACATAAGCAATTGTTAGAGCTGCTCAAATGATCTGCTGGGCAACTCAAATCCTGTTGCAGGTCTGTCATGCAAGTGCAGAGCTATGATGAGTGAAAACAGCTTCAGGTTCTAACAAGCGCGGTTTATATTGGGTATTAGGAAAAGCTTGTTCAGTGGGAGGGCTGTCAACCATTGGAACAGGCTACCCAGGAAAGTCAGTGGATTCGCTATCCCCAGAGGTATTTAGTACATATCTTCACAATGAGACTAACAATGTGCTGTATAGGTGGGGATATTGAGGTACAAAGTGATAAGTTGAAAGATACCATCCAAATTTCAGTGTGCAGTTTTACATGAGAGTAATATGACCCAGTCTTTCCTCTTTGTCATAACCATTTCTGAGGCATTCTTATACAGCCTCCACCTCTGCTGCTCCACTGGTCAGGGGCAGCCCCAAGAAGGAGACAAGCCAGGAGGCGAGTACACTAGCACTGGGGGCCAGGGTTGAGTTGAAATGGGTCTCCGGGGTCATGGGCAGGGGTTGAAGGGGATCCTGATTGGGGCTAGTCAAAGCCATGAAAGCCCATGAGTGTCCACAGGGCCCCAGCACCCAGCTGTGAACAATTCTTCCTATCCCTTTCTGCTTTTCAAACACCTTTTATGCAATGAATTCCAGCTTGCTCCTTTCCCCCCCGTCCCTATAACTCTCCATGTCTGCCTGTCCCAGACACTCGTCTCACCCTCCCATATTAAACTCAGACTTCCTACACAATCTCAGTATGCTTTTTATACTCACAGAATCATAGAGTCAACTGGGTTGGAAAAGACCTTTAAGATCATAAATTCCAACCTTTACCCCAGAACTGCCAAGTTCACCACTAAACCTCGTAATTAAGGGCTCGTTTACATGGTTTTTGAACACTTCCAGGGACAGTGACTCCACCACTGCCCCAAGCAGCCTGTTCCAATGCCTGAGCACCCTTTCAGTGAAGAAATTTTTCCTAATATCCAGTCTAAACCTCCCCTGGCACAGCTTGAGGCCATTTCCTCTTGTTCTATCACTTGTTATCTGGAAGAAGAGACCACCACCTCCTCATTCCATCCTCCTTTCAGTAGCTGTAGAGAGTGATAAGGTCGCCCCTCACGATATCCTCCAGGCTGGCTTTGTGTTCCAGTACATTAAAATTCTATATCACACCAAAGCCTGGATAAATTGCTTTCTTCCTACCCGTCCAGCTCCATATCAGCTGACTCCTCATATTAATAAAATATTTTTTCTGCCTTTTGGTCAGCTGTTTTTGTCTGCATCCAGATCAAAGCATGCTTAAGCACTTCGGGTCAAGATGAAATATTTGTTTATTACAACTGCTGAATTCTAAGACAACCTCTTTGCTAAGCACATAATTTCATTTTGGAAAGGCCTATAGTTAGTCACAGAGAGGTTTCATAATAAAAAAACGCATATGTATGCACATAAATAGACATGCAAAAGCATTTATGAACAGCCACACACCATAGAAAAATTCAACTTGATCATACGAGTTGTCAAAATTATTATTAAAATCATGTGGATCCTTTACAGCTAGCATTGCTGACAACCTCACTTAAAATACTTTAACCAGGATCCCTGTGTATCTGCAATGAGTTCTAAATTTAATGTTTAGGATAAACAAAGTACGAAATATGCATACATTACATGACATATGGCAACCCCGGTTATATTTAGACCAGTGAGTTTTCTTAATCTGGAATTAAATATTAGCAGGCTAAAACTTTAAAATATTATGTTCAAGATTTTTGTGCATTCATGCATGAATTTGAATTTCTAAATTAGTATTTAAATAGCTAAAATATGTTTGCTTTTCAGGAGTTCTGAGTACACCCGTTTCCCAGTCTTCTCTGCAGAATTTATGGACAGAGTAGTGTTTATTTTTATTTCTGTTTCATAACAAATTCTCACAAATTACAGTTTTATGAAGTCTGAAGTTATTTACAATGTCAGGACAAGTTTGGGGAAGAGCTACAGCCCAAAAGGTTTCAGAAAAGAAAGCTCTACAAAGGTTAAACTATTTTTTAAAGAGTTCACTTTTTTATTTTTAAATGGCTTTTGAAATTCACTGCTGACCCACTATCCAGCTGAAGTAAAAGCTATGTTTATCATAACAAATGCTCTTACAGACCAGACATTTGGGGAGAATTAGTGATCTTTCATACTCTTTTTTTCAATAAATTAAAATGTGTTTCTTTACTCATCAGCTGACATTTTCTCTTGTCTCACAATTTTCATTCAATTCATCTGAAAATCAGGTGCAGTAATATCAAGATGTCATGATTTCATAAAAAGCAGGTGAAGATTTGTTTCACTGTCATGATTTCATAAAAAGCAGGTGAAGATTTGTTTCACTGTCATTCTTTGAATACTAATCAGGGAAACCTATAGAAAGAATGTTAAAAAAGAAAAAAAAAATTATGAAATTTCATGCTCTGCAGAACAGAGAAAAGATAGACTATGGGGCAGATTTTCTCCAGATCTCATCTCAGAGTAGGTGAGTCTTTAGAATAAGGAGAGCATCTTAATTCAAGAAACAAAAGAAAGACAAAATGACACAATATTTCAAAAAGTAACCACTAGTTGTTGGCTTTTTTGCCTAAATTGATGTCTTGACTGTCCTTCCTTGACATAGTGCTGCAGTGTCTTTTCTCCTGCTTGACTAGACAGATAGTCCATGTCTTGTCTACTGCAACTGCTGTTCTATGGTATTTATTTTGCTGCCGCTACACATGATCTGGTTTAATCTCTGTGGGCAGCACTGAATTCTATTAATCCACCTCTCCAGACACAGAAAGGTACTGATTCACCTGAATGCCTATATTACAAGTGTACAGTAACTGACCCATCAAGCTGTTCACAGAAAAGCCGAATAAAAAAAATATCATAATTTTCTTAGAAAGAATCCAAGGGTTTCAGGTGGAAAACATAAGAGGAACTATTCAAAGCCTATTGGATTGACTGCCATTATACATAATCTAATACAGCGGTAGCTGTAAGCACAATTCCTGTACCTTCCTTAAAAAGTAATTCCAGTGTGGCAAATATTTCAAAAAAAGTAAACTTCATCTTCCTCAAATATTTGCTCTTCTTTTTGGGGGGGATATTTTTCTTCGTAGCTGATGTACAGCAGAAAGTCATAACTTTGGATAATCCAGGAATAGAGCCAAAATGCCACAACTTGATTATGAATGAAATGCCATCTGGATTCCACATTCAGGCTGATCGACAGAAGTCACTAGAACACTCAGTGCCTATGCATATATCTATAAAGCTAGCCAATGGCAATAAAAACATCCTTCCAATAAGGTCTTTTTTTTTCCTTATGAAATATTTCTAAACCTCAGTTAGATCGTAGGACAAATAATGTCACGCTTTCTCTCATAATATAGCTTTCTTTTGTAGAGATCACTGATTGTACCAACTACTTTAGTTAAACTGTCCTGCAGTTTTCTAACGCAGCTTGCTATTCTCTGACAACTTCTCACAAACTGTTTTTTGGGGTTTTTTTTTTTACAAAACATCTTTATGTTAAAGTGTAAATTTAATTCCTTTCACTGAAAAGTCCTTATCTTTATTCTTGTTATTAGACCTTCCATGTGTCTCACTTCACCTTGCAGACCCTCATATGTCCCACTAAACCTTTCAAAGGCACCACAGCATTTTCTTGCTGGGACTCTTTTCTCCTTTCCATGCATATATTTGATATTTCCTCCTTAAGATTCCCTTTCAGTGCACGTTAGAAGACGTTCTTGAACTTGTCCACAGCTATTTCTAATTTGTCTGATCTTCATCAGTCAGTTTAAAGGAGCATAAAATGTCATCTGCCTCATCCGTCACCATGTGTGTATTAATGTATTTATCTGATTCACTTCCTCTTGCTCATCTAGGCTTGATGCAATTCTGAATCTTTCAGATCTCCTAATTTATTTCAGTCACTCTTCAGGCTTACTGAAGTTGAATTTCTCAGGTGGACTAGTCTGAAATGATGGCATGCTTTAGCAGTTCTATAAGCAATTATCATCTTAATAGCCTGTAAGCTCTGTTTTGTATATTCTCTTTTGGTCTGCAGCCAGGCAAAGAAGTCTCTTTACCCCCAAAACTCTTTGTTTTTGTTTTTATGGAAACAACAAAAGAAGCAAATCAAACAAAAACTGGCAAAAAAACCCTGCCTTTGCCAGGTAGGATGGCATAGCAGCTGTATTAGATTGATGCCATGCCACTTTGCTGTGGACGCACCACACCTGTATCTTTGACTGTGATCAATGGTAACCAATCTATTTTATTCCACATAACCTGAATAGTATGTCTGGTTTATGCAGTCAGTAAATGACCTAGCTCTTTCACTCAAAGTCTAGTCCAAATTGAGGTCAACCTTGCATGAAGCTTGAGAAAATCCTTGCCAAACTCCTTTTCTTTCGCTTTTGGCTACTTTTGCTTGGGTCAAGGAACCTAGGATAACAAGAGGGTATTTCACCTCACCTAAACTTAGGATACTGAGACATAGATGCTAAGTCTTAGCTAAGCTGCCACTGGGGCTATTTCTGTAGTCAGCAGAATTGGACCCAACCATATCCAGAAGCTGACTTTGTATCTGTACAGAAGGAGTCTCAGCATTCAGCTCTGCGTAAGCAAGGATAGGAGTAAACGCATTATTATTATTATTTTCCCAAATGTATATGCCTATATCTGAAGAAGCCCCTTTTTATATTCAGCATGGGGCTAACCAACACGCCTGATATGTAGTTGGTGGAGTTCTTCATTTCATCTTAAACTGGAAATCTGCATTTTGGCCTGTATTGTAATCTCTACCAGCTGTACTTGCTAAATATCCATTGCATAAAGAATTAAGTAAGATGGATCTTCTCCTTACAGAATTAGACAACTGAAAAAAAAAAAAAAAAGAGTATTCTAAATTTTAGAACCACAACCCTGGATTCTCAATACAAAACAGATGGAAAACTAAGGTGGGATGGATGGGATTTCCAGAATTAACAAATCTGAGAAATTTTGTGTTTTCAACAATTAATTAAAGCTAACAAATGCTTGAAGAAGAGACTAGAAACTGTGCTTTTCCACATTTACAGGGGTGCCAGAGCACCTTGCAATTTGTTGTTCACTTTCTTAACCAGTCAAACTTGGATTCTTTCCCCCCAGAAGGCATGTTTTCAATAGAATAGAGATTTTTCACTTCCTCACACCTTGCCCATGAATAGTTAGAAAAATAGTTGTGAGCTTCAATGCAATCATCAGGACAAGTCAGAGTTCTAAAATATAAAGACATTGATTATCATCCCCTTTTCTGTTGTTCCTGATAACCTCCACTAAAGTGGGCAATTAAGGGAAATTTGAAAAAGTTGAGAAATAAAGAAGAGATTTATTTAAATTTGTTGGAGACATTTTTGCTGTCAATAGAACATGTAGTTTCTCTTCCATATTAATACCCTCCTCTTTCTATTTATAAACATTACACTAGTGCACCAGCTGAAGCTGATCTGGGAGTTTTCATGATATAGACACAGCCCCTTGTGTGAAGTGGTGAGTTTTATTTATAGAGACAGGATACTCTTTGTGTTTTTTTCTCTCTCTGTGTAACACAGATTTATTTACAAGTGGAAATACAGCAGTGACTACCCTTTGCTTCTGACAGCAGATGAGCTCTGCACTTTATTTAACTGACTTTGTGTCAGCTTCAATTTCTTACCTGCTTGGAGTTCAGGTTCTGTTGGTCCTTCCAAGGTATCCTTTGATCTTGCTCTCTGTTTGGTTTCCTGCTTTACCCTTGGGCCTATGGTTTGCTGCAGGACTCCTTCCCCCACCTCCCTCCTTTGTGTCTTGAAAGAAAACAAGTACAGTTTCACATGTATTATTTTACAGTCTCCTATGATCTTCCTGCTATGATAGAGGAAGGCGAAATAACCTCTTCCATTACAATGTGCATCACTGTAGCTCTGCTTATGCAGTGATACCAATAGTAAATAACTTTTCATTTTTTATAGTTTTAATGGAATAGAGACCAAGACTTCAGTTTTCTTTACAAAAAGAGGAAAGGTCTAATTTTCTGTGGTATCACTTAATTCCTGAACACTGGGCAAAACCAAATGAGGTTTATGTGGACTGAATTCACATTGATTTATCTGTATTCTGGAATAATGTATGGATTTCTAAGTTGCAGGCAAACTTCAGATCTTAAGGCTGTTCTCCTTCACACCCCATGAGTCCTGAGAAATGAGAATTGCCCTAGCTCCATGTTGTCTGGTCAACTTTTGGCATGTTTCCTTACTTTTTCCTAATGCAGGTTAACTGAAGGCAACCTGTGGATGTCTTTTAGTTTCAAATGATCAAGGAAACTCCTTAATCAAGAAATGTTCTCTGGTTACTTCTTCCACCTACTTTAGTGCCTATGTACGGTACCAAGTTGATGTAAAATTATTTACGTGGAATTTAGAAGCACGCTTTGGTAATAGAAGTGCCAAAATGGTATGAGAAAATTATTCTTTTAGGTTTTGATCTTCACTAACCAGAAACACAGGTCTGGACATTTCAGCCCCTCCCAAGATGGCCTTATCTTCCAGAAAGAAGAACCCAGGAACACAGAACCACAAATGACTCTAATCTCACGAGAAGTTTAGACATACTTGGGGGATAATTTCCAGCAAGATGAAGTTTAAGAAGCATCTAACTTTCTAAACAACTCATCTCTGAGTTCCTCCAGGCTTGATTAAAGAGAAAAGAAAGCATACTACTAATATATGCAGTTATATGTGTCATATTTGCATGTATGTGTGTTTGTACGTGTCCATCTCTTTAGCCCTTTCTGTGCTTTCAATGGCATATTTCATCATGGAATCTAAGTAAGAAAAAACTATATATTCACTGTAAAGCAAACAGTTTTAAAGATGGGAGATCTTCAATTTTAATATTTCATGCAGGGACATATTTAAGAACATAGATGTACAGATCCCATCGTCTGCTTACAAGGAGTGGCTTTGTCACCTTGGCTGCTTCCATACACAGCAGAGCTGTCTGTAGTCTTACCGTCATGCGAAGAACCTGTATCATAGTTTTAGCGTTATATCAAGCCAGTGTTTGTCTGAAGTATGCATGAACAAATGAAAAGGATTATAGAGACTGGAAATGGTGACTGGTTGTGAAACCAAAACCAGTATTCATTCATTACAAGTAGGGAAGAAGTGATTTTCTTTTGTCTTGCAATGTTAGATCAGTGGCCGATACAAAACAAACCAGTGGTTTTGGTCTAGTCCACAGGGACTATATTTGTGTATCATAAAATAATGTCAACCTCAATAGACATGCTAAAAACTGCCTGTGATATTTTTTCAGTAGTCATTGACATTGTATGTCTTTTTTTTTTTAAAGTAGAGTAGAAGATAAGTTGCCTATAGAGGAAAAGACAGACTGAGTTGCCCAAGAGTTTCCTTTTATAGCTTGGGGTATATCCCTGCCACACCTTGACATTTCTTTTTTTTCTTAATCCCCCATAAAATAAAACTTAGACAGTGAGATGGAAATAAGATGCAGAATGATACATCCAGGTTCTTGACCTCCATAATCAGAGCACCAGGTCTGCTGGGAACATCACTGAGCTCAGCAGATACCGGAAGCAAGCCGGGTTATGGAAATTTGATAGTTTTCAAACACTCCACAAACTGAATCACTGTGATGTAAGCAATCATCAAGTGATGTCTCAGCGAGTTGGAAAAATCATATTTGGAGAAAACACTCAGATAATAAGATAGGTAATAGAAGCTGCATCTACATACCACAAAAATTAAGAGAAGTCCTAAGGAGGTATGGTATGAAAACACAAAAGCCACACTTTTTATCTGTTTGAAGCCAAACTCAGGCTGACTTTAAGATTCATCATTCCTTAAATTTGGCAACTTTTCAGTCCACACAGAAATGAAGTCCTTGCAATAGCAAGGGTATATATAATATCTTTTCTTTTCTATGCTTTAATCAATTTTTAATGTACATGTCAAAGTAGGATACAATTGTCAGTTCATGTGTTAATGCAACAATACAGGGAAGCCCTACAGCACTCACATTTAATCAAAATTTAATCAACTCTAATAAAAGCGAACTGGATAAGTAAAGGTAAAGTAGAACATCACATCTGTATTCCAGAGATGTTCTATGTCTCCAGGAAGTCAGTATTCAATCTACCTACTTAATTATTTAATTGTGAATTTCTTTTTGGAAGGACAAAACCAAGAAACTTTCTTACAGCAACCTCTTCCAAAGCCCAAAATTTGAACAGCATAAGTGAACAGTATTATAGGGTAGTGTGAGGTATCTGCACATGATGGCCAACAGAGTGTTTGGAGTTCATGTGGAAACTCCTTAGCAGCTTTGAATGATGTAGACTGCTTATACTCAGTAGGTTGTCTCCAAACTGTCAGAGTTTTTGTTGCAGGTTGGAAAACATGGTTGGGATTCGAGTAAGTCCTTGGACCATTAGACTGTTCTGGCTATGGTCTGCTACAGGCTACCTATTCAAACCAGTCACTTTGAAATGCATCATGGACATTTTCCACATACTGAAGTATGTGTAACTGCTGTTGCTTTCTGTACACAACCAGGCTAAATGCCTCTTTTGCTCCTTTTCCATCTCCTAGATATACCCTTCATTCCTGTCTATGCAAGTGTTTACCACTCAAATTTTGTCATGTCCAAAGACATGTATTTCTGAAATATTTCCAAAGTTTCAAATCTAGTTCACTTATACCCAGAAACATGATTCTCCAGAGCAAATGTAAATACTCTGTGTGACCAATTTTCTTACAAAATCTTTTGCCAAAACTTCAGTAGCTCTATTAACCTGCAAAACATGTAAACAAGAAGAGTTCATTCTCTGTTCAAAGACGCTTTCCCAAGAGCTCTTTGCACAACAGACACACTGTTTTCCTTTCAGGTATTTTCAGTCTTTGTCTGAGAACTTAGGCAAAACACTTTTGATCTTTATAAATAAAACAACTGCTTCCAAAAGGCTGAACTCACGTGATTTTGCTTCCATGGTCTCTGCAGTCCTTCATGATGCTTCTTACAAAGTCATGTCACATTTTTCAAACTCTCATGCAGATTTCTCATTCCTTTCTATTCATATATTTCATATATTGGTATCAGTTTATACTATTTTCTTGTTGCCAAAACTTGAATTTTTGTCTTGCTGTTCTCTTTAACTTGATAAATTTTAATGGCTTTTTCTAAGTTTAGGTCAGAGTATTCTAGGACTCTTGTCTCACTTTTCAGTCTTTGATTTCTACTTTTCAGTCTTTGATTTCTACTGTAATCTGATCTCCCATTGGAGAGTCATTGAACTTTCTGAAATTATTCCAACCACTTATGCATTTTTGCCTCAGGTCTGTTACAAGGGATCCAAAGTTTCTCTCTAAAGTCTTCAAATTCTTCTGTGAAACTGATCTCTTTCAAAAGTTAAATTCTTTCCAAGATCAAAAATGTCTTCAAATTTCTTTAGTTCTTTCTGAGAGGTGGCTTACATTTCTTCATTCATGTGTAAAATATTCAATGGAATTTCCAGTTGTGCTGGAATTTGTGCTCTATTCTTTGACCTCTATTCACCTCCTTTTGCTCTACTTATTGGTTTCCAGGTCCAGTTATCTATTTGTAATACTATTCTACGTAAAATGTAGGTTTCTTAAGTGGTAATTAGTACAGAGTAATCATCACTAACAATTCTGAATAAAACCATGTAATTCATGCAGTATAACACGTGAGCTAATATATGTCATCAAAATCAGCAGAATGTATCAGCCTGTTAGCCTTGGGAGGGTCTTGTGAGATACAGGAACTTGTACACTTACCTTTGTTTGCCAGCCCTGCAAACCCTCACAATTAATCAGAAAGAATGTTTAATAAAGGTAAAGTTTCAGTTTCAGCCTTTGAAGGGCAAAATACCCTTTCACATGTAAGTATTCTTATCCTTATTGGATCTCAAAACAAGATTGTACAAACAGAAACTTGCACTTATGCATTCCTGTAAAAGCAAGACCATGAGATATCAATATAGTTTGAAAGACACATAAAGTGATTGCTTGTCTCTTTTTTTGTGTTGATTATGTCCCGCGCTGAAATATTTTTTTTCCAGAAAACTGTAAAACAGCTGTAGAGCAAGTTCCAGGGATATCAACAAGAATTATCAGAAGTCTAGAAAGCAAAAAAATCAGAATACATTGAGTCATTTGATTTTAAAAAAGATGGCTGAGAGGAACATGGTAACAGCCTCCAGGTACATAAAAAGCTGTTGAAAATAGGAAAGGGAAGCTTTGTTCTCCATATCCATGGACTAGAAAGAAGGGGCATAAGTTTCAGTAAGATTACATTTCTGAATAGAAGAGACAAGAAAGCACTACTGTTGAATACTTGGTAAAGTTGTGCACCCTCCATCATGGGAGGTTTTTAAAAACAGTTACAAACATATCTGTTAAGTGTATTGGTTTTGTCTTAAGAGAGGCAAGTATGTTGTATTACTACTTTTCAATGTTTTTTGACTTCTTAAAAAGTTACAGGGGAAGTATAAACATTTTATGTTTTCAAGCCACCCAAAAATGCATTTTTTTTAAAAGGCTAAATTGACTGTGCAAAAACTTTGCACTTCAGAGTGTCCTTCCTGGCTTCCAGTACAAGTGCTTCAGTGATACACATCTACACTAAGCAAAGCCATCCCCGTTTCTACAGCTAAGTGCCATATCCACACTATATGTAAGTCTTCTCCTGGCCCTATCTACACCTCTAGAGCTCTAAGGTATAATTTTTGTTTACATGTTTCTGTCTTATTTTAGAGCCAAAGTAACTAAAATACTGTTGCAGCCGCTTAGAGTTGTGTTTTTACAGCATGAAACTGAGACTATATTTTATGTCCCCCTGAAAATAGGAAGAAAGCACATGGCACTGTCATGGACACAAAGAACTGTGTAGCACAGAAAGCTCAAACCAGTACAGCCTGGACTGCCTTGCCTAAAAATCCCATTTCAACATGTTCTTCCTCCCATGTTACTGCTTGGTGTCATCTCTGGTGGAGAGGAGTCCTCCAATACATACCCAGGCAACAACATCTACTATACAACATCAACTGTGTTGATGATGTGTAGGATTCTATGTAAGGGGTATGAGGACGATCTCCTCCCACGTGCTCTACTAGGAACTGGTTTGTTTACCATTGTGGAGATGGTAACCTTCCTTGACTTCTACTGACTGCTTAAAAATCACCCAAAGATACCTGGAGATCTACAAATCACAAAAGTTCCACAAGATCCCTACCAAGTTTGTTCTTGCTGATTCTTTGACTAATGTGAATTATGAACCAAACTTGATACTATGATCCTACTTCACCATGATAGGTAGGTGACAGTTATTGGTCTTTACCTCTGGCTTTTATGTGTGGGTAATATATCCCCAGAAACTACAGAAATATTAGGTCGATTCTTAACAGAATAATTTTTCAACCCAGGAGAGCCCAGGATCTCTGGGATGCAGAAAGTTGCATCCTTGCCTTCCTCTATTGCTGTGGCTTGTACATTGGCTTTACCAAAGGGTGTGAGAACAGAAGCTCTTTCAGCATTTGGATGGATTTCAAGGCTCCTATGCATAAACAATGCAGAGACAATATGTACGTTACAGCATCATTACCTTAGGTGCCTATGTTGTCTTTTACACTGGCTGCTCAGAAATCATGGTAACGAATGCAGCATGAATGCTGAGAAAGGTTCGTGCCTAGGTTTCACATAGTCTTGCTGTATGTGAATGGGTGCCTGACTTTTCTGCTCTGAGGCTGATTGAAATCTTTCCTTTTTCTCAAAATAACTCAGTCACTTCACAGCAGTTTAAGCGGCCACTTCCAGTGCTTCCACCGGACACTCCATTTGGCGGTGTCTTGGTTGTTACAGTGTGCAGCACTGCATGAAGGCATGCTGACCACATTCCTTTTATCCCCTTTCATCAACATTGATTTGCAGCAAACTTTTTCCCCATTGCCCTTAGAAAAGGTGAAGGCAACAGCATTCCACACTGAATCCAACTGCTTGTATTCAGGATGTGGGAGCGTTGCTTTGTAATGATCACAATGAACAGACAATCCCCTGCTAACATTTCCAATGCACCATACGGCTTGGCATTTTCAATATATATTTAAAACAATAAACCAAGACAAGCAAGTGCCTTTCCCAGAAATTGCCAACGTATGCTGAGATCTCTTGCATTTTGCATTGTGTCAGTCTGTGTCAGAGGCTTCAGGAAAGGTAATATAGAAGATGAATGGAAGTCTATCATCGCAGTGCCAAGATGAAAAAGTGACAGCTCATAATGAAAAGAAAAATAGTTTCCATTTTGGGCCTCTGTAAGTAAGAAAGTGACAGAGCCATGGGAACTGTGAAACTGAAAAATGGTCCCTTTGACAGACATGCCTGTAAGTGAAAGTGCATAGGATATAATACTAGCCATAATATAGGGAATAATGATTATTTTAGGTATCACATGATTTTGAATAAATCCTTGACTACTCCATAGAAAATGGAACCGAAAGAAAACTGGGAAAAACTGTAGTTTCATTTACAGAATAAATGACCTAAGGATGTTTTTTGGCCTCTATATATGTTATGGAAGCCTGTGAAATGACTTTGGATATACACAGGGTAACTAAAATGAGAATCAAGAGCTTCCCGTAAACCTGAAATGGGAGGCATTGCTCATTTTTCAGAAGGGACAAAAAATAAATGCTGTAAAAGAAGGCTCAAGCTGATGAGGGTGAAGATTCTGGTCATAAAATCTTTCATAAAGCTTCTTTTTATTAAAACCACATATGACATTTGCTTTCAGGTGAAGATAAGAAATCTTTCCTATTTTCAGAATTGCCAACTAAGGCAATTATAGGGACAAGGAAATATATATGGGCAAGTCATACACATGTAACTTAAGGCTTAAATGAAAAGTGGTGCAAAAGACTGTATAACGTTCTTCTTTTCAATTTAAAGAAGTGTTTAAAGTCAATTTAAGGTAACTTGAGATTGGTAAGTCCACATATATCAACATAAGGCTTTGTGTAGGTTTAAATATATCCGGTTTAGAACTGACTTTGGTTAAACCAGTGTAACGTCCCCTGAGAGACAAGGCCTTGGGGCAATATTCACCCCTGTGCAGACAACGAGCAACATCAAGCGTAAAAGGGAATTACATGGTGCATAAATTCCACCCTAAAGCATATTTAAAATAGTTTTCCCTGCATGGCTTCTTTCTTCACTAGCTTTCCTCAGGAGGAAAGGTTAATAAGGCTAATACTTTCTACTTCCACTTGAGTGTCTATTCCAGGATCTCAGTGAATTCTGAAGTTTTTAAAAAAGCATTTATAGACTTTTATGAGACACTGCATTCATTTCTCTTTGTGGGCTCTTTCAGAAAAGTAAAATCTCAATGAGGAAATGGAAAAGGAGTAGATAGGATTATTTCTTGAGTTTTCCTTTGTGGTTTGGGTTTGTGGGGTTTTTTTTGTTGTTGTTTTGTTTTGCTTTTTCAGACAAGGAAATGGAGAAATTGAGGATCCAGTTAGATCTATGCAATGAATATCTTGTCAGAAAGGCTCATCAAGCAACTTTTCATCTTCATGTCAAAATTAGAACACATATAGCCCATCTTGGATCAGTTAAAATCAATGAGAAAACTCTATTAACTTCAATGGGAATAAAATTAAGTTCTAAGTAGATTGCTGAAAGTCGCACCAGGCACAGTTGACTGTGGGAAGATTAGAAGTTAACTCTCTGCCGTCAGTTGCCTTTCTCACTGCAATTGTCTTTCTGGCTTTAAGAGGTTTTGAACATAGCTAAACAAGGAAGGAGTATGCATACTACTGCCTAGTACTGGAAGAACTTAAACTTTAAGTACAAAAAGGAATTTTAAGCTACTCAAAGAGACTATAACTAGGACAAATGGGATGAATTTAAGGAAAGAAAAGGCTGACAGTTAGGGAAAAAAGTCTTTCCTAGCAGTGAGGACTATTAGACTGCAGAATAGTCTCCCAAGAGAAGTGGTGAAAGCCTAGTTTCTTGAGTCATTTAAAACTGGACTAGACAAAGCACTCTGGAATATACTCCAGGGAGCAATCCTCCTTTGACAAAGGGATGCACAAAATAACCTAATAGATCTCTCCCATCTTTCCTTCCTGTGATTCTCCTATTTCATAAACCTCTGTGATTGAATGAAGAGCAGAAAACTTTAACCCCTTTTTCAGAAACAGAAAGCACATTTGACAAGATACTGTGAGAGGAAAATCCTCTTGCTAACAACAGAAAAAGCTGCATTTTCCATAGTGAGTTATCAGTTTTTGTCTATTTAAGGTGAAGAGCTGGCAAGGATGGTCCAAGACTGCCTCCTGGATGGCTGCCATTTTCTGTACAAGTCAATGTTTTGATTCTTAATTTCCCTAAAAGCCCCAGTGCTTTAGATACTACTCAGTGTTACAGGTTTGTTTTCTTTTTCACCCCCCAAAGGATGCAACTAAATCTCTGATAACCAAATGATCACCTTTTTAATACAGAATTGACTGGTTGCTCTCAGCAGGTTGGGCTGTGATTACACTGTATCCCTGCCCAGACTCATTTTGAAAAGGAGCTCCCAGCCCTACCCTTGCATGACCCAGGTATTGAATCAACATTAGGAGGTACTAGGAGCTAGGAGACATTATGCTCCACTATTCCCTTTCTCCCTCAAGCAGGTGGGGAAGCAATGGTCTTGGCTTCTGCCTTGCAAGACATCAGCCAAGGGCACAGAGCAGTTGCAGGTGATGGTGTAATCTGCTGCTGCTACAACAGTATTTTCACTGCACCTCCCAGACCAAAGAGGAAGTGGGTGGCTGTGCAGGGAGGAAGGATGAGAAGTCAAGCTCTAGAAAACATTTCAGAGGAGGTCAGTCTTCATGGAGCCTGAAGAAACACCATCTGGGCCCTGTACAAGAGCTGCAGAGGCATTCAGTAACATGCAGGTGTTTTCCATGAATTCCTTCTGCTGCTGATGCTCTTCTGGGCCTCACAGTGGAAAGCTAGCTACAATGATCAGGACAGGTCTCTAAGCTTGGAGAAGGCAGCTGACATGAAAGTACTCTGCAAGTAGAAATGTCCCTGTCCATGGCAGAGGGCTTGGAACTAGATGATTTTAAGGTCCTTTCCAACCCAAACCATTCTATGATTCTATGAGTAGGTCGACAAGTTTGGACAGAAATAAATGCATTTATTCTACCAAAATGTATTACTTCTTTTTGGTTTTAATCTTCTCTGGAGCCTCTTGTTTGAACTTTTACCTGCATAAGAAATATACACCTGCATATATTGGTGCTTCTTCAGAGTACCTCCCTCACCTCCTGCAATTTCCTGTTCAATTTATGCTTAGAATCACAGAATATCTCAAGGTGGAAGGGACCCATAAGGATCACTGAGCCCAACTCCCTGCTCCTCACAGGAGTACCTGAAACTAAACCATATGACTAGAGTGTCATCCAGATGCGCTTTGAACAACACTTGTTGGAAAACATAAACTTTTCCAAAAACTTCTTGAAACCTTGAAAATATTTCAGGTACATATACTCTGGGCCAAGGTGTTCTAAAGATTAGATGCTTATCATATGTACCACCTCTTTTTGGACTGTTTTGAAGCTGTTAGTGGCCAACTTCTTTTGGTTCTTCAGTCTCAATTCTTGCACGGCAAAGCAGGCAATGATGGATACAGCAGTATGCCAGCTGTAACTGCCTCAAATTGCATCATTTCTTATTTATGAACAGAAAAGCGCTTCAGTCTGCAATTGTAAAAATGGTCCTTTTGGGGAGGGGATTCTGTAGTTTATAGCACCCATAACTAAAATAAAAAGAACAAACTCCAGTTTTATCCAGATTTGCAGATGTACCTGTCACAAAAGCATGTGACTGAGGAAAGAGTAATTTTAGTTTTTGAGATGCCAGAAGAGAGTATCTAAGTGCTGAGAAAGCACTCATGGCTTAGACCTTAGCTTCTTTGGGAAGACTATCAGTGATGCAACTGAAAACACCCTAAGCTGGTTTTCAAAATAGACAAATTTGGAATGATTAATTTTTACTTTAGAAGAAGAAAGACTGAAGGATAGGTCTTGTTCCTATTAAACTAGGTGGACCTTGGTGACTTTGGACCACACTTGAACTGCTTGAGCCTTTGTACTCCTTCCTATTAATCGAGACATGAGGAGTCCTCAGCTCAGGAAACCCTCTATATTGGAAATACTTTGATTGAAATGGAAATGTTTTCTCAAGAGCAATGTTGGTTCTGAAAACATTTTCATTCTCATGGCTGGGATAAAATTGCACTGACATCCTCATTTCATTATTATTTAAAAATAGTAAATGAGAAAGTCTAAGATGTCACTTTTCAGTCTCACTGTTTGAGAAACATGCACTGTAGCTAGTTCTTCGTTGATCCTTGCTGTTCTGACAAAACACAGCAAATCTGCTACACTCTGTTTTTAAGGATTAGCGGAATGCTGCCCAGAACCATAGCTGGTAATTTACCAGGAACCTGAGCTTTGCATTGGATTTGCGCAGAGCACACATCTGTTACAGAAGCCTAGACCTCTTTTTGTCTTCAAAGTACTTTGCAATGTTGAACCATGTTGAATATTTCTTTGAGAAAAAAAACTGACCATGGGGCAACTTTATTGACACTGGTGTGTTTTAGCTGCTTTGTGTCTGGGCAGTATGGCTGCTGATTTCCATGTCTAAAGGAAATCACCTTTTTTTTCCAAAGAGACACAAAGTATTGAAAGCACATGGTAAGATCACAGAGAGAAAAATACATTTAAAGCAAGATTAGAATAACTCAGAAAGTCATGCCTCACAACTGTAGACTCAACTACCAAGATTCAGTTTGCCATCCTTGACACAGATACATAGTCATAGACATCACAGGTTGGTATCTCCAACTAACATGATCTTTCAGTTCTGGGACTTCCATCACTTGTCTCCCCAAACTTGCTGTGATTCTTTCAAAGGTTGGCCAGGTCTTGCAGTCTTGGCTACCTAAAGCCATTTCCCAGTGAAGAAGAAGCTTACAAAGGCAGACTCTGATATTGCTTTGTGGCTGCTGGTGACTGAGGAGCAGCATGCTGGACATCTCCAGCCCGCATGTTCTGGAAGAAAATCGTTGTTCCTAAAACCTTGCAGTAGAAAATAGATTCCATGCCACTTGTGGCAGCTGCAGTTCATATGGACGATTGGTTAGAATGGATAAAAACAGATTTCCCAAACCAACTGTATTCAATGTAACATATTTTTCATATGTTTAATGGAACAGAAATTTTTATTTGAAGAGGCATTTATGAACACTGCTAGTTCTCTGCCTAGGGAGCGGAGACCTGGTAGGGGGGAGAGCTAGCAGGTGTAAGAATAAAATTAGTTTTATCATAAAATTGGGAAGGAACTGAGATTTTCTCTCCCCACTTCTGCCTTTAACCACTGATGAAACACAGTCATTAGGCACAAAAGATCCTCCTGTGCTCAGCTAACTCACTCTATAACCCTTTTCTGGGGAGTTCAGGAAAAAGCACTGTACTTCAGTGCCTGGCACAAGTAGCTCAAGAGTGTTGGCATTGCAGCCTTTGGTTTAAGCCAACACCATTAAAAAGAACACTTTTTCATTATCAGTCCTGGAAGCTTCCTCCATACCAATCGGTGCTTCAGAGAGCCAGAGAGCATTTAGCACTTTTGTGGTGAAGCCTTGCAGACCCTCTGTGTAGAAGATGAGGCACTGTCTCGTCTGTTCTCATACACTGCTTCCCAGTTTAGTTTCAGGGGGGATTTACTCTGTTCCCACATACCCCATTTTTCCTTTCTTTAACTTAAGGGATATACATTAGAGAGAGAAAATGTTTTTGCTGTCGCTGCATTCCTCTACTTCTATATTGTGAAATTAGATAGCAGAGCTCCCAGCTTAGTCTAGATCCAGACTGTACCACAGATGTGTTCACACATCACCTGTTAATGTCTCCTTGCAGCCATAGAGGAGTCAGTATTTAGAGAGCACGAGCACTGGCTTTTTTCTGAGCATATAGTGAGTTGCGGTCTGTTTATTCATGTTGCAAAGAGGTCGAACAACTGATTTCCATGAAAAATTAAGTTCAGCTTTAACTATAGCTTTGTAACCATGGCCAACATGATACTCGGTCTTACTACAATCATTTTGCCCCAGAATATTAGCAAGGGGTCTTGTTAATACAGACTATCTCAGAATTTCATTCTGTTCCCTGTCTTCCCTGGTTTTTGTGAGTTTGGAACAGTCATAAATACTCATTGTTTTGGAAGAATCTACAAAAATATTCCTTCTTTAGCCAAGCTTTGAGAAGAAAATTTTAATCCTAGCTTTTCAGTTCTCCAAACAAAGGGAAAGGGGAAGAAGGAGATGACTTGTGGTTCACTCCTTTTTAAGGCTGATATTAAGGTTGGGGTAAAAAGAATGGTTTTCTTTTGAAGTTCAATTAATTTTACATGCTAAAATAAAAAAAAAGCAAACCACAATCCCATACAGAAAAATGGAGAAAAAATTTCTAACCAAATAGGAGAATAAACACTTTGAGAGTGGAAAAAAATGATGCCTCCCAGCAAGAGGAGTAGGAAGGAGGAAGATGAGTAAACCTCCCTGAAAATAAGAGCAGATAGAAACTGAGAGTTGTAGGAGATGGATAAATAAACAACAAGGTTACAAGTTCACAAGCCCACCCTGCAGGCACTATTAGGACTTTAATTTGCTACAATCACCAGTGTATGTGGTCTGTGTTTACTTCAAGGGGTAGGAAGTCGATTTTCTGCTTCTGACTAAATACGCTACCAACATATCATGATGCCTGGCCAAATTCACCAAAGCATGTCTTTCCTGCTCTTCACTGGATTGTGTTCAGAGACAGTTGTGGTACCTGTTAAAATACTTTAATGAATCTGATACTCATGAATGGTGCTGAAATGACAGCCTTGGAAATTGAAGTCTTCTATCAAACTACAGAACTTGCACAGTAAGGATGAAAATAGTGCCAACTTCTGCCATGCTATCCTCTCAAAGTGTCTCGAATTTAACTTGGAAAAATTCTTTCTGGTGGTAGCAGCACTTCAGCCTCAATGCTTGGTCATTTCTTCCTACTTCAGATATAATTACCAGCAAGTGTATGGATTATCTTGGTGATTTTACACTGCAGACAGGAGCTGGGCAAGACATTTTCAACAGAATTATTTCTTATCAGAAAAAACAGTTGCATTGAAATCAGAGTGTTCTGGGAACGTGTAAAACCCACAACATTCTCAAAAGGCAGGTGCTGAAACCAAATGCTCTTTTCTATATTTCGTTTGTGCTTCTTTAGAATTTCATATTACCATAATTGTATTATTATTTTCTCTGTAATACACCTTATATCATGCACCAGATTTGGGCATTCTTGACATGAAGCATTTCATCTTATAAAATTTAAGCATTTCAGTGCTCCTAAAATGAGTGATATCTGCATTTCAATAGCAAGGCCAATTTCAAAATGAGGAATTTTATTTTGGCTGAATAATAAGAATAACAAAGCCCAAACTCTCTTAGGTTTGGGGTTTTTTTTCCTCTTTTTCCCTCCATCTTTAATCTTTTGTGGAAAGGGAATGTGGCAGCCCTGTTTCTATGTACTCTATGTCAGGCAATAGTGAGCTAGGAGGCTGGAGGGCAAATATAACATGTTAAATTATGGCATTCCAGAAAATTTTTGAAATACTGGGGCCCCAGGCCAAGGTAGAAGGACAATAGTCTTAGGTAATATTATAAATTATTTAACTATTATTTATCTACTTTACCCCTGTCCTGAATGTTCAAATCTGAGCTGGCTTTAATGATGGTAGGGGGAGGAAGGATTGTGATCTCTCAGTGCATAGATGAGACCTCAATTCCTGCTTTCCGAAGGATATTATAGCAGGAGAGGAGGAGAGGGTGGAGGACAGATCCCTCTGATGCAGTCAGAGAGGAGAAGGTGGAGAAGGAGGCTCTGCTGAAAACAACACAGAATGTGCAATGATAAAGTTACGAGAGTCTGAAAAGACCAGTGTGCCGATTCTGCACCTCTCCCCTTGAAAAAACATGGTGTTGGTTTAAATGATAGGTTGAAAAAAAAAGAAATGGAAGAAATAATCCCTTAAGGAGGTGTCTGAGAGTTGATACAGCAGACCTTTACACAGAAAAACAATGTTCGTGGTGTGTACCAGCTGATAGATGTTCTCTCTTCTGACCTTTATCTTCAGGTGTGAGGACAGACCTGAAAACTCACTCATGGCTTCTCCATTTGAGAGTTATCTTTCTTTTCCACTTATCTCATGCCCACAAAGCAGTACTCAGCCATTACCTTCACCACAGATAAAAGCGCTATTGCATTCTCAGTACCCTCTCACTGTACTTGATTTTTTCAAGTACTCATATCAAATGGTGTACTACACAAGATTTTTTTTTTTTCTCCTTAGTAAAAACTTGTGGACCTGTCAGCCATTATTCCACCTTGCTGCTTTCTGAAATAACCTGTTTCATGAAAAGATATAACCCTCAATGTAAGCATAATTCTTGCCTTCTGGATTTTAGGAGACAAATAACCAGTGAGAAATTGAAAGATGAAGATGACATAACTGCCCATGTGTATTCATTTTAACTGTGTCAAGTGTCCCATTTGCTCTACTTGCTTCTAGTTCTCCAGTGCTGAGGTCAGCTGTTGTGGGTACCATAGTCTGGGTAGAGTCTGAAAGTGGAAAACAGAGCAACCAAGAGGGCCAGCCCTGGAAATGTGTTGATTATGCAGTATGATTAACTTAGGGCTTTGAAAATAATTTTTTCCCTTTGCTTCTCCCCATAAACAGAGTTTGAAAAACCTGTTCTTTTTGCGAGGCACAGACATGGCTGCCAGCATGATAATGATGTGGGACCCAGTACCATCTGGAACACTAAATGTCGTGGTCAATTCCTGACTAATCTTGTCTAGTCAACTGTGAATAACTGAAATTCCGTCATCAGGAGCATACCCAGATTTGTTTTTCCACTCTTTCAGGTTTTAATGATCCAGGCTTGAGCAGCCTTCTTCATTAGCTCGTTAGGTGCAATGGCACCTCAGAAGCAAGGTCAGAGACCCTCTATGGCTTCTGTCTCCTGTCCAGATCATGCTTTGCGGGACTATACAAAATCAAACCACCAGGAAAGCTCACATTTGGTTTGGTTGGTTGATTTTCTGCTTTTGACTAAATATGTTACCAACCAATGGTTCATATTTTTAAATTTCAAGAATTAATGCAAAGCTAGTGTCACAAGGACATGAATAATCTCCTGTGTATTCCTCTGCGGCTAAGGAACAAAGGTGCCTCCTATCCTCCAAAACATTGTTTCAGATATGCTTCTCATCACAAAACTGTACCAATTTTCCTCGTATTTCCAGCAAATCCTTTTTTTTTTTTTTTTTGTCAATCTGTTGAAACAGCACAATTGAAATGCAAGAGCTAGGCCTGAGTGATAAGACTTCATCAACTTAGAAGAGCAACACACACCCTAGAAGACACGACATAGTCACTAAATGGGACACTCTGCCTACAAAAGATCTAATCCTGGTAATACACGGGAAGATTTTCCTGTGACATCTCTGCTCAGTAATGACTAAATACCCTAAAAATGTGTTCCTTTGGGGGTTCTCTGCTGGGACTGAGGGATGGTGAATGTGTAATTGACACAGCCCTTTTGTGCCAGATCAGGTCAGCACCTCTGAGACAGGAGCAGTACTGCTCTCAGGACTAATGAGATCATGCACATAGGCCCTGAGTGATTGGCTGTGCTGTTTCCCAAAGTTCCAATCCACACCTGTGTTTTCAGCGATAGTCATATGCACAGCAAACTGAATGAAAGCTGGACTCCTGCATCTGCTGTGTATCCAGAGCCAGGGCATACAAAGCAGGTCTGGACCCCCTGGTTCAGTTCACCCAAGCTAATATACCAAAAGGGTCTGTCTCAGACTGGTTTTCTCCCAGTTAGACCCTCCTCTGCAGCTCCTGATCTAGCCCAGTGTCTCTGCGGCTTGGCTTTCTCTGCCTCAACCCCTGAATTGGCCCAGCTACCCACCATGCAGTCATCCTTCAGTTGGCTGCTGTATGCAGGGTTCCCACAGTCTCTCTTCTGGGATCATCACAGAGCATCATGCAGATAAGCTGCATTTCAAGCTAAATCGAGCTTCTTTCCCTCCTAAATGAAGCTTAGGTCAATCAGTTCCCTGCTTTGGAGAAGGAGTGACATTCCTCCTCGCTTGATGACTAGAAGGTGATGACAGTCTTTAGACAGAGGTCCTCCACAGCATAGCTTTCATAGTGGAAGACTATGCACAGTGTTTCTTTTCTCTCTTTTGAAGCTAATCGCTGACTCTCACTCCAATGATCTATAATTGAAGTTCTGCTAGACCCAAATTAAATTCAAAACTTACCAATAAACAGGTTGTTTTGCACAGCTATTTCATGCATGCAAATGTCTGTAATTATGTATAAGTGTGTGAAATTTATACATATTTAAATATATGGCAATAGAGAACATGTTGCTCTTTTCAGAACCCAGGCTATCTGGGAAATGACTGAGTTAACATTACCTTGCTGTTCAGGAGTAGCTAGATTATTTTGCTGCATTGTTACATTTCTTAACTTGCTGTGGTTGTTTCCTTTTTCCCTTTGTCTGTTGCTTGTGGGTGATGAAACCCGCGCAGATCTGAAAAGCTGCAGAACCGCATTGTCTGCATACTCCTTTCGATGTTTCTCATCTGAAAACAGTACCTCCTGGCACCTGGAAAACCATCACAGATGCAGAACAGGTGATCTTTACAGAATGCTATTCAAAGTGAACAGTCTGCCAGGCCCATAGACAACAAAACACACTGCTGACTCCAGCTGGAGCGAGCGATTACTTTGATAACAAATTAAAACAGGCTCAGAAATTGGAAATGAAGGAGCTATGCAAGGATGAATAAGCTCCTCAGATGGCCCCAATTTTGTGCAAGTCTATCCAACACATGTGCTATAAATTGGTGCTCTTCATTAATAGCTACTGTTTAGCCGCTAACATCCTTCAAGAGGGCGAATCAGGATCTGGCTCCTTGTACAGTGCTAACTTCCATCCTGATTGAGGATACTATTTTCTCTTAACATGTTCAGAGCGCTTCCTTGGGATCTTAAAAATTCTTTATGTGTCATTTTGCTTCTTGCATATGCAGACAATTGTAATGCTCAATTTAAAAATGTTCATATATTTTCTGTCTATGGGATTTTTACCGCACTGGATAATTTCTGGATGATTACTGTTTTTAATAACTACATAATTACTGTATTAATCAGAACTGTCCTATTGGCTTCTGTGTGACACAGAAGGGCAGAAGCAAGATAGAGATAAAGATATGCCATCTTTAAAAGAGCCCTACGGCATTTTTTTGTGTTCACTTTGCGATATGGCACACACAGAGGTTGAAACAAGGCAACAATCTTAGCAGATACGAGCCCAGAAGTCCATCAAGCCCAGTGTCTTGGAAGAAGGTGTAATATTTGAAGCTATCAAAGATAACAGCTAGGAAGACAGAGTGCTAATATGGGAGAATACAGGTCCTGGGACATGTGGACAGGACTTTGTGTTGAGGGGACACACGAACACAGATGAGACGCATCCTTCCTCCATCGTTAATATTCTTAATAATGCTTAACTGGTTTTGAAGTCAGAAAATAAACATGAAAGTCAGAAAATTGCTACATATTCTGTGAGAAGACAAAAAAGCAACAAAAGTAGAACGAAGTCAAATATTTCAAAGTATGATGTTTTCATGACTTGGTGCCTTAAGGTTAAAACTTTCCTAGAGTTGGGTGCATTTCTTGTTGCATTCCCTCCTTCCAAAAAGGAGGAGGATGCGTGTGACTACACAAGATAGATAAATGATATATATATGTATACACACTTTAAAAATATACATAATTTTATATTATATATATTATATACGTCATTTATAGACCATTTATATACCTATGGGACTTATAGGCTAAGTAAGACAGTGTGGCAATAATAACTTCATGCCATGCCCATGTGGTACTCAGCACATGTGAGTTAGTGTCAGGTGCAGCACTGCTCCTGCTCACAATGATACTGCTGCACCAGTGGCTGTACCAGCTGGGCTGGGGATATATCGTGGTTTAATCCCAGCCGCCAAATAATCCCCACACAGCCATGCATTTGGTCCCCCCTGGTGTTATGGAAGAGAGAATCTGAACAGTAAAAGTGAGAAAACTCATGAGTAGAGATAAAGACAGTTTAGCGGGACAGAAAAGGAAGAAAAAAAACAACCTAAAAATAATTATAATAATAATGATGAAAGAATTACAATATACAGAACAAGTGATACACAATGCACGCCCTAAATTATTGTTGGTTAAGACTAACAACATTAAGGAGTCATTTTTACATGTAAGGATTTACAAACAATCAGTGTTTAATTCTAAACCACTGCCTTTACCAGTCACTCCTAAAGACTGAATATGTCAAAGTAAAGATGAATTTCCATTCTTCTTTTGATATCTGCTTGAGCCCTTTATATTTCTTCTTAGGATACTTGGCAGTGCTTTGTCCCAGCTGCTCAATTTTTCTTTACTGCAAGCGTACATAAGCAGGCAAGATGCACAGTGTTCAGTATCTGAACCCCACACCCAAGAGGCATCCTTTAATGGATGTGAACCCTGGAAGGAAGGTTACTTTCATTAGTGGGATTAGGAAAACATCCCTTGGTTTGGATTGATCATCCCTAGTTGGGTCTGATTGTATGAATATGAGATGGAAAGCAACATCTTTCTTTCTTTTTTTTAACTGACTTTGATGGACAGTTCCTTTTTATAATGTACAAATAATCTTTGTGACCCTGATAAGCAGGTCTGATGATACTCAGCTGAGTAATGTACCAGAACTGAAATTTCCATTTACTTGATGTTTTGCACAGGGCTTTTGATGAAGTCACTGTCACCTGCTATTAACTTAATATCAAGTCTTAATAGGGCCCTTTTCTTTCCATCTTCACACTGTTGGGGTCCGAATTAATTACTAAGGGGAAAAAAAAATCTTCACATAAATCCTTAAGCTTCACAGGAAGGAAAAAGTTTCCTGTGCTAGTTGAGATCTAATAGCTTATTAGGAATGTCTGTCTTAAACAGACATCAGTGCTGCATCTCCCCTTTCATGTACCTTTCATAAAGACACTTGAAAATGTGCTTAACTTTAAGCTAGTGCATAGTTAAATGCAAAAGGATATCCCATGTATTTGAAGTTAAGCACATGCTTAAGCAATTTGCTCAATCACAGTCATATCCTTGCAAGAGAAAACATCTTCTTAATGTTTCTTCATGATCTGGCTCCATCCACAGCCTGCCTGAATGCTCTCATCTTTGCTTTGCCTCACAAACAGGAACTGGCAGCTTTAGAGAGATTATCAGGGAGATTGACTCAGATCTGAAGGGCACATAATAATGGAATCAGATTTACCTACAAATGCTAAAATCTTTATCCTTGGAGACTCTGCATGGGCAAAAGGCACTAACAAATGAAAACACTCTTTTCTTCTTAAAAGGAGTGTAGCTCTAATGGTATCTCCCTCTCTCTTTCTTGGATATATATGTCTCAAATATATATATCAAATTATAGAAGATTAAAAACTGTAGATATATCGTTTTTGCATGACTTACTTAACTCTAGAGGCTCTTATTCTGTGAAGTGCTGTGTTTCTGCTAGGGCCAGGCTATTAAAATTATCATTACCAGTAATAGGAAAAGGAAATAATTTTATTTTGCTTGTGGAAGAAACATACTTAAAATAGAAATTGTATTGCAAAAATGTTTCACTATTGTTCCATCCCTTTCCTTCAATGCCCTAATGACCAAGGTTTTAAAGGCAGCTATAAATAGCTAAATTGCGCTCTAAGCCTTTCTTTTTGTGTGGATTTCCAGGTATGTTGTATACCGAAAGAGGAAATGAGTTACAGGCCAGTCTGCAGCCTGTTTTGTAGGAATATGTAGTGGGTTTCTATTATGAGGTATTTACTGCTCCTCAATTTTGAGCTTGCTTTGAAGGTATGTTTGAAATACATACTACTTACTTTGCTAGAGAGAAGGATAATTTCACTGAAACTAGTAGAGTCAGGCTTGCTAGGAAACAGACTGAACCTGATAATTTTCTCTCTTACCCTGTGGTACTATTCATTTGGAATTTTGCAGATGGGGAAATTGAGTCATTGCTATGCAGAGAGGCTTTTTCAAACTCTTTTTCTTCACCCTTTCAACACCCCTTTTTTTATAGTAAAATAGGAAATTACAGGTTTAGAGCACTCTGTCTTTTCTTTGACAAGTAAAGGTCTTTCCAGCAAACTCTACTGAATCTGAGTCAAGACCAGTAAACACATTACTTCCCAAAGAGAGAAGCACCCTGGCTCCCACAACAGTAGCTTCAAATCAGGTTTTAAACCTTTGATGCTATGACAGGGGCTACTGGACGTTACCCAAGTGTAAATAAAAGGTATTAAGTGTTCCTTTGTATTAGAAACATAGCTCCTCATGAAAATGGGGTTTGCTAGATGACTCCCACATTTATTTAGTTATCTTTACGTGCTGCCTATTGGGGTATATTCTTTGCTCCTGTACAGTAGCTCAATTCCTTCTAAAATCAGCTGCCAAATGCTGAAAATACCCACACAACAGAAACAGGGCAGCTGCTCTGAATGCAACCTTGCTGCCTCGGGGCAAGGTTGTCATCTCCCATTCGCAGGACCTGCTCAGGGAGGTCTGTGGTGCTGACCAGAGGGTAAAACACAGCTCTGCATCAGTAAGAGTGTCTGGCAATGTCCTCTGTAACCAGTCCTGAGTGCACAGAGACTGCCAGTGTGCTGCTGCTTGCCTTTCAACTCAGAAAGGGGAGATTTCTGAGGCTTCTGCTAAGCCAGAAATCTTTGCTGGTTTGGATTTGCTAAGCGCTTCCATGTTTTTCCAGGCGCACTCGCAGAAAATTGTCTGTTCAGTTTTCCTGGGTTGTTGCAATGTCAGCCTGAGCCCAGTCCCATCCAGCTGCACCAGTCAAGCTGAGCTCCACAACATGACATAACCTGACACAGCTGACACAGCCAGGTGTTACAAACCAATGGACACCATGGTTCACAAACTATTCAAATTACTTTCAGATACATATCCTACCTCTCTGCTCAAATCCTTCCCAGCTGCCTTTTTTCTCAGCTCCATATGAATCAGAGTTGGAGGAAAGAGAAAAGGAGGAGGGGAGATATGGGAGGAAAGAAGGAGGCAGGAGAGAAAACATCCTGCCTGGCAAAAATAATAATTAAAAATAAACTGAATCCTTGTAATCCATATTGCCTGCAAGATTAACTCTTTGAAGGAGGCTCACCGCAGCCTCCAAGCTTTTTTCAGGCTTACTAGAGGGGGCTTGCAAATATCTTGGCTGTAAATGCACATCTACTAGATTAAATAGTCATGGTCTGGAGTACTGGATGCTTAAATAACTGTAATAAGGAAAAACTCTCTCATGTTTATAAAGTGTTATGAGATTAAAGGCTTGGAACAATTGTACAAACCTTGGAAATAACCAAGCCTAGCAGAACCAGGCAGCCAGGCTGGACATCTACCCATGCCTGAGCATATGATGTGGCTGCAGTGGGTTATGTCCCACTGAAGCCAGTGAGATGATCAGTAGGAGCTATTGCTTGTCAGCACCGGTCTGGGGTGATACTGGCCTGTAGTGAGACAGGCCTGGCAACATTTTGCAGCACAGAAAATGTGGGTTGAGGAGATGAAGTGACTTGCTGAAGGTCACACAACGAGTCTGTGGCAGAGTCAGAAATTTAGGCATGAATTTCGTTATCCATCTAGCTGTCAATCACCTTGGGGGAAGGGAGAGGTTCAAATGGAGAAAGAATAGCTAGATACCCAACTTCCAGCGAAGGTCAGTGAGCACTGAATGCCTCATGTCTCCCATTACTGCAGGAAATCTCCCCCTCAGAATATAAGTGCTAAAAAATGCCACCTCCCTCCTGAATATAAATCTCTATGATTCTCTTATGCTTTTAATTATAATGGCCAGAAGCAGGAGAAATAGATTGGAAGTCAATGGATTTATACCTCCTTAGCAAAGAACAGAATTCACCCTACAACCTTCCTGTCTTTACTTTTATGTTTTGGCAAAAGTAAATAAAAATACAGTGGGACCAGCACCACAGGCTATTAAGCAGCATTTTTGACGGGACTTTAATGTGGCCTGTATAAGAAAGCCTACAGTCCTGCCCCAAGGTTTGTTCTCCTTTTATCTGCTACAGAGGGTCTCTGTGGGATGTATCTTTCTGTTCCGATTTATTTGTAAGCAGAGAGAAAGAGAGAAAGAGGGAGACATGGAGAGAGAAAGAAAGAGGAAAGGGGAGAAATAATGAAAGAGAAAGGAAGAAAGGGCAGAAAAGAAAAAAACCCCTGAGTTTCTGAAATATCAGTTGCTCTGATATTTGTGTGTCTATCTCCTAAAGAAACACAAAGAAGAAAAGCAAGCAAACAAAAAAACCCCAACAACAACATTGTTCCTGGAGCAGCTGAACTAGCTGAGTACAGCGAGCAGTATACAGGTGTCTTGTGCTGCTTTTATTCGTTGTATAATAGGTGCCTACTGGAACGGGAGAAAGGGCATGAGAAGCTGTCCTTGTCTTTGCAGAGCATGAATAGCATTTATCTCAGTGCAGTGGGCATCGCCAAGTTGGGTTTTTGTCAACCTGTCAATTCCTTTTTTTTTTTTCCCCTTTTTTTTTTTTTTTTTTTGAAACAGAAAGCAGAGTTCAGTAAATAAAGATAAATGATTGTGCTCCTTGTCTGCAGACCCTGGAGCTAAACTGAACAGGCCTCTTATGGTTTGGACCTGCTTCATTGACTGTTCAGACAGCCCAGTAATACGACAGATGTACCCAGCCGTTCCCTCTTCCCCGCTGTCCATTAGATTATGTTCATTTTGTCTGAGATGCCATTATAAGTCTCAAGGTCAAATAAGTCACAGAGAAGAAAGAGGAGGACTAATTTTTTTCCCTGCCACCCTCCCTGCATAAGGGCTCATTCACAACTTGCAAAGCACATCGTCTTTTAAGGAACACATACGGCTCAGCACAATTAATTGAAATAAAATGCAGGTGTAACATTCACCTGGAGACCATTCTGGCACGACAGCAGAGGAGACTTCTCAAGAATGATTTCAGCTGCTTTCCTAAATTTCTAATGAATTATTTGTAAGTAAAATTCATTAAGGAGGAGCTTTCAAAAAAAAAAAAGAAAGAAGAAATAAGCCCCAACAAATATATAAGAAAGGAGATTGCAAGGTCTAAAGGTTGTTTTTTGAGGGACACTGGGCAAGTTATAATGTACTAAGCAGAGTAGTTGAAGTGTGGAGATAAGAGGAGCAAGGAACAGCAGCTCTGGGTTAAGAGTAATAAGGATTCTTCAACAAAAACGTCACTAAAAATATGGGGATGTATTTTATTCTTGGTTACAGCAGGGTGCATGTAGTCCCATTGGACTCTTGGGTAATAACTAGAGATAGACATTATGCCCAAGAACAGAGTTTCCACTCCTGAGCCCGTAAGGATAAAACTAAACAGTTAGAAAGCAAGGAGTGACTTTCTCTTCTTTATGGAAATCTTTCTGTTCTTTAAAGAAAATTAAAAAATGGTTGGTGATGAACAACAATTAGGATTGATCATGTAGTTAGCACGATTTTTGTTTTCACAGAGCTTGATTCTGAACACATGGGAAGATGTCCATTCATTTCTGTAAGCTTTGGACTATGCTTATGCATAGAGCTTGAGCAATTATGAAATTTAGGGGTAGGAAAGAGTTTGGGGTTTTTTTAAAGGAAATTACACTTGCCCTTTTTAGTCACTTTCACTATCAGCAAGTTGTTACATACGGGGAAAAAAAAATTAATACTTAAAGCAAAATATCCAATAATCAGACACCTCAAACACACAACTGCCCAAAAAACCAAACCCAACCCAACCCCAAAAACAAAACAGCAGGAATTTAAAGTTCTGCAGAATTTTAAGAGTTTCAGAATTTCTTTGACTTTATCACTAAGTCTGTGAGGAAGGAAAGCATTATTGTTCAGATTTTGCTGATCAGAGTTCAAGGCACAGAGAGGTTAAGGGATGCAGGAAATCTGAACCTGGTTAATTACAGCGGAACCTGGAACTGATTCTGCTTCTCCTGTGTCTCAAAGTTTAATCTTGCATGTTGGACAGCCTTACCTCTGCAGCCTGAGGGTAGACAAGCTGGATTCAGGACAGCCATGGGTAACTTTATTTTAATAAATGAAAATAAGAGACATGTTTTAAAAAGGATTTTCACAGATTAATTTGTAAGGGCAAGTTCCAACCCTCAATCCTCCAACTTGACCAAAAATCCCAGTGTTCAACAGCTCAAAACACCTGACTCTCCAAACTTGTCCCTTTAAAAAGTTGGAATAAGAAACCGGCTAAAATAAAGAATACAGAAGAGCAATAAAAATGACTGTATTTAGATTAAATTCAAGTAACTTTAAAAGTCTACTATGGTTTAATTTTACTTAAAAGGATAAAAAAAAAAAAAGTAAACCAGACACTGAACTGGTAGTGTTCCCAGAGAGAGACTTCATGCTTGCGGCATATGAAGCTGCTCATTCCTGCCTGTGCTTTCCACAGCATCAGGGTAGAACTGCACTGGCGCGCAGGGAGGCTCAGCCCGCCTTGCCCTTGCTCCAAGATTACCCGACGTAAAGCAGCTCTTGCCCAAAACCCCATAACGGCACTCCTCTGTAGTTTGAGCTAATAAGTCTTCCTTTGTTAGGACTGTACAAGCAAAGAAGCCTGAGGGAAGCACGAGGAAATGCTGAGCCACTGAGACACTCCCTGAGGCCAACCTCATGCTGCACAACCGCAAACGGTGAAAAGTAACTGCTCTGTCCTTTCACAGGTTACCATGTCCATTAGCCCCTGCGCTCTGGTCAAGACTTTACTCTTCCCCATTTCAGCTCCCCATGGTAAGTCTTAACATTCATTTCTTTGCAAGGCTATTTTGGTCTTTGCAGTTACATGCTATAATGATGAGCGTAGATTATTCCTTAGGGGTGTGAGGAAGGACCGCTTTATAGACACTTTCCTCACCCTCTCTATGCAAGATTAAACACAAGTCGATATAAAGTATGCAGGGTTAGAAAGAATAGAGCCATAAGATTTTTAAAATATGAATCCACTCGAGTGAAACATAGACTAAAGTCTTGCAAATGCATTTTTGAGTGTGCTGCATTACTTCCCCATCGAGAGTTCTCCACATGATCCCTTGAGATATGCAGTCCTCTGAAGCCTGTAAAATTATTCTAATCAGCATTTGCTTAGCACTTCAGAAGTTCTGGCAAACACAAGCTAATTAATTCTCAGAGTTTCCCCAGAGAAGGAAGATCTCGTTTTGTTGATGGTAGCACAGAGGCAAGGATAGTTTAAGTAACATGCCCAGGGCTGTATTTTGGGTTAGTGTCTGGCATAAAACTAAAAGTTTGGGACTAGCTACCAAATCAGTCCACCGCATCGAATGCAGCCCAAGGTATCTGACAGAGTCAAGTAACTTTCCACTACCTTGTGCTTAGATTTAAGCGCTAAATAAGTCTGACAGCATTTCTGCCTGTAGGTATTTGGAGGAAGATGTTTCTTCATTGACTGCACAGGGAAGTTGTGCACAAATATGTGGATCTTAAAATGTAGAGGCATGTTAGCTGGGAGAACTGTATCTATTACCTTTGCTTTTGTGGAGAATTATGTGATACAGCATTTGGGAGGAAAAAAGTGGGAAGGGAAGATTGTGCATCAGGCTTTCTTCTTAACAGCTCTACTTTTTATACTCTACTTATACTCTACGAATAAATTACTTGGGCTTCATGTTTTTCCTCTCTGTATGTGACGTATAAACTACTGGGCCAGGCAGCAACACTTAGGGAAAAGAAAAAATAATCTACATTCAAGGTCAGGCTGGATTGGGCTTTCAGTCACCTGATCTAGCTGAAGATGTTTCTGCACATGTAAGGAGAGCTGGACTAGACAGCCTTTAAATTGTCCTTCCAACACAAAGCATTCTATGATTTAATGAAATAAAGAGTTGTACAGAGGATTGGAGAATGTGTGCTGGGTCATATTGCATAATTTGCGTGAGTGTGTATATATATATATATATATATATATATATATAAAAAATCATATTATACCTGGGTCAGGATCATAAATTCCTGATTTTCAGAAATATTCAGAAATATTAGGAAAGTAAACACAAAGTAAAACTTCCATCATGATGATATCAAGTAAGGGCTATTTATGAACTGTTTGTCTATTATAAATTTGTTCTGAAAAGACTGGAATAGACTGTTTAAATTTTGTCAAGGAAATGGATTTCCTGACCTCCTCTAACCCTTAGCCGTTTTTCAAATAACTTTCACAAGTTTGACTAAACATTGAGGGATGCCCTTTGTGAGTTGATAGTTGAGCAAAGATTATCCCTAGTGTAATGTGTATTAATAATATCTGCTTCTGGTGGTTTGGTGTGATAAGGACACAGGTGACTTCCTGAAGGAATCTCTCTAAGAATTACCTAAAAGAGAATGAGAGGGTTAAGTAGGCACCAAAATTTCAAGCAAAAATATATTATTTTTGTGAAAAAATAAAATAAAATAAAATAAAATTGTTTCCATTTCAATTTGAGTTACAATTCTGAAAAGCATAGTATAACAATCTAAGTAAAAAAAAATCTAAGTATTTCTAAGTATTGTTTCAAAGTTTTGCTTTACTGTAAAGCTTTCTCTTTTAACATTCTTTATATAAAAAAAAGTAAACAATATACTTTTTAGGCAATAATTTTTCAAAGAACCAAATCAATAAAATCAGCCCTTTTCTATTAACAGCTATGCATGAAAAACCTGTAAGGGGACAGGGGCAAAGCTATACCCCTTATGTCTTTAAACCTCTATTGGTAGGGCTTGTTGTGATATTACTGAAATGAAGGACTGGTGTCAATCTGCAGAAAACCCTATGTTCATTGACTCACTTGCTTAGTACTTTTATGTACTTAGAAAAAACCTGCAATCAAGCTGGATTGGAAAGAGAAGGAATATGAAAGGAAATGGAAGTGCATAAAAGGCAAATTATTTTTCTAAGACAGGTTATATTAAAGATTGAATCAGAAAAGCATCTAGATTTTCTACAGTTTAGTGCCATTTCCTTTGCATAGCACTTCGGTGTTTTCCTTTTTATTTGTGTTTTTTCTTTTTTTTTTCTTTCTCCTGGTTATACTGGGGAAATAGCAAAGTTGCATCATTACTCTTTTCTTCTACACTATAACAGCAGTCAGATATATACTGAAAATATACTGCCATGTGGTGGGTGCTGTACTACCCCGTTTTTGGAGCCAAGAAATATTATAATGCGTGAAACTGGAGTATCTTCAATATATTGGAGAATACGAGAGGAACTAGAAATAGAAACCCTTATTAGTTTGTACTGCTCAATACCTACCAGTACAGTCATTCCCATCTATTTGAACATCCAGTTTGAAATTACATATGAATATGATCCCCGCATCTAACAGTGATTAGGAATTTTTCTCTCTGATATTGTCTCTTTCTCAATTTCTTCTTCTCATCCCTACCTATGACCCTAAAAAATTCCTCTGCCTCTTGTGATATGATTTCACCTTTATGATTCTTGCAGCTAATTACCACAACTGGCTTATGAAGAAGTTGTTTTCTGTAGGGATAATATTTTGCTGTAGGTGGCTGCCAGGAGGAAAGTCCAGCCAAACCAGGCAAACGAACTAAACTTTTCTTCCTACAACAGGGATGAACAGCATCTGATGGAAACAAAACTTCAGCAGACTCATATTAGGAACTGAAAAATGATCTATGCCTCAAACTTTTGAGTAAAAATTAACATCAATGAATGCTCAGTGCATAATAACTACACTGTGTTTTCTTCATTATGCTAGAAGTTTACGAATCCAAAGAGCTGCACTTAGATCATGTAATTTGTTTTCCTAAGATGACTCCGAGAAGAAAAATGTCAGGTAATTATATACTTGTTACTCTCAAGAATTTTCATTCCAGTCTCAAGATGAAGACTAATACAAGAATTTGGGAAATAGTCTGTAATTTCTATTCACTTATTTGATGTAGTTTACCTTTATTGCTATGGGTTTTTAACTGATAATTCATTAGAATATCTATATTCTGTCTTGTGGTTGCTACACTAATTCTATTAATTCCTGGAGTGGCTACACAACATTCTGTTAGAATCATTATTTTCTTTTTAATAGAATATAGTAACAGACAGCAAGTGACTCGGCATACGGTAGATTGTTCCATTTATTGAAAATCAAGATACTGTATTTGCTCTATTACAATAATGAAGTTGATGATTTCCAATCTGTTTAATAAACTGTTTCTGCATTTTAATATTTATATTAAATCAACCAGCTGGTGAGATCACATAATTGTTTTTACTCAGAAATATATACCAATTATTAACAATAAACATGATATTTGCTTTTTGTTTCAGACAGGATCATGGGAATTCTCATGCCCATCCCATGCAAAACAGATACTTGGAGTTCAGCCTTACATTTTTAATTTTAAAATTCCAGATATGGATGTTCCCAAAATTGCATAGAAACATCCCTTGGGAAACCGAGGCATAATATAATCATAGACCAGATGTCAGAAAGTGCTTCACTCCTCTCTAACCTCCAATATCACTATGCATTTGCCCTTAAACATTTGAGTGATTGCTCTCGATTACGCAGCAGTAAGAATAGCTTAACAAAAGATGGTAAGATGTCATCTGGTCCTTTCGCCTATGTCACTGTTGTTCACTATAATGTTTTGTGCGGATAGACTGTAAGTAACTTGGAACCAGTTGTTTGTGATAACATGTTTTAAAGCTTTTGGCTTTTCACATCTCCACACTGTTGGGGATGTAATCCTTTCATTGCTGACCTTGATCTTGACTCCGTTCTGGTTCAGCTTGGTATATCCTTGTGCGCCATGAGTTTAAGCACGGGAATTTTCCCATGGTGAAGCCTGGAACTTGAAGACTCCAGATGTATCCGGTCACTAAAAACAAATGCCAAGGGGTCAAAACTTGCTGGTAGATCTCTGTAATTCGGTGCCTCTGTGGTGACTCCCACCATTGGAGGATTGACAAGCTGGGTGTGCAAGAAGGAGACATGATTTGTTTAAAGCAAATGTCTAAATAAAAGAACTTCCAGGAGAACAAAGGTGAGTTTTAGCAAGCCATTGGGTTGGAGGCAGCAGGAAAATCCTATTTTATAAATCCATATAGAGAAGTAGCAGAACAGGCTTTTGGCCCTATTTCTGTGTCCTTTTCAAAGGATTCTACGGACATGCATAGGGCTGGAACTGGCAGAGCACTAAAGAAACCTAATAGGGTTATAGGAATTACTCTAAAGACCTACAGGATTTATTAAAGAGTTATTTCTTCTCCACAGGTTTTCTTTGAACCATCTCATAGAAGTATATTTCATTGTATGTTTGATTTTACGAGGTGGTTTAAAAAATTATATGAGAAAGTTTGTAATTTTCTATGAATCCCTATAGGATTTTTCCATAAGGGAAATATCTCTGTGTATCTAATACATGCAGGATATTACACTGCACAAGAATTGCTAATGAAAAATTTAACTCTTGGTACTTCTTTAAGCACTAATGAAGGAAACACTGCTCAGGAATACGTGCAAGCTATCCAGTAAAGGGCTACCATGGATAACACTGTGACTTGGAGAGAGAAACAAAACAAAACAGAGAAGCAGCCTGTGAATATTTATGAGTTGATCTTATGACTTATCTCTGTATTGACATTTTCAAGTTAAAAAACATTTGACTAAAGGAAAATGGCTAGTTCTCAGCAGCAACAGCAGCAGTGCTCTGCAAATTTCCTAGCCTGGAGGCAGCATGCAGAAAGAAGCAGGAGCAAATGATGTATACTTTGATGTAAGGTGTAACCGGGGGGGACTGCCAGCCAAAATGGGGGGGAGGGGGAGAATATGAAAAATTAAAATGAAGCAGGAGAGTAAGTCGCTGCCTGTAGAATGAAGTTTAATCTCTCAGCACCATTAGCGATAAGAATGCAAGGATAATGGGCAGAGGGCACCAGCAAAACAAATGGCTCTTTGTTCTGTTGGTTTAAAATTGTTTATTTTAGACAGTTTCAAGTAATTAAAGGAAATTGCAGTCTCTTAACTATAAGAGAGATCGTTAAAGAAAGTTTGGAAAGAAAAAAAAAAAATTAAAGTTCATTGTCCCAATTAGATGAGAAGTGTTTTGCTGGTGGAAGCTACCCAAGAAAACCTGGAGGGAAAACAGAGACAGGCATAATCACAGTTACAGCCCAGAGAATCAGACTGAAAATCAGTCTGGAAAAAAAATATACATTGATTTATAGCTTCACAGACAAAAGCAAATGATAGGTTGTGTAAATCACATCAGGCAGAAACTTACCATTATTGTTATGCAAAACTAGGAAACTACACTGTCAGGAAGTTAAGGCTGCTAATGTCATAGCTAATCCTAAAAAGACTAAGCAACAGGCTGAAGTATGTAAATAGCTCCATTGTATCCAAAAAGGCCTCACAGGTTTAAAATTAAACACATGCTTAAGTATTTGCAAGATGATAGCCCCAGTAAAATAAAAGTTATGTTCTCTTTTCCTAACTAGGCAAATTAACAGTCTCCATTTTGTGTACTATAGTTAGCATCAAGGATTTAGGTTTTGTTTGTTTGTTTGTTTGTTTTCTTTTCATTGAAAGAGTATATTACCATAAAAATGAATAAGCTTGGAAAATCAGAGGATGGATACTAACAATTTCTTAAACTTACTACTCATTTAGCACTGATTCCTGTTATGGTACACCCAATAGCCCATTTTAGAGGCTTGGAATCAGTTTCTTCTGCACTCAGGAAGTATATAAACTGCAAGTGAGTAATGCAGTGTGTCTAATCCAAAGAGGAAAGGAGTCTGCTAGAGACCCTAGTAACCTGTGCTTTAGCACAGCTGGAGGACCACATTTCAACCTCTTGCTGTAGCTTGAAATGCTGCTTTACAAAGACATTGTGTTTGTTCCCACTTGCATGTGTGCTGGGGAGAGAGGAAGCTGGTCTAGTTTGGCTTTGGAAGCCAATGGGAACTACTAGATGCAGGGATATGATTGCCCAAAGGTTTCTTGTGGATTCTTGTTTGGGTTTTTTTTTAATGCTTCAGAATGGACTAGCAGCCACGAACATCTGTAATGACAAGGGGAGTTGAGACATGGTTGTGTGGGTTCCAATGTATCTTGCTATGACTTCTTGCAAGCTATGAAGAGTAACGGCTTTTTACTCAGTTTTCACTCAGTCTAATAAGTTCAGTTTAAATATAAGGAAGAAGTTCTTTACTGTGAGGGTGGTGAGGCACTGGAACAGGTTGCCCAAAGAAGTGGTAAATGTTACATCCCTGGCAGTGTTCAAGGCCAAGTTGAACAGAGCCTAGGGCAACATGGTCTAGTGTGAGGCATCCCTGCCCATGGCAGGGGGTTGGAACTAGGTCGTCTTCAGGTCCTTTCCAACCCAAACCATTCTGTGATTCTATGATTCTATATAACACACTCTGAGGATACTTTAGAATGAAAATAAAGAATGAGCATTTTCACCTATTACTGTTAGTCAGATAAACCAGGTCTGCACTCAGTTGTAGCTTTTGCACATAACCATAAAAGCATGTTATGAAGAAAGGAACATCACTGGCTAAAAGAAATGCTTTAATTATCTTATCTCCAGTGTTACAGTGGCCTTGGAGCATCAGAGAATTTGAGAAGGTTGCTGCCCTAGAGGGAGGGTATTAGTGGCACACTGGGTAACAGTAACTGGATGGAGGTTGCTGCCCTAGAGGGAGGGTTATTAGTGACACACTGGGTAACAGTAACTGGATGGAAGGGCAGAAAATCTTTCTCCATCTGTCTATTTGCTGCTGACCCCATTCAGATCTGATTTATTGTATACAATTAGTTTGCATTTGGTCTCTCTCCAAGCCGCGAAGCCAGGCAACAATCTTCTTTGCTGCTGCACACACTGGAAAAGAGCCCTTGCTTTCAAAGACCACACAGCTCTCCTAGTGTGGTGGGTATTATTAAGGTTGTAAAGATCAAGGTAAAGGAGGTGGCAGTCTCTTTCCTATGTTGTCTGTAAAGTTTCACTGTGCAAAGTTTTAATTGCCTTTCAGAGCCGACTCTTCAAGCAGCACTACCCTCAGCTTGCACATTTAACAAAGAAATTAACTCTTGCATTGCAATCTCAGCTGTAGTAAGAGGTACTCAGACTGAGCTGCAGAAGAAAGTGATGGTGCTTACCACTGTTCAGGATTTGTCCCAGTGTATGAATATCAAAATTACTCTGTGCCTATCCAACAGATTTCAAAGTCTTTTTCAGACTTACTCTCCAAGATGTTCTTGTAGTGCCCTGTGACTGTCAGCAATGAAAATGAGATCGTATGTGGTTTATGTCATAGCAGCATTTCTTGGAACACGAACAGCAAGACCAAGGAACTCTATTGTTATTGCTATTATCAACACTTGCACTGCTATAGCATATGTAGGCCATGGTCAAGCACCACAGTTTTTCTGTGTAGTTGCAAACCCAGAACAGAAAATAAGTGACTGTTGCCACAGACAACTTACAACCTAACTCTTAGGTTTATCTAAATCTTTAGACTTACCTGACTGTAAAAGGAGAGACAACAGATGGAGGCTGGAAACAGATGGAGAAGCACAAAGTAACACTGAGACAATCATGATAATTGTAATAGGCAACATGCACAGCACACTAGGTACCCTGCCATTGCCATTACCCTGCTTTATCACCAGGGAAACAGAGGCATGGGAAAACAGACTGTGCAGGACTGCAAAGGGCAGGTTCAAGATGTTTCATTTTACATGTCTAGTCTTGTCTGTAGATACCTAATAATGTATGAGATGTCTGGGTTCCCTATAAAATCAGAGGAAAGAGACAAGCAATTCCAGAGACGCACTGATTTTTAACCCATCCTAGAGACAGGACAAAAGTGCCTTCCAGAGGTACTTGTCTAGTCCTCAGGTGGTACTGAGCAGTCAAGGCAGGCAAGGAAACAATTCTTCATGTCTAGATGTCTATTTTAAGGGCTAAATTGTAGCAAAAAAATCCAGTCAAGTGGAAAAATAAGACCAGAAGCCACTAGTGTCTGGTCCTCTTCATAACACTACGAACAGGCACCTGAAAAACTACTGAAGCAATTTGGAGTAAACCCTGCAAAACAGGGAGAATAAAGATAAGGAAAGAAATGTCACTCCTTCGGACATTCCATGGGCAAACCAGATTGCTAGGAATTGAGGTACACTCACACACACACATACATATCTTTCCAGTTAAGAAGGAAAAATATAGAATCTGCTGGGTTGAACAGGAGCACTGGTGAATTATCTAGTCCATCCTTTTGCCTGGGGCAAGACTGATTTAATTATCTCTAACACTTCTCTGATGGATGAGTGTCAAACCTTCCCTTGACTATCTCCAATGAAGGTGATCTGACTACCTCCCTTGGGTGACTTGCTTCATTGCCTTAAATGTACTAATAGTTATGAAGTTTTTCATAACAGTCAACCTAAATATTCAGTGCTTCATCCAGAACCTATCACTCCTTTTTTTTTTTTTTTCTCACTGGCTAATAAGGATAATTGGTTCCTCTCCTTTTTCAGGGACATGCCTTTATGTGTTTATGGACATTCATCATGACTCCCTTTAGTCTTTTCCTCTCCAGACAGGACGTGCCTGGTTCTCTGAAACTTCAGTGGAAGAAGCCTGAGGCAGAAAGATGAACGTGTTGCGAAAGGCAGATGTATGGGCATTTTTTAAGGTGACAAGGAAGACCAGGCATTTCGCATTGCCAGGGATTCAAGAAATGACTTTCACATACATGGGGTGTGGGAAGCTAAACCAGGATATCAAACTGGTAAAACTAAAATGAGCTATGAATGCAAAGTATCATTCATCAGTATGGGACACCACATAAAGGGACCTGCCAAAGTATAGCACAAACAGGAGTTCCGCCATCACCCATACGCATATGCATAAAGACTAGGATTTGTTGCTCAACCTCATAAGCTGAAGAGCTGAAGAGCAAAAGTGAATTCCCAAGTGTGTGTTCCCAATACGAATAAAGTTTGCATAGCTAAGACTGGTTCCTTTGTGACCCTTCCACCTGCTAGAATTTACACTGGTCTCTCCTCATCTTTGATTTAATTTTGAAGAGCAGACAATGGGTTCTTCACATAGAGGCATTTAAAAGGTTAAAAGGGGAGAGAAACACTAATAAAGCCTTCTTTGTATTTTATTCTGTCATGTGGGCTAGCTGTCCCCCAGCCTATTCAGTCTGAAATGGCATCAACGCTCCATAGAGACCAATTCATCCTCCTGTTCCTGAAGTGCAAACAATTCATGGAATAAAACAGCACCAGAAAGCGAGAGGAAAAATCTCTGTGGGGCTGCCAAGAGTCTAGCTTCATGCAGTGAAATCGCCTGACTTCAAAACAGGAAGGAAGGGTGGTTAACTCAGGCCTTGATTGATGGTTAAGGCAATGGACGTGGAATTCTCTCAGTGGTATTTAGGGGGTCTCTATTTCTACAGCACTGAGCTTGTCACAGTCTTTACTGTGTTTATTTTCTCAGCAACCTTATTCTTGCTTCATGCATGGTGAATTTAGGCAAATTGAGATTATGACCCAAATTTTCTGATTTCACAAAGATTTGGATAATCAGTGGTACTTGGGCTCCCAAACACTGAAGAAGCCAAGCTCTAGCCAAAAAAGCTCTTGGAAATCTTTCACTGTAACTTGAATTATTTGCACTGTCTGAGACTCTCCTTTTGTCAAGCTACCTTGACATCATCACCAGCTGAAAGAAAACATGCTTACACCTCGGACATCCCCATAGAAAACCCTACAGCTTACCTGAAACTAACAGCAAAGATTGAGATGGAACTGAAACACTATGAAAGGTGAACCATATCAGCTGTTATGTGGCCACATACCCCTTCTGGCAATGGTTTCCCCAGGGGTGGATGACTGTCTCTGACAAAGCTGAGCACTAAAACTCTATTATTTACACTGGTAAGATCCCTTCCTGAGGTCAATGCCTCTTCCCAAATCTGGTAATCTGAGGTTCTACTGACAGGGCTAATTCAGATGTATGTCGTATGATAGTTAAATATCTGTGTGAATATATTTTCAGTTGCCATAAATAGCATATCACAGGGTTGACAACTAAAGCAAGGTGCTTCTAATCCCTTATTGGTATCCCAGTCTCCGTGCCTACCTTGCCATGAAATCAGCAATTGATGTCTCCCCACACTTTTTCTTCTACAAAATAAAACTGCTGTTTTGAAGAAGGAAAGGCTGGGACAAGCTAACAAAATGAATCCTCTACCTTATCAGAAAGCTATAAATGGCTGCTGGAAAGTCTTGAGAGATTACCCACCGGCTGGATATCACAGCTTCATACTGAAGAAGCAGCACTTGACTGTTGACATTTCTTATTAATGTTGAAGAGCAAAATGCCTGTGGTATTTTTATTTGGTATTTGTGTATCCCTAATGCCTCATCTGCTGCATCCTGGGCTCTATCATGTTCTTACTGACGTCAGTAAGGGTCTTGCCAATAAACAGGAGGCTTCCCATTGTCTATTTCTGCAAACACTGTATGAATCTACTCTTATTTCTCAGGGCTTATCTGATTATGATTGGGAAAATAATTTTCTTGAGTTGGCACTTGCAATGACCTGTCTTTATTGGGAATGAGTCATGAACAAAGTGTTATTCCATGTTTTGTCCTGCTTTATAACGAAGGACATTCAGAAGTGTTAATATCTTATTTTCTAAGAACTTTTTTTTAATATATATTGGAGTGCATGGAAATTCTTTTGACAGTGCAGTCTGACACAGGCTCTAGTGTCGCTCTTAGCTAGATCTTCTACCTAGGTGTCTTCCCACTCTTCCCCTGGAGAGGAAGGAAGGATGTTTCATTAAAGGAAGTCACACAGAATTTTTATTAAAAACACTTTCCACTGCTGTGGTGTTTGCAAGCTTGAAGAGGAACTTTGGCTGAAACATAAGACGTGAATGAGTCAATGCTAAGAGAAAAAATAATGTCTTGAAAATAGGGAAGAAATTTTGAGACACCAAAAACTTGTAAAATGTGTTTTTCTTTATAGAAAAAATTATTTAAATGGTTGGAAGAGATGACAGACAAATAGTTCTGCAGGCAGATGTTCCTTTGCTAGTCCCCAAGCATGAGTAGAAGTGGGGGCAGTTGTCCATATTACATAGAATTATAGAGTCACAGAATCAATCACAGACTGGTTTGGGTTGGAAGGGACCTTAAAGCTCATCCAGTTCCAACCCCCTGCCACGGGCAGGGACACCTTCTACCAGACCAGGTTGCTCCAAGCCCCATTCAACCTGGCCTTGAACACTGCCAGGGACGGGGCAGCCACAGCTTTGCTGGGCAACCCGTGCCAGTGTCTCATCAACCCTTTTCCATAAGACTACTTGACCTGAGAGTTTTCACCCTGTTGAGAAATGTCAATGTCTGACAAGTATTTTACCTTCAGATGTGAGCTCAGTTTTTGACTTCTTCCAGAGACTGTCCTCAAGCATTTCAGTTAGGACCAAATGGTAGAAGCTTAGACAAAGAAGAGACCAGATTTTGTCCATGAAATCAACCAAGTGTTTGGTAGGAGTTTCAATGAAAAGTACTCATATCTCATATGCAGTCCTATCAACTCTTTCGAGGTCTTCCTCACAATGGCATAAATGGTGGTCAAACTTTACAAGATGCTCAGTGGCTTTTCATTGAAGGATTTACTTAATTGTGGATAAGCATTCCCTTTCAGAGGGGAGCAAGTGTTGTGCGATATAGAATACAATAACAAAGTAAGGAAAGAAACTATCTAACTATGAAAACATGGGTCTCAACCCCAAATTATGCAGTTTCAGTTCCCAGATAATTAGTTCAGATTCTTCCCGCGATCTTGTTTCTTTTTCTTTCTCCCTCATTGTTCATCACCTCATACAATGAGGATTATAACTCCTCTGACACCTTGTGAATTTGGAGTCTAATAAAGTTATATGTACAATGGCAACAAAATCTACCATGCTGAGTGTTTTCTCATGTACTTATCATGCCTGAATTAGTCTGGCATCTCCTTGCACTTCCATTAAACATGGTATTTCATTGGATCAGTGAGTAAACCAGCCTTCATTTTATCTACATGGTTTCCACAGATTTCCTCAAACTCTATTAAAAACCAACCTTTTAAGGTCTGGGGATATTTTGCATGAGCTCAGAACAGTGTCATTCATTCTCAGACCAGCTCAAAGCTCTTCCATACCTGCAAAACCCTTAATTTATGACTGTCTATTAATGGAATACATGGAACACTTTTAAAGAAGTGTTTGGAGTGTCTCAAATTCACGTACCCACAGATGAGGAGGACATCTGAGCTTTGCTTTTTCCTTCTAGAAATATGGAAATAAACCAAGTACCAAAGATCCCAGCTAAATCTGACCTTAACTGCCAACAAAAGTTAATGCTACACCTGAGCGCCTTTAACTTGTAGAGAAATTTATTTCTGACGCCAGCCCAACACCAGGACTCAGGTCTACCCTAACAGTCAGTTTGGATGTTCAACATCTCTGTCATTCTTGCAGCTACTAGGAAGCTCTTTGATCTCTACAGCAATTCTGAATTTGTCATTTTCCTACTTGCTCAGACGCTTTCCCATAATCTCTCTTCCAGATATGTCAATCAAAGAGACAGCCAACACGAAGTTTTTTGCCCTCCAAACCTGTTTTAGTCACTCTCTCATGCTTACTTATACTTGTATATACAAATTAATTTAACATATCTAGGGGATTTCTGCTGTATAGGTACAACAACATATTTTTCTTCTTTTTCACTATGCAGCTTGCCCTTGTTTTTCCCCTTTGGTATGTAATAATGAGGTGGCACAGGGGAAATGTCTTTAATCAATTGCAGAAACTTATAGCACTATCAGGATTGCATGTGTCCCGAAACACTTTATCACTGTCTTTTCCCAGCGTTCCTAATTCTGATGTATCTGGTGTACTAGTGTCATATCATTCTATTACATTAAACAATCTAACATAACAACTGAACAAAGTGAAATGATGAAATGCTGGCCTGTTTCAGAAAATATAAAAGGATAATACACTTGTTTTCATCTGGTAAAGCTGCTATTAGTTCATTCTGTGGTTTTACATGATTAGAGAGAGAGCTAGAAAGGCAGGTAAACAGACAAACCAGACATGGTCACACCATACTCAGGCTAATGCAGCTCAGGATTCTCAGCTTAGTTTGCCCCCTTGCAAACATTAATAGAAGCAGAAAGTTTTCTTCTCTTTATTAATTACGAAAAAAAAAAGAGATTGGAGATCAGGAAAGCTTAGTTTAGGTCTGTGTTTCTTGACCAGTTTGTATATTTGTGTATTCATATATTTTATATTTGTTCTAGCAATAGCTGCTCCTTAAAGTTTTCAAGCCTACCTTTGCTCAGACAAGATGCTTTTATTCACACTGCATCTCACCTTACTTTAGATATGTTCCCAACGAAAATGTTTTTACTGCAGTCAGAAGTCTGACTATAAGTCATCTAGCCACCTTGAGTTAGTTTTGATTTAGCTGTCCATGTAGCTCTGCATGTCAGAGCTCAGCTGCACTACTGTAACAGTATTTATTTCCCTCCTTTTCCCTTCTCCAGAAAGGTTTACAGCTCACACCAAACTTTAAACTAGCATGGCTGCATGGCTATTGTATCTAATAGCCACTTTCAAGCTAGCCCAGAGTCACACAGCTGCCAACCACATCTTTGTGTAGCAGAGACGGGTAATAATGGCTTATGTGTAATTTAACATTCAGCAACCTCAACATTGTGTATGGGCAGATTCTAAGTATGGGTTTATATACAGTTATTCATCTACATAGTTGGCAGTGGCAAATCTAGAATATTTTAACAATACCATCAGGCAAGGAAGAAGACTGGTTGTTGAGTCAAAAATCTCATCTGGTCATGCTTATTCACACACTCGCACACCTTCTTGACATGCTTTAGCCACCTTAGCCCAACAGCAGTCCACAGTTATTTTCCTATTATCCTATATTTCCTCACTGTGATTTAGTACCTGGTACCAATGAAGGTTGACATTCTCCTGGAAAAAGCACCTTGAAAGTACTAAGAGGATAAATGGACATATCCCAACAGGGGGCAAAAAGTCTTTGCAGAAGCTTGATTTCTCCTCTCCCCAGGGTGTGATTAGGATCTTCAAGACATTTCCTAAGCCCTTCAAATAGAGAGTAAGATATATTTGGTTTAGTTAATTAATGAATTATAATTTAGGAAATTAATAATCAAAGTCAGTTATGGGTTAACAACACTAGCTGAAATAATAACTTTGGACATTTATCTCTGGTTTGGTAGATAGATACAAGAACTTGCAGTTATTGATGTTTAGTTGTCAATTGCTTTCTTTACCATGAACTCCATTGTGGGATAAATAAGGTCAAGCAGACCAAGTGTCATGGACCCAAAATGTGAATGACTAATGAAAGAACAGAGTTATTGATTCACATTAGGCAGAAGTAATTTTTGTGTTAAAACCTTGGCATCCCCATTCCTCGAAAAGCCAGTTGCACTGAGTGTCCTCCAAGATTGTCCGATCTGCTGCTGAGAGCATGCCAGATGCCAGTCACTCAGGGGACTAAATCTTTCCAAAAGAATATTTAATGATTTTATGCATTTAATAATATATATAAAAATATATAAACCATATAACAGATTTGCTGCATTAACAGCAGCAACTGATTTCTAGCAATCTTATCTCTAGGCCATCTTTCATGCATATGTACATACGATACCAATTACAGTCCGTAACACTTGAAATAGAAACAGTAAGTGTATATGTAATTTATCAATGAAACGACACAGATTTTTCTAGTGATGCCTGACCCTATATTTTTCTTTTCTCTTTCTGTTTCTATTGTGTTCATTTATCATGTTATAGATCCATTCAAATCATAAACTCTTGAGGGTAAGATCTGTGCCTTTAATTTGTTTCTGAAGAACCTTGCATACTATTATATACATAACAAAGAACAGCACTTTTCCCCAAACCTGTGTAACCCTCAATACAACCAAAATGAAGGTCATTCATTTGTCTGAAACTGTGTCATTGAAGCACAGTGGCCAAGCAAGGAAGACTAAATTGACAAGCAGACTTGAAGATTCCGCATTGGGGTGAATGATACAGAACAAAAGCTCTGTAAGTGATGCAGTATTTTAATCACTTGTGCTCAGACACTAAACAAGTCTGCAGCATAATTCAACAGTAAATGTCTCAGACCTATAAAAATATTAAAGAGCTTAAGCCCCACTGATTTCAGTGGCTGTAAGAATACAAAATATCGTGTGGCTGGAGATCTACAACTGAAGGCCAAAAGCTTAGGACTCTAAATATGTTAAACTAATGGGCATTTGGTATAACAATCTGGTACACTTCAGTGGAAAAGTCCCAGGTTTATTGTGATTTAATATCTTTGTGGGTGAGAACAGAACCAACATTGTTCATTTTGACCAGTGACAGATCAAACAGGAAAGAAAAGGTATCCATGTAAAGCTTTAGTACTTTAACACACATAACTCCCCTGTCTTCACACCCGGTACAATTCCCACACCTCACCACCCACGGACTGCTTAGCCTGAATTTTTCCTAAGGAGGACTGGTGGCAAAGTTTGGAAAGATGAGGCTCAAGAAAGAACATGGCAGAGAAGGACCTTCCCCATGTTTTTTTAAGGCCCCCCTCAGGTTGTTTCTTAACCTCCTGATAAGGAATACATCTCCTCCCGCTTTGAGAAATCCTTCTTAGTAGTCTGGTTAGCCATTTTTAAATCAGCTGTCACTTGTGAAACTGATAATCAGTTTCCATCCTTCCACAAAACCTCTTCCCTTGTAACTGATAAAGTAAGGTGACTATGAGTATGGGATAACTCCTCAAAGCTTTGATATGAAGGACCATGAAGTTCAAGGTCGTATACCTGGGTTGGGGCAATCCCAGGCACAGCTACAGGTTGGGTGGAGAAGAGGTTCAGAGCAGCCCTGTGGAGAAGGACTTGGGGGTGTTGGTCAATGAGAAATTGAACATCAGCCGGCTTCGGTGTGCACTTGAGCCCAAAACCAACTGTATCCTGGGCTGCATCAAAAGAAGCGTGACCAGCAGGCCAAAGGAGGTGATCCTGCCCCCCTACTCTGCTTTCATGAGACCCCACTTCCAGCCCTGTGTGCAGTCCTGGTGTCCTCAACATAAGAAGGACACGGAGCAAGTCCAGAGGAGGCCACGAGGACGATAAGCTGGCTGGAGCACCTCCCATATGAAGACAGGCTCAGAAAGTTGGGGCTGTTCAGCCTGGAGAAGAACAGCTGAGTGGAGACCTCATAGCAGGCTTCCAGTATCTGAAGGGGGCTACAAGGATGCCAGAAAGGAAGTCTTCATCAGGGACTGTAGCAATAGGACAAGGTGTAATGGGTTTAAACTTAAACAGAGGAGATTCAGATTAGACATAAGGAAGAAGTTCTTTGCTGTGAGGGCGGTGAGGCATTGGAACAGGTTGCCCAAAGAAGTGGTAAATGCTCCATCACTGGCAGTGTTCAAGGCCAGGCTGTACAGAGCCTTGGGTGACATGGTCTAGTGTGAAGCATCCCTGCCCATGGCAGGGGCTTGGAATTAGATGGTCTTAAGGTCCTTTCTAAGCCAAACCATTCTATGATTCTATGAAGCACTTCAGCAAGAGGCTTCTCCTCCTCCATGGCCTGGTCACACCTTCCTTAAGCAACTGGGACCTGGGGCAGAAGAGAAACAGTTGGAACAGAACAGTGAAGCAAGTGGCTGAGGTTTATTTCCTAAAACACCCAAGTTTTTAGAAGCTACTAATATTTTTTTTTTTCCAGTGTTTATCAGGCTTAGACAGAATTGACAACCTGAAGTGAAATGGTATTGTTTATCTTTTTCAATCCTTCTTGTCCTATATATCTTGTCACACCATTCACTGATTCTCCACATGGATTAAATTAGAAAAAAACCAGATAGATATTAAAAAATTAAAAAAAAAAAAAAAATTGTGAGCTGAAAATAGACTTCATTAAGGCAATTATATTTTCTTTACGGTATCAAAATTCATTGACAGCTACTGAGATTCTTTAGCCCAACACCCTTATCTTTTCCATCCCATGAAAAAAAGAGTAATAGTAAATACAAACAGACAGTTGAACCAACAAGAGACAGACAGTAAAGTTATTATTTGCATCTCTATGTATGAGACAGCATAAATGCAACAATATACACACCCAAAAGCTTTAGGGTAAACATTAAAAAAATTGACCTTGTCCACAACAAAACCAGAAAAGTTACTCATCAGCTTTTCAGAATGGTCACAGTGGCAATTAAAAGATCTCATTTCACAGATACCTTTCTGGGATGACTTTGTGTTCAGTGTTTTTTGCTATTAGCTGGTGTCCAATGCTATGAACTACTTATGAATTCTTCATTCAGCATCTAAGCTAAGAAAACACCGAGATGACTTGGTAATGAACAGTATAGGGTGGTGAGTTTCCCCCCCTCCTCTTTCTGTGACTCATTATCAGGATTCTCTGTCTGACCTTGTTGGACAAATTTTACAACTCCACCGTGGAGGGCTACAAGACATCAGGGCTTTTAATTCCAAGCGCAGTGTTTCCTCACCCCACCAAACTTAGCTGGCAGTTCCAAGAAATAAATGACTTTTGCTGGGCTCTTAAATAATATGATTTGCATGCTTGAAATGAGATCACCAAAGTAATTGTAGAATATTGCTTGCCATTACAGTCATTAAAAACAGGCAGATGTAGGATCATTCTCATGGAAAACTTTCCTGCTGGGTTTTCATGGAGATAAGTGCACAAAATCCACTTCTGAAAAGATGTTGAATAGAATGAATTTGCCATTCACTGACTGTCTGATGATGATTTGCTTGTTAATTGGGAGTTTAGGCTTTAGAGAAACCTTAACAAATGTGATTGCTAAATTCTGGAAGTTGCCTCCCTCTTCGCAAGCCATGTTTACAGCTATAAATTCTTCTTTCATTGTGTGGCATTTCAGTAGAGATTTGTCTGTGGGGAAATACAGTGTTATTCATTTTTACAGGGGGACGTTCAAAGGTATTTTCAACTTCATTGCGTGTCAAGAACGTGTTAATTTAATTCATAAAGGTGCTTAACTCTATGCTTAATTTTAAACACGTGCTTAAATCTCAGTGATTTCTGCAAGTGATTAAGTGTCAGCAGTGTTTTCCCATCCACAGTGTCCTAAAAAGCTACGACACAAGTAGTTATTTACATTGGTGGGGGGATACTCAGGCAAATGGAGATGCACCTAAATAACTAAACTCAGCCACAGAGTATTTAACTAAATGCCTGTTCAGTGTTTCACCTGGGAACCAATTATTTGCCTGGTATAATCTCTGCCATAGTCATCACTATTACAGTGGTGTGGCACTATCCCATTTGACAGTATGTCAGAAGTATTGTAAGCCAGTGGTCACTGAAGCACATACATAGTAGTAAAACCACCCAGAACATCTCTTTAAAAGATAAAACACCACTTTGGGTGGGAAAAAAGAGAAATAAATGTTTATTGTTATGGGCAAAATTACAATCAGAGTAAATTGTGTTGGAGGTTCATCCATGGTGCCATACAGGTAAGGCTCTGATCCTGGGTGTTGCCTCTGAGACATCCTTGGTGCATTCACTCCAGAGTACCTCTTTCAGGCACTGGGAGGTGGGAAACAGAAAAATCAATAGCTTGGAGCCAAGAAATAACTGTTTAAAGCTGGAAAACCCAGTATTTACTGCAGACCACCTCTGAAAAGAGCATTTCCAAAGCAGAAGGAGGAGAAGGAGCCATGCGGTGGCTGTGAAACTGTTTTGCCCCCTCTTAAAACTGCGACACCTCATGCCATCTGCCTTCCCGCTGCATCCAGGTAGTGTGGCCAGATCCTGACCGTGAGTCCAACCGCAGGTTCATGAGTGCCTGCAGCTCCCTCCCATGGCCTCAGAAACCCATTTGGCTCCAGAAAATGGATATAAGGCTTGGGAAATATGCTCATAAGGGACCACATGTGCCAACACATCAGAGTTGAAAAAATCAGTCAAAAGTAGAGGGTTAACAGAGGCAAAACTGATGGATTTCTTGGAAGATTGATCTTTGCATCTGCCTCACTTTGGGAGGGGAAAAACTAATTTCTGAACTGCAGCACCATGTCTCACGGCACAGTCTTCGCTGCAGAGTCCCTCTTCACCACTCTCTGCAGGATAAGCCCAGTCCCTGGATTTTCTCCATGGATTACAGGCACAATGAATAGTTTTGCCTCACAGTTGCTGCCTGCTCCCCCCTGTTTTGGAGATGGAGAAACTGAGTCTCAGGGAGCTGAAACAGCTCACCCAAGGTCAGTAGAAAAGACAGAAGCAGAACCCAGGAGTGCTGCTTGGCCCCTTCCCTCTGCTGTAACCACTAAATCCCCCAATCAATAATGAATCTGTTATGGCAGACTCATATTATATTTAATGTCAGGGGGAGAAAAAAAGAAGAAGAAGAAGAAGGGAAGAGAAGAAGTTGTAATAAAAGCACATAAGATAGAGATACACATTTCTCTTTAGAGCAATAAATCTTTCCAAAAGGAAGTTGGTTAAAATTCTTTACGTTAAAAAAATGAGGTCCATGGGGACTCCAAATTTCAGTTCGATTTTTAGCTGAGGCATTTTTTTTCTTTATCAAACACTTGGTGCTGTAATGTGATAAGGGCCCCATGCAGACCATAAAACTAATTTATCATCTGTAAGGTGTACAAAGAAAATGGTAACTGCCTGCTTGTCTGCTTGACATATGAGGTCATTTTTGCCGCTAGCTTTCTAATACTGAGCAATTTTATCAGCTATTTATATACATTAATTGTAGGCACCCATATGTTCACCGTTGTATTTAATAATGCATTGCATTGAATATGCATTCCTTAAGTTTTAGCATGCAGTGTGCATCTTTTATTTAACTGTTTGGTTTGCCTATTAAAGCCCATTATTCAGCTCTGCTGTGTAGCCCTCCCTCTCTCAAGCAGATTTATGTTTCTTTAAATCTTGCTCACCATGTTGGAAAGCAGTGGCATGAGCAAGGCCACCTCTCTCGTTCCCAAGGAGCAGCAGCAAAACAAGCAAAATAAGGTCCATGGTCCACTTAATAATACTAAACAAAAAGGATTATTCAATGAGTCTCTTTCCTCAAAGGACTGCAATGCATTCAATGCTCTATGGTGTGCACACAGACATGTCTATCTATCAATATAGGAAGGGAATTAAAGGAGGGGCCTGATTCTGATGTCAGCTCAACCAGCCCCAGTGTTTCTGCTGATGGAAACAAGAGCAAGAGTTTGGCTGAGCATGTAAAATACTGTAGATGAACATTTGCAGTATCCTCCCCTGAAAGGCGACTGTGGGACAAGAAAGCCTTTACCCCCTGCCATGAACGCCTGCTTGAACCTAGAACCATGTCATATATTTATACATACTGACTCTGCACTGTTTTACTCCCCAGTACTTCACTGCTGAAAAATGCCCCTACAAGCTAGTGGAATTCCAGGGGAAAAAACCCAAGCATTTGTAGACAGCAGCTCTGAGAAAGACTGTTCCCTCTCAAAGACCCTGGTGCAGCTTCTTGCTTTCCCCTTTCAAATTCCTGTACAGTCCTGGTGTCTGATCTACAGCAGCAGCAATTACAGCCTTTTGCCAACTCAGTAGAGTTGGATGAAGCATCCAGAAGGGGAGGTCTGTCCATTCTCTCGCATCAAGTCTGGGAAAATGGGAGCTGCTCACACACATGTGAGAAAAATTGCATTCTCTTGAGAAAGCCCTTAGTAAAATCAGTTGCCTCTCTGTAAGAATTACAAACCTGTCTCACAGATTCAAAGTTTTCCAGCAGCTGGAGATACCCTTCTGAGTTATCCAAATGATGTTCTGAATATCACACCCTAAATTGGGCAGCATATATCTTTGTTGCTGCTTTTCAGGACAGGCTGAGAAGTCCTCAACCATGTATCCTATGCATTATGCTGCCACCAGATAAAAAGGAGCTGTTGCTAGCCCCAGGGATGTACTCCAATGCTTTCTGGAGATCTGAATTTTAATCTCTTCCTCACGTTTCCAAGGAGCAAAGGAAGACTATATACTGACAAACAGGCAGCCACAGATTTCTTACAGCATTCAAAAACATGTCAAGAAGCATATTTGGGATGAGGGGAAGTTTTCTCTTTTTGATTTCTTCTTTGTTGCTTTCCTCAAAGTCCCCTTAAACCTGAAAATCCAAAGTTGCTCTTTAAAAACTTTGCAAATTACATCTCAATAGAAAACGAATTTCCCAAAGGCTAAAATTCCAGGTTGTGCTTTTGAAAAGAAGATTTCTCTAGCAATTGCGGCTGTCTCTGTAAGAGGCTTTTATTGTCTTACACCTGGTAATGGAAAGTCTAAGTGAAGTTTGTGGCCAACAGGTCTGAACCAACAGCGATGCTTTTTGACAGCTGAGTACATTGGTGATCCTTTCCAGAGAGCACAGTGAGAGCTTGTGAGTGCCTCAGCACTCCCTGAGCCTTCAGCCTCGTATGTCAAACTCAAACAAACTTCTGGCTTAGCTCTATGTCTGATTAAATAATGAAGAAAAACATTCTCCACCAGGCATTCTGTTTAGTGTATTAAAGGGCTTTTCATCTAAATATTTTTTTATTTCATTTAGCGTCCATGAAAGGTGCTGATAGATAGCCTTTGCTTCCCTGCAGAATAGCTGCCCAGCAATGTCTGGAAAAGCTTCCAGCTTATGCTGGCCCATGCACATGTCTCAGCATGACACACAGGTATCTCTTTTACAGATGAAAATATATCCTGGACACTAGCAAGCACAACATTCAACCTCAGGTAATTATACTGAGCCATTATATGTTATATTTTATACCAAAATCTCAAAGCATGTTAAGAATAAGCATTGTGATTCATTTATAGAAGAAAGTGAGGGATGAAAAGGGAAATACTTTGCTCAGTGCAACACAGCTGGCCAACAACATCTGGCTCAGGCATTGCTCCGGAGGAGATACAGAATTTTAAGTCTTCCTGAATTTTAACCCTTCATCAACTTTATACTGGCCCCAGCAAGGATTTAACATGATTTTTCCTTCTCTTTCCTTACTTTTAAAAAGTAACCTTCACCCACATCTGTGAAGTGGGGCGTGTGATTCAGGGCTTATTCTATATTCCCTACCACATAGCTCATAGGACCTCACCGACCCAAGCTCTCCTCCCTCCTCACCTCTCCTGGCTCACCCATGCCTGGGAAGGTGCAGATTAAGCATGCAGCCCTCTTCTCTCCTCTGTTCCCAAATCCACAGTCCACAGGGCTGGAGTTAAGGAGTAAGGCAGTTCTGCCTCTCCTGCATGGGCGTAAAGCCTGAATTGAAATCTTTGCTACAACCTCACTATGTCCCAGAAAGCAGTCTACAAGATGAGCATAATAAATAACCGTTAAGAGGATTCTGCAGTGGTTTTAAGTAGTGAGTAATGAGAAGTCAGCATTGGGTGTTTATAAGTATGATGAATATTTAACAACGGCTAGGGTAAAAATTGTTAGGAGAAAGAAGAGAAAAAAAAAGGAAAAAAGAACTGTTTATCTCTCACAAGCTGACAAAACCAATAACAGCAACCAGTCTGAACAGAAATGTTCAGGAGATGTTGCATTTCAGCACAAGTCCCTAAAAGAAAGAGGTACCCTTAGAGTTTAGTCTTGCAGTTCAATTACAGGAGACCTAACAATTTTCTGGTCCCAATAAGACAACTTCTAAATGCAAAAGCAATCATTTTTATTCATATTATTCTTTTTATCCTCCTTCTCCTGGCTCCTGTCACATATCATTTTCTAGATGACGTGTATGTATACCCAACAGCAGCTATCTAATTGTATCAATGCTTTGACCCCTGTCCCTGAATGGTCAATTAAAGGGCCCAAAGGGACAGGGGCCAAGATTAGAGTGAAGGGCAAGGCCTAAAAAGCCCTTCTCTCCACTCTAAGGCAGAAGGGCAGGTTCTTTATTGTTAGATCTAGTTGTTGCTCCAGCCCTATTACCTCTCTGCACCCTCAGCAGTAAGGTCTTCTGCAGAAGTATTGATCATGCTTTAAATCCTGCTTCACCTACAGAACTGAGCTGGTGAGCAAACTGTGATGAATTCCCAGTGTTTTAAATCAAACTTATAGGATCTGTCTGCACCCTTCAGTTTGATCCTGCCTCTGCTGTGACACTATGGCTAGGGATATTGCCGGGGATTTAGCGCTTTGGCCATACTAGACATCTTCTGCTACGAAAGGTGAGGATTTGATTGGTGTCAATCATTCCCCAACCTGTCACACAGAGTTTTCAGACAGCATCACATTTTAAGGACTGTCTTAATGAACTGGCTCTGCTGCTATTGTCACCTGTCACTTCCAGCTCACTACCGGCTTACTGCCACTCAGGTCCTCATCTTTCCTGGGTTTTCTTACCTTCTCCTGACCCTGTTCCAATCCCAATATATGCTACAGCCTTCCCCACTTTCCAATCCCCTCCTCAGACATCTTGTTTCTTAGCACTCCAACCCCATGTTGATAAATGAGGAGGTCACCCCCACACCTTGGAGCACCATGCGTTCTCCACCAGGCATTTCCCCTAGGCACAGACTGCTCTCTGTGAAGTTCTCCAGCATTTTGGCAGAAGTGTCCCAGCTTATGGGTCTTTTTATTTTAGACTAAAGCTAGGATGGAGAAAGAAGCACATCTAGGAAGCTTTCCATCCGCTTAGTTCAGCATTAACTATCATCTTGGATGATGAGTGACTGAAGAGCTGATTTCCAAAGATGAAAGCTACCAAGTGAATGATCTCAACAATATCTACACTAGCAAGCCCATCTCTGAAAACAACTGTATTCCATAAACAGCTGTACACCAAAAGCAATCAAAATACAGCTACAAGAGTGAGCTGAAACCACCTCAAAGGAGGTACGAGATTGGTATAAATTAGAGCAACTCTCCAGACCTTCTTTCAGTAGCTACCGGGAGCTGCTATAGGCATATAGGCATACATAAGCAAACTATAGTAGCTACAGTAGCTACAGCTTATACACATATATAGAGAAGATACAGACAAGGAAGGAAAATGACATAGAAACTGGAAATATTGTAAGAAATCCAAACCAGAGGTGCTCTTAGGCAGAGTACAAATCCAACTTAAACATCAGCTTTTGTGTCACTTGCTCATCTGCTAAGCACTGCTGATTTTTCCTGGCACATGTTTTACTTTGGACTTGACACTTCTGTCAGGGACATTGGTGGCCATCGGTAGGTGAGGGTGAACTGTGACTCTTGTGGTATGTGGGGAGACATAGGTCATTTCTGTGGCTGTAGGAATAAACATCAGCTTGATTTAGCTGAGGGACGGCATTTGTGCTCTTCTTCCTCTACTTCACCCTGGACTTTTAAGAGTATTGGAAGAGATTCCCACCTGGTGTAAATGAAACCAGTGCATTTGCAAGAGTGGAAAATCTGGGAAGCCCAGCTATGACTTCCTTTCTATGGATAGGAATCAAGGGCAACTCCACAGGCTAAAATGATGAGAAATGGCTAAGAAATTACCCCCAGCACTTTCTGCCCTTCCCTGTGTCAAGGCAATGCATGAAACATATGTCAGTGTTACACCTGCTATGTCATCTGGCTAGCGGGTGCAGAAGCCACATCACTGATCAGTCTCTGGAGCATTTGTGTCTCAGTGTTTCATTTTCAGCATTGCAGGTAAAAAATGAAATCTATCAATGTGCATAAACTCCCATTAATGGGATGTACTTCTCCAATTTACAGCCAGGCCTTGGAAGTGTAAATATTTTCCTACTCCACATTTAGAGTTTTCTATGATTTGCTCAACTGTGTAAATTGATGGCTTCTCCATGCAAAAAGTTGCACAAGCTAGTTTTAAAGTCAGCTTTTTATGACAATGTGCTATTTAGAACAGGGATTTGGGAGGCAGGACTCCTGGAGCCCAAACTCATCCTCATTCACAGCAATTTTACAGTCGCAAAACTCCATCCATTCCAGGTAAATCAGTCTCTGTTTCCAAGGTAAGAAAAAACAAGTGCTGCTGATCCCAGGTGTGTGATGGTGGATAACACATTTTACTTGTCTATGCCTCAGTTTCCTCAGCTGTAAAAAAAAGATCAGGAAGTGAGGTTCTCCTGGGTGTGACAAGATGATTTCTATGAGCACTCCTCAGCACTCATAGAGAAAATACCAGGACAAAAGAACTTTTTAGGGGCAGAAAGGTAATGAGTTGCTCTTGTGCCACATTTAATCTTTTTAGCTGGTATGCAGGGCTTGACTGGAGGAAAAATAAATAAAGAAAAGAAGAAAACAAAAGAGGAGTTGTTAATCACCTTTTATCTCCCTTTTGCATGCTGGCGTTTCAGTGTCAGTAGCCACTGGCTTAACTTAGGGTGTTAGAGACCAACCTGTGTATTTCAGGAGAGCAGGCATCACCCATATCCCAGTGAAGGAATTGCTTTTGTGCCTGGCCTTTGGGTAGGCGAACATCAGACACTGTCTGCTGCCTGTAGGGTAAAAGTCTGCTTCTACTGAAATCAGTGGCCAAGCTCCCTTTAGCTCTGGCAGCACCCAGAAAACACAGAAAGAAAAATAAAAGGAAGCATTTCTATATCATATGTGAGAGTCAGCCAAGAGGCTGACAGAGCTTTTTTAAGATCTCAAAAGCCATATGAACACAGTGTTTCCAGACCTAATGTGGTCACTGCACAGATAGTGGGGTGCACAGGACCGTGTCATGTGCCAGAGATGCACTCCCTGAGAAGCAGTGCAGGGATGTGCGGTGTCTCCATCCTCTGATGGGCTGCAGCAGCAAAAAGCAGGAGATTCCCCAATTTTAGAAAAACACACTGATAGGAGTGCACAGGTGTGCACATAACTGCCGGCACACACAGACGTGAAGACAGAGGATGTTGCTTTCCCTTCGTTCACAGTGGCAGCTGTAGCACAGTGTGTCTGGAGCGTGTGAGGGTGAATAAGGGTGAAGGAGGGTGAAGGAGGGTGAAGGAGGGTGAAGAAAAGATGTGTTTGTTCTTCTTAATGCATCCCTATTAGGTGAGAACAGAACCAAATCCCCTATCTCATCTGGCTGAAACCACCTTGTCTGCCTCAAAGTACTTGGGAGAGGACATATCGCCACAAGAGTCAGCAACAGAAGAGCATTGTCCTCCTCTGAAAAATGAGAGGCACATGCCCAGCGCGCTGTCCTGGCCAGGAGACTGCAAGGAGACAGAGGACTCAAGTCAGAAGAGGTGGTAGATAAATAAGGTACTCCCAGTGGAATCCATTACCGGCTGATTAGAGGAGCAATTCGAGTTATCAATATCCTGATAAAGCACAGGCTGTGAGGGGGAACTCAACCATGAAGGTGGCCTGCTGCTGCCTGGCCTCCAAAGCTGGGAGGACCCAGATCTGATGCCTGTCCCTGGAAGCACCCTTTGCTCTGCTCCATCCCACACAAGAATGAAGGATTCTGTGCTTATGGAGTCCCTGGATCTTTGATGGAGAGAGGCAGGGATCAGGGGAGGGGGGAGCTTGGTATGCTAGCAAAGGAGCAGTGTGGGGCAGGACAAGGACACAGCTTCCCCGGTGTCCCACCGTCAGCTGGGTGACTCTGAAGGAGCACAGCATGAAAGACCAGAGCCTGATGTGCTCTCACAAAATCCAAGAGCTGTGCTAATTAAAAGAATCTGACTTTCAAAGCGAAAAAAACCCACCCTGCTTGGTCCCTTTGTCTCATTAAAAAGACACTGACCTGTCTGCAGCAGTTGATTTAAGGACACACAGAACAAAATTGAATCAGGATTACTTTATTTCAGCTAGCTCTAACCAGCAGTGCAGCAGCCATCCCCCAGCACACCGCTGTCTAGCAGTGCCTGCTCACCCTGCTCCTTTCCGCAAGCTTTGGGAAGTCAGGATTTAGCAGCAAAGCAGCAAGTGCATGGAAAGCTCAGCACAGATGGGAAGGGAGTATGGACACTAAGGTCATTTGTGGAGGTTTGCTCAATCTAGGGGGCCAGCTGGCCCTTCCATAGGCACTGCTGCCCTACAACAGGCATGGGGGAGATCCTGATGCCCCTGACTCCTAATGGTGGGGAGTCTACACCAATATCCAAAGATGCAGTGGGTTCAAGAAGCCCATAAGCCACCTCTGCAATGGCTGGCTATGGCCACAGCTTGTGATGGACAACCCAGAGCTGGTTGGCAGTGGCATCACAGCTCTGAGCTTGCCTGGGGAGAGCACCCACCTCACCATGGATGACTGAGACCCTATTCATCTAGTTGATCCTCTAAGGCTGTACTGTCTGTATCCCTGCTTATGGGTTTTGCTTTAGTTTGGCCCTTTTGGGGCCCTTGTGCCTGCTGGATGTGGTTTCTGCCAGTTCCCCTTCCCCACTCTTTGCACTGCCTGCTCACCTCTCCGTGCCTGGCTGCTCACATCCCTGCCTGGCTTGTGGCTCACTTCACTCTCCAGATAAAAGAGGCAGAGATGGCTGCTTCCATCCTCCTCATTCTGCCTCTTTTTCCCTCTCTCCAGCTCCCAGCCTCCAGCCCTGCACAGAGTGGAGCAGTCAGACTCTGCCTCCCCATACCAGCCCATCTCCAGCATCACAGGGAGCCTTCCTCCCCTCCGCACACCCTGTCCCCGTGGCGCGAGATGAATCGTCTGCTGATAAGCCCAGTAAGCCCTGTCCTCCAGCAGCAGCTGCTAAGATGCTTCCTGCCTGTATCGCAGGCTGGAAGCCCCGACAGCAAGAGCAGCAGCTTTTTGGAGAGTCAAACAATATACAAAGAGCAGAGACTGTGTGCAACAAAGACTGCGGCACAGGGAAGGAAAGTTCAATACATCTTTATTTTGGGGCAGTACGGCTCGGCATTCCCACCGGTCCTGCCTCCTCACTAAAGCCTGTTCCACACCCTCTGTGCTCTCTGTTTATGTTCACCTGCTACCCAATTAACTCCCCGTTTAGCTGTGCACCTGCAGTGGCTTTATCCTCAGACCACTGCACTGGAGTCATTAACCCTTTAGATTGCACTCGGCTCTGAGAAATATCCATTTGAACAGTGGGAGCATTCATCTGTGAATAGGAAATATGCTACAGTAGTTCATGGCTGGTAAATATGTGACGGGGGAAAGAGACATTATGCTTTATTATCAATTGACTTGTGTTGCCAATGGGCTTTCTGTCATAATTGACTAATGCCACCCAGAGTGATATGTACTTCTGCTGATAGCTGCATTACAAGTTAACACTCTAGCACAGTATATGTTTTCATTCAATCCCTATAGGAGAAACTCATATATGGCAGCTGGCAATGCCCCGAGGGGGTATATCAGCCGTCTTGGGACTGAGTGGAAGGCACTCAACTACAAATGACAGGAGATGAGAGAAGAATTGGGAAAGTCAAGGCAGAATTAGTCAGAGGAGCTTTGGCATGTCGCAGCATCTCCTGCCTGATGTACCGAGCTTTTTGGAAGCAGGCAAAGAGCCACCCTGAAGCTGCAGAGCCATCCTGAAGCTGCAGAGATACTGTTGTTGGGGTTTGGTGGTTCGGTTTGGGTTTTTTTGAGCAGGAAGTAAGGCCAGTAAAACTGTGACAATCTGTTAACTGAAAAATGCTGCAGAGGGTGACGCATAGGATGGGAGATAAAGGGCTGGTGTTGGCAACGCAGCAGCAGCAGGTCCTAAGAGAGGAGGATAAACTTCAGCGTGGCCAGGGGAGGGCTGGGAGGAGAAGAGGCTGGGGATGACACTAGCTCAGAAAAAAAACTGCTGATTGCAACCTGCTTGTCGGAGAAAGGGAAATTAACCTTCCTGATCTCTCATAGCAGAGGAAAAGAAAATACTCCAGACCAAAGACACTTTTGTGTACCTCCTTTTCCCCCAAGGGAGCCTCACAAATGTTGTCTTGTTGTCCCCCTCCCTAAGGCTGCAGTACTAGAGACCTCACCACCTTAGTCTGCTGCAATGCCCTTCTTACAGTGGTGAGAAAAACAAGGAAGCAGGGCTGTGCCCTGCTTCTGATACATTACTTTTGTACATCTTCTCTGGGCAAGGCATTGACTTGTGCCTCAGTTTCCCTCTGAGCAAGGTGAAGATCATTCATAACATTAAAAATCTGCAGAGTGGAAACTTATCCAGAAATTACTATCATTTAGGACTGGGAAGGCAGCCTGGGCAGAAGGGGAAGAGTGAATTTAGAGTGCTTTATACTGGCCTGTTGGAAAGCAGTAAGTTTTCTGTATCAGTCTCAAGGCTTCTCTTCCCCATTGTTCCCTGGCCAGAAGTGGACAAAGCATGGGTACAGCATCTTTATGCACATCTTCTGCTATGTGATCTCAACATTTAGGACACCCAACTCCACTGCTGTGGCACTGGCCTCCCCCAGGCTGATGCAGATGCCAGGGCATCGTGCAGGGGTTGTCCTCCCCATCTCACCCCATGTCTTTCTCTCACACCCCTCCCATCCATCCCTTCACAGGGGCACAAACCCATGCTCAAACATGCACAGGCTCAAGGAGCTGAACCTGCCGCCCACCCCTGCTGCAAACCCCTCCATGAAAACTTCTCAGCACTCTCTCTCCGCCTGCCCACATCCACTCACAAACACACACACGCAGTCTTATCTCTCCCACTGCACTTGCAGTGCCAATGCCGGCTTAAAATATCAAGCAGGCCAGCTCCGCAGCAGATGGAGGACTGATACAAAACCACTCCGGTCAAATCATTCCCCCCCCGCAACTTTTCCCCTTCCCTCTCCCATTCCTCCCCAATAAGTGAGCAACAAAGAGGGGGAGAGGGAGGGGAAAAATGGCCCATTTTCCAGCTTGTGAGATGATTAGCACTGAAAAAGGATTTGTTGCACCAAAATATGCCTGGAGGATGTGCAAGCACCAGCTGCCATCTAGTGGAAAGCTGGTCTGATTTGTCACCAGCAGACACTGCCTCATTTACCTCCGCAGCAGGAGGCGAGGGAAGTGTATTCTCCTAAATGTGTTAACTTAGCAGTGTTATACACTAGAAACAAATTAATATATAATTCTTCTGTGTCTTAAGGTCATTACTGCCGAGGCATAAATTAATAGAGCTATTCCAGTTAATTCATTTTGGCGTTTGCTTCTGCACGTCTGAGCACATATGTGATTGGGGCCTTCGTCTCGTTTCCGCTGGTGGAAATGATGAAGTCCTGAAAGAAGCTTTGCCATATTAATGTCATTTTTAACCTAAAAGTCAGGGAGACGTGGGCTCTGCTGCTTTTTCCCATTCGCACTCTTGTGAGGCAGGCTGCAAGTGTGGAATTACTTTCCAAACAAATCCGAGATGAAACCAAAGGACACAGTATTTTTCCTCACAGATATGTGTGTCCTATGTATAAGCAGGGCATTAGAGCTCTCTTCTGAGAATAGCAAAGAAGGTGGTAATGTACATTATCCGATCACGGATGCATTAAGCTGTCCTACAGAAATACAGATGTTTTCCTTTCAGATCAGAGAGAAAACAGATATAATCAGTGCAGAATGAGACAGCAGCTTTAGCATCCTTCTCCACTTCTTTAATTTCCCTGCTTTTCTTCTCTCGGACACATCCTGCCGGGTACCATGCACCCCAGGCCCCCTGCTTGGCCATGGCTGGATTCTCTGCTCTCAGCAGGAAAAGATGGGGCTCAGGTCCTTGTAGGGCTGCGCCATCACCCAGAGACCTCTCTTCTTCCTAACCCATGGCCAGAAATATTTCAGACAAACATGTTTTGTTCTGATGTGGGTTTTTTCATGAAAATATGCTGAGAAAAGGGGTTTTTCTTTGCTAAGTGTAGAATATCCCACCAGATTCATAGGAAGGAAAATGGATCTGGTGCTAGCTGTACCCAGCATGTGGGTTAGCAGTGCCTCCATAGCCAGAGCATCCTCGGGTGAATTCGACATACAGCATGAAGCCTCTATATTTCTCAGACAGAGAAGCAGCTCAACCCCATCTTCCAGAAGCCACAATACCAGAAAGCTCTTCTTTTTTCTTTCTTTCTTTTTTCTTTTTTAATCTAAAAACAAAGCGGGAGACAAAAAACCTTGTAGCTGCTCAGATTGAACAATTTCCCAGATTCTTGCACAAACATTTTGCAGAGGGAAAAAAAAGTTCTGTGTAGTAAAACCATCACTGAACTGTGTGCTGGAAAGATGCTTTCCCTAACCAAAATGTTTCCTGGGTCAAGAGAAGGGACACAAATTCTGTAGAAAAAATTTAAGTCTGTTTTTTTTCATGGCTTATTGAATCAAAAGGACTGTCAGTAATGCACTTCTGTGTTTTCTTTCCTGTGCTTTGGAGAGGGGGGAGGACTGCCATATCGAAGGTGCAAGAGATGGTTTGCGGGAACATACCTGGTGCATAGCCAGCACTAATTTCACTGCGATTTCTCCTGCTATCTTCATACAGATTTGGATTATTTGGGCAGGGATAAAACATACAAGCAGACAGCAACAAAATTCAAGTGTCTCATGTGCAGCAGATACTGCTGCAAAGGACAAGGGTAAGAGATTGTACCTTTCCTTATCCTGTCCACCTAATAACATTGTAAAGCAGACTAGGTCCAAGAACTGAGGCTGAGATCCCAAAGCGATGCCCAGAGCAGCCACCACCACATCTTCAACCATTGCTCTCCCCTGTCCCACAGAGACCACCCTTCACACAGATCCAAATCACCAAAAAGGCTTCTTCCACCCCAGCACATCCCTCTCCATGAGGACACACAGCTGCCGCTGCTGGGGTTGCCAAGAGCCTCAGCTGGCACAGAGCAGGGCATCATCACTTCAGTCCATGGGTATATACTGATTTACATCTCCTGGGGATCTGAACTAGTGTTTCTGGAGGTGTTCTGGAGTGAATCCCCAAACTCAGCCAGTTCTTTCAAGCCAGTTTCTGAAAGAAGCAAGAAGAAAACTGAACTCATAATACCCTTATAAGGAGACCTGTGCTGTTTTCTGTAGCATTGCAGTCAAGTGATGAATTTTGCACAGTGAAGCTAGGATAGGTCTGCTGAATTCAAGGAAGAGAAGTGTTGTTTGCTACAGTTACATGCTTATCATTATGTATACATGAGCTTGTGAGTGTGCATCTATATACATACAGGTGCATCTGAGTGTGCATGTGTGTGCTTTATTTTCCTTTTGCTTGAGCTTGGGGGAGGACTTTTGGGAGGTTTTTTTTTTCACTCTCATGCACTTAACAGTAGTAAATTCCTTGAGCAACCTGAGATCAAACTGCTGCTTGTCAAGCAAAAGCAGAACACAAGTCAGATTCACAGCATCACTTTTGTATCTGGGTCCCAATCCACACAGAGGAAGGAAAACCCTCCGGTGTGGGGTTGGCTTGGGATGGGTGAATGCCAGGGCTGCAGGGCTTTGCAAATCCTGGGGAGTCAGCTCCAGCCACACAATGAAAGCCACCGAAATCAAAGCTTAGAGTTTCTTTCTTCGGCTGAGATCCCTTAATCTTGCGCTCTTCATGGGGCAGTTACTATTTGGGATTAAGGCTGGAACCTGGAGGGTAGAAGAAGTGAAATGAATATGTTTAAATAAAGGACTTGGAGACAAAAAGAGAGAGGGGAAGAGGATAAAGGACAGTGATGCATGTCACAGTGGCACGCTGTCGTTCAAAGGGCCAAATGTCTTCATTTCTTCTTTCTCATCTCAGAAGAAGACAGAAACCCAATCCTGCACCACTTCTTTCTTTAATAAAAAATATGTTTTATCCCAGTGGAAAGATGTGTTTCTTACCATCAATAAGTGTCAGCAGCTAATCTGAACCTTTCAATAAAACAATGCCATTAAATAATTTAACCTGGGAAGAAACACTGATGTCTGTGAAATAATTTATGGATTTCAGATGTGTCAAACTTTAAAGCACTGAACAGATGAAAAGTGTGAAATGGACCAATGTGAGATTCCCCAGCAGAAAGAAAAGGAGTTTGTGAGATTTCCCCACTAAAAAGAAAAATCAGTAAGGATGACGAGCCACCTTGAACATAGCTCAAGTATGAAGTAATACTATATAGCACATGAAAATGCATCCTTTATAAAAGTAACATGTATAAAGGTACAAGATATACTTTCTACAGAAATGTCTAGGATGGCTAAACAAAACATTATGATAACTTAAGGCAAAGAGATGGAAGTCTGTTACTTGCCTGATGCCTGCATACAATTGCTAGTTTTGTTACTAGACATTAAATAAACATGTCAAATGGAAAGCAGAGAGACTTCACCAGAACAGTGGGTTTAAATAGCAAGTTAAAGGTGACATTGCAAGAGAAAGTGACAGATGATAAAAAAACAGGTATCAAGTATATTTTTTAAAAAGAGAAATGGGGAGGAATCTGCTTAAGCAGAGCTGGGATTGTCTAGTCTGTTAGCCCTATTAAGTAAACATGCTATTTAAACCCCCTTGGAAATATGGAAATTGAAGGAAAACAACAGACTGAATATATGTAAGCATTGTGGATCTGATACTCTAAGGCATTTCCTTTTTCTCTCCCCCACCCCCTCCTTTGCTATTTATTTTATTTTATTTTCATTTTCATTTGGCAACTTCTGCATTCAAAGCCCAGAGCTTGGAATTTCATACCTATTTAACACCTGGTTAAGCAACACTTAACCATTGGCACCAGCTGACTGCATCCCCATTAAGCAGAATTACTCTCATCATAGACATTGGAAATGGAAAAGACCTACCCGGTCATGTAGACCATTATACCACAACCAATGCAGGATTGTTCCATTTAGTAGGAAAAGAAGAAGGATGGCCTTGTCAGGGGATGATGACTCAGAAGAGCTTGGTTCTCTTCCCAGTTCGATGTTAGACTTCCCGAGCGACCTCCAGAAAGCCACTTAACCTTGTTGTGCCTCGGTTCCCCATCTCAGCAACTGCTTCCTTTCTTCTACCTCTTGTCCATTTACCTCTATAAGTTCTTCAAGGCAACATCTATCTGTACTTAAGTGTGTTTGTAATTGGTATTAGAAAGCCTCCCCGATTTCAGATGGAATTGCAAAATACAGCTGGAGAATAATAGCCTGTGCTTCCTTTAAGGCTTTACATCTGAGTAATAATATGGGGTTTATTCCTTTCCTGAACAAAGGGAATAACAAGAAAGCAGGGAGATGGAGACAGATCGAAGATGACCTTTAGTTTGAATTATGATCTGTTTCTTTATTAAAACTGATTTAACAATAGAAATTATGAGCTTCAAATCCTAACTTATTTCTCTACACAAGAGCCCTTTTCTCTTAAGGTCTCCCTGCTTTTATGCTGAAGCTGCCTTTTTTGGGCCAGCACAAGGTACAATCCAAGATTAGAAAATGCATCTGTCACAGGAATATAAACTGTCAGCTAAAGAAATCTCCGCAAAAGTCAGACAGTCAGAAGACTTACTACAGTCCGTGAGTTTATATTAAATAATTCACATGCTAACACTTTGCACTGGTAGCAGTCACAGGGAAATCCCAATCTGAATTTAACAAACAAACCAAAACTTTCCCCTCATTTTCCTCCTCCCTCCAAATGGCCCATAGCCAGACCCACTCCCTTGTGATCCCTAGTGAAGCTAGGAGTGCTGGGAATGGTCTGTGACCTGACCAGCATCACCTTCTGCCAGTGCCATGGAGGAGCTGGTGCAGGTGTACAAGTGTGACACCTCCATCTTGCTCTCTCCCAGGGCAATGGCAAGTTAATGGAAATATTTGGCTAACAGAAATATTTGCTCCACTGAAGTCACCTGCTATTTCGCATGGATGTGTAATTCCACAACTCTTCTGCCCCAGCCTCTGTGGTAGGTGGCTGCGGGGTCATTAGTTGGGTTGTCGTTAGCTGGGATCCAGTAGAGCCTGCGTCTGAAGATTGTCTTTAAATCACTGTCATGGGCCATGCTACCAGGTGATATCACATCAGAAAGGCTCCTGGGTCCTTTTTCTTGATGTGTGAGTGAGCTTAGACTTCTGAGAAAGCCAGCAAAGGCCCTGCTGGCTTTGTCTTTTGCAAGGAGGAGATTTATATATTTATTTCATACAGAGGCACACACTCATTTTAGGAACTGATGCTCTTTTCGGGTTGTTTCCTACATGACAAGATTGTTCTGCATACTGCCTGACCATTGTATGTCTAGACATGTCTGTAGGTGGAAAGAAAGAAGTTATCCTAAGAATAAACCCTGATCCTTTGGTGATTTTCCTCTTCTGTGCAGCTAATCAACTAAGTCTGATCCATCAGTTATTGTTTGATAGAGGGGAAGAGGCTAATGGTAGAGGAAGAAGCAACTTTTTAAAATGTTCATTAAATTTAAAAGGATATTGTTGTTAACACTGCAAGGGCATAAAGGATTAGTACTCTACATCTTGGAAATGTTAAAATACAGATGAAAATTCATGGGAATATATATGTGTATATAAATAAGGATAAATCTAATAGCTGCTCATTAACTTCTGTGGCTTTATATCAAGCTCAGAAAGAGATCATAAACTAATATGGGGTCTCCTAGTAAAGTATAAGATTAACCTACCAAATTCTTTGCCTGCTAACTTAACGTGTCGAGCTGAGGAGACTAGAAACATAATGGTGACTTTCACAATGCAGTGTCCTTTATTGACATTTTTCTTTACTTTTCCTCTTCTTTTGACTAGACTAGAGCCTTAGAGCCTTTTTCCCCAACCTACATAAAATGATATCAGACCCACTGCATGCAATGATATATGCTTCTGCCTTCAATCAAGAGAAAGTACATCACTATTTTATTGCATGCAGGTCTCAAGAGCTCATGAACTCAACAAACACCCCTATAAATTACTGGAAAGCCACACCAAAGTGTAACAACAATAAACTAGAAATGGCTTAAGTGGCCAGACCTTCAAATACCACTCTGTAGGAGATTCCCATGCTGCTTCCTTACTTCTTGAAGCTATTACTACCATCTATACAACCAGATGTGTTAGGTCTCATGCAACAAACCACTCATGCCTTCCCTGTCAAGAAACAGTTTAAAAATGATTACCTATACAATAATAGTGTCTAACGAAAAAGAAAAAAAACATTCTGTAATGTAACTTTTCTCTAATTGCAGATATTTTAGTAAATATGCTAAATGTTTTGCTTTGCAAACAGACATCCCATACAGGAGTTGGGTGATGTGGTGGTAGAGACGAGGTTCAGAGCCCATGAGGTAAAGTTTACCTTGCTAATGACTTCACGCCAAAGGTGAGCGTGCAGTTCATTAGTGATGTCCATCCCCTTCTGGGTTTCTTTGGCAAGATTGTCAGAGTAGATGTTAATTTAATGCTGATCCTGCTGTTCAAAGCATTTCTAATGTAAGCACATGTCCGATATCCAGTAGAAATTCAACTGAGTGCATTAACTCACATCTTCTACCAAGCAGTCATTATCGGGTGTTGATTTCCAGTCACTCCAGACTGGAGGCAGATTTAAACGAACTATGTCTGCTGGAAAACTACTCATTGAGGAGTATGCTAGTGACCAGATTGCCAAAGCTGCACTTTTGGGCGTTTCCAGTGTGCTTACTTCACCCACTAAACTGAAAGTAAGAGCCTTCTCTGCTTCCTACCTGACATGGTTTTAAACAGCAAGAAAATTATCACTGATTACCTGGAAACCATCCTTTTTAAATGGCTTCTCACACCTGCCTTCTTCTGAAAGCTCTGATACCTGTTGCTTAGAAATACTCAGTTTCGAAAGTTAATTGCTGCTGATGTTTGTAACTGCAGAGTCTCTGGGAAGGAATTTATAGCTTGTTTGGTTTGGTCTTCTACGTCTTCTCATATTAGATTATTCCACAGTCTTTCCACTGAGAAGTTATTTTGATGTTTATCCTCCTTCTCTTAATTTCAACCCATTATCTTAGCTATTTCCCCCTTGGGTAATTTCATTCCTCCCTGGGTGTTTTCACTGTTCAGACGTCTGCAACAGGCTCTCTCTTCCCCCTCAGATGTTGCTCAGCCCTGCTGTGCATATTGACGGTTGTTCTTGTAAAACTTTCCTTGTAAATCAACCCCTCCAGCTCTCTAATCATTTTTGTTGCACTTCTCTGAACTCCCTCCAGTTTGTCTTCATCTCGCTGGTAATAACTTTGCCTATGTGTCATTTGGCATTTTCTCCTTATCACATTCCAGCAGAGCATCAAACCTTTTGCCCTGTTGCTACGTGCTGTTGTCAGGTGGACTGGACTTGAGTGATTGACATAATCCCTTAATTTGCCGGAGGGGCAGTTTTAGATTTTTTGTAAACGAGTAAATTGGTGATTTGAGCCAAATACGATGCTGAGGAGGGGGGTTATTCACTCGTATTGTCTAAACAAAACTGGAGCTGATTTTGTGGATTTAAACCCAGGGAGCTCCTGGGTATTTTTCCCTGCCGTTTCTGATGTTGAAATAAAACATCAGTGCTAATTTGATGTCTTTCCAAGCAAAATTCGAAATTTAGAGGAACAAATCCTCCGTGTTGCCAGGCCTGGGCAGCTTCATGTTTGTCAGTGGTGGCAGAAGGAGAGAGAGCTAGAGTTTCAGGCGAGAAGAAACAACCCCTGAACAATCACAACTCTGCAGTCCTGTCCCATCCATTTCCCCAAGGCACAGCCTAGGAGGAAATGGTCCTTCCTGGCAGACATGTCCTTGTTCATTCTCTGCCTCAGTCTAACAGGTCCCTGTTGGTTTCCATCTCCTGCTCTCATCCCAGTTTTACATTCTGCCATGTTTATGCTCTGACTGGTTTTTTTTAAGGCTGCCTTGTTTAATTCATAGAAAACAATCCCACTCCTGAGCAGATCCTGTCCCAGGGGTCAGGGAGCCGGAGGAGTTTACTGCCTACCCCACAAACCTCTTGTTGTATCATCGAGCATGTTTTAATGTGCAGCAGAGTTGATTCAGTTCCACTGTCATTTCTGAGTAACGTGCCTGTCTGAAGATGTCCTATAGCTTGGATATCTCTTCCATGTTGAGAGCTTGCAGGCTCCCTACTAAGGTTTTAAAAAGCTGAATTCTCCGAGTGAAAGGTCCCTATGACAAAAGATTGCCTACCTTTCCCATGATTACATTCCCAAAGGTGAATGCCAATGTGTCAACAGAAGGAAATATTTCTCCTGCTTTCTTCAATAATTTATTGGCGTTCACAGCTTTCCCCTTCATGATGACTGCTCCTGCAGCTCTAAGAATATCAGCTCCGCTGAGAGACTGAAATTTACTTGTCACTGCTCTCCCAGGCAGTTATGAACGGTGTGGTGCAGGCAGGCTCCTGATTAACAAAATTAGAGAGAGGACAGGGAGCAAGCATGCAGCCAACACAACTCGGAAAACCTTAAAGGCCTAGCTAAACTCAGATGTGCAATTTTACAGCTAAACAATTTTATTTTAAAAATAAGAAAATAAAGAATTAAAAATCGGGCTGAACCCACTGTTAGATCCAAGTGCCTCCCAGCACTAAGATGTAGGAGGTACGGGCTTATCATTTTCATGAAGTCCTGTATGGGATGAATTGCATTTCAGAGAGAGTAGCATCTGCCTCAACCCATTCATCTCCTGGCCTTTGAATGAAGAAGTACTCCCATAAGGCTGAGCTTGTCAGAGTTACTGGATCCCAATGGGTCGCACTCAATTTTGTGACCCGGATCCCAAATTAGCAATCATGGGGGAGAGAGTGAGCTATTTATTGAAATGCATAATTCATTACTGGAAGATGCTTGGCTACAATCTCAAGAATGGTCTTAAAAGTGCCTGATTAGAGTAAATAACCAGGATTAACTCAAATTACCTTTTTCCTTTTTCAACATCCGGTCACAACATAAACCTTGAGCTCAGAAGCCTCGTATTTATGCTAGCAGTGTACCTGGGTTAACATGTCCTGCCTTTCATGATAAATGCTCATTGCCGTTAGCTAATTACCTCACAGCTGGCCAGGCAGAAGCAAGAGCAGAAGAGCCCAGTTCAGCCTATGCCCATCTGCATTGACCAGCCCAAAGCTGCAATCCAGCCGCTGCAGCACTAATGAAAAGGTCGTAGCTAGCACTCACTGCAAATGAGTGTTGCTGTGGCACATCAGAAATGAAATCGATGAGCTCTAAGTTAACATCACAGCAGGTCAATTGTATTTATCAGTTTGGCTCATGTATTTTTGTCTAAACATGTTTTCTCAAGAGAAAGATGGGGGTTTTACTTAAAAAAGCATTTGCAGAATTTTTTCTTGTACTGAAAGAGTGTGTTTTGAGTCTAATTTTAGGGATAATGGAGGTTGGTTGCTTGTTCCGTGGTGTAGTTTTGTTTTGTTCTGTCTTGTTTTATGAATAGATTCTTAAAGAGGTCTGCATTCGGTTTAAACAGATGAAACCAGGAATTGATTTATACATATTTATATCACCGTAAACCAAGTTCTCCAAAAAGTCAATCACAAATAGTTTTGGAAAATCTTTGTTTTGATGAAAAACAAACTAAGGCAACATTGCTAAAATATTTTCTTTCCTAAAAGGAAAGATTTCCCTGTTACCATGACCTGACAATACTTAACACCCTATCTGTCTCCTCCAAGCTTCCCACACTCCTCACCACCCCCTTCCATTCCAGGCTCCACCTGTCAAAGTGCCGAATAATTTAAATTAGCATTACATGGAAACCAGATGTCCCCTTCCATTAAACACATTGCAAGTGTGCCACAGTTCTTTTTCAGTTCTGAATTGCAGCGAGCCCATCTCCATCCCTGAAAAAAAGATGTTTTTCTAGAAAAACATAATTTAAAATTAATGCAAAACAAAAGTTGGGTTTTGGTCAATAAAAACATTTCATGACAGTAAATAGAAATGTTTCAGTTTAGTTTTAAAACATTTACACATTTTAAATGCTGTTGTACAATAAGTGAGCATCCTTGTGAAAAGTTACTTTGAAGGGATAAAAAATGCGTCTTCTTCCCATTTCAGTCTCACAAAAAATTTGAGACTAAATTGCTTGCAGATTATTGAAAATATGTATTTCACTTTTAACTGTTTCATCAACATGCCGAAGTGACCTCAAGTTTTCTGATGAAAACCAGCATTTTGATTTAATCAGCTCTATAAGCCACATCTAAGACTAAAATATCTTCCATGGAGTGTTCTGACCCAGGATACTATGGGGGTGGGAGAGATGTTATTCATAGCTAATTCTTAATGATATGATGAATGCTGAATAGGGACAGATTGTCCTTGCTTGCGGTACAGAACTGCCTCAACAACTTTGCCATGGTCAGTTACCTGGTGATATAGGGCACTTCATAAGTAATGAATCCTTGATGACCAGCCAGATACCCATTTTCACTGAATCATAGAATCCCAGACTGGTTTGGGTTGGAAGGGACCTTAAAGCTCATCTAATTCCAACCCCCTGCCACGGGCAGGAACACCTTCCACTAGACCAAGTTGCTCCAAGCCCCTGTGTCCACCCTGGCCTTGAACACTGCCAGGGATGGGGCAGCCACAGCTTCTCTGGGCACCCTGTGCCAGCGCCTCAGCACCCTCACAGGGAAGAACTTCTGCCTCAGAGCTCATCTCAGTCTCCCCTCTGGCAGGTTAAAGCCATTCCCCTTGTCCTGTCCCTACAGGCCCTTGTCCAAAGTCCATCCCCAGGTTTCTTGGAGCCCCTTTAGGCACTGGAGCTGCTCTAAGGTCTCCCCTTCAGGAGCCTTCTCTTCTCCAGGCTGAACCAGCCCAGCTCTCTCAGCCTGGCTCCAGAGCAGAGCTGCTCCAGCCCTCGCAGCATCTCCGTGGCCTCCTCTGGGCTTGCTCCAACAGCTCCACGTCCTTCTTGTGTTGGGACCCCCAGAGCTGGACACAAGACTGGGATGGGGAGGACCTCATGAGAGCCGAGTAAAAGGGGAGAATCACCTCTCAGATGTTTTCTGTATCTTGGAGTGGCCAGCCACGGATGGAAGCTATCATAACCCCTTCTGACAGCCACAATGGGGGACACCTGAGAAAAGGCCCAGGCTGTCCATCTGGAAGGGTTGAACTGCTTTGGAGAAGTGTGCATGGTCCAGAGGACTCGACCTTGCTGGGAGGAGAAGCAATCCTTCTGATATGGAACAGATTTTCAGGGACATTTCTTGCCACTTCCTGACTCAGGCAGAGATCAGCAGCTCTTTCTCATCACTGCTTAGTCTTGGGATATAAACCTTCTCCTTCAAGGCTTTAGCTAGCCTCTAATTAAAGAAGTTGGAGAAGAAACTTCCCTGTAGGCCAGTTATTCCATATCTGCCTTCTGCCTCTGAAGCAGCTAACAGCAGCCACTCCAGGGGAAACACCAGGCAGTGGCTCATAACCCTTTCCTGGTCGAATATGAAGCTCTGGAACCCATAGTCCCTACCCAAGTCTCCTGTAGTGGAAGACCCAACAATTTGCATTATTATGTCTACTTCACACCTCTTACAGAGGTAACAAATCATTACCTGCTTGTCATTTCTTCTCTTTTGGTTTTGTTTTGTGGCTTTTCTCTTTCTTTTTTCTTTTTTTCTTTTCCTTTTCCTAGGAAAAGCCAGGCACATTAAATAGGACATGGACAAGTAAACCAGTTTGTAATGATATGTCGGACTTCCCGTAGCAAGAGTAGGTAATTTGGCTCCATTCTGAATTTAGATTTTTAATTTTCCTCTGTCACAGAAAGGATTTTTCAGCAGAGACTTTGGATGCACAATAGCTGCGGGCGTTTAATCTGCAGAGGTGCTCCTGAGGATACACACTGTAGCATCTACTGTCTTTGGTTTGCATCCAGAGAGAGAAGGCGGAGGTGAAGTTGGAAGGGATCCAAAGAAAGAAAGAAAAGAAAGTGGTTTTGCTAATTTCACACATTTCTGTAGCTGGAGTGTGTGTCTTGCAGGCAGCAGGATGCCATTAATATCCCCATGGCCTAGGGAAGTCCCTTGGTATTTAACCTCCGCTACCCTGCTTATTCCATAAACACAGGACTTCAATTTCCAAAAGGTCTCATTATAAATGAATTCTTCAAAGAGCTACAGGGTAAGGAAATGTTTCAATAAATATGTAACATCTACCTTCTTCATCTGTTTTATTATTTAGATACAGAGAAACATCTTGTAATGTTTGAGCCTCCTATTTCCCTTGGTTTAAAATGAGAATGAACTTCTCATTTCCCATGTTTCCTACTTAGAAACCTGCAAGTGAAAAGTTACTTCCTAAAAACAAAGCAAACGTTTCCATGAACAGACTCAAGACAGAAACTGACTGAGCCTCACTTCTAGGCTGTTTCATACATGGTGCAAGGCCACTTTAGGGGACACAAGCTCATAGGGCCACTCATGAAAATCTGGGAGTCCTTTAAGCTTTACATTGATTGTATAGAGCCTTTGCTCAAGTCTTGTGGTGTTGTCATGTCAAAATCAGGAGAAGTGGAGGGGAGCCTGACAAGGCGGATGCTATTCTCAACTCATTTTTCCAAGTGAGAGACTAAAGTCCAACCAGATCTTGTGAAGATTATTAAACTCATAGGACCACAGATCACAGACTGGTTTGGATTGGAAGGGACCTTAAAGTTCACCCAGTTCCAACCCCCTGCCACAGGCAGGGACACCTTCCACTAGACCAGGTTGCTCCAAGCCCTGTCCAACTTGGCCTTGAACACTGCCAGGGATGGGGCAGCCACAGCTTCTCAGAGCAATATGCACCCCCTTGGCTCCCAGATGGCCTTTACTTTATTATTCCTCTTACAGCAGAGTCAACACAAGAGGTTGCATGCCTACAGCTTGGCATTGCAATACAAACCAGGCTTGTGAAGGATTTAGCTGAGATGCTGGGATGTGAGCTAGTGTTTGTCGAGACCACCTCTGTCAAAGCTGGAAGCAACAAGCAGATTAAGCAACTTGCCCAAGGCCATGGAGGAAAGCTGTAACAGCACTGAACCAAAACCAGACCCCAACCCAGAGCTTCATCCACAAGGCTCCACCTGGGGAGGCAAACCTAGGCTCTGCAGAGGAGCCCATGCATGGCTTCATTGTTCCCACTATCACAAACCACACAGGAACACCGAGCCAAAGGAGGGGAAGCGATATATAAAAGGTCTTACAGAGGAGAGCACCCTGACTTCAGAGCTCCTGCTCCAAAATATTTGCCTGTGTCCCTTTAAGCCTTGTAATGAGCCTGTCTTTACTTCTGCCTTTTGTTACTGCTTACAAAAAAAAAGAGAGTGTGCTCATTTTTCTCTTGAAACTTATTTCTCTTCAACAGCGGTGGCCCTAAAATTACTGCTAATTTCCTGCAAGGAATTTGCTCTTTGAAACATACTGTATGGCACTTTTCATTTTCCTCTCTTTTCTTCCTTCTGCGCCCCCCCCCCCCCCCCTTCTATCTGAGACTGGCACTGAGTCTGTTGAGAACATGTAAGTATAGTTGCTTTTGAATGCTGCTAGGTAAATGCTGAAAATGACAGCTTAAATGGAATCATTAAAGCAGATGTAAGTATTATCTGAATGCTTCTGAAGTCTCCTATGCACAGCAATAGCGTCTTTATTTTCTCTCCTGATGCATGCACCTTTTTAAAGAGAGCTGACAACCTATTATTTCTTACTTTCTTCCCATTTGGAAGCCTGAACTTAGGGACTGTGTTCATATCTTAAAGCTATAACCTGTTTACCAGGAAATGTCTGAAAATCTGACCAAAATAGAGGCATGGTGCAACAGTGACTATGATATATAACTACTCATTTTATGCTACTCAGCAAAAGGAAATGCATAGCAAAATGTTAACCACTGGCTTAAAGGGAATAAAGCAGTGTGCTCCTTATTATGATTAGCCAAAGCGCACAGATTTGGAGGCTGCCATGGACTCCCCCGGTTTTAACATTTGATTCCCAGTGTAAGGTGGGATTCATCTCACTTTGCTACACACTATGAAATAGGGCAACAAGTCACAGCTAACTTAGCTGTTAGTGTAAGCAAGGAGAGTAACTTCTACAAGATGGTTTATGTCACCTCCCTCAGGGTTGGACAAGTCACTGCAACGTTCTTCTGTCCTCTAAGAAAGGCAGAAGGAACCCACAGAAGCAGCTCATATGACCATTCTAGATTAGATGCTGATCCTTCAAACAGTTAAGGCTAGGTGACATGAATCACACACACTGATCTTTTGATTGCTACAAGCCCAGGAGTTGGCACCATGGCCAGCCAAGCTAATCTACTCTGAGCATTGAACTAACCATTGGCACTGCAACCCTGCTAAAGAACGACCGCCCGGGGTGTACTGCAGCACTCAGCTGCTCTGCACTGGAACTGCACCAAGTCACAAGCTCAGAAAGCTCAGGCAAGATGATAGATAGGCTACTTTGGCTTCAGAGATAGTGCCATCTCTTCCTCCCTCCAGTCTGAGCTCATGCCTGTACATTGGCCAGATGGGAGCTCCTTTGATGAGCTCTTAGCCCATCCCTTTGCTCACACTTGAGAGGCCCAACAGCAAGCTGGAAGCACAGGCTATCTCCTTTTCCAAGTGGTCCAGGTCACCCCAGGGAGACATATAGTCTCTTGTCTGCATCTGCATGAGGTGAATGCCATTTTATTGTATTTAATCTAAACAGTGCCACTAAATGCCAGTCTGGAAAGCCTGTCACAGTGGTAGTAAGGCATCAAGCCTCAGCCCTCTTCCACGTGCATCAGTCTTAATTCAGGGTTCATGTGGTATGGATATGTGGAGTAAAGCATGTCTGGTTTGTGCAGGAACCTGGTTAATGCCATTCAGCATTACAGACTAGGGCAACAAAGAGAAGTAACAAATTATACACCCAGATTCACAAACTCAAAGGAACAGTAGATAACAACACCAATACCAATCACCCAGGCTCTCAGATCACTGAGTGATGGCCACTGAAGGGACCACTCAAGCTTGAGGATGGTCAGCCAGAACTTTGTAACTGGTAAGAAGAGGGAAACAAGATTGCCATGGGTCTCAGGGGACAGAGCAAACTTACTCCAGATGTCTGAGGGGACTCGTGGGATATTGTAATACCTGCTGTGCAGTGTTTGAAGCTGCCCCCACAGCTCTCTGTGTCACTTGTGGGTTGGCCCTGACACTTTAGCTTTGGGATCACAAATCCTTTTTTCCATTTTCTTCTGAGAAGCCCTGAGCAAGTCCTTTGTTGTGATCAGACACAGACATTTTATGGCTCCTGTTCTTCCTTGGGATTTACTAGATGCACACTCCTCTCCCCGGCTTTCAAGAAAGCCCTTGCATACCTTTGTTACTGCACAAATTGGCTAAAATATGTCTCTAGGTGTTCTGCTAATGGGTGCCAAGCCATAAAACTATACTGTTAACTGAGCTAATTTTTTTGGCACTCATACAGCCTGAAACCCGAGGTTACAGCAACGTTTACAAGTTTCATTTACATCATGCTTGGAAAGGGTTTTGTTTGCTTGCAAAACAAAAAAGGGGGATTTCAAAAGAAAGCTGAAATTCTGCCAATTATGGATTATGTGTAGACACATGCAGGCACATGTTTGACATTTTTGATACACTGTATAAGCACTGGATCTGCACCTAAGGAACAGGTCAGACTGAGAGGCTACATCTATATTTACCGAAGCCAGCTGGTCCTAAGAGCAGACCTGCCTTGGTCCTGGCCCTGAACATTTATATTGTCCTTGTAGAGTCACATATAAATATATATAGATATCTGATTCATAACCTATCCTGCGCCTCACTGGAGGCATTGGTTTAGGACCTGGGTGGCCTTGATTTTATTATTAGTGCTTCCACTGGCCTGCTGCTCAGCAGTAGGTAAATGAGGTCATTGCTTTGTGACTCCATTCCCTTTTGCAAAATGTATATAAAAACTCTTTTAATCCTGCTGATGAAAGGTGGTATGATGAATAGCATTCTTACCAGTCTTGCCTTCCTTATAGTAGGGGTCTTTGTGAATCCATTCTATTAACAGCTCTAAGGACCATAGAAATCCCTATATAAATTAAACACAAAACCTTGGCAGTGCCATGAAACTGCAATTAGGAAATGAAAAAGCTATAGTTTTCAGAGTAACAATAGACTTGCCCACATTGCATATCGTGCGTAGATTTAAGTATGCATTTAATAGTGTGACTGGTAATAAAAATATTATATAGATACAATATGTTTGAATTATTATTGCTACACTGGAAGAACCTCACTGTTTCTGTAACCTGGCTCTTGTGTGTTTAAATTTGTAACTAACTTCACAGATACACTTTCAGACTTGTTTGCATTCAATTTCTTTCAGCTTTCTAAATTAGACACGTACGTGATGCTCTGTGTTAAAACTAAATCGATTCTTAATAGTCATATGGTGTTAATATTAAGCCAATTAGGCTCAAATTAACACACACATTTATTTAAGCAAGGCCCTGATCTTGTAAAGATCTTAAACATGTATCTTGAACTCTGGCTTAGCAAAGTTCCTAAGTACATTAGCAATATAAACCCTGTAAGACATAGTTCAGATGCCTAATTCAATTACTGAAGCAAACTTGAAGTGACAGCACAGAGAAGCTATATGAATAAATGCCATCTCAGGGGGGAAACAAATAAAGAGGGAAAGAAAGCTTTCACAAACTCCAGACCACCAGATGTACATATCTATGAAATACTTAGGGTTTCTTCTTAAAAATCTAGTAGGTAGAGGCACACCAAGATTGATTCAGCTCATCACAAAGTGGGTGTTTACCAGGTGAGCAGAGGAACATTTCTGGTTTTCACTGCTTAGATCTCCACTGACTCCAGTGGGACCTCAGACATGAAGTTCACACGCATATTGCTGCCTGCAGACAGAGGTAGACTCATTAAAGTATCCAAACTGGGAGCTGAGCCATACCTGTCCTGGAGAAGGATTCAATGGAAATTCCCTTTGAGGAACCTAAGATGTTTCTACCCATGCAAATTTTATCTTAAGTATTCAGTTGGAAGTACGTGAAGGGGCTCTGCCTGTTCCTGAAACTACACGTGCGCTTATGTGTGATATTAGATATAGGCTCAGTGGCTTTCATTTTAGTGTAACTAACATGACTAGATTATAAGTATTTATACATCTTTCTCCTACCCATTTTCCAAAACACTGTTTCCCTCTTTGGCTAGATGCTGCCAAAACTTTCAGTATTGAGATATACACTACTAACTTTCTTCTTTACATTTTTGCATGCACAGATTTAGACATACAATCAAGTTACGTTGGCTTAGCAAATTGCTACCCATCTGCCAGCGTGGCTGTTCACACACTAACAGCTTCCTACCCACATGCATGCTCTTAGCCTTCTCCAGTCATGAGCTTATGTAAGATGGCTTAAACTGCACAACACTGCCTTAAGAGGGGTTACTGGAGTGCAATACATCTTTAATTCTCTCAAATACAACCAGTTTTCTAAGCCTAGATGATTGCCATTAAAGTTTTTTACAGAGCACCTCTGTTTTGTGAGTGCACAGGCAGCAGTACACAGAGACACAAACCTGGGAGGTGAAGAAAAATGAAGTGAAGGGGTGGATTTGCCCATGGTCTGCAGAGGCAAAGCTTGCCTTTGCAGTCACTATGTGCGCAGCAATACACAGCTGCAGATAGCTACAAGCAGGGCAGCAAGGTCTCCTGCAACCTGTGGTTTTTGTCCTTTCTGGCTGTGGAAGTCTTCAGGGAAGTAATAAGGCCATATACTGGCCTAACTGTTTGTGGTCAAGAATCTGTGCCCTCAAAAGGAAGCAGTGCATAGCCCTGTTTTACGATCAATAGGATGAATGGTGTAATTCATCCAAATTCATTCCCAAAGTAATTCTGCTGCAGCCTGCAGAGAACTACTATGGATGCATTTAGCCCATAATCTTCCTCCATCAAGATATGACTATGCCCTCCAGTGGGCAATAAAGTGCTTTGGGGCATCTAATTGAAAGTGTGACAGTTTTACACTGTTGGGGAGCAGCAGTTGTGGGTGGCATGTTCTCTGCTGGCATCTGAGGGTAAATACAGCAGGATATGTGGCAGTCTACAACTAGGAGCTACATTATGCATGTGCTGGGAACAGCAAGCCAGTGCCACAATGCAATTATAGCTTTAAACCGTGCCCAGTGTGTCTGTTCGGCAGCAGCAGACAGACAGCTCCAAATCATTATTTTTTTTCTGCTTACTTAGCTTCTGGTGATTAGGTTCCTGTTTTGCAATTGTGGTGACTAAACCAATTAAGGTGCAATTTAAAGAAGGAACTCATAAATACTGTACAAAAGTATTGACATATCTAAACTTTATAAAAAAAGAAGGGGGGGGGAAAGTTTGGAAGAGAGGAGCCTAGGTTTCCAAACTGAGCAATCCATCTTTGAAGACTCTGCTACATGCAGTAACTTCTGCAGTATGAATAAATATGCATAATCAAAAAGAGAGCACAGCTCGCTTCTCTCTATTGCTCATTTGATATACCTCTTCATGTCATATCCACTTTCACATAAACAACACAATAATAAAACATCTGCATTGCTAAATAACTCTGCTGTGTTCTAATTCCTCTGGAATGACATGAATAAGAACATCCTACTCCTGTTTATTAGAATTTATTGATGACATGAGTGTGTAAAGCAGCAGAAGGCATAATTAATCCTGGTACAGCCCCAAGTTACATGTCCAAACTTGACAAGGTTCACTCTTGACTTGCATTACTCACCCTTGTTGCGTTATAATATCAGGGGCTTTGGCAAAATACAGATGTCCTGCTAAAGGAGTATCAGGGAAGCAGTTTGCTCCTTGGTTCCAGCTTTTGCAGATGCGAAGGCTGGGTTATGGCTCAGCAAGGAATGATGGGGGGAAATTGGATCACTTGGTAAAAAAGAAAATAAGCAGCCCCTTGCTCGAGACAGCAAACAGCACGCTAATGAAGCTTACAGATGATGTTCAATTGGGAGGAGTAGTGAGGCCCATCAGGGTAGAGCAATAATATCGGCAGATTTAGAGAAATTAGAAATAAGAGAAGAAAATAACAAAATTAGATCAATCTTGGGGAAGACAATTTGAAACACAAAGGCAGCTGGAAGGAAAAGCTGAAAGCAAGCTGTAATGTTGAGAGAAGTCTAGAGGGGATAATGGATGAGGAAATAAACATTGTTTGCAATGTGATGTGGCTATGAAAACTGTGGTATATGCAGGAGTCTAACCACCAGTTCAGTTCACCTTACCTGCCCCTCTCCCAAGCCGCAGAATACTTGAATGTCAAACATCTCCAAAGTACACAGTTTGGGATTTGAGGTGCAAAAGCACCAGCGTATTAAAGTACATTTTTAGGTGCTGAAGTCTGTGGTTTTGGATCCTCAGGACTCCTTTCCTGACCTTCAAGGCACTGGCAGGTTATCAGACCTCAAAGGTTACAGCCCCTGATCAAACATGCTTCTCTCCAAGGGCCCACACTCTCTCTAATTTTATACACCAGACTTTCCACCGTGCCCACAGGAACAGAGCTGAGAGGTGTGTAACTGATGGATGGGAGGATGAGCAAAGCACAATTGCATGCGTATCTCCCAGAGCGATGGCTACAATGCTCTTTAAGGAAGAGAAGGACAAAATTCAACTATTTCTTCTTTACCTAATGGATTTGAACCTACAATTCTGACAGAAGTACTCTGGAAGTGAAAATTTACAATTCTCTTACATCGTTTTTTGTATTAAATACACCAAACTCTGAACACTGACATATTAGAAAGCACCCGACCTGCAGCCAACTCAGGCACCTTCCTTTCATGTTACCTCCACCCTGTCCTCCAAAGCTTTCCTTCTTCATTCCTGACTTGGAAAAGCCAATCTAAGACTACTCCTACAGCCCAATAACTACAGAACTTTCCTCCTTGAGAAACCTGGAATCTTCTTCCAAGAAGAATGAATCAGAATTATAGATTTATAGAATCATAAAATCATAGAATGGTTTGGGTTGGAAAGGACCAACCCCCTGCCACAGGCAGGGACACCTCCCACTAGACCAGGTTGCTCCAAGCCCCATCCAACCTGGTCTCGAACACTGCCAGGAATAAAGCATTCACAGCTTCCTTGGGCAACCTATTCCGGTGCCTCACCACCCTCACAGTAAAGAACTTCTTCCTTATATTTAACCTGAACTTCCCCTGTTTCAGTTTGAACCCATCACCCCTTGTCCTATTGGTGCAGTCTCTCATGAAAAGTCCCTCTCCAGCATCGTTGTAGGCCCCCTTCAGATCCTGGAAGGCTGCAATGAGGTCTCCGCGAACTCCTAAGCTATTGAGCAATCAAGGCCCCTCTTTGTTGTTGTGTTTTATTGGCAAAGACTGGCCTGCATTGGTTGTCTAGACTCAGGTCCTTGGCTCAAAAACCCAGGCATGGGTGTGTTTAGTTCCCCTCTCTTGCTTCAACATTTTCTTATTAGTGCTTTTCCCTTTGCTTTATACATGAAGTTGAGACTCCAGAGTACTGTGGACTCACTCAGTATCTTTTTCAGATGCTACAAAACTGAATATTGTAGTGCTGAACCATTTTATGGTGCAAGTTGTAAAAGCTTACGTCACTGGTTCTAAGAGCTCCTGGCTCAAGTTTTGTCATGACCTAGACAACAACAGCTGTACAATCATGAAGAAGTATTTATCTATATCTTCTCTATGTATATAGACAAGTTGGGCGGACAGCCATAGCTGAGGCTGTAGAGACTCTTAGTCATGGCTTATCAAAAGATTTTGGAAAACTAGAGGGATTTCAGAGAAAAGGAGAGAGCTGGAGGAGTTGAATTATAAGTGAAAATACAGCAGAACTTAAAGTATATACCTCCTCTAAATTGTATTTTAAGAATAAGGAAAAATCCCCAGTGTATACCCCCAGGAAATCTGTCCAAACACCTATTTTTTTCTTTGCTTTGCTTTTTTAATATTTTTTTTTTTAATCTGTGTAGTTTCTTCTCCCCTCCTTCTGCAAAAAAGTGCAAAGAACAACCTCGAGCACCTTAAGTCATAAGTGCATTTATTTCAAAGGCTTGTGTGCTGATTAATATCTGCAAGCCCACAAGCCAGTTTATTCATATGGGATTCATATGGGAGATTTCATAAATTTAACAAAGGTGCTTCTCAGATTCTTCCTGTCTCTTATGAAACATTATTTTAATATTTTTGTTTCCAGGGAAGTCACCTGCTAAAACTGCGACACCTATCTTCCCTGCCCATGGAAAAATGTTTGCAAGATTTTGAAGCAGACTTAGAAATGTGAGGATATACCCTTATCAGAGAGAGACTAGGCTGTGGGGTAGCCCTGTGTCTTTGGGAGAGTTTTGATTGTCTAGAGCTTTATGGTGGTGATGATAGGGTTGAGCGTTTATGAGTATGAATCAGGGGAAGGCAAACAAGGCAGATATCATGGTGGGAATCTGTTATAGAACACCCAGCCAGGGTGAAGAGGCAGATGAAATAATCGTTAATGTTCAGCTGAGAGAAGTTTCACCATCTCTAGCCTTTGTTTTCAAGCAGGATTTAAACTTACCAGATGTCTACTGGAAATAAAACACAGCAGAGAGGAAACAGTCTGGAAGGTTTCTGGGGTGTGAGGAAGAGAACACAGCATCCTGGCCTGTATCAGCAATAGTGTGGCAGCAGCATCAGGGCGGTGATCATCCACCTGTGCTGGGCACTGGTGAGGCTGCACCCCGAATCCTGTGTTCAGTTCTGGGTCCCTCACTACAAGAAAGACATTGAGGTGCTGGAGCCGAACCAGAGAAGAACAGAGCTGGTGCAGGGCCTGGAGCACAAGTGTGATGAGGAGCGGCTGAGGGACCTGGGGAGGTTTAGTCTGGAGAAGATAAGGCTAAGGGGGGACCTTATCGCTCTCTACAACTCCCTGAAAGGAGGTTGGAGCCAGGTGGGGGTTGATCTCTCCTCCCAAGTAACAAGTGATAGAACAAGAGGAAATGGCCTCAAATTGTGTCAGAGGAAGTTTAGATTGGATGTTGAGAAAAAATTCCTTACTGAAAGGTTGGTCAGTCATTGGAACAGGTTGCCCAGGGAAGTGGCAAAGTTACCATATCTGGAGGTATTCAAAACATATGTAAATGTGGCACTTAGGGACATGGCTTAGTGGTAGCTTTGGCAGTGCTGGATGAACGGTTGGACTCAGTGACCTTAAAGGTGTTTTCCCACTTAAACAAAGATATGATTCTATATTTGATACACCCTATGTGTTTGGAAATGTTGTTTAATGTTTCCTGGTATCTGTTTACTACTGAAATGGTGATACTAAGGCTTGTATACTCAGAAATTCTATTTTGGTGAAATATTTTAAGATCTTTGCCTGGAAACACCAGCAGATACTGAGCAGTGTTGCTATTCAGCAAAGAAACTCACCTTGCAAGTAATATCAAATTTGGAAAAAGGCCAAGATCGTAACTGGTGCACAAGCTCACTTTAGGATAAATATGATATGGTCACAGAAGCATCTTGCAGTGGAGAGTGTATTTTCTTTTTGCGTGCATTCAAACTAAAGCCAAAATTGCATTTGAGAACTTGCTTTCAACTCTTCTCATGATCAGTGCATTGATTTAGGATACGCGTAGAAATAGTTATTAGTTTATAAATACGTACAAACATCTTTATGTATTCATGTGCCACAAAATGCCAGATAGTCCTTATTCTTTCATTAGCGTTTGCTTCAATACAGATAGAATTGTAGGCTAGAAAAACCTAAAGAAGAGAAAACTGTTTGAAAGTATAGCAGCATGTGTCTTTGCTTGGAAAGTCTCACACGGAGGTAGCACAACAGGAAGGAGTGAAAGTATTTAGACCTTTAGACCCATAGTTTCAGTACAGCCACTAGAACTGTCATCAACAAACTCATTTCCTGGCAAATTCATGGGTGAAAGTCTTAATTTTCCTAAATTCTGTAGTGCCCATTGTTACAGTAAAACCTCTTGTATGCTCTACCATTGCTATGTCTGTATTTTGTCAGAGCCCATAAGATTTTGGGGGATTCTTCCAGTTAATTGGAAACATAGATGCCAGGTACCTTGACACATCCTGGAGCGCTATCAGAGAGTGTTCTAAAGTCCATCCTCCCTGGGCTGCCCTTAAAGTTCATGAGGATTTTGGTATTTTGGGGCTTTCTAACCCCTCCTAAGTGCAGACACTTTCTGAAAGCAAGGAGGAAGCAGTGGGCTTATATTTTTTTACAACTGTTGCTCCTCAAGCTCTACTTTATTCTTCTGTATATTTTGTTTTCAGCTCTAATTTATAAATGTGCATTAGTCCCAGCATGAAACCTTCATATTCTTGTTCAGAATCTGGAACATTTGATCATCCTTGTCTTTTGGCAGTAAAGGGATATCATGTTGCAGAAAATCAACCAACCAAGTAACTGTATCATATACTAACAGCAGGCAAACATCCAGTGGCACAGGCAATAGCCTGTAATTGTTTGAATAGTACTTGTGGACATTAGGTCCAGTTTTCCAACATGGGCTTTTAACGGCTCATGTTTGAGCATGAAAGTCAGTCTCAGAGCCCTGTTTCTAGTCTGCCATGTGGTATTGTTAGGTGGCAAAGAGAAACTGTCTCCTACCCATAACCAGAGTTGCTTCTGCTTCTGTTTTTTGAGGTTTTGTTATGGTGAACAAATAGCTGTTGGAACTTGTGAGTTCAGCTCCCAGTCCTTGTACAGACTTCTGTAAGCAGTCTTAGACTTGTATAGACTTCCTGAGGCCTGATCCAGGAAAAGGATGGAACAAATCACCAGGCAGCTTCTGCAGAATTCAGGTTCCTGTCTCTGACACTGATGTAAAAGCATCTTTCTGACATTTCAGTTGTCTGAAAACATGCAAGCACCTCTATTCCAAAACTTCCAAACTTAAACACAGGAGATTCAGGTTAGATATAAGGAAGAAATTCTTCCCTGTGAGGGTGCTGAGGCGCTGGCACAGGGTGCCCAGAGAAGCTGTGGCTGCCCCATCCCTGGCAGTGCTCAAGGCCAGGTTGGACACAGGGGTTTGGAGCAACCTGCTCTAGTGGAAGGTGTCTCTGCCCATGGCAGGGGGCTTGGAACTGGATGATCTTAAGGTCCTTTCCAACCCATATGATTCTATGATTCCATGATTCTAATTTTCCCAGTGAAGTACCAAGGAAACTTGGAAGATGACACTTGAGACTCACCATCCAAGAGCCACACTGTTAAGAAACAGCCTAAGGCTTTGCATTTTCTAACCTGTATTATTTGCACTGTACCTATGCAGCAGTTCAGTCTCAACTGCAAAGACCAGCTTCAGAACGCTAAAGAGATGGACATAGATGATGGGGGACTACTGGGATCATGTTGGTGCAATAGCCAGCCTTTCGTAAGTGTTTTGCTCAGAAGACATATAATTTAAGTCTCCCCCATAACTCCATGGTTGTCTAATGGTTTCTTTACATTTTTCTCTGCTTATCTAGTAATTTGCTGTAAAATCACTTCATTGTAAGTACAACTGAGATTTGCCTAATTAAGTTTCTTGATTCCTTTTCTGGGTTTGACCAGATAAAGATCTCTTGGCACCTGTCACTACAACAGGAATTCCACTACTTCCTTGGTCCCATCCTTGCCTGACTCACTTAAAATATGAGCTTTCATAGGAAGGGACTGTTTTTATTTTGTGTTTGATAGTGCCTGTAAAATCTCATCTTCTCTTGAGTCTCTGGCTCTAGTCGTTGGTGATACTAAAGAATGATGAGAAATAGAAAGGCAAATGTCTCTTTAAAACAAAATTTCCTGCTCCTCCCTATTCTAAAATCCATAGATCTCACTTTGCATAGCATTTTCATAAACAGAGAAAACTCTCTATAGCAATGAAATAAAATTAAGATAGAGTAGTGCCCCACAGAACACCCATCATACTTTCAAAATAGACCATTCACTTACTGTAAAGGTTATTTCAAGCCAAGAATCCATTTATTTGAATGTATTTCCATTTTAATCAATATCCTTTAGAAATGGCCTCTTTCTTAGTCACGTAAGGTGAATTGATATAATTTTAAGGACATGTATTTCTTTTCTAAATGTTCTTATATGGCAAGGACATATGTGAGATTGGATTTTCACCTCTGGTAGATATGAGTCAACAGCACTTTCTTTATGTTAGTGCCACAAGAAGATGAGTGCCAGAGGCAAGACTCTCAGAAGAGGAGATGTTTCTACAGCACCTGAGCACTGTGGTGACAATTCCTCATTTGTAATCCCAAGAGATCTCTTAGCAGCTCTGTGAAACCTTACTTTTCTCCTAAAAGCCCGAGCCACATTCCACCAAAACCAACTGAAAGACTTCCATTAACTCCAACAGATTTTTCAATCATGGCCTTATCCAAGCTGAGTGCTTTCTTTTAATGTGTGAATAGGATGTAATTACCTTTCATTACATCAAATGTAGCAGAAGATGGGCAAGTAATTTTTTCTGCTTGGGCTTGTGCATTTTTGTAACATTTGCAAAATGCTGACTTATGCACACAGTTACTCTTGAAACACAATTACTCATATATAAATCTGCATTTGTGTTTAAATGTCACTGGTAACAAGAACGCTTCTGGTAACAAATTTGTTTATCAAATATACATCAGAAAATGGCACATTAAATAACAAAACGTTCAATAAAAGATATGCTCAGCATTTTTACAGACAGCCTGGGCTTCATCCAACAAACCCTGATGTAAAAAGAAACACGATCATTAATGTCTAAGGATCCGGATTAAACCTGTAATGGGAAAGTCTCAAATTTTTTGCTTTCTTTACACTTTTGAAGTGCACTTTTTTACTCTTGGACCAGACTGTATGCCTCTCTGTACTAAGCTCATAGACTGAAGTCAAGGGAAGGAGTCCTGTGGGTTTCAGGGTAGTCTGAGGAGTCTTCCCTTCAAAAAGTGATAGAAGTGCAGACTCTTTTTCTTATTTTTTAAAATCTGAGAGACATCTGAAATTCATTATCGTGCTTAAATTTCAGGGGGATTATTAATTTGATGACAAGGAATGCTTAAGGATGACAAGAATGATGAAAGTTATGAAACAACTCTTGTGTGAAAAAGACTGAAGCTCAGCCCCACAGGGAAAAAAAACGTGGGATGATGACATGGCAAAGGTAAGCAGAGAAAGACTTCATTTTTCTTTCTAACACTAGAACTGAGAAGTAGCAAGTGAGGCTACCAGATGGCAGGCACAAAGTAAATAATAGCAGGGTAGGCTAAGCCAGCCTTGGAGTTTCTTATGTCTCTTCCCTGACTGCAAAGAAAACCAAGGCCTGAGTGTGGTTATATAAATAAAGGAGGCTCACGACATTTGAGATGCAGTAGGGTATCTCGTATCCATATGGAACCATCCGTCCATCTATCCACCCATCCATCCACCCATCCATACAAGACCTATAGAAGAGCAGTATCTCTCTGGCTGGAGGGTAGAGAAAGATCCTGGAGCATTTCCAGTGGTGCTGGAGTTGGGCCCAAAGCACTATACTTTGAAATTAAACACCTTGTGCTATAGTTTCTCAAGATTCTGGGTCTGATGGAAAAAACCTGTGTCTGAATTCTCGCTTTGCACTCTTTCTTCTTTCTGGGTGGCAAACCAATGCCCTTCTGGTGTATTGGGGTACCCATGAAGCCACTCTCTAATATGGGTAACAAAAATAAGAAACAACAAGTGGGTGCACAGAATTTGGCAGCATGCAAAATCAGTGTGAAGAGAGGTGATTTTTACCTCTGTTTACAGCATTGGTGAGATTGATATCAGAACACATTTGAAAAGATACTGAGAAATTGTCAAGGATGCAGTGAAGAGCCAGAAAAAAATATTAGAGAGTTTAGAGAAATGCCTTGTAAGAGATTTAAGCAGCTCATTCTGCCTAGCATATCAAAGATGTATTTTAGTATAACCTGAAAGTCAAAACTGAATGATTCAAATGGTAAAGTCAAAAAGCAATAGCTTTGTTAGAAGGCCTAACGCTCTGCCTTGATGTGACAATAGCATCTTAACACAATTACAATGATTTATTTGTAGGCTGAGACAAAGTTACATGGTCCCTTCATAAATTTGAAGAAATGTTTATAAATGTATTTATATATGTGATGCTTAAGGAATAATAAATATTTAATTTTAGGTTTAGAAGAATTGCTATTATGTTATTAACTGTTCTACTGAATGAGAGGTTGGGGTTATTACAGAAATTCACAGGCAATTTCTGTTTCCTCCCAGAGAGATGAAAAGAAAAAGAAATAAAACTCATTTTTGTTAAGGAAGGTTATTAAATTATTTTTCCTAGGATCTCATAGACATAAAACGTATAGAATATGGTTTCCAAGGCCACAGGAACTGACTGAGTTTTCTTTTCTCTGTTGTATCTCTCCTCAAGAACTTCACAAGAAAAAACAATTGTAAAATTTCTTGAAAAGCTCTATCAATCAACCTAAAAGGGATTCAAGACATTCAAATGCTTTCCTATAACAATAAGGAAAACACGGATAATTGCTCTTCTCCATTGCTCTCTGAGCCTTGTTTATCCACAGCAGTAGCATGGTGTCTCACTGGCTCCCCAAAATCATATGCTCATTCGCCATCAACCAACTGCATCTCCACAGGTGAGGACCAGCAGAAAAAGTGATACCCTGGTATGAATGGCTTCAGCTCTCCTCACTGTAAGAAAAACATGGATAGCAGAGGGAGCATCAAATCACTTCACCTCTACGTATAATTTCCCATTCACATTGCAGCTTTTTACTTCTTATAGACAGACAGAAATGAAGAAGAAGTCCACTGGCACACGTAAGTGGCCAGAAGCAAGCCAAGTCAGATGCACAAGCTGAGTAGCCATGCTAGGACACAGTCTTTCCCAAGCCATGAGCTTGCACTAGATGACAGAGCCCAGTGCCATGTGAACCACCGTCTCCCCAGCTTAGCGGATGCGTGAAATGAGTGTGTGTCTGCTTGCACCTGGATAGATAAATATATTTGCTTATTTGGCAATGTGTTGTATTTAAATGCAAGTTTCAAATAGCAGACACATGATGCAATTGCTATATAAATAGGAAGGTGGTTTATATACAAATATAGCAGTGTTATTAGAGATGATCATTAGTTACTAATATAAGAAGTTATGTGAACATTAGCATATTCTTATTCATAGCAGAATTCATTATGCATGTGGTATGTAAGCCATAGCTTCCTTAATAAACTTAGGAGAATAAAGAATCTCTTTTCTGTAGATTGCTAAAGATGGACAATAACATTAGTGATTATTAAGGTCTGAAATTTTCTAACAATTATCCATATTTAGAAAGACTATTTGAAAATAAAAAAAAGGACATGAGAGTCTTTTGACCTATTTCAAATAGAAGTTCCACTCATATTAATAACTGATGAAATTAAATAGACAGAAAATGGAAAGAACAGAAAAAAGTGTTAAAACTCTAAAAATATGCTGAATGTGTCCTCCCAAAGAGCAAAAGCAATTAATTCCCTATTGCATGTGCCTTAAAGGATTATATATTCATAAACTGACAACTCGGAAAAAACTATTCCATCAAGATGCCAAACCAACCAACTATGACAGAAGCTCATATTTAAATCCCCCCTTATCCAAAAAGAGGTATGCCACTCCACCAGTGAAATTGTACAAGGGGAGACTATAAACTTTTCTGGATCCAGCCAAGAACAAACTCTGCTCTCATCTTTTCAATGTAATGATGTCTTTCAGCTCAATAGTTCCTCATCTCACCTTTTCTCTGATTTTTCCAACATTTTAAAAAAAGCAAGGACAAGACACAGGCTTGTCAAAGCCCCAGGAAAGAGATACTTCCTTGTGTGATGTTGCTTCCAGGACAAGATCAAGGCCAGTTTTGCCCTGCAGTCTCTGTGTGATTCATGTCATCATGCCTAAACCAAAGTTAAAATCACTGGCTTTGTTGCTTCCAGGGACACAACTGTGGCAGCACTAAATTAAATATGGATCACTAAAGCCATGAGAGATGCTGAATTAAGCCCAGGTCAAACTGTACACTCTCCAGGTGTGAGTAAGCTTCTTTAGAGGCAACTTGGAGATACATATATACATATGATGTGCAACCATAGTCATATCCCAAGCCACTGACTTCATGGATATTAGAAAACTTACCAAACACTGTTGCAAAGTTTATTTGAAACTTTTTTTTCACTTTCCTGTGTGATGCAATAAATGCAATATTGTACTTTAATTTATTTTAGTGTTTTCAATTAGATTCCAAATGATTTAAAGTATGGCAGTTAAAAAGAAAACAAGCTTGTTTGGGTTAACGCTGACAAATAATAGAATTTAATTGTGATTTAAGATTCTTAATGTTCATTGATTTCTCTATTCAGAACAAGCCTTGAATAACCTTTTTTAAATTACAGGGTTTAAATACTACCATTCTGTTTTCCAGGACTGCACTTAGGTCACTTACCTCCATTAATTTCTAATGGGTTAGGTTTTTCTTTACCCGTTCTTTTATAAGACGCTTGGTCATCTATAAATTACCTTAGTTACACATAATACCTTGAACTTTGCTGATCTGGGGAGCAATGTACACTGATGGCAGATAAGAACATCTGTAGGCGTTCACACAATGTCAAGCTTCCTGAAACAGCTTGGCAGAGAGGATGGCCAAAGAGGCCAGTAGATCTTGTTTGTGCAGGAAAATGAACTCAGAACGAGGTAAAACATGAAGTGGAAGGTTCATGGCTATTTCTGAGAGGCTCTCTATCTTCTAAAATAATTGGATCTGTTGGGTTTATTTCCTTTCAAAGAGAGGTTCACTAAGCAATAAAAGGAAGCATGTGGGCATAGAGGGAAACCCTTGCAAAGTGAAAACTATGCTAGTTTCTTGTTCTCTTTTGTACTTGGCCTTTTTTTCCAATTAAAAAATAATTTTTTTTTTTAAATTCCAGTCATTCTGCATTCATTCCTTCTAGCTTTCTCATGACCTATCAAAGGACCCCATCAACCTAAACAGGGACAATCACATCTGAATTGGCTTAGAAGAAACAGGTTTGCGTCCTTCCATATTTTGTTACTTTAAACTCTCTGCTTTACAAATCCTGAGGACAGGATTACTTGGCGCTCCACAGCTCTTTCCTACCACATTGCTAAAATGAAATGTTTCAATATTCTTGAAATGAAACATTCTGACATTATCAAAATGCAAGGAGAAGATTGAAATGATTCATTTGGACTTACTCCCATAAAAATGTCACTGAAATCAGCACATTTTCACAACATGTTTTGATTTGGGCAAAGCTGCATTTTTTTTCCCCCACCCCTGGAAAATAATTTCATTAAAAACAAATGACCAGCCCTAATTACAACTCACCAAGCCGCTGCTCCAAAAGTCAAAGCCATTAAAACTGCACTTATTCTGTGTGTACTGGGAGACAAGATCCTCCCTTACAGGTTGCTATGAAAAACATCTTTCTCCCCAGCAGAAGAGCTGCTATTTGATGTCCCTGGGACATTCATGTCTTGCCTTTAAGTGGTGCCTACAATTTGTAAAAGAGAAAAAATTCAATAATCTAACAAACAAGTCAGAGGCAAAAGGTGAAGGGCACATCCCAACCCTTTGAAGAAAATTATCATTGACTTCTGAGTTTAGTTCTGGAAATGGAAAGTAGGAGTTATAAAGCCATGTCTGCACGGCACTGGAGTCTGAGCGGAGATCTGAGACAGGACCAATTGAGCCATCTTCTGAACCAGAGTCAATACAGCCATGCTGGAGTGGCCCTCTGTCCAAACGGATTAGGCTGCTGAAAAGCCAAATTCTGTGACTTCATCCATGCTATTAAATTAAATGTGCCTCAGCTCTCAGTGAGACACCGAGGGCAGCTGGCATGCAATGGGTCACATCAGTATTGAACCCTTTAGCCCCCCGCAGCTGTGTGGCCGCATCCTGACTGCCTCTTCGGAATGACCCCAAAAAGTGTACAGACACGTTTTATGGGAGTACGTACTTGCCTGAGATGAAAATGCACCATCAATTTACTGGTGTAGACAGTAAAGCTCCAGCACCCAACACTGTTTAATTTAGTAAGATGAATATGGCCAATTAATCTGCTTGTGTGACTGATTGAAGGCTCGTATCTCTTAATGAATGAATGTCGCAGCCCCGCCAGGGTCATGGGGCACGTGGCCTCATCACGGTGCCCATGGCACAGGAGAGACCTGCCCAGGGCTGATCTGAGCCCTGGCCTCTTTACAGGGCTTCAGCATGAGACCTTGTTCAGAGCTGTTCTGGTTTAAGACCAGTTAGCAACTAAGCACCACTTAGCAGACACTAAGCAGACGCTTCCTCGTTGCCCCCATAACCACACAGTGGGATGGGGAGGTGAATCAGAAAAAAGCTAAAACCTGGGGGTTGAGATAAGAACTGAAATAATGTATAATATAATACTAATGTACTAGTATTAGTATTAATAGTAGTACTAATTAGTACTACTAATAACTAAAAGAGAAATAAGAAAAAAGAGAGATAAAAAACCCCAAAACAACAACAACAACAAAAAACCAATCACCAAAACCAATGGCAATGCACAATACAATTGCTCACCACCCGCTGACTGATGCCCACCCCAACCCGAGCAGCGGTCTGCTCTTCCGGGTAACTCCCCCCTGTTTATATACTGGGCATGACGTGCTATGGTATAGAATACCCTTTTGGCTAGTTTGGGTCAGTCCTGCTCCCTCTCGGCTTCCTCTGCCCCTTTTCACTGACAGAGCATGAGAGACTGAAAAGTCCTTGATCAGGCTAAATGCTACTGCGCAACAACTACAACATCAGTGTGTTACCAGCATTGTTCTCAGACTAAAGCTGAAACACAGCACTGCACCAGCTACTAGCGAGAAATTAACTCTGTCCCAGCTGAAACCAGGACAAGAGCAGCTCTGTTGTCCTGCTGCAGCTGCAGGGACAGATGCTGACATAGCCTCGTCTGGGAGGGTTTGATACTGCTTTTAAACAAGCTTTTCACCATAGTCACAGGTCTGCTATTTTAGGTTTGGCCCTTCCAAGAACATCCTTTCCCTGTCAAGCTTTGTTTGTGGCCTTGGTTGACAAACACCATGAAGATAAACCCAGGTCTGGAACAGGACCCTCCAGAAAAACAATATGCACTTTACCATCCCTCCTTAGCACTGTGTGTTTCAGTCAGCACAAATCCTGCCTCTCAAAAACAAAGTAAAACCTCCCAGTTTGGGGCCATCTCTGTCTGTGTGAGTCAGAAATAGGCAGGAGAACCATGGCTGGGGAGGAGGTTTAGGCTTTAACCGGTCTGTGGTTGGCTCATGCCTTCCTTCTCCATCCCCGTATCCTTCCCAATGTGGCAGGTGCAGTATGAGGCAAGCAGACACCAGTCACCTCCACGATCTCCGGGGACACACACTTGTAAATCAGTAATATTGTGTCACCGAGCAAAGCTGTGAATAAGACCCTAATTGTAGCATTTCTGTGGCAGAATAACTAAGCGTGTAGCTGGGATGTCAAATAAGGAGGGGGTGACAAGCACCAAGAAGTGCCTCTGGAGAGGTGGGGAGAGAAGTAGGGCTGGGTGGGTGAAAGGGAAAGAGCTGGGAAAGCAGCTGATAAAAGGAACATTTTTATGGCATTAAGGAAAATTCCATAAGAGGTTAAAACATGCAAAAGATTAAAGAGCTCCAGACACTCAGCGACGCTCCAGCTCAGTATCTGGAGTCTTTGACAGAAGATGTGATTCATCAGCCCCCATACACACCTTTTTTTTCTGTCAAATATGCATGCTCATTTCAACAAATGTGAGATTTCCAGGCAAAGCAAGAGCACAGCACAGCCACTCAGCCCAGAACAGCCTGGCCTGTGTCAGTGGCACAGCCACTGTGCCAGAGGGGAAAAGAGGGAGATCTTCCCTCTCCTTCCCCTCCCCTTCGCTGTTTCACTTGGGAAAGCTTTGGGTTCACTCTGCTGCGGATTGGGTGACTCATCTCTTGCACACATATGGGGAAAAAATTATACATATATATATATGTATGTATATATCTCCTGCTGGAACTGCTAAGCTCTGAGGAGACAGAGGTTTGACGGACAGACAAGCGCGCATGGGCATCCATAAGGCCTTTGAACACCTATCCAGAGGGTGCTGAGAGCCTGCCATTTGCTGCGCAATTGTCCTCTGCCATCCACAGTTTGATTCTACAGAGAAAATGTTTCAAAGCTCATAACCATAGGGGAAAGAAAAAGTCACACAAAAACCTGTTATGAAAGATGAGTGGGATCTGATGTAGTAACATCTGCCTGAATCTTCAGTGGTGTCATACATCAGCTTCAGTAGGTGGGAAATGGACACGTTCATGATAACAGACAGTTCCAAAACCTAAGAACATCAGAAATGTAACCTATATTAAACTATTTCTGTTTAATGATGCAGTAGTCAAATACCAATACTGTTGTGATCCCTGAACCCCAGTCCTCAGCTACCCAGCACACTATGACCCCTTAGGAAAAGTCAAGTTCTCATAATCCCAAACACATGATAAGTAATTATTATACCAAATAAATAAAATAAAATGTACAAACAAGCCTTCTTGTACTTAAATGGTCAAATAAATATAGTTACATACTCAGCTGCTTTTCTACTGCCTTATTCATGCTTGTATAGATAATTTAACAAAAACTCCTACCAAAAATACCTGAAGCTGCTCCGGACTTTCTATCTTCTTGAATCTCACGCAGCAAAATTTAGGGATCTTTGACTTGGAATTTATGTCTGACTTACCACCGAGCACTATCACCTCTGCTGGTGAGAACAGCCTGAATTATCGCTGTGGCTATGAACTGGACTAGATGACCTCATAGGTCTTTTCCAGCTGTGCTTTCTGAAAGTCTATTAAAGGCTGCTGTCAATACCCCACCTCTGTGTACGCTGCCGAGAAGGAAGGGGGCATTTGGGTTTGCAGTTAAGGCACAAAACTGGGATACGTAAAATTAAATGCCTATCCCTCCTCCTATGCCAGCTGATCTGGGCATGTATACCAATCAGCGAGAGAAAAAGTAATATTCTTCAAAACGTTCACGTTAACTTGGTGACTTAGACCCATTCTCCAAAGAATATGCAATATTGAGTGTCGTGCTTTGAGCCCAGCCGGTAACTCAGAACCACGCAGCTGCTCGCTCACTCCCCCCATTCTTCCTCCCTCCGCTCCCGGAGGGATGGGGAGTAGAATCGAAAGAATGTAACTCCCATGGGTTGAGATAAGAGCAGTCCCGCAACTAAGGTATAATACAAAACCACTACTGCTACCACCAATGATAATAATGATTAGTGAAATAACAAGGGGAGAGGATACAATTGCTCACCACCTGCCGACTGATACCCAGCCCGACCCGAGCAGTGATCAGGGCCTTCCAGGTAACTCCCCCCGGTTTATATACTGGGCATGACGTGCTGTGGTATGGAATACCCCTTTGGGTAGTTTGGGTCAGGTGTCCTGTCTCTGCCTCCTCCCGGCTTCCCCTCCTCCCTGGCAAAGCATAAGACTGAGAAAGTCCTTGGTCAGAGTAAACATTACTTAGCAACAACTAAAAACATCGGTGTTATCAGCGTTGTTCCCAGGCTGAAAGTTAAAAAACACAGCACTGCACCAGCTACTAAGAAGGAGAAAATGACTGCTGTAGCTGAACCCAGGACATTGAGGAAACTGAGAGAGGTTCACATCTAGGGACTGATAACCAGACTATTTTTTGGGACACAAATTCTTCCTTTCAGTAAGAAAGAAAAATAAATTAGAAAAGATAATTAGCTTAAGCATCTGCATTGCAAACTCACAATATATTCACTGTGCCCAAATTGTGCTGAGTGTGGGTGGCATTTTGAAAGCTATGGACACAAGCCAGTCCACACTAATTGCCTCCTCCCAGGATGGGGCACAAAGTCAATACTGACTTCTTATAAATCTTAGAGGATTAAATTCCCTAAATACTTATGGTCGGCCCAATACAGGCAGTTATGTACTTGCTGCAAAAAGTATGCTTCATGTTCCTAGGCTTGAATTTCTCTCTCGTACCTTTATGGATAAATTTGGAGACAGGAAGTTGTGAATGCTCCATCTGTAGAAGTGTTCCAGGCCAGGCTGGATGGGGCCTTGAGCAACCTGGTGTAGTGGAAGGTGTTCCTGCCCATGGCAGGGGGCTGGAACTGGATGGTCTTAAGGTCCCTTCCAACCCAAACTATTCTGTGATTCTACGATTCTGCGGTTATTGACCAGGGCAACCAGTATGTCCAGTTCCCAGAGTGAGCCATTCCATAGACAAAGCCAACCCCAGGTAGACACCAAAGCAGGATGCTACTTTTGCTGCAGAAGTTGAGGGCAATTCTGTTTGAATGCTGGGATTGTGTAGGTCCTCAAGTCCAGCAGGTTGGGACACCCAAGTATCTCAGAATAGGACAGGTGGATGGGTAAAAAATAGGAATCTGAGGAAAGAGGATTTCTTCTTTTGAGTATCAAATACAAACAGACTTAAGCAGAGTTCAACAGCCTTTAGATCACAGCAGAGGTTTGCTGGGATGTCCACCTTGCCTAGCCAGGGAGTGTGAGGAGTGCTCTCATTTAGACATTTTGGGTACAACTCTGCTAGTTTATACAGCTGCATACCACCCACAGTAATGCTGTAGCCATCTAAATTCAGGTGCAGACACAGACATCTAAATTCTCATTCAGGCTGAATCCCATCCTTAGGGACCTCGAAGGGAACCTGTCAGAGGAGAAAGGACAGAGTTCTGGATTTTGCCCTCACAGTACTTAAATTTCCCACAAATTGCACTTCATATACTTTTTAGAATCAGATCATATATTACATTTGAAAATTGGGCAGGTGTTCCTTCACGCCTTATTTACACCTGATGATTTACCTTTTGAGACTTACCGCATGGCGGTGGCAAATATGCACCTATATTTCTGAGGACTGTCACAGTCAGTGCTCTACAAGAGTTAAATATTGCCGTGTATTATTTTTAGACTCGAGAAATGTACAGGAAAGTTAACAAAATATAGGACAATGTGTTGCAAAAATAAACACTTAAAAAGGAACTAAATGAAACTGAAAAACAACCCCATGCATATGATTACCATTTCAAACAGGGGAAGCCTGACCCATTGGATACTCCTGAGGATGCTCCCCCATGGAAAGGTATTCATATATATCATCATTTGTAAGATCCGGAACAACACTGGGGTCATTTTGTTTAAAATATACTGTGAACTCAGCAGGATACATCTGCTTTATATTAGTCTTGTGGAAATACTGTAAAAGGCTTTTGGGGGCTTTGGGGTTTTTTTGTTTTTACTTGGTGGATAATTGAGAAAAAACTAAACTTCTGTAAAAAAAGCAAGCAACTCACAGTAGAAATATCTTACTATCTTAAGATATCAAAAAGGAAACAGAAATCTGAGAATTAAATATGTACTTTTGAGGAACTCTTTATTAAAGTATGTAATGATAATTCAATATTCCCTTTAGCATTATATTACAGCACTGGGGTTTTGTTTCCATTCTAGCAAGATGAAAAATTGTATTTTAATTTTTAATACAACCGTAGCTTGGACTTCAGATCAACTGATCGTTTTTTGGGATTGAGTCAAGTCTGTTCACCTTGTACTGTCATTAAGGCACATGCAAAGCCAGCAGCTGGTTTAAACTGATCAGATTTGGTAGCATCTTTGCTGCGATTTGTCATTCTCCTTGCACAGATGCAAATGACAGAGGAAGGGAGAATCAGGCCCTCAGTGCTGACAAAGGGCTCTTATCTTCCCAATGTTTTGCTAGCTGATCGTACTGTTTCCTTGTCCCTTCATTTAAGGGTCATCAAGATAAAAGTGTTTATTTGAATTCTTTGTTCTTTTTCTTGCTCCCAAGCCCTGTTATGCATAATGCTCCTGCTAAGGAGGTACTGTGGTCTCATAACTATGTCTACGCATGTCTTCATGGTCTGCCCTGCTTTTACGGTTTTGCTTAATTGTTTGAAGAAATCACGATAGGTCTTAATATAGAAAACACAGTGAGGATGAGAGAGATCTTAAACACCCTTCTGTCACAAATTCTCCTTCAAGCTAATGTAATTTTGGGGGATGCCTCCCTCTTATATTCACCATCCTTGTGTCCTCAGTCCCAGCTCTGCTTCGAGACAGAGCCAAGCAGAAAGGACTCACCTGCATAGGGTCTTAACATAGGTGTCTCATACAATGCGAGATCAGGAGCTGCTACAGTCATCTGTTTGTTTACTTTCTTTCTCAACTTAAATAAAACAAGTGGGGCTAAATGTTCTAAAGAGATAGTTCCTGCTTATGGGAGAAATTCACAGGGAATAAAAATAAAAATCTATTTACCTTCAACCACTTGCAATGAGTTATGAATACGGAGGTGTCACTAATTTGCATAGAGCACGTACATGCAGCTCATTCTTGCTTAATCCTTTTGCTTGAGCTTTTAATTATTTCTTACTATTATAAATGCAAGTACAGAAGGCAATTTCAGCACCTGAAACATTTAGAGAGGAGACTGATCATATTATTATGGAGAAAACTGGGTTTTATCAATTGATTTGGCAAATTCAGGCTTAGACAGTATCCAGTTCCACGATGTCCCATCTTGATTACTGTGGCATCCCGCTCACCTTACTTTGATTCATATTTTCATGGTATCAACCATTCAGAGCACAAACAGCAAAACACAAAAATGATTGTCCATTAGTTTAGTGGTGACATTTCAGTTTCTGGTCTTGCCTCTTTTATTCCTTGTCTACTACATCTTTTCCAAGGGCACAGTTTCAGCTTCTTAAACCTGCTTCAGTTTATAGTGAGGACAACTTCGATGCTGAGGAAAAGCTGGGTTTGATGGTATGAAAGGCAATGTATCATTCTTCTTCTGAGCGTAGAGATTATTTCAAGGGTTTTTCAAGTTAAGGAGGTAGGCAAAAAGGTATTACTGAGGTCCAAGGGCTTGTCTGTAGAGCAATGGGAAGGTCATACCTTTGCACGGTTTGAGAGGTGGCTGCACAGGGTAGTGTGTAGGGACTGCTCTGATTACCCCAGGTTCACTGGATCCATGACCTGAACCTTTGCTGCATGTTGTTGCCTTTGATTGCCGTGAATAGCACACAAGGGTACAGAAAAGAGCAAAGAAAATAATAACAAAAAGGGGGTTAAGCACAAATGAGGAAGAATATGGGAGCAGAAGAAATGCAGATGGGGAGAGGTCTGAGAGGAAGAGGAGCTGTATCTGAGGAAAGGCAGAGGCAGTGGGACCTGTCACATGGCAGTAACTGTGGACTTGAATGAGGCCAAGAGGAGGGATGAGGGTGTGAAAAAAGGGCATCTTGCAAAAGCCTGCAAGATGCCAATCTATAAGCAAGGGAATTAGGTGCAAGGAGCCATGGAAAGGTATCCAATTGATCTACAATGATAGTCATCCACATCAGTAAAGTGGAAGCAGAGGAGGAGGAAGTAGATGAAGAGAGCAAGATAGATCAAGAAAAATGAGACCAGAAAAATCATTCTTTGGTTTAGCTCAGGACAGGAGGTCACTAACAGCCTTGGCCAGGCAGCTTTCTGCAGAGCAGAGGAGCTGAGAGCAAGCAGAGAGCAGATCAAAGTGGAAAGCAGGAGGAGCAGAATTTACGGCAAAATGAGGCATGCTCTGCATTTTGGAGACGAGGGAGGGAAGGGAGGGAGGCTGGGGAGTTTGAGAGGCAACTGCAATGCGCAGGGCATTAGCGGACTTCTCTGTCACGCAGTGACACTGGCACAGAGCCACCTCAGGACATCGCTTGCTTAGAAGCAATGTTCTTCTGTTCCTTTGTTTCTTTTCTCATATACAAGCATCCCCCACCACCAAGAAAAGAAAAAAAAGACCCAAACAAACAAAAAAAAAAAAAAAGGAGAAATTATGATTAGCAAAGCAGGAAAATGGTTAATGGCATTAAGCAGAGCAAAGTGCTGTCACAGCCCACAGCTCTGTCTCATAATAAGTGAGTGGCCAGATGTCAAAAGGGTTAGGGCATTCCCTGCCTACACACACAGGCTCCCAACAGGGGAAAATATTTTTTCCTCATTTACAGTATGGTAGGTGAGAGAAGGCAGAGGGGGAGAAAGGAAGGAGGTAGAAGATAACTGAGGAGTAAATTGATTTACATTTAAATGTTATGTTTTTATTACTTTTTTTTCCTCGCACTCAGTGTGAAATCTCATCTTTTAAACTAGACAAACCAGAGTAAACTATTTTTTTTCCTTATAGCGTGAAAAAAAAAAAAATGATTGACACTCTAAGGTAATACTTTTTAAATTCCTCCAATTAAACAAAGCGAATTTAATTTTAAGTTTAATTAAAAGGAAATTTAATTAGAAAGAAGATTAAATTTTAATTAAATTTCTCCAAAATCCTTATCCTTGCCTTTACTGCTAATATTTCTTTCGGAACCAAATCCCTTTTTAATATTCTTAAATTCTATTCTAGTAAACTTCCCCTTTATATTAAAATTATATCTGCCTGGATGTACTCGCTACCAGCAAAAAAAATCATTACCCCTTTTAAAATACTTGAAGAGTACACCTGAGACACAGAATAACTCAAGAGCGACCAGTGGAACATTCGGATATGCTCTGAGTGCAACATTGCTAAATTAACCCGCCTGCTGCTGAATGCTCCGCAGACAGGCAGAAGAGCATCTTTGTGTTGCAAGACATCCCTTCCCTGCACGCAGCTATCTGCTGCATCCGTGATGCCCGTACGGGCTGTACTGCTTAGCATCCCCAATGCTCTGTTCGTGCATCTGTTTTTCTTTTCTTCTGCACAGGGTTTTGGGGGTGTATTTTTGGTGGTTTGGGGTTTTTCTTTATTTATTTTCGTCTGCTCTAAATTGTTGTAGAGGTTTGTGACGACCTCAAGATGGACTGGGTCAAATCTGTCTTTTGTTTATTCCTCTGACATCAACTCCTGTCTCCACCGCAGACAAAAATGATAACTAAAAGTCTCTTGTTATAAGGTACTATAATGCTTGTGTAAGGCTTTGTAAAGCTCTGCTTGGTGGGTCCTGCAGCAGGAGACAGCTGAAGCACTTATGCACCTACTCTGCTATCTAATCTCCTAGGGTGCATCTCCTGTGCGAAAAGCAATGCCATGCCAGCGACAAGGAGCTGACACCAACCTAGCAGGTGCAGTACCAGAGGCCGACATAGCAGGACAGTGCTTGTGCTAACGAACCACACTCTTGCCCTTTCAATTCTGTTCTTTTTCCAGCAAAGGCAGTACATCTCATAGCAATAACCAGGTGAAAAGAGAGTTTGCAGTGCTGGTAAGTGGACAAGCAGGATGGAACTTGGTGGGACTTTCCAAGGTTCAGAGCATTCCTGGCAGTCATCTCCTGACACCTCATCTCCTGACACCGAAGTGAAGTATGCTGTCACAGCCTCTGTCCAACACTGTGACCCCACAGCCCAGCATGGTCTGGTGAGTCCAGCACAGGGTCACAGGGCAGCAAAGATGTGCTGCAGCCTGCAGTTTGTGCAGGGCCCTTGCACCAGGGATGGGAGGAGGACGCCAGCCAGCGCTGGCCTTTGAGCTGTGGTCAGGGTCTCTCTTGCCATACTCGTAGTAAGCTACTATATGACCCATCACCCCACATTCAGAACAACCCATGCTTGTTTTAAAGCGTTGTCATGGTGACCGCTAGTCTTGCCAATGGATACTGGCTTGTAAATCATCATTATTTATGTAGTTATTCTTATATGTAAAGCCTCATCTGGCAAAATATATTGCTGGACCTAACAGCCATCTACCTGCTCTTTAAAAGTATCCAGGAAAAGACACTTCAGAACCTCCATAACAGGCCATTTGCAAAAACCTGGCAGTAGATGATGTTTTGTCTACAAACCTGTCAACTAGAAAAGTCATGCACCCACCTTGAGATAAACCTGCAAATATTTGTGCCTATGAAACTCAATTTTTCGTGGTTTTTTGCAGACAGCAAGCTCCGCGGGGTGCTAAATGGTGCTGCAGAGTATTCACTCAACTTCTAAAGGACCAGTCACAGCAAATACTTCGCAGGATTCATAAAGCTCCATTTACTTTGCAAGGGAATCCAAGTAAGACTCCACTTCCATGCTGAAATTAGAGCATAGTTCCCAGCAGATGCCATGTGTGCAAGGTCAGCCTCAGCAGCCTCACCAATAACAGACCTATCATAGTACCTGAGCACTCTGCATCTTGAGAAATCCTCTAACAACTACCTGCCTACTCTGGCCACTCCTCTCCTATTTGCTGACATTTCTGAGGTCACTCAGGCTGCTCCTGAACTGCAATCTTGGGGCATTTTGTGGATTTTTTGTTTGTTTGTTGTTTTGGGTTTTTTTTTAAATAATCTTTCTACATTCCCTCACCTTAAAGTCATCTATTTTGTCTCCGTCAGCACCACGCTCACCTTCTGATCTTCATGCTCTCCATGCCTCTCTCCCACCCACTGCAAAAGTCAGCAGGAGCTGACCTTTCTCCTTGCCAGCTGTCAGACCTGGCTGTGACTCCTGAACAATGGAACATTGCCTTGTGGGGCTGACCTTTCTTCTTTTTCCCCCATCCCTCTTAAAAATAAACATGGACCAAGTCACAAAATTCCTACACTAGGAGTCTGTGCTGCACCCAGTGATCGGAAAACACACAGAGCAAGGACTGATTAAAATACAGCACACCAATGCTATTATGCATCTTACTTCTTTCACAGATGTAGTCCTAAAAGTATTCTAGAAAAAGCCTGAGAACATGGCAATAATCTTTTATTTATAGGGATTAAGTTGTTAACACGATGGAGATTTATGTTCTTGTTATTGTATATCTCTGCTCATTTCCAAAATCTCTCTTTTGGGTGGGAGGCATTTTTATTATTGGCTTTCCCTTATAATAGGATCAGCATAGATGAGGTCTAACAGGCAACACTAAGATTTAAATTGGAATGGAAATAAGGGATAGCAAATAACACTATCCCTTGAAATAGATATATATATGAGAAACTGAGGCACAGAGAAATCAGCCGTGTGTACCAACTACCCGGAAGTGCTCTTTGCAGTGCTCTAATTTGAAGAATTCTACAAAGTTCACCCAGAAAATCGGTTGTAGAACAAAGACTTTAATCCTGATTTCCAGAATCCTAAACTGCTACTTCAAGAAAAAATATAATCTTATTATTTTATATAGAAAACAAAATTAAGAGATAACACGAGAGGACATTTGGAATACTGGTGGAAATGCTTGGATAAATGTGACATCATCGAGATGATGAAATATAATACCACCTAGATACCTTGAAGTAAATCATTACACTATGTAGGTATATCTTCTAACTGGTGTATAACTTGGATTTGTCTTCTATGTGAGGGCTCAGTCTATTCAGATGACTCCCTATGAAAGAAAAACTGCCCTGGCAGGGCAGTTGTAAACCATTCACTGCTACCAGCATTATGTGCTGTTTCAATGTGCAGAAGACATGTGGTGTACCTACCGCTACCAAGGAGTTGTGTTCATTCAAAAACATAGCAGAGGGACATAGTGGATGCTTATGTTCTTCACCGTTTTAGAAGATGATCCTTCTGAGAACATGGTCTGGGCCACATTCTTAACCAATAGATGTTGTGACACTGAGCTGGAAACTCTTCAGCATGTTCTGTTATGGTTACACATCTCGTGATGTCATTCTTCTTGAGAAGGTAAGACTCTAAAATAATAATCACAACAATGCATATGAAACTGAAAGAAGAAAAGTCCAAGAGCTTTAAATCCATTTCTGTGGATTTAAACCTTTCCAGGTTATATGCCCTACATGTAGATCTGAATTTGTCTACAGAAGAGAGGGGATACAGGCAGTGATGGACTGCATGAAGCCAATGTAATTCACTATGCCATCTGGCAAGGACCAAGGAGGCATCAGAAGAGGGTTCAAGAAATTTCTCCCACAAGGGAACTTTCTTCCTTTCCCACAGCAGGTTGAGGTCTTCTCAAGCCTGGAAGTATAAGGATTTATCTCCTTTCTCTTTCTCATGTTGAAAGAAAATGGTTCTTTACCACTAAGTGTATTCTACAGACTATCTGGAGATTAAGGAGCTTTCATCATGTAGACACAAAAATAGAGAGAGTTTTATGGGGTGTGTTTCATTCCCGTTGGGTGCCCACCAGCCATGACTACTGCCCTTTGGGCCACACAATCAACCTCCTCACTCATGAAGATAAATGTCGTATCAGCCCTGCAGTAAGCCATCATCTATTCTTGAGAAACAAAGAGAGTATATAGCATGACCTTCTTTGAAATATTGGATCTATTTACACGAGTTTGCGTGGACCACATTACTTATGAGTCACCAAGGGGAAACTGAGCTCCTTGTAGATAAAGCGATCAGTGCAAACCACTGTAAATAAATCTGAAATTTCTATGAAGGTCGCACTATGTCTGATTTATACTTCAGCACCCTATGAAATAATGTTGACCAGGTAAGTGGTTTTCAATTATTTTTTTTTTTTTATATTCACATAAGTAGGAAAAAAAAAACCAAGCCAACAACTTTTTTTGTAGTATAAGGGACTACTCTGTTTTAAAGTGTATCTGGTTAGAGAGATGACACATGCCCAGGAAGTAAATTATTACTGTCTGGCAAAGGGCTAAATGTTTCTAGATCTGATTCTGCTACCCTAACTAATCAGGATGACTTGTATGGACATAGATGGCAGAATCAAGCCCAGCAACAGCAATTGATGACCCTTAAAAAGTTTGAAGCTCTGTTTTACTAATTAATCTGTACCTTTGTTTTCATTAATAGCCTCAGTATAGGTCAAGCCTGAGTAAAACCTTGGTATCACAAAGTAGGAGGCAACATGAGAATAGGCTTTTGGTCTTGGAAAATAAATAATGATTCACTGACCAAGTTACAGGAGTGGAAGTCAGGAATCTTGTTTCTGTCATTAATTTGCTTTGTAGCCATTTTCACTTTACCTACCTGCTTTCACCTGATTTGTCGGTTAAAGCAAATGAGCCCCTGGTACTGGAGGAAACTTCTCCATTCAATTATGAGTGACCACAATTAGGACTTCATTTTATGTTCAGAGGAGTCTTTTGGTTGAATGCGTACCTAGTTGCTTCAGTTTACAAAAACAGACCAGAAATCTATGAGCTGATTCTCTAAGAAATATTGACAGGATTTCTGCTTGCTGTACAAAATGCCATTGGAAGGTAAAAATGGTATCCAGGAAGTGAACTTGACCACCTCACGTGTCATTCAGAGCCCAAACCCTGATGTTTTTGTGTTCGAAATGTGCAAAATAAAACCAGTTTTGGAGACCCTAAGAAGCTGAGTGCAGGAAAAACAATCTTTTGAGAATTACTGCTAGAATGCTTAAGCTTGCTTGAATTGTTACTCTTTCTCATGGGAGCGAGCTTTACTTAACACCATAGCAAGTCAAGATTCAGGAAGACTGAGATGGTCTTCAGAGACACTAAGCAGCCGTGCTAAGAGGAGATGAGATTCAGACCTGGCAAAGAGAATGATGCTCTCTGGCAGAAGAGAACAGTTTGAGTTACTTCATGAGTCTTCCCCCATCTCCCCTGTCAAATTACCTGTAAACAAGGCCATCCCTGAGTGAGCAGCAAGTATGGCTGCAGATCACTGGTGGTCCAGCAAAATGGCCAAAATCATGTTGTTTTATTCCCGAATCTTTGAAAACCAAGTTTAGCTGCTGCAAAAGCAATACTATGGGTCAGCAGTTATCACTCTAAGGAGCTAGTCCCTCTCAGCAGAGACAATTATTGAAGTCTGTCACATGTGCTATAAATGTCCTCCACCATCACCTAAGCCAGCAGATGCTCAGCTATTCCTCCTGTCCCTGCCCATGCACATCTGCACTGGGCTGGTCCTGGTTCCCACCTGGGCTGCCTGCAGTGGTGAAACTCAGATCATTTCCCATCACAACACTCAGGAAATAGATGTGGCTGCTTACATGGCTGTATTTACAACATGTAAGTATGCATAAATAGGTAGATGGGAAAAAGCAGACTTGTTTTAATGTTTAAGGCAATCCTGTGCCATCACTTGAAGTATTAAACTTGGTTCAGCTCACATTATCTTCATAAAGGTGAAAATAAAGTGATGGGATGGGTTACTTAATGTTGACTTTCCACTGCCCTGCTCTTCCATTGTTGCTGTCATTTATCTGGTGCAGGGCATTCACAGTGGGTGTAAATAATTTGATCAGATGTGTTTTGTACCTCCTTTTCACTGTGTGGGGCAACACTGATTCATCCCAGCTGATTTGTATGGCTAAAAGCATACTCCTAAGGCTGATGTTACTTAATCTTGGGTTTGGTGGCAGCAATCCTCCTGTTATAAAGCATCTCGTTCACAAAGAAGCTTAACAGCTTCATGAAAACAAGTAAGTTTTGTCAAAAGAAGATTGTGGTTCTTTCAATTTCTAATTTTCCTTCTGTTTTGAAACAAAAAGCAGCCCACTGTATCTTTGGATGCTGCAGGAAAACATGCTTTCTTTAAAATTGCCTGGAAAATTAGCCCAGCACTCAGACTTCAGCCCAGTTTTATAATTTCTTAATAAACCGGGGTTAGAAGCTGATCTGAGGCACAGCCTCAGGGGGAGTCTAGCCTGAATAATTATTTTCTTTAAACCAGTTTGAGGTTTTAACACCAGATTGGTTATTTTAAGCCAGGCTGGGACTAGCTTTTTGTGAGCCTCAGCAGTTCTGCCACACCTCAGGACCTTTTATCAAATCCATGCCTCGGCAAATTTAAATGCTAGTTTAACTGCAGTTGTTAGTTAAATGACAGTTAATTACATTCTTGTAGCTCAGATTAATCGCTGTAGCGTATGAGTACCTTACACATTGGATAGGATGTATCTGAAATGCCTCCGGAAAAGCTGAGTCAGAGCAGCAGGTTTTCTCTTCAATGTAAAGCCACCTTTCTGTCCTGACAAAGGGCAAATCTGAGCACCCACCAGCTATCCTATACCATCCTCAGCCATAGACGTAGGTGCTCCACCGGGCAGGACCACAAACTGCCTCATGACACATAGGAGTGGAGGCCAAACGTCGTTAAAACAGCATTATCACATCAAACAGGCACAGGTTTTTTACACCACAGGTGAGTGTTTTTACCACTATTATTAATACTGTCAGGATTGTGACAGTTCTTCCCACATGTACCAGCCAGGAAGAAACCCCACATTGTCCTAGACCCTGTGTAAACTGCAATTCACATCCCAGAAAACTGCAACTTCAGAAAGTTTACAGTTGAATTACAGCAAGTGATTGCTATTTAATTTAAAATGACTGCAACAGCTTTAGAGTAATGGCACTGGAAAATCATCTATGCAAAACATTAATTCATATTTTAATTTATTTCATCTGGCAGTTTGGTTTGCTGCCTCCTCTTCACCTGGATTTATCACTAGTCTGGTGATCCTCGGAGACCATTTCAGACATGGCGCAGTTTTGGCAAGGGCTAAATCCTAGCAGAAGACTCTCTGAAACTCACTGTGAAGGTCTCTGTTCTGTTGCTCCACAGACCCTGCTTCACCATCTGCCTTGTGGATTGCATTTTTGTTGCAGCATTCCACAAGTTTTAAAAATACGGTTATTACGACCCATAAACCAGCTTTCACAGAGATTATTAATTAAGTCCAAAGTATTGTACCGATGTGCTCTGTGAAATATGGCTCAAATGTCACAGCACTGCTGCCATTATAACCCATCTGCATAATATTACATTGGAGCACTTGAAAGCCACAAGTTTTTTGCTCATTAGAGGTGGTGGGAGGTTAGTTTTGGGGGTTTTTTTTCTCTTGTAGCAGTCCAAGAAGTAAAACCTGGAGCCTGAAAGTCAGGTGGATGAGATAAATTGAAACGGATCTTATTGCTCCCAAACACTCTCCTGGAAACAATGGCATCTTGACATTTTATCAGTCACTCATGCGGTCATTCTCAGCGGTATCAGCCAGAGCTTGAAGGATAGAGCCGTAAAGAAAGGATTGTCAGCCATAAACATTCCTCAAAACCATGAAAGCCACAAATGAAAGCTTAAGTAATGGAGGACGGAATACCCTTGATATTTCAACAATTACCTGCAACAACAGGCTTTGTTCAGAGCCCTGGCCATTTTTTCAAAAGCCTTTAGTTGTCATGGCTAGAATAGAATGGGGGAGTGGGGGAAGGGGGAATGGAAAAGGGGGGAATAAAAAAAGAAAGAGAAAAAGAGGAGGATCAAAATCTCTGATGTGAAAAGACAAACTTGAGTGGTTGCATATATGAGGAAGTTTATGGAAATTTTTCTTTTTTTAAATCAAGATTTATTGCAGGATATTAGAATTATTAGGCTTGTAGTGAGATACTTTTTTTCTCCTTTTTTCTCCAAGAGATCATTAGAAAGACATTCATGCTGCTGAGCTGTTACCTCTGTGGCCATTTCTGATGTCAAATTATGGAAGAAAAAAATGATACTTGCAAGCACATGGCAATTGAGGGAGCTTCAGTATAGACTGAAGAGAGCAAGTGGGAAAGCAAAAGTGAATTCAACTTCATTACACTTGGGAAAAATATCATATTTTTGTGGAGAAAAAAAAGAAAAAAAGAAAATCTAGTTTTAAATACTCTTCGTGCCATTATTTTAGCAATTTAAAGCTCATAGAAACTAAGTTAAATGTAGTGCTTGGTATCCAATTCCACCCAAACTCTGGAGGCAGCAAACATGAAAGGTTAAATGCTCTAGAAATTGCATTTGTACTGTTTCTCAACTTAGGAGATTAATAGTTACCCAAAGCAATGGATAAATATTAGCAAAGGACCATTAGCAGAGAAAAGCACATCAGTGAACCAGAGCTCCCCAGATTATCAGATCAATTTTAAACAGGTTTATCTTGGAATTTTCTAGCACCTTAATGAGGAACAAATTGGTTTTTTAACCCTTTTTGTTTCCTGAGCCTTTGTTGACTTTTTGGTGCTAGCTACATACAACCATTAATATAAATGGGTCAGTGGCATAAGAGTGTTAATTCCCTCTCCCCTGCAGGTTCCTGAATACAGTCATTTTATAAAAGTTCCCTTTTATTACTCTGCTCATGGTCACCTAACGTTTAAGAACAAATGAGTTACTGTTGTTTAGTGATTCCCACTAAGGGAGAGGAGACCAAGTAATGAATGGAAACAAGACCAGAAGCAGGAGGCCAGCTTTTTTTCTTCCTTTTATATATGTATGTAGACAACAGAATGAACAGATAAGTTAGAGACTGTACACTGGCATGAGTGAGCCTGTGGCCACAGAGAAAAGAATCACACCCTGTGTGTGCAAGCAAATATTGAACGCAAGCAGTTGAATAGGAAAGCTCCATTTTACCTTTTAAACTCCAGGAGATTAAAAAAAAAAAAAAAAAAAAAAAAAAGAAAGAAAAAAAGAAAAAAATAAAAGAAAAGAGAAGGAGACTGATATTTGAAATACAGTTCTTGTTAATACAACAAAACACACTCATTGTACTTTAGGAATGGTAGAGAAGAAAGCAAAGCGAGGGCACCCTTTCTTAACTGCATGCGTAGAAACCTGAGTCCATTTGAAATGCCCCAAGACATGCCCCTGGCCTCTCACTGCCACCTCAGAAAACTACAGGTTTCCATCAATACTGGACCATTTCTAACACTGACGTGGATCTCTTAAACACCCAGAATTGCCCCAGATGATTCAAAGCACCCAGGGAAAAGAAAGCGGAATGAACTTGGGAAGCTAAACCTTGCAAGACACGCAGACACCTGCCATCTGGGCCAGGCATCTCATCAACTATTGACTTCTGTAGGCTTCAAATGACACTTGGCACCTAAATGGAGCTGACTGTAAGACCCTTTTCCCTGGGGTATCTCTGCCTGGAGTTCATAACTTTGCTCTGCAAGCTGGGGCTGGGGTTTGCTCCTGACTGGCTGAGTAAATCTTGACAATCCACCTTTGGCCATTGTATGAGTTTGGTATGTTTAAATTGCTGCCTGTAAGACTAAATTGCTCTATGCCACTGTTTAACAGAGCCTCGTTCTTCTTTGGACACTACCAAATGCTGAGGTAACAAAACAGTTTTCTTGCCTTTGATGTTGAGATGCAAGTGGTCATTTTACTGTTTATGTATTATGTTTATTATAGGTGCTGGAAACTATTTATGCCCTGAGATGTCTGTGAGATGGAAAGCAGTTACACTGTAGACCTGTAAAATCTCATGGAATATGCCCCCACCTCCATCAGTGCTTGTATGTCTGTTAGATGAGGTACATCACACAATCCCCTTCCACCCATGGACATCACAAACTAGGGACATCTGCTCATTCTTCTCCGTTGATCCACCAGCCACGTAAACCTGGTAGGTTCCTGCAAAAGTCTTACTTTATATGAAGCAGAACTTTTTACCAAAAAATTCCTAAGAGGTTTTGACATCAGTAGTTGGTTTTATACATGATTTGGATGCACAAGGTCTAACAGGATAATGTAGGAAGCTCTTTTTATACCAATTGCAGCAGACAAGCCAATGCAGCTGTCCTTCTACTTTTTTCTTCTAATTGGAGTTGTCTGAGTTCTGCAAATAATGATGCTGGCAAGTTTAGAAAACTTCTTTTGAATTCATATATTCATCCCATTTTCATGACAAAACAAGTGCTTTTTGTGCAAATACTTCATGCTTTTACAGAGGGAAGAACACAGTTATCACGAGGTTAAATGTTGCAGTGTAGGTCTGAGCAAGTTGAAATACAGAATAACATTTCTACTTCTTCCAATGAAATATGCATTTTATCTTCTACGAAGACTTCTTTCTTGCTAGTCTCTGTCAGCAGGAGCCATCAACATAATAGTGTTTTGCTGACCTGTGAAAGAGCTTCTGGTAACCACTACTCAAGAGCTCCATTAAGACAGAATCATTTAAGCTGATTCCGTAACAATGTGAAACTTCTGTAAAATGAGGTTAGGAGGTTGATGCATTTTATATAACCAAATGCAACCATTTTGGGCCTGAACTTGTGAGCTGCTGAATAGTCTCTACTTCCATTAACATTATAGACATGCTCAGCATTTTATGAGATCATATCAGTGAAATCTAAAATCTTAAGATAATGTTTTAGTTGGTGTAATAACAATGAAAGTGCACAGGAATTTGAAGACATTTCCAAAATAGAAGAAACAAAACTCTTGGCATGTTGGCGAGTCACTGGCACAAGTTGCCCGGAGAAGCTGTGGCTACCCCATCCCTGGCAGTGCTCAAGGCCAGGTTGGACGGGGTTTGGAGCAACCTGCTTTAGTGGAAGGTGTCCCTGCCCGTGGCAGAGGGTTGAAATTAGATGATCTTAAGGTCCCTTTCAACCCAAACCATTCTGTGAATCTATGATTCTGTGTTTACCTGTTACTGATGACAGTTTCTGCTTAAATTCTTGCCTTGCCTTTTCTTGCCTTGCCTTGTCTTCCTTCCTCCTCTTTAGTCAGAATACCCATTAGAGGACCTAGTAAAGTTAATCTGATTCATGACTTAACACATTTTTGACACTGTTCCTCAACAATCACCAAATATATTATGTGCTAATAACTAGTTGGGCAGCTCTAGTTTTTATTAAGTACAATGTAACAGAGCCAGCCCATTAAACATGAATGTAAGGGCCAATATCCAAATTAGGTGCATCAGATCAGAAGACTAGCCTGGAAAGAATCCAGTCCAGTTCCCCATTTTCTCAGGAAAGCTTCTGATTTAGTCCCACATAAAAATGTACTGAACACTGTTTAAAGCCTTCTTGAGTCTAGTTGACTCCAACACATTCCAGAGCCATATTCCTCTAATAGATACAATCCTTATCATTTTTCCAGGCTAAATATAGTCATTTCTAGTTTATCGCCGTAAAAAAAGATCTTGATAATACTGGTAATGCCAATGACATCTGAACCCATGGAGGTTTAGATTTCTTCTGAAAGATTCAAGATCTTCTGTTCCTGCTGACTGCAGCAGGTCTGGATGGACTCTACCAGCCAGATCAGAGCTAGGATGCCTTCAAAGTTAAATTCCAGTGGTGTAAATAGAAACACCATTGCTAAGAAACAGGTTTGTGGGAAGTTACAGACAATTTCCCAAACAAATTCTTCTCTCTTGAAACTCCTAGGACTTGAATACACAAATTCTTCCTTTTTCTCAGGTTATTTATCATTTTTAGAGGCTATAAATTATACACACCAAGCACCAATTTTATACACCAACAACTATAACAATGCAGTTGCAGAATGGAACACTCTGAAGGGTACGTTCCCCTTTCAAAAAGGAAAAGAAAGAATAATAATGGAATGCCTAGGCCTGCAGTAACATTTTTCCATTCAAGGATCTCAAACCAGTTATAAAGGGCCCATTAACCTCATTAAACACCTGTGAGACAGGAATCTAGCCATTACCTTCTTTGTTTTTCATGAAGGGGGGAGGGAGGAGAGTATCTAGTTTATGTACCTAAGGGGAAGTTTTGCAATTGTTTTCCACTCTTGTTATGACTGGTTCAACTCCAACAGTTTTAAGCAAATTCGAGAGCAATGTATTGATTGTTCCAAGCCAAGATAGATTACATGATATATAACATGCTGACAGCAATACTGGATAGATCAGGCTCCTGACTCTGACCATCTGTCTGTTGTTAGTATTGCCATTAAGTTAATTCATAGGTTGGAGAGGTTGTCCCACAGAAATCAGAAGTGTATATCACCAGCTTCCCTCAAGCCACGGATTCACTCGAGGAGATCAGGATCTTCCACTGGCTGGAAAGGAATACATTTGTCTCTTGGCAGAGCTTGACACAAACTGGAAGTGTGAAGTCACCCTCAACTCCCTGCCAAGGGCGACATCCTGAGTGAAGAGCGGCAACTCGCAAACCCAAGGCCAGCAGTATGAAACCTTGTAGACATACTCTGCACCTCCTCCTTCCTTCTGGCTAGCTCTTGATGATTGCCACTTAGCTGACTTCTGGATCACAGATAAGAGCTTGGTCCCCCTAGTTATTGAGTAGTTACTATGACCTTGGTTACAGGTCAGGCCAGATTTAGGCTTTCATGCTTGGTGTCTACCTGGAAATGCCTACAGCTGAGCTTAGCAGCCTGAGCTTTCATCACATGCAGTGGTGATTCAGTCAGCAGCATATGGAGCGCTATTCAACCCACCCTGAGGTGTATGCTGGCATTTGCCTAGCAGTAGCTCACCACTAACAGTATCAACTAGCTAAAAGAATATCTCTTAAGACTATTACTGTGTTGACTACAGCAGACCTACAGCACATATAGAAACATTTACATCTAGGGAGCTGAATCTAGAGCTGAACTGGATTGCACTGTTGCTGTCAGGCATCTACTTTTGCAGATACTGAGATACTGAAGTTAGCTGTCTTCGTGTTTCCTTGTGTGCTTATAGTCTGCGTGACATTTTGTCACCTGCTTTTCCTTTATTAACTGTATTTCCTACAAATCTGCCTGGACAAACAGGCCTAGAGTGGCTCAGTATTTCACTTGGGACTATCAGCACAGAAACAGAATCCAAACTTCTCCATCTTCTGTCCCCACGTCACTAGGGAACTAGACACCACTCATTCTCACCTCTGTGTTAGGCAAGATCACAGAGCAGATCCTCCTGGAAACTACAGTAATGCACATGGAAAATAAGGAGGTGACTGATGACAGCGAACATAGCTTCACTAAGGGCAAATCGTGCCTGACAAATTTGGTGACAGGGTTACAAGGTTGGTGGATAACCAAAGAGCAACTGAAGTCGCCTACCTGGACTTGTGCAAGACGTTTGGTACTGTCTCACATGACATCTTTGTCTCTAAACCAGAGAGGCACAGATTTGACAGATGGACCACCAGTGGGTAGAGAATTGACTGGATGGTTGCACTCAAAGAGTTGTGGTTAAAGGCTTAAAGTCTAAGCAGAGACCAGTGACAAGTGACATTCCTCAGGGGCTGGTGTGGGGATCGGCGCTGTTCAGCTACTTTGTTAAGACTAAATGAGATCGGGCACTCTCAGAAAGTTTGCCAATAACACCGAGCCGTGTGGTGTGGTCGACATGCTAGAGGAAAGGGATGGGATCCAGAGGGATCTGGACAGACTCAAGAGGTGTGAATCTCATGAAGTTCAATCAGGCCAAATGCAAGGTCCTGCAACTGGGTCGGGGCAATCCCAAGCACAATACAGGCTGGGCAGAAACTGGATTGAGAGCAGCCCTGAGGAGAAGGACTTAGGGGTGTTGGGCGAGGAGAAGCTTGAGCCCAGAACCCCACTGTGTGCTGGGCTGCATCCCCAGGCCGAGGGAGGGGATTCTCCCCCTCTGCTGCGCTCTGGGGAGACCCCCCCTGCAGTCCTGGTCCAGCTCAGGATGACAAGAAATCTGGAGAGGTGCTTTTGACACGACCAGGTAGTCACAGGACAAGAGGGAATGACAGGGGTTTAGAATTAGATGATCTTTAAGGTCCCTTCCAACCCAAAACATTCTGTCATTCTATGATTCTATTATTTATTCATCTAGCCTTTCAGCTGTAGTACCTATCACTAAATGAGATTCTCCTACCCTTTGTCCAGGCTAATGATACAGTTTTGAAGTTCCTGAGGTTTCTTCTGGTCTTTCAGAAGTCAGAACAAAATGGAAAACAAAATGAACCAGGAGAAGGAAAATCCATTTGCTTTACACTTACTGCAGAAATGTTCACAGATAACATATGTGTCATCTGCTGATTCTCCCCAGGGAAGGCTACATCTTATTTTTGCACCATGCCCTTAAACAAAAAATGAACCTGCAGCCTACACTCTCTGCTTTTCTCCCTCCCTCCTCCTCAGTGCGTGTAAAACCATGAAGCATGTGGTCTCTGCTCTCTGTAAATACGCTTAGCTGGGGTATGATTTCAAGTCTGAGCTGTGCTTTGCTTGATCTGGAACTCACTTTGCCAAGAGGATGCAAACAAGAACATATAAGTGCTGACAGTTCTCCAATGCCGTTTCCACAAATCCTCCTCCAGGGACAGATAAATAATGAAACAACTCGATGGGAAATAGCACTAAGGCATCTCAGCCCACGGAACCACAGGATATGCACCAGGCACACATGGGTGAATGCAGAAATGCTGAGAACATTTAGTAACACGGATAGGACTTTGGGAATCCTCATGCTTGTCTATGCTAACTGAAGCGTAAATCTGGAATAAATGGAGCAACAATGATGTAAACTGTCATAACAGATTGAGAACCAGACCCAGAGTTCCTACCATCTACCTAAACTATAGGAAAAATCTTCATCTCTGTATCAAGGCAGATTTCTCGATCCTTCTCTTTTGAATGCCGACTCTGCCAGTTTTAGTGGTGCTGAAAGGCAAAATACTCATCTTACATATTCCACACCTGGCTCCCATTCTGCTAACTTAGTTGTGCCAGACTTGACCCAAATGATTCCTCTCTCTTGACTGTTTTTTACTACCTTGCTGATGTTCGTAGGCAGTCTTTATGTCCAAGGCTGTCAGCGAACTGAGTTTGATCAGGCATATTTTTACTCCCAAGACTGTGCTGCTGAACTAGAATGGTAGAGTGTGCTCTCAGCTAAGTGCATTAAGTAAAACAGCATAACAGCATGCAGCATTTTAGACTCATAGCCTACCGTTTTCCCTCCTGCCCAGAATTTATCAGGGAGATCTATTAACATCCTGCAAGCGCAGGATTTTTCCATTCAGTTACCATTTCCTTTCCTATTCATTACTAACATGCTATTAACCATTTCAACCACTGCTGAGTGCTGAGCTGATGTTTTCAGAGAACTATCTACAATGATTTGAAAGCTGCCTTCCTGATTGTGAAGTATTTCCTTAAAGATCTTTACAACTACTATAAGAACACTGGTTTTCTCCTTATTTAGTAGGTAGCTTGCATCCCTCTAATTATAGAGGGACCATATATACCGCTATAGACCCAGATATGATTTCTAGGACTTCTCAGACACATTAGGGTCTCCAAAATCAATCATTTAATGCTTGTTATTGACAGGATTGACTTCAATTTTCTTTAAGCAAAAGGCAACTGGAGCATCCACAGTCTTGTGCTGTAGTCATTAAGCTGTGTGTCACCCTCCTCTCCACATTTAAGAAATGTCTGTTGACTCCACACTTCTCAGCCAGGGAGATGGCTCTGATTTGAGACAATATCTCTAGTGGCCCCATTTTCTATCACTGGCTTTAGATGTAATCTCGTTTAGTTATCCAATTTTTGCTGCCAGAATGGCTATGGAGCAAGCTGCAGGTTTCTTTCTAATATGATACCTGTTGTTCTCTGGGAGGTTTTCTGATTCTTATGCAAAGCTGCAGTGTCCCACTCAGATCTACTTTTAACAACAAGAGGCAGGAGAGGGTCTTAAACGTCTTAAAACCACCTCTTAAAACCAACTTAAAAGGGAAATGCTTTTCATATAGCAGCCCTTCAGTTCTCATATGGCTCTTGCTCATTGTGCTTTGATCCTATTGACGCTGAATGCTCTCTTGCTGTACCTCAGTGTGATATAATGGAAGGAACACCATGTGGTTGTCTGCAGAAAAGTCGATTAAACTAGCAGACATAAAACTGCAAACAGCTTTAACGCGTCACTAATGGACTGGGACCGCTTGGCTTTTATGATAGCTCAGAAAACCTTACACACCTGAGGTGCTGTAAAAATGAGTAACAGTTAAAAACAAGAAGAAATGTAAAGGACAAGGTGCAAAGCTAGATGGCTTTTGGCATTAGCTGTTCAACAATGTCAGACAATGGTCTGTTTACAGGCACAAACAAAATGAGCTCTCCTTCTCATGGGAGAGCTGCCTTTATCCCAGATGTACCCTGGAAACTTGGTGATCAAAAATTTTACTGTTAACAGAGTCCCTTTCCATCTGTTAAAAGGAAGGAATGGCCGTGGTCAACTGGGACATTTAAATTGTAGGTCCATTGTTTGGCCAACTAAGGATGTGATTTGGCACTTTCCTCCGAGTTAGCAGAAATACTGGTCATTAAATACCTCCCCACATTGTGTTTAGCTCTGGTTAGTGCTGTCTGCCCTTTGCTTTCAGACCCTCGAGGCTTTTTTTGCCTCATCACCATGTTGCCACATGTGAGTTGTGCATGGTGCTGTTATCCCTTTTCGGGTTCAGGACTCAGAAGGACAAAAGTTCTGCAAAATCTTTTTCTCTTCTCCTCAGCTGGCAGACACCTGGACTAATTTCTCCAAGACAAGCTTAACAAAGCAGTATCACAGAAATGACAAATTTCTGTAAATAATGCTGACTACTGCAAATGATATGCCTGAAAAATCACTTGATCATTAAACAATAGGAGATGCCTTCTGTAAAATAAATAAGCCGTGAAAGGAGAAGGCAAATTTGTAATTTAAGATTAATATGGTCTGAAGAGTTCAGGAAGATGTTGGCCAAATGTGGAAATACTCTGTCACACACCTTTGAATGATGCTGTCCCCAAAGCAAAGCTGAAGTCAGGTCTGACACCTGACTCATTCTAACAGAGGAGACAGAGAAATCTCCAATGCTGGCTCAACAAGGCAGGAGACAGCATGGTTTTTTATGGCAAAATCTTTTGACCATCATAAATTTTCATGCTCTGTAGCTGGATACCACGGTGAATGGCGATAGATTAGATCCATTTGTCATTATTAATATTTCTGCACATAGCTGGGTGGAAAAAAAGTTAACTTGCAGATAGCATAGCTCAATTAAGTGGAAAACACACGTCCTAAAGAAAACCCAATCCTAATTGAGTAGCTTTGACCTAAAATGAATCAGGTCTGATATTAACTGGCTGGGCACAAAAATATATATTCTATTATATTTTATCTTGCTGTGGAAATTAATATACGAAATGTTTCATGCCAGGTTAGCTTTGCCTGTAGTGTCCTCAGATTAAAGGAAAATGGAAATAGCATCTCTGTGAGAGTTGTTGCACAGTGTTCTCATCCCCTAAAGGAAACCCAAGCTCTGCTGACTAAGAAGACTTCAGCTTTTGATCATGAGTTATTGGATATCGACCCGTCATTCAGTCAGGGTTGCAGACTTACTGTCCTGAACTGAAAGGGTTGGAATCAGATCACATCCAGGGGGAAAAGCTCTCCCAGCAAAACTTCCTTCCCATCTAAATCAAGCCTACAAATAGCAACTCACGTTTGTCAGACATATTCATCAAATGTGACACGCTTCGTGGAGCCAGGCCACGAAAACACAGGAACCTGTCATAATAACCTCACGCAAGACAGTAGACAATCCTGATGCTGTATGACATGCTGGGTAGCAGATATCGTGCTTCCCGAACAGGTGAATGTAAAACTCGATCTCACAGAAAGAGAAATTGTCACTCATAAATGGGAAAAAAAAAGATGACTATCTGATCCAATTAAAATGCACATTGATTACTGTCAGGCTGCGGAAACACTGACATGCAGGGTTTAATCCTGCTTGGGGATGCTGCATAAAGCAGCAAGACCCAAAACTGGAGGCTATCGGTCTTTCCAAACCCACAAGGAGTAGCTGCTAAACCCAGGCAAAAAAGTTCTCCAAAGCTACATATCGTAGCCTATCACTTAAAAGCACTACTATTTGGACAGCGATAATCACTATTTTTGGTTATTTTTCAGCACAGAATTCTGTGATTTAGACACTTCGGTACAGTATCAGCCACAGTCACTGAATCTCACACAGGAAAAAGCAGTCTGTGAGAGTTGGGGTTATGCGAGGACCAACTCAATAATGAAGAGAAAGCAAGATATCATGAGCAAGGGTAGCCAGTGTCCATTCAAGCCCAGATTGCTTCCACAGTACATCAGGATTGATTGCATCAACAGGTAACACAAGAGGAAGGTTTTGAAATAACAGTGAAAGAAAAGCGAAATAAGACAAAACTTCTCAAACAAAAGATGCTTTTAATAAAACTGTCTCCTTTTCAAAACTAGGAAATGGCTTTGGAGATAATTATTTTGCCCTATAATGATTTGTCTCTCGTCAAAATTTTCCCTTTTCTAAGCGGACATTTCATCCCTCTGCCCATTTTTTTGTATCATCCTTTTCTATCTATCTTTCATCTGCCCGTTGCTCCATTTTTCCACAGGGAAAAAGAGAAATAAAATTAGGAAAATTAAATTACAGCTGAACATTTTTAATAAACTTCCATGACAAAACTCTCAAATAAACAAAAAAACCCAAATAACATCTGATTTGGAAACTCAGACATTTAAATGAAAATATATTCTTTCTTTAATAGATTTACTGGAAAAGTCCCATATCCAGGAACATAATCATTTATTTTCGTGTCCTGAAAGAAAAGAAAGATGGATAGTTGTTGGCTGGTTTTTAAAGCTTGTTTTCCTATATGCCCATGCGCCAACTTGATTATGTGTTGGGAAGAAAAGACAAATAAGAATCTAAGTATAGATAAACCCATAAAACACATACTGCTGAAGTGGAAATAGAAGAGGTGAGGGCTCCCAGTGAGTGGTTCAGGTGCCCGGTTGTATGCAGATGTTTCAGTGTTAAAGTATAAATTGATACCTAAATTCAGGTACCTGAATGGCCCCACTGGATACTGCTCAGACTGTGTGCCTCTAGGTAAAATTATATTGATTTTCCTTGTATCAGTTCATTCACCTTCAAAAAAACAAAACTAATATCTCTTGTGCATCACTTGGAAAAATCTATTTAATCCATTGACAAAAATTATAGACACTAAATATTAAAATACATTGACCTATCTATCTAATCTATTGATACATTTTAGATCAGTAGATGAAGTGATGCTATATACCAGGAGAAATATCCCAATTGACTGGCCAGAAAGAATATAAAAGCCTTCCCCTGGAAGAAATCATGACTGCTCAACTTTGTCTTATGTCCTTTAGCAAAACAGATAATTGCTGTAGTGGGTAATAGCTTATAGCTGTTTTTTCAGATAAAACTATAGATGTCAGTTGTTCGCTGGTAGAAATTTTTGCCCTTTTGTTGGGCAAGTTCTAAATTACTGTGACAGACGTTTCATTGACAGCCTGTGACAGGACTATATGGTCAGAGATGGGTAACAGCTCCGATCCAGTTTATGTACACCTAAACTGTTTGTGAGCTACAACTTACAAACCTCACACAATGGCAAGTCACCTTGAAAAAAACTCCAGATAGAACCTCACACAGGCACATCCTTCTTCTTAACACAAGACATAAGAGATCTTTTATACCGTGACAAAAAATGAGCAAAAACCCCACGCATTATTGACAATTTGCAGCTGGAATGAGGTGCCTTATGATTAATGCCCTATGAGGAGGATGCTGTAAACAAAACATTATTTTGTATTGCAAATAAATGGGTCTGCTAAGTACTGCGTAAATCGCCCCAGGTACCAACGGTCCATAGCTCTGACAAAAATGCATTTGCAGAGCACTTAGTGTCAAGAAATCCCATCTCTTGGTGCCAAAGGGTTAAGAGTCTCTCCAAATCAGAGGATAAACTCACTAAAATGGGCCATTACTGGAAAAAGAAGAAGCCCCAAGACTCCTTCCCCATTTCTTTGCCAGGTTAGCAGGAGGAACCAAAGAGCATAATACAGGTTTGAGTGCACATAAAACAATAGTAAGCTCCATAAGGAGTGAGGAATCCAAAGTAAATAGAATACTGAAAGTCAGCAGAGGCAAAAGTTAACTTAATATAAAATACTTGACCCTCAGGTAAGGCATTAAGATGCTGTTTTGGCAGCTAGAACTGATAGCAGACTTGCTGAAAGGGTATTGGCTTCAGAAAGAAGACAAATACAATCCTAATCCCTTTTTCTTGCCATACGCTGGAGATGAGTGAAACCCAAGGGGGAAATTCTTATTACAGCAAATAGGTGAAAGTCCAGAGGAAAAATTAAGTCAACTTGACAATTTACAAATTTCCTTTCAACTATGAAAGGTGGATGAAAACAGAAGGTTATTTTTAAATCTAAATGAGAGTATTTTGTATCTGCTAATATAACTGCCAAAGAATAAGGGACACAAGAAAAGAGTTCATAATGAACCCAAGCTTCACCTCACTGGAACGGAGCCAGGACAAAATAACTTTTGTCAGACAAGCAATATTAGATAATCTAATACAAGGAAGAGACATTTTTCCTTCTTCCCATTGGGGCAGTGAGACCTGGCACTTTATCCACAGCTTTCAGGGTGAAGATGCAAACCAAGTTAGTATCTGCTTATCCCTGACTTTGCTGGAGTAAGGAATATGCCTTATGTTCCTCAGCACAATGTTCCTCAGGAAAAAAGAAAAAAGTTATTCCTTTGCTGTTTGCTTCACGTTCCTCCTGATTTATTCCCCTGCAGACAAAAGAGGATTAGGTATAATCAAAGTTTGCCATCAGCATACCTGTACTGTTCCACAAATGAAAGACCTTGAGCTTTGCAGAAAATACCCATCCTGTCAGGCAGGCATCTGCTCAACTCCTATGGACCTTTAACATGTGTTTTGAAATGCTCAGGCATACCGGGACCTAGCAGTATTAAATCTTGCTTTTGTAGGTGGAAAAATTGCAATCCATGCTATGTTACAGTGAATCGACCATACAGATCAAATTATATCCTACCCACTACACACAGCCAGATACTCTCTGATCCTGTATCTTGGGTTTAAGTGCTCCTACCTCCCTTCTGACATCCAGCAAACTGCACTTCCACTGTTCATTTTGGGGGTGGAAAATACACCCTCCCCTGTAAATGTACTCTGGTTTTGGTTTACAATCATGATAGTGAAGATGATGCCTGGGGTCAAAATAGCTAGTTTAGGGATGAAATGCAAACTGCTAAAATCACATCTTTCTTTGATGTTCCCAAAAAGTGGTTGCTTGACTTCCCCCCGCTGCTTGTAGTGCTACGTATCTCTTCCTGTTGAGTGAGGAAATCAAAGCAGACCACTCCGTTCAAGGAGCTGCATGAGGAGCACAAGTGGCTGCCATGAAAGCATGCTCTATAGTAAGAAAAGATCTGATTCTGAGGAGCAGACAAATGCTGGAGGAAAAGAACCTGCATCTCAGGGACTGAAAGAAGCAGTTCTGCCTTTCCTTTGTAGATTACAGACGAGCTGAATTGAAGTGGCATGTGAGATGAGAGAATTGGTTTGGAAATCTGCTGTGTTGCTTCTCTTGCTTCTCGCAGAGGTCGCCCAGATGCAGAAACACATCCATTCCTAGGGGCAGCCTGTGAACTTTAGGCTGAAGCTGTGGAGAGTTTTGCAGAGATAATTGCCTGGAGGAAAGAACATCAATTAAAATTCTGGAATGGAAAACATCACAGAGGCTCATAAACAGACAACGTTTAAATGTCTCTGTCAGCAGATAGGCTGGATTATCACTTGCTACCTCACATAGCAAAAGGATGACCAGTCAATAAATACAACAAAAATATCATGCCCAACCACAACAAAATGCTACTGGAAATTTCCACACCAAGAGAGGAGTCCATCTGGTGGTATTTTTTATGATTTTCCTCAACATGACTTCTAGTTGACTTATAGCTGAATACGATGGGGTCTAATGTTATATAGATAAAGTTAATCACATAATTGCTACCATGAGTTGCATTCTAATGCTATCAATACACAGAGAGTTTTTGCAGGATTGGGACCCAAACTGCAACCTCATGCAAACTTTCCCAAATCCCAAATTATTCTTTTAGAAATACTGCTCTTCTTTGACAGCACCTAAATAGAGAATTGCTTAGTGGAGAGATCTATATGACTATCTATATGAGCATATAAATATACATATAAGTAAACATATAAATATCTACAGATGAATATATAAACATCTTTACATAAAGAGATTTGAATAAGCATTAAAATATGTCTTGGTTCCAGCAATGTCAACAAAATTACAACTACGATGCACAACAAATTTCAGTTGGTTTGGTTTTTAAGATCTGTCAGCACAGATTCATCCCCTCTAATTTTATATATTTAGTTAATAGCTGTACATTAGGACTTCGTCACCCTTGAATTTCTCTACAATTGAGAAAGAGAAAGAGAAGATATTCTCTGAGAAGATTACTGATCTTTTGGGGGTTGAATCACCTCTGGGTTCAACCCTATTTTATCCCCTGCGTAAGCAACATATCCAGGATTCCTTCTTATTTTAGGATCCCAGACTGGTTTGAGTTGGAAGTGACCTTAAAGCTCATCCAGTTCCAACCCCCTGCCATGGGCACGGACACTTTCCACTAGAGCAGGTTGCTCCAAGCCCCATTCAACCTGGCCTTGAACACTGCCAGGGATGGGGCAGCCACAGCTTCTTGCACGCTGGCTAAAAAGCCAGAAGCTGAATTTGGTCCCTAGTTCCAAATTCCTTGATCAGCCAAATAAAGCAATGTTTCTCCTTACCTGGTGCAGACCAGTAGAAAGGTGTTTGGAGACAGTGAATTTAGCCGGATTTGCACAGTGTTTGACCTCATCTTGGGAGAGGCATCTGAGACTGGTGACATCAATTCTAGAGGTGTCAGCCTGACACAACTAGTCTCAGACGTTAATGTTATAACTTTCTGACACCTGAAGTTACATGAGATGCTCGCCTCCCTCCTCTTTTTATCATATGCATGTTTCCACTCATCTGGGCGAACCTCAGATTTCCTTTCAAAATCATCTCTTAAAATTCAAGCACAGCCAGGATGAAACTCAGCAGGTTTTCATCAATTGCTAACAACACTGTACCTACTATTCAGGACAGAAAATGATTTAAGTCTGAGCTAGACACCTAGGCTCCCTCATAGATAATAGAAAGAGGTAAACATCTTCAGAGGGCAATTAATCTGCAGGCTCAGTCTTGCTTTTGGTAAAGCGAAAGTCATTTTGAAGTGGATATAAAATGTAGGACTGTCTTGCCACAGTGATAAATACAAAGAGAGGTGTTATGAGACAAGAGTGAAGATAAACATCTGAGCTAAGACTGTACAAGTTGGAATTCATCTCATTCAACTTCATCCACTTAAAAGATCATCATCAAGTCCAACTTAGTCATTTAGGTTCCTTTACAGTTGACAGAGAGAGACAGCATGACCAGAGGGTCCATCTACCTGATATCCACTATTGGCAGGCTGAAACGCTGATGGCACATGCCAGCATTTGCCATCAACTTTAGCCAAAACCTTCATAATTAATTACTAGATGCCTTCCTTTTAGTCAACTTAAGTGAGTGAGGTGCGATGAATTCCATAGCAGGTATTTCCTATGGAAGGATATTTGCTTAACTTAACTGTTGAGTTGGGAACTGGTCACGGTCCTTCAAAAATTCTTCTGATATAGGCTCAAGGAATGTAAAGCCTGGAAGAAGAGTATTAGCTCACCTAGTATAACCACTTGGATATCATCAGCTATTTACTGCCACATAATTACAGCTGCATTAAACCCAGGCACTTGGTTTTGCTTAAACATAATCTGTATTTGGCTACATTTACTTTTCAGTCTTGAACTGAAGACATCAAAAGAAAAAAGGGTTACCCTTATCTCCGTAGTTTGTTCTGAGAGTTAATTCCCTTCTCCACTCTAAATGTGAACCTTTCTCCCCATTTGAATTTGCCTGGCTCCCAGCCACTGAGTCTTGTTAAGACTTTATCTTCAGGATTCAAGATCCTTTTACAACCCAGCATATTTCCCTTAGGAGGCAACTTTCATTTGGTCACAAAGGAAATATGTAACAGAGCAAGGAACCAAACCTTACATTCTGAAGTCTCAGGATAATGCCCAGATCATCAGCCCATCCATGCTGTTGACAGCACTTTGGAGAATGGGGATGGATAATGGTTATTAACGCAGCATGCACAAAAGGTTTTACAGGTGAGACTGTGAGAAAGGACAGTGTTCCCTCTGCTTCTGCCAGTCATGCATAGACCAGTATGTGGCAGCTGGGGCACAACAGAAGAGACTTGGTTATACAGGACACAAATTGATCAGGAACTCAGCAATGTATGGCTCTGGCCTCTCGTAAGGCAGAATCTTTCCCACAAATCTATTTCAACCTGTTGCTAATGTAACAGCAAATCTCTGCCTTGACTGTCCTCTGACTTTCATGGACCAGATTATGCTATCTGCAACACTGCATCAACCCAGCATCCCTCCTCATCCTCCAGCTTCCACTCCTGGCACCCTGAGGTTATCATGTCAAAGACTCATGAAAGGGTCTGCAACTTCCATAAAAAGTGGCATGTTTCTTATATCAGAAAGCACCTTCCCCCTCCCTGGAACTTCACCTTGCTGCTGTGAACTGAAGCTCTGCTCTCTGTCTGCTGCAGCCCCACATAAAAAGAAAATTGTTTCTCATAAATTACTTCAGAAATGCACATTGCATGTTAATTGTAAAATAAACAGTTTAAATTCATTTCATTGAGCATAACATCAGAAAGAAAATGAGCCAACTGCAGTAGATTATTTTTGTTGGATAGGTTTCAATCATCTTTACTGATGCCCTTCATTCTTCTCCTGATTACCATCACTAAAAACCCCCATAGCAAATTTCATCTGAGTATCTAAAAATAGAGATATTTATAACTTGGCTGTTTTTGTCTCACATCTCTCCTCCCCCTTTCCTCCTTGCATTTCTGATCAGACTTATTTCAGACCATGGTGAAATATGTAACACACCCATGCAAGGACTATGTATGGAGGGGAATCTGGGGGCTTCACTACCTTCTTTTCTATCTGTACCATAGCTGGCCAAAGGAGTAGCCTCAGTCCAGACCCAGTTGCTCTGCCAGGGGTTGTCATCCCCTGAGACTTGCTCTCTCAGCTGTTGATGTGAACACTGTATATTATCATTCAGATTCATAGAATCATAGCATCACAGAGTGGTTAGGGTTAGAAAAGACCTTCTTAATCTCATCCAGTTCCAACCTCCTGCCATGGGCAGGGGTGTCTCACACTAGAGCAGGTTGCTCCAAGCCCCTGTGTCCAACCTGGCCTTGAACACTGCCAGGGCTGGGGCAGCCACAGCTTCTCTGGGCACCCTGTGCCAGCGTCTCAGCACCCTCACAGGGAAGAGCTTCTGCCTAAGAGCTCATCTCAATCTCCCCTGATTCAGCCAGGTTAGCAAAGAGTTCCTAATTCAACTGTTAAGCTAATGTAGTCCATTTTCACTAAAAAGAGAGTGAAGCAGGCAACACAAATAGTCCATCCAGCAGGCCAGCAAGAGCAGAAGTGAATAGATGGAGTAGGACAGGGAGCAGCAACTTCTTCAGCTAGTCATACCGCAGCCACAGAGGTGTTTGACCATGGCCTTAGTGCAAGTCCTCATTTGGAATAAAAGCAGCATAACTCTATTACTTCACACCGATAAGATGGATGCAAAATCAGCAAGTTTCACAAGTCTTGGAGATGGGTGAATGTCACCCTTCTGAGTTTCTCTTTGATCTTTTGGTTGACATTCCCAAAATTAAGCAATTCATACTGAAGCCAAGAGTCTAGATGTTGAGCCTACACAATCACTTTCTAGGTTGTAAGTCATACCTTAAGGCACAAGGTAAATTGAAACTTAGCCCAAGCTTGTTTAAAATTCAGCTCAGATTCAGAAAACTACAAACCCCAGTGAACCCTGTGAACTTGGCTCAATTTTAGGGTTTGAACATTCCAGGTCTAAACACATTTAAGATATTTCTTTTCAAAAGCAGCCTGGGCAACAACTGAAAGCCTTGGGAAAAGTTCCTCTGCATAGGAAAATAGCTAATGCATCAAGTTATGGTTTCTTAATGGCATTCAATTAACACATCACCGTTGTTAGTTGATTAAAAATTAACTGTGAATACACATTAAACATTTAGTACTTACAAATGTTCCTTGATTTATTAAAATTGTCAGGAGTTAAGGAGTCTTGGGATAAGCAAGGAATATTTTCTTTGCCTATTTTGGTAACTCTGTAATGAAGCAAGCAGTTTTTAATAGAGAACCCAGACTTGCTGAAAACTTTTCTGTAAAGCACATTATAAATCATTCTTCATATATTAAACACTCACTTTCTCAGTTCGTGTTGTTTGTGAAAGTGAGTGTCAGCTAGCAGCAGTTGCACTAGAAGAAACCCCCTTTTTCAGGAGTGAAAAGGAGGGAGTGTTGTTCAGAAGGTTCCTTCAGGAGTGCAGCTGGGTTTCCACTCGTATCTCTGTTTGCTAATGGGGAATCTTCTCCACACTGACTTTTTGGGTTGAAATACGCCAAGAAATGCCACCGCGGGCCTTTTGCTGCACAGTATCCTGGTGCCATTGGGATGAAACAGGAGGAAATCCATGCTCAGGAGACCACAGCCACATGCTAGCAAGGGCTGTGCATCCTCCACAGTGAGGGTTTTCAAGAGACTGTCAATCCCAACAAAGCCCTGATTTACTTACAGGACCACTATGGCAGACCTGTTATTGCAGCCAGCCTGTATTCACTACCATTTGACACCAGTATAGTTCTTCCTTTTACATGTGACCTTCCTAAATTTGGACCTGTCAGTACTGATGCTGTACACAGGGCTGACTCTGACTGCACATGCAGTTACTGCAATCACATGTTCAAACAGACATTTAAGCCTCTGAAGAAATATTTGTACTCTCAGATGTGGCTAATGTGTTTATTGAACCAGGTCCAGCCAATGACAGGCATGAGGACACTGTGGAAATAGAAACAGCCCAACCAAGAAGTAGCAATAGCAGTGCAAAGCACTCAACATTTCAGGAGTGCTGTCCTCCTACCTGAGCACTGACATTTCAGATTTGCCTGCTTTAGCCCACGATTGTGCCTCTCTGATCAAGTGTGTGACATACGGATGCAGACCACGAAAACAAGACCCCTACAACGTGAGCATTTGGTCACCCTGATTGTGAGATGCTGACAAAAGTCTTTTAAACACAGAAGTTGGTCTCCAGCACTATAATCTTCTGTTTTTGCCCTCCCACGTTGCTCTACCGTCAGTAGAAGACAAATACAAATGAGAAAAAAAATTAAAAAAAAAAAAGGCAAAAGGAAAAAAAAAAAGCTTTTGGAGCACTTTCTATCACGTCCCCTCTGATTTGCTACTGGGGAATGCAGCCGTGTTTTTCCCTAGTTCTGCACCTAATGAAACTCTTGTCATGATTCAGGGACTAATCTGATTATTTATTATTTGCATTAGGATGATACCATCTGCCCTTCCCTCCTCTCTCCTCTCTTCTTCCCTGCATGATTTGGGATCTGTTGTGTTGAGCAAGATGGGTACCGTGTTAAGAAAAGGTTGTTATCCCTGCATCAAGGAAGGGAAGTGAGGTGGGGAGGATTTCGTGATTTAGACGCAGTTTGCTGAAGCGTAGTCAAAAGCATCCTATCTATTTCTGTGGTCCCCAGATCAGGCTCTAAGCACAAGCCTGCTCTGCATAAGACATCGCTGTAAGACAGAGATTTAAATTGGCTCCAAAATAGCTGAGTGTCTGCACTGCAGCATCGCCACCTGAAGAGATGATACGTCTGTCTGCAGGAGCAGGCTGGCCATCCCAGCTTGGTGCTGGTAAAGTGAGGTCCTGCAGCCTCCTCATTCAGAACTGGCTCAGTGTATACAGTTCCAGGGTGTATTGACAAAATATAGCCACGCATACACAGGATAACCTTCCTCAATTCACACAGGAAGCAGTAAAATAAGGAAATAATGCCTCCATTCATAACCTCTACTTTAGCACTGTCCAGTCTTAACGTACATCTTCCATGCTGATAAAACAAGGTTCAGGATGAGTCTGAAACTAAGACATAGCTTTCAATTTTATCTCTTCTCAAATTTTCTGCCATATTTAGTGTGTCCTTCATCATGTCTAAAAATCCAATTTATCCAGTAATTAAGTGAATAACCATTCCCTAGAAAAGGAAAGCATTGCTTTATGATACTAGCAGTGTAACTCCTGAATGCTTTGCCAGAAATGCTTTTTAGTGCTCATTTTTAAAATGAAGAACTTTCTATCTGAACTTCTTAGAGAAGTTTTCAAAGACATCTAGATATTTAAAGATACTAAGTGGTAACTGAAGTTAAGAAAGATGCTTATTTTCCACTGAAGTTAATGGGAATTAAATACATAAAAATCTTTGGAAATCTTCCTTCACATCAGCTGATCTTTAATCTAAGCATCCTTGCAAACCTGAGTCTTGTGTGGACCTGACGATGAGATTCCCTTGTGCATGTCTGACACTGAACCGTCAAAGTATTTTGCTAGCATTACTTACAGCCAACAATGCCCCAGGATGAAGCCAGCACTAGAACCCCGTCTGCCTAGTGGGGATGCTGACTTTCACATCATTAAAAGTCCATGAGCTGATGACCAGATTCCCAGAGCCTCTCCAGATACACCTTACTCTATTTACTATACTGGTGTCATCTCACCACCTCCCCACATGAAATACATCTTTGCTGTTACCAGCATTTACTGCTTAAGTCTGAGCCTGACATTCTTCAAGGAAATGAAGGAGAAGGGTTTACTCACCCCAATGCTCTTCATGTAATGAGTGTGGCAGAGTTATATGCCTCGGAGACAGAGAAAGCAAGAAAAAAATCTCACAGAAAGCAGGTATTTGTCAGGGTGTGAGATAAAGGCTCATCTCCACACACACAGAGGAGCACAGAGCATAACGACAGGGAGGGGGGGGGCCCAAAAACCTCAGGGATGAAGCGGGCTGCCCTGGGAGAGCATCACCCCACAATGGTGAGTCACAGGAGCTGTCCTATGGAGCAATTCAGGGACACAAGGGGAGTCACTGCCCAGGGACACATTAGGGGGTGCATGGGAAGAATGTTTTGGGATTGGATGGTAATTACCATGGGATGTTTAGGGGAGGGCAGAAAAGAGGTGGGAAATGGAGGGATCAAAGTGGTTTGGAAGAGCCTGACATGGGAAAACTGAGGGAAAATGGGATAAACCAGCCAGCTATGCGTAAATGAACTGGCCATTTATACTGGATTGACTCTGTGTGTGTGATGGTGAGTGCAAGGTGTCTGTACCCCTGAACCCCCCTGAAGCAGGGCTCAGGCCTCAGGACTGCCCATGCTGAGGTGCCAGCAACATGGGGGAGACTGGGATCCTCAGGCAGCTACTGGGCAGACTGGGTGTCTGAGCCCAGCTACTGGGGGATCCACATTTTATGCCTATGTACATATTTTACTCTGGCAGACTTTTACCCTGATCAGCCAGAAAGGGGACATGGAATCACAGAATCACAGACCGGTTTGGGTTGAAGGGACCTTAAAGCTCACCTAATTCCAACCCCCTGCCACGGGCAGGGACACCTTCCACTAGACCAGGTTGCTCCAAGCTCCGTCCAACCTGGCCTTAAACACTGCCAGGGATGGGGCAGCCACAACTTCTCTGGGCACCCTGTGCCAGCACCTCAGCACCCTCACAGGGAAGAAATTCTGCCTGAGATCTCACCTCAATCTCCCCTCTGGCAGGTTAAAGCCATTCCCCTTGTCCTGTCCCTACAGGCCCTTGTCCAAAGCCCTTCTCCAGGTTTCCTGGAGCCCCTTTAGGCACTGGAGCTGCTCTAAGGTCTCCCCTTCAGGAGCCTTCTCTTCTCCAGGCTGACCCAGCCCAGCTCTCTCAGCCTGGCTCCAGAGCAGAGCTGCTCCAGCCCTCGCAGCATCTCCGTGGCCTCCTCTGGACTCGCTCCAACAGCTCCACATCCTTCTTGTGTTCAGGACCCTGTGATGAGGCTGTTGGTGGTGGCTGTGTTTGTGCGAGTGCTCTGTGTGTCTGTGATCTGTATGAATCTGAACGCATCTATATCTAAATATGTATGCTGTATATGTGTGTTTGTGTGTGTGCCCACTGGGAATACATGCTCAGCCTCTCTACTGGTCAGACCTAGGATGCGGGTCTGTGGCAGCCTTGTCTCTGTCAGGCTGCTGAATTCAGTCTTTCCCTAATGATATTCTCAAGACACTAAAAAATGCAGGAGTGTCATATGCTAGCCTGCAACAGATTCAGTGATCTCAGCATTCAGAGTCAGACTCTGGAGGTTTGGAGAGGATACTACAGGATAGTAACACTCTGTTTGATAAGCTTCACCAGCCAGATCCGAGGAAGGGAATGAGAAAAGGAGGTACCCTTGGACAGGGTGGCCAGGCAGATGGACAGGGGAGCCTTTCTCTTCAGTTGAATGAACCCAAGCACAATTGCAGGGAACAGTTTATGGTGAAAAAGGAAAGATAATAAGAATCCAGTGTGGAGGAAATTTCAGATAACAACTGTCTTCTGTCTCTCTCCACAGGCTAATATTGCTCGGTGCTTTCATTTTCTGGTACTCTTTACATCCAGCCCAACTGTGATCTCTCTTGATGAAGGCACTGAGACAAATAGCAGCTGGGTGCCTAAATATCTCTGAATATCCCTGTAGACATAGCTCTAAAGACCCCGAGTTCTCAAAATTCAAAATGGGGTTAGATTCCCCCAGCTGCAGAACAATAACTTTTCTAGTCCTTTTCCCCAGACAGTCTCAAAGTCTGGAGTTTGAGACTACAATGAGAAGTTTAGAGCAATTGAAGTCTCTTATTTCGTATTCATCTGAATGAGTACAGCTTGAAACCTGGGATATCTCCCTTTTTGGTTAAATAGCTAAACCTGTTTTATCTTTGAAAGGGATCTTGACTGAAGTAAGGCCTTGTGCTGATTTTGAAGACATGAGGGATGGTTCAAGTTGTATCTATCAGATCCAGAGGCTTAACTTTGCCTAATTCCTGGATCTCACTGGGATTTAGGCAGGAGTTAGCCACCCACTGTTCAAATTTAGAGGAGCCCAGGGTATATTTTCAAGACAAAAGCATGAACACCCAGAGAGTTTATCATTCCCATGGATTAAACAGTTGAAAGAAAGTGTGGTTTGGATGAGGATTTGAGACTACGTTTGGCACCAAAGTCCTTCTTCGGGAGTGCTCCTGAGGTGTATTTGTGAGCAACAGAGCAATGAGCTTTGCAGGCAGTTGTTTTGCAGCTAGAAGAGGTTTCATCTCACCTAGCTTTTCCCATTTCATTGGGCAGCACTGAACCCAGAGTTACCTGGAGTCACCCGGGCTCCCTCCAGTGACTCCTTCTGTAAGCCATGCATCATTAATTACCTTCTTCATAGTTTTGCCTCTCTTTTTCCCTGTAAGAAGGAACCTGGATGTTCAGCTTAGAACAAGAACAGGGAAAGCAGAAAAGATGAATCTTGTTCGATTCTTCCCAAAGTCCTGTTCTAACCGGCACTGAGTTTAAACCAGAGAAAACTTTGGGAACTGACCACTCGTTTCAAAATCTTACTGTATAATTGGAAGATGTTCACTAGTACAATATAGCTTGTTAATTATGAAGCATTAAACACACAAGGCCAGATTTTGACATCTTGACGACAGCAATCTCCTATACAAATAGTCGTCCTGCAATAAATCGGGCCATTTGTGCAACGGGCTCTACCCAAGACTACGCGTGACTCTGTGTGAACCCAGATTTGACACCTAATATTTATAACAGGGGACTGGATGACTCAGGGCTTTGTAACAGAAACGCAGAGTTTTCCTCCCAGCCTCTGGCTACCTGCTTTAATCTCACCGCTGTCAACTGTGACAAGAAGTCAGCACCACATGACAGCTGTTCAGAGACATCCTAATGAGCGGGTGATGTTGGAGGTCCTGGTGGACATTACCCAGGGAAGCAGCGCGGCGCCAGCGCCTCCGTGCTGGCAGCCGCTGGGTCAGGATCGGAGCGTGGCTGGTGGCACAAAGGAACCAGCACCACTGCAGCCCCTGCTTGAGGAGGGATGCACGTATCGGGGCGCGGTGAGGACCAGGCTCCCCATCAGCGTGCACAACCCGATAGCCCTCCTCACCACCACCTCCTCCCTCCCAACAACTTTGGCTCACCAGTGAGGCCTAAACCGTGTATTCTTCAGGGAGAGCAGCAAACCCGGAGACCATAATTAAAATATGTTAATCTACACTGGGCAGTTACCCATGGATAAACACTTCCATTTGGCACTGTTTCCCGCAACTTTCTTCTGAGATTTGCGGCTGATCTCAGAACCCTCACTCCTTTCCCTTCTGACATTTTTGTTGGTCTTAGTTTTAAGCCAGGAAGAAATTTAAATAAATAAATAAACAACAACAACAACAAAAAAAAGGAATTGGGGAGGGAAGAGAAAGAAAAAAAAAATTGGACACTTGTTTTCTTCATAAGCTTTTTAATTCTAGTTCATTTTTACTGGGGGTCGGGGAACGCTGTAGCTAAGCTGTGTGTTCATTACAGCCAGGGGGAAAAAATGAGGTTGGCTCCCAGTTTTGCTTATGTTGTTAAAAGAGCCTCTGAAGCTGCAGTTCTGGAACAGGTCTCCTCTTTCTTTGAAAGCATGCTGTTTGATAGACTGTCATTTGTCCCCTCCTTTCAGAAGAGCCAGCTGGCAGCTAAGTGCTAAAGCCAGTGACTTGCATGTGTTTTTCTGACATTTAACAAATGGGAACAGCTTGCAAATCTGCATTAACTCACTCTGTCTCACAAATAATCATCGGCTACGCGGTGTAGACATTCGGAACATTAGCGCAAACACAAAAGGGAGCGGGAGTCTGTGGGAAAAACAAGTTGGCAAATAAAAGATGTTTCACTAAGGGACAGATACAGCTTTTTGGTTCAGATGGAGGGTTCGGATACAGAGCTTGAAGATGGGGGGTGGCAGGTGGAGGTATGAGAAGCGGGTGGCGAAAGGAACTAATTCTCTCCCTCGAACCGCAGCGGAAGCTATCAGATTTGCACCTGAAATGAGAGCTCCTTTCACCTACCATTCACTGGTGTTTATCCATGGAGCATTTTCATTCTGCAGTCACCACCTGAGATGGTCTGAGGAAAACACAGAAAGCGCACCCAGAGCCAAGCTGTTTCCCCATCAGTGCTGCCGTGTGGGAGCTTATGGATGTCCCTGAGTTCTTCTCTTTGTAAATTAACATAAGAATCTGTTACCAGGATAATGAATACTATGGGATGGTTCAGGTAATGAAAGGAGCACAGATAAAACCCAACACATGATCAGTTCTGAGGCTAAAATACAGCAAGCAAAACATTTACTTTCGAGGCTTAAGCTCAGAGATTTGGACTTTTCACTTGGAAAAGAAATGGATACTTAATTCCTGTAGCCTTTCTGAAAACTACAGCCACAGCTTTTAGGGAGCTAAATAAAAATCCAGCTGTTATTTTATACTAACCAGTCTTTCCCCCCCCCCCTTCTGGGGACTGAGAAAGGCACATCTGCAGATAACAATGTGGGCTTTTTCCCCTGCTCTTAAACCCCCCCTTCATTTGTAGGTTCATACTCATGTAGGTCATGAGGGGATGTGAAGCATATGCAAAATGATGGGAAAGCCTCATACAGGCCATATTAGTTTATGGTGGTCATGTTCTTTTTTAATAGCACCAGTACTCCAGCATTTGGACCAGAACACACCTCTTGCTGAGGCCAAGGACTAAGTCCTGTGCTGGGGAGTCATCACAGACTCATGGCACTTGCAGGTGCATCTCTCGAGGCTGTGAATAGGGAGATGCAGTAACAGGCTTTGTCCCCCTCCTAGGACAGAAGAAAACCACCACAACCCTGGCACTGTGGAGCAGATGCTGAGGCAAGACATGTGATTTCCAGAGAGTACCTGATGGATTTCAGTGCCACTAAAAATCACTTTGCCAAGTGGACAGGTATGTTACTTTGCATTACTGGGAGCTGAGAAAGAAACAGCCTTGGCTGTATTCCTGTAGCACACTAACATTTCAGGAAATATCACTCAGTGGAATGCATTCATATTTCTGAGATAATTCAACCAAGAGGATATAAACTATATACTTTATCACTTTCCTCCTGAGTTATCCTGCCCCACGGAAGTTGCAGTTTAAAATACCGACTACATTCAAGGTTTTAACTAGTCTCACTAACGCCAGAAAAGCCCAGGATCAAACCTTGTGCCAGTTTTTCCACTAGGTAGGATTCAGCAGCCCCTAAAAGACCCCATGAGGACACAGACCTTCAGGAACATGCCTGGCCTGCAGGCAAAGCCTTATTGTGCTCATGAAATCACAGAGAGTGGACTCTTCTTCCTTTAGGAGCAAAAGCAGACCCAGACTTTCCTGTGTGTACCTGTGCAGTTAAGCACATCTTGGTGTGCAAGACCTGTCTCACAAACAGCAGCAGAGCAAGAGGTGCTGTCTGGCTGTATTTCCCCTCACTTGAAGATCTGCAGGCATGCTTTTTACATTGGGGGTGTTAAAGTTTCAGAATTCTAGGCAAATAAGAGTTACATTTTGTACTCAGCTCTGTTCCCCAAAATATTTTGTCTACCAGTAAAAATCATCTGGTCATTCAAAACAGCTACAGGAAGTTCAAGATCCTGGATGATAAATTATATGCACCATCTCTAATTACTCTCATCTGTTTTCCTGCAAATACTGGGCAATTTCAGTGAAGCCTTAAGCAGGGAACTCGAGTCACACGTCCTCATCACATGTAGTGTGTTTGCCTCCCTTAAATGTTAAGAGCTGCCATTTTTCCCATAGCACTACATCCCTCTACCTCCTTCTCTCCCTCTTTCCCTCCCTGTCACACAACACTTGGCAAGTTCCTCCCTGACAGAAATGTCCATCTGTAAAAAGTAAACAGAACAATAACACCTTGTAGGCATGATGTAAGTGTTGCTCGGGTTTTATTTTTGTGTGGATATTTATATATTTAATTATATACAGCCCTGGCAGCTTTGTAATTGCTTAGAAGTATTCTAACAAAAGCCTAGCTGCTGAAGTGGGCAGAATTGCATATTCCTTCATTTTTCTTGCTCTCCTTTAGCATATTCTGTGCAATGCAAGCAATGAGTGTATAATTTACTATTTTCCTGGAACAATCTCTGCAAAACCTTACCTTTGATTCCCCTCCACACCTCCGACTGTTCATATGCACAATTACACATTTTGTATCCGGAGTGGTCCCAAGGGAAGATCAGGTTCATTCCTTGTATAACTACCTTAAGTTTCACCATCCTAAATGAGTCTGGCCCCTCCAAGCAAAGCTCTGCAGTGGTTACAAGACATATATGAAACAACCCGAAAGGTATTCCCTTCCAGACTGATCAGACAGACAGATGGAGCAACAGACAGACAGGGACAGGACTTGCTCTGAGAAGAAGAAATGGAGAATCCTTTCATGGCTGAGCTAGGAGCAACACAGTTCTGGATAAAAGAAAAAAAATGGAAAGGAATTTCAGGCACTTGGAGGCAAGTTGGAATTAATTAAATAGCAGTTACCAACTGGAAGAAAGAGCAAAGTTTTCAAGCATGCTTACATCATGTCCTACCAAGATGGCCTTACCAATCTTGGTGTTCTAGGACTTATCTGGTTGATAGACACAACTGGTGTGTGACTTCTGAAGATGCTGTAGTGCATCTTTATAAAACACCACAGAACAAAATAAAACATGCCTTAGAAGTTTACTTCCAAACAACCTCGATTCTAGAAAATAAGTAACTGCTGGCCAGTAGCCAGTCAAACTCATGAAGTACAGCATAAAACTCACATCCAAAGGTTTTGCACATGCACTTGTTACCAAAGCCAAGTCCTTTGGTGCAAAGCCATTATGCGAGAGCAAATCTCGGTGGTAAGATCAATGCTACAGCTGTTCCTGAAACTTAGAAGTTCCTGCTCACAGGAAATTGCCATGAAACTAATGAACGGACTTTGTCCTCGGGGAGAACTTGTCCTGCGCTCAAGGAGCTTTAGATCAGGCCCAAAAATGTTGGTTTTCTGTGGTGAGGCTGGCCATGGGCAAGTAAAGAAGTATGAAGAAGCAGACAAAGGCTCACCTTTTCTTAAGCCTTGGTAACAAAGTCATTCCCTACTAACTACTAACTCTCTGAATGATCCAATACTTTATAACATTTTCAGCTGCATCTTTCCAACCTTAATGTCATCTACAGTTGTTTGTATAAAGATCAAGCAGGATTGTTTGGGGCTTTTTGTGCTGGTTTCCTCACAATTTTTTTTCTTTTTCTGTTGGATAATCAGTGATACCCAGCAAATATTTGGAAGTTTCAGAGCTCAGTGGCGCAGAATACCTCAGAGACAAACTATTTGAGATACTTTGAGAAAAGATCTAGTGGCTGGGTGTTTTTGAAAGAATAAGAACCAGACTAACCTTTTCACGTACATTAAGCAACTGTATTGATCTGCATACCTCTGGGGACAGTTTATAGCAGAAGAGGTCAGGAAGAAATGCTCCCAGTTGCACAGCAGGGTGTTAGATGGGAGGAATTACAGGAAGATATTTGTTATTCACAATTTGGCTGGAAAATCTCACTGACCTCTGCAGTGCTCCTCCTTGCTGTAGACATTTGTGAAGGGAACGAACCCAAACCAACACACCAGATTAAACCATTGAGCCTGGGATGGGATGGGAGAGGCTACCCAGCACAGAGTGAATAACAGTTATGAGTCCTAATGCTATAAAATTGGACTGGAAGTCCAAAATCTGCAGTCAAAGTACATTTTCATATTTCAGTGTATCCACTGCAGTGTTGTTCCTACAGATGGAAATTTCTCCCCTAGTCACTTTTGGAAATAGATTGTCCTTTCTGGAAGCTAGAGATGGAAAAAAAAGGCGCAGCTGCTACTGAGCTATCTTTTCTCTAGATCCTGCTCCCTATCTCTCCCAGCCTTTCCCCCAGAAAATGTAAAAATCACAGAAAGTCAAAAAGTAACATGCAGGCATTTATGGCCGTGCAGGCATGTGTTTGCATGCATGTGAAAGAGAGAGATGGGGAGAGAATTCCTGCCCCAGAAGTGTGATTAAGTCCTAAGCAGGTTGATAAAGGATCTACTGTAGTAGGATGTATTAAAGAAGAGAGTTATTGTATCTTCCGAACTGATCAAGGTGATAAAGTAACTGATCACACAGAAGAGCTGCTGGAACTGCACCCAGTTCTACTCTATGAGTAAACAGAGTCCTGTGGCTCATTTGAGAGGCTATAAATTTAAGCTTAGTATTTCAGGTCTATATCTAAAGAGTGACAGAACCTCGTATCTCCTGATTCATCCAGAAAGAATGCATCATCTTTTGGTACCAATCTAATCAGGAACACTTTTGCCATGTCCATTTTTCTTTTTAAGTCAAAAAAGGCACAGAAGAGATTTAGCATTTTTTTTCTCTCTCTTTTTTTTACCTCCTGGATATGGGGAAAATAAAGCCAACCTCGACTTCGCCAAGCCCCTGACACAGGCACCCTGACTATACATCTCACAGCAGAGCAGTTCGTTTCAACCCTGTACTTTAAGTACCATCTAGTGGTTAGAAATATATTTGCATTTCTGTTGTTGGCAGATCTTCGGGTTCAGATTTCTGTCTCTTAGAGACGAACTAGTCTCATCATCTTCCGAAATGAAATAAAAAGAAACACTCTTCCATTAATTATTAATCCTTTAAAAAAAAAAACCTAAAATCTTCATGTCTTTTTGCCTACCTTGTCTCAGTTCCATTTGGGAGCACTGCGGTGTTTAGCAAGCTCAGAGAAAAAAAGGGCTCAAGAAAAATGTAGCTGTGCCTTTTTTTCTTTTGCAGATAGAAAATAAATGACAATGCATGATCCTTCACTTCTTTCTATTAAAAATAAAAAATATTTTTTCATTAAGAGCTCTACCCATATGTCTCTGAATATGCATTTGAGAATTGGCCTTCAATTTGAGCCATTTATTACTTTTGAAAGTATTGCTCCATCTATCTGTCTGTCTTAAATTAATATCTCTCTTTGTGTGTTCTCCTCTCCATATCGTCTGCCATCTGTTATATGATCACTGAGAGATAACGCCTGGTTCGCTTGTTTGATTAGTTATCTTGCTTTCTGTTTCAGTGGACATTGGTTAAATGTATCCGTAGTGTTGCTCTCCTGGTAACAGCAAAGTCACACCATAAACAGGTAGAGGTGATGTCCTCCATTCCACCAAATCTATGTGATTCTTTTCTAGTGTAAAGCTTCAGATGTTTGTTATATAAGTCATACCCAGACACCTTTGTTTCGGGGAAATTAGATTGTTTATCATCCTAAAATAGGTATTTACGATAGATTAAAGATACATAAAGGGGAGATTTAGATTAGATACTAGGGGAAAAAATCTCCCCTGCAAGGGTGCTGAGGCGCTGGCACAGGGTGCCCAGAGAAGCTGTGGCTGCCCCATCCCTGGCAGTGTTCAAGGCCAGGTTGGACACAGGGGCTTGGAGCAACCTGGTCTAGTGGAAGGTGTCTCTGCCCATGGAAGGGGGTTGGAACTGGATGAGCTTTAAGGTCCCTCCCAACCCAAACCAGTCTGTGATTCTATGATTCTATGATCGAAAGAAAATGTTGCTTAAACACCTGTTTTCTGCCCTGACTGCCGAGGGAGCTCATCAATGCAGGTCAGGTAAGGCAGGACCACAATTCAGCTCCTCGCCATCATCCGCCAGTGTTGGTCAAGCTCCCTCAGGCATGAAAGAGCATTCAGGAGACCTGCCCTCTGCCTGACCAGCAGCCCAGCGCAGGAGGGTACTAACAGTAGGTTAAAGGGCCTGAAATCAGATAGAATGATTTGAATCCTTGCATGCTTACACTCCTCTTATGTGCGGGGGAAACCTGTCAGTGGAGCCAGTGTTGCCAGGGGATGATGCTGCTCAATCAACAGGAGGCACCATCAGCAGGATGGCTCCAATAGCTCCCTAGAAGCCACCAGCAGCATTGACAAGCTCCTTGTTGTCTATAAGGTGAGCTTGAACACCAAGCTGGGCATAAACATCCCTAGGTGTCTAAATTCAAGTGTTTTACTTATGGACACTACCCCACTCAATACTTTGGCCTGCTAAAATTTGGCAAGACAGATTCCACCACTGAAGGTTACTAATTTCACCTGGGAAGTCTAACTGGCAAGTGATGTGAGAAAAATAAAGACAATAGAACATTCATCATTCTCACACTGCCTCAGCATGGGTTATTACCCTCTCAGAGTTTGTCCCCACAAACATTCAATTTGGGTTTGTCACAAGTGATGGAGCAGGATCCTGTAAAGACGGTCCTGCTGCTGATGGGAAATTCTTCTGTCCCTGGTTCGTGGACCCAGATGCTTATTCCCTCTCTCCCATACTGGAGATTTCCAGCCAGATCTGCATGTAGGCATAGTTTACCTCTGCAAGTACCAAGAAAGGAAGGAATCCTTATATGACAGTTTAAAAAAGCCAGTTAAGTTCCTAACTGAGAAAAGCAAGAACTGTTTAATTACTTCCCATTTGACAAAATTTAGGGATTACCCCTTTTCCTGTTAGAATACTGCTCACGCTTCTTATCTCATATATCATAAATTGTTGCCTAATGTTGAGGTCCGAAGTTTCATTCTAGAAATTCTTCTGGAGACATTTTGACATGAGCACAAGATTTATTGCTGGGCCTCTAGTGGATCTGACGTCTGTGATGACAGACATTCTTTTGTCAAATTAATATAAAAAGAACAGGGTCAACCTTAATGTCCCTGCAGTCTTTTTCTGTAAGTCACAGATGTACCCACATGCAGATTTCGGAGGAATCCCCACCAGCAGAAGCAGCAGCACCACATAAGGTTATCGAGCACTAAAAATGTGTATGTTTGTTTTATCGGGCAAATGCATTTTGCCCACAGGGGTGGAGGGCAGGAGGGTATGATGGAGTCCTGGACTGAAGCTGAACTAATAGGGAGATCCTGCTCTTACTCTGCAAGACATTGCACATTCGCGTGCTAAAGCACATTTCTGTTACGTTACCCAGAGCGAATAGTTTATTACGTATCATTACCTCTGAACAACAGATAATCAATTTGGATGTGTCCTTATTTACCTGGACAAACACTGGAAGGCTTTGCAATTTAATGGCCTAACTGTTTGTTAGAACAAATAGACCTATTCTATTCTGAGATCACAGTCAATCTGACGGTTTATAGCTGGTTGGTTTCTGCTCTCGAACTGTGAAACCCTGATTTGTTTTCAAGGTGTAAAATTAGCAGTAACATTTTCACATGCTAACGGATAAGTCCCTTATTGAAACATATGACTGCACTTGCTTGTTACAGAGCGAAAATAGCCTCGCTCAAAAACCCAGCACAAAGCCTGTGCCCGGCTGAATTTCACACAAGCTCTGATGTGATGCCAGATGTGAACTGGCCCAGACACTGGCTTCTGCACAAGAGTAAATTTCAATTATTAATTTACAGGTTGAAGGAAGAATTTTCTGCTCATTATTAAATTACACTGTTTGTATGCAGCTCTGAGGAGCAGCAATGGGGTAAGTGAACCAAATGTGGGCACTGAAAACAGTACTTTTTCATTTCATCTCTGAAATGATTAGCCTTGGTAAATCAAACACTGAAAAGGGGTGTTAAATCATGTCCCCTTGGTTTAGCAATATATTCCACATTGTAATCACACCAGTGTAAATAAGCAAAAGGTTAAAAAGTGAAGGAATATCTCTGTCTTCAGATCTTGGAAGCCAAAAGAGTCATAACAACAGATAAGGAAAGGAAAAGCAATACAGGCAGCAAATGCATTTTACCATATTAATGTGTTGGATTTTTTTCTATTTATTTGGGTAAGCCAAACTAAAGCCTCAGAATCAGAGAGCCAAGGTAAATTCTGAAAATATCAAGCTAGACTTCAGTCAGAGAGATGAAGATGGAGAAAGGCAAAGTCTGGCAAATGAAACAGGCTGCAGAAGTAGCAGTTCCAGTGAAAAGCATCAGGCCTGTAAATCTGCTTTTTAGCCAGTGTGGAATGAGTTGCTGTTTCCAGTACAAACATCACCTTATCCAGCAATATCCCTGCATTAATCTGTTTGAGAGTCTTACTGGAGTTGGGACTTCTAAAGAAGACACTTATTAGGATGCACTGAAGTATGTATGTGGAGATACTCCAGAATATGTAGTGATGTTCAAAGAGGATGCTTCAAAGTGGCATACAGATACTTTCATTGCTCTCCGTCCAGAAGACAGCTGCACACAGCTACACAATTCATCTGCACTTATCTGTATTTTTAATTGTTTTTCTTTAACTTGAATACCTTTCCCTCCTTCTGGTGATTTGCCCCCATAAGGAAAGATAATTATATAGTAATAATATTACTTCCCTGTCTTGTCCCCACCCCTTTCGGTTTAAAAGCCCAGTCTCTTTTAATCTCTTCACATAAAATAGATTCCATATTCGCCTGTGAATTTTAATAGTCCTTCTCTTCACACACTCTGTTTGGATTTGTCTTCTTGTGGCCACTAGTGACTCCAAGTTCCTGTTAGAATTTTTTTGTACTTGCCTTTCTTTTAGTTGCATCACTTCAATGGTTCACAGACATCACACAACTTCTAGAAAGCTCAGGTCTTCCCCCTTTCTCAGTAATAACTGATGATCTCCCTATTTAAGTCAGAAATGGCTAGGTTAAAATTCCTCCAAAGCTTATGAATGATATTACAGAACTGGTTCAAAAGGGAAACTATCAGCAACCTGAAGGAAAGATCCATATCCGACACAGTCCATTTACATTTTGGTTATCTTACCCTTGCCTGTGCTGAGATGGATTACTTTTTATTTAATAAATATATCCACATAAATCATAGAGATTGAATATAACAATTTGCTGAATTGTGTGTCACTTAATCACCAATCTACAGAGAACAGATGCCTTATTAGATAGGTCGCAAGCACCTCAAGGAGGTTGTATGTGGGAAGTGAAACCGCACAAGACACACAGAACACAACTGCCCCAGTATCTCTAACTCAGACAGGGGCATCCATGAACTTTGGATGTATCACTGCCTTATTCAATTCCCAGTGATACTGTTAGCACCTCTGTTTAAAGGCTCCATCATCTAATAATAAAGCTGGTGCACGCTGCCACTTAGATCTCCCCATCACACAGCTTCAAAAGACTCTGAATCAGTGGCATTTTGGTTACTCTTCTAAAGCCTTAGATATTTTTGTTTTCAGTTCTTGACATAAGTGATCATACTTGCCAATCTTTTCTTGCATTTTCAATTGAAGGTTTTCATCAAATGGAAGAAAAAGAAAAATCCACAGTGAATCCTCCTCCTTATTATTACCATTATCACTAATATTACCATTGCCATTACCCAGCACAGATGTAAGAGCCTTAGCTCTTTCTACTAAAGCTTCTTGCCCCAGAATATCTGTGAGTGCCATAGGAAAGGCTTTTATTGGAGGTCCTGAATAAAATTCCAGAAACATTTTTGGACCAGGGTGCTATGAGGATTTATGTAGTTATTGCCAGGGATTCATCTTTAAATTAACTGTGCCTTTATAGTACTAAAATTCTGCTTTTTCATTAGTGACATAGCTTAATTGCTTCACAATCAGGGTGAAAAAAAATTAGAAATAAGAAGAAGAAAGAGGAAAAGAAGAGTAGCAAATACCTGCCTGACTTAACCACATTAAGCAGCATGGCGCAGAATATAACTTAACAGTCCAGTGAACTGTCAGTGGCAGAAGTAATTGGAAATTGGTGGGATAGTTCTTCATGTGATGGGGATGGGAGTTTTTCATGCCTATTTTTAATGGGCAAATAGCTCTCAGGGCAGCTTCATATTCCGTCATTAATTTGTAAAGATCCTTTATAATGTAGAAAAGTTAAGATAGCAAAAAAAAAAAAAAATCCAATTACATGTTTAATGACTTGGCATTTGTGGTAATGCTATCTAGCACTAATTCACCTGTTAGAAAACAGTCTATCTTTTAGTCCCTGGGGTTAATAGAGTGCAAAAGCCTAGCCTTATCAGAGGGTGGGAGAAAAATGAGCAATTTTTTCCTACAAATAAGAAAGAAAAGCAAGAATGACAAAATTGATTATGAGTTTTCAACTTGCTTTTTGAACTTAAACTATTTATTAAATACCTTTTTAAAGAAAATAAACTTCTAACTGCTGGTGTCTATCTGGCCCTCAGTATTTTGCAGGGACGGAAGGGGGACTTCAATGCCTTTGTACCCAACATGAGCACCCACTGGAGTGAGGCATACAGACATATCATGTCATGGGGCTGCAGCAGTGATGCTGCATTGCCTGCTCTTGAGATCAAGGCCTGCTTCCTTTCTATATGGAAATGGGATCCATAATAAAAAATGTGGTTTGATCAGTCAATAGGTGGATGGATGGATTTATCCTGTCCTCAGCTGCATACTCATAACTACACTGAAATCAATAGCAGATGCTTAAAGGGAACTAAGGAGCAGAATTTGTTCCACAACAGCAAACAAATCCAGTTTATGCAAACATCCATATTCATTTACATGTCTGTCTTCATCAGTCGCTGCTGTATTTGCATCTCACCCTGGATAAAAGGTTAGAGAAGGCATTTGTAATGAACCCTTACATTTTAAAACATTTAAATAGTCTGTGGTATAAATTACATCTTCTAACTGACTGCTCTGGTGTGAATTTCTGAGTCCACTGAAAGGAGGAGAGGCAGCATTTACCACATTTATGCAACATCTTCCTTTACTTAATACCAGATTTGTCTGTGTCAAGGCTAAACCAGGATTAGCTGCAGAAATACTAAATGATGTCAGAATTCATGCAGTCCTGTCTAGCCCATGTAGAACATGGAGATACTGGTAATATTAAAACAAGAGAAAACAAAACAAAACAAGCAATTGTCCTCAGTCCAATCTCTAAAACTACGAGTTTTACCTTAAAGATAAGTGCTGTCTAATGGCTGGAAAACAAGCCCAGAAATCAAGGCTTATCTCCCCTGTTCCTAACTCAGCTCACGGTTCATCTGTCAGGAGCTAATGAAGGCTGAATACTGAGCACCCAGAATACTGAAATCCAGTGAATTCATCTGGAATTCTTGGGTAACTTTGGGTTTTTTGAGCAGTCATCCCACACAACTTGTTCCTGAGCCCCTTAAGGTCAGCTAGGGCTTTGCCATTCACTTCAAGGTAGAGAAGTAAACACCTAACTTCATATTCCCTATATGTGAGCATCTCCCATCTGCGGCATGGAAGCAACAAAACCCAGTGCACCCTGAACAATTTGAATGTGCCTGGTGCTTAGAGAAGGAACACTTGCAATGTGCCCGTTAGTGGCCTGGTGGTTACAGAGAAAATGCACAAATCTCAGCTTAAGGGTGGGATTCACCACATTTGATACTAGCATATAAAAGCAGTGTTTAATACAAGTAGGTCATCTAGGTTCTCTTTACTATTCTTTGAGAAAAACAGGACTGCAAACAGTGGTACATCTTGACCTCACACGAGTCCTGAAGGTGTGATTCTATAACTGTTAAATGTTACTGTCTCCTTCCTTTGACGCTAAAACAAGGTGAGGCTGGCCTAGAGAAGGTAAAATTATTATCTCAACATAACAATGAAATTTCAAAGAAACTAACAATCTTTTGTTTATGGTCTGAAGACTTATTTGGGTGCAGATGCTATGAAAATGGACTCCTCTGTAAGTGGGTGGATGGATGGATGGATGGATGGACAGACGGACGGATGGACAGATGTAATAAATTCTGTCTTTACATGCATGGTCAGAACTTATGTTTGGAGGTTGTCTGGTTTTTAAAGTTGCTACTATTATAGCTTCTTATTTGGAACAACCTAAAAGAGATGTTCAGCTACTTTGGGGAAGCACGGGGTGCACTATGACCCACTCTTATCAAAAAGTTTCCTAAGTTAGTTGGAAGCGATGTGTCCTCATTCCCATGGCAAGGAACATTTCCTTTAGTGCAGCTGACAAGTTTTTCAAGGTGTTTCTGCACATCCTGTAGGGAAAGCAAATTGTCATCAAAATTGAAAATTCAGAATATGGGTTTGGTTTGGTTTGGCTTTTTTTTTTCTTCCCCTGAAGGTCCTTAGGGCTCTTGAAATGCTAAGCAGAAAACTGAGCTCAATGCATATGGAGGAGATTTTCATATTTTAAAAGTCAGACAGAGTGTCAGCCGGCAGACGCAGCAACTCCAAGAATCTTCAAAAAGGCAGAAGCAGAAAAGTTTACTGCTTGTTCGGCGGACACGTTACTTCAGCCTGTGTTCTGCAGATTGAGAGGTAGATTGCCTAGGGTCAGAGAGTGACCCTGCCCTGCAGCATGAGTGTTATTCTTCCTTTTTTTTTTTCTTTTGGATTTAAGTGCAAATTTACATTTGGCTGCAACCTGCCTCCTTAATGATGGATCAGCCTTTTGTGCAGGTATAAGCTCTGATTGATGGGGCACGGGGATAGGAGAGGAGAATGGAGAAAACAAGTTTATAAATTTGACATAAGATTTGAATCGCAGCAGGAACTCTGCCAGTCTCCTTAGGCATAAAATTGGACTGGCTGGAGATATGTACTGCATGTATGATGTTTCAGCAGTTATTGCTTTCATTATATCTTTACTTACTCAGTTAACAGACTACTGAACTTGCAAAGTCTGCCAGACTGAGTTTTTTTTTTCTAAAAACAGATTTTATGATGGGAGGAGGCAGAGGAGGAACTGGAAAAACCTGAAAATTACATACCAGATCTTCATCAGATGTAATCCAGTATCACCTAATTGATGTCACTGAGCCACACTGATTTTCTCTAGCTGATGACCTGACTCAGTATTTCTGTTTTGCTTTAGCTTTCCCCCCACCCTGCTCTGAACAGGCTGTGTTGACATTTCATGTTTCCTACTATTATTATTATTCCTTCCTTTTCTTTGTTTTGGGAATTATATGGCTTATTGACTAAATAGCATTAGAAAACTGAAGTTAATGGGCCAAACTCTTCCCTAGTGCAACTTTATTGAGTTCAAGTTATATAGAGATGAATGAGTTCAGGGACTCCTCCAAAGAGGGTTATTGCAGAGGCTGATTCCATAATAAAATGGAAGTCCACAGCTTTGCTGTCATTTCAATGGAAATTGTTGCAAGAAGCACAATGCTTTCATCTTCAGCTGATGTGATGAAACCTGAGGGTACTGAGCATAAAAAGGTAAAATCATACCTCACTTTACTGGGTTAGAACAAATACTTTAATATTTTCAAGAATGCATTTAATAATACTCCTGTTCACGTCTGCCTATTCCATGGAGCACTCTAAGTTGCATGGCCAACCAGAATGGGCATCTTCTCCACCATAATGCTGTCAATAGGAAACCAAGAGATGGGCTTACTGGCTGGTACAACATCTGTCCCGTGGACCAAGGTGAGACTGTGAGAATCTGGCTCCTTAAAACACCAGAAATATAGCAACAATCTGTATCAGGCTCAGAGAAAGCAGACTCTTCTAGATGGGATGACAAAAAGGTGGTGTTTCCTAAACAGGAGTGTTTTAGGGACAACCTTCTCATGGTCTTAGTGGAGCCAAAACCCTTTTTGCTTGTAAAGTGGAACTTGCTGGAAGAGACTGAAACAATAGGTGCTGGTAACAGTAAAAGACAGGACTGAATGGTAAAGAGATGCCTGCAAGTCCTGGGTTTCTTCATGCACAAGGAATGATGGTGTTGTTGTTGGACAGAAGGCTGGGGAAACAAGAACTCGGAAAGCCTCTTCAGCGGTAGTGTCATCTAATGAGAAAAGGCCTGGCACACACTAGACAGTTAGAAAATACTGTACTCCTTACTGTAGCATTTAGGAGCTAGGTCCTATAATAGTAAAGGCAGTAGGAATGCAGAAGGGCAGATGACTTCTTCCTCAAAGAACTCTAATCTAAATCTAACAGTTAGTTACAGAAAAAATATAAAATCAGCTGGGAAGTGAACCTTGTCAGGTAAAACATTCCATAAACCCAAGTTATTGCTGTTCTGAGTTTTCAAACTGAGATTTACGCATAGCTTTGTGTTATCTGGATGAGAATCCACATGGCCACCTTTGTGAGAGCCTGAGCTCTCTACAGTGGTACGTGCTGCGGGCTGGTTAGACATCGTACATTTGCTCCCTCCTCCATATGGTCTAGATTTAAAATGTTTTACAGGGACAGCGTTGTTCCAAGGCTAGAATTATAAGAGGGAAGGGAAGCGAAGGGCAGGGCAGGGCAGGGCAGGGCAGGGCAGGGCAGGGCAGGGAAGGGAAGGGAAGGGAAGGGAAGGGAAGGGAAGGGAAGGGAAGGGAAGGGAAGGGAAGGGAAAGGAAGGGCTGTTCTTTCATTCTTTTCTTAAACCCCATTCTTGCCCATTTTTAAAGGAAATACGGTAAGTACTGTGTTAACTACCCCTCCATTGTGGTTCTGAAAACCTGCCCATCATTGTGGTATCCGAACAGCAGATACTCTCTCTGCTGTACATCCAGCATGTGAAGCCTTTCTCAGGATATCACTAGAGGGAAAAAGGCAGTTGCCAATTCAGTTTTGTTCCAGTTCATTAGTGACCGAAAGTCATTACCATCTGACAGATGTACTAAGGGTTATGTATAGTTCTCAGCTGTCTCAGTCCAGTTTCCGCTGGACAGATGTCCACATTCGGAAACAAAGCAAGTGTGACAACACAGCTACTTTCAGCAACTTTGCTCAGTGGTATTGTACCTCAGTGAGAAAAGGCCTGGTACACACTAGACAGAAAATAGTCGTGTCTTTAGGAGCAAAGTCTTGTAATAGCAAAGTGCAGTAGAAATGCAGAAGGGCAGATGACTTTCAGCAACTTCCATTAAAGTCTTTACCAAGAATGTGGGACCTGGCTGAACATGTGAACTGATCGGTCCTCTTGCTTATTGTGGTAGTCCTACTCGCAGAAAATAGATGGTGTATGAGGAAGCAATGTCGTTCTCTGGAAGATGGTACATATTTCTCAAAAGGATTGAGAGGTTACATATTTCTCTGTGACTATTGAATCACTATCGAATATGAACTGCAAGTGATACTTTTGCTTCAGAACAAGAAAAATAGCTCCATTCCCTCCAAAGAGAAGCGTGTCAGCAGCAAAGCTCTCTATTGCTCCCGCTGTTTTCTCAATGCTTCACCTCATCAGGCTTCTGGGACCTGACAAACTATCAGACTGAAAAGCAGAAATAGGATGGGGGCAATTTTAATGCATGAGCAAAGCAGTGAAGAGTGTCAATCTTGCGCTTGCTATAGGTTCTCAATGACAAGAATGGCTTAATATCAGCAAGTAACTAAATCTATCTGTAGCTAGCCAGTTACTTACAGACTTCACGAGGAAAAAACAGGTTTCTCTTTGTGCACCTGTCTTCAAAAAGTTTGTGAATGCTGACATGTGTTGAGTTAAATTGGTGTTTCAAGATCAAGCACTCAGGCAGTAAATGTTAGGGCACTTCAGGAATGTGTGGTTGGGCTGTGTTGTGGTCAGAGAGCAGTGCAGACTGCCGGGCGACCAGGACAGCTCCATGGGGATGGGACATTAGCCCAAGAGTGGGAGTTGGCTCAGTGGAGCCTATGGCTGGGCCAGGCAGGGCTGCGATGGAGCAGGAGACTGATATCTACGGCATTGTTGGGATGCGGAACTCTCTGAAATGGGGTCCTGGACCATAACCAGGGAAAACCGGTGACAAGTAAGGCCGATTAGTCCCTCAGATCCCTCTCTCGGTTTCACCCCAAGTCCAGAAGGGAGAGATGCCCTTTTCCTTTTGGCACAATTGAAGGTCAGAGTTTGCTTCGCAAGGTACTTGGAGCATCAGCGATATTGATACGCTGGTTCAAGGCCAGGTTGGACGGGGCTTGGAGCAACCTGCTCTAGTGGAAGGTGTTCTTGCCCATGGCAGGGGGTTGGAACTGGGTGAGCTTTAAGGTCTTTTCCAACCCAAACCATTCTGTGGTTCTATGAACTTGCTCCTGCTACCACATATATGCAGTTGCCTGTACAGTGTGTGCTATTTTACTTCTGGAATTCCTTACAGAATATACTCATTAGTCTCCCTAAAGAAGAAAGCCAAGTAGACTTGCCAGAAAAGTTTGCTTATGGGTGTGCTGCAGATTGGCAATAGGAGATGTGTCTTATTTAACACCCAGCACTTGGAATAATCCTTCCCTACTTCAGTAGGCCAGAAACACTCAACCACCACAACATGCTTTCACGCCATGCCCTAGATGTCACACTATAAAAACCTCCCTGCAGGCTGCAAAACAACCCTTACGTATGAGGCACTTTGAGCTGGAAAACATACACAGAAACAACAGCATCTTTTGGCCACGAGAGTGGGCACTGAAGCTTAGAGATGAACCAAATATTACTGCAGTTGGGATACAGATGGACCAGCCTGCAGGGGCCAAGTCAAGATAGGGCAGATGTGAGTCACATGTACTGCTTGATTCAGCATGCTGCGGCTGTTTTTAGCAGCATAGACATTGCCATGAATGCCAAGTGCCCTGAAGGATCCACAGAAGCAGAGAGTAAATGGGATAATGCCCTTATCTAGCTCTGCATCTGCTCCGTACCAAGTGGTCCTGCTCAGCTTTCGGTGTGTGGCACGTCGTACAGACACTGCACCCACTGGGACATCTATCACCTCCAGCAGGATCTGTGTCAGCAGGGCAGGCAATGATTCCCAGACATGCACAGTATGTCCATCACTGCATTTTCAACATACTTTAGGATCCTTTGAGGTGAAAAATACTCTGTCTGCCTCTAGGGCAGGATTTGAGAACTTATAAATGTAAGATTATTCATATGAGAAAGTAGTATAAAGCGACATTTTTGATTGAAATTGCATCTTTCTACAATTTTATTGTCAAAAATGTCTTTCCTAAACATTTCTCTCCTCTTTTGCCTCACCGAGAGCTAATGTACTTTTTAGTTAAGACACGCTGGAATCTGAGAAAATTGGGAAATATACCACTTCAAAAACTCTCTTAATGCCAGCTTCAGAGGTTTTCTGTATTTTTTCCCCTTAGCTTTTCTTCCGATAAACAAAACTTGAATAATGACTTAAAAATTACTCTAATAGTGAAATCAATGGTGAGATACTACTAATTCCAGTAGTTAAAAAATAATCCAATATTTCCTGAGACATAATAATACCGAAACAGGTACACACGTACGAACATATGAAAGTACTTGCTATTTGTGCACACACAGAATATACATTGCTTAGCTTTAAAACTGTGAAATTTGTCTCTTAAATTTTACAGTTTTATGTTTTACCTTTTCTCCACAGCCAAGATCAGCAACGTTTGTTTATCTTTGTTATGGAAAGCAGAGATTTTATGTAGAAAACTGGATTGGAACCAAACTAACAAACAGAGAGAAGCCATCTAAAATTATGAGGCAGGCAATAAATGAATGGCAGAGCTGAAGAAATTGTAAATCTGGTCAAGAAGCGACAAACGAAGATGGAAAAAACTGGATAGAAGATATCATTTAAAAAGAATAAATCTCAAACATCATCTGTGCAAAGAAATTTGTTAATTTATTATGTTTAAGTTAGGTTTTGCACTCATGACACATGCCAGCTTGGCAGTGCTGGAAAGCAAAGGCTTCACTTTAGCGATATACAGTTCTGGGTCATGGTTTTCTCTAATTTCCTAGTTGTTTTGGAGAAAAATAAAGACAAGACCTCCTGGTCACAGCATCTGCGGAGAGGAAATATAGTGTTGAGGTGAAATAGTCCTTCTTTCCTTACAAAAGCATTCCTCCCCATAGACATAGTAACAGTGGGATAGTAATGATGCGTATATATTTGTCACTTAAAAGCGCCTGAAACCATTACCCTCGAAACACTAAGATTCTTTAAAATCGCAAGTTTATAACATGTAAGTTGTGAGTTGCCTGTGTCAGGTATCGAGTCATCCCGTACTTCTGTTTTACAGTCGTTTTCTGTTACGTGCTGCCGGCCGGACCGGCCCTCGCTGCCTCAGGCGCGACCGCGCCCCATCTTGCCATGCGCCCCCTAGGAGCCATCTTGCGTGCCGTACAGCCCGCGGCAGCCATGGCGGTGCGAAAGCGCGGCGTGGGCGCAGCCATCTTAAGACCTCTCGCTCAGCTGACTTGCTCCGGCGGCCATTTTGGTAAAGGATAGTTGCGGCAACCAGGCTCCTTCCTCCCTTAAGCAAAATGGCGGCGGCGGCGCATGCTCAGAGGGAGGCCCCGAGGGTTGTTGTGGTGGGGGCGGGGAGCGGCCGCAGCCATGGGGGAAGCCGAGAAGCTTTTCTATGTGTACAGCTGCGACCTGGACATCAACGTGCAGCTGAAGATGTAAGTGAGGGCGGACGGGGCGTGCAGCGACCCCTTGCTGCGCCGCGGGCGGCAGCGGCCGTGTGGGGAAGTGGCCCGGCCGCTGCGGGGCTGCGGGAGGCTGGGCCCGTGCCGCGGGGCTCCGCTGGGTCCCGAAGCCTGGCCGCGCTGTCTGCCATCGCCGGCACCGGGAGCTCCGCGCCCAGCGGTGCTGTGGGGACGGGACGGGACCGGGAAGGAAAGGGGTGTCAGCAGGGCCAGGGCTGTGAGCTCCGCTCTGAGCGCCTCGCAGAGGTCTTTGCCTTAGGTCCGGCAGGGCTTTAAGGCAAGGGTTGCTTGTCAGCTCAGCGCTGTCTCTGGTACCCTCTCCCCCTCTGCTCCCGCAGCTCGCCGGTCGGCGTTAGGGCGAAGGGATGCATTGGTGACACGCTTTCCTGCTTGTTTGCCTCACCCGTCAGCGTTAGGGCGAAGGGATGCACTGGTGACAGTTTCCTGCTTGTTTGCGGGCTGCTTTGAAAGCAAGTTGCTCTTGTTTTTTCCTTTGTGGGCAGCAGCTGGTGTGTTTCTCACCATGTATGTGCAAGCACTGCTGTTGAAGCTAGGATCCCATGCTGTGTTTCACAGAATCACCGACTGGTTTGGTTTGGAAGGGTCCTTTTTAAAGCTCGTCCATTTCCAACACCCTCCACTAAACCAGGCTGCTCTGTGCCCTCTCCGTGCACTGGATCATCTTTGAAGTTAGGGATTTTTCTGCATCACAGCAGTTGGGCGTTTACATTTGTGTAGGAGGGACATAGCTGGCTCTAAATGTAGTGTACCTAATGTAGCTACACTAAGGTATATTGCCCTTTGAAAGCTAACTTGGGGACACTTACTCGGGACTTGTTTAAGTTCCGAATGGAAGATGATATGTGAATGCAGATGCATGTGTCCTCTTTGCTAGTTCATTCTGCCAAAGGTATAGCTAGGATTTTGTGCATCAGAGTGCATGTCATCTTGGAATGTGCTCTGCTAGTTTCTTGCAAGAAGCTTGTTCATCCACTCTGAAGTTTTTGTGGTACTAATAGGTTTTTGTTTGCTGGGAGATTGATGTTATCTCTTGATAATAATTGATATTATAATTGATGTTATTACATGTTTTCCACCACATTTGTTATTTTGTTTTCACATGTGCATCCACATTCAGATATTTCATATGCATGATTGTTCTCATCATGGTATAGCTGAGGCCTGATAAATGCCATCAGTGTACTCTACCAATAGCATTCTGCACATTGTTGCAGGACTTTAATCAAGTTTGATTTGAACATTCTGCTGAGCTTTGATTTGTTGTTAACTTGAGAGATGGCTGGCATCCAAAGCCATACATACACATGTCATAAGAGGCTTTTCTTAATCATGAGGTTTTTTGGGGGGTGTTTTTGGCTGTGTTTGTTTGTGGGGTTCTTTTTCCCACTAGTGTTTGGAGCACGTGTAGTCTGATGCTTGTTGTTGCCTTTCTTAAGGTCCTTCATCTGATGCTGTCTGAGAATCTGCAGGTTGTACTAGATGAAGTTATGTCCATTGAAAAGACAAACAAGTAATTCTTCCCTTCCCTGTTCTTCCTCCCCTGCTAAGTCAGTATAGCAATAAATCCTGTATTTGTTCATCATTTCACATCCTGAGTTCCTCTCTGACACTTGGATTTTACTATGGGCTAGTAATGAACAGTGAGGGTAGCCTCAGTGCTGAGTATTCTAAACTTAAGCTAAAGAAATAGAATAGGCTATTAACTGTATATAAAATAAATTATTGTTTCTTTCTCTCTTTTTTCCTGCCTACCTCCCCCCCAGAGGAAGTCTGGAAGGGAAAAGAGAACAGAAGAGTTACAAAGCTCTCTTAGAAGATCCAATGCTGAAGTTCTCGGGACTGTATCAAGAAACTTGCTCTGACTTGTACGTAACTTGTCAGGTGTTTGCAGAAGGGAAGCCTCTTGCTCTTCCAGTTAGAACTTCCTACAAGGCTTTTAGCACTAGGTGGAAGTAAGTGACTGCCTTTCATTTCATATTCCTCTCAGTTACTGCGGCATCAAGTTTTATAAATAGATACGTACGGTTTTTATTTCTGTCAGAAAGATCACTTTTCTGGTGTGTTCTTCAAACAGCTTAAGTTTCTTCAAGTCTCTGTATGGTTATTAAGTGTTACCATGACAGCACAAAATAACCTTTTTTGTAATGGGTAAGTGATAAAACTGTCACTTGTGTGTTTGGGCATGGCTTACTTCTTAAATAACTTCTGGGGCCTGGACTAGCGTATTTTCATACTATTTACTGGACAGACTGATCTTTGGTACTTAGCCATCAAGCCAGAGTACTTTTTCTTTGGGCTCTAACCTTTTAAATATGCTCTGCCCTTATAAATTCATATTCTAAGGAGAATCTGGTTTGAATAAACTAATAGATTACCTGAATTCTAAAGTTTTATGATGAATAAAGAGTTGTTTCTCTGCAGCTGGAATGAATGGCTGAAACTGCCAGTGAAGTACCCGGACTTGCCTCGCAATGCACAGGTGGCTCTGACCATCTGGGATGTGTATGGACCTGGTAAAGCAGTTCCTGTGGGAGGAACAACAGTCTCGCTCTTTGGGAAATATGGGTATACTGCTTTTTCTTCTGTGGTATAGATTTGAATCTCACTTGTAGTGAGGTAGCAGTGGTTACGAGAGGGTAAGCCCTCTCTTTTTGTAAGCCAGGTTAACAGTTCCTTGTTTGAAAAATCAGATACATAAATGATTATTTCTTCATATGTGTAACTTCATACATGATACAGTGTTGTAAAATAGTTTTCTCTTGTATAGCACCAACACTTAGGCTTTTTTTTGAAGATGTGTAAGCTTGAATTTTAAGGTAGCAAATGTTGAAGTCACTTCCTATTTACACTTTTGTAATCCAGGGGTGCCAGTACTGATTACTGAACATAATTGGCTTGCAGTTGGGCGGTTAATGCAGACAGGAATCTATTTATAAATTTATTTTTAAATTTATTTATAATTTTTATTTATAAAGAATAACGTGTAACTCAGTAAATCTGAAGTTTTCAAAATTAGTAATCTGTTATCCTTTAGAGAGTGGGTTTGGTAAATTTGTGGATGATAACAGTAAGATGGGAAGGATTAAAGGTGTGCTGGAAGGTGAACAATACATCAGAAAGATCTTGACTAAGTGCAGAGTGGACTGAAAAAAATACAGGATGCAGTTCAGGGAAAAGTATGAGGTGCTGGTACTTTTTGCATCAAACACAGAATAGGGAGCAGCTGCCAAATAGAATAAAAGATTTGTGGGTTAGAGTGAATCTTAAGTTTTGCGGGGTTCATCGTCATGATGCTCTTGTGAAATGTGCAAACAACATTGAATATATGAACACTTCACAAGTGTGCACATTCAGGGACAATGTTCCATACCCCTCCATACTCGTTTGGCATACGTTCAGTTCTATATAATTGACTTTAAGCAAGTCGCTGACTGTTGGAAGCCTATCATTGAATGTCTAGCAAATAGGTGTGATGAAGGAGGAGTAAAGACTAATGAGGCTGAAGAAAAGACTGTAGGAACTCTTTTCTGGTATGCAGGTAGTGTTGGAAAAAGGGGAGAAATAGTCTTTTTTTTTTTTGTCTTGTCAGTGGATAAGAAGTGATAAGAAGAAACTGAAGTGTAGGAAAAGTTTAGGTTAGTGTTAGGAAAGTTGTTCTAATGATATTTGAATGCAGAAAGTGACTGTAGAGAGAGGTTGTGTCTCTGTGCTTTAACAAAATGATTGACATTGTCTTTGGGCAGAAAATTGAACTGGATCGGTTGTACTGTACCCCAAAGACTGTTGGTAGTTATTTAAACATTAGAGCATAGTTCCTGGAAAAAGATAAAATTTATAAATGAAATTTACATTTATTTCCAGCATGTGCGACCTGGGGGAAGTAGATGGACAAGAAGCAATGAGTAATTTTGGAATTTTATGTTTGCTTGTGAATGGAAACCTTTGTAGTAGTATTCCACACAGCAATGTGTAAATTCAAGGTCTTTCTGGTTGATATTTCTCATTTTTAATAGTTGACTTTTTAAAGTGTTCCTTGCAGTTGTATTTACCTGAAGTTTTTCGAGTTAAGCGATCTACTTGATTTCTTGAAGCATCTTTTATAGGTGGATCAGCACAAATACGTAAGGAAGGGAGGTTTTGCAAAGAAAAGATGTGGGCAGCTACCCTGCAAAGTTCTGTTCACTGCAATGTTTCAATTACCAATTCAATTTCAAGCACAGATTGAGAAAATGTCATTCTGAGGGTTGCAGGGGTTTTTTTAATTTTTTTAATTTTATTTTTATCTGGCAGCTCAGAAGCCTCCTTCATAGCAGTCAACCTTCAAATGAAACTTAGGTAGCTTTTTAGTTGAATTTTTTTTTTTTTCAGACTAGCAGACCTAAAGTCAGTATTATAATTTGGAAGTCAAGAGGAATACTTTCTGCTTCATTACAAATAATAAAACTATGAAGGTCAAGCTCTGTCCTCAGTTTGCATTTATACCACTCCACTGACTTCTGGAATTACCCATTTTTCTTCCACTTGCCAAATAACTTAGTTCAGACTTACTAATTTTCTTTTAAACTCCGTGCCAATTTAACTGAAGGCCATAGAGGGCACAAGGAGCAAGGCACTTTAGCAGTTCATTTAAATTGTGCATGGCAGTGAGTGTTTCTAGGCTTGGCAAAGGAAGTTACTTCATTTTCTTGCAGCTGCTACTGTGCTTTGATTCCTGACAGGTGTGTTATTTTGAATGTACTGAACTGATTCTGCTTTTTTTCCCCCTGCAGTATGTTTCGTCAGGGAATGCATGATTTGAAAGTCTGGCCCAATGTAGAAGCTGATGGCTCAGAGCCCACCAAAACTCCTGGGAGAACCAGCAGCACAGTCTCCGAAGATCAGATGAGCCGCTTGGCTAAGGTAATGGTATAGCAAGTAACCTGTAAGGTGTATGTGAAAAGCTTGCACTTTCACTGGAGTGGAATGAATACAGGCTTCTCACGTTGTTTTCTCGTGTGAAAGCTGTCTTCCTTTGATTAGATACTTCACAGAATTTATAAAAGTGTGTAAGCTAGATCATACCCATTGGCTTCTGTAGTATATTTTTAAAGGGGACATATAAATACCTTTTAATATACATCGCATTCTGTTGTAACAACTTAACATCCTAGTTCTTTATAAAGAATGAAACTGTGATCACGCCTTGAAGATGCTGGAAGCCAAAATTCTATCAGGTTCAGTAAGAGCAGTGCCTAACAGTAACTTGTGAGGGCTATTTTCTTTCAGTAGCCCTTGTTTAGATTTAAGGCTCTCTGGTGCAGTGTTCAGGTATGCATGACATTAGAAAGATGCCTCTGCATTAGAAAGAATTTGGGTAAAACTGCAAAAATTAAGCAAAGCTTAATGCATTTAAGTTCATGGATATGTGTGTGTATTAGGATTTTCTTCTCCCAGCTTGATGGCAAGAGTGTGTTTTTGCCATCAAAACTACTTCTGCAGTTGATCAGTGGATGTGAGTTCTTGAACTGTTTTGCTGGCTGATTTTTCTCATTCTTCAGGTAAGCTTATTCCAAGCTTGCCAAATCACTCGACCCACTTAATGTACTTTCTACTTAATCTTGGCCTCCCAGTTTCCATCTTTGTGCAACTCCTAGTGAAAGATAAGTCCAGTGGCTTAAATATGTCCATTTTGTCATGTACAGATTTATCACAGTAAATAAGCGAACTTTCATTTAGGGTGTAGTTCACCTTGAATTTGTAATGGAGAACTCACTTAAAGCTTTCTGCTAGTCATGATGCCCCATTTCTTGATTGCAGTAGAAGAAATCCCCTTTAGGCTAAGGAAGTGCTGTAGACAGACACTAAATACCAAGGCTTGTTATAGGTCATCACATGGTTACATGGTGTATGCAGTAGGTTTCCAAGAAGGGGTTTTGGAGTGTAGGCCTTTCATTTCATGTTAGTTCTGTTACGCAAACATGACCGTACCCTACCAGTGTTGATTTTCTCCTCGTTGCTTTATTCCCTTATGCTCCCTAGCTCAAGTAATACAAATAATGCAGAGTATTTCAGTCTTAATTCTGGGTCTGTTCTAGCTCTTCTTTTGGCATATGGGAGCGGAAGGCTCAAAGCCTCTGAGGAAAAGGAGGGAATTCTTTCACATCCCAAATGAGAATTCTAGTTAACGGCTCATAACATCACTGTTCCCATTCGTCTCCTCTGAAAGCAGTTTTTAGGAGATAATAATTTCTGAAAGATGAGGCTATTTTCAGTGGTATTTTGCTGTATTTCTGTATAAAACCATTTTGTCATCAGATGGTAGCAAAGTAAAAAGGGTTTCTGGGCAGTGTGTCTGTGAGAGCTTTCATTTGCACAGCTGTTTTCTCAGCAGATGAGTTCCTGTGATGTATCATTCCTAAATAGCCTTTGTTTAAGCACAATCAGCTTCATTTTTTCTAGGGCTTACATATCAGTTACTGAATGCCTCCTGATGCTACTGTATGTGATAGTATCTTTAAATATAGGTAAGAGGAGTAGGGCTAATTAAAACAAGATGAGTTTGAGTGGGCTTTGTTATTCTTGGGTTTTTTTGGGGGTTGTTTTTTTTTTTTTCCTGTTTATTGGACAGGCATCATTTAGAAGTGTCATGCAGTTGATTGATGTGTAATACCAGAGGCCAAATTAGATTCTTCCGGATAATTAGTAACTTCTGACAGGAGCTTGCTGAGGGACCTTTTCTCCATCTAAAAGATCACTTTTTATTCTCTTGGCGTACTTCTGAATTTTTGTGTGTGTGGTATTTATTATTATAGGGAATTTGCATAGAACCAGTGACTGGCTGCTGGAGGAGTTTCATCCTTTTACCTGAATAATTGATACTATGGCAAGTCGCATTTCACGTTGAGGTGCCATATGGTTGTGCTCTTACAAAACGTGATGGTTGCTTGTAAAATTGCTGCTGCTGAAAAAGCCATGGCTTGGGGTCATCGTGAACACAGATTTTTCCCGTACTGAGGAATATTAATGGAAAGATTGAGGAATACCTTAGCGTGCTCAAATATTAATAACATTAAGATGTTTCTCCCATGAGTGGTGTGTTAATTTATTCTACTTAAACAAAAAATACTCTCAAGTTCTTTTTGATCCATTCACTTCTCTCACACCACCTGTTGGCTGGATGAAATTAGATAATAACAATGGTGAGATAGTATCTAAAGGGATGCCTATTATTTAGTAGCAGATGATAAATGCTTCTTTCCCTGAAGGGAGTGCACTAACAACTTTCTTATTTTAAGGTTAAATATTAATCAAAGAGAATGGTTCTCTGTGTATGTATGCACGCACATACGCCTTCAGATCTTCTGGGTCTCATATGCAGGCCTTACAAGTTGCAGTATTATGATATTTTTCCTCTCTGTAAGGGAGGTTTGCAGGTTTAAGAGATCAATATTTTCCTCTAAAACATACAAAAATTACTTTTATCTTTATTTTCTAGTGCAGCAAACAAGAAAATGAACAAGAAATGAGTTGTGACCATTTTTCCCAAGGCTTTGATAAATGCTATCCTAAATTTGTGTATCAATGCTGGATGTGAATATGTGGTATTCTGAAAATTTTGACCCATTGGTTTAAGGTGGTGGAAATAAGAGGGCTACCTTCCGTAGGAAAAAGTATTTTTATTAACTGAAAAAAAAGAGTAGGGAGTCATTTAGAAGTGGCTAAAATGACATATAAAGGTAATTCCTTCGTTGCTGAGAAGACCTTTTCTGTGAAGTAGGTAGGATGTTTGTGAATGCATTAAGTACAACTGGTCTGCATGCTGCTGTTTCTCTACTGTCGAAATGCGTTTTAGTCACATATGAGGCAAAGGCCAAGTCTTGCCTTATGTTTTTGGTACAGTCCTGGCACATTCTGTCTGAAATACTGCTGATGGAACTTGTTGAACTGGCTGCAGAATATAACATAAGAGAGCAAAAAAAAAAATGGTACCATATTATGTTCCTGTTTACAGGGCTGCTGATAAGTTGAAAGAACCCAAAGACTGAGCTTCTGTGCACTGGTTACATCCAGCATCCTGAAATGTTATTAAGGATTATACTTTGTTACCTCTGCCCTTCCTTTTCCTTTTGTGCTGTTTAGTTTATGAAGTTTATTGCAGCTCAGATTAGCTGTCCCTGAGTTTACTGGGGACAAAAGAAATGAGAAAAGCTCCTACTGTATACTGAACAGAGTTCATTAATTCTTAGAAGCTTCAGTGATCTTCCAGAGTTTGCATCAAAATCTTATTACTTCTGTAAAGCTGTACTGTGGTCTACAGCTTAAAGAAATGCTATGTGAATCAGCTGCTTTAAGCAAACATTCTCATAATTCTCATGGGATTATGTTTTTGTGTTTCATGGAACAAGGTCAGAACAAAGCGATCACATGCTCATGCCTATATTACTGTTTAGTGCTTCTTGAAATGGCCGGTTCCTAGCAAATCTTTAGTTTAAAAACAAAAAACCAGGATTTTCCTCCCAGCTGACTTTGGCTTGGTTTTCCTTCCCAGCAGCTTTGACTGCTTTATAAATTGTGACTGCTTTTGATTAGTACTTTACTTTAGTAGTGCCCATAACTATAGTTGAGGTTTAATATTCACTGGAAAATTTTAAACCTCATCTCTGTTAGGAACCAAGAATCAGGAAAGATTAATCAGATAACATGTTTGTGAAATGAGCAAGTATTGGCATTCATTGTCATGCTTGTTTTCATAAGTAATCAGCCTTAAAATTTAATTCAGATTTTGAGTGGGTACAGAGGCCATGGTGTGCGCTGTAGTTTATTCCACCTCCTTCTGACATAAACTGGTTCCAAGAAAACTAATTGGGAGTTTTGTTTCCTGCATAGAGGTAGGAACCAGTATCCAAAGTGGTGTTAGACCATAAACCCAAATTAAGCTCTGGGGAGGTGAATAAAAGAGAAAACCCCACAAACATCACACTGAACTTGTCCTAAACACCACGAAGTCACTGTGGAAAGTGAACAAGCAACATGGCCTGTAGTTGGATATGAAGGGGCAATTGATCAAGGTGTTAAAAGACAAGGATAAGTGCTTACCAGCTGATATTTGACAGATCAGTTCCACTGATATAAGAACACGTGCAGAGAGATTGCAGAACACTGACATTTCATTTTATTAATGTCTTTAATTGCTTTTTACAGTCTTTTAAAGACTAGACTTTTTCTTGTCTCTTATGTCAGCATTGCTTCTAAGAGATGTAAAAAGCTATTGGATTCTGCAGTGTTTCTGAAGCTTGGCTTGTGAGTTTGTCAGGATCTGTACCTGGACATGAAGATGATGCTGTTTGCAGAGTACATCATGATGGGGCTTGTATTTGGCCTGGGTCATCCTTGCTGTGCGTTAATACTTGTGCCCATACTCGTGCAACCTAGACAACTCCCATCATATGGCAGGTCTTAATTCTTCTGTTAATTTTTTGTAGTAACCTCACCTGCAGTTCTGAATGGAAGAAGTAGGCTGCTGTTGTGCTCTCCTGCATACAATACCTTCTATTCATGTGCTTTCCTAGGTTTCTTTGTATATTGCCTGTCCCCTTGCTGGGCAGCTGGGAAAGACGTGGCAGTCAGTGTGAGTGTTCAAATTTAAATGCTCATGGGTGGGCAGGTTGACCACTGAGGAACCTTAGTTGTAACTCTTAATAGGAATAGTTTTGAGGGACTTTTCACTGGACATTTTCTAAACAGGTATCGATTTCTTTGAAACATGGAAAAACTTCACGTCTTCTAGTCCCTTTGCATCTCTTCTTGCGTACTGCAAGAATTACTGATTCTTTGAGGAACACCTGTGATTTCTTAGGAACCAAAAAGATGATTCTTGTTTGTATTTGTGTGGACTACTTCTGAGATGACGAAAAACTGTTGTGTGTCAGTGCATCTGAAACAACAGGCAGTATGGCTGCTATCTTCACTTCCTTTTTCTGTTATCTCTCTTCCTCTTAACCCTTCTTCTGTTAGGTAGTCCTTTAAACAATGCAACTTCCTTGCTATTACTACAGCAACATGTAGATGTAGGAGTAAATCTAGAAGTACTTTTCAGATAACTAAAATGAAATGAGGAACAGGCTCTCTATGACTTGCTTTAAGTCTTCGGCTGACCTATTGTGATGTCTAACTCGCAGTCTGAAAACTTGTTTAGGTAAGGCTAACAAGGGCAGAATGACACAATTTGGCTATTTTTTAAAATATGGGGTTTTTTTATTTGGCTTTGTAAGTTTTACTATATCAAATGTAGTAACACAAAAAATGAAATACGTTACTTCTCATAAAAAACAGGTTCCTGTTTTAGTGTGTTCAGAATGCAAAGGTGATGTGCTTGGAGTGTGGTTTCGTCTTTGCTGTGATTGGTGTTTTAGATAATAGAATTATTTTTGTGGCATGGCTTAGCTGTTTACAAGGATCTACTGCGTGTGTCCTGTGCAAGCATTTTTTCCAGTTCCTCTGTTTTTTCCAGTTCCTTTATTTTTCACCCTGATTTCATGTTAGCATCCCTATTAAATTATAATTTTGATACTCTTTTTTTTCCTTGCTCTGAGCCAGTTAATTGTGTTTTTCATGCAGCTCACCAAGTCTCATCGGCAAGGTCACATGGTGAAGGTGGACTGGTTGGACAGACTGACCTTTAGAGAAATAGAAATGATCAATGAGGTAGGTGGATCTGATATGGAACCTTTGCTTAGGAGACTGAACTCGAAGTACTTTTTCTATTTTTCTTCAGCCGTCAGTGTATATGATAAAGGAAAATAATTCTTTAAGCTCCGAAAGTTGATTTTACTTGGGCAATTATGAGAATTGTAGAATCATAGAATAGTTTGTGTTGGAAGGCACCTGCAAAGGTCATCTAGTCCAACCCCCAGCACTGAGCAGGGACATCTTGAACTGGATCAGGTTGCTCAGAGCCAGAGTCTGGTTGGGTTTGGTTTTTGGGTTTTTTTAATATTCATTCAAGACCTGAATGAGGTGTTAACTCTCATTAGGCAAAGTCACCCCCAAACATTTAACTAATTATACTCATCTTGCAGAACAGAACTCTGTTTTCTGCTTTGCGCTCTTGAGATTTTGGTTGCCTCCTTTATAATTAGACCTCTGGGAGTCAGATTATTTTTGAATTTAAATTTGTTTTTTTAATAAACCCTCAGAACTCAGCCTATCCCTTCTTTTTCTTTTTTTTTTTTTTTTTTTTTCTCTTTGTAATTCCCTTTCTGGAAAATTACAGAAAACTAAAAATTACTGATTTCTAGTGCTGTACCTGAAATGCAGAACCACTTTGTCTGTGCTGGAAAATCAATCCATTATTAATGCATAAACCAAACTTAATATGCTCAGTATTAAAGGAGATGTTTGTTTTCATTATTAATCATATGTTCCTGGTAGTGGTTATGTATAACTTTTTTCTTGTTTTGCGCCTAGATTTTAAAATTCTGATCACTTTTTCAAAGCAAAGGGTTTAAAAAACGCACACATGAGCAAATCTTCCTCTGAAAGTGAATGAGTTGCAAATCTAATCTTCTGGTCCAAGTTTAATTTGTCTCTTTCATGGTGTTATCTAAAAAAGTTCTGGTATTTTGTCTTCTGGTTTTTGACCCTTATATGCATAATTGTGTGTAATGGGTTTGTTTGGGTTTTATTTCTTTAAATCGCACACAAACCCCCTGTCACCTGGTTATTCTTCATTGCCTTTTTTCAGACCTTTAGACTACAGTTGCTGATGAAAACAACAGATTTTTATCTGTTACATATGGATATTTATCATGAAGTGGGAATGTGAGGAAGTAAGAATGTTGGGAAGAAGGTGATGTGGTCTGAAGTAGTAGCAATTGTTCAGTTAATCATTTCATAGCACAACAACTGATAATCTAATTAATCAGTTATAGCACAAAGGAAGTAGGGTAATTGCTGTGCTGAGAAAGCTGAAGATTGATGCACTTTAATACATGATACACATCTGTGTTGGTTCTCTTCTCAGAGGGAAAAACGAAGTTCTAATTTTATGTACCTGATGATTGAATTCCGTTGCGTCAAGTGTGATGATAAAGAATATGGAATAGTTTACTACGAAAAGGTATGTGCCTCGCAGGCTTTATGGTCGTCTTTAAAAAGCAGCATATGCACCTAAAATGGATGGGTTTTTCTACTGAGGTGAAATATTCCGCTGCGGGATAGCAGCAGACAGCTGTCAGCGGCAACTGTTTGTGTACATACAAATCAAATAGTATAGATGCAACAAGATTGCAGAAGTCAATCATTCGTGTAATACAGTTCAAGGTTACAGAATTTAATAAGTGTGAGTGATTAAGAACTTTTTGATTTATGGCTCCTTCAGTCACCCAGCAGTACTTTTGGAGTAGCTGTATGTAAAATTATGTCTTACATCAGGAAGAAATGTACCTGTATTGATTGGTAACTTTATAAAAGATAAGTTATTAAAACTTTGCACAGAAGCTCTGCTCATGAACATTTTCCCTAAAATGAACAGATTTAAAAGTTCAGCCTTTCATGCTGAAAATGGTTTGAAGTCAATTAAGTAAAAGACTGGATTGGAATGTCTTGCATTTTCCTGTTAACAAAACAAATCTCCAAAGCAGTGTCTTCGGTGTTTTTTATGAGTTCAGCTTTAATGGAATGAAAGATTAACACTGAGCTTAACAGACATCAGTGTGTCATTGGAAGGCATTACTGGTACTTTTATGGACCTATGTATTGTGGAAAGACCCACTGAAATAGAAAAAGCAGTAAATCTGTAATCCGCTTTAAAAAAAAAAAAAAGTCAGTAATTGCCTCTAAAAATCCAGCATGTTTAGATTCATAAGAATTCAGAAAGTGCAACTGTATAAGATAAAGAAGGTAGAAAAAGAGACTGGAGACCTGTTGAGGTCAGAGGCACAAACTTTAAGCAGCATCCATTTTGAGAATGTTAAAAAATCTCAGTACACATAATGTTAATACAACAGAAAATGGATTACAAGTATTTCTATGTATGTGACAACATTACCAGTTGATCTGGAGTGAAGAACTCTGGTTTAACTTCAGATTCTTGATGAAGGTACTGAAAATACAGTAATAAAATGCAAAAAGCAGGATTCCATAAAAAATTCTGAGAAGGCACAGAGCAGAATCTGTCTCAGCTGTTTGATCTGTTGCAAGTTAAAGCTTGTGAATGTTTGAAAAAAGAGCTGTTTAAGTGCTATTAATCTAGCTTTTTGAATTAATATGTTACTGAACAACAGTAATCTTAGAACTTATTTTAACAGAGATGACACAATAAAAGAAACTGTTGAGGTTGTTTTTCAAATTGCTCTAGTCATAACAAAAATGAGCAGCTGTTTAAGATATTTTCCAGGCCCTTGTAAGAGCTGTGTCTTGCAAACATGATATAAAAATAATGTATGTGGACGTCCACGCTCTATCCACGTATCCCCTATAGTGGTAGCTGCATTTGTAATGCTTCTGGAGGAAATAGTAGTTCCACATGGCGCTTGGTGACTCCTCCCACAATGTGAGGCGAATGTATCCGGTGTGTTTTGAGGGGGGGAGTATCATGTAAGTTTTGATTTTTTTTTTTTTTTGATTTGGGGTTTTTTTATTTATTTGGGGGGGGGGGTGTTCATTGGTGTTTTTTGTTTTTTGTTTTTTTTGGGGGGGGGTGTTGTTTGGGTTTGTTTGCGTTTGTTTTTTTAGTTTGATGTGGGATTTTTGGTTAGGGTTTTTTTTTCTGGATTCTGGTAATTCTGGTGAAAATGTGCCTTGGGGAGATGCCTAGGTTAACTCTTTAGCTTTTTTTGTTTTATGTGGACTGTAGTTGACAATGAGACCTTTCCCCACCTTTCCAGGTCTCTTTGTTTTTAGAATAGTTTCATAGTGCTTCTATACACTTATCTCAGAACCGGCTACTGTAGAGGGCATTACTATTACAAAGCTCCGTTGCGTTACAAATCATGGTGAAACCTACAATGTGTCAGATTCCTCCATGAAACAAAATAAAGTTGTTTACTTCTGTGGAAATCAAGGAAATACGTGCCTGGAGAGCATGACAGAATATGGTCAAGATATCGAACCACTTTACTGACCACCAGCTTTCTACATTAGAAGGTGCTGTACTTCTCACAGGTGCAGACTGATAAGCATGGCTAGTGAGTGGCTTTATGTTGTGCTGGTTCTTTTATAGTTGAATGAGGCAATCCTAAAAATGATTTCTCTCTCTTGGCTCCAGAAACCTACCATTATAGATGAATTATTCCTGATTTACACACGCAACTTTTTTTTGTTGTCATTATGGTTTTACAGATGTGCAAGGTGCGAGAAAGAAGATTCAGACTTCAGGCATGCATCTTTCTTTTAAGAGATGCTTCTTAAGCATATTAAAAGTGTATGGAAGAAAATAACTGTGAATTGGCTGCTCTTGTGGAAATAATGTCATTGAATGTGCAATAGCAGATGTTAAAGCTATAACTAACTGCAGTTTGAGGGATTTGTTGTTACGAAGTAGCTTTTCAACAAGTTCTTGACCCTTTTCTGGCAGCAGTAGGAAACGGTACATAAATTAGTGCCTGTCTTCTCAGTTTTGTCATGCTTCAATTACATATCTGGCATCACCAATCCAGTATATTGAGCCTAATGAAAGTAGGTTCTGTTGTCACCTGCCTGTGACCGATAGTTGAAGTGGAGATTACTTGTCACAGTTTTGTTGATAAATTTGTTTTCAAGTGTTTATGAAAAACTGGCCTGTTAAACAGTGGCTGATAGAATTTGAGATTCTCTGGCTCCACATTCAATTACAGTGAAGTGAAGTGGCAATGGCTCTTTCCATGTTCTCTGTTAACTTAATTTTAATACAGCATTCAAGATGTGAAGGATAGCAGTCTGCTAGTATCGAGAGCATTGCTTCTAATGCTCCATTTAGACAAAAACCAGTGTGACTTTTCAAGTGCAAATAACACCCACATTTATCGTTAATGTGGTTTTGTGCCAGTTTCAAGGGAAACCTTTGTTTGAATAAATGTATTGATTACACTGCAAGTTTATTTAAAAGTTGCTAGTCTCATTATTGGAGCCTTTATTCATGGCTTGAAAAAAAATGTAATGTCTACAACATTGGGTGTCCATTTATTTTTTGTGTGGAAGGAGTTGGATCCCATTTACGTTACTTGAAATGGTGTTTGAGTAAAGAATAAGATAAATGGAACCTCCTTGTTAATTGATATGAAACTGATTTTCAGGAAAGTGCAGAACTGTCTTACTGGTTCAGAAAATTTTGTTGAATTTCTTAAGTGGACTATATTATTTATATAAAAGTCACACATACTGGCCTTAATGTGGTGAAGTACCTCTAAAGCTCTGTAACATAGTAGTTTAAAGCCAGCTAATGCTGTTTAGTATGGATGTTGCTATTGTTGGCAAAATCACATCTCCGATTCTTGCTGTGCTAGTAAGTAATGCAGCCAAGAGGAGCAGAGCTACAGAGTGAAGAGGTTGCTGAAGGCCCAGTGTCTGCACTGTGTTCTTAAGCTTGGGAACAGCTTTAGTCAAGTCCCATTTGCTGAATGACTGTTGGCAGTTGGAGGATATTAGGTATTTCTAAAACTTCCATGTTGTGAGCTAAAGCTCACTGCATGGTGATGCTCAGGAGAGACACTTCAACAGCACACGGTTGATCAAATTCAAATGCTAATTGAGTTGACTCTCGGGCGTTGGTATGAGTTAGTAAGTTTGTATGGTCAGTGTCATAGTCATCTATGTCATGATCTCCAAGTATGACAGAGAATTAGAGCTGCATGTTAATCTAATTGGAAGGGAAGTTAAACAACTGACATCCTTCACAGGCAAACTAATGGCATTGTGCCTTCTTGAAGATTTCTTTAAGTAGTCCATTCTGAAAATGTTAACTCCTGATGCAGTGACTTGTCCCATGAATGCTTGCTCCAGCCCTCTCAGCATCTCCATGTCCTCCTCTGGACTCGCTCCAGCGGCTCCACGTCTCTCTTGTGCTGTTGCCCCAGAGCTGGACCAGGACTGCAGAGGGGGGTCTCCCCAGAGCGCAGCAGAGGGGGAGAATCCCCTCCCTCAACCTGCTGCTCACGCTCTGGGGGTGCAGCCCAGCACATGGAGGGGTTCTGGGCTCAAGCTTCTCCTCACCCAACACCCCCAAGTCCTTCTCCTCAGGGCTGCTCTCAAGTCCGGTCTCTGCCCAGCCTGTATTGTGCTTGAGGTTGCCCCGTCTTGCACTTGGCCTGGTTGAACTTAATGAGGTCTCAGATTCTATATAATTGCATGAAAGCTAAGTTAATTGTTTAGGCAGTGTAGTTTTAAAATGGAAAAACTGTGGCTAATGTCCTCTTTGCCCTCTTCAGTGTTTGTATGGATACTTGTTTTAAAGACTGATAGGAAAAGCAATCCTGCTTATGTTCTGGGAGCCACAGCCGGATTTTATGCATATTTCCTTTAAATAGGAGGGTTGTGAGTGTAGTTACCATCATATTTGACAGTAAAATTTTTACTTCAGAAAGTAAAAAAGTAGCACACTAATAAATGTAATAGAAGTGTCTTCCTGAATATGCATTTTAATAGCAAGAGATCTTTTACCGTAGGCAGCAACACAAAATTTATGTAGAAGAAAAAAAAATTCTCCTTGAAGGTTAATGGCAATTTTAACTCCTACGTCCCATTGGTGATGCATGATTCTTTTCTTTCCCTTAATACAAGCCACTCACTTCTTTGAAAGTTACTTCTGAAAAGTATAAAAGCAAAGCCATCCCAAGAGGCATATGTGATTGGAAAAGCAGTAGGAAAAAAAAGGAGTATGGGGGCAGAAGCAAACCTGAGTAAATTATCTGGAACTTACATATTTGAAGGAAATATTGGTATGTTACAAAAACTTTATTCTGAAGTGAAATTTGCTCCAAAATAAATGAGAACAGACTAAGTATAAATACAGCATAGCACATATTACACTGGTGGTGTTGTTTTTCTGTTCTGCTGTTTTTATACTGTTTTTAAATGAAATGTTCTTCCCTAGATGGTGTCAATTAATGCTGAATTATGCTTCTAAGGTAAAAAAAAAGCAACAAAACCAAACTGCTGCGTGTGACTGGAAGACAGAAACAGAGTTGCTCTTTTGTCATGTGTCACGCTTTGTATTTTTTCCTTCTGCCTGATTCAAACAGGAAACATACAGCTTCTCCCTTTTCTATGCAGTAGCAGGTTAGACTCTCCTAAGGAAAACTTGTGGGCTTCTGTCGTAGTGCTGCAGAGCAGCAGAGCTTGACCTTCTAGAAGAGACTGTCATGCTCTGTGTGGAACCCGTGTTGGAGAGACGCACATTTGCATGATAACTGCATGATGATTTCTCCACTCACCTATGTGTCAGCATGGTGGCAAGTTGCCAAGCTGTGTCTCCTTGGATGAACTTTGATCTCTCTTGCCACATTATTTATTGTCTGGAAAAAACTAATAAGTAAAAGAATCAATTTCTTATTTTCTGTTCTCCCTTCTGTAACTGTCAAAAGTCAGCAAGGTGCAATTGCACCATTCTTTCACTGTCATATACTTTACAATGCAGTGATATGTCACGTTCAGGGTTTTTTCCTAAAACTTGAGATCTTTAATATGCCTTTAACCGTTTGTCATGCAGGACGGTGATGAGTCGTCTCCAATTTTAACAAGTTCTGAAATTGTTAAGATTCCAGATCCCCAGATGTCAATGGTAAGCATGCTCCATGTAATGCAATCTGTATTATAGTATTTTCACTGCTTTCCGAAACTTGCCTGTATTGCTGTCTTCAGTATTTTAAAACTCCAGTGGAAAGATGTATTTGACCAGTTCAGAAATATCAGTGGGTTTGACTTTTTCTATTTATTTGTTTTTTCTGCTACTGCTAGATTAAAATACAAGAATTGATTAAATGCTTATGTTCATCTCCTCCTTCCCATACCTAGTGTGCTTGCTCTTGAGGAAAGCAGAGAAGGGGGATTGTTGGCAAAAGAGGTCAGAGGGTGGGAATATAGGGAGCTGAAGAAGAGAAACTTAAAGGATGGTGCAGTAAGTCTTGGTCACTTTGTCTGTTAAAATATTTTCTCCCTACGCTCTCTTGTATGTTGTCTTTCATGTAGACAGTGCCTAAGTACAGTTCTAGAAAAGATTTCCATTATTGTGGATGCCAATTCAGTGGGACTGGTATTGGCAGCTTTGGGAACCTTAATGTAAGTGGGCTTCTACTGGCAACACTGTTTGAGCACCGTGTAATCTAACATTGCAAGAGCAAGTCTGACAATGCTGAAAACTGCCTTGGCTGCTGAAGTCTCGTTGGCACTGTGGCTCCTATTGTGGCTCCTACTGTTGCTAACATGGTATTAACAGTGGGAAAACTTTTTGAGGCGTTTTTCTTGCATACAAAGCTTTGTACTGCATCATCCTAAAAAAAAGTAAGTGGCTAGCACGTTTGAGTGCTGTTGAAATCACAGGTGTGTTGACTGAAATGCTTACGTTTTGCAGCAGTTCGCCAAAAGACAGGATGGGGTTTGTAAATTGTGTGAAGTAAAAAAACCAAAACCAACCCAAAATAAAACAAAAACCCCAAATTCCCCAACAACCCCCCACATGTTATTGAAGGAGTTTCTTGTAAAACAGCAACAAAACAAAAAATCCAGAAGATTCTGTAGTTTTAGATGTGAATTTTAATTGCTATGCATTATTCAAGATACTGGTGAGTTTTTGCTAGATGGTTTTATTTCAATACTAATCTCCCTCTGGAGTTTAAGTAGTTATAAATACTGACTTACCTTCTGCATTTAGGAGAACTTAGTAGAAAGCAAACATCACAAGCTTGCTCGAAGTTTAAGAAGTGGACCTTCTGATCATGATCTGAAGCCTAACGCAGCTACGCGAGATCAGCTGAATGTAAGTCAGTCACATGATGGCTAAATTCAGTTCCATTAGGTAGGTTGTTATTAATTTACAGTGACAATTTGAGGAAAATACAGTTATTAATTATTTCGGTTGATAGAAAGTTATTAATGAAGAAATGTTAAATGTATCTATAAGTAAGTAGATGCATTCAGCTCAGAAAGGAGCAGAAAGCACTTGGTTTTTTGTAAAAGAGTTTAGGGAAGATAAGAATGCATATTGTACACATATCATGTAAGTGTTAATGACTGTCTTAAAGTAACTGTGTGTGTTTGCCTACACTGCCAGTTCAATCAGCCACGTAACTGAGGAGCATCACCATGATAGCATGCAAACATTGTGTTGTTGGAAAGCTTTTTTTTTTTCTCCCCCAATTATTTTTGTGTGTTTTCAGTGTTGTGCTTTGTCACTGTGTAGTCCTTTAACTTGTTAATTATATCTGTTCATGTTTTTAAACTCACTTTCTGACTATATACCTAATAGATCATAGTGAGCTATCCACCAACAAAGCAGCTAACGTACGAGGAACAGGATCTAGTTTGGAAATTCAGATATTACCTTACTAATCAGGAAAAGGTAAGTTGAATGATTTAAGAGGACTTATTATGCAAGAGGGGCTTCATCTGGCACTCATTCTACAATGACCCGTCCTTGCAGAGATACAGAGCTTCAGTGTTTTAGAAGCTAATCAAGATTATTTTAACTTCTTCTACGTTACCAATTTAAAAATTAGTGACTGTAATTTTCCCTCTTAAATCATGTAAACTGGCTATTACTACAGCAGTCTTTCTGCAAACACCAACTGACAGCTTAAAATACCAGTGTTGCCAATTTTGTCTTCAGCAAAAAAAAAAACTTAGAGGAGCTTTTTCAGCCTTTTAAACGAGGGTTAGTATGAATGAAGCCCAGAATAAGTAGCAGCACACCAAAAGATCAAAGTAAATTAGATAACTAATAATCTCCCAGTAGTGGGCTCTTTTGATGTAGTGGTAATTGTGGTAGGGTAGTAACCATTGACTTTACATTTTACTTAGAAGATAGCTCAGCGGCAGTTTTTTGGGGCATATTAAAATGATCCAATATTGTATTGTCACTTACATCGGTAAGGTTCCCCAGGCCTGTGCTTTTATGTAAGAATAGTCTGAATCTAGTTCTTAATGTGAAACATTAATTTCTGAAATTGGCTGTTTAGGTTGGCTTTTTCACTGATGAATTCTCCAATGTTTTCCTGTATAGGCTTTGACAAAGTTCTTGAAATGTGTCAACTGGGACCTACCACAAGAAGCAAAGCAAGCACTGGAACTGCTGGGCAAATGGAAGCCCATGGATGTGGAAGACTCTCTAGAACTTCTGTCATCTCACTTCTCCAACCCAACAGTCCGGCGCTATGCTGTTGCCAGGCTTCAACAGGCTGATGATGAGGTATTCATTGGTCTGTTGGTACATGTGGAAGTCAGCTGGTTTCAGGATTTTTAGTCTTATTGAGTACTTGAAATATTTGCTACTTTTTAAGGCATTTAAGTGAATGATAGTGATGGAAAACTAAAAAAAAAATAAAATTCACTGCAATGCTATTTACTATAAGCTTTTTATGGAGCAAAGTCTTCACATTATTAAGTGGCACTCATTGATAATTGTCTTAGTGTGAACAGCCAGTGATAGCTGGGTTTGTCAGACAAGGTGAAACAACTGTATGTTCTCCCCAGAAACGAGTGATAAATTTTGAATATTAACCTGCATAGAAGTGCTTTGAACTTAAATAGTCTACTAAAAGATTTCCAACAAATCCACCTGGTAAATTGAAGCAGTATATCATCATACTCTTTTAGCTAAAAGAAATGAGTGGAAAAGCATCTGTAGAAATAAGGTGTTTCTAATTGTATACTGATTAGAATATGATGAGCTGAGGTTTGTAAGTGGAGCCTACTTAATAGATGCTAATCTATTGAGTTTTAATTACCTATATAGTTTATTTTCTTTGGACAGTAGGAAAAAAATACTCTGAATATATTGCTGTAACTGTTGAGTCCTTGCAATCAATAGAGTTTAAAGTCGGGAGCATAAGAATATAAAATTCTTGTAAGCCTCCTTCAATAGCCAAGGTCATACTGCTTTGACTTTAAAAATGTACCTTTTATGAAACATTCGAAGGCAAGTAAACAGCAAGTTGAATAGTAGAGGGAGCAAATTCGTTATAAATAGCAAGGTTTATTTTTGGATGCTGGAAGCAAGTAAGGCAGCTTAACTAAAGAAAACATTAAAGTCATAATTGCACCTCAATATTTACTTAATAGCATTTACTAACTTTGAGTAACACAAAAATAGTAGTGTGATAGTTCAGTATCTTTTGGGTGTCAAACTCCATCCTGTGCCAGTTTTTCTATTGTATATTTCTTGCTAGGGAGACCTTAATTTCCATTTCTTTATAGGTCACTAAATCCTGACTAAGTTTTTCTATATGTTTTGAAAACATACAGAGTCCTAGTCGGCTTTGACTGACCCACTTGATTAACTCTGATTTTTTTTTTTTTTTTCCTTCATGAGGATTTGCTGATGTACCTGCTGCAGTTAGTCCAGGCACTGAAATATGAAAACTTCGATGACATAAAGAATGGACTGGAACCTAGCAAGAGGGACAGTCAAGGTTCAATGTCAGAAAGCATGTCAACATCAGGAACTAATGGTGCAGAAATAGACAGGTAAGAAACTTAAATTTCTAGTAGAAAAGCAGAAGCATGTTACATTGTAAGCCCTTTAGTTCTTTCTCCTTTTTAGGGATCGTTGCATATGCAATATCCTATTTTATAATCTGAAGTGGTGACATAATAAAAAATTAACCCCTGAGCTTTCACAGAATGTGTTTCCTGGCTACATATAGTTTACAGAGCAAACATTCTTGATCTTGAAATTGTGGCCCTTGACCTTCCTGCATGAAGAAGGCAACTTCTGGAAACCAGGAAAAACACTTGTTTCATTCTGTCCGTAAAAAAGCTAGGAGGGCTTCAATGAAATTGTATGAGGCTCTACTTCCTACTTTCATTAAAGAGTATGGATCTAAAAATCTCGTCAGTCTAATATGGAAAGACATATTTTCCTGCTTTTGCAAAAGTGTAGGGAGAGTCCTGTAACCGTAAAGGAGCTTGGGGAGCATAGTCTTTGTTCTTGCAGGAACCCAAAAGAAAGGCTGAAATATAATAATATAGTATTAAGTAAAGTGCAAACAAACTTCATTAACCAAAGTCTCCTGTGAATGTTTGATATAAATTTCCAGGATTTGTAGTCTTGAGCCTCAGTGTCTAATCACTTGTAGCACTAGGGTATACTTTTTGTATTACAAGTATACTGGTTTTCATTGATCTTGCTGCTAAGCTGTAGAGTAGGTGTCCTGGGATGTATGGTATATCTTGAGGCTGCAATCACACTTAGACATTAGTAGAGCTGTTTGATTACTTCCTTTCAGGTAAATTTACTGTCTGATAATTTTGCCTTGCAAGCACTGGATTTGTCTACTCTGTTATGTGTAATTGCGTTCCAGAGACGAGTGCTTGCAGGTGTTGTGTATTAGCAATTTCATCTGAAGAACGTTTAAGAAAAGCTTATCCTGAAAGTGCCGATTTGCTGAATTCCCGTCTATGTCTGCTTATCTTTTATGGAAGATGAAACAAAATGCAAAGTTTGATGTAAGGTGAATGTCCTTCACACCCATAAGCTTTGTAGCTATCCAGGCACATATTTGATTTTTTTTGCTGTTTTCAGGAATTGCAGCTGTCAAAGTTGCTGTTCATGCACTTTGTTCTGAAAGAGGGTTGAGATAATACCTTCAAAGATACTTCTCTTCCAGTTTTCTGAATTTAGTATGCTGTGGAAGTGAAATGCATGCCAAGCAAGAACTTTGAATCACGCCAATTACATGTTTTGCTTTATGTAGTTCCCAGATAATGAGTCCTGTTCCACCTGTGTCCTCGCCACCTCTTACTTCTAAGACAAAGGAGCTTGCAGACAGTGAAAACCTCGATGTAAGTCAAATGCTTTACTTTGTATTTTTGATACTTACTTAGTGACCTGGTACTAGATTTTGTTTGTGAATATTTGGGTCTTTCTGCTGCTGAGTACTTAACAGTGCTCAAAGAACACAAATGTAAACTAAATGCTAAGAAAATATTACAAGCCATCTATTTATGTACATGGTTACACTATCCAAAACTGGGGGACTGGGCATTGAATGCTTCACAAACTTACTCAGTACTCTCCTTTAAAGGAGAAAATTACTGGAAAGGCTATCACATGCTGATTAGACACTGACAATTGCATGTGTTTGAGGTGTTTTAAAGCAGATTTTTTAATAGAAAACAGTTATCCAAATGTTTTAATTTCTGCAGTCTGTGCTTTCTGTAGCCATAGTCTTTTGCATGGGTGTCATCTTTTTTGAACTTCAGTGAGACGCTGGGTTGATACACATCTGTGAAGGATTAAACTAAATTTATACCACAAGTAGAAGAGTAATAAGAATGCAACTGGAGGGTCTCTGTACTGCATAGAAAATAAGCCTCAAATTGAGCAGATTTCTTGCTAGTTGGGATATTAAACATTGAAAAAGCATCTAAATGCTGTGTATCCTTTACAGAGCCTTTTCTTTACATTAAAATGTAGAACATCTTAAAGAGTTTTAGGTCTTGTGGATGCAAAATGAGGTAGTAAATCCATTTCAGGGTTGAATCTTACAGGAAGGGATAATTGCACAGGAGGAAAGTGTAATATATTGTAAACAGAAACTTAACATTAGAAGTTTATTGTTGGAGAACATCATATACCTTTGACATGTTAGTACCTATATAACTGTAATATCAGACCTTTTTTTACTTGTAGCATTGTTGCTGGATTTGGAGTAATACTAAAACTAATATAATTTAAATATTAGGTTGGATTGGTTTCGGATTTTAGAAAGGAATATATCTCTCAGAACTCACTGCATTTAGTTTGGGTTTTTCCTTAACTTTTTCACTCTGTGAAGTACTTAGATTTCTTTGTAACTTAATTTTGCTTCTCTTAAATCTCTTCCAGCAAGACCTTTGCACTTTCTTGATATCACGGGCATGCAAAAATTCCACGTTGGCAAACTACTTGTACTGGTATGTTAGAAACTAGCCATACTGTATTATGTCTAATTGAAACCAAAGCTATGATGCACAGCAAAAGATTGCCTGTCTCGAGAACTTGAGAATCTCGGTTTCTCTCAGGTTGAGGTAGTAGATTTAAAATAATATGCATTTGAGCAGAACAGTTAGGAGGGTGCTAATTTTTAAAATGCACAAATATGCTTTACTCTTAGACACAGGAAGGTGAGTTGTAGTGCATCAAGTACAGTGTTACAAAAAAAAAAAGCCTAATTGTAGTTTGTAAGTTATCTTTCAAGTTGTTTCTGATGGCGGGAAGGAGATAAAGTTCATCATCTACTCTGCTTTTCTGTTTGGTTTGTGTTTATAGTTTTTGACAGTGTTGGCTAGAATATTGAAGTTATGCACTTTAGAGTATACACAGTCAAGAGTATTTTATGAAGATTCATACAGCACTAATTTTTTTTTTTCTGCTAATTATTTTTTTAGATTCCATTTGTGGTTATATTATGAGCACAAACAATATGTCATTGCAGATGTGTGCTTTCTTAAGGGGGAACTTTAGATGTGAGTAGTTCATCTAGATAGTGGACAGGTAAGATTACTTAGCTAAGGATCTTGACTCGCTTCAGTGGTGTAAGAGTTAAAGTAGGTGCCTAAACTAGTCATCTGTGTGCTCCCTGAGTAAACATTTGCCCATAGGAATTCTTATTTGAAGAAAGCTGAGATGAGGAGAGTTGTGCTCTGAAAGTGTATTTTTATGTGTATATATTAATGTACAGATATGTCTATACACAACACATACAGCTGTTTACTTGTATATACACATGTATTTTAGTGTTGAGAGCTTAAGTTTAGCCATGTAAACGGCACCCAAGTCAAATGGTTTTCACTTGTATCCTTTGTAGATGCATCTAATAATTAAAAATACTAATACACATGACTATATGTTAGTGTGCTATGAGTATTAACCACAGATAAGGTGTGAATTGGGAATGGAGTGTGATACATGATGTAAACCTACCAAACTATTTTTATAAAATTCCTAGAAGAATCCTAACCTATCCTGAGAGTGATTCCATTTATGAATGTTTCAAGTTTTATTATTTTATTACTTTTTTAGTAGCTTACATTTAAGATACTTAAGTGCATGACTTTACTACAGTTCTTGAGTGTACATGCTTCTACTACAGTGACCAAAAATAATATTTGGCTTCAGAAAAAAGTCCTATTAAGTTGAAATGATTAAAATAATTGCAGGATCAATTGATGTGAGTAGAAGCCAAATGCTTGATCTAATCAAATATTCATCATTAAGATAAGTGTTAGCTTTTTTCTACCTCATTGACAGAAACCGTGCACTTACATTTCAGCAATGTCTCAGACATTTAGCCTACAGAAAGTTCAGACATCCAGAACTCTGAAGTTTGTCTTATGACTTAAAAAAAACAAGCAAACAAAAAAACACCAAAAAACCCAAACCAAACACACACCCCCCCCACCCCACAAATCAAAAACCCCAGTCAATTTATTCGTTGTTTTCTTTCCAGACATCTCAATTTCTCAGTGACAAAATACAAATGTCGCAGCCACTGTTTGAGCTGTCGTAGCCATAAATCCTCTTGGCTGCTGATCAATTGCTTGTTTCAACTTATCCGGACATGTCATTCACCTAAAATAATTAGTGGAAAAAGTACAATAACCCTTGAAAATCAAACTTCTGCTCAGTCGCTTGTCAATGTAAAGCTGTCCTATCCTTTTACTTTAACAGTGGCTATAGAAGTCAGTGCTACTGTTTTTTTCTGTCTCCTCTTCAGACGTGTGAGACACCTATCCAAGTGCGAAGCATTACTCTTACTCCTTGTTTCAAGATAGCTTTGAGAAACTGCCTAGGGCTTTTTAACAAATGCAGATGAAAGTGGCATGTTTCAGGGAAAAGAGGAACTAATGAATTATTTTGGTGCACAGACTTTGTAAATATGGGCTTATTTTTATACACATTATCGCAATCTAATTTTCTCATTTTAGTGGGGGAATGGTGTACACCAGTACATTAGCCAAGTTGTAGAAGTAATCTTTAGTTATAGATTTTTTTGAGATAATACTAATGGAATTACATATCCCTTGTTTTAATTTATTTGAGATATTGTGTATTTTTAAGTAAGACTAGTCAAATCTGATCAGCTGTGAATGGCAAACCTCTAATCTTGTCCCATAATCATTCAGTTGCAAAGAGATTCTGCACAGGTGCATAAGGAAGGGGTAATTCTGGCTGTCAGCATAAAGTCCAAGTGTGTTTGAATACGTAGAATCGCTTTTGAATCCAAATGCAGTGTTTGAAAATTGACTGACTTGCTAATTTCTTCCTTTTTAATAGTGAGGTTATATGTTTTTACTGGGTAGTACTAGGAGATGGACATAACAACAGAAAGACCTTCCATACATAGCTACTTTTTGCTTGTCAGTGCTGCAAGTAGAAATAAGCACAGAAGGATTCCAAACAACTGCTTAACATGTCAAAATAAATTTTCAGTATAACTGTCCCAAATTGTACCATGTAAGTCTTGTATCATTTTGTATCTGAATCATTTTGTATCTGAATCATTTTAGAAATCTTATTTTGGGATGTAGGCTTTCAGAGATGCTTCAGGACCAATACTGTCTTTTCCACCATTGCTAATGGTAAAATAAGGAACAGGTAGAGGGAGATTCTTCTTGGTTTTGTAGCCGCATTCCGTAGAGGGTAGTAGCACAGTGCTGTGCCTATTCAACCAACTGCTTGGTTGGAGTGTTCACATGATTTGGGCTTCTGAATGTTGTGTTTGAGTGATGCTGCCTTACTGTAAGTGAAAGACCTCAGAAACGTTGATAAGTTCTCCTGATCCAGGTGGGAGTTTGTGACTATGCAATTAGCGAGTTTATCTGTTGGTTGAGATATCATTCAAAGATCAACTTTATTTTTAGCTTCAGGCCTCTAAGACAGCACTACTGTATTTTACTGAAATTGCACCAGAATACAGCATAACTTGGGTTGTGTTTATGCTGCAGGTATGTAATAGTGGAGTGTGAAGACCAAGACACTCAGCAGAGGGACCCAAAGACTCATGAAATGTACTTAAATGTGATGAGAAGATTTAGTCAAGCTTTGCTGAAGGTAATGCCTTTGTGTAAAGAAATACATAGTGGTTTGGGATAATCATTCTTTAAAGAGACAGAGGTGTCTAGGAGCATGATAGGATTTTAAGTCATAGGTATTGAAATTTTAAAACAGCTCCCACTTCTGCTTGAATTTTGAGTTCGTGGGCTTTTTTGTAAATCAGACTACTGAAAAAGAAACTTAATACGTATTGAGAACTTTTTCCTCTGTTTTATTGACTGCTTCTGTTAGTAAATCCTCTACATTGTGTAATTAGTCTATTTTATTTACTATTTCTTTCTTGGGAGCACTTGTCCTTGCAGTGAAAATTGACACAAATTGAGATCTCATTTTATAATTCAGAGTGTTGTTCTGTGTATCGGCAGCAGAGGGTGCTGGAGCAGCAGGGAAAAAAAGGAAAAACAAAACCAAACTTGTGAATTGCAAGCTATAATTTATAGTGGATGTGCAGTCTTTCCTGATTTTCCTGTGTCTCACACTTCACATGAATTCTGGTTTTAGGAACATTACTCAAATCCGACTTTTATATCTCATAAGAATATTCCATGTGCTTATCCTTCCCAACTTTCTTTGGCTATGTGAATGAGGTTTGTAATGCATGACTGTTCACCACTGAAGCTGTTGATGCAAATTGAAGTGTCCTTGTAGGTCAGATAACTGATTGCCAGCTACAGTGATTCTGATTGTGCTTTACAGAAAATCCCTTTTGAATTGACAGGAAATTGATCATTATCCACTTATCTCTTAAAAGCCCAAAGGTCTGAGGATAAAAGAATAATTTCTAGATAAAATAATGACAGAATAAAGAACTAATTTTGTTTCTTTTAATTCACTTAGGGTGATAAGTCTGTCAGAGTTATGCGTTCGCTGTTGGCAGCCCAGCAGACATTTGTGGATCGGCTAGTTCATGTAATGAAAGCAGTGCAGCGTGAAAGTGGGAATCGTAAGAAAAAGGTAACTAAAGGAGTGGAAAACTTAACCTCTGTCTAGAATTTGACAATAGGAATGTTACCTTTTCAATAAAAATTCCTAGCACTGAGATTTATAACACGTTATCTGTCCTGTAATAATTTCAGCCAACTTTAAACAAACTTTGGAGAGGTTTAGATAGGTCGAAGTTCCAAAGTATTCTGAAAGTTTGTAGATGTAAAACAGAAGAGGCCCTTGAGAAAAATCTTGGATAATTTGGCAAAAGGAAAATATGACAAAAAATTGAATTGTTGATGATATAACACTGAACGAGTTGTAGGAGACATGGGAAGGTAGCAGAGGTTAATGTGCTGTGAGTATTATGCCAGGAGAAGTAACAAAATTTGACTAGAAGCAAAATTTCATTTGTTCTAAGAGCAACAAAACTACTTTTGCTATTAGGGATATGATTAGCAGAACTTTGCCTGCTGTTGCATCTTGATGAGAAGGAGTTCTGGTGTCCTCAACATAAAAAGGACATGGAGCTGTTGGAGCGAGTCCAGAGGAGGGCCATGAGGATGATAAAGAGGGCTGGAGCACCTCACGTATGAAGACAGGCTGAGAGAGTTGGGGCTGTTCAGCCTGGAGAAGAGAAGCTGCGTGGACACCTCATAGCAGCCTTCCAGTATGTGAAGGGGGCCTATAAGGATGCTTATAGGGAAGGGACTCTTCCTTAGGGACTGTAGTGGTAGGACAAGGGGTAATGACTTCAAAAACAGGGGAAGTTTAGATTAGATATAAGGAAGAAGTTCTTTACAGTGAGGGTGGTGAGGCACTGGAATGGGCTGCCCAAGGAAGTTGTGAATGCTCCACCCCTGGCAGTGCTCAGGGCCGGGTTGGACAGAGCCTTGGGTGACATGGTCTAGTGTGAGGCGTCCCTGCCCATGGCAGGGGGGTTGGAACTAGATGATCTTAAGGTGCTTTCCAACCCGAACTATGGTTCTATGATTTCTATCCTAGGTGCATTTTAAGGCAGTTTGACAGATAGATATAGGGAAGAAGCAGGAACACCGGGAGAATTTCTATTAATGTATTTTTTTTCTGACACACAGCTGTATTTTTAAATACGGGTTTTTTCAGTGTAATGAATTTCGTCACCTTCTTTCTTTAAATTTGTGGAGGAAAATGAATTTCTTAAGCATTGCATCATTTTTATGAAATTTTGTGAATGCTCTATGTATCAGTAATAAAGGTCTAATCACTAAAATAGGAGGAGGGGTTTTCAATTTGAAGAGAATATAAGAATATTTCCTGCTTGTGCAATACATTGGTAGTGTTCTGTCATATATTCTTTCATAATTGCCAGGATATTTCTGATAGATAGATAGATAGATACAAGAATATAGAGCAAGCCCTGAAATCAAGTCTATTCAAGCTGTTAGCTATTTGGTTTGTTGATGGTAGGATATCTCTTTGAGTTCGGGGATTTAAAGGATCAGAACTAAAGACTCGAATCAAGTTTCTGAAAAAGAACTCGTATTTGATACTAGTATGGAAACCAAATCATCCTGCTACTTATGCAGGCAGTTTAGAAATAGTTTTTTGTAAGACTGTTATGTCTAGCACTTGTAAAATTGCTTAACTGTACTCAGAGTAGCTGGAGTATCTGATTCCTTATTCAGATTACTGCACATAGAGATTTTTTATTTCACTGGAGTTTAAGAGTGAAACTTTGATTCTTCAGAAGAGTAGAGAATTGAATAAATTGAATAATAATAATACATCCTTTGTTAAAAGACTTTTAAACTGTTTGTATATACCTGGTAGGTGATTATGTTTGTTGGTTAAAAAACACCAAGTCTTTGTTCTTTTATTCTCTTAGAATGAGAGGCTTCAGGCGTTGTTAGCAGACAATGAAAAGATGAATTTAGCAGATATGGAACTTATTCCACTCCCTCTGGAACCTCAAGTGAAAATTAAAGGAATAATCCCTGAAAAAGCCACACTCTTCAAGGTAGATGAGAACTTCTGAATATCTGAAATACAAACAAATCTTAAGAGTACTAAGCTTAGAAACATCAGTTAAAAGTTTTAAAGGGGCTCACATAGGGCAAAATGTAATGTGCTCTTGAAGTGGTTAAACAACTTTTTATTTTCTCTGTGAAACTCTTTTTTTTCAAGTCAATGTGCAAACTTTAAAGGAGCTTTTATAGGACTGATACCATTTATGAAGTCCCTCAGGTCAAGGCATGTTTCTTAGTTCAGAGCTTTATATGGGAACAGAAAGAGGAATACCAAAATCCCATCCAACTCGGCCTTGAACATGTCTTCTGTCACAATGTAGGCAGTTTAGGACCAAAAATATGAGATGTAACTTGTTTCAGAATCAGAGATGGCTTCAGTTCTCCTGATTCTGAAAGGTTACAGATTCCCATTTAATCTCTCATTCTGTGCTGCAAGATAAAAACCGAACAAACCCAAATAGGAAAGAATGACTAATTTCTGGTGCTCTTGAACATCACATGGCAGCTTTTGTAGGATTATTTAAAGAATCATTTTTCCTTTATGCAACTTAATTTTGAAACATTTGTTTCATGTAAAAATCTAATGTAACTGCTCAAATATTGAGCATTGTATCCTTGATTATTTTTTTTGCTTTGGTTTTGTGGGAAGTGACTTGGTCAGTTTGAATAGATGAAATCATTCATGTAGGTAATTGATCCCCTTGAACCCATTTTATGTAGAGAAATTGCAAACAATTAAATTGGCTTTCTCAAACAACGATATAAAAAGGCATTTTTGCTTGTACTAAATAGATTAAGGAAGCAATTAATTGTTTAATATGTCTTGCTCCTAGCATTTCGTTGATTTAGTTTATCCTATAATTGTGTCTTTTTTTGATCTGGTCATTTTAAATTTGTTTTGTTGTGACCTTTTGCATGGTGTTCTATGCTGATTGGAATTACATGCATACAAACAAAACTTGAATACTTGTGTCCATTTCTGCTATTAGGGGGGCTGCACAGCGGGGGATGTATCCTTCGTACTCCTTGCTAAAAAAGAAGGAAAGCCTTAAAGTGTTTTTAAAAAAACATGCCTAGATCCCACTTGTCCTAACTGGAAATGGTTTGTTCTAATTGTTGCTTCCTAGACAGTGAGTAACTGATTTTAGAGGCTTTAGAGCTGCTTCTTTTCTACCAAACTTGAAGACTGTGGAAGGAGTTCTGTTGCTGCCTACTACACTGTTGCTGTTCAAATTAGACTATTATAAACCTTTTTGTAACTGATTTTGATACTTGCTTAATTCACTTTTGATCAGTAATGCAGTAAACAAAGATTTATATTTCAGAACTCCACTGTAGCAACATGTTAATAGGAACATTGCTGTGTACCAGCTTAGTAGCACAAGTTTCCTTTTCCAGAGTGCCTTAATGCCCGCTCAGTTGTTCTTCAAGACAGAAGACGGAGGCAAATATCCTGTAATTTTTAAGCATGGTGATGATTTACGTCAAGATCAACTTATTCTTCAAATTATTTCACTCATGGATAAGGTGAGAATTACTAATCCATATCCTTGTGCTTCTTTGTTCTTGATTTTCCTCGTCAAGAGCAAGACTGTTAAAAACTGCTAATGCAGCTTATGTTGCTAATACGTTCCGGAATTCGTAGATCTTGGGTGGCTTTTTAGTTTCTTTATAGGTGCAATGATCCCGTGTAGTTAAAAGAAAAAGCAAAACCAAATAAAAACCCCCAAACATGTCAAGCAGTCTTTTTACTAATTTCAGTGAAGAACAGTGGAGATCAATGTCCATTGCATTCTTTTAGAAATAGAAGTTGCCTTTCTATTGCATTCATTGTTTGCTTTTGTGTGTTGGGGCTTTTTTTTCCAGCTGTTAAGAAAAGAGAATCTGGATTTGAAGCTGACACCATATAAAGTGCTGGCAACTAGTACAAAACACGGTATGGATACTTTTATTTCCTATTTCCTAGTATTGGGAGGAATCTTACCTTCTGTTCATAGACTGTATTGTGACACACTGTTTTCATAAGAGATGTTTTGCTTAGTACAGCATTCTAAAAAGGAGGTCAAATGTGTAAGAAAATCTTGTTGCAATATAAGTCATGGAAGTAAACAACCTGACTGGTCACAGTATTCCACAGGTGACTCAAATATCTTCATAAAAGAAGGCTGATCTGGATTTTGGAGTATGTGACAATCAGTAGTCTTAACTTTGCTGCTAGCTTGCTGTGTGATCTGGGACAAATCACTTTTAACACTCCTATTTATAGATCTTTGCATGAAATAGAGGAGAAAACCAAGACAAAACAAAATCAAACATGGCTATGCTTTTAGATACATTCTGGATACATATTTAGAAAGTCATTGATTTACTTTCTTGTCTCAAAAACTTGGAACAACAGACCTTTTGCAAGCTAATTTGGTGTTTAAAAAAAACCCCAAACACGAAAACAACAGAAGCTGTTTTAAAAATGACTGAAGGCAGAAACTGACATGGGACAAAACATGTATTTTTGCCAATAAGAAGCAGTTGAATGAAAGTGTGTATTAGTGTTGTGCTTTAATAAACGTGTTATAGAGTAGCCTGAAAGTTCTATGAATTGGAAAGTTTATTTCTTGGTTACTTTCTGTTACAGGCTTCATGCAGTTTATTCAGTCAGTACCAGTTGCAGAAGTTCTTGCTACTGAGGAAAGTATACAGGTATGTGGTGGGGGATTTTTTTAAGTCTTCTTCTGATCAAACAGTATAAATTGCGGGCTTAGGTCATTGTGATGTGAGTCCTATGCCAGGATAGATAATGAAATTTGACTAGCAGCAAGATTTCATTTGTTTCAAGAACAACAAAACTACTTTTGCTATTAGGGGTATGATTAGCAGACAGTTATTACTGTGGAGAATCAGTGATCTAAATAGACAAGATGCCAAAAGAATGTGGTCTAAGATTACGTCACAGATCAATAGCAAAATACATTCTACAGCCCAGATGTCCTGTGCCAAAGCATGGTAAAATAGCTAGGCACTGGAGGCCAAGGAAATAAAAACTAAGTGAACATTTTTAGGTGTTGTAAAAGTTTGGTGTATTTTTTTTGCAAATGTTTGTTTTGGCTGTCACACCTATTTTATTAAAGGTGAGCACTGTATGTAAATATGAAAACATGTTTCAATTCTGAGAAGTTTTAAAGCAAGTAATTCAGTACTGGCTGGTAATGCAGATCTGCAGGAAAGAAAAAGTGTTTTGATCTTTGAGTGTTACTTACATTCTGTCAACAATCTTGAAATCATTTCGTGTTTTGGAGGTAGTTCTGTTCCACACTACAGTTTAGCATTTGCGTAGAGATGTAAAATTTTGGAGCACAGAAAGCAGATCTCTAATATTCTGTTCATCAGTTAAAAATTTCCTTCTGCATTTTGCTTAGGGCTTTCATTTAACAGAATCTTTCTACTCTGTCAGCTTTTTTAACATATCTCATTAGGGCTTGTTTCTCTGTAAGCAAAGATAACTAAAGCTTTTTCCAGGCCTTAAAACTCTGACATGTTACAACAGGACTGCTTTTCAAGCAAATCTTTATCAAATAGCCTGCAGGTACCTTCCTTCAGAACCTCCTCTTTTTTAAGATTCCGTTCATGTTTTCGTTATCATTTTAGTCATTTATGGCATCCAGATGCCTGCAGAGCGCCTCCTACAGTGCTTGCTTAGATTTGTGTTTGCTTACTGGAAAAAAAATTGTGCTTAGGCTTGGATTTAATTTAGTTACCGTTTGTCTCAGTGAAGAAAAAAAAAAAAGCAAAACAGTTTTCTTCTGAGTTCTGAAGAAAGACTGTGTTGCACTGCGAACGTTTCACAGGAAACATGAAGATAAACAATGATGATAAACCTTGGAAGAGTGTGTCCCCCACATGTAGTTACTAATCTGGACTGTTAGTCCTGGCCTAAATGGTTTCCTATGGAAGTAACTCATAGTTATTAATTAGTAACTTTTCAGTGCATTGTTAATTTTCTGAAGCTGTTACTAAAGAAAACTGCATTTCCTTTTGAACTTCAGGTCTGTTTCTGTTGAGTATAAGAATGGGATGGTTAAGAAAATACAGCAGAATAAAATGAAATTAGTTTACTAGTTTTTGGGGGAGTTGTTAGTTTAACAGATAAGGGACACTTATGCTCTTAATTTAAATCTGGGCTTTTTTCCCTACCTGTTTAATGATCCTGTTTCAAATCATGTAGAATAACTAAGTTTGTTATTAACTTCCTCTCCAGAACTTCTTCAGAAAACATGCACCTAGTGAGACTGGTCCTCATGGAATAAGTGCAGAGGTGATGGACACGTATGTGAAGAGCTGTGGTAAGTTACAGTCTTAGAGTTAGTAAGTTAGTATCTGAAGTGTAAATGACAGGTAGTAAGACATTCCAGTTTAGCTGACTCAGGTAAGGCACTGTACATGTACTTGCTGTCAGAATCCCTGTCAAGAGAATAGTTTTGAGCCTGTCATGTCATGTAAATTCCTTTCCTCAGCCCTCTTTGTTCTCCTTAAAGGAAACTAGAAGTTAAATACTCTTTGTTTTCTTGCAATACTCTTACTTCTGCCCTATCTTCATCGTGAGTTGGGGCCTTTACAATTCAGGTAGATAAAAAGCATTTATATAACAATGAATCATCTGTATTTGGGGCAGAAAATTTTCATTTGTTTTTAAACATCAGAGTTTTGTGGGTGATGAGGGTACATTCAAATTCCTGTTCTATTTGGTTTACAAGAAGTGGTAGTGCAGTTCTTGTGCAGTAAACTGATGGCAGCATTAAAATATTACTGGCTTACTGCTTAGCATGTAAATACTACTCATACGTATACATTCAGATTCATATCAATGTTTAATGTTTGTTTACAGCTGTCTTAAAATATCCTCAATTCAAAATGTGTACGTTCATTTTGCTCAAAATATTTCATCTTCATTGGAAGTATCTTAATCCCAATACTGAATTCAGGATTTTAGTATTAGGCATATAATTGTGTAGCAAGAAATCAAAATCTAGGCAGTACTGAATAAATTTAGGAGTTCTAATTTATTACTTCAAATGTCTTCATGGTGCTGATAATCTTCTTGATCATTCTTCACCAGCACCACCCCTGCACCCACTCTCTATAGTATATTTATTACTAGTGAACAAGAACTAAGATAATGTCATATGTTAATTGTGTGGAACTTGTTGCTCTCCGGGAAAGGTACTTATATTGATGTTTACAATTTACTTGTTACAGCTGGTTATTGTGTAATTACTTACATCCTTGGAGTTGGAGATAGACATCTGGATAATCTTTTGCTAACAAAAACAGGTAATTCTTTTAGCAGTATAATTTTATAACAGCAGTTGTTTAATTTCTAGCGTTGTTACTGTTTCGCTCCATTTTTCTTGAGCATAACCCACTGAGTATTGTAGATTAGAATATATTTTAAATGTAAAGTGATAATGTCTCATCTAAGGTGAATCAAGTGAATCAAAGTTTAGGTTTAAACTACTAGTAGTGTGAAGTGGCAGTTGAAGAACAATAAAGCAAGCAATTAATTGCTCTCCAAACACATTAGAGGCAAGATATGATACAATGTGTATCTGATATATAGTTTTGATGTCAGTTTAACAGCCATTTATACATCTGTAGGTAGTGAAAACCTAACTTCTCCTCAACACAGGCAGGTTTATAAGCACTGGGGGTTTTATATCCTTTACAGTTGACTTATTTTACAGTCCTGTGTTCTACTATCACTGGACCTGTAAGATATTTTTTGTTAAACACAAGAATGGTGGTGCTACCTTTTTTTGAAAGTAGTATGGCCATGGAACATGGTAAAATTGGACTGCCTTTGCCAGAGACCAAGAAACATTTCACTGTTATCTTAAACTTGGCAAAAAGCTCATCCAGCTCCACCCCCCTGCCATGGGCGGGGACACCTTCCACTAGAGCAGGTTACTTCAAGCCCCGTCCAACCTGGCCTTGAACACTGCCAGGGATGAGGCAGCCATATTGTAGGTATCAGGTATTAGGAATATAGGTATTGGGAATTAGGAATGGAGGTATTAGGAATTAGGTGTAATCTTGATAACTTCACTGGGATGTCCATGTAAATTCTTGTCTCAGATTTGACTTTCTTTTAAACAGATCGGTTATGTGAGCTTTCTAGGTCTGTATGTTTTTCTGAGAAACTTAAATTATATCTCCCGGAAGTATGAATGCCACATGAGACCTGTCAGAGCAGGATTCACTGCAGCATTTTCTATTCCCTATGAATCTTGATTTTTGATGAAACCAAACCACTGTACAACAAAACCCCATGTGTTTCATCATCAGCCTAACTGAGCTGGTTGGACAATTCAGCTCCAGTTGAGATTATATATTTTTTTAAGCCTTCTCTAAAAACAAAGAAGGAAGAAGATTCTTTAGTGTCCTGCTTATTGCAAATTCACAGCTGGAGTTGAAAAAGTTGTAGAAGTTACTGTTTAATCAATTACATCCTTTAATTTGCAGCAAAACCTTTATCTTGAAAATTCAAAATAGCAGATAGACATTTTGATTCTCCCTAAGTTGTTCTAGCTTTTTAAATGTTATCTTTTATTGCCATCTGCATGGATTAATAACATACTAAGTAGAGTGAATAATTCTAGTGATTCCAAATAAATAGAAGATTTCTTTAGTAGAGGAAATGAAAGACTTGGAAAGCTACTTCAATTGTTACAATCAGTGCCTTGGGGTGGAGGGAAGTTCAAGTGCTTTTGTGAAGAAGCTCATGCAGCTACATACAAACTAATTTTAAACAAAGTTTTAACAAAAAAAAAGCCCAACAAACCACAATTTCTTGTAGGGGAAAAATTTTTGGAGTTGTTTCTTTTCGTTTGGTTTGGTTTTTCGTTTTGCTTGCTTGCTTGCTTTTGAACTGCAGCTTCCCATAGGAGTTCTGATGCTTTGAATACCTTCATTACATAGTGACAGAGAGTTAGGAGTTGTGGTTGAGGGTTTATAATAAAGTGAAATGTTTATTGAATGAAAAACATGTAAATAAAAAATCTTATTTGGGGAGAAAAAAAACACATCCAAGTGGAAGGCTTGGTAGTTTACAGATAAGGCTGAAGCATATGTTGCTTTGCATCAGCATACTCTGTATGATAGAGTAGAAAATTAACCTTTTTTAGGCTAAAAGGTTTTGCTCTAAGCACATGTGAGAACAAATAAAGCAAGTGGGTTTTTTTTTCCTTCTCTGCTTGGAAATGCACAAATGGGCATTTTAAAATCTGTATTGAGAGATCTCTGTCATATGTCTGAGGTGGTGACCATAAATCTTCCCATAGCAGGCACTGCTTGCATGCTCAGTAGTAATATTTTAGTGTTTTTACAGGGGAAAAAGTGCATTTTACCTGTGTTAAAAAGTATCAGCACAATAGCCATTTGGCTTAGTGGGAGAATTTAATCAGTACAGCAGAGGGCAGTGCCCACTCACGGTACACCCTGAGTCTGAGGTGGTTTTTCTGTTTTCTGTGCTCTTGTCACATGCTGAGAGAGGTTTTCTGAGCTATCTAAAGAAATTGTTATGTTCCAAATACAGCAGAAGCTTGCTACAAAGCTTCTTGCTTGTTTCTTGCTATTGAGAATCCCTTAGACTTAAGTTGGAAAAAGCTAACTTCATTCTTCTCATAAAGAATGTAAGCTTTAAGTACCTTTCTTCAAAAACATATGACCATATATGCATCCTTTCTGATGCTATTTATTTAACAAATTGAAGCTTTCTGACTAAAAAAGTCAGAGGCTAAAGAATACTGAATACCAGCTGTGCTTTCACATAATTTTATTGGATGTCAATTGCAATATATTTTTTGGCTCTACCTTTTAGTTAGTGGATGTAGCCACACCTGTGTTAGACTCCTTCCAATGGAATGGGTTCATCATCTTATAACATACAGATGTCTGTATTTTGTAATTGATATGGTATGTTTAAATGTTAAGTAACAGATATTGAAGTTCATGAAAACAAATTATTTCCCACTCAGTGTCGAAAGTGTATCTTTTGGACTATGGAATGAGCATGTGTTACCTGGGTGAAATAATTTCTGCTGTCTTTATGACTGTTTTATGCCTATAGTTCTAAAACCAGGGTGACTTCTTAGAGTAGTCTTAAACCAGATATCTAGATTTTCAGATTTCTAAATGCTTTTCTGTTATTCTTCAAGGGCAGCGGTAGAAGTTTATTTAGAAGGAAATGTAGGGAAACTTCAGTCAAAACATCCTCATCTGTCAGTAATGTTGAAAATTACAAGAATACTTACATCATTTTCACAAATGTGCCTTTGCTTATAACCTGAAAGTCACATTATATAGTCAGTATTGCATTACAGGAATATTTATTCAACTGCCTGCTTCTCCTGGAGATGAAATGTGTTATCAATTGCTGTATGTTTTAATTTCTTGTTTCCAAATCTATAACAGCAGATATTACTGTGACTTGTAAATAACAAGACATTGTTTTGCAGCTGAATACCCAGCTTTAAGTAACATCAGTGCCTCCTTGTAGGATTACAGACTGATTAATATATTAATGCCAGCATCTGAGTTGCCAGGTAATTTGCCCTTTCTTGCCTTGGAAGGAAGAGCTGGATGGTTGTGAAGCTGGATTGTGAGATATGAGATGTAGCATGTTCAGATAACTTTCATGTAACATGTGTTATGCTAGTATGTTTCAATTCTGTCATGCCTTCCCTTGAAAACAATTTCTTCTGCATTTGTTCCACTCTCGTTTTAATTGTAGAGTTGGGATCTAGCTATTGACGCAACACCCAGATATGGGTGTCTTCATGTTTGCTAAGCTTTTTGAAGTCTTAGGACAGTGAGTACAGTTATCATTAAAGCTCAGTGTTTCAGCTATGACAGACAAGTCTGGTGTCCCATCTGAGATTTCTTAATAACTTCAACTTTCTTTATAGGTTTCACAAAGGTCTTGTCATATTTGCAGGCTATGTGTAGATACTTTAGGCTATCCTAGACATTCAAGTGGTCTTCTGGAGTAGCACTGCATGTGTGTGTCTGACCAACTAACTCTCACCTTAGTGACTGGACAGCTTAATCTTTCAATACCCTGTAGGGACCTACATGTAAATTCAAGTTCCTGTTATAGGTTCTCTAAATACAGGCACTTTGATCTGAACTCTACAATTTAAATTGCTCTGTAGCAGTAGAGCAGATTGCTATGTGGATAAAGTAGGTTATTCATATCTGAGGGCAGGTCAAAGACTGAGGGCTCAGAACTTTCACAACCACATTTACTTTTAGCTTTATGTGTAGATAGGTTAAAGAACTGGACTGTCTTCTCATTTAGTGCTTAGAGGTAGAGCTGTGATCTGTCTTCAGCATGAAATGCAGGAATTGATGTCTGATGTATTCTTCAGTCTCAGTTAGAAAGGGTTGCCAGGTAAGACAGCCAAGACCTGAAAGGTTCCATGTGCAAGATGACACCATGTGTTTTTAATTTCAGTGCTTATCAATTAAAATCACCTATGCCAAAGCAGGTTTGGAGATCACAAAAATGGAAAAACTAAGATTCAAACCTTCCTCTCTATTAATGTTTAGACAATAAATGAGTTTATCAGTGTACTTAATGTTGCAAACTACCATAGTATGGGAAATGCAGTGGAATTTTAAAATTTCTTCTTAAATGTTCCTAGTCTTGATAGAAGAACATCCTTTTTTATAAAAAATAATGAAATTAACATATAATGTTATCGTTTAAATTTCTCTCTGTGACTCCAATTCCTGCGATGCTTCCCAAAAAAGAATATAAACTTTCAGCTGTTGGTCTGCTAAAACATTTTCTTTTGTAGGTATCCTGAACAGCATTTCTTATTTAACAATATATATCTGACATCTTTTTTTCTTATGATATGTCTGCATGTAGTATATTTTGAGAATGGACAGCTTAAGGTGTGAGTCAGGGGGCGGAAATTACAATGCTTACCACAAGCTCAGCCCTTATCCATTGTAGGGGTGACGATGAACTTCAGTTGCTGTGTGCTGAGTTTAAAACCTGTATCCAGAGTAAATCCTTAACAATTCGTGCTACTTTATTCCATTTTTGTGTTCTTGGAGAAGCTGTAACATATACATGATGAAAATGATGACAGTAAATGCTCTGATTGCAAAGAAGAAATTTTGACAGTAACATAAGGATTTTTTGGGAAAGCCAGGAAAACCCTATCCATCCATCCATCCACCCATCCATCCATCCATATGCATCAGAGGAATTTTTATCCTATTGCTTCAAATTTAAAATAGGAATTAAGATAGTCACTAAATTGTACTTTTTCTATATAAGCCAAGTTAGAACAATAATGGGAGTTGCAGTTTACAGAAATTATATTGAATTCTGAGCTTGGGAGATTTTGTATTTTGGTTGTTTGGGGTTTTTTCTTCCTAAAAGTAGGAGCAGATAAGTTGGGAATAATTTATAAGGCTTTCCTACCTGTTAAAAGATAATTGCCACCAGATTTATTTTATTTTAAAAATTAAGTCTAATTCACTTTGCCTCCTGCATTTTATTTAATCATTTCAGAATTCTGTGCAGATTTTCAGTAGTTTTTCCTAAGACTCCTCTGATGAAGCAAAGCAATTTCTGTGCTGCTATATGGGAACTTTCGCCTGTGCTAAAATCTAGGCATTAGCAGTAAAAGTGATGGACAAATCGGCCTCTCCAGCTGCAGTCAGATGTTATTGGCTATTGCAAGCACCAGATACCAATTTCTAGTCTCCACAAGTCCATGCTTCACTTAAACAAAGATCACTTCACTCTCAAGGCTAAAAGGAACTCAGATGGACTTTCAAATCCCCCATGCCCTGTCTACTAGTCAGGGAAACTTTCCATGTTTGATTCCATTTGCTTGAACACTCCAAGGGCCTGTTCTCTTTATTCTACATGTTAGAAAACCAGGTGTTCTGTAGAAAAATGGAGTCAACCTCATAAAATTAAATAAAATAAAAAAGCTTATAAGTATACAATAGTATCAGCTTTTAGGTTTTGAACAAAATAATTCTGTGAAGAGGCTACATTATTGCATATTCCTGGAAACATCTCATCCTCTTCCAGTCAGTAAGTGCCTTGTGCCTTGCCTTATCGACAGTAAAATAGCTTAAATGGAGATTGGAGAGTGATTATTAGGGCCCTGGTTTTTAAGGTGAGACACACTATTTGAAGTCTTTCCAGCAGAGATTTTTCCTCCTTCCTGAAAAGAGTGCTAATGTAATGTTTTAGGCTTTGGGGAGTGAGCTGCTTTCGACATCAGAAATGTTTGACCAAAGCTGTGTAGCTTGAACTATATGTAGGTGCCTACATATAGGCCTTCTAGCCTCGAAACAGCGCAGGGATTTCATGCATACTTGTCTGTGATCTTGATATTTCCTGAATTGTTAGGTTTTGTTTTCTCAGATGCCTAAATACTCCTATTGTTAGAAAGAACTCAAGTTTCTAAATAGGTGTCCAAAGGTTTCAGTGTCTAAATATTAGAAATCCAAGTCCTTTATAGGACTTACCCTACAAGAATGTAGGACGCTCAGAGGATGAAAGATGTTTCATGTTTTGTCTTAACTAACGTTTAGTTTAAAACGTGACTCAAAAAAAAAAACCATCACCCATATGATTTAGCAGTCATTCAGGAACAGTAATAAACCAAAATTAGATGTCCAGTTTTGTCTTTAATTTATAAGCATGTCTAATAATTAAAAGCCCTTTAAATGAAGATGTAATAAATCTGAAGAAGATAGATCAGAAGCTGAGGTGAAAACATGATGGGCTAAGAGATTGAAGTGTATGTATTATGGCACTGACCCTGTATATTAAAGAAAGGAAATGTAATTGTTTTACAAACCATGGAAGTTCAAAGCCTTTAGAAAAAGTAGTGTTACACAGTTCACTCAACAGCTGCCCAAATAAGATGCTGATTCTCCTGTAGACTGTTTTTCAGCTGTGCTTACTAGATTAGGTTATTTTGTAAGTATTATCATACCTGAGTCTGATAAATTTCAGATGAGTAGTGTTTTGAGGAGCTATGCTCTTGAAGAAAAAAGCATGTTTAAGTTGATGAAAAAATAGTAAGTTGTTATTGGTAGTTTTTGCCTCTGTCTTCACAGATGCCTGTCAGGAGTGCTGGCACCTCCCGACAATATGCTATTAGGAGACAATAGGCTATTCACAGTGAGCGTTAATTTGCACAGAATAAAAATTCTTATTAAATATGTTTTCTGCCCTCTTAAAATTACATCTTCAGTACAGTCATTGCTAGCTCAAAGTGATATTTTCCGTTTGAAGTTCATATAACCTACAACAGTTGCTCTATATAGAGTTGGAGTGTTCAGGTTCCTATTTTAAATCCTACTCTTTCTGGTTCCTATTTTTAATTCAGCTATTTCTGCTATTGCTGAGTATTTTTTTTGCACTACACATTGTCAAATAGGTACCAGAAACTCTCTCCAGCCTTGTTCTTGTAATAGAGCCTACACAGTGTAATAGAGCCTACACTGAATCATTGCATTCATTAATATTGTGAAAGTAGGACGTTCAGTGTTATACCCTGATACAGATTTTACTTGTGATGATCACCTGAGGTTTTGCCTTAGTACTAAAAGATTTCAAATAATCAAGGTTATTAGCTTGATAACTAATTTGGTTTGGGTTGGAAGTGACCTTAAAGATTATCTAGTCCAACCCCTTGCCACAGTCAGGGACACCTTCCGCTAGAGCAGGTTAACCTGACCTGATTTTCATTATTAAATATACAGCCAATTTGATTTTTCCAAGGCAGGCTCACTCTTTGCTTGTTCCAACTGTAGTTAAGTCCTGAAGGAGAACATAAGTCAGGCTTCTACATAGACAGCTCTAAAACTTACGTACTTGTCCAGCTGGCTGGCCAGTCTTTACCAGGGTAGCGGCTTCAGGCAAGCACCGAAGGGAGCCTTCTGTCTGTGTTCTGTGATATGATATACTGGTTTAATTGATCTTGGAGGAGCTGCACAACTGAAAATTAGTTCAGTCTGTGTTTAGTACGGGAATTTGAAAAATATCAAAGTATTTAAATGAAAGCTTTTGGCATAGATTGTGAATCAGCCTAAAACTCTGCTGAATTTTTAAATGCAGCTAGGGAAACAATAATATTAATGCTGGATGGCCTCCTCTTACACTGTCTTTTATACTTCATTCCTAAAAATGTAGAAGTATTTAATTAATTTATATGAACATAGTCAGCTATTAAAATGTTTTGGAATGTTTTAGGCACGTCTTTGTTAGCAATTTAAATTACTAATTATCGCCTCTTATTCCCTATCTCCAGAGCAAAATAAAAAAAAAAAAAAAAGGATTTAATTACTGCCATACAAGTTACTGTTTTATTCAAAATGTTGTCTCTTGACTCTTCAAAGTGACAGGTTTGAAGAAGTGAACAGAAAACAGACCCCCCAAACTTTTTAATTAAACATTTTCTGTAACTTAATGGTGGGAGGGGGTGTATATATCAAAGTGCCTACTTCAAAAAGTTATTGTACAAAACTGAGCTCTAAAAGTAACTCCTGTAACAGCTTGAAAATACTATTAAGGGAGTGGGGGTCTTGTAGCACAATTAGGTATGCAAAATGTAATGCTTGTGGCATTTATCAACTAGCAAATACATTGCCTGCTTGTTAAGTGTTCTTGTGATCTCCCTTAGAAAGTTGACTGTGATGGAATTTGTTTCTTGGCTTAAAAAGTGCTTATGACATATCCCAAGCAGCCTTCTCTAATAGAAACTTAGATAGAAATTACTATTCAGTAAAATGGTCAAAGCTACTGACCCTTTTTTTTCAAGCGTGCTGTGCACCTAAGGTTATGAAAATATTTAAATTCATACAGATGCTGCAGGTTAAATATTCCGCTTCGTAAACAGATCTCTGTTCGTAATGCTGTTCAGTTCCATAATTCTGAAGCAAGACTCTGTGTGTGTTCAGTGCTGTCTGTGACTGTCTAGATAACAATTGTGCTAATAATTTTCTATCTTCTTGTTTAAAAGATCTTCCATCTTATATCTACACTTCATTTTTCTCTATGAATTAGTCATATAAAACTTAAATTTATTAATATCACTGGGTAGCTTTGCTAACTTAACTTGCCTAACAGTTCAAACACGCATCATCTTTTTCTACTTCTTAATTTACTTCTTGATTACTGATTACTGCAGAGTTCAGGGAGATGGTTTCTCACTGTCCTAAGGAAATCACTTAACAGATATCACCTATATGTAGCATTGTTTTGTTTTTTTATATAAATGTTTCTTGGCATATCTGCATTCTTACCATGTTTTTTGTAATGCAGCTCTGGTATGGGCCAAGTCATTATTGAAATTAAGTACTTCAAACTGGAAATTTGTTTGCAGAACACTTTCAAATTTTTTTTTTCTTTATATAGTCAATATTTTCCACTTATGAAATGAGTCAAGAATGTTGAAACTGACTTCCTAAGAATTATGTTTTCTACTATTTTTGATTTCTCTTGACGAAATTTTTATTTGCATGTTTATATAATATTTAATCTTCAGTTTATCTATTTTATTTTATTTTAGTAGGTGTTTTGAAGTTGCAGGTGTTTCAGTTGTTTGAGACCTATTGTGTCCCACGTATGGTTCAGAACTATTAAAAGGGAATACAGTGAATACTCCCCAATAAAGGTCTGAGCGATACTATAAACAGCACGGCTGCATGCAAGCTCTTGATAGGAAGAGAAGTTGCATTGTGCATTTGAAGCAAGAGGTATATGTATATAAGGTTTTGTCAAGTTAATGCTGCAAAAACACTTTAAATGTAGTCAGTTGATCTGAGAATGCAGAATCAGAATGGTTTGTGTTGGAAGGGACCTTAAATCTCATCCAGTTCTAACCCCCTGCTATGGGCTGGGACACTTTCCACTAGAGCAGGTTGTTCCAAGCCCCATCCAACCTGGTCTTGAACACTGCCAGGGATGGGGCAGCCACAGCTTCTCTGAGCGCCCTGTGCCAGCGCCTCGCCACCTTCATAGTAAAGAATTTCTGCATAATGTCTAATCTAAATCTCTCTTCTGTGAGTTTAAAGCCATTCCCCCTTGTCCTATCACTACATGCCCTTGTAACAAGTGCCTCTGCAGCTTTCTTGTAGGCCACTTTTAAGGCTCCTCTAAACTAAGGTCTTCCTGGTTGTTATATGGTGAGCAGATCTGGCTGCCTTAGTTCCAGCATCTCTCTACAGGGGAAAAAGGTAGTGATCGAACTTCTGCATTTTAGTACTGCAAAAGTATAATGCAGACTTCACCACATTTGAAATACAATTTCATATATAGAATTGTAGTGATATTTCTTAAATTTATTTGAAAAGTGTTGATAAATTTTAACTTTAAACAAATCAAAGAATTTCAAAACAGCTTTGAAATCTTCTTTGGTATTTAATGCCTCAAAAGGTCATTCTTAGGATCACGAGTCTTATTTTCCCTTTGGTAAATTTAATGTACAACTAAAATGACATATTTTATGCCACAGCAACCAAATTGGATACTAAAAGTAATGCAGTGTGTGTATTAATATTTAAATTTGCTAACAAATTCTAAGAAAGGCACAAAGAATTAGTAGTATCTAACTGTGCGTTTAATATCTAATGTCCAGTTTCAACATTGATTCAGTCTTTGTGAATATTCTGCATATGTTTTAAAAAAAGAAAGGCAGAAAAACTCATCTTGTTTATGAGTACTCCTAATGGATTTGAAATCAGCTTTACTTTTTTAAACCCGTAATTTCAGATTGGCAGCTGAAGGTATAAAAAATACAGTTGTGAGCCTTACAGAAAACAGTGAATTGTATTTTTTTGAGAGCTGCTTAGTATCTTCTAGAGATTACACTTAAAGATTTTCTTTTTTCCAAGTTTTGCATTAAGGTTTGATATTATGTAAACTGTTTGTCTTTCGTTCTTCTACAGGTAAACTCTTTCACATTGACTTTGGTTATATTTTGGGTCGGGACCCCAAGCCTCTACCTCCCCCAATGAAGCTGAATAAGGAGATGGTGGAAGGTATGGGAGGCACACAGAGTGAACAGTACCAGGAGTTCCGTAAGCAGTGCTACACAGCCTTTCTCCACCTCCGCAGGTAACAATACTGGTCTTATGCTAAAATTTATTAGAGCCACTGTTAAGCAGGAGAGGAGAGAAGTAAATGAATCAGAGAAGATATTTCAGTTGAAAATCCAAAACTTGTTTGAAGGCTGAATGTAGACCAAGAATTTGTATGAAACAAAGGAATGAAAACATCACAGCATTGGTGTAACAATGTAATTGTCTTTCAAGTTAAGGCCCCCAGTTTTGCTTGTTTAATAACAAGTTAGTAATGTTTTTCATAATTCCTGTGGGGTGTTGAATTATATCTTGCTTTTTTGATATGTTTTTGCCCTGAACCAACTTTTTCTCTGAATATTGATGATCAAGTAACTGTCGTTTTAACATTATTTGTTTGCTTCTTTATCCTCCTCCATTTTAGATTAGTGATGATGAAATTCTTTGGCTTTAAGATGGCAGACACATAAGCTTAGTTGGGTTCAGGTCCTGCAGGGCAAAATTTAGCTACCAGTAGTGACAGTTGAGTATTTTAGCAGTTTCTGTATATACCCAGAAGTGTGACAGCTAAAACCTCTTTAGACTGTATTTATTTACAGACCAACAGATCTCTCCTTTAAATTTGTAATCAGCATCATTTTTTTTTCCAGTGATTGTATTACTTACCAACTTTCTGAGCCAAGTAGCTCAGCTTTGTTCTGTTTGAACAGAGCACAGGTGAGACTCTTGTACTGCCTGTTGAGTTCATTTAGTGCATCTCGAATGGAGAATAAAGAATTTCACATTAGTATCAAGATCACATAATATAAACCTCCAAATACGTGGAAAAAATTAGTAATATGAAAAGTACATGTTGTATGAAAAGTAGGCAGTCAATAACAGGAAATAAAAATGCCTCATGTAGTTATTAACTTGTTAAAAGGAGAAAGAAAGTAGGAGTTGGTTTGTGAACTGGTTGTTAATGGGTTAAAAGCAATTCAACAACATGAAAACACAGCAGCAGGTTATCAGCAAGCAATATTCATGACTTCAGAGAACAATCAGAAAGGCTAATGTATATTTCATGTTCTAAATTTTGCTTAAAACTGTTTTGTAATACTATATTTCTTATTTGTGAAATACTTGAGTTGTTTTTATTGTTTAAACCTTGCTGTTTCAATGGAAAGATCTGTTGTGTCAGTTAAAGATTATCCATAGCGTGAATTTATGTCATGATTTGCTACAAAGATGATCATTAAGTGTGGAGTATAGCAGTAAATTGGATATAAAACTAAACTGTAAATCAAGATGGTTTCATTTTTAATGTCTGGGATTGCAGTTGTAATTATGGTCTCTCCAATATTTGTTCAATTTAATAGGAAAATATTTTTAAATGCTTCTGGATAAATATCTTTAAGGCTTTTGACAAGGATAGCATAGGATAATATTAGTAGTATTGTAACTGTTACTTCAAGCAGATAGAACTTAAAATGATTACTTGCTTATTGAAAAAAGAATAATTGGAGGTGGAATGGCTTAGTTCTAACAGCTCTGCATGTTGACACAAACCCGTTCACAGATACTACTTAGCCAGAAGAAGTGTGAAATCATAACCTTTGATTGCTAAGACAAAATGCAAACTCTGTTTGTCATCTCTGTCAATTTGTGTTCTATTCTTTCATCTTTATTTCCCTGGGGTATAGACATTTCTCTACATCTTTGAAGTGCTGTATCTCAGTGTTTCAGGGTTCCTGGTGGAATGGGTTTTGCATAGTGAAAACAAATAAAAACAATTTAAAACTGTAAGTGGAAAAATAGTTTTGTTCATTGTTTTAGGTTGGAAGCAGTTTGACATACGATCGTTGGTGTGCGGTTTTCATTTTGTTTTAGGGTTTTTTTGGGAGGTGGGTGGGATGCTTTCCACTTTTTTTGAACAACGATAGTTGTATGCTTGTCAGCAGTGCTGTAATGAAGGAACAGCCTCTGCAGTCTGAATGTGTTGCAAGGCAAATTGTGGCTGGCAGCAGATCTTTCATTCTCACTTGGGCTGTAGCAGCTTTTTACACCTTCCTTATACACATTGAGCCTATTTAAAGATGTTCGAATCCTGTTATGTGTCAGCATTTCCTTTTCTCCCAGAATTCCCATTTTACACATCCTCAGCAGGATCCAGCAAAGAGTAATCCAGCCATAACAAGTGAGAGTTTTTTGCAGGGTGAAGTTTTAGGTTGTATTGATCCTTCCTAAATAAGCATTTCCACATGTTGGTCATGTGAGAAGTTTGGTGTTCAGTTTGAGTTAGTGGGCATAGGTGAGGACAAAGGAGTAGGAAGTAACTAGGGACAGAAGGTGTAGTTTGGGCTGACATTTGCTCTGTGGGTGGGGATATCCAGCTGGCTGGACCAGAGTATTTTTCCCAAGTCTGTTTCTCAGTGGTATAGTGTACAGAGGAAGCCATGTAGATCTGAATGAAGAATATTACAGGCAAGAAGTGGAAAGCTGTGATGGCTCTTGGGGAGTGCTGGTTCTATGAAAAGGTTGTAGCTAGGCTGTGCAGGGTCCAGATAGTCTCCTAAAGGCGGGAGTAGATGGCAAGGAGGGAAAAGCAAAGGTGAAACTTGGGATCAGGTGAGTTTTGCTTGAGTCTGGACTGCTAGGAAGTAATTTTGAAAGAATAAATGCCGTAGTTTATTATAGCTAACTGGAACGTGTTAGTGACTGGGGAGTATAAGTAGTCTTAAGAAGAAATGAGTTGTGGGAGGTCCCAAGTTACACTGCAGAAAAGGTGATTGCATTTTAAATGTAGGAATTTGAGTTACACCAGGTAAACAAGGGTTTAGTTGGGGATTGCAGATAACTGTACTTTCCTGTCCTATCTCTGTAGGGGAAGCTTGTGGCTTTGAATTTGATAGAGCATTGCAATGTCAGCAGTCTAAATATTCAGTTGGTTTAGGACATCTATATGCAAAGGGGTTGGTAAATGTGGAAAAAAAATAATTAAAGGAGAGCTTAGGATCAAGCATATATTTGATGAGATGCTAAACACTTAAAAGTTGCTGTTCTCAGGAAAAATGGCAGTGAGAATTTTAACTTTTTTCCGTTGTGGGTTTCTTTATTGGTGTATATGAGGTCTCTTATATTGAAGAGTAGAGTTAGTTTGTTGGATGTCTTAATTTTTACAGAACTTCCTTGGTTTTAGCATTTCCTGTTCAAACTCTGTTTCATCAGTCTCCAGTGTAGCTGAGTGCTCATTTATTTTGTAAATTTATTTTTACTGAAGTTTGAGGAAAACAAAAAATGCATTTACATGAGAAGGATTTAGGATCAGGTTTAGGTGCTTCATTGAAGCTCCTTAAAGCTAGAGAGACTGAGCTCCTAGTTTGACATGGCTGTGAATGGAGTTCAGCCGTTCCAGAAGCCTTTCTGATGTAGATGTCAAAAATGAGTAACATTAGTTGACAGATAAAGGTGTTTGTCTTTTACAGGTCAGACTCCTAACTCAGGTGTTTCAGCAAACTATCTACTAGTCTTAGGATGCATTTGGGCCGCCAGTCGTGACCATCTTGGCATATTTGCCGAGAATGTTGCCTATGCATAAGGGTGAAAGCCAACTGTCTTTTACCTCTCTTAAGTCCCCTTTTTTAAAATAATTTTTCTAAAAATCTGTGACACATGCAAGGATCCCAGAGGCAGCTAACAAATTTATTGAATAAGCCCTTTTTCCTCCTTAGATCATCATCTAGTTGATAACTGAGTTAATGAAATGTTGGGATCAGGGGCATAGGAGAGACTTGCAGATAGTATAGTGAGCAGCTCTTCCCTAATTTTTGTCTCTTCCCACTCCATACTCTCTCCCAAAATGCCTTTTCCTGAATTCTGTTTTTTAATGAAAGAATCTTACGCTTCCAGTGCTTTTACTTTAAGCACCAAGAACAAAAAGTCTTCATTGTGTGGAATAGACCCAGCTTTTAAGTAGCCTCTAGCAATGATACGTAGACCTTTGAAGTCTCTGACAAACTTCCACCACTTAAATAACCCCAGTGAACTGTAAGCTTCTATCCTCTATGTGATTCAAGAGCAAAAGGGGCTCTGGACTCCTGGATCATCTCAAAGGGAGAACTACAATGGAAGCTACCCATGACCTAGAAAGAGATTTGAGAGATTTGAACATGTTTATAGTGAGATGTGCTTGTTTCACGCAAGTAGAAAAAAACTTCATTGAAACCAGTGGTGTCTGTTCCTGGCACCAAAGCAACTTCACGGAAAGATTTCTTAGCCAGATGTGAAACAGAATGGTAGTGTAACTTTTCTGTCTTTCTTTTAATTTGTGGTAAAAGTAGTTTTCTTCATTCCAGCCCCTTGCCCCTGGGAAAGTGAAGCAGAACAGCTGAAACAAATAAAACACTGAAGATTTCTGCTCAAACAGTTTATTTTAAAGGGTTGTGTTATAAAGAGTTATAACTAGGTAGTGCTAGTTCCAGATAATAATGAAGTGTCAAGAGTTTTTGATTGAATTATGCTTTTCTAGAGAAATTTGTTGTTGTTGTTGTTGAGCAGTATTTACTTTGTAAAATACAGCTATGACGCGGTCCTTTTGTGTAGTTAAACTACTTCATACTCCTTGCAATTGTCAGCTTATATATATTCAGCAGCTTGCTAATAAATAAGTTTTGTTGCTAAGAATGCATTTTCTGTCATCTGTGAAGCTCCTGGTGCTCTTAGCAAAGCAATATATTAGATTTTGAAGTCATTTATGTACTTTTGTCTCTGAAAGGAGACTAGATCTCTTTATAGAGGAAGGGACATTTCAGTTTATGTTGAACAGCTTGAAAATTATCTTTTCAAAAAGCAACTTACAGCTAGTTTCCTGCAAGGGCAAAATGGTGTTCTTTAGGAGATTCACACGTATGTCCAACACCATGTTAAAACTGAAGGCTACTCTGGCATGTCCTTTTTAATGGTTATAAATGACGTAAGTGCAGCATGCCTACCAGTGTTATTACAGCCTCACTGAGCAACTTCAGACTTGGATCTGGTTAAATCACTTGCATTCAACTTGTTCTGGCAAAACTTGCAGCAACTTGGAAAATCATTTCTTGTAATTGTAAAGACTTCAGCTGTTTGAATGCTTTCTATATTTATATAATTTATGTAATACTGCTGTACCACTGATATCCTTTTTAATAAAAAGTAACCTTTTAAATCAACATTCCAGCATAGTTAGTATACTAAAGGTAGAAGATGGCATTAAATCTTACAATATATGAAAGCACGGTTTATGTTTGATATGACTCTGAATAAATGTTTTGACAATTTTTAGAAAATTATAACAAAACCAGTCAGTCAGTTCAGTTTTGGCAGTTTGAGACAGTTTGAGGGTTAAACTTTCACTGCTAAGATCAGTTATCTGATATTTTTAACATAAATATGTTCAACTAAAGTGTTATGAATGCATCTCTGAAGCATTACTGATTCACTAAGATGATGATGTGTTCTTAAATTAAGTCGTTTATGAACTGTCTTTTGTACCATTTAGAAAGTGTTTTACCTAATTTACTCTTCTGCTTAGGTATTCCAACTTGATATTGAACTTGTTTTCCCTCATGGTGGATGCCAACATTCCAGATATTGCTCTTGAACCTGACAAGACTGTAAAAAAGGTAACTGGAAAGCTTTCCTTGTCTTTCAGTAATGCGAGTCATCATGTCATTAAATTTTTCAGTCACTTGCGGCGACTTATTTGTAACTGACCTGAGAATACTTCTGGTAAGTTTTGAGCAATTTCTAGAACCATCGAAGTTAGAGATGGAAGAAGATATCTTTTGAGATCACTTAGGACATGTGCCCATAAATACAGAATTGCTCTTTATTGTCCATGCAGTAATGCAGAGTTGGCTCTAATACTCTGTTCCAAGTGGTATTTAGGCATTCTGCTAACAACAGTGATCCCACCTTATGAAACTTTTGATAAGTGAAGCTGTCAACTGGTTATATCATGAAAGGTTGTTCCGACTAGTCTAGAATCCTGTAAGTCATAGATGGTTTTATAAAACCAATCTATGGGTAGACATAAAACCAATCTGGTGAAGATGTAGACTGCTATATCTTCATCACCAGGAAGTTTTTGTTGATTTTGAAAACACATACATGTCCCATAATTCTAACTTTGTCCCTTTGCACAATCTGAATCATTCCTTTTCATTTGATGTTTCGACAACAGTTGACATTAAAATTACTGGATAAATGTTCATCTAGATTTCATTACACTTATATTTTAGGCAAATGTTGGCTTTTTTTATAACCTGATTTTTAGTGAAGGCCTATCTGTTTTATCTCCACGAAAGACTTTGTGGAGCCTGTGTATCCAATGGAAATCAGTTCAGTCTGCTTTTTATTCGAACAGTGAGTTTTCTCTAAAATAGGCTGTTCTTCAGTGTTTTCAATAAGCCATGAAATCAGAGATTCAGAATCCTTAATATTTCATGTTCTAATACAATTCCTTTACAGAAAAATAAATTGCTACTCCAACCAAATTTTTCCTTTTTGTGTTAAGATGACAGCCCTCCCTCCACTTGAGTGTTTTCCTGAGAAACTGACAATTTTAGCTTACTCACATAGAAGATGGGAGATAGAGGCTTACAGTTAGAAAACTCAAATGGTTCAATACCTAGTAAGTATTGGGAATAACTACATTTTTGTGACGACACCCTCTTTTGAAGGAAGAGATAGTATGTTGCAACACATGTCTATGAATTTCATCTTTATGAAAATATATGTTTGGTTCCAGCTACTTATTGGGAAAATGGAGAGAAGTATTTTTTTTTTACTTCCATAATATAGTAGGGAGGGGAAAACTTTTTAGATTGCGAAGTCTGTGGATAGATGTGGTATAAATCCTGCAAACTTGAAGAATATATCTACAGTTAGTGCGGGGGCTAATTTTGGAATGTTTGTCATGGAGTAAAATAACCATCAGCTTGATCTCTTTATGACCTCATTGACTTCCAGAACTGCTGGTTCTTTGATGTTTGCAGCAGTAAGTCTGAGACTTGCTATGTGTTTTAAATCTTGCTCATCTCTCTCCGGAGCTCACTGTTGCTTGACGTGATAGTTCTCATTCTTGCCTTGTGAGCTCTAATATTTTTTTATCTAATGGAGCCTCCTATTTTTCACTGCCAATCGTGGAATCATAGAAAGGTTTGGATTGGAAAGGACCTTAAAGCTCATCTAGTTCCAAACCCCTGCAATGGGGGGTTGCCTGCATTAACATGCAATATCCTTGTTTCTTACTAGTATATTTGCATTGTATTTTATGGTGGTAAACTCTGTAGAAGTGCTGTCCAAGTTTATATTTATTTCTGTAATTAGTGATAATAGGATGTCAGATTCTGTAAAATTTTTGTAGAGGATTGTTTTAATGTAACAGCATTTGAGTATTTCAGGCATTTTTAAAACTCTTTTACTCTATATAAATTGCCCGTATAATTGTCTTGAAATAACGAATAGAGATACAGAATTGCAAATCAACAAGTCTTTTCTAAAACTGGTAAGTATGTTACAGTTTATTGATGGACAGTATTAAAAATCAAGATATGTTAAGCATGATTGTATTATGTCTGATTGCAGATAATGGAAGGAAGCAAAATCTAAAAGGAAGTTCTAAGAGCTATGAATTAGATCAGTATGGTTGCTTCTAAATTCCCTTACGAAGTATAAATAATAGTGCCTTTTTTGCATTAAAAGAATATGAGCTTATCTATGACAGATCACTATTAGATCAAATGCAGCAATTAGTTATTGGAATACTGAGCTCTGACAGCGGTGCAGATTGATGAACTGTGACTTCTAACCTCATGCTAGGTTCAAGTCTGTCTATTCACAGAGGCTTTAAAATGTGAAAAGAGCTAGTACTGAACTAATAAGGCAAGAATTTTTGATAAGGAATGCAAATAACTTTCTCATTTTCAAATGTTTTAAGAGGAGAAGATTTACTTTTCCAGGTTGTCTAAGTTTATTTAGGGTGTGCTTGTACCTTTACAAAACAAACTCCACACAGTAAAGTATTATGAGAAAGAGAACCAAATTGTTCAGCTTATTGATAAATATTTTCTTTGTAATTCATAGACTTTTCAGTCTTCCCCAAGTATTGTTATCTTATATACCCTCTCATGTTTTCTGGCAGCTCAGCTGTTTTTTCACTCCTTTTAACTGTTCAGGTTTGGACCTTTTGGTTCAAAAATGGTGCTTTGAATATTCTCTTGGAATTTGTGCAAAAATAATAAATCATAATGAGATCCCTAAAGAGTAGGTGAACAGATGACCCTTCCATAAAGCAGTTGTTGACATTACAATCCTCTGAATGCATACACCTATGTTCAAAGCTTCTATGACAGTAATTGTTTTCTTTTCTCAATTTTTCTTTTTTTTTTTCTTTAAAAAAAGTTAGTAAATTGTAGAATCAGAGAATAGTTTTGTTTGGAAGGAACCTTAAAGCTCATCCAGTTCCAACCCCCTGCCACGGGCAGGGACACCTTCCACTAGAGCAGGTTGCTCCAAGCCCCTGTGTCCAACCTGGCCTTGAACACTGCCAGGGATGGGGCAGCCACAGCTTCTCTGGGCACCCTGTGCCAGCGCCTCAGCACCCTCACAGGGAAGAACTTCTGCCTCAGGGCTCATATCAATCTCCCCTCTGGCAGGTTAAAGCCATTTCCCCTTGTCCTGTCCCTACCAGGCCCTTGTAAAAAGCCCCTCTCCTGGTTTCTTATCAGCCCCTTTACATACTGGAAGCTGCTATGAGGTCTCCACACAGCTTCTCATTCCAGGCTGAACCACTTCAGCCCAGGACACCATTGGCTTTCTGAGCAAGTGCACTCCTGGATCAGGTTGAGCTTTTCATCGACCAACACCCCAAAGTCCTTCTGCTGAGGGCTGCTTTCCATGCAGGTCCTTGCATTTGGCCTTGTTGAACTTCAGGCGGTTCACACTGGCCCACCTCTCAAGCATGTCAAGGTCCCTCTGGATGGCATCCCTTCCCTCCAGCATACCCACCAAACCACACAGCTTGGCAAACTTGCTGAAGGTGCACTTGATCCCACTGTCCATGTCACCAACAAAAATGTTGGTCATTATTGTTTTTAATAATGTGTTAGAAAATTTGTTTCGGTTATTAAATACCCTCTAGCCTGTCTGAGATCAGTTATGATCTTTGCTTGTACTAATACAAAAAGGAACAAGATCTTGTATCTCTTGGGCTGAGTGGCAAGTTTGTTCAGTCATTTAACAAGATAATACTGTATCTTCTTGTAGGAAAATTGAATAAATGCTTTCAGCATCTCAATTGATTTTTTTTTTTTTTTTTTTTTTTCCTTAAAGCTTTAAACAAAAAATCCGTATATATTTCAACAGACTCAAATTAGCTAAAGATCCATTTTGGACTGACCTGAAAAATTAAATTACCTTTGATGTGTGAGTCAAGTCAATAGCCATTTCAACCATAGTACCACTTTCACGGAAGACGAAGGTGGGGATTTACAAATGTTTCTGTATCAAAGAAGGTATCCTGCTTAATGGGGTAGGTGGAAGTTCATAGCCAGAACCTTCCTTATTGGTGCTGTAGTAAATTTCGTTCTCTGTTTTGTAGAGCCTTCCTTGTTGCTTTAGGCAACTAGTGAGGCAGTGAGGTGTCTCAAGCAGCTAAAGTCAAGTCACCGAGGTAACTGGATAGGTTACTTTTACCTAAATCTGATGATAAATTACAATACCAGTTCATGATTAAGCTACAAGGAAAATTATATTGTGGAAGAAAAAGAATTTTGTTGTTTTTAAAGAAAAGAATGCTTACCGATGGGCGTATTATGCTTCAATTATTTTGACAATTTGTTTCTCGTAGAGATCTTTTGATATTGGAATTCTTACTAGGTGCAGCTATACTGCTGTTACTAAGTACGCATGATCTGTTCTAGAGATTGTTTCTAAAGAAAGATTTTTCTTTGATGGTCACAACTTGATTCCTCAAAGTGAAAGCATTGTGATGCTAGGTGGTAGCTCAAGTTCCAGTCTACTCTTTAGCTTCATAAAGTGACATAATGCGTCACCCTCACTTTGATAAGCAGGGAGGTGCTTTCTGTTGCAGGAAATACTTGTCCACTGGTCAAAAATACAGTAAGATGTAAGAACAGACTAGCAAGTAAAGTCACCTTTAGAAATATTTTTGGCGTTCCCCTTTTCCTTTGGGAAAATAATTTCTTGCATTTTTAGAGCCAGAATAAAGGTCTATTTACTGTAATCATATACATATTCTAAATAAAAATCCAAATGTATACCATGTGATAATGATGTCTAGAAGAAAAATTGAAACAGACTATATGAAACAGGTTGAAGAATACTACCGTCGTTTTATATGGCTTGATTTCTTGTGCTCTCTTCTGTCTCTTCCTGTGATATATGTGTGTATTGTGACAGGATGCTCGGTAGTTAGACTAGTTAGAAAAGATGGTTCAAAGTCAACAATCCTTGGGCTTTCTTCAGACAAATAACGAAACAAACTAAGAAAGAAACTATTACGTGGAACATTTCCTCTTCGGTGAAGCACTAGATGATTTGTGTTGTTTTTTGGGTTTTTTCCTAGAATTTCAGACTGATACGTTGAATGAGACTTTTTAGAAAAATGTTGATTGCAGAAAGCACTCTTAAAGAAGTTTATTCCTAACCTGAGGGACAAAAGGGGAGGCGGGATCTTTATGGCTGAAGACTGTTTTGCCAAAGTATCGTCTTCCTTCCAGTAAGAACGTGACTTCCCAAGGAGCTAACTGTTAGAATGTAATTGTATAATGAAGCTTAAAATCTAACTGAAAGAATATTGTCCAGGTCTGTCTGATAGTTGTGAAACATCTTGGGAGAAATATATATCGAGTGAAGGCAAAACTGGAACGGCAGCTTGTACATGTACAGCTGTCCCATAAAATAAATATAGATTATACCTCTTTGACATGGTTTATGGCATAGGGTGGTATAAGCAGAGCTGGATCCTCTGTTCCTGTCATCTGTGAGCGTACTTTCACATTCTTGTTCAAAAGAGAGCAAGCTCTGCATAAACTGATTTTGCTTCTCAGAGGAAGATGACAATGTGGATATTTTCTTCCTATTAGCATGAAAAGAACCAGAAACCCCCAGTGACTTCAACAGGAGATGTGGATTTTAGAGCATACCAGAATTGGACACTTACCTTCTTACTCACTTTGCTTTCAGAAATTAATCAGTGCTGACCTTAATGGTGCATTCTCACACCTGAAACTGGACTGAGATTTGAGTGAGTCAGCATTGGCCCAAAAGCAAAAAAAAGCTTTGTTTGAAGTTTCATAAGTATGAGAGTGTATGGAAAAATATGTTTTCAGCCATCTATGCACTTTCACTGTGTATACCCAATATCAAGAGATAAATTGGCTCATACCTTTCAGCTGCATGAAAAGCTTGTTTCAGTGACTCACTTCCCTCACTCCAGTTTCCGTGACTATTTTTCCCTATAGGGAAAAACCCCCCAAAATAAACAACCAACCAAACCAGAAAACAGTACTTTCTGGCTACTCAGTGTGCCCATCCTCAAAACCCTAGGAACCCTCTTCTATTTCTTGGTGTTTTACTTAATAGTAAAATGTTTGGCATATTTTTTGACCAAGAAAAAGTAGCTGCAGAACTTAAAATTAGTTGTATTTTTGATCCTTTCATCTCCTTTGTCTTCTCCGTACTATTTATAAAGAAAACTGTCAGTGTAGTGTGCTTCACCTCATGGTTGGTGGCACGATCTCCTACTGCCACAGTCTGATTTAGGCTTTTCTGAAAACCCGCTTTGGCTCAAAAATGTCACAAAATGAAATTAAATTGAAAAGTAGAAGAAGAGTCTCCACAGTTTGCCTCTCCCTTTCTGTGGCCTCTGAGGTAATTGACTTTAAATTTTCCACTCTTTGCTTATGCTTTTCCACTTCTCGGTTTTCAGGAAAAAAGCTGGTCTGAAGTCTCTTTATGTTGACTTGTCAATGCGTAACTGATAATACAATGAAGATTCATCTCCCCACCCCACCCCCCCCCCGCCTTTTTTTCTGCCAGTGCTACTTGCTTTTTCATTTCCAGTACAGCTGCAGCACTAATTGCTGATTGTTGGGCATTTCTTTTTTTTTTTTTTTTTTTTTTTTTAAATTAGGCAGTGCTATAAATTTAAGTGTAATGACTAAAATCTGGAGTCAATTATATATCCAGTTTTGCGTAAGGAAGAGGTAGACCATCACTCTTGAGATGTAGCTAATGCATCCAGCACTGTCACCTCCTAACAAAAAAAAGCTTTTGATTTTTCCACAGGAAAGCCAGATGGTTTCTATCTGTCCTTCAGAGCAAATTTGACCTTTAAATGAGAAAACATCAGGGACCAGTGATTCATTGTCACACAAAAGACTCAGCAGGCATTAAAGGACAGTGTCCTAATTGACTGAGCTGTGTTTCAGATGCCCATTGACTAAAGAAGGTGCTGTGCAAAGATGCTGTAACTGTTTCAGTCACAGACAAGGTTATCGTGAACATAGCAAAATACCTGGCTTCCAGCAAACTGCTGTTTGTGAAAGTAGCCCCATTCAGCTTTGACAGTGCCTTTGGGTGTACGCAGAAAAGGCTAAAATCAAACCAGTCAGAGTGGAGAATTTTCTTCTTATGGAGTATAACACTGAGAGCAGTCTCTGTGTTCCTATGTCTATGCAGATACTGACTAGGTCTCACCCCCTTGATAAGAAAATGTGTAGTATAGTTGTTCAGAAACCAGCTAGAACAAAGGACAGATATGTTTTGTTCCTTTTACATTAAATATATTAAAGTTAGTTTTGTTCTACAGGTATAAAAACTGAAGCAGAGATATAATTTGAGTTGACGTACATAAACCTGAGCTAGCCTGTTTTTAAGCCTTAGCTAGTTTTGCCAGTTTCTTCATCTGAGTTGTAGTAAAATTCTTCCCCCTCTTCTGTCCTGCCCAGAAATCAGTCAATGGATAATTGAGAGTTGAGTTCACAAGTTAGTGAAATGGAAAGGACTTCTAATCTGGTGCTTGACATGCCTTTTTAGGCAGTGTATATCTGTCCCTCTTCACCTGACTGAAAATACAAGTATTTGTTAAAAGGTGGAGCTAGAAAACATTTATGAGATTTATTAATGCCAAGAGGAATTTATTAAATTTCTAAGAGGAAATTTACTTTTATAGGTGAAATAAACTCAGTTTTGCTCAGTTTGAGTCTGTTTGTTTCAGTATTTATATTCTTGCTCCTCTGGGAAGGTTTATTCTTTGTAAAAGTGTCCCATTGACATGGAGCTTATTTTGCCCAGGCAGGCATTCATCTTTATGTCCATTTGGGTAATGATGCTGCAGCTGCACACCCAGCTTTTCTGTTCATAAGTTTTTGACCAGTATAATGAAATTTTGAGCTAGAGTAGTATCATCTTTATGTAGTATAACAGCTGAAACCCTGATTTTCATAGAAGTTCAATTTAGAGATGTTCACTAACATCTTTATTGGCTTCTATTAAAAAAAAAAAAAAGTAATAAAATTAGAGAAGTCTACGCAGGCCTGTTTAGAAAATGCAGTTTGTTCAAATCAAAGCCTTGAAAACAAAAGCTATTGTTGAAATAGTCTTTCAAATGAAATTGCTCATGCAAATAGGACATCTGAGTAGTTTATACTGCAAGTTGCTTTCCCTGTTGCTTGCAGGCCAAACAACAAAGTGTTTTGCTGAAAAAGATAAAATGTGGTAAGGGTTAAGCCAAGCGTTTAATGCCAATATACTCTTTCGCTCTCAGTTAACTTACAACTTCCCTTTTTTTAGTGAAATGTCACATCAAATGTAAATATACATATACAGTTTACAGGTTTGAAATTTCGTATTTTTAAAACAAGAAGTATGGTTTGTTGGGTTTTTTGATGATTTTTTTGGTGGGAAATGTGAGTGTTTTCCATTAAATAGTTTAGTTTCTATTGCAGTCTTATCTCATGATGTTCTACATCCCCAAAACTTTCTTCAGCTACCCCAGAATTTAAGATGTGGGATTCTAGTTAGTGTTTGCTCTGATGAGGCTGTGTCATCACAGGATCTTGGGTTTCTTTAGAATCGATGGATGAAGTGACCACCTGACTTTGGGTTGAGGTGTTTTGTTTCACTTGAACAGGTAGAGGAATAGAGGACGTTAATTTACATCTTGACTAGGGTCTCACGGGGTGTTCGTGGTTTGGGTTTGGGAGTTTTGGGGGGGAGGGATCAGCAGAAGTTTAAGACATAAGTCAGAACTTATATCTCTTGTTATCTCGCCCCCCGGCCCCTGTATCTTAGCACCTTAATCCTTACATTTAAACGTATTCTAGAAAGTGTAACAATGTATCTGCAAACTGTGACTTGATTATAAATAGAATGTGTAAATGCAGTTGTAGACCATATTAATAATAAGTGCTGTGTAAGTTTATCTTTGCATTTAAGAAGGCAGCATCTTTTAGTTAATGCTTTAACCAGCATTCTTTGCAGATACTGAGAAATTCATTGCATGGGGCAGCAGGAATGGAATGTAACTGACAGTATAATAAAATTTCTAGTCATATAACTGCACAATCCACTTCTTTTATTCTTTATTACTAAACTACCCGCTGTGCAGGGGGATAGGAAGTGGACAATTTGAAACCTTAAAGTTGAATGTCGGTATCTCTATAGACTCTATAGTTCTTTGTCCAGCCTTTTCATCCTTAGACATTCAAATTCTGCTGTTGAGACCTGGTGTTTAAAATAAGTGCCTTGTGGGGTTTAAAACTTCCCTTTCAGGAAACAAAGCAAAGCTTTAACCAGATTCGTCAAGTGTGTTTCTTTTCTCTTTGGCAAATACTAATGAGTAAACTAAAACAATTCACTTAATTTAAATGCCAAAGTGAGAACTCTGGCAGGACATTTTTGATGGTTTCATAGTGGCCATTCTTCTTAAGTGTGTAGAATGGGATAATTCTGTAACTCATTGGAGTTTTTACCCCTAAAAAAATAACTTTTTTTTTTTCACCATGCAAACATCTATGCCTACTTTCACCTTCTCTGTGAGAAAATACTGGCTTTTGAAATACATGGTTTGCTTTGGAACGCAGAGATTGCAAATAAGAATTACTGCTGGTTTTGTTAGAAGAGCTGTAAGTCAATGTATATTAATCTTGTTGCTGCTGTTGCAACTCAGGAGGTAATTTGTCATCTTGCCATGTTTCTTCTGGGCTAGATTGCAGCAGTCAGTTTTAATTGCAGTGCTGAAAAACTTTCAGACAGAGATCCTGTACTTGACAGTGTTTGATCCTGCTTAAATTGCAAACTGATTTTAAGATCTAACTGTGGGTATATTTCTTTCCATGTGTATCAGTGTGCCAGTGTGTTACTGAGGAAGGTGGGGAATGGGTTTAAATCATCATTAGTTTCATAGAATGAAGCTGCATTTTAGTATGAGTGACTGCAAAACTTTCTGTGAAGTTCTTCTATGAACCGTTATAAGATCACTGAAGTGCTTGATTACTAGAGTTGTGTAGAAGATCTTTGCACTGTTTTGGGTTTTGAAACTGGGGTTAGCAATTTTGCTGAATTCTCATTACAACACTTTTTCTATGAGTGTGAAAATAGATCTGGTAGAAGTCTGTGCTATAATTTAGGGAGGTATTTAAGCTTGTGCATAATTGCAAGCCTGTGGATAGTCACTTGGATGCTACTGTTTGCTTCTGTGGCTGTCAAGTTTCTGATATGTCTGTGGGAGATAATAAACTTCCTTCTCATCATGTTTCTCACGAAGATCGAAGTTCCATAATATTAGCCTGAAATATATACTAAATCTCTTTCTGGTACTTGCTTCTTTGAGAGTTTGAACTTTTTTTTGCTAAATCTATTCTTTCATATTGATCACACTGAGGGGAAGGTGAGGAAAAACTGTATTTATGCTTGTTTCAAACATACCAGCAACAGTTACAACTTCAGTGAAGCAGCATTATTTTTCCATACGTGGCAGGCTAACTTGTGCTTTTTATTGTAGCACTAAAGGCTGCTATTCTGGAGTACGTTGCGTTTGAAAAGAATGAAGAGTAATACTAAACTGAAATCTCAAAGAGTATTTTGCTGTGATAAGGAGGGTCATTATATATGTGGTATCCTTAGTGCAAAGAAAGAATCAAAACGGGAAGAGAAAATAATATCATCTCACAGATATGGCCTTCTTAATAATATTGTTGAAATAATTTGGCATACATTTTTGTCAGTGCTTAAAAAAAGTAAATATATAGAAAATGTTCAAAAAAAATTTGATTCAGTCTCCTTAGTCACATCCAGCAGAAGGTTAAGATGCACCTTAAATCATTTGATATTTGCCTATATGAGAGAGATTGCTCATGGACAGTTCTTCAATGTAAGAAGCTTTAATGAGCTCAACGGTTTGAGATGGAAATTGGACAAATTCAGATAGGAAGTAAGTCACAATTGTTAAATAGGGCAATTAATCATTGAAGCAATTTACCTCACATATGAAACATTGTCTCAGTATAAAGACTCTTTAAAAGAGATTCTCTGAGAAAAATGACGAGTTACGTACTTGATGCAGAGATTGTTTGATTCCATTTTACCTGGCTCATTATGCAGGAGACTGAAGTAGATGAATAAGATGGTCTCCACAAGAGCTCTCATCATTTGCAATTTATAAGAATGAAGCACGTGATTACATGGCAGTAATTAATTTTGTCCAAGTAATGTGAATTTGCTGGGCAATATTCATGTTGTGATGAACCCTACTTTGCAAGGTGACTAGTAGTTTTGAACTTTGGGGATAGAAATTATTAGAGAATGCTAGGATCTAGGCTTATTGAAAGAGTTTTAAACAAGATTTGAAGGGGGAAAGGGATAAAACTAGTCTCACTAGAGATAAACCTGGGAGCAGCATAATGGCATTTGAGGGACAGTGTGCTAGTGAGGTCCTTCGGTCTGCTGTCTCAGTGGAGGTAGCGGATGGAGATGATGCAACTCGAAGACATGAGGGTTATTGATGTGTTAGAAGTACCTGAGAATGGTCATGTAGAAATAGGGCTTCAATCCCTCAAAAAGGTGGCAGGGTCAATAGCCCAGCTGAAGTGCATCTATGCCAGTGCACACATAATGGGCAACAAACAGGAGGAGTTGGAAGCCACTGTGCAGCAGGATAACTGTGACATAGCTGCTGTCATGGAAACATGGTGCGATGACTCGCACAACTGGAGTGCTGCAGTGGATAGCTGTAAGCTCTTCAGAAGGGATAGGCAAGGAAGGAGAGGCTGTGGAGTAGCCCTGTGTGGTAGGGAGGGTTTTGGTTGTCTAGAGCTTAATGGTGGTGATGATAGGGTTGAACGTTTATGGGTAAGAATCAGGGGGAAGGCCACCAAGGCAGATATCATGGTGGGAGTCTGTTATAGACCACCCAGCCAGGGTGAAGAGTTAGACAAAATATTCTTTAATGTTCAGCTGAGACAAGTCTCACCATCTCTAGTCTTTGTTCTCATGAGGGATTTCAGCTTACTAGGTATGGGCTGGAAATACAACATAGCAGAGAGGAAACAGTGTGGGAGGTTCCTGGGGTGTGCAGAAGAGAACTTCCTGAGAAAGACCTAGCAAGGAAAGGTGCCTGCTGGACCTGTTGTTTGTGAACAGAGAAGGACTTGTGGGTGATGTGGTGGTTGGACACTGTCTTGGGCACTTATCAGAGAAGTAAGGTGAGGGGTCAGCAGGATTGCCACCTTGGACTTCCGAAGGGAAGACTTTGGCCTGTTTAGGACCCTGGTTGGCAGAGTGCCTGGGGAGGCAATCCTGAAGGGCAAAGGAGTCCAGGAAGGCTGGACATTCTTCAAGAAGGAAATCTGAAAGGCACAGGAGCAGCTGTTCCCATGTGATGAAAGATGAGCTGGTGGGGAAAGGACCAGCTTTGGATGGAACTCAGGAAAACAGAGTTTATCTCCTCTCTATCCTTCATTGGATGTGGGAGGAAACACAGTGATAAAGGATGAGGAAAAGGATGAGGTACTTAATGCATTCTTTGATTCAGTCTTTAATAGTAGGACCAGTTGTTATCTGGTTACCCAGCCCCCTCAGCTGGAAGACAGGGATAGGGAGCAAGATGAAGCCACCATAATCCAGGGGAAAATGGTCAGCAGTGTGCTCACCACATAGACACACAGGTCTTTGGGGCAGGATAGGATCCTCCCAAGGGTACTGGTGAAGCTGGCAGAAGCACTTACCAAGCCACGTTCAATCATCTGTCGGCAGTCCTGGCTCACTGGGGAGGTCCCAGTTGGCTGGGTGTTAGCAAATGTGATGCTATAGGGGGGGTGGTTTAGCCTTGAGAAAAGGAGGCTGAGGGGAGACCCTGTCACTGTCTACAACTACCTGAAAGGAGTTGAAGTTGGGGGTTGATCCCTTCTCCAAGCGAGTAGCAAGCGATAGAACAAGCGGAAATGGCCTCAGGAGCAGTCCTTAACGATTGACGTGGAATTACTTGGTTGGAACTCCTAGAAAGTCATGCACTGCACCACAGTGAATACTCATGGGTCAAGGCCTTTCCAAAGCTGAAATGGGAAAGTATAGATATTGCTGTTTTCTTAATTATAGTGCATTCAGCTTTCAATTCACACACAAATTGCAGGTACTAAGGAAAATGTGTTATTGATACAATAGTTAAAATATGTCACTGTTAGAAGGAAAAACAACATAAGGGGTAGCAGTGTCTCCAACTGTTCATGGATGATGGATATGATCAAAGTTAATGAAATCCTCACCTGCCATATAAAGGTCAGTTTTGACAGGGTCGATTTGCTCATGCCATCCTCTGATTCTGTATTCTTTATTGCCTTACAGTTTATGAAAGGGAATGTTATCTGAAAATAAGTTTAGAATAAGGAAATGTTACAAACTTTAAAAAATGGTTAGGATCGTCCAGACTCTTCCAACTCTGTATTTAATATGCAAAGTTGTATGTTTTTTCTCAAGTAGCATTTAATTCTTGTTTAGTGTATGTTGAATTAATATTCATCATCCCCATTCCAGGTGCAGGACAAGTTTCGTTTGGACCTGTCTGATGAAGAAGCTGTCCATTATATGCAAAGTCTAATTGATGAAAGTGTCCATGCCCTCTTTGCAGCAGTGGTGGAGCAGATACATAAGTTTGCACAGGTGAGATACCTTCTCAGTTGGTGTTCTGTGTGAAAGATGAGTAAGGTGAGAGGTTGTGAATAGTAAGTTCAAGACTTAACTTCATTATTTATTATTTGCTTAGTTCATTTTTCTAGCAAGTTAGAAGTGTGTTCTTGCTGCCAGATCTGGAGAGCAAGCTCGTAGTAGTCTTAGAAACATTTTTAATGCGTCTTAGCAAACATGTTGAGTGGGACGTAACTGATTGTATTACCAAAGTAAGAATCACAAATTGGAAAGGTGGAGTTCTGAGGGTGCAATCCAGAACTTCCTTAGCTTTCATTCCCAAAGTAAATGATTGAAGGTAAACTTCCTTTCTTTCCTACCTCTGCTAGACTTCCTTAACTGTGCATTCCAGCTAGTTTTTTTGATCATTAACAGGCACAGCAGCTTGCACAGAAGGGGCCAGGAACTCTTCACATTACAGCATCTGTATCTCCTGCAGCATTGCACTGTACCACAGAACATGATCCCCACCGGCTATGTGAACATTTATCCCTTGTGTCAGAGGCCTCAACACAGATGGAGATCCTGAGGGATAATGCAGTTTTTCAGATTTGGGGCTGTAGGAGGTGGCTCAGACCTCTCACTGGGACAGTGGGAATTGGGCTCCTTGCTTGTAGGAAGTGTGCAGTGCTGGAGCGTGACCAGCAGGTTGAGGGAGGGGATTCTCCTCCTCTACTCAGCTCTGGTGAGGCCCCATCTGCAGTCCTACGTCCATCTCTGAGGCCCCGTCATAAGAAAGACATGGACCTATTGGAGCAAGTCCAGAGGAGGCCACAAAGATGCTGCAAGGGCTGGAGCACCTCTGCTACGGAGACAGGCTGAGAGAGCTGGGCTGGTTCAGCCTGGAGAAGAGAAGGCTCCGGGGAGACCTTAGAGCAGCTTCCAAGTACCTAAAGGGGTGTTGGAACTAGATGATCTTTAAGGTCCCTTCCAACCCAAAGCATTGTGTGAGTCTATGATGAAAACCAGGAAACTTCATCTATACATAAAGAAATTGTGATTTTTAATGTGAGGGTAATCAGACACTGGGAGAGGTTTCCCAGAGAGGTGGTGGAGTCTCCTTCTGTGGAGGTGCTTGGAATCCAATAGCACAATATGCTGAGCAACTAGTTGTGTTTGATCCTGTTTGAGAAGGGAGATTGGACTAATGGCCTCCAGAGTTCCCATCTCACGCATTATCTGATTCTTGCTAACGGTCTGGGGTGGCAATAAATTACTGTCTCTGCTATTTTTATTATTTCAATTTATTCTTGCTCTAGTATGGAAAATGAGATGTTTAACCACATGTATGTGTGCTGTGTTACTACAAGCCACAGTAAGACAATAAGGTGTTTGCCTTTCATGTTGAATACAACTCTGTGCACAAAAGCATTTCTTCTTTGAATTGGCAATGTTTTTTCCCTAAAGCCATCTGACATACTTAGTTTGTGTTTATCGTGGATTTTAGATATTACACTGTTTGCCTTAAGTCTTAGACTCATGACAAGAAATGGAATTGAGAGGAAAAATGAAACTGGTCTGAAAAGCCAGTCATTATCCCAGGGTTTTTTCATTGATTTTTTTTCTTCAAAAGACTGATCAAATTCTGATATAAGCTGAGGAGAACTATTTTCATGGCTATCCATTTTGCTAAAGGTCTCCCAACTAATCTGTTGTTTCTTGCAAACTTAATTTTTATTTTGAAGAATTACACAGTCCTGCAAGGTAAGAAGCAAAAATGTAATTTCCATCTGCATATATATTTAATAAAGATGATCTTTCACATGATGTGAAAAAAATGAGTGTAATTATATGAAAATGTTGCAAAATTTGTTGTCATTCATTATGGATTACTTTGAGCATAGGGTGGAGGACAGTAATTTAGTAAGATAAAGTGAAAAATTTTTAGCATATACCTTGGGGTTCAAGCAGAAATAATTACAAAGATTCAAGATGAAAATTTTAAATGTTTCCAATATGTGTGCAGACCTTTATTTTAATCACATACTGACAGTCACTTTTATAAAGACATGGTTTTTTCTTCATGGGTTTTAGATGACTGCCAGCCTCTCCCTTGCAATTGTTACTGCATTTGTGAAGCCGTATTACTAAGTCAGAGTTTACAGGTTTGATTTAGGTGACCTTTTCTTTTTCCGTTCAGACTTGTTCTTGCTTGACCTTTCTTCAGCACTTACAACTGCTTTTAAAGTCACAGGATATATTTGTTCAGAATACTTAAAAGTACGCAAGAATTTGACCCCAGGCTTACAGCTCCGAGGAACGGTGTTCTAAGCAACAGGCTGATACATACAGCATGCAGCAGACACCGATTGCATCTTCCATTCATATTTTGGGGAGTTAAAAATCAAGCCCACAGTGTGTGTTGCACTTTGGGTACCAAATAAGCCGATGTGACAGCCACTGGTGCAGGCCTCATCCAGTTGTCTCATTATGAGGTTTTTACCTCCCCAGCTGGCTGATGCTGAGTTCCAGCTTGGAGACTTTAGGGGTGTTTCTCCTGAGGCCCTGAACTCTCCTCATGCACTGTTGCAGAGTTTGCTGCCTCGTGCTTTTAGCTTTCCTTTCTACTTTTGGGGTTAGCTAGCTAAGATAAAAACCATAGTTGCTTTTTAAGTGCATAAGGCACCTCTTGGCTCCATGTGGTGTAAGATTGGAGTTCAGATTATTGCCTTCATTCATGTTCTACAAACAGTTACATTTGCAGGCTTCCCCCTGCTTGTATCTGTGTGGAGGACAAAAACAAAAGTCACAAGTTAATCAGCAGTTCACAGGTCTTAAGAATCTGAGCTTTATTTATGTATTTTTAAAAAACTTAGAACTAATCCATTGAAATTAAATGTAATTAACGCTTTTTCTCTTTATATTGCAAGTGAGATAAGACACTTTATAGTGATACTTAGTAATTCATTATTCAAAATCATTATCTTTTTTGTCTGAGGCGGTCTTAAGAATGTGCCAGAGTCGTCAGAGTCTGTAGATTGTTGAACAATTGAACAAATAATGCAAGTCATTCACCTTGTTCTAAAGGGGTTGTCCTGCACAGAGGCTAACTGAAGAGGCCAGTGGCCTTGCTCTTAATAGTAATGTAAGCTGTCTTAAAAAACCCCGACCAAACAATACATAAGTATTACAGTACATGCTTAAACAGCAGATTTTGGCCTCATGCCATGCATTTTTTCGTTTGAAATGCCCTTCAACATGGTTTTTTTGTTTTGTTTTTCAGTAGGTATTTGCCCTCTTACTGCCTCCAAAAATAGGTCAACAAGGAATCTGTGCTGTCTACTGCAGCAGTTAAGAGCTTTTTAATAAGGCTGATTATTATATTAACTATGTGTACCAGTATTCTGTATGTCACTCTATAGTAAGTAAAGCTCTTAGATAAAGCAATTTAGATATTTCGGTATCAGCTTGGTATTGTTCTTTTGTAACACTAGAGTAAATTGAGTTTAGTTCAAAACTGTGGTATGAAGCCTTTAGTTTAGTTTCTGATGTATCTCTAATCCATTATATTGTCAGATATTTTACAGACCTTTTTATGTTGTACTTGTCTCCTTAACGGTTATCAAAAAAATGTTGTCTCAAAAAGTAAATATATTTAACATTTAGAATAAGCTAATAGTGTTGTACAATAGTGCTCAAGAGGAGAAAAAGTGCATAGTAATTTTAGTTGGTACTAATGAAGACTGGATAGTCATTTCTCCCTGGAGGGTCATTTTCATTTTAGCAGCATTATTTATTTCTACAGAGGAAGGAAACAATCTTCAGTTGAAGTGACTAATTTCACATTTTATTTTGCTTGTGAAGTTAGAAGTCAACTCAGTTGCATTTCAGGGCTCATGTTAAGCAGTGTTTAAAAAAGGGAAAGACTGGGGGATAAGGAATGTCCCACCTAAAATGTAGCTGTGCAGTTTGGGGTTGTACTAATGCTTGGCTGCTCTCTGCTTAGGAGCAAACTCAATTTAAGTTGTAAATGTTCTGTGGTTTTATAATATCTCCAAGCTGTGGTCCCAGTGCTGCTGCATCCCAGAATGCAGCTGTGGTTCATTTCCCTCAGGACCACAGGCTTCTGTTTCCTCCTAATGGATGTCAAAATAGAAATGGGAACATCTACCAGCAGGATTGTGTAGATTGGATGAAAACATTTGTTAAGGGGCAGATAGAGCTGGTTCCCATGCTGTTTATTCACCTGAAGGGTTGTGAAAATTGCCTGCCTTTAGGCATTTCACCATGTTTTTAAACATGTTCAATTTACGTGTAACTTAAGAGTACACCACTTTGAGAGCAAACCAAGTTAAATAAATGCTGTGCTGTGTGTTTTTTGTTTTCTTTTAGTATTGGAGAAAATAAGCCTTTTGCCTACCTGTGGTGGAAAAAAGCAAATGCTCAAGAAAGAGACTTTCTCAAGCCCTTGTGGACTTCACCAGTTTTGGAAGGCAAAAGCTGCAGGTTTGGTAGCATTGAGAATAGAGAGTTCAGGAGGTAGAGAAGCTTTCTGAGTCTCTGTTCACTGAAGGTTTAAAACCAGCCATTATTAAAAGGAAAATGGTTGTTTATACCGTCCTTGGGGCTCAGATGCTGTGGCATTTTTTTCCACTGAAAACATTTGAGCCTCAAAGGCTCAAGCCAAAGGTAACTGGAATAGGCTGTGGTAAATTCTTGCACCTGCTAATATACTTTCTTATTTAAAAATAAAATCACTGCTATACTGAACACAAGTATGTACAAAGTTACAGCAGTGAGGCTGCAGTTCCTCCATGCAGAAACCCCACAAAACTATGGCAATCCCCTTTCTTCCCTTCCCACCAACTTTGTTCCTTGTGTAAGTTCTAAATGTAATTCATATACTCCTTTATTTCCCACCTTGGGCAATGTTACCATTTAGAAAGGACAAGCGTTTCTTCCCTGCTTGCAAAAACGTTTTTAAGTGCTGATAAGTTAACCAGCTCTAGGCAGCCAATTAAATCATCACTAACAGGCTCAGCAACCAGAATACCCAGTGAGCGGTTCAGTATTTCACACTTTAACTCTGAATGTTTTCTGTACAGTGATTATATATTCTTGACTCTAATAAACTCTTTGTTGTTGCAGTCTTGATGTGTTCTGGTTTGTCTTTTTAATCTTACGTGCCAAGACATGGTGTACTAAAGGATTATGACTCTTGGCTTTTTGCAAGGATTTTCACTTCTCGGTTCGCTTGATGCAGGAATAAGGCCACTCATAAAATGACTTTTGTGCCACATGTTGAGTTCATAATGAATCTGGTTTGAATGCTCAGCAATGTAATTAGCTCTTCATGAATGTGTGGATGTCTTCAAAGGGTGCTATTATACTCCTGTATTTTTTTGTAATAATTACTTAAGTCAGGAAGAAATTCCTCCCAATTAAAAAGATAAGGAGGACAGATTTGAATCTGAATCTGACTAATATTAGTGAGTCAGTCTTGCTTTGTGCTTTTCTTCACTAGCAAACACCAGAAGAGCTTTGATGGAGAAAACCCCACCGGGGCTGTGATGGGCTTCTACTTATTACCCAAATTTACTAGTTAAGAACATTGGTTTAGCCGCTCTTCTCCCCTGTGTGTGCAACTTAGAGGAACTGTATTACCCCCATTACTTAGTGCTTGTGTTAGCTGGCAAAACGCAATACCACAATGGAGCCACAGTAGAACCTCTTATCTTTAGCTGACTTTTCTTTGGGAAATAGTAATTTTCATTTTCTTGTGGTGTTTTTTGGTCTTGCTTCATCTGTCAGAAATACATATTTCTCTACTGCCTCCGTTTCCCAAGAAGTCATTCTGCATGCAGTATTTTGTGGTATCTTCAAAGGGTATTTCTGAGACCATGGACTGTTCAGACATTAAGAGATAACTCTGCATAAAAATAATGTGGTTTTAATTTGTTTTGAAGGGGCATCCTACGTGCTCACACAACTTTGATTTGTATGATGTGGCCACACTTTTATCTGAGTTCTTGACTCCTGACCCCCCACCCCTTTCAACTATATTCTAGGATTTTTCTTCTGTTTCTTTTGAAGAAAACTACTTCTTCCCGCAATTAGCCTAACACTAATTATGAAGGATGCAGGCGTGAGCCTCTCTGTACCAGTTGACCAGACAGGCAAAGGATGACTCCTCCTTAAAACCCAAAAGACACCATTAGCCTCATCCTACAGCACATTCCACTTTGCAGAAAGATTTATAAAGTGTTAAATAACTGTTGTAAACACATTACAACTGTTATAAATTAAATAACTGTTATAAACACATTACAAATTAATGCATGGTTGTTCGCTATGTCTTGCGGTTTAAAATTAATAACCTGGACTATGCAACAGGCTGTTAAAACTATATACGCTAAGTCAGTTATAAGTGTTAACATGTGAACCCAAATGGAATCTGAATATGATAGGTGTCAGGCTTAGGAAGCCTGACTGCGCTGTAAATCACTGACCACTTTATAAATGGAGAACATGAGGCACCGAGATGGAAAAGCTTGCTTGGATCAGCGGAACGTAATCCAAACAGTGTGCTCATCTGTGTTTCTGCTTGTTGAGTGTACCTTGTGTATATTTTCAGTGTATTTTCCCAAAGTATTTTGTAGAACATGCGCCAGCTGAGCACTGACAAACTAACTGGGTATGTACGTCCCTGATCCAACCAGTGACTTTTCTGGGGCTGATCTGCGTATCCTGTTTCCAGCTGTTAGGAACCCTTACTGCTGAAGAATAGGACAGCACTGGGACTGCTACAACATGCTAGATGTAAGTAAGGGTATTTGTTTAAGCCTTGTCTTCTAAATACCAGATGTTGTTGAAAATTGTTATTAGATGTCCACGCTTCAATAGATCTTTTAACCCTCATATACAAAATAAGTTCCAACTTCGTTTTGTAAAATCCGATGGCTCTTAGGACTTCATGCAGCATCATCTACTCAAAGTAAAACAAAACAACTAGGGGGGTATAAGCTATTCTGATGTAAATGAAAGGTTTTCTTTTTTGATAAGTTAGTCTAAAGCTTTGACTTACTGAAGTAAGAATGTTTAATAGGTTATCTTTTGTGGCTCAATACCTCTATGTAATACTGTTAGTCTATTATGTGTTGGTCTCTAATCTGCATCCCTGGAATAACTACTACCAGCTTTGTCTTGAGGAGTACAAGTCTTAAAGGTGAAATCCTTATAGCTGTGTTTTACAAAGGTAGATCCCCCATCTGACAAAGATCCCCTGGGGAATGTCAGGCAGTTGCTTCACTTTGCACATGTATTTGTGTGTATGCATATGGGGGGGTGAACACGCACACAGATTCTCCATGACTGAGGGTGTGAGCTCCATCATGTGTATCATCAAATCATGAGGCAGTGGTTGGTAGGAAAGCAGGCTGTACCAGTTGTGTCACAGAGTAACTTGTCAGAGGCCATCCTGTTAAGTCCTCCAGGAAACTACAGAAAAAAAAAGAGAAATAGAACAGTCAAAAAATAATTTTGCCATGGGGTTATTTTACCCAGCAGTTGTATTTTGTGTAACTGGGGATAAAAAGTGCTGTAAAGCAGTTCGTGGGTGTTTTATTTGCTTTTCAACATCCATCGTGGTTTCACACTGATTTTATTTTCTCCTGGAATCTCTGGTGATCTTTCTGTCAGGATTGAGGGTGAGTAAAGCAAAAGAAATAGTTCCGTCTTCCTATTTTTAACTCCTCTACCTATACAGTATCATTGGTTGTTTTCAACTGCCAGTGCATCAGGAGCAGAAAGTGGTACAGACTTTCTTTTTTTGGGATAATTCAGTAATTGCCAAAGTTGATTTGGGGGTGGGAGGGGCTATGGTTGGGGCATGAGAGAGTGGTGGGCTCTTTGCTTTAATATAAAAGGCATATATCATCTTGACAAGAAATGTCCTGTTCTTACTGACAGTTAACTGGCTTTGTTCTTCTTGTGTACAATCCAAAGTAAAAAGCACTTCTGCAAGGCTCTGGAGAAATAATGGCTTTGGAAAAGGGAAGGAGGAACGGAGAATGGGAATCTTAACACCTCTTGGCAGAGGGTGTAGCAGCAAAGAGAGGCAGTATCAGTATCTCTAAATGGCCTGTCTTTTGTAGTTGGCAGAGGTGTTAGTCACAAGACCAGGTATCATCAGTGGATGGTAAAATACCGTGGTTATTATGAGGTATCTGAAGCATGTACATTGAAGGATTCTTAAGGGAGTTGTTGAAAATAGATTGCAGGTGGATTGTGTTAAAATAGGTTTTTGTAACCTCTTCAGCTGATGGGATGATTCCTTGTGATAGTGAAGCTACTTTAAGTGCGATATTGGTGTCGTCCTGTCCTTCCAAGCATCTGTGATTTAGATCAGGCTCTGCCAGGGGGAAAGAAGTTTCACTTTAGATTGTAAAATACCAAACCCCGGTTCCTTCTGGAGTATTGAGCGGTGAAGCAGTTCATCTGCATGGGTTCAAACCTGAAACAGCAAGAACACTGCTTGGAGAGGAATTCAAAGCTCATCTACACACAGGCATTAATCAGGATGGTCATTTCCAAAGTGGGCTAAGCTATACCACAGGGGGATAGTTAAAATTCAAAATAAAGCCTTTGTCAAATTTAACAGAGCTGCTTTGAATTCTTTCCCCTGACAAAAACGTGTTTATCCTAAATTTTTCCCCGACCCTTCCATCAGTAGTGAGGGATCAGAAGATGGCAATTTTACAGACTCACTGAAGGGAAGATGTTCAATTTATAAACTACAGTGCACAGAAAGTGATGTGAAGGGAGGACTGAGCCACTGTGGGGACTCTGGGGAGCTCTGGGATCAATTCTTCCATGGTCGAGCCATTCAGTTTGCTCCAGCCTGTAGTTTCCTCATAGTGAGTCAGATAATGGCCTTTCCTGATCTCGCTAGTTGCTAAGGCATTAATTGGAACATGCAATGGGTACCTCATACAGACACACATTCCACAGTGTCACACTGCTTTGTCTCTCCTTGATTTATAAAAGAGGAATATGTTTTGCACAGTTCTTTTTTCAGTCTTCTTTCACTGGGAATCATATTGTGAAGTTAATTGTAATGAAAGGCTTTTCTTTCCCATGTCTCTTTAATATAACATCTCTTGCTGATTAGAGACTGAAGAACCCATATTGTGAAAGAATAATTGATTTATGATTTTTTTAAAATAGGTTTCTTTTCTAGCACAGTCATATATAAAGAGTTTTCTAGCTAAGAAGATGGGAAACAATTAGGCAAAATCTCTGCTTTCAACAAACCATTCACAAACTACTTCCCTTTGAACTTCGGGTAGAATAACAAGCTCTGTGCCTGCATGCAGGTACAGAGTGGTGCGTATTCATCTTGCCTAGCTGGCATCGTGGTGCCCTGTGACAGGGGCACTGTGTTCCCGAGACATGAACAGAGCTTTTTTAATCCTGCAGTAAATATGGATTGTTTTTGTCCCCCTGTATCTGTGATGTCACCCATACTCAGGCTGTCTGACACCTTTCTAATGCTGTATCATCATTAACTGACGTACGAGGGAGAGATTTCTGATGGAAGCACATCTGGCCTGCGTAGTTGTGTCTGTTCCCTTAATCCTTCTGTTTCATCTCAAACTTGGGATTTTGTTCCCTCTGGCTGCCCCTGCTGGGAGCTGTTCTTGTGTCTATAACTGTTTCATTCCTGACACTGGGATCTGATCATGCAGTGACTGATCTGGCTGATAAGTTTTGTGACCCAGCAGAGGTGAAGGTGACATGGTTGATGTTGTAATGATTGTCTGATTCATTCACCAATCTCAGGGGTGAGAGCAGGAGCATGCATGGCAGGAAGCTCTTTCTTTAAGGGAGTGATTCAGCTGAGGTCTCTGACCAGCAGCTGCCAAGGAAGCACTACACTGGAAGCTATTTCTGTTTCTTTTCCAAGGGAAAACACAGCAACAGACCTTGGGATAATGGATGAAGTCTTCTTAAAAGTGGAGTACATGGCAGAGAGCTGGCTACCGTAAGAGCTGTATTTGGAGAGGATGTATTTGACATCCTGAATGGGATTAAAAATACATGTTGTATAGTTCAGAGGTGTTTTGTGTGTTTAGTCCACACAATTTACTAAAACCTGTGGGTGGTATCTTCTCAAGGATATTGGCCCATATTGCGTTTATCTTTTCCATGTTGCAAACCATGTGCCAATAGCAAGGTAGTGATTAGCATCTACTATGTAAATGAGGAGATGACAGGTCTTTCTTAGCTCCCATTCTGCTTCTAACTTGACAGACTGTATTTGAAATGAGAGCTGAGAGGCGCTGTGTTACAATCCTGGCTGTGGTTTTCATTGTCCATTGGCCTGGAAGATTTTTCACTGTTTGAACTTCCATTTCCCTCCCAGCTCTGTAAATTCAGTGGTGCAGGACCCATTTTTAACTTGTCTCACACAAGAAGTACCATCGCTTGGGGCTTTAATTTCAGATGGATCTGGGAAGTGCCATTATAATCTGCCAAATAGCAATGCGTTTTGATTGCATTTTGAATTCAGCCTTGGTTTGTTGGCTTGTATTTGTTCGGTACCTTAGAGTTGAAAGCTGCCTGAAGAAATGTACGTGCTGGAGCTCCTGTTCCTGTCAAACACAGTTCTGGCGGTTCTCTCTTGCTGTCTTAGAAAGCTGTAGGAAAAATAGCAAGAACGAAAACATTTCTTTGCTTTCATTAACTAATCCTAAGGTTTGGTACATACAAAAAGAAAGCTTAACTGAAATACAGCAAAATAAGATGATCAGTTTTCTATCTTAAGCAAGCAATACCCACAAGATGCATTCTCAGGCCTTTTTATCAGGGTCCATGTTTTCTGCATTTGCGTCATCCAGTTTAATGGGTACCTGATCCTGATTTAATATGCTGCAACAGACAAATTCTTTTATTCAATGAAGAGAGAGAGTCAGAAGGATCTCTAAAAGCTCTATGTTTTTTCTACATTAACACCATATGGATTGTAAATGGGTGTGTTCAAGAACAACTGAGATTTAAGAGTCCCAAGGATTATTTTCTCATTTACAGTTCGAGCTATGTAATAAGCAAGAAGACCAGCTCATTTAAATCAGAGTAAATCAGGACACCCACGGTTCAGTCTTACATCTCCGTTATGTATCTATACAGAAGGCTTACTTAGGGTGTGTTTTTCCACTATTATATTATTTTGCTGCCCATGTTAATATCCCTGGTCATGTACCTACTAATGCTCCTCAATAGCAGCTTTAGTGTTGAGCCTTTTGTTCACTCATAAAGCTTGTTTTTCTCATTACTCAATTTTTTGTATTTTGAGTTCTACCGCATTACCACTGTGGTTTGCCATTTTCCAGCCATGGTGTTGTGCAAAGGCAAGCACATGTCTGATAGCATGGTTATGAGCTGTGCTAACTTTTGTGACTGCAGAGTGTTGACATTGAAATAGAATATCTCTGAAGATGCAATTGCTGCTCAAAAACTTGATTACAGTTTACACAATGGACTGTACTGTAATATGTAACCATGAAAAAGGAATCTGGGTCCCTTGCAGTTGGAGCCATACAGAGACAGATTGGTGCTATTAATCCTCCTAAATTAAAGCTGCCAAGTGTATGCATGTTCTAATCCTGTAGATTACAGTATCTACAGGATTGCGGTCAGTTCACTGCTGCCCTTGGATAGCTATTGAATAATCTCCTCCTTCCCATTTGCCAGGCAAACAGGTAAGGATTATCAGCCTTAGCTTTATATTATGATATTTGGATCACAAATTAGGATTTCAAAAGGAGGCTAGTATAAGGTGGTTCCCAGATCCAACTAGGATCCCTCCTGGACTCTAGCTGTTGCTCAAGAAGATCATGGGTTACCCATATTCTCCATGGTGTATTTGCCAGCCTGCCATGGAGGTTGGCTACCCCAGGCCATTTCAAATAGCATTATGTGCTTAGTTTTAGCCAAACTGAGCAACCTCGTGTAGTGGAAGTTGTGCCTGCCCATGGCAGGGCGTTGGAACTGGGTGAACTTTAAGGTCCCTTCCAACCCAAACCATTCTCTGATTCTATGAAATTGAATCAAGGTTTATGTCCCTACTTTAGGATGAGATCACTCTGAAATTGGTAGATTTCACTGACTGTACTGAGTAGAGTTTCATGGACTGTGCTGGGAACTTAGATACAGGTAATTATATAAAGTTGAGATACACACATGGCAGTTCTATTTTCCAAGTACAGGCATGTTCCTTTCAAGGACCAAACAGAGGGCGTCCCTAACTGAACCTCCCAGTTTGGATCATATTAAAGGTGTCTGAGGTCCTACTAGTTGTCAGAGGAGAAGTTCAAGGCACTAGGCCACCTCCTTCTTAAAAGAAGGTCACAGTCACTGGCATGCAGACATTGTTACTCTCAGAGCAATGGAATTCACTGTGAGATGTGAATTAAGCGTGCATCCAAATCACATTTAGGCTTTAATTTGTTGGATTCTGTGGTCATACACTTGTTTTCTGAGAGGAGTCATAGGTAAAGGAGTGTTCAGAGAGAGGGGGTAAATCCCATCACATTTTCACCCACATGGTTACCTTGAAAACATCATTGTTTCCATTGAGCCCACTTCTGCAGGAGTTCAGCGCTTCACATACACTAAAGTATTGGGAGTACAGCCCCATCACTGAACACTGAGGTACTATTTCCCACATTCAAATGCCAAAAAACTAGAATGAGAAGCCTCCTCCCAGAACCATAAAGGATGCTGGTGTCCCAACAAGATAGAATGCTTTTACCTAGATTTATTAGTGGATGATGTTGCAGCAGACAGTACCACCTTTTAGAAATACCATCTTCTCAGAAGCTGGAGCAGAGTCAAATGTATTTCACATCAACCAAGCTTAAATCACGGAGTAGATAATTACATTGCCCTAGGAAATCAACTGGCTGTTCTGTTATGCCCAGCTTTGGGCTGTAAATCTTCACATAGCATCCGATTGCCATGGTAGCTAGGCTTCAGATGTGCTTGCTCTGATCTCTGTTCTTTACCTGATTTCAGGTATTTTGTGAAGCTTAAAATAGCAAACACGTTCTGGTCCAGGTGAAGCAGAAATCATTAACTTTTGTACAGCAGAGATTTTAATGAATATTTTGAAGTTAAACATGAATTTATACTGATATGTCTGGTGAGGATTTTTATTGATTATTCCCCTCCTATTTTGTGTAATTCCATAAAATCCTGCATGATTGATTGTCTCTAATCTGGATGGGAAGGAGGCTACTTTTATTTTCTTTTACTTGATATTGATATCATTATAGTGAATTTCTGCTGGCACAATAAAAAAGACAGACTTAATTCCAGGGCACCATAGATATGATGCCAGCTCTTTGCCGTTTCATATCTATGAACAGTTTATCCAGTCTCCTATAAATCCTGTCTGTCTGGCAGCAGGGATCCAAGTGGTTCTTATTTCATCTGTTGCATCCATCTGTGTTGTCTTCTTTTGACCTTTTACAATTCTAAGCTCTTGTGAGTAAGGAGCATATCATTACATTTGTATAGTGATTCTCACCGTAGGTCTAGAATCTCCGAGCAGTCCTATAATACAAATAATTATGGAAGAAACCGGCAACCCAAGTCTAAATGAAATGCCACATGTAAGTAACACAGCTAAATCTTGATAGCTAACTGTAAAACAAGAAGGGATGCTACATAGCTACATAGGAGACAGGAGAAGTCCTCTGCAGCAAATGTATACCTTCTGCTATCAGTAATGCAACTTACACATTTTGACTTTGATCAACCTGAAAATATCAGAAAAAGATGAGGGGTTTGTTTTCTAAATCAAAGTGAGAACTGTCAGCTATTGTTAAAGCAAACTGTATAAATACCCAGTAGAAACGTTCAAGTCAGTCTGCATCAAATAACTTCTGGTGGAGAACAAAACAAAATATATTCAGATAGTTTACCATTACATAGGACAGAGCTGGAAAGAAATGTCTTGCCCAAAACATCAGGCAGAAAAATGTTATTGTTAAGGTGGCAGTAGTATATCCCTGTGAATTTCTGACTCCACTCCATGAAGCTGTGTGTTGGATTGCAAAAACAGATAGCCAAGCATTGTCTTTAACAAAATCACAAAATCATAGAATGGTTTAGGTTGAAAGGGACCTTTAAAATTCGTCTAGTCCAATCCCCCTGCAATGAGCAGGGACATTTTCAACTATATCACGTTGCTCCACCCTGTCCACCCTGACCTTGAATGTCTCCAGGAATGGGGCATCTCCCACCTCTCTGGGCAACCTGTGTCAGTGTTTCACCATCCTCATCATAAAGAATTTCTCCGTTATATCCAGCCTGAATCTCCCCGCTTTCAGTTCAGAGCCATCACCCCTTGTCCTATCACAGTAGGCCCTGCTAAAAAGTTTGTTCTCATCTTTCTTATAAGCCCCCTTCAAGTGTTAAAAGATCACAATAAGGTCTCCCCAGAGCCTTGTCTCCTCGAGGCTGAACAACCCCAACTCTCAGCTTTAAGTTGTGCCTTTGGTCCTCAGTGTATTTTGAGTGCTTCTCATCATTTTAAAATGAACACTTCACGTCCTACTTCATTCATAGCATGACACACCTCTTCTGCCTCTCAACAGCCTCTCATTTCTGATCACATGTATCCACTAATCTGCATGTCAGACATTAAACAAGACTGTCTTGGAAATGTGAAAAGAAAGAAAACTGTGACGACTTAGAACGAAGCAGTCTCTAGGCACATCTGTCTTGTGCAAAGAGATCCAACTACTTCAGACACCTCCAAGCATCTGGTCACAGGAGCCAATCTGTCTTTGAAAAGCAAGTTACATAGCAGTAGGTAGAGTAGGTAGTGAAGGCATGGCTGTTCTGCTTTCACAAGCCAGAAGTCTTCAGCCCTTGAACTGCTTACTTTACATATGTCTAAAATAGTGCCCACAGTGTTGATAGAGGTGTCTGAATTTTTCTGTCAGTGCATAGACTTAGCATGTGAGTGTAGAAGACATTCCCATATGCTATGCTGTAACCACCTCAGAAAGAAAATCACTTGCAGGATCAGTACGTTACTTCAATATTCCATCTTTAGCCATACATTTCTACCATTTTTATCCCTCTCTCTCCCACCTTCTTTCACTTTTCTGTTTTGCCATAGGAAAATATCTGAAAAGGAGTAAAAATGCTAATGCTAAATAAATTCCTTTTTCAGTTTTTGTTTAAGAAAGCGAAGCAAAAACTGAAGGAAGAATAGGGGGAAGCATTTTAAAGTGATTCTAATAGTAATAATAATACCATAAGGAGAAACTGGCGTTATACAACTCCATCTGTTAAAAGGTTTATTCAGGGAAGAGATCTCAGAGTTCTAATACATCGTTTTAGGAAAACATCTTTTCATGCTCAGTAGCAGTCAAAGAGCAACTGAACATTAGGATTTGTTAGAAAAGGAATAGAGAATGTGCAGAAAACGTCCTCATACCACTATATGTGTGCATGTGCATCCATACTCTGAATGCAAGCAAAGCTGTGGTTGCCTCATCCCTAAATGGATACATTGGATCTAGAGAATAAGAAGATGAGTGAAAGGGTAAGCAAGGGAAGAAAATGACTCACAGCACACGTTCAATAGCTGGACCTGGAAGCTTCAGTCTAGAAAATAGATGACTGAAGAAGCAAGTCCAGTAGAGGACCACAAAGATGATTAAGGTACTGGTCTATCTTTCCTATGAGGAGAGGCTGGGAAGAGCTAGGACTGTTCATCCTGGAGAAGAGGAGGCTCTGGGGGATCTTAACAATGCGTATAAATACCTGGGAATGAAGAGGACAGTGTCAGACTCTTCTCTGTAGTGTCCAGTGAGGGGACAAGGGGCAATGGGCACAAATTAAAACACAGAGAATTCAATCTGAAGACAAGAAAGCTTTATTTTTACTGTGAGGTTAGTCAAACTTGGGGACAGGTTGACCAGAGAAGCTCTGATGTCTCCATCAGTGGAGATGCACAAAACCCAACTGCTCTGGGTGACCCTGCTTGAGCAGGACTAGGTGGTCTCTCCCTACTATCCTAAGCCATTCTGTGAAAATCCATAGTAATATGGAAAAAAGTGAATAAGAAACGGTTGTTTTTTCTCTTTTATAATGAGTGGATGGTATCAAAAGGAAGTCAGCAAGAGAAAGGTTGGAAACAAATAAAAGGAAATGTTTTTTACACAGTACATAATTGAACTATAAAGCTCCTTATTGTAGTGTTTTGTGGATGTTACATAGCAATTATATAAATGGATGGAAGAAACATTCATTAAGGTCACTTATCACAGTACTACCCACAGTTCTTGAATTTCCTGAACCTACGAGTCACTGGGAACTGAGAGAATACAACAGAGAAATATTAGTATATGCTTATCCCTCTCGCCACTCTTCTTTTGACTTCTGTAACTGGTCGCAGTTGAAGATGACACAATACAGCTGACCTTGCACATGGTCAATATGTTTAGAAGTGTAAGGCATGTTCACTTCTTGACCCATTTCGTTGCAAATGCTCTGTAAAAAGCATAAGAGAGAAATGGGTGTCTGTCTCAGAAGAATAAAACATGCTTTGAACAGAGAAAGAAATTATATACATACAGGGCAGATTTGTTGAGCAAGAAAGTTCCATTCTCATGGCTGCTTCTGATGAATGCTCTATTTTAAGGCTTTCTTTAAAAAAAAAAAAGTTACATTAAATATATAATACAGGAAATTCCATATTGAAAACTATTCAAGTGAAAGTTTCGTATGCTTTTCAGTGGGTTGGTGTATTCTGAAGTATAAATAAAATTACTTCAACAACTTACAGTCAAATGGGAGTTAGGAAATTGGTTCCTTTTACAAAACACAAGAGTACAGCTGTGTAGTAGGAGACGACTGAAAAGTTTCCTGTTTTAAAAGCAAATCATACAGTTTCAGGAGAACCTGGAGCATCTGCTGAGGGAATGTTTCATCTAAATTCTTAGGCAAAATAGTGCAGAACTTGATTTGCAGAAGACAGAAAACTGACAATCTCTGTAATGGAATAAAATTGAGGAGATTGACCCCTGTGGGTTATTGATTTTTGTTTTGATTATGACAAATAAAGCGAATCTGAAAGCAGCTACAGTCTTGTCATTCAGTTCAAGGAAGGAGAAGTCTGGATAAGAGAGTTTTCTTATTTCCTTTTTGGCTGAAGACCTGTATATTCAAACTGAGAAGAAAGAACAAGTGGAAGTGACAGGATTTTGTGCAAAGAATCTATACGAGGTTGAAAATGTTGAGCAATTAGACAGCATGATTAATTGAAGTCTGGGCAAGAAAGTTCTCTCTTGAAGATGAGAGCAGCTGAAGCTGCCGTTGAACTGATGTCAGTGGGACACTGTGATTAAATACATCTTGTTTTTAAATTGCTGCCGTACCCTGTGGAATGGTGATTAGGAACCCAGACCAATTATATGTTGGTATTGGTTTTAACTGCTTTTATACTGCTGTTGCTGCACTGCAAGCCTTTGGAACGAGATGGTGAAAGGGAGGAACTCCAGGTTACTACCAGGGAAAGGCTGTTAGTTTTGTTTGGGTAGGAAAAGCCCTATGGAATATCGCATCTGTTTCTTCCCCTAAGTTCATTTAGGATAGTTCAGCACTTACTCTTTTGCCTATTTTAATTTTTTCCCCCATGTTTGCCATGGGGCCTTGGGTGACTAGTGACCACACTGGCCCTGGTGCGTGCTGTGCCTTCAAGCTGCCCTGAGCTTCATTTGGAGAGCTGAACACAGCTGTAAATATTCTGAGTCCCTTTGTCTGATTTGATTGTTTTGATAATATTCACTTATTTTGTGTGATGACAATTAAAGAGCAGTTAAGCATCAGACACAAAAGAAACATGAAGTGGTGCTGCAAGCAGGATAAAAATTGGTTTTATTTAAATATTGAGATCTTAGGGAAAGAAAGAGGAGGAACCCGTGTGCTTAAAATGGATCCTAAGAAGAATTTGAGTGTCTGTGGTGCTGAAACCACCGAGGCAGGCAGGACTTTTATAAATCTACTGGTTGCTCTCTGTGACCTTAAAGCTTGTGCTTCAGGATGAGCACAACACTATGCCTGGTTTAAACAACACCAAAACTTAAGTCAGGACTCTGAGACCAGGAAACCCGCTCAGTTTGCAACAGGCTCATTCTGATGGGCTTGTCCCAAGGAAGTACAAGACCTGCCCTTCAGGAAGCTCGGGCATCACACAGGGTCACAGCAGCCACATTGCACACATTGTCTGCTACTGATGGGACTTTTCCAGAAGAAGGAGTGCCAAAGTTTGTGCCCTTTCTGGTCTCCAGGCTGCAAACTAGTGGTTGATGTCCTTCCCTTGTGTCCACAGGCTGTTCTGTGGTTTCCCTCAAAGACGTCTCTACTGGGTGACTGAATGACAGTCCACCATTGCTCCACGTATGAGAACAAGGAGGTGGCCGGAACCCTTCTATGTGGTGTGATCGACCAAGCGGCTGAACAACTTGATAATTAGAGCTCACAAAATTAGGTAGTACTGACGACCGATTGATATTAATTACCTTTAGGATATAATACCTTCTGTCTCTGACTAGTCAAATACTCTCCTGAAAAGTCAAATGACAGAAACAGGAAAAATCCCCTCTTGGAAAGTGCTTCCATCTCCATTATTCTTAGCCCATTGGCTGCTAATTATTCACTGTGTGTGAGCTCACATTATCGTGCATTGCAGAAAAGACACCATGAAAGATGTTATAGATAGCGTTTATGAAGACAAAGAGCTTCAAAGAAACACTGTAAGTCCATAACAGTCAGGTCAAGCCTATACTCCAGTGAGTCAGTTGCCTCTCATGCAGTTTGGACAGACTTTTCTAAACCTCAGCATGTAGTGATTTTGTTCTCTTTAATCATTCTTCCATGGAGGGTCTTGCTATGAAAGCAAACCCTGGCCATGCTGACAAATGGAATTGAGGGTGTTGGGGTTTTCTCCTTTTCCCAAAAGAAGCCAGAACTATTTGTACATATATGTTTAGTTTAGGTTTGTTTTCAGAGCAACGTTTTCAACTGGTGGGGCTCTTCTGTTCAGCAGATTAACTATAATATATGTAAGTAATATTTGCTACAGCAAACAAATCCAGCGTGAGGCACTGGTACATGAGCGGCTGCTCTGGGAGGAGTAATTTTTCCCTGAAGGCAGTAGAGCTCATTGTGGGGTTCTACTATAACCATGTGCTGTGGTCTCCATATGTAAAAGAGAACTCTATCAGAAGGAAATTACTCTCTGCTGATTACGCTGTCCTAGAGACATGAAAAATGATGCGCTACTTCCAGGGGGAATTATTTACTGTCTCAGCCCAGGAGCCAAAGAAAAAGGGCTTATATAGTACTGTTTCTTACTAAAGGATGAGGAGAGGACATCTGTGCTGTGGCTTAAAATACCTACCTCAGATCTTACTCATAGTGACTTTTCACGTGAGATGTTCTCTAGCAGTGAAACAGGTCTGGGATAACTTTTTCTTTCCATTGACCCAAAGGCTCGTTCTTGCCTCTGTGTAATACTGCAATTTTTTGTATATGAATTTGAGGCAATAAACCAGCCACAATAGAAGAAAATGGCAACAAGAAAAAATAATCAACAGCGGTTAGCCCAAAGTCTTATTTTAGCATTGTCATCATCATCCTTTTCTCCAAGCAATAAGAGAAAATATGCGTAGGATGCTTCACATGACCAGGTTGGGCTACAGCTAAAAGGGGTCACTGTTTGGAAATGAATTTACAATGTGCATAATGATGATTCTTCGTGAATCATCATATATCTTGGTCCTGAGAGATATAATTCATGGAAATTTCTATGATGTTTCATCATAGACTGGGTAGATGAATAGAGTGGGACAAACATGTTCAATGCAATGTACAGTCATCACTCATCACTCCTTTGTTTTCTTATAGTGTTAAGTTTGCTTTCTTCTAAAGTGCAAACCAAATCCAAGAGTGCTTCTGTTGGACATCCAAAATAATGCACTGGAACAGTATGTTCTTTCACTAGTGGAAGTACTGAAGAACTGAAGAGACTAATCTGTTGTGGAGGAGTTACTCAGCTGAATTTTCTTGGGCTTGCTAACGTGACAGTGTTTGTTGTTCTGGGCTTTTTGCTTTTTCTAAAGCTTGACAGTTCATAAACATTTCTAGTTCAGCTTCTCTGTTTAATGATTCTTGCTCTCACACTACAGCTGTTCTAATCAGCAGAGAAATTAATAAGGTCTCCCTTCTTAATTAAAGATTCATTTCCATGAGATATGCATTCACATAATGTCTTTGAGACCTCCCTGGCCCAACAGATATAGTTGAAACTTCTAACTGCTGAAGCTATTGGTCACTGTCCTGAGTTCAACAGTTAGAAAAAGCTATTGGGTTCAGCAGTTAGAAGCAAAGACAAATGGATGAAAAATAACAACATAAAGTGTCCAGCTTCAGCAAACTATCACTAAAAATTTTGTCCTTAGCTTTGATGTCTATCAAATAGAATTATACTAGTTAATTTCTTTGCTAAAAGTCCCAAAATAGGGCCCATTAGGTGCTTGGGTTTTATAAACATTTAATTTAAGAACCCAACATGGTGACTTGTTGAAAAATTCTATTTTATCATTTTAGATCCGGGGGGAAAGCCTTCATCTTGCCTAGGAAGCATTAGCCCTCACTTCTCCTCACCTGCACTGAACAAATTATTTTGTTACAGCTGTTGTTATTGTTAATGTTAAATTTAAAATACCCAACACTGTCTTCAGTTTCACCATCTGCGGATGCCCCTTCCACTGTCCTTCAATGTCCTTTTGAAGAGCACAGGGCACATTTGGCCAGCAGTTCCACTGATGCAAATGTAGAATACCTGTGATAAAGTCTGTACCCATCCCCTGAATATTCTTGTCTGCAATATGCGGCAAGCAACTTGAAGTCTGAGTGTAATGAAAGTTTTACAGTCCTGCTATGCAGCTTGAGGAGCCCTCACTTTATAGCCAGCCCAAACAGGACAGAAAGCTACACTTTGCTGGGATTACACAGAGCTCAATCAAGGTGCAAGAGTCATAACAGCTCTATCCAGCTTTGCAGTTCCGGGTCCAAGCATTCCAATAAATTGCTACTTCCAAAGCTTTGATGGTTTGTGATTTCACATCTCTCACAGAGGACCCATTTTTTATGAGCTTCAACATCTGCAGAGGGGCTGAGTGCTTGTAGTTGAGACAAGGAGGCAGAGAATGATCCCTCCGGCTAAGGCAGGGATACAGTTAAGGGCACAATAATCTCTTTCTCTCCAAGAAGTGATGGAAAAGCTCCATAACAGAGCAGACGTTCCCTGAACTGTACAGATGTCACATTAATGCTGTACCCAGGTGTACCATGGAAGCTAATTGAGGCAATCGAGCAAGAGATTGGTGCGTTGCAAAAGATGTCAGTCCAGCACGCAGAACCCAGGTGTTCTGTGGGAGCTAATTACATCAGGGAGAGAAGGCAAGACGAGGCTTTGACAGGGGAAGCAGGAGGCTGGGAGGAGAGGAAAGGCAAAAGAAAGGGATAATCAAATAAAGGAGTTTGGTACAATAGGAGGGGGGATATCGCTGAAAACAGCGCACAGCATGTGTCTCAGTGCAGGCTGTGGAGCAGCCTGTAGGATTTGATGAAAACCACACGGTGATATGCAGGGAAGGCTGTTCCTTGCTGAGGCTCCCCAGTGCTGTCAGTGCTGCTACAGAAGGTGCTCGGTGGCTGCATTTGTGAGCAGCTTCCTTCAGAGCTGAGGCATGCATAGGGAATGGGGAGGAAAGATCATGGAGGCCCAAGGATGTGTGCTCTACAGTTCCACCACCCCCGGCTGGAATCTGTCTTGATGTCATGGTTTAAAACCATCCATCTACTAAGTGCCACGCAACTGCGGGTTGAGATAAGAAAAGTTTAAAAACTAAAATAAAGTGCAATACATTACTAATACTACATATAATAATGATAAGGGAAATAACAAGGGGAGAGAATTTAAAACTAAAAGTGGAAAGGAAGAAAAGACAATAAACACAAGTGATGCACAATACAGTTTCTCAGCACCCGCTGAATGATGCCCAGCCTGACCTGAGCAGCAGTGGCTCTCTTCTGGGTGACTCCCCCAGTTTCTATACTGGGCATGATGTGCTGTGGTATGGAATACCCCTTTGGCCAGTTTGGGTCAGGTGTCCTGTCCCTGCTTCGTCCTGGCTTCCCATGCCCCTTCTCACTGGCAGAGCATGAGACTGAAAAGTCCTTGATCAGGGTAAGTGCTAATGACCAACAACTAAAACGTTGGTGTATTAGCAGCACTGTTCTCAGACTAAAGCCAAAACACAGCACTGCACCAGCTACTAGCAAGAAAATTAACTTTTTCCCAGCCAAAACCAGGACATTCGAGAAGACTGGCAGCAGAAAAGTCCTGCTTTTCTGACTGGGTCAGGTATCTAAAGCATTCCTCACACCTCCATTTTGAGGTTACTTTCCTCCCTGCACCAGCCAGTCTGAAGGCGGCTTGGAGGTGCTGCTGGAGTACAGACCTGTTGTCCATGGAGGATGCGGAGAGCTGGGCGCATTAAGGGCTGGGCTCTTCCCACCTCCAATGCCAGCTTAAGAGCAGTCGTCTGCCATTCTCTTTCTCCCTTGATTACAAAGGGGGGAAGAGAACCCCTAACACAGGTAAGGTATCTCAATTTTAGGCTTGTCAACATAAGGCGAGATACATCCTAACCCAGGGGTAGTATCTGTTTCTAATCAGGTAAGTTTAGCAACCTGCAAGCTTTGCTGCACTGGGCTGCCATTGCTGTAGGATGTTGTAGCATCTGCCTGGAGAATTTATTTGCAGTCCATGGGGCTACCCATTATAATTTTCAGCTCTTTTCAGGCTGTTTGCTTTGTGCATATTAAAGCTGTTTTACTGCTTGTTCTTACTGAGGCAAAGTAACAATGATAGGAAAATGGTGTCAGTTCTGAGTTTCTCAGGGAATTTTTCTTGTTTTGCCACCATCTGTCTGTATTACTGGCTTTCAAAACCATAGGTTGTGAGATAAAGACTGATAGTTTATCCAGCCACCTCTCTGGTGTTTAGCTTTTTTTCAGGCTACCTGATGAAAACATGCATTGAGTCCTAGTCATATCTTAGAGGCTGAGAGTAAGCCCTAAATTAATCAAGTAATAACTATTCTCTGGTGACCTAGAAAAAGCTAATGAAGTGGTTTAGATTTCTGTGTGATGGCTCTTGTAAGGTTCCCTATCTTCTTCAAAGAGGATTCCAAAAAGTACATCCAAAATGCAGGGAGAGGATTGGTTTATTTTTCTGAACAGTGATTTGTTGAAAAAAGAGGGACTATAGAGGGTATGATGGCACTCTTTGTTTGATTTGGACCTTTAAATGATCTCTGACACCTACGTAGCAAGAAATAGATTTGGCTTCTCATTCATTGTATGCATCTTACAGTGCTGTAATGATTGCAGACCTGTGAAGTGCTCAGGGCTCTGTATTTTTACCTGGCAAAGGTGAGTTTTGTGCTGGTTTATACGTAGGTGGTCTTTAGAGGGTAGGATTCCTAACATGCCTCCTAATCTGTTGTCTGGGGAGTCACAGAATTGTTTCAGCTGTTTCCACTGTGTAATAAATTGAGCATTTATCTAATTCACAGTAATATTCATGACACAGTGTCCTGGGTCTTTAGGTGACTCCTTGGACTTCCATTTCTCCTGTAAAAGTTCCTTTTACCCTCATTTAGATTCTGTAAAATCAAAATTAGATTAGAGACTCTGGTTCTAAAAGATCATTTATGTACATTAACTCAGGGATAAAAAAACCCACTACACAATACTTTGGCATTGAGCTAGGTCCAAACTGCCGTGCAATCACATTGAACTGAATCTGTCCTAAAGTTTGTTCTCCCAGGCAGATTGGGCACGGCAAACCATCTGACTGAATGGCTCTGATGGGAGTAGTTATATGCCACATCTTTTCTGCAGCACATGAGGCTTCCTGCCGCCCCTTCAGCTGTGTTGATACAGCTGTGAGTGCGGTTGCAGTTTAAACCAGGGCTCTGAAGCTATCTGGGTTAAAAAACCCAGCACAGCCTCGTTCTCTGATTATTTTTATTGGTTTTGTACATTTTTGCCTTGCCCAGCATCACCGTAGAAGCTTGTGTACTGGTACAGCGGAAAGGAAGGGAGGGGTGCAGAGAAGGGGATGCAAAAATGAAGAGAAGGGAAAGGGAAAGAGAAAGGGAAAGGGAAAGAGAAAAAGAGAAAGAAAGAGAAAGAGAAAGAGAAAGAGAAAGAGAAAGAGAAAGAGAAAGAGAAAGAGAAAGAGAAAGAAAGAGAAAGAAAGAGAGAAAGAGAAAGAGAAAGAAAAAAAGAGAGAAAGGGAGAGAAAGAGAGAAAGAGACAGAAAGAGAGAAAGGGAAAGGGAAAGGAAGGGAAGGAAAGGGAAGGGAAAAGGTTAAAGGGAAAAGAGAAGGTGTGACAGGAAAATCTTTAGAAAAGAAACTGAAGGAGTGTGTGTAGTTTCATCCTTGCTTGTTGTACTCTTTGCTTTCTTGATAGATAAGGGTTTGAGCTGGGCACATCAGTAATAGTTCCATTTGAAAGGGAAAAAAGATGGACGGTGACCTCAAGTTAGAAGGGGAGGACTAGCACAGAAACGCTGTACAGTGCATGCATTTTCCTGGCATATATGATGGATTCCTTTTTAATACCCCCAGTACTTTGTAAGTTGAACTACTGCCTGCTATTTATTTTACTTTAATCTATGTCATTTATCTGTGGTTTTTTATCTTCCCTCCCATTGTCCCTCAAATTATGTATTTCTAGCCAGGCTCCTATAATGTTAGGGGGTCTTTTCAAGAAGGGACAACTGGGTTTCTGGGGATGGAGAAGTTCAGTAAATTATCCATGCCGTTTGTAACTGTCAGAGTGCAAAACACTAAGTACTTAAAAAAATAAAACAAATGTTTGCATTTACATTCCATACTGGGAACGTACATTTTAAACTAAAACTGAACCCTTTATCTGAACTGTCAGTGTTATAGATGGTGCCTTTATATATAAAGATTTGCATAGTTTTTATCAAAGCGATGACTTAGCTGATTTAACTTTCCAGCCTTTTGTTTAGGAAGGGGGAAAAGATAATATTTTAAAAGAATATGAAAAATGGATTGCCTTTATTCTGGTCAGTTCATCAATCTGTCTGGCATTAGTTCACTTCAGACACAGGAGCACTTTTGGTGGTTGTTCAGGATATGCTTCCTTCAGGAGGGATTCTGGGTCTGGTCTTCCATCTTGGTTTTGAAACTCCAATCTATAAAGTGTCCCATGCTCCTTTGGTACCAGAAGTCCTGAACATGGTGGTGTATGAAGATTAATTTAGGAATTACCAGTTGGAGCAATGTGGTTTGGAATGGTTTGGTTTGGCCTTTTTTGAACCTCTACATTAAGTTCAGAATTGCACCTTCAGATATTGAGATCAGCTATAACCTACTGGTCACTGTGTGTTGTGTGACCATGCTCCACAGATGGGGGAAATCTGCTGTGGTTCTCCCAAAATGCAAATTCATCACAGCCTAACCCAGTCTGTCAGAGCTGCCTTCCCTAGCTGCAGCCCTGGGTAAGTCGTGTGTCTATCCAGCTGAGGGAGCAAGCCAATAAAACCCTGATCCATTGTTTTTATGGTATTGGATTCCTAATGACTGAATGCACTGAACTGATGTATTCAGTGAGCTCAGTAACATGAGGGCTGGTATAAGTGGGACAGGGTGTCTGCTTATGGCAATCCCAATTTAGGTCATCCTGCCATGGAGCAGCACCTTTCAGTTATCTGACTGTTGACACAGAAAATGTTAGCACTGAGATTGCCCATTTCAGTCCCTGGTGTCTGGCACTTGGTGGTTTGTGTAACGGTCTTAACCAGCGAAATGATATTAAGGGATATTCAATCCAGTGCACTAAGGCATAATAGAACTGGATAGCAGGAAGTTTAGGTCAAATAAATTCAAATGGAAAAGAATGAATTCTGTCAAGGTGTTTAAGCACTTTGTGAGCTTACCAAAGAAGGTGGTAAATTCACAGTGGAACGTTTACGACGGGACTGGATGTCTTACTTAACAATAAGCTATAGTTCAGACACCAGCAAGTTATTGGGCTTGATAGTGTTCTGTTAGGAATAAAGAAAGAATAATTCCCTCTGCCACGGTGGGTGAAATCGTATGGCCTGTGTTAAACAGAAGGTCGTGCTTGCAGAGGGCTGTGATCAATTCTTTTTTGAGATCTATGCATCTCTGCTGGTAGGTGGTTTAAGTTGCCATTTTCTATATGCTCCACTGAACATGTGAAGGGAAGTCCCAGACAAACCTGTATGTGAAACTGGTTGCAGTTGTATTAATTTCTCAAAAATTACCTAACCTTTGAAGTCATATGCCTCAGTATAAACAGTAACAAACTGCAGTGCCATCTAAGCACTCCCAGGTTACTAGAACCATAGAATTTATGCTACAATATCAAGGGGTTAAATCCTGTTTCTGAGAAGGAAGTGGAAATTGGACACAGGCTCTTTCAGATCTAGGCTTTTGCCCCCCATCAACTGAATGGGCTCTACAGCCTCAGCCTTCCCATCTGGGAGCACGAGTCCAACTCCTTTAAGTGGAGCAGAGAAGAACCCATAGTGGATTAGATGGGTCTGAAAGCATGGACATATATGTTCATGGAAAGTTTAACTCTGAAATTCTCTCTAGAGAGCTGGTACTGATATTTTATTACTTTTTTTTTTTTCTTCCCCACCCCTCCCCCCAAAAAAAAGACAATTTCCACCCATTTAGCTGATACTCTGTGTTATATTGCTCAGTTAGGAATGGGAGTTCAAATTCCGTCTGGCTGTGTTGGTGAAGTTTATCCAAAGCACCAGGCTCTCCACAAGCATTAGATAACATCCATCATTTCTGGTGATGGTCCAACTCTCTGCCACAGGGAAGAAACGAACCTAACAATGAATGAATGAATGAATCAATCAATCAATCAAACAAACAAAGAAACTCTGCAACCTACCCATGATCTTCTCAATTATACAAATAACCTCTCCACTATCTTCAGTCTCTATTGAAGCCAATGCTTTTCCTAAAGCCTCCCCAGAAGTTCAATATGATGCTAGAATCATGGTTCAGGAATCTTCTGCCTAACTGGATCTGGGTTTCACTGTTCCATGGAAAGAAATACTAATCAAGTGAGTACATTCTTCTTCCTCTCTCAAGACCATACTGACAGCTTCCTGTGTGCATTAGTAATGTTGGAGAGTCTTCTAGAAAATGTATTGTCCACAGAAATGGGGACAGTAAAAATGGGCTCCCATGCTCTTTGGTCCCTTTGTATGTAAAGCCCTGACAGCTGGTTTCAGCTTATTCATGTAAGAATCTTTGATTTATTTTTTAAAGACAAAAATATCTCTCTCAGTTGCCAAGAAGAGTTCACAGTCTGCATGTGAGAGGAAGCTGAAGGCTGCAAATTGCAACACAAGGATTTTGTTTTCCTTTTGACTATTGTGATTCTGAAACTCGATCTCCCAATTCTGGGGGTGGGGAGGGGCAGACCCATACTGTTATCCTGTTTCTCTCAAATGCCTATACCTCCCACTGTTTACTGCTGCTCTGGATAAAAGTGAGTTTTTCTACTTGTCACGATTATGTGAATCCAATGCAATGGCAATTATGATGTGTGATGGCAGCTCTGGGCATACGGCTGCAGTTCTAATGTGGGAAAAATCCCCCACTGTTGTCTCTTCCTAAGCAGTAAGCATGTCATCCATTTTCCTTATTTCGTCTCTTTGGTGTTCTTACTGAAATTAATCATTTGACAGCAGCCAAAGCTTGCTACTGGCCTCCTGTGACTTAGCTATCTACCATAGATTTTATTTAATATAATAGTACAAAACCTTCTTGCATTCAAATCTGTTTTGATGTTTGTTTAGGAAGTTCATGAGCTGTTGTCTCCCTCCCTGCACCCACTCAAGCCACACAGAGCTTAGGAATTGCTGGTTGTTTGTTCACAGCCACGGTGGCCATGTGACGAGCTGTGGCCATTGGCATTAAACAAAGATTGTGCTGCTCCTTAAGCCCAGATTGCTGCCTTTTTATGTCCTGGTAAAGGAGAATCTCTGACAGCTTTGCACCAAGCTTGTGGCCATAGCAAGGCCATAGCAATTCTGTCGTGCAATGCACATTTTGGTCTGGGAATAGTTCTGTTTTCTGTGTGTTTGTTAGGCTGTGATGTCTCTGAATCAAAACCCCTGACACAGACACAAAATGAGTCTGGAGTCTCTCTACTGCTAGACAGGGCCGGTTTTCAGGGAAATGGGCAGGGAACTGAAGTGCATGTCAATGACCTTAATAGTTAGAAATTTAGTCAAAGTTGGTCATTCACTGGAGAAACAGACATGTAGTCTTGAAACAAGTGGAAGACAGGAGTACAAGGAGCCCATGTGTCTGGCTTAGACTAGGTGTATGCGAAAGCTAGGTGAGATGAACTGCCCAAGCTTGCTTAATAAATGCATGCCTTGAGAAACCTGAGGGTCCTTTCCAGTGCCTGACCAAGAAGGTCATTGTCTCCTTCCACATCCCACTGACATCACTGGGATCTTAAACTGCTCTGGCAACTGAACGAACAAACAGTAAATGGAGACTGACTGGGGATTTGTCTCAGTCATGCTACAGCTCCAAAACAAATCACTGCAGCCACCATCAATTAAAATTTGGCAATCTTGTTTTCTTCTCTTACAGGAATATAGAAAAAAGGGCCATGTTGCTACTAGAGACAGGCCCAGAACAAAAAACCAAACCAGTGCTCTATAATGAGGGATTGTAAGTGCTCCCATTTCAAGACCATAATGTGTCTGCTCAGCCCAGTGGCACCATGATGCAAAGAAGTTCAGGTGTTTCTTCTCTTTAGAAATTTTCCTCTTAAGCCTGTTGCTTAACAATTGAAATAATATCTGAGCATTAATCCTGTGGTGTGCAGACGTAAACTATTTTTCTTACATTTATATTTTTATATTTACCATTATTATTGTAAAGATAAATTACATTTACCTTTTCTTCTGAAAGTGTTTTAATAGGAAATAGCTATTAGAACACATGAAGCGGATCATTAATTGAATCAGTAACTGTGAAAACTAACATTTACAATTCTTGTAAGTCATTTTACCAAAGCGTTTACATAATTTCTCTTAAAATAGGGTAAATCTCCTCAGTCAGCCAATGGAATGGGGGGTTGGCGCTGTTTAATTTTTTGCCAAAGTTTTGCCACTGATTATAGAGGAAAGACTACCTGGCCATGGGACCATAGCTCTGAAGTGATGCAAGGTGGAAAGAATGGCATGGGTATTTTAAGGGAATAGAGGCTATATTTGAAGGATTAAGCTTCTCAGCTTTGATTCAGATTGACTCTGTCTTTTGGGGTAGATAATTTAAGCTATTTACCTCAAAGCTAGATAACTAAAGTTAGACTGTAGTCATCCTCCTGTAGTTCATGGAGATCGGTGCTTTCAGAGAAAGAGTGGGGTCACTAACACTGCTTTTGGAACTACCTGTCTTTTTTCATGTAACATTTTTGGAAGTTGACCTGGGGAGGAAGAGAAAAATCCCCAAATTTTGTAATATATATAGAGCCTATGCTGATAGAAATCTAAAAACATTTGTGTTTTGAAATCAAAAGCCATTAGAATTAGTCATTAATTTCCTCTCCTGATTTTTACCTGAGGGGAAAAAAAAAAACCCAGAAAAAAAGCTAAAAAACACTGAGAGAACAGCCATGAAAAGAAAGCTGAGTTGGAAATAATGTATTGGTCTTATTGGTGTATATTTATTTACTAAATTTTCAAGATATCACCCCTGTGTTTTTAGATTGAATATTGGCACCACAATTTTAAATCAAAGATTTTTCTTTTTTTTTTTTTTTCTAGAACATTCTCTCCGGTGCAGGCAGTGTGGCAGACAGAAACGGATAAATTGATTCTTGAGTTTTCTTCCATGACACAAAATCTTAAAAATTGACAAGTATTGACTGAAGTCCTGGACCATGTTGAGTATTCAAAGTGTCTGAGTTCAGGTACTGTTGACTCCAAAGGCAGAGCAAACAAAAATGATGTTCTGAATTCTAGTATTTTATATATGAATCGTGGTTCTGGTGTTCTTTCATACTGCCAATGGCTGAAACTGGATTCCTTATTCTTTCTTCGTGTAAACAAGGGCTGTACTCACAGGTACCATTATGAGATCAGTATTTTTGACACCTCAGTAATTCCCTAAAATACACAGAAAACTTTTAGTAATTCAGTGAGTGGATTCTTCCGAGTTAAACAAAGACTGTTATCCCAAAGCAACAGTTATATATGTTTAAATCATCAGCTTTGATTTGAGTCCTTAAGGAGATTCTCTGTTATGCTGCAAAACCAGAAGGTAGTAATTAAGAACAACTACAGCAAAGTGTTAATAGTGGTGAGAGTTGAGAAGGGACTGTTAAAATCACACAACAGGAGCTATATTTTTTAGTCTAAGCCAAGACTCCATTACTGTCTGTTAGATTTCTCCCAGGAAACACTACCAAGAAACTAGCAGGGCCACATGTGTGGGTATTTGCTTCTTTTACCTGCTGGATCAACACCATGTTGGTGCAACACCAATGGGGTCTTCCTGGAAGGAAACTACCTCTGTTAAATTCAACCAAAGACAAAGACTATCATCTAGTAATTTAACCTGCTATCAAGCTTGTAATTTCATTTCATTATGTATTGCATTAATGCAGTGACTTGATCATTCTGAGTCTATTGATTTACTGATTTAATTTTAATTGTGACCTCAATTTAGCCATCTCGTTGTTCAGTCTTTAATTGTCCTAGTAAAAATGTAGTATATTAGCTCACTAATAGGTGCTTTGAAGTGAACATTTGCTTGCTCATCCTTTTAAATAAATCCATTAAAAGTATATAGAACTGTTTTATTCTGTCTGCCTGCAATGTGGGTCACACATTCTGAAGATACAATTAACCTCAAGTGAGAAATATGCAAGCCTCTACATTATTGCATTGAAAAGTAAAACCAAGGTCTTTTCACCTTATTGTGTAAGCCACTATAAAGCCTTCAGTTTCTTGCTGGAAAGAGAATTCCAGAACAGAGATGAAAAGATAGGGTGAAATGAACAGAAATGCTGAAGTTTGGGGCTTTCTTTTCCTGCTCTTTTCCATTTGGATATCACTCGTGGAGTACAGTACCACCAAGGGCCCATCTGGTGGCAGTGTTAGCTGAAGTCTTGTATTTCACAGGCCGAAGGACAAATGTTACACAAGAAAAAGAGAAAGAAAAGGACAATTTCCACTAATGGAGCTATTCATGTTGCAGTGGTCAAGTGACGTGGTCAAGCCCCATTTTATGTGCCTGTGCCATCACATTGTCTTCAGTCCCTTTCTCAGGATTCCCGCAGGCGGGAATATCTGATTTTTTTATGCTTTTCTTGTTTGTTTGGGTTTGGTGGGGTTTTTTTTTTTACTTTTTTTTCAGTTACAGCAAATACCAGAGAATAGGAAAATGCCCTTTGTTAAATAAATGTCCAAATGTGCCACCAAGATATGTGTGTTTCTACTTTTTTTCCTGTAGTGTCAGAAATTTGGTAACCCTGAGCCTGATAAACTTCTTAACAATCCTAAGCAGAAATCTGTAAATTTGAAATGCAGATGTGCTGAACACATAGATGGAAATCTTTTATTTATAAGTTCTTACATTATACCTTAAAAAACATTCAACATGCTCCTACTTGGAACTGCTTGTAAAGATGCCTTTGCTCTTTTACATTTTATGCATTACTGAGGAGTTAATATATCCCCTTTTTTTGGACTAAATACAGCCCGTTAAGGTGTTAGAGATTAACTGGTTTTTAATAGCATGACTTGAGGTCACTAATGGAGATATTCAGGTGCCTAAACGCAGATGTCCAGGGACATTTTAGATGTCATAAGGTGTCCAAGACACCTCTGCTCTGCTGCAAATAAGACACAGGAAATCTGGGGTGCCCATGTCCCTTAGAAAGTGTATTTCAAAGCGTATTGGGGCAACAAGTGGGAAACCACATGGGATTACCTCTCATTGAGTGTTACAAGACCTTTGTAGATTTAGGATGTTTCAGTCCTCTAGGAAATGAATACAAAGGCTGCTCACATCAGTGTCTACATAAGGCACTGGGGTAGAAGCTCCTTCTACCCTCCTTGTCAGCTGTTTGATGCTGCCCTTGGCATTCTTAAGACCTTTGCATGAGCTTGTTTTCCTCACTAAAATGGCAGAAAATGCCTCAAGGGAGGGAAGAGTGCGTAGTTTTCTGCTATTTTATTTAACTAATTGTTACAGCACAGGTCCAGGATCAACCCAGGGGAGGGTGAGACCTCATGGCTGTGAGACAGGGGCAAGCAAGGAGGATGGAGACCTCCTCTTCTGGCAGCAGAAGTCCATTACAGCATTTTCCTGCATTTGGATCAGCACCTCTTGTGTCTCCCCAAGGAGGGCTTTGGCACTCTCACCACCAGGCCAGTTGGCTGTTTTCAGGCCCCAAGCTGCCAGCTTTCCCCCAGATTTGATGTGGGAGGATATTTGGCATCTTCCTCAGCATGGCTTATACCCCCTGCTGAGCTACCCACCTACCTTTGTGGTGTTGAGTAAGTCATGCTGCTTTAGATGATGGGATTTAGCTGCTACAACTAGAGAAATATCCACTCCTGAAAATGCAAGTAGGTACCTCGGGTCATTTCTGAAAGTGACAGCAAACTGAGCACCTAACTACAGATGAACACTTGGGAAAGTCTTGCTACAATCTCTGACATCTTGTTCAGAAAAAGATGTGATAGCTCAGCCCAGGACCACCTACTTACTTACCTCTCTTAGGTAACTCAGGTACTTGACCCCTAAAATACTCCTAATTAAGTTAGTAGGGATAGATTTAATACGTGGCTGCTGTGAAAGTGTCATTGAGTTTAGGTCCTCTTCTTAATCAAGCCATTAACTTTTAAAAAAGCAGTAGAGAAGAGTACAATGTAACAGCAATAACAATAATTAGGGTTGGAAATGGGTCTTTGTTGCTGTCTGGGAATTTTTAGTGGAAATCTGAGTTTTGACATACACTGTTATTGTCATGCTACATTGATATTCAGACTGACGGTTGCTCAATGAATCTCTCTTTTTTCTAATTTAATGTGAGACAAATCTACACAAGATGAGAATACCTACGTGTTCGAAATGCAGACTTTCAGCCTGATACAGTAAGGAAGGAAGTTTGTAATTGAAAATTAATTCATACTGGAAAGTGTAGTCAATAGACAATTACTGAGATACAGCTTGTGTTTATTGCTTGAGGAATTTTACACAAGATTTATAACAACTAAAAGCAATTACTTTTACATGTAAAGAACAGTCTAAAAAGATGAAACTTAATTACTGCCGAAGCCTTCAAACATTCTTTATCTCATGTAAATAATCACCTACCAAACAGTAATTAAAAAAAAAATTAGGTGTGAAAGTCAACATGTTAACCACGTCAAAAAAGATTACAGAAAATTCCCCACACTGTCCACGATTCCTGTTCTGTTGGTTTTACAGAAGTGTGGCACTACTCTTTTACTCCAGATGTGAGACATGGAAATCAGATTTGATGTTTAAGAAATTGAAGATAACCTTTTAAGAATTATTCAGGTGCACCACTGCCTCTTCCCTCCTCTATGTCTGCCCTTTGGACACCACTGATAATCTCAGAAACATGGGGGTTGTATTCCCTGTGTGGAGATTTCTGAAAGAGCTCCCACTGTCGCAAGTAGGAGACGTCAATACTAAGCCCAGTGCTGATATATTCATAAACGATCTGGATGATGGGATCAAATGTACCCTGACCCTGTTTGCCAACAACACCAAATTGGGTGGGGAAGTGGACACTTTGGAAGGGAGAGCCACCCTGCAGGATGGGTGACCTAGATGATAGGCTGGAAAAGTAGGCTAACAAGAACCTGATGAAGTTCAACAAGGACAAGTGTAAGGTCTTGCAGCTGGGAAAATCCAATCCAGAGTGCAGCACAGGCTGGGATCTGCCCAGCTGGGAAGCAGGTCTATGGAGATGGACTTGGGAGTCCTGGGGGACACAAGCTCAATGGGAATGAACAGTGTCCAGCTGCAGTAAAGAAAGCCAACAGAATGCTGGGGGCATCACCAAGCAATCAACAAGGGCATCACCAGCAGAGACAAAGATGTCATTGTCCCACTCTACTCAGTGCTGGTCAGGCCACACCTGGAATTGCGCGTTCAGTTTTGGTCCTGCTGTACAAAAAACATGTGGACAGGCTGGACAGTGTCCAGAGAAGGGCCACAAAGATGATCCAAGGACTAGGCAGCACGTGAGGAAAGGCTGAGAGAGCTGGGTTTGTCCATCCTCAAGGAAAGAAGGCTCAGGAAAGACCTTATCACCATGTTCCAGTATTTAAAAGGTGGATACAAAGAAGATGGAGACTCCCTTTTTACAAGGAGTCACATGGAAAAGACAAGGGGCAATGGGCACAAGTTAATCGTGGGGAGATTCCGGTTGGACAGTGGAGGAAAATTTTTCCCAGTGAGAATAATCAGCCACTGGAATAATCTCCCCAGGGAAGTGGTGGATTCCCCAACATTGTATACCTTCAAGATTCAGCTGGATAAGGTACTGGGCTGTCTTATCTGGACTGCACTTTTGCCATGGAAGATTGGACCAAGTGATCCTTAAGGTCCCTTCCAACATGATATTCTATGATTCTATTCCTGTTTGTGGGAATGGAAAAAATTGAGTGTTTATTCAAGCCAGAAGCTGAAGCCCTCTCAGAGTTCTGCCTTGTAAGAAATTCCTGATGGCATCAAAATGGGATTCACATATCAAGGGCCACTCTTTAGCCCCTTACTCCTGACCCAGCAGGCATGTTCATGTTAATGGAAAATAATTCCTTGGGACAAGTGATAGTGAGGACAAGATGCCTGATGCGCTGAAGATTATGTGGTGCCTTTGAAACCAAGATACTGAATGCATGGCATTATGAAATGGCTTACATACTGAACAGATCTCAGTTTGGTAATCAAAGAGCGTTGGGCATTTAGACTTTCAGGGTCTGAAATGCATAACTGTAACTGAGGCATAGGATCAGGATAACATATGAAAGACACATGCAATGGCCTGTAGAATACAAAAAGTCAGATAGGATAAAGTAATGGTTCCTTTTTTTTCCCCTTTAAAATCTGTGGAATTCAGCCTGCGTACTTTGATGGTTTGGCAAGTTAATATTTCTATAATATTCTCCTTTTTGTCCCTAAATCAGAATGGAACATTCAAAATTGTGAAAATTGTGTTGTTTTTCTAATTGTAAGAATTTCTTAGCAGGCAGAACTTTTATATATGTATTCTGTTTTCTTTTTTCTTTCTTTTTTTTTCCCCTTGTGTTTAAAGAAGACCAATATGTGAGTAATTGATGCCTCATGCTTAAGATAATGAAGATCTCCAGTCTGAAACTGGTGAATATGTTGTAGTGAATGCAGGGGAGTTTTGACTCTGTGCACAGCTGCTGAGGAGAGAAACGATGAGAATTGCAGTACATTTTCACCCTGGAGTGAAAGGGAGCTGCAAATTGGTTATAGAGAGAGAAGTAAGTGTGTGTGAGTGGAAATTTTCCTCTGATCTTCCCTCTTCAAATTACTTCTGAGATTAAAATGGTAATTAGAAAAAGAAAAAAAAAAAAGCCACAAGATTTATTGGTATTGGTCAGTGTGTGTAGAGTTTGTGCTGCTTTTGTTGGAGCTGCAGCAATCTTTTGGTTTATTATAGGTGCTGGGAAAGCATCTTTAGCAACTGCGCTGAAACAGAAAGCAGTGCTGAAGTGACCCAGGAGAGAGAAAAACGTGCTCAGGGAGTATGCAAGCTCCTGTGATGGCCTTCACAGCAGCATGTCATTGGTCTTAGTGGACTGAGTTTTCCACTGTAGGGACCCAGGCAGCATCCCTAGGACTTCCCTGCTGAACGAGGGAGGTGTTGTCTCTGCCCCTTCCACCCTTGGGCTTCCTGTGTAAGGGTAGTAGTAGCAGTATTTAGCATCAGAAAGGCAGATGGACAAACACCCACCTGTTGTGGTCCCTTCCTGAGCTCAAATCTGAAAGCAAAAAGTAGTGATGTGCAGTTACAGGATATAGGTTAACAGAGGAAGATTTTTCCATTTATCTGATCAGCTGTAATCAGGGACAACCACAGCCAAGGGCCAGCAGTAGGGCCAGGCTCCCTGTGAAAGCATAAAGCTGTCCTGTTGTGGTCCTTTTTCACGTGCAGGAAGAGAATCAGGACTTCATGGCAGAGCAGATTTGTTCCTTTGTGAGCGGCTTTGGCAAGAAAAGCAAAATGTATGTGTGGGCTATTATGCACAGACCTCCTGGGTGACTTCTCAGCACTCGATTACATTTTAATTATTTTTGTAATGTGAGAATGAGCCTACTCTCCTGAGAAGAAAGAACCGTTTCTATTAATCTAACAGGTTATAGCAGAGGATCAGCAATTAGCTGTGTGCTTTTTATTATGCTATAATTATTAATAACGAGGGGCCTCCAAGAGCCCCATTTTCCATAGGAAATCCCATTCTGTCGAGCAGTTAGGTGGTTCATTTTGGTCTACGTTTGACAGATGGATCAAAGGTGGCGTGAGCTGCGTTGCACCAAGCAAAGCCTGGACAGGTATCTCTAGCTGGTATGTCCCATGCTGATATGGTAGCACCAACAGCACCAGTTCTGGGCACTACACAAACAGGTTCAAAGAAAGTTCCTTGCAAAACACAACCCACAGTCTGATCGGGGAGCTACTTTCATTTCTGTTGTTAGTAGCAGTACAGATGGACTCTTCAGCAGTAAAAACCACCTTTACTGCCATTCAGCTGAAGGCAGATTGAGAGCATTGGGAGGGGGGAATGTGATGTGTATCATAAATACTGGTCCTGTTATTCTCTAGTCATCTGCAAATGGCCAGTTCTGGAGTCAAGAATGTGATATGTACTCCTGCATATATCACAACATCATGTTTCAAACTACTGTGACTTGCTTAAAGTTTACCCAGCATCACATTTTCCAGGTCTTCAGCCACAGAATCCTAGATCATAGAATAGTTTGGGTTGGAAGGGACAGTCAAAGGTCATGAGCAAGGACATCAACTAGATTAGGTTGCCCAGAACCACATGCAGCCTGGCCTTGCAGTCTGAATCTCCCCTCCTTTAGTTTGAAACCATTGCCCCTCATGTCTCATAACAAACTCGGGGAGAAATCTTTTTAAAGTATTTCCTTTTTGGACAGACAAAACTCATTGTTACCACTGTTTTACAGGCTGTGCCTCTCCTTTCCACAATGGCTGAATCTAAGAAGTAATTTTCCCTGTAATGGCTGTGGCTTGGTGTTGAAATTTAGTTTACGGGAAAGAAAAGGCATATATGACCTAATAACATAAACATGCAGAAAAGGCTGTGAGCTAAACCCTCAGTTCTAACTTTCCTAAATTTTTCAGATGTTGATACTGCTGCTTGGTTATCCCTCTAAGAGTGTTTTTGGTGATTGTTTCTGGATATAGTAACTTCCGATCAAATCAGAAAATTAAAGAACTATAATTTTATTAAAGAATCCTGCTTCTATTTGATAGTTTCTGCTAGGAAAAAAGCTTTACAAGATTAGTGTCCCTCTGAGCAATTAAGTATGAGGGTCCCCTAATCTCTGAAGTCATACACAAAACAAATAGAGTAGTAGATGTTGCTTCTCTGGGATCATAACAATTGTTTATTGCTTTTAATAACTCTGAGTTAGCTTGGATCTGTCAGGATGTCCATTTGTTCTAGTGTCAACGGGAGTAATTCTAACAGTCACAGGAGCTGATAAGGTGAAATCAGAATTATGACCAATGTACTTTTTATTTTCTTACATGATGAAGGAAGAAGCCTAGAAAAACTCCAGGGAACTTAAAACCTCTTTAAAACTTAAAGCTGTTTCATAAAAACATGTTGTTTTAAAGTTTCAAGTTCATAAAGCTCTCACTTTTCCACTATCAAGCAGTTTTATGGTGAACTTGCACATTTCAAAGTATCACAGGAAGGAAAACCATTCATGTTGGTCTTCTTTCATGGTTTTATTTTGGTTTTCATCACCTGTAACATATGTGAAGTTGCAGCTGTGGTCAGCAAGGTGGGAAGGACCTTGCATGGCCGTTTCCCTCTTGCACAAGGTAGACTTAGTGTCCCTGAGATGATGGGCTATAATGTCTCTGATCATTAGTTTGTCATTGCTGCATTTGGTCATGAGGGGTGTATTCTAGGATGAGAGGGGCAGTCATTCCAAATCTGAATAGGAAGAAGCATAGTGTTCAAGCCCAGGTTGGACGGGGCTTGGAGCAACCTGCCCTAGTGGAAGGTGTCCCTGCCTATGACAGGGGGTTGGAATTGGATGAGCTTTAAGGTCACTTCCAACCCAAACCAGTCTGGGATTCTATGATTCTATAGTCTGAATTATGGAGGAGGTCATGAATAAATATTTAGAAACTAATGATCTTCCTTCTATGTTTTCAAGCAGATAGGGGCGTCCAACTCTGTGGGCTTTTTGCCCTGTGCAGTTTTACCACGGCCTGTATCCAGTTTTACTTTATCAAGACACTTGATCGCTTCACCTGTTTGGGCAGGAAAAGTCCTTGGAGTTGTCTTGGCTTGACTGTGTTTGCCTCTTGGAGCCACTTGATGGCAGTCATTAGCGTTACAAAATCGTATGTACACCCATGCGTGTTTGCATGTGTTTATAACATACAAAGTAGGAATCGTTTCTTAGGATCAACAACAATCTATTCTCTGCTTCATTTTGCTTACTGTGGTAACTGTCTTTTATGCACAATGATTTCCCATGTATTTTCCTAGATTTCTGTAGCCTTTACAAAGCATTTGTCAGCTTCTCAAAGCTCTCCACCAAAACCCAATTCCTCATCAGCTGTCACACGCTCTGGATAAAGCCAGGCTGTTCTTGAAGAAGTAAAGTTTGAAAACATATTTTCACAGCCATCAGGATAAATTATATTCATTATACACCCTCAGAAATTTGTAAATTTTACTTCTATGACTCTTGGATAACATTTGAATGTAATGTACATCCTCCCATAGAAAATGTGTTCTGGAAACTGCATGTGCAGAAACAGACAACCATTATGCACAGGCTTCTAAGGATAATCAATAAGGGACAGAAAAAACAGGTTATCAGGGAGAGGGGATTTCTTACTGAATAATCATTCCAACTCTGGGCTCTTAGTCCTGAATTTCAAGAGAAAGCTACTTCACACCCCATTCCTTCCAAAAAACCCCACCCAAAATCCTTCATAAAATGAGTCTGTAAATTGGAACTCAGAACTGCAGTGGATACTAAGGATCCTGGACTAGGAGAGGTACTGGCTTAAAGTGTGTTTCAGTTTCCTCCTCCATCCTCTTGCCACCTCCCACCTTTCTCCAAGGTGATAAATCACGTGGCTCTGGCCTATCCATAGCCGATGATCACCTCATCACCTTTTTCACTGCAAACACTTACTTTAGCTTTACAGATACCAGCAACATTTTCTCTCGGATGATTTAACTAATTACCATATCGAGTTCAGCTCAGAGCAATTGTTCTCAACGTGAATTTAACACTGACAGTTGCCGCTTCTTTTTCAGGCCAAAAGAAAAGCTTGCATGTCAGAAAGCTTGACTATTTCTCCATCTATAGCAGATACTACTTTTCCCTAAGCCTCCACTAGCCCTTAGAAACACACAAGAGCTCTGGGAGTGTTCATCTGAGCTCCCTGTTTCATGCCCTGAGGATTATGGCAAGCATTTTAAATGCAATTATTTGATACTGTGATTTAAAAGGAATAAATTACCTTTCCCTATTAGAGTCCAGGCCGTATCTTGATGAAGGGAGCAAAGACCTTTGTTCCAAAGTGGCTATTGGTCCATCAGGAGCGCTGGACCAGGGGGCTGTGAGGTTGAACAGTTAAATAGTGCCTGGGGGGCAGCAGGCAGTAGGTGTGACTCAATCCCATCTGAGGACTAGACTGGCCTTTTGTATTTGCACACAGAGTGAGTTCAGTGTTCATGCTGCAAATGCTGCTGCTCCACCACAGATTTTCCACGTGTCATTTTCAAAAGGAAATTTTTAGGGTTTTTAACTAAAAGCAAATGATGGTAAACAGAGGTCTGCAGAGGGTCAGGTGAAGGAACCCAAGAAGCCCCCATAATCAGTAAAAACAGAGGACACTGATTTGATTACTCCTGTGACCATTAAAAGAAGAGGATTTACCCATTTTCCTTCTTGTGAACCCCACCAAAGGGAGACAACCAAATAAATTCTTCCCAAAAGCCTCTCAACCTAAACAGTACAGAACCTTGTGTTGTCTTGTATTGCCTACAAGGGTATAGGATCTATTATGGAGTGTGCAGAGAAGACTGAGTAAAATTTATGGTGACCTATTTTAATGGGATTATGGGCATGGTTCACTAATGGGATGTTTAGGGGAAGGACCAGAGGTGGAGAAACAGAGGTTGAAGAGAGACTGGGCAGAACAAAGCATGGAAAAATAAAAGGAAAACACATTAAAGGGGGTAGGTGCCTCAGCAGCACCTTTGCCCTGTGCTTGTCATCTGTGCTTATCAAATGTTATTTCTGGTTGTTTTCTATAGGTACACTGTCAGAGGATGTGTGTGTGACACTAGCCAACTTCAGGCTAGACTAGCCGGCAGCAGTACTAGAGGTTTGAGTACAGACCCTGGCGCTGGAGCACAAGTCTCAGGTGCCCAAGGGTCCAGAAGTCAGCAGTTGGCTATGGATGGGGTTCCGCAGAGCACAGCTTTCTGCGGCTAGGGTGGCAGAAACTCCCCATAGCCCACACAGTCAGCAATCTCTCAGTGAGGTAATTTCTCTGTACTAGTTCCCTCCTTGCTTTTGTAAGGAAGAAAAACTACAGATGAGAGACTTTTCTGGGAAAACTATGTCTTTCAGGCTGAATGGCTTTATTAACTATGGATGGCATCACTAAAAACATGCCACAATGTCCCACCCATCTGGAGAAGAATTTGCCTCTGCATTTGGAATTTACTGAAGGGTTTTTGTGAGAATGTATGCTGTTATTTCCATCATGTTTAATGGTGTTTAAAATATAACTGTTCGAATAGCAAGATGATGCTCAGTGAATTTTATGCTGAGGGTTTCTATTAAGTCGCTATAAACAAAAGTATCTGCGATCGCTGTAGGTGTCTTTCATGCCATCACCTTAAACACAAGTGAGATTTAAAATGCTGTGTAATTGAAGAACTGAAAGATACACGTGGGCTTATTTAGTTGTCTGGGCAGGGGGCTGGGCAAAGCTCCAAGAAAGGACTTGGAAAATTCAGCTCAAGGTGCTGTAAAGCTGGACAAGACCATCCGTGCTAGTTACACTGTACTGTCAGGAATAGAAGACACTCAAATTTGGAGAAGCCTCATCTCTATGGGAACTAAGTTCTTCCAGTTCCCCAACGCCTGAAGTTTTTCTTCTGGCCTTGTAAGAGGTGAGTGGTGTGGAGTCTGAGCTGTGTCGGGGGTCACCAGTGGAGTTCCTTCGCTAGCACAGCCTGCAGTGGTTGTTGATTGCATCCTTTCTGTATATCTCAGGGTACCAGGTAGTATCTTGGGCACATAAATAGCATTTGGAGTACACATCTGAACTTATTAACATGACCTGACCTGACAGTGGGCATCAAGATATACCAGAAAAACTGCATTTCACCAAATGAGTATTTCAGCGTTTGGATAAAATGTTTCCATAATGACTTATTTTTTTTTCCCCCCTGAAATTCAGGAATATCTGTGGGGTTCCTAGATTAATTGGTTTTCTTGGTTCTTTGTTAATATCTCTAACAAAAAACAACTTATGACTCTATAGCAAGGTTGCAGGTTTACAAAATACCTTGATTATAGTCCCTTTTGGTGCTCCTTGGGAAATTAATTATTTCAGCACAGTCTGACCTGTACTAACAGAGGCAACTAGACCCGAAGCCAGCTTTAGCCAAATAAGCAATTTCAATGTTTTTTGAAATCCTGATTGTGCATTTGGAGTTCTTCAGAAAGAGCTGCCCATATCAACACCTGGGTACCAATTTGCAGATACACAGCTACAATTAATTTTAAATGGCAGCACAAGTAATGATGTTGGTGTCTCCATTTAGGCACAAACCCAAATATTGAAGAAATGGTGAATACAAAGCAGCTATTATAAACCTCAGCAATCAGCACCTCTGAAAATCCTTCACTTCTCTCTACACTGCCATGCTTTTCTTTCCCCTGGTCTGCTTGTTTTTCAGAGAAAAATTGAATTGCATTTATTAGGGCACGATCACATATGTATTTTGTGAAAGCCTTCGTGAAAGCCTACAGATGTAAACTATAGGAGCAGTTGGAGGGGGCACAAAATTAAAGCAATTGTGCAATAGAGGGATAATCAACAGACCAACCTCCTTTATGTACCTCCCTCGCATGCATGCATGCATGCACATAATGTACACGTTTCTTGTCTGCACATAAGCAAGGTAAGCAAGTATCACACCTTGAACAGCCCTACCAGATCCTCCCTATAACTGCCAAACTTCTTATGCTGTAAGGAATGCTGGAAAAAAAGTATTTGGTGTTTTGGGGTAATTGACGAAGTTTCGAGGTGCACCTACATGGCTACATCTTGCTGAGAAAATCCAAGCATCATCTTGTTACTACTGATTGCAGCACTGGTTGGGTTTGTATCACGTGTCTGTTTGTCTAGTTTCTCTTTGTCCTGTACTTTGTCTTGCCATCTTTGACTGCCTACTGTTTTTTCCAACTGACAGTTCAATGACAGGGATTGAGGATCATTGGACCCAGACACACATCATCTGTTTTTATCTAAAGTGCAAACAAATTCTACAGCTTAGAATTTGAAACTTTTTGGTTCTCAAAGTACAGATTTTGTTCCTTGATCTCATTACAAGTCTTCACAGCTATGTATCATCTTTATTTCCCTTTTAGTACACTCAGAACAGATAAAATTGAAGGTGACTTGTAGCTATGTTGTTTGTGTTAAGTAAAAAATTGCTTAAATAATTTGTAAAAATTTTTACTTTCCCTTTTATTATCTTTAGTTTAAGATAATTTGTGATAAAGTTTATTCTATTTATCCCAAATGGTAAACATAGGGTCATACCTGTTGAAAAAACCCCAAGCACCAGGGATGTAACCTGATGGCTAATCTGATTAGGTCATCCGAGCTTTATCTAAAATCTTTGTGCCTTCAGAACATGCAGTGATTTCACCATTACTCAGAGACTGGATTAATTTCATCCATTTCTTTTCTTCTGGGAATTTAGCAGTGTCCTTTGTAACAAGGCTGTTTTCATCTCAGTGGTGTTGCTGTATACATATTGGCCTTTGATAACACAATCTTGCTTCCTGCATGGTCTGCATCCTTTTGAAGGGGACATCGTGATTTAATTAGAGACTGTGACTGTACACACCCTGGGTGGTTATGTCCAAAACCACAGAGCTCTGAGCTTCCTGAGCTTCTCTCAAAACAAAACAGGTTGTTTTCCAAGTTTCGGGTTTGGGGTGGAGTTCCCAGTTGTACAGCCTAATTTGCAGTTATCTTTTCCTCAGGAACTAGTTGATGCCCCAGTGTGAGTAGGGGTAAGGAGAGGCAATTCTCCCCATGAATGTACAGAAGGCTTTTGGGAGCCACGCAAAATGTGGTATTTCCCTCTTGGGATAAAAAGAAATAAATAAATAAAGGGAAAAATCAATATATAGAAATTAATGTGCCTTTGTGAGGATTCAAAACAGATGGGGAAAAGGTCAAGGATTCTTTGTTGCTAAGTGCGTTTCTATGACAACTGCAATGTGTATATTATGAGTGAGCAATCATTTGTTCCAGCTGCTGGATCATTAAAGGGGCAGCATTTCCTGCAGCACTGGGGGTGTTATTCATGCCTTATTTACTTTTCCTTTACCCCTCTTTAAACCAAGGATCAACAGGTAAGACTCAGTGGGTACATGAAAGCTTCAGTCAGTCTCAGCGTGCCACACCATAGCTCTGGATAAGCCTGGATTGCATAGTGCCTGCGTCAAAGGATACTGAGGGAGTTTAGTAAGGAAATTAGGGAGATTAATTTCCAATTGGAGACAATCCAATCATGCAATTAAATCTGTATGCTCATGATGAGGCATTCTATGATTCTATGATGCTGGGCTGTGTTGGATTTGTTTCTGTGGAATTTGTGGCATGACTTGAGAGGTGCATGTGGCTTGCCTCATAGTATGTACAAAATGTATAAGTATGTATAAAAATGTACAAATAGTACTATGTACCAAGACTTATAAAATGTTTGGAAATTGCTTTAGAAAGCCTTAATTAATTAGACTGAGGACAGAAAACTACTCCTTTCTACTTCACACATTGAAAAAAATAACATCATCATGGCTTGTCCGTTGCTTCAACAGCATGGCAATCTGGTCCAAGAAGCACATATTTTATTGTTTGTAGAAGACAAATTTGTGAAACCTTTCCATTCACCTAACTTTACTTTTCCCCTAATGTTTTCATTAAAATGAAAAAGCAAAGAGCAAAACAGCACTTGACCAGGGTTGATACAAGGTCAGTATTCACCTCCAGTGACATTGATGTAATATTCCAGTTCTCTGAACTGTTTATTTGGAAAAGGTTCAGTGTCTCTGAGCCTACCAGTTACTTCTGGTAGCACATGTATGCCTCTGTTATCTTTGCACTGGAGTGCAGTACTCCAGCTGATCGCTAGAAATTACTTCTCTAACCTTCAATACAACATATTGTTGGCTTCTGGCTGCATTCTTCAGTAAGGATTTTTTTTTCTTTCTTATTTTTCTTTTTCTTTTTTTTTTTTTTTTTTTTTGCATATATTGGTGCAATAGAAAAGTTCTAATTATTGATTAAAAGGCAAGAGGAAAACAAGCAGTCCTAAAGAAAATTCTGTGTCCACTGGAACTGATTGTTTCCCTAAGCTGAAATCTTCTTTTTGATCTTGTCTAGGAATTGAAATATCTTCCACTTTTTAGAAGATTTTCTTCAGAAAACTCACTATGCAAACCCATTGCTCCTATGAAGCTCAAGGATGATAGATGTCAGGGAAAAGCTTTATGCAAGAAGCATTAAGAATCTCTGAACTTGTATGTAAATAAACATGATAGTCTAGTTGTCATCAAAAGACTCATAGCAGGAGAGATAGAAAATGTTTTATTGCCATGACTTGCTTTGGCCAGGCAGCCAGAGTTAGTGTTACTTAGTTGGGAAGTGGAGGTTGCAGTAAAACCAGGCCTTCAATATCAATATTGATATATTTTCAACATAAAAAGGACATGGAGCTGTCGGAGCAAGTCCAGAGGAGGGTCATGAGGATGATAAGGGGGCTGGAGCACCTCCTGTGTGAAAACAGGCTGAGAAAATGGGGGCTGTTCAGCCTGGAGAAGAGAAGCTGTGTGGAGACCTCATAGCAGCCTTCCAATATTTGAACAGTGCCTACAGGGGTGCTGGAGAGGGACTCTTCATTAGGGACTGTAGCAATAGGACAAGGGGTGATGGGTTTAAACTTAGACCGGGGAAGTTCAGGTTAGATATAAGGAAGAAGTTCTTTACTGTGAGAGTGGTGAGGCACTGGAACAGGTTGCCCAGAGAAGTGGTAAATGCTCCATAGCTGGCAGTGTTCAAGGCCAGGCAGGACAGAGCCTTGGGTGACACGGTCTAGTGTGAGGTGTCCTTGCCCATGGCAGGGGGGTTGGAATTGCATGATCTTATGTCTTTTCCAACCCAAACCATTCTATGATTCTAATATCAGAAAACCAAGTCATAACATAGGCATGGCTAACAACTCTTTTGTCTTCTCACAAAGAGCCTTTCCTCTGCTGCACAGATTCTTTTTCCTCGCACTTTCTTTGTTGCAGCTGGAGGAAGAAGAACAAAGCAAAGCGGCTGCTCTGTGTTTTGGATCCTGTCCATCTTGCCTCGCTTCACCATATGGAGTGATAATGGACTCTGCTATTCAGATCTCGCTTTGTTTGAGGAACATAGAGAGGATGGTATTTATTAAATTCAGTCGAGAGTAGCAGGAACAAGGCTAAACATCCTGGAAGTTGAGCGTCCCCCAGTGATTTAGCATCTGTGTGGCTGACTGTCTTTCTGGAAGACTGGGCTCAGCTGCCCTCTGCATAGCAGCTCTTTATCCCTCATTTTAGGCTTTTCACAACCAACCATAATGCAAATTTCTGCATGCCACCTCATATAACTTTGCTTGGTGGAAGAAGAGTTTATTCCCCACTTTGCAGTCACAGCCTGGTGAAATAACTAAATACATTAGTGGTTTCAGATCAGTGTCTGTGCTTGTAGAGACAAAGACCTGGACTCACATCTTCTCCAAACCACTTACAGACAGGGCAGTTTAACAACACAATGTTGGACTGAAATGTCACAAGGGTCATTCCTGTGCTGGGTCACTTGCATTTGGAGAATGGGAACTAGGGGTGTAGGAAAAGCTAGTTGATGGGGGATGCGTCTGCTGAGAGTGCAGCTGAGGGGGAACTGGAACAAGCTGTACAAAGGTACAGAAATGGAATGAAAGCTGATGCTTTGCTGTCTCAATGGATCTCAGATTATCTAACTGAGAGGAATGGCAGAGAAAAGATGGCTGGAGGAAATGAGATAAAAACAGTTTTGGGAAAAAATCCCCAGACTTGGGAGAGTCCCCCTAAGAATGCTGATTTCCAGAGCCCTGAAGGTGAAGCATTGTTCCTGAGTCCTGTCATCTGCTGTCAGAAAAAAATGTCTTGTTTTCATGTGTGTATATCCAAAAAGATAAGATGACATTTTATTACTTCTGCCAGTTATTCCTCTACTTGAAGTTTCTTATGTGGTGTAGTCCAGTGAAAACAGTCAGTCATGCCCCATTTTGGAGTTACTGAATTTGATGTTTGGCTTCCTTTAAAAATCTTGGAAGCTTTTTCCTCTGTTTCTTTTGCAAACACTCATCACACAAAACTTTGATTAGAGTATGTAAACATTTTACCCTCACTGTAAATTCCTCACAAGTAGTGACCTCTTTCATCATTTTGTGCATTAGGGTGGAGAAGAGCTAGACAGCTAGCTGGATATGAATTGCTTGAGCCACACGCTCAAATCAACTCTCGACCTGTAGTCCTGTAGCACAGTTCCCAAGATACTAATCTTTAAGTTGTATACGTGTACAGGACAGGACAATGGGGATAACCTTCTCTGAAACCTTATTCTTTCTTAACAGTAAAAAGTTAAGGCTTAAAAAAATATTTATTTTCATTCTCTTACTGAATACCCCATTACAACCACTTTGGAAAATGCAGCTGTTAGCCACGAACAGCTGATATTCACACACACTCTTTAACCCCATTACATTTCTATGGCTCAGCAGCTCCTGTTGTCAGTCTGACCTGCCCAAACATGAGCTGTAAAACTATTTCCTGACCTGCTGTTCACACTTCCACAGACTTTTACAGGCCTTGTTTTACCAAGGGATAGAAAAGGGTCTCTCGAGTCTTGTGTTGTTCTTACTGTTGCCTGGCTTCCCCAGCCAGTCAGGGCTTTAGTCTCTCTTCTTCCCATGCGCCAGTGGTTCTCAGAGTCTTTTCTGTGAATACATGCATATACTGCACCACATTGCAGATGCAGTGTTGCTCGCAGATTAACACATTTGTGAGTCCTTTAGGAGAAAGTTTCCTCAGTGAAACTTATCTTCATCTAAAAGGTTATTATCTATGAAGGGAACAGAAAAATGAAACACTAGTTAGAGCAATAATCAACATGTCTGAGGACGGAGCTAAGCACTGTGTGCACAAATGTGAATATTAATAAGCATCTGCAAGGAAACATCAGTTATTTTGCAAGGCATATGCTGTAAAATGAAAATTTATTCAGTTACAAAAGAAAAGAAACATGACAAAAAAACCCCAAAAACCCAAAAACCAAAAAAACCCCCTCAAACAAAACCTCAAGAAATATTAAACAAACCACAGTATAATTCTAAAAGATTTATTAATTTATTTATTTTGCCTTTTTTTTTTTCCCCACTGCAAAACCTCAGGGGCTCAGATAGAAAGATCGGATAAGAATCAAAGCCAAAAAAGCTGAATCTACCAGCCCGTGAAGGATGCGTTCTTGCCTCTTCCCTACAAGTGCCCTGAATGGTTCTATTAGTTTCCAAAACAGTTACAAAAATTAATTAGGACAGAGTTGTTACAAGAGCAAGCTGTAGTAGCAGCTAATTAATCCTCAAACGAGAGCGAACTGGGTCACGGTCAGGGCTTTCGAGAGTGGCACTGCCATAAGGCGGTGGCTGAGCTCCTCTGGATGCCAGGAGGAACACAGCTCTTTACCAGGCTAAAGCCAAGGGGATCTACCACTCCATCAGACTAGGAAGCTGTATCTGCAACACTGGAGGACAGCTCTGCCACTGTAAAAATGCCCAGGAGTGGGTCCAAGGCTACTTCTCACAGTGTAAAGCGCCCAGTGTTAGCTCTTTCAGAAGCCCCCAGAGCACTTTGCCTAAGGACTGCACCAACAGGCTGGGAAATAGAAAGCTGTCAGCTCGGCTAGAAGGTAACCTAAGGCACCATCCTCTAAATGTCATAAACACCAGTCACGTTACTTGCCCTTGATCAGGCTCTTGTTCATTTTTTTAAAAAAGGGAAATAACAGAGCTGGAAAGATTTACAATATTTATTTTGTTAATTGCTTAAAATTTTTATTGATACTCAGCTCCAGGGTGCACCTTTGCTGATTTACTGCATGTCATAGTTGTGAAATACTTTTCTTAAATTCAATAACTGCAAAATAGCTCTCTGATGAGAGGGTGTTTTCATTGCAATCAGTAATAAAATTCTCTTTAATTTAGGGGAATTGATAAGCAAATGCTCTGTGTGTTTCCAATACTTTCCTTGAAGAATTTTTTCATTCTATTTCCAAGCTTGTCTTTTTAATATTAATATTGCTGCAGGAAGCCCAAGTAAAGTTTCTCTGTTCCAGGACTTCTAGCAGAGAATTCAAGCAGGCATAAGCTCAAAACAGCAGGTAGGAAAGAATCCATCCATGAAGGATGATATGTCACTCTTCAAAATTAAAACTGGAAGTTGTTTACTTTTGATGAGCTAATTCTTTTTCCTTTATTCCAAATATTCCTTTTTTTCCAAGACATTATAAAGGTTAATTGTGAATTTCTGAGCTAGAAAGTACTAGAGAAGTGCAGACTGTCATTGATTCTTGTTAACCATTTAGCTTGAACCTTTCCATTACTTAGACAGAGTAATTACTTACAACAGTACTGTAATCATAGTCCTTTCCTACCTCTGCTGATGTCAGTATGAATTTCAGCTCTCTAGGAGAGCTTACTCTGTGTATGATTTCCTTTGTCTCACAATTATTGGTTTGTTTTACATTAAGTTCAATGTATCTGCAAGTCAGTACAGAAAAGCCCCAATACAGTGATGGAACCCACAGGCATTCTTCTCACAAAAGTTGAACTCTCTGAGTCAAACGTAAAATAAGACCATGTTGGGCCTCTGGTTTATTTTGCAGGCTGAAACTCTAAGGGATATATATATGGAGAAAGAGTTTGTGCTGGTAGCACTGCTAATTTCAGTAACGGGTTTTCAAGGGCCTGTGTATTTGCAGACAAGAAGTGAATACATTTGCTACAATTTCAATGACAAAAAAGAATTGGGGTTCAACACAAAGGGACTAAGTGCTGCTTATACTGAAGGAGCTAACAGTTAAGGTGCTCTGGAGTAAGAAAGTGTCTGTGAGGATCTGAGGAAGTAAATAATGAATAATAAAACACTGGGATTGAATTGGAGTACAGCTGACCCGGAAGAAGGATAGTATAGGCAAGCACTAAACCTCTTAAGAAAGGAACCTAAAAAAGCTCAGCCACAACCTTTGTTCCCACAGTTAAAATCCCACAGATTTTAACTGGTATGTGTTAAGACAGTTTTTCTTTTAAAATAATGAAAGAATGGCAAAAATACCCATTCATGTTATGACAGTATTGGAAATCCCAGGTACCAATAGAAAAATGTAATGTGAGGAATATAAAGATTGATCTTAACAAGTCCCAGCAATAAAACAGATTTTGTCAAGAAAATGTGACAGGTTCGATAATTGTTACTTTTCTGCATTCTGCATCAGTATGCTGGAATGGATTTGAAAATTACTAAGGTTACATTCCTATGTTAAGAGTCAGCATGCAAATCAATATGAACAGGAGCAATGATTTTCAATGCTTAAAAAGTCAATATATTATGGTCTTTTCACCGACAAAGTAAAACACATTTTGGAGACATGAGTGATATTAAGCCGCACAGCTCACCACTGGACTGTCAGCAGAGCAGGATCTCCATTAACTGCTGTTTAAATATCTTCAACATGTTTGAAGAGATAACTGATGAACCATCCAGCATCCTTTGACTTTCCGTGTAGAACAGAAGCTAATGATTTCTCAAGTGTCAGTGGCTGAAGTCTTAAAAGTTTAATGGGATGCATGTTATGTAACTTTCTGCAGGCTTGAAAAATTCAGGGGAAATTACTATCACCAGGGATTTATTGTTGCAATCGCTGGGAGGTGGTTGCCTAGTAGGCAGGAGGCGGTGGTCTACTACTGCTATCGAGGAATTTTAGCAAGAAGGAGGTAACTTCACTGGAAAACCTCCTAGGAGTAAGAGCAGTAGTCAGGTATCTTCAAATGTGAAGGAAACTCTAGGAGACTATGAGACAGAAGGTTGAGGGCTTTTAACAGGTTATATAGCAAATAGTTCTTCAGGGGTTTTGAACAAAATATATGCTCTTGGCTTGATGGGCACTTTGATCTCTTGAAAAGTCTCTATCATACCTCATTGCATCTTTGTATGTGCAAAACGACATGTGTCTCCCACATGCAACACTCAGTTTTTGAGCATTAGCAACTTTGTCATCTATTGAAGCATTCTCAGCCTGCAACTGCAGCTAAAAGCAGCTCTAAAATAAATCAAGTATCCTAAGTGAGCAGAGATTTCACTACATGAAGGAGAACAAAAGTTACCTGTAAGGCTCTCCCTGTCTCATAAGTCACCGCATGTTTTCCATCTCTCTCCTCTCACTCTCTCATAACACTCCAGGGTGAAATCTTACCCTTTCTGAAGCAAATGGGAAGTTTCACTTTGACTCCACTCCACCAGAATTTAACCTTTTTGCTCTGTATTGCCTTTTGTCAGGTTGGTTTCCTTCCTTTCAGTCCTGTCACAGCAAAAATGCTACATTAAATTCTCTCAACTTAATAAGGAAAAAAAAAGGATAGTTCAGGGATTGTAGTTTCACATTATTGTTTTGATGCAAGGAAGTCCCAGCTGAGATTTGTTCTCCTTACCAGAGTATAAAATGAAAGGGTAAATAAGATGGCTTTGGTTTTGGGGGGTGAGTGTTCGGAAACAGACTCTCATACATGACAGGTACTTTGCAGGTGGGTCTGCAAGGCAAGACCTATTAGAGTGAAGGAACATGACCAGTTCTTGTCATAGTTTAAATGCCATTTGGTACAAACAGGCTTTTCACTGTATTCAGAGGAAATATATGTTTTAAATAAACTTGGTCTTTTTCTCTATTTACATTACCTTTGAACAATATTATGGGGAAGTCCAAGAATTTAATTGGACTTCTGTTATTTTCTGCATGAATTTGTACCATTTCACTTATACCAAGAAAAAAAAAGATCATAAAATTATGAATCAGAATAATATTTCTGTTCTTACTATCTAAATGAATGTCTTCTCATTGGTGTTTTAGTAATCTTTATACAAGGTGAGCCATTATATTGATGTCTCTAAGGATACTTGCATGAGTAAATCCCCCTTGTAGCAGGCTGAATCTCTAAGCTGTGATCTATGTAAATAGCTTGTTGCCCGCACTCACGGTTTTATGTTGGATATCAGTACTGGTCTATTTTTAAATGCCCCAAGTTAATGGATAATGCAGTGACCTGAGAATTCTGTTTTGTTTGAAAATCAAGTACAAACATCAGACAGTCAAAAAGCAAAAGCCTCACCATTACCTAGGACCTCAAGGAAACACAGCTGCAGATGCAGGTTTAACTTAAACCAAGTCACTGGTGAGTTAGGAAGGCTGTTGTATGCCTTAATAGATTAAAGGTGCCTATCAGAGTTGTTTTCTGAAAGATCAGAGTTTTACAGTACAACCAGTTTCCAATATAGTTGGCATGATTGTGATAATCCACCTAAAAATCCCATTGTACCACAAATGCCAAGGATTAAGCTTGGCTTTTATACTTTAGGCTATTTCAACTTCTGTAACTGGTCATACTGTTCTTTTTGTTATGATCTTGCAATCTCTTTTTGTTCCTTTGTTTCCTGATACTGTAGTTTGCAATATTATAACAGTTTTAGGGTTTATTCAGCTGAAAAAAAAACCGAGCACAGCTTTGCTTTATTTTTTCAATACAGGGTATCATTACCATGTGTTAAGAAGTGTGGAGGCAAATTGATGTGCCCAGCTATGTCATTTCTGCTGTGTGCTTAAGCTACTAAGAGCAAAAATGCTACTCTTGTTATCGCTTGCTTTAGGAGGAAACACAGTCAGCTTCCATTAGCCTATTAAAGTGTCTGATAGCTAATTCTGATGTCTGCAAAACTCTTCAAAGAACAACTAGCAGTTCACTAATGTGCTAACACAAGCAAACAGATAACACCTTCTGTGATTTTAGATACAGCTGAAAGGCACAATTAACCAACTATGTCCTCTTTAAGCGTCTGGTGTCCCAACCCTGACTTGGAGAAATAGCTTAGGACCTGATTATGCACTGAAAGGGTTTCAATAACTGAGGCATTACCAACAAAATGAGATGCTAGGTAAGTGTGAAAATAGCATGCCATCTTAATGCTCTTCCCTGATTTCAAGAATTGCCATTTAGAAGCATTTTACTATAATAAGCCCACAACTTGAATAAGCATTTTACTTCTCCTCCCATCTTTGGATTCTGTTATTTATTTATTCTATTCTAGCAATGCAAAGGCAAGGTGATCTTTCTATAGACACACGCAAAAATACAAAGCAGTTTGATATACGGATGTACTTTATTCTACTACATGTGGTAGAAACACTGACCTTTGAATAAGCTGGCACACAGAGATATCTGCCCTTTAGAATGAAACGATACCATCAACTTCATGTGGCCAGCTGGCAAAAAGCATATCAGAAAAGAGAAAATGAGCAAAAAGAGGTGTTAAAAGGGAGAGTTACTGATGTGGAAATAAGAAGGGAGTTCCAGCTGTTTGGACACATCTGTTGGATAAAAGATGGCTGGCTGTTAAAGACTTCTCTTTGACCTGAGAAGAGACAGCAGTCACCATGGAGGAATCAGCTAAGCCAAAAACCAGAAAAAAACCCAAGGATTTAAAGACATTGTATGCCAAAGCACAAAGAGCAACTCACTATGGACCTAGTAGAATTTATGAGCCTGATTCATCTATAGGATGGGGGAAGAAGGTTTATAACAGTGCTTGACGCTTTTCTCACTCGATGTTGCACAAACACATAGTCAAGCTGAGGCAGACTCATAAAGATTACTGGGTTGAAATTAAAAAGCCAGACCCTCAGAATCTCTACTTTACATGGAGGAGGAACTGAAAAACAGTGGTGACACCTAGATTCCTTTGTTTTGGAGCATGATCCTGAATTCAGATTGTCTGAGCTACCTGAATTTTACTCATGTTCTGCTTTGGATGGGAGCAAGTAGCAGGAGCCTCAGAAAAAGGTGAATATGGACACAGGCTATTGCCCTGCCTCTGCACACAATATAGATGCAGTTAGCTTGAGCCAGCTAGCTCAGGTGTTTGAGCCCATCTCAATGTATTCGAGATGTGAGCTCCCAAAAGGGCACAGGTAGAGCCAACGAAAATAAATCACTGTTCTTTGTATTTCAGAAGACACCCTGTTGTCTGGGAAACAAAGGGCAGTATTAACTGGGAAACTTTCTTACTTAACTTTAATGAACCAACTAGCATTTGCATTAGCTCCAGATTAAAAAAGCCAATGTACATGTAGATGTCCATGTGGAGCTCCTGTTATGGTCAATGGAGATTTAGGGCTCAGTTGTTCACATATAGGTGACCAGACCTCCCTGAGATGTCTTCAGGTGCTGTCTATCTGACTTTGAAGTGTTGTTGAAAAACAGCGGGGTCCCACAAAGGTCCCATATGACAGCTGCCGCCCTCCATAAATGTTTCATGCCACCAGAGACTTGCATGTAGGCAACTAAAGCTTGACCCCAGTGACTAGTTTGCTGAATAGCTCAAGGTCCACTGACTGTACTAAGCAGATCTCTATCGACCTGTGAGCATCTGCACTTAGGTGTCTTAATCCTGAAATGAACCTCATGCAGATTAGAATCAGTCTTTGAAAACAATAGATTGTGAATTCATTAGCATCTTAGTGTTAAAGAAAAGGATGTTGAAAAACGGAATGTGCTTTTTATTGTTTCATAAACCAAGCTGTATTTAATTACTCACTTGCTTTTCAACTTCTAAGAATCATTGCTAGAGATATCTTGACAATAATTTTCCTCCACAGGGAGCTGCTTTTGTCTTCTTAATAAATTTATGGCATAAGGTTACATTCATTTTGTTTCAGAAGCAGCCTTAAGGCCTAATTTGCCAGCTGTCCTCAATGTCTACTGTCACTTGGGCACCAGTGGTTAGCTTTCAGATGACCACCTGGTGCAAGTAGAGGAAAAACTTTAATTTGCCTGCTGAGCTGGGCTGCTCTCTAGTGTACAGTTATCTGCAACATAAATAGTGCTTCAGAAACTAAGATCTAGGTTGTCAAAAACAGTTAGTTTCCTAAATGTCCACAGTTGAGGATCCAATCCCATACCAGCTGACTAGTTGATCGAGAGAAAGGACATAATTCTCCATCTCAGGCCCCTTCTAATTTTTTACTTCTTAACTCAGAGCAGACCCATAAGTGAACTGTTAGACAAATAAAGCAGGTCCTGCTATGCACATTATCTTTTTGTAGGCTATTCACAATCTCTCCTAGCCACAAATGAGTGGTTTGTGTCTGTAAGAGATGACACAAAGCATAAAGTATTCTCTGTTGAACAATAATTCTGATCAAAATGTTAAAAGCTTATTCACTGCTGTATGTCAAACCTTGAAAATAATTGGCATTTATTGGAGAGAAGGCCATGCGACAGTGGTTGTCTGGGTGATTCCAGTGTCAAGTATGACCACCTCCGTGGAGCTTAAATACCTTTTCAATAAGACAGGTGAATATTTGCCATGTTAGTCCACTGCTCCAAAAATCTCAGTCTTTGTTCTTGTCTACTCGTTGCCAAGGCACTCCCAAGGTAGGAGACATTTCTGCTTTGCAATGCTGCATGGCTGGCATGTTAACAGCCGTGTCCCCAGGTAATTGTCACAGGTATCACAAAGGAGGAACGCACAGTGCATCCCAAAGTCCTAAGTGCTAGGGAGAAGAAAGAACAGTAAGATTACCTATCTCTACTCCTCTATTCATGCAGGGTTGCTTCCAGTGGTATTGTCTCCAAATTAATTGCAAAAGCATGAACTTGAGGTCTCCACCTATTCTCAGGAAGCAACTCTTGCACAGAATAAGCTCTTAGGACACTGAGTGAAGACATTATTTCAGTTTGGAATGATGGGAAACAAGAAAGAAAGGAAAAAAATCCCCTTGTGTTTTACTTTTTCAGGGTACTGAACTATCTTGGGAATATTTATAAGTGTATTAAATTAAGCAGAAGTTACTGCTGTCCATATACCCTACTTGTTACTTGGTGGATTTGTTTGTTTAAACATCGGCCACTCCTCTTAAACAATTACTTTACAAAGAATTCATTTTTTTCAGCCTCTCTGAGCTTGGTGCAGGTGGATATAAAACTATGACAGATATTAAGATGATGGTAAGAATTTGGGTTGACCAGGAATGCAGAAAGTTCTGGTTCAGACTTCAGGAGAGAGGGAGGATGAGTATAATGCCCAGAGCTCATGACAGGGACTTTAGGAAAAAAAGCCCTCAAAATGACAAATATGATGATTGGGTTTTAAATTATATGTTGTGAAAAAAAGGAATTCTTAGGAGAGCTATTTAACAGTGCTATATGACATGAGCAAACCCAAATCTTATCTTCACAAAGAAAATTACTGATGAAGTGAACAAGCCTAATGAATTAATTGATATGTTCACCAAATGGAAGAAAAACAACCTGTTGATCCTGATCCCACTTTCATCCACAAGGCAGCAAAAAGTCAAGTTGCATACTGCTATATTAGCTGGTGAAGAGCTTGATTTACCTTCATATCCTTTTTGGAATAATTATTCCTATTGGAATTCTGTCTGACTGTGCAAGGTGAGACAGTTCAATTATTTAATCATGCCATCACTCTCAATTTGAAAGGCCACTGCTAGAGCAAATGTGCTTTCTGTTTAATTTATACCAATACTTAACCTAGTTGGTCTGTTCCCTGTTTGAGGGCCTTCAGTAATGTATCAGAATGTAATGGATATTTCCTACATTTTTATATCTGTCAAATTCTATGACTCTCACATTCAGCAGGTGGCTCTGAATATGAAAGCTTTGTTCATCCATATATGCACTTCCATAGATGCAAGGCAACTGGGGGAGGAGGTGATGGGAAAACAGAGATCACTTTAAGTCTGTACTCTCATCTAGTTTGTCCTCTTTCATATTGAGAGGCAAAGCTTTGCAATTTCAGTATATATCTGCAAGTAAGTTATAAATATTTATACCTGCTGATTACTTCTGTAGTCACGTTTCATTGTCTTTGGGCTCCTTTTGCAAGTATGTTAACTTTCTGTCAGTATTCCAGGGACTATAAGTCTTTCAAATACATGTTTTCTCAGTCTTTGTTATACATTTTCAGTTTCTGCTATAGTCTTTCAAAGAATTGTTATTTAAAGTTTTTCTCTTCTTATAGATGGTAAAATGTAAAGAGCAGAAATCAGGACAAAAGGTGATTGGGTTTTTTTTTGCTAGAGAATATCCTTTACTTAAAGCCTACTTTTTCAAATGTCGCCCAGACAAACTGAACAACCAGGGTAAAATCAGGACGTGTTTGAAGAAACCTCATATGTAAGATTAAAGAAGAATTTGTAGGGCTACTATATATAGCCATGAAGATCTAAGCAGATATATACAGTAATATGAACTTTAGGGTGCTTGTGGAGTTGTGCTTAATTTTCCTTGGGAACACACATAGACTTGAGGCTGGTTGGGAAATTCTTCTTTTTAATAAATTCCTATGGAAACTTATAATATAGAGTATGTTTTAAAAAATAAAATTCAGCTATCCATTTTAAAAATTTTAAAACCAAGCCATTCTTGTTTTTAAAAGACAAAAAATATTCTAATTCCATAAAACCTCTCTTCTATTTTCTTAAAACCCCCCATAACAACATCCATCTTCTGAAATAATTTTGATCAACCATCTTCAAAAGATTATTCATTTGGCTGGGGTAGTAAAGCTTCCTGAACCTTTGCTTCCATAAATCATGGTTAAAAAATTAGCAGACCATGTTCTGCAACAAAATACAATTGTACTTAAATCAAAATGTATATTTACATTATGAGAATGGTGTTGCAGAGACATGGCAAGGAAGGAGTTGGGTGAAGGGATGAAGCTCTGACAATATTTTGACATCTTTCTTAGACATTTGGGAGTGAAATGTTTTGAGCATCTTTCTGAAGGAATTGTTCAAATCTACGCTTCTTCCTCTATGTTATAATTTTATAACAAAAGTTTAAATTAAACATTTCAAAGCATTTTTAAAAATATTTTGAAGACATCTTTCTATTTGTTATAACTTTAAGAAAACAGACTGAAATCCTGACATCAGTGTTATGTGGTGATGCTTCTGCATAGTACCACTTCCCAGCTGCTTCGTGACCGTGGTTGATCTCCAAATCCCAAAGTCCTCAAACAACCACTCTCCAAATGGCAGCAATCTTTCTTCCCACACTCTTCTTTATGTAAATGGAAATGACTGGAGTTATATGTTTTCAGTTCTGCGACATTAGTTTACCTACAACTGTACCTTTTCTGACTTCATGCCTATTTTGTTTTGTATCTGCTCTCTCTGCTTCTTTGAACAAAATTGACAAAACAACAAAGGAAACAGATTGGAGATTATTAACTAAAGGAAGCCAAGTGAAATGGTGCTCAAAAAGTCTGTTTTCATATGCTGTTTATTTCTGGGGTAAAAAAAGCATAATTAAAAAAAAAAAAACTTCAAACAGAATAAGGCTGTGATTAAAGAAGAATGATCAGCTATATCCCTCTAATTTTAATGGTTACTGTATTTACATGAGGAAAAACATACACTTTAATTTCTAACTTCTATGCAAATAATGTTCAGGCAGTATGTTTTCTTACTCAGTGACAACAACCTACCTGACTGCCACGAGGAACCACCAGTCTCATGCAGCCCAGGGCAGAACCACTGAGTTCACATGGTGAGGAAGACTCAGCAAAGGCACATTTAGGTAAAACTGGTATGTCAACTTGTGTTTGGACCAGGTACATGATCCTGGATGAACATCATATTATGGAAAAGCCTCTGTGAGTGCAGTAGAGTCACACTTGCTCAATGTGAGTTGAAAAGAAGTTTGAAATAATATTTACTGAGGGATGGCGAGCAGAGACTGCAGCTGTTTGCCCAATAAAACAAATTCAATATCTGAATGAAATTGGAACATATAATCAATATTAGTCTAGAGAGAAAAGCAACAATAATCTTATAGCTCATTGGGAAAGGCCTAGCTTTGTTAACCTTCTGGTCATGCTGCAAAGCCATCTGTTTTTCTTCCATTCTGCTCTGTTAAAGATTTTGAGGAGAATATAGACTGAGCTTGCTATCCTGAAGCACTGACTTGTTATTGTTTGTCTCTGTACTGATAGTATTATCTCACAGTAATGACATTATCATATCAGAATAAGTATAGGACTACCAAGGGACAAGAAATACAGAGCATTGACTTTAAAAAAAATAAATGAGCATGTAGAATAGATCCACATAATTAAAAATGCAGTCTAGTGAAATGGCAAAGTCAAGATCAAATGTTCAGGGAAGATGGCCACAGATTTACCATGGATTTTAAGTATATGGCAACATTCAGAGGAAAGAGGGAGAGCTTTCTCTGGCAAAGGGCTGGTAATTCTCAACTGAGGTGGGAAAGTAAATGCCCTAGGAACACATCAAAGGGACAGCTGGAGTGTGGGCCTTTCTGTGGCCAAAAGGCAAAGTTAAGGGATACAGGTAAACTTAGAGTTCCAGACATGTTTCCTTCCTACGTCTGTACGTTCAGTATGATTTTATCTTCTCAATTTTCTGTGAAATTTGGCATAACGCATGGTATTTTTGAAAGTTTCTTTCTTATTTCTGGTCCTTCCATTTACCTTAAAGTGAGTTGAATTCTCCTGAGGTATTTTGAGACCTAAGAACCAGTTAAATAGAACATTTCATCCTTAAATTTGGAGCCAAATGTGGATTGGAGCTTCTTGTTGAAAGCTTCAGATCCTGGGAGAACACAACAGACTTAGAAGGGCACAAAGGACACAGTGGAGAACAACCAGACCATGGAAATTTGAGAAGAACAAGAAGCAAAGCTGCTCATGAGGTGCTTGACTGGAGAGGGGGAACAGGACGAATGGGCGAACAGAGAGCTGAGGCCATGAAAGACCACTGAGAGTGTGGGAAGAGAAGAGAAAAAGAAATATCAGACTGGAGTAAAGAAGATGGGGTAAGGGAGAGGTTATACACAGTTGAATAATGTCTAAAATCAAAATGAGCATAAAATGATCATATGTTAATTTAAAGAGATACATTCCACTTCTTTATTAGTCCTGATAGGAAGAAGACGCCAAAGATGTGCCAAATACTTACACTGTTCAAGAAAGAGAAGAAAATGAAGATAAACTGCTGTTTTAATTGAATCTCTTTGCAGTTTCAAGCATGACTGCCACTAAATTAGCTAAGAAAGTAGAGATTTTTTTTAGCTACAGGAGTCAAACTTACTGTCTACTGCTCTTGGAACAAAAGGACAAAATATCACACATGTAACCTTATCTCTGCAAAGCTTAGACTACAAGCTTTTATATGGGTACTGAGGCATTTCTCATGGTCTGTGACTGACAAGTATATTGCCTATCTATTTATGTCCTTCTGTCACTGACTTTATGTTTAACCACTATGGCTTTTCAAAAATGGCAAAGTCTAAATGGCAAGGTACAAAATTTTGAGTTTTTCTCCTGCTGCATTTTGCATGCTAATAGTGGAACAGGCATGATGCATTCTGGTTTTGAAGATAGGCTGCATATGACATGAAAAGCACAAAAAATTACAAAATAATCAGATTAAAGTAATTTTGTCTGAGTGATAGCTGCAAACAACAGGTAAAAGTGCAGAAAAGACTCATTGGCAATATATCTTTTCCAATCCCTTGTGAATACAGCAAGTACAGTCACACAATAGAGTTATATACTGATTTTTTTTAATATTTTTTTAAAATCAGGGCCTTTTCTATGTGAACATAGAAAATACCTGATTTTAAAATTTACTGTAAACTAGAAGGTTTGCAAATGGGTTCAGATAATCTTTCCATTCTCTCAGCACAAAATTCAGATGCAGTAGACATTATAAGGAACATTGAAACCATTGGTAATCACAAATATCCCCTCTGTGTTTTCTGCCCTGCTTGCATTCCAAGAAGTTAAAACCTCCCTGAAAGTGCTCCATGCTTCCAAATGAAAGTTTCTAAACTGAGTCTTGAAGAGATCCAAATGTGTCATTTAACATAATTCCTCATCTGATGCTGAGTTATCCGCAGTGGGTACAGTAACTGCCTTGCAGTCACTGAATTCTAGTGTAATGTGCAGTGGTGTCATTTGGAAATCTAACTTGGAGCCAACTTTCAATAAGCCATTTCTGCTTTCTGATATGAAAGTTTTCTTTCAAAATGGACCTATTTGTGTAAATGGCAGGCAGGCCTGTGTGGAGTCTGACTACTTTCTGAGGGAAAGCAGGCTAGAGTTCTTTATGGAGTGAGCTATTGGGTAGATACACATTTGACACTGAATGCGCTGAGTTATCAGCTTTCTCCAAGGGCAATCATATATCTTGCGTATCCAGAGGCGAATTAAATTTGACATTTCATTTAAAACCTGAGACATCTTGATGCTAAAGCAGAGCACAAGTGGTAAGAATAGGAGGGGGTTCAGTTTGACTGGATGGATGCTCATGTTCCTGCCTTACTTGCCTGGCTTGTAGATGAGGTCTAATTGCCCACCATCACCCTATATTTTAGCCAGATGGAAATCCCAGGTTTAATTCTTTTCCAGGGACACTCCTTCCTACATTAGTTGATGCTTGGCAATGTTAGAGGGGACTAATCTGAGCTAGCTTCAGATGGCAACATAACCAGCATTATTTATGTGGCAGGTTGTGAAGATTTTGTTGGTTATACCCACAACTTCCACATCAAGGCTGGTAGTTTGAAGATGGAAATACAGTCTCTGCATTTCCCAATCTCAACCCATTCAAAATCTTCGTATCTTATTATGGGTGTTCATTGCAGCCAATCTTTCCATGCTCTCAACCTCAAATTAAAAAACAGGCTCTTTTGCTGAGGTGGTGGATGGGTAAAAGTCAATGGGATGGATATGGCAAAAGTAGCAGTAACTGCTTCTATTCTTCATCACAACCTTGGAAATATTCAGTTGATGGACCGGTTTGTGACATTTATTGAAATAGACTCAAAGCTTCTCAAAGCTTACACAGTATCACCCTGGAGTCACAGAGTATAATCTATATCTATGGAACTAGGCTGAAATTCAGTGTTCATTCCACTTTTATTAAGTTACTTTCCAGTGAAAACTGGATCAACAGTGATGACCCAGTCCTGACAGAAACATTCACAGCAGGAAGAAGATCAGGATGTAATTTCCCAGGTATTTCACAGCAAAATTACTTCTATATTTTTATACATCCTCGGCCATGCCAGTCTGGGTCTGTTGTGAGGATCGCTGTATGCAGCATGATTATTATGAAGGACTATTTTTTCTGATTAAGAATATTGTGCATGGCAGCAAATGCTATTGCTGAGGCTGAGGAGATCCTTTATACATGCTTGCATTGTTCCCTTCGTTATACTTTTATTTCGCATGTCACAGGCTGGCACATCTCATACATCTTAATTATATGATTATCTTCCATGATGGAGATATCTTTCTTTCGGTTCCAGGCTGGGAGAAGTTTCAGGGGGAGGGGGATCTTGTATACAAGTATAAACAGAAATAGAGGAAGTCACACCTTATATCAAATTATTTTCACATTTCCTTCCTTATTGATTTTTCAAAAGATAATTATTGTGGGTGTAGTGTGAGCTGCTCTCATTAGGAACTCATTGATTGTTAGCCACGATTATTGCTTCAATGCTGGAACTGGGAGGGAATAGACAAAGGGAAAAATTAGGGTCAATATTTTATTGCTTTAATGTTTGTTAATTGCACACTTGGGCACTTTCTTTACCTTCCCCTCCCCCCCCCCCCCCCCCCCCCAATAAAAACCCTGGAAAATTAATTATCTTTTTTTTTTTTCCCCCCCACACAATGACCTCCTCACTTTTATAAGGTTAAAGATGGAAAGTATATTCCTTCATAAAAAGCAACCTTGGATAGATTGAAAAGACAAAAGCCCATTCAAGCCTGTTGGAGAATGCCTGGTAGTTCTGAAGGGATGCCTTCACATGGTTTCCTAGAAAGTTCAGGGAAACCTAGGAAATGGTGCTGAAATTACAAGTTCTGACTTTCTGGTATAAACAAACTTCGTCTGAAGCCTCTTTTTCAGTCTAAGGAATTTGGTATTCACTCACTCCACTAAGCCTTTCTTCCTATTCTGAAGGACTCTCCTGAATTTAGAGGGTTCTTTGGCTACTTTGTTGTCATTGCAAAGGGCTTTTAGTTGTCAACATACTAGTACTACAACAGATCCTGGAGGTAAAAAAAGAAATCATCCCCAAAGTCCACATGGGAAGCTAAGAGGAGCTGCTGGGCAAATCCTGCAGAGACACTTAGGCGCTACATGCTCCATGGCAGAGTTCATAACAGAGTTCATTGTTTCCTATGGAGGACATGGGAAGCGTTAGACACCTACAATTGGGCTTCCTAGAATCCAGTGCAATGGCTGAAGGCATAAATGTCATGTCAGCCATGCCAAAAATACATTTGTGATCTCCTCCCACTGATGGGTTTGGGAGACAAAGCCTGGAGACCTGGATGAGACCAGGACAGGCTTTCCTAAAATATCGCAACTCCCCAGTTCCATCCCTGACCAGGAGCTGCTCATGGGATTTTTGCATGAAACACCTTTACATAAATCTGCTTCTTGCTCACTGACACCTGAAATCTTGGGTCCTTTGCTACAAACCTGTGCAGAAAGAACAGAAGCTCCCATACACACACATCACCTTTCTGCTCTTGCTGGGCTTGCTAAAAGCCTGGCATCCCCTACATGAAAGGAGTTAGGGGTTTGAAGCCCTTCCACAAAATAGACACGGAAGCTCCTTTCTCTTCTATCTGAGTGTACAGAGCAAAGACCTGGCTGGGCCCAGGAGGTGTTGGTCCCACAGGCCACAGCAATGATGGAAATCACTGTGGCTACTCAGCTCAGAGTTTGCTGAATGCTGGAGGTGTGTTCTGAGTCCATTTGCAGGACAAAGCTTTTCAGAGGGTTTAAGCATGAAAAGATGAAGAAATTCTATTTTGAGCCTCCTGCTGAACATTTTCCCTATCTTGACTGGTCACAACAGGGAGAAATGAAATTACTTCAGTGCTTGTATACTCAGGCAATTAAATTCAGTGTAAAGCTGAACCCTGGACACCTATCTATGTGCTTCTGTGGATCAGGTGCTGGTACATATTTTTCCAAGGCCACAAAGACAATCTGCAACAGATTAAGAGATTTCGTCTGGAATTGCTCACTCGGCCTTTGTCTTTTGCACAACAAAAGCTGCCACTGCCTCTCTGCAGCTGACCCTGCCTCTCTGCAGCTGCCCGTTTCACTTGCTACTTGAAGGATGGCCTGGTTTTCGGGGGCATGTCTACATTGTCGTCTGCAAATAGACACATGCTGTGCTCTGAACCGGAGCTTTCTTTCCCTAGGAGCTGTGCGGTGATGTAAATGCAAAACTGCTGCCATGCTAATGAGTCCAGCAGAGTGACATTGTGTCTTACCAGGTTTTAGGCACATGAATTCTTCCAGGGAAAGCAGTGATGTAGGGATCAACATCCATCTTAAACCAACATTATTTTGTTTGGTGTCAGGGAGAAAAACTGTTAGAGAGACAAATAGGATTTTAAAATAACAAACAGCAGGAATATATATTTAGTCTTAGGTTTCCAATTTGATATGTCACTCTGAGTCAAGTTAAACAGGCTTTGGTCCCAGGAACGGGACTTTTTAATGTTCTAACAAAACACCAATTTTATTACAGAGTGGAGCTTACGTCAGTGTTATTGTTCCCTCTATTTTTGCTGGCACACACGAGCTAACATTGAAATCTTCAGGTTAGTACCATTAGTATGAACCTGACCTCGTTTTCAAACCAGACTGAGGAATATTGAGTAACTATTTGGAGTGCAGTTGTCATAATCATGATTCTCTATGTTACTGTTACTACAATTTCCGTGCTTAACTGGAGAACTAGGCATTTTAAAACAAGCAGGGAGTACCCACAGACCCTGCACTCAATACCACATGGATCCGAAGTGATTTGCTGGTCTGGAGGTGAATGGATTAGAGCTGCTGAGGTTCCTTACTTGGAGTACTACCCCTTAAGTGGCTAATAGAAAAAGCAGTTTTCAAGTTTCACTGGGTAATTCATCTGACTGTTGCCTAAACTGCTCCCTAGAGAGAAACAGTTTTAAGAGAAAAACTATTTGTGAAATACAGAGCAACATACTGACAGCTTCCAAAAAAAGGACTCAATTAATGTGATACTTGTCACACTAATGAGCACCAATTCATATTAAGATTTTGACACCCCCAAATTAGCATGTTTGATTGGTCGTTTCTCGTTATTGTTATTTCCCCAAACTAACCTTAATGTACAAAGTCTGCTGATAACGATGAGGCATCTGTTTGTAAACGTCTTCGTGTTACTGCTTGGATGAGCGTGGGGAAGTGACATGTGCAAAGCAAAGCTCAGCTCATTTTAGCAGGATTAAGCCATTAAACAGTCTGTGAGCATAAAGGTCTCTGTACCTGCTCTCTCATCTGCACTCCCGCTTAACCAGCAGCAAATATGAGTCGTAAATGCCACATCATATGCCTATGCACTCCTGCCTGGGATTAGCATAATAAACACCCTAAATTGTATTATGGTGTATATCAGTTGTTCAGTATTCAAGGTCTGTTCCTCCCTAACCTAAAATTATGATTTATCCCTGCCTTTGATTTTCCCCATTGACTGCTAGCTGTTTCTGTAAGGTTACTGTGGAAACGGGAAGAGAATCCAAAGATAGCAGTTTGTCTGTAGCATGTCTGTGAATCCATATGTCACTTCTATAGGGCCTAGAGGTGTTGATGTATAAGAACAAACACTGCAATAGGGAGGGTTTGCAAGTTAGGATATTGCAGCAATCACTGTTCTGTTGGCATTAAATATGAGGGCTCACAGTTGGCAAGCGCATGGAAGTCTTAAGTGCTGTTTTTCCTGAAGGATGTTCCATGACTCCTTATTCTGGACTGTGAAAGAATACTTATTTCTGCAAAATACTTCAAAATAAAGCAGTGTTTTCCTGATTATTTCCCTCCCACACACCCCAGGAGTGAATTAGAAAGCTTGCTTCCTCTCTCATAATAATATTTTGATTTTGTATCCTCCATCTGTAAATCTCAAACAATTTCTGTAGCCCTTTCCCCAGTGGGACCTCAGTGGGAGAGCCAGTCCCACACATGACCTTAGCTGGATCTAGCCCTCAACATCTGCTCCTCATTTTTCATCAGTCCAGGGAAATAAGGATAGTACCATAGCCATTGGTCTGCCAAGGCTGCCGATTGTCGTCATGGGATTAGTACCATGTAATTTTGTTTGTTAAAACGTTAGATGCTAAGTACTGGCTACTAAATGTGACTCTGAATGAGGAACATCATAGACACCTAATAGTTCAGAATGATTTGCTGGAGAGGGACTTTTTACAAGGGCATGTAATAACAGGACAAGGGGCAATGGCTTTAAAATGACAGAGGGGAGATTTAGATTAGACATTAGGAAGAGCTATGAGGGTGTTGAGGTCCTGGCACAGGTTGCCCAGAGAAGCTGTGGCTGCCCCATCCCTGGCAGTGTTTAAGGCCAGAAGTTCTGCCCTGTGCTCTGGAGCAGATTTTTAGAACCGTGTGTTCCTTTCATCTGCTGATATTCCCTGTATGACTTTTCTGGGAAAGCAACTGCAAATCCTGAAGGTAGAAGCTGGAATTGAAAGCACAACATTCCTGTAACTCTTAAAATACAGACGTCATTTCCCTGCTGATGTTGTATAATGAAGTGATTTAACTGTTAATGCCTTCAGAGAGATCATTTTTCTGTACAGGACAAAGAATATAAAAACCCTTCAATGTCTCATGTTTAGAAGGAGATTAGGGGTGCCTTCAGCCTTCTGTGGCTCAGTTCTTGTTGGTCTGCTCTGCCATGAGCTGGAGCCTCCTCCAAAACAGATTTGCAGCATTGCCCTCCCCTCTCTGTTTCCTCACTGTCTCCCCTGCCTTGCAGCTTTGTGCAGTACAATTAGTTCCCCTGTGCCCTACAGAAATAACATTCTCTTTTACATCACCCAGAAACAGCAGGCTTGCTCACCTTTTGCTCAGTTACCTCATTACTTCAATATCATGGCAGGTCCAGCAGTGGTATCACCGCTCATGTTCAGGGAACTCATATTGCAGGAGAAGAGCTCCAGCGCTCAGAGATGGTTTATGTAGGCAAGGGCTTAGAGAGGTCAGCAGAGGCTGGCATTTCTTTGTGGAGGGGAATCTTGTAAAAAGGGAAGATCTTGCCCAAAGGAAATGGAAGATAGAAAATAGGAGGGTGGGAATTTGCTACAGAGGTCCTGGTTGCAGGCAGCCTAAATAACTTGCTGAGGCACACAAAAATTGATGACATACCAATTGGTCCACATACTAATTTCACCTCTTAACTATCAGTTAGGAGTTGAAATTAGTCTCATCTCAAAAGATGTACTCTAGTTTCACACATGGGGAAACTGATTCAGGGGTACTGCAGTAGCCTAGCCATCATCCTGCAGTGAAATCAGTGATGGCAAAAGATCTCCTAGTCCTTGGTTCCTCTTCCATAATCATCTTGCCTTGGGTAGATTTTTAAGTGGAGTCAACGGAAACCACATCTCATTTGCTGTGACAACACTTGCTGAGAGCTGTGCATTGTAAAAGAAACAATAGTTTCAGGAGATCTGGGTAGAGACCAATGATGAGTGGTGTTCCTCAGGGGTCGGTGTTGTCCAACAGCATTTTTGTTGGTGACAGGGACAGCGGGATTGAGTGGTCACTCAGCAAGTTTGCTGATGATGCCGAGCTGTGTGGTGTGGTCGATGCGCTGGAGGGAAGGGATGGGATCCAGAGGGACCTGGACAGACTCAAGAGGTGTGAACCTCATAGAGTTCAACCAGGCCAAATGCAAGGTCCTGCACGTGGGTCAAGGCAATCCCAAGCACAATACAGGCTGTGCAGAGACTGGATTGAGAGCAGGCCTGAGGAGAAGGATTTAAGGGTGTTGAGTGAGGAAAAGCTTGAGCCCAGAACCCCTCCATGTGCTGGGCTGCACCCCCAGAGCGTGAGCAGCAGGTCGGGGGAGGGAATTCTCCCCCTCTGCTGCACTCTGGGGAGACCCCCCTGCAGTCCTGGTCCAGCTCTGGGGCAACAGCACAAGAGGGATGTGGAGCTCTTGGAGCGAGTCCAGAGGAGGCCACAGAGATGCTGCAAGGGCTGGAGCAGCTCTGCTCTGGAGCCAGGCTGAGAGAGCTGGGCTGGTTCAGCCTGGAGAAGAGAAGGCTCCTTAAGGAGAGACCTTAGAGCAGCTCCAGTGCCTAAAGGGGCTGCAAGAAACCTGGAGAGGGACTTTTTATAAGAGCAAGTATTGATAGGACAAGGGGGAATGGCTTTAAGTCTCAGAGGGGAAATTGAGATGAGATCTGAGGCAGAAGTTCTTCCCTGTAAGGGTGGTGAGGCACTGGCACAGGGTGCCCGGGGACACTGCGGCTGCCCCATCCTTGGCAGTGTTCTAGGCCAAGTTGGATGGGGCTTGGAGCAACCTGGTCTAGTGGAAGGTGTCCCTGCCTGTGGCAGCGGGTTGGAACTGGATGAGCTTTAAGGTCCCTTCCAACCCAAACTATTCTGGTATTCTATGATCTATCAGTACCTGCTCATGTGGCTGCAGTTTTCATGTTTCTTAAGTTATAAGGTCAAAGGAAGACAGAGGAAAAACTTCTCTTTGATAGCCTTGCAGAAGCTCCACAGTCTCCGTCTGTGCGCTCATGGTAGTGACTGCTTTACTTGAACCAGTGCTGGAGAGATTTGGGGATTTTTCATTCCCACATGTGTACTGAGGTAGAAAGTCTCAGTGCAGTTTTTATCTATTTAGGATAAAAGTTGAGACACAAAACAATAAGTGGGTATAAAAAATTAAGTGAATTGATACCCTCTTCAGGTTAGGGTTAAAGCCCATTAAAAATTTCATAGCAGTCAAGGTAATTATTGTTTCCATTTACAGCTTTAGGAGCAATGGTAATATGGATGATTTATCATGAAATTCTACTAAAAAGTATAAAATAGCTTTCTTTAGAGGCAGGATTCAGAAATAAAAATTTGAATGAACCAGACCATTACAGCCAGACTGTTGGTCAGTTTAAAAAATAAATAATTAATTTAATTAAACAAGTATTTCATGATCAAAAGAAAGTTTAAAATATTTTCAGCTTAATGCAAGCCATTTTGTATTTTGATAAACCAGATTCATACATTTTTTTTTATGGGGTGCTGTGGTTTAAGCCCAGTCAGTAACTTGGAACCACGCAGCCTTTCACTCACTCCCCCGCTTCTTCCTCCCCCCGCTCCCGGCGGGATGGGGAGGAGAATCAAAAGAATGTAACTCCCATGGGTTGAGATAAGAGCAGTCCCGCAACTAAGGTATAATACAAAACCACTACTGCTACCACCAATGATAATAATGATAAGGGAAATAACAAGGGGAGAGGACACAATTGCTCACCACCCGCCGACCGATACCCAGCCCGACCCGAGCAGTGATCTGGGCCTTCCGGGTAACTCCCCCAGTTTATATACTGGGCATGACGTGCCATGGTATGGAATACCCCTTTGGCTAGTTTGGGTCAGGTGTCCTGTCTCTGCTTCCTCCCGGCTTCCCCTCCTCCCTGACAGAGCATGAAACTGAGAAAGTCCTTGGTCAGAATAAACACTACTTAGCAACAACTAAAAACATCAGTGTTATCAGCGTTGTTCCCAGGCTGAAAGTCAAAAACACAGCCCTGCACCAGTTACTAAGAAGGAGAAAAATGACTGCTGTAGCTGAACCCAGGACATGAGGATTTGTCAAATATTTGCTGCCTGTAGAAACCACAACGTTTATGTGTTTATACATCAGTAACTGTATTAGTTTCCTGAAAGAAGTACTCTATGTTTCAAAAAAGTCTCCCAATGGATGCTTTTTCTGCAGCAGTATCTGGTCTTTGCTGAAGACCTCGAGTCCAAGATGTGAATTTACCCAAGTGCAACATGATTAAATAGGCAAACACAGTAAACAGTGGTGTCCTTTGCAAAACAAGTTCTGTTCCCAAAGTTCCTGTCACTGGCACACTCAGAGAGTAGGGAAGGTCTACACATCCTGGCTGCCACCATCACCACTGAGGGAGGCTGAGCACTTGAGGCTCAAAATCCTCCTTGAAGCAGTCATCATTCTTGTTTGCTGGTGGCAGTAGGAGCTGGAAACCCACCTTCCACTCAGGCTCTAGGGATCTATTATGTGTATTCACTTCTGCAACACCAGGACTTGGTGCGCTGTTGGTCTGTGTACATGTTTACGTGTGCACCCAGAATTCCTCCTTGAGGGTTCTCCAAGCCTGACTGTGTTGGTTTAAGATGGTAGCGTGCCAAGAAGGTCATATTAGGACAAGTGTTGTATTGGAAACTAGCAAACAACAAAAAAAAACCACCAATGCAGGAAGGTTCTCAGGTCTTCAAACCTTTCATCCATCCTGAAATAGCAGTGAACATCAAAGGTACGTACAGGCTAAGAGCAATTGCTCTGTGTTTAACTTCATTATGTCAGTCAATCAGTCTGAAAAAAAGGCAGCTGGTCCATTCACAACAGAGAAAAGCCTTAATAAACAGAGAGGTGGTAGGGATGCCACCTTACGCAGGGTGGCTAGGGACAGGCAATACATCACTTGCAGAACATACAGAGAGAGCTTAATTGAATTTAGAAACTGCAAAATCTTCTCTCTATTGATTGATGACGTCAACTGCTCTGCCCCTGTCCATCATATTAGAAAAATCCTGGCAGTCAGGTGAAGCTCGTGATGACTGGAAGAAGGGTAATATAACCCCCATTTTCAAGAAGGGGAAGATGGAAGACCCAGGGAACTACAGACCAGTCAGTCTCACCTCTGTGCCTGGCAAAATCTTGGAACAGTTTCTCCTGGAAAACATGCTAAGGCACATGAAAAACAACGAGGTGGTTGGTGACAGCCAGCATGGCTTCACTAAGGGGAAATCCTGCCTGACCAATTGGGTGGCTTTCTATGATGGAGCCACGGAACTGATGGACAGGGGCAGAGCAGTTGACGTCATCTACCTGGACTTGTGCAAAGCGTTCAACACTGTCTCGCATGACATCCTTGTCTCTAAATTGGAGAGACATCAATTTGATAGATGGACCACTCAGTGGATAAAAAACTGGCTCGATGGCCGCACGCAAAGAGTTGTGGTCAACGGCTCGATGTCCAGTTGGAAACCTGAAACGAGTGGTGTCCCTCAGAGATCGGTGTTGGGACCGGTCCTGTTCAACATCTTTGTCGGAGACATGGACAGTGGGATTGAGTGCGCCCTCAGCAAGTTTGCCGACGACACCAAGCTGTGTGGTTCAGTTGATATGCTGGAGGGAAGGGATGCCATCCAGAGGGACCTTGACATGCTTGTGAGGTGGGCCGATGCCAACCTCATGAAGTTTAACCAAGCCAAGTGTAAGGTCCTACACATGGGTCGGGGCAATCCCAGGCACAGCTACAGGTTGGGTGGAGAAGAGATTCAGAGCAGCCCTGCAGAGAAGGACTTGGGGGTGTTGGTTGACGAGAAGCTTAACATGAGCCGGCAGTGTGCGCTCGCAGCCCAGAAAGCCAACCGTATCCTGGGCTGCATCAAAAGAAGCGTGACCAGCAGGTCAAAGGAGGTGATCCTGCCCCTCTACTCTGCTCTTGTGAGACCTCACTTGGAGTACTGAGCACAGTTCTGGTGTCCTCAACATAAAAAGGACATGGAGCTGTTGGAGCGAGTCCAGAGGAGGGCCACGAGGAGGATAAGAGGGCTGGAGCACCTCCCGTATGAAGGCAGGCTGAGAAAGTTGGGGCTGTTCAGCCTGGAGAAGAGAAGGCTATGTGGAGAACTCATAGCAGCCTTCCAGTATCTGAAGGGGGTCTATAAGGATGCTGGGGAAGGACTCTTCCTTAGGGACTGCAGTGGTAGGACAAGGGGTAATGGCTTCAAACTTAAACAGGGGAAGTTTAGATTAGATATAAAGAAGAAGTTCTTTACAGTGAGGGTGGTGAAGCACTGGAATGGGTTGCCCAGGGAGGTTGTGGATGCTCCATCCCTGGCGGTGTTCAAGGCCAGGTTGAACAGAGCCTTGGACCACGTGTGTTAGGGCAAGGTGTCCCTGCCCATGGCAGGGGGGTTGGAACTAGATGGTCTTAAGATCCTTTCCAACCCTTACTATTCTATGATTCTATGATTGTCCCCAGAAAGTTGTTATAGCCATGGAAGTAGGTGTTTTGGATTATTTTTGTTTCTCAAATTTATTTTTTAATTTTTTCTTTCTTTTTTCTATCAAAGTCCTGCTAAAAAATCAAGATGTACTTGTATTAAGATGAGTTTTTGGTCCAAAGGATGTGTGGTTCACATCTGGGGAACAACTGTAATGTAAATGCACACCAGAGCCATGCTAACACAACATCAGTGAAAGGGAATTTTTTGCCTTACTAATATTGCTATAATTAATGCTGTGAATTACCCAGTTATTTAAAATTAGACAAAGTGATCACAGAACGATGCATTGTAAAGCACTAACAACAGCTGTGGGCCGGGGTACAGTGTCTGTACACAGGAAACGCACAAAACAGAAGGATGGCCTTTGTTTCAATGAGTTTGTGAGGCATTTATGAATGCTTTGGTCCAACCGTAAATAAAAATAATGACGTGTTCTATCTGTATCAGAATAGATATGCATATAAAATACAGGTATACGTGCATACTTACAGATGATCACAGGTATGGGAAGGTGATTTTGGGGGGCAGAGAGAGAGAAGGGAAGGTCGAGAAGCAAGCGCTGTGGTTTAGGATTACAGCATCAATTTGACAATCATGGCATATGCAATCTTACCTTGTCTGTGCCTTGTTCTTCCTGTTTGTAAAGTGGAAATAATGATACTAACTTCTGGCAAGTATTTTGCTTTGAAGGTCGCACTAGATATCATTATTTTCCTTGATATCATTAAATTTCCTTGAAATGAGTGGGAATATATGGGGCAAGAGTTTAAATATCATGGTTTGGCATTTCTTAAATAGATGGGGTTGTATTTTTTTGTTTGGGAGAGGAATATTTCATTGACTCAGAGAGTGTGTAAGGCTGGACTTGGGAGTCAAGAACTTGTTCCAGGTTCTGCCTTAGACCGGCAGCAAAACAGTTTCATAGCGAGACAACTTTTGCTTCCTGTCACCAGCAGAAAATCTTTTCCCTGAGCAGCTCCCAAGATCCCAAGATAATTCAAAGTGTGCCTTTGGTAAATTTCAATTTATTTATCTATTTTTAATTCCTCTTATGCACATAGGTAGGGCATTATTAAAACTGTATTAACTTAATGATTTATACTTCGGTAATTTCTTTCTGGACCACTTTATATAGGGTACCAAATAGAGTAACATGGATTTATTACAGCTTTTTTCATGCTGGTGTGAATTCTTGCTCTCTCCCAAGTATTTTGACATGTTTGTGGGGTTTTCCGCCCTTTCATTTACTTTGCTGTTCGATGCTTGTTGTTTTTCAGCCCAGAAGAATTTTCTTTTCTGTAGGCTTTAAGTGACATTTCTCTAAAAGGGCCGGCTTTGCAGATCCTTATTTCATCTAAGTAAATTCACTTGTGTGTAATTGTACTGAAAATAGCCTTGTATTAGAGCCCGAACTGGCGGTCCTGAATGTGCCTTCCCATTGTCTTCAGGGAGAACATTTCCAGTGTAAAGTGCACTTGTGAACTATAACTTTACTTGGTATTTTTGAAAAGCATTTTCTTTAGTCTCTGAGTATTACAAACTGTTTTTCAGTAACATAAATAAATAAATAAATAAATGCTTAGAAGTGTTCATAACATTTCTAGCAGAGCTCAGCCTGACACTGCTTGCACCGTGTAATGAGGTCTGAATTTTGGATCAAGGATAATGGGTTGTTTAAAGACAGGACTGTTCATCACCAGTCCCCTCTGGCTGTCTTTTGATAAACAAAACCTTCTCATCATCAAATTTTAAAACACTCTTACAAATAGCAGTCACCCTCAATAGACTGGTGAGATGTCGTTTATACCAGACACTTTGCATATACTCTGTAATACTGAAGTTTCTGCATTGAGAAGGTCTATTCAGGAATTTTCTAGTAAAGCATTATCCACAGAGAATTAATATTCTTGGAAATACAAGTCATTAATGCTGCTCTGTTTTGAATAATTTCATTATTTATCTGTTTGAATAATTGAAATACTATATTACTGGCAGAATTGAAGGAACAAAATACATGATTTTTAGTTTAGAAAAGACCTTTTGTTCTTTTGATTTTAAAAGTTTTTAAATTATCAAAATAAAAGCAAAATAAGCCAGTTCAAAGTCTAAAACAGGAAAAATTTCTGTTCAGATTATCTACATTAAGTTTGGCAAGGTCAGTCTATGGTTTTAAGATTTGTACTTTGATCTTGTGAGCCAAGGTACAAAATTACTGTGAAACCTGAGCCAAATTTCTTCATGCCTATTCCAGAACATTTCTCAAGAAACATTTTGGCTGCTCCTGGGCTTTAAGTGTATTTTAAGTAAAATGCTAACAAGGAACAATTGTCTCACTAAACTACCTTGTTAAAAAGTTATGGCAACTAGTCAAAACTAATCACAGGTATCACATTTATTGACAGTACATGAAGACATCTGCCTCCACAGGGCAATTCATTGCACCTGTTTCAGAACTATTCTAGGAAGGATTTAATTGATCCCAGGAGTTTCTGTTATGTATATATGCTCTTAATTATAGGGGAAACCGAAGTGGCTCTCTAAGTGGAATTCACTTCACTTGTGAATTGTTAAACCCAGGTGAGATGTATCCCAGCCTTAATGCAATAATATAAATAGGTGACAAAGGCTTTCTGAGTCATTTCTTGATTTTGCTTTGCCATGGATTTTTGCTTTTGCTTTCACTTTAGGCCCTATCTGAGCACTGAACATAGATAATTTAGCCAACTGAAATCCAGTGGATATGAGGCTTTGCAAAATATTTCTCAACAGATAGTGCTGAATTTTGATCTTGTGGCAACTTTTAGCCCATGTGTTCTCAAGGACTTCATCAGATAGTGATTTGTGCTGGAGAAATCAGCCCCACTTGCTGTCTGGAAAGGAATAATGTCAGCTTCACAGAAAACAGTTCAAGAATGTTTTAAAACTTTCTGTAATGGGGAGCCAAAAGTGAACATAAATACATCTTGGATGGATTTTATATTTACTTTTAAATTCTAAGCTCAATTTAAAGCAGAACAACTTCTGGAAAAGCAAATATTCCTTTTGCCTTTTGTGGCAGATATTTCAAAAGTCTTCTTTGTGTTACCTGCCTATTTCTAACCTGTAATGAAAGCCAATACTTTCTGTTTCTATCACTGCAGATAGTATCTGGTAACCAGCTATGTGGTCCAGGTGCTTTCATTTTCCGCCTGTGGAAAGGAAGAAAAAACCTCAACCCTTTTCAATTCAATCTTTATAGAATCCTGAAATGTTAAACTTGGTAAAGTTATCATATTCTTTTATTAAGGAGGTCACTAGCTTCCTGAGGCTTTTTCATTCATCCTCAGAGTTCAATTCTGGCATTTACTAAATGAAGTGCTGGTTACAAATTAGGAAAGAAAGAAGCAAAATGAGATGCAGCCTCGAGTCTCTGCTTGAAGGTTGAGAGTTTAAATACCGTTTTGGGTACAAAGCCATGCTGAACTCTATATGTCATTGCCTTTGCACATTAACTAGGCATCTACCCTTCCATTTTGTGTGGGACACTGCTAACAAACCAGCATATGGCCATTTCAGCTGGAGTCTGCTTTAGTAATTAACATCTCCCCCTCCTCCTAATATTTCACATAAGTAAATGGAGCTCCCCGAACCAGGAGGAAGCAGAAAAGCTCAGAGGGCGTGTAAGAAGGAAAAGCAGACCTGTGACTAGATCAATGGCTCAAAAGTGGCTGAGGAAAGTGATCTCCAGTGGCTAGAGCTGTAGTCCCTCTGTGCAGAAGTGTGAGGTCGGCCCTCAGGCCAGCTGGTACAAATGAGATCATTGCCATGCTTTTGCAAATCTAACACCCTTTGAGTAAAACCAGCCATCTCCCTGATCTCTGCAAGCGGTAGGCACTTGCAAAGTATTGCCAGTTTTACCATAAAATCCAAGACTGGAAGGATGGACCTAAAGGGCCATCTGCTCCAACCTTTCTAGGCAAAACATGATCTTGACTGGATGTCCCAGCATCCTGTCCAGCCAAATCTTACAAGTGTTCAAAGCTGGGGAGGCCACCACTTCCCTGGGGAGATTATTTCAATGGTTGATCTCAGTCATGAAAAATTTTCCTCTTGGGTCCGACTGGAATCACCTCTCATTGTGCCTATCACCCCTCATCTTTTCCATGTGGCTCTTTGTAAAAAGGGAGTCTTCATCTCCTTTGTAGCCACCCTTTAAATACTGAAACATGGTGATAAGGTCTTCCTTGAGCATTCTTTTCTAGAGGCTGAACAAGCCCAGCTCTCTCAACCTTTCCAGTCCTTTCCAGTTTTGCACAAGGATGTCTTATAGACAGAACTACTTGCTTCATTCCAGAATGAGCAGACCACAAATCACATTAGATTAGCATCCTTAGGAGGTCCAACAGATGTGGAAACTGAGCCTGCTGTTTGGGCAGGAAAGTGTGCATTAATGATATCTTTGCTGAACTGTCACATGAAGAGGGATATGCACTCTATTAACCTCACAGGAGGCCGTATTAATTAAAACCTGTTCTACCAAAGACCAAAGGCTGCACAAGACCCAGCGACGCCCATGGAGCTTGAATTGCACCTGGAATTTGGGGACCCGATCTCACAACCCAACCTGTTAGGAAATTTTTAAGAATATGTAAGATTCCCACGAACTATCCAAGTTATTTTCATTCCAAGAGTGACAGAAGGGTTACTTGCCCGTAGTGTGTAAACATCCATCTAAAGATGTTTACACACTAAACATCCTCTTACACTAAACATGTAAGAGGTCTTGCCTGTGATTCATGAAATAAGGGTCCTTCTAAGCAGTAACATGGCTCAATTAGTATTTTGGGGAACTGCCCCAACCAATAAAGTGACACAGGGCCGGAGGGAAGCACCCCATGCTTCCCTGTGGAAACTGGACTCCTACTGATCACCAAGAAACAACCTTTTCCACAGCCCAGGGAATTGCTTAATGTCCTTGGGGTTTATCATAGCTCTTTCTTATTATTTCTGTCCATGGCTCTTTAAACTTCGTTTTCTTTTCCCCTGTGAGGCATAAATTCAAAACAAGATGTGGAGGTGCACATCCCCAAACTGGCCTGGCCTTGGGGCCAAATGCAGGGAGGAGCAGTGTTACCAGTGCATGACAGCCCTTGGAGAACTAAGGCCACCTCAGACACCTTTTTGCTTGCAAAATTCCTAGTTTTCAGCGGCTGATACAACTTCCCTTTTTTGAGTTACATAGTAGGGCACTGGTTGGTCAGATAGAGAAAATCTCCACGGTTTTTAGACAGAGAATAAAGAGCATAGAATCAGAATGGTTTGGGTTAGAAAGGACCTTAGTATCATCTAATTCCAACTCCCCTGCTATGGGCAGGGACACCTCATCCTAGAACATGTCATCCCCTGCTCCTGTTTGAAAAATAAACTGGCAAATCCTCTGTTGTCAGTTCAGTAGTGCCTCCAAATCCACTTTTTAATAAATAGAAATGGCACTGGAGTTCAGCTTCTAGTTTCTGTCACTGCAGGATTTTTTTGCATTGAAATCCGTGGGCTAATGGCAAGCACTAAAGAACCAAAATAAAATATCTCCTAAAAATGTTTAACTTATGTTCTTTTGGCAAGAAAGTATATTCCTGCCTCAAGAGAGTCATGTACTGAGTAAGATATTTTCTCTAACTCCTATGGGAAAGCAGATAACTACCTGCTTTACAGCCCTCTGTGTTCTTGGGGATTGTCATTTGTGAGAGATAAAGGAAAATGCCATATTGACTGCAATTAGTCTTTCTTCTCTTTTTTCTTTTTTTCTTTTTATTATTTTTTCTGTGCACTCAGGAAAATAAGTTAATGAAACTAAAGTTTCTTTTAGAGGAAGTCTGTAATTTATGTGTGATCGTTGTCTTTTATCACAGAAATGGGTTTTTCCTTTCTCCTCTCAGAAACAAAAAAGAAAAAGGAGGAAGTTGTGTTAAAATTAATTATTACCCTGAAAAATGTCTGTAAAAGCTTAACTGATCCTTGTCACCATAATTTCTGAGTGCCAGAATTTGCTTTATTCTTTCATCATCTGTGAGGGAGGGTGATGCATCCCTTGCCATTTAATGTTACAAAGATAGGTGCCAACAGTTGGGCTATGGATATTTCAGGTCCAGTTTATTAACCTCTTCCCATTTTTGTTGATCCCTGTCCACTGGAAAATTTATCCCAAGAGAATCTCTAGACTCAGTGTGCCCCTTTACACTCATAATATTTGGATGTAGCTTTTCAGCTGCATACAGCAGCAGTGCAGTTCTACACAACACCCTAAGCTGTGACACAGCCTTGGAGAATTGGCTGATAAGAGCTTCATCCTCCAGCTTCTGGGCACATGCAGAGACACCCCAGTATAGAGGATGTCCTGAATAGAGGCTGCTTATTTTGTCTCGCCTCCAGAAGGAAGAAGCTTTTTGTTTAGATGAAAGGAGGGAAGAATTGAACTTAGTTGCATACCAGTTTTTGCTGTAAGAAAAGTTCTTGTCTAAGTGCTATTTCTGACTAAATTGAGTTGTTTATAATACATAGCTCCAATATTTTCTGTTTAAGAATATCAAATGTCTGTCTGTTGTAACACAAGTTATATTTTTGCAGCTTTCAGACTCTGGGAGATGTGAAGTACTCATTCATTGTAAGTCAGTAATCAACCCAGTTGTTAGAGAAAATGGTCGTTATTTTTCTTCCTTTACTTCCTTTCCTGCCCAAGTTTAAAATAATTCATCCAGAACTACCTGATAGTTATTAGACAGTCTTTAAGCCAGTTTACAAAGAAATATTTCTATAGAAATACAGTTGCAACAATTTGAGAAGGGGGTATTATATTCTTATCATATTTTTTTATGTATTCTAAATTATTTCTTACAGGCAAGAGAATCTTTTGAAACTGTAGAAAACTGTAGAAAAACATTTCCAGTCAACCCATAGCTAGAAAATGTGAAAGAAACCATACACGTACGTGTGCATGTGTGTATTTACGTACAAACACATCTCAAAACATTCTGCAGAATAGGTACATCTAAGAGTATTGTAAGCAGTGACAGATACTGCAGAAGCAGCTGATGCAGGTAGGTTCAGTGTATAACTAGTTCATTTTGAGCTATTCAGTCAGCTTTGCTAACAGTGTCATAGATGATGGAAGCAGTAAAAATAGATAGTGACTTCCATAATAAAAGGCACACCTGGCATCAAGCTTGTAGAGATGCTTTAATGAAACAGTGCCTAAGTGGCACGTACCAGTAGGCTGCCCCCTAAATACTCTGGTAAAAATCTACAAGTTGAAAGCCTTTTTGTTAAAAGCAAGGGAGGTTAGTGATGAACTCTGGCTGGCATCCACTTTTCTAGGAGCTAAAATCACCAGCCCTGCATTCCCATGCATTCAGCTCTGCTGCCTATAGTCCCTGGCCAGTAAGTCAGAACAAGGACTTAATGTTTAAGTTTAAAGAAGAAAACTAATTGCACTGCATTTTTTAACCAGATAAGAGGCCCGCACAACCCACAGGATATTTTTTGCTGGCAAGTTGACAGGCTTTGAGGTGTGATGCCTTCTATCTCCATACTGCTGCAGATGCACCAGCTCATGGGACTGCTGTCAGTAGCACAAACCACTTAATGAAGCACCATATTATTCAAGATGAGGCAGTCACATCCAAACTCAGTTACCAGGAAGTGGTAATCCTTGGCCACCATGCCTCCTGAAAATACGTCAGATACTGTTGGTTTATTAATTCAGGTCAAAACTGTGGCAAGTGTCTTTAAAAAAATATAAATAAATGAACTGTACAGCTAATGAAGTTCTGCTATCTGGATCTGTTGCCTGGCCTTGTTTGGCTTGCTGATGAAGATGTCACTGGAGATATCCTGAGCACACAAAAGTAAACACAAGTGAACATGCAGATTTTGTCCTTCAAAACATCTGCCTCATTTTACTCATTTGTAAATCTTTTAATGTTATTTTAGCTCACTTTAAAAATGGAAGTCAACTGCATACATCAGCGGAAACGGGCTTGAACACACAGCGGTAGTGGGGTTATCCATCCAGCAGTGTGGCTCTCCCAGCTGCACACGCACTAGTACCCATCAATAAAACTCACCCATCACCTCCCACTTCTGTGGAGCTCAGAGCAAACCGACAGGTCAGGAGAGACCTTGAAGTTTTTGTAGTTCCTCCTGCTGCTGGCTGATTTTCAGAGCAAGTGTCATTCCTCTTCTGCTCCTTCCTTACCACCTATGTCTCCTTGTAATCCCTGCTGCTGAATTGATGGCTTTCAAACTTTCACATTTGTTCACAAATAAATAAATAATAAAAATTCCTCCCTGACATGAAGGGCAAATGAAACATTGATCACTGGGGCTCTGGTGGCAGGTGATGAGTGCCAGAGCAACTGTCAACTTTGCTGTGTCCCTGGTTCATGGAGTGTCTAGTGAAGCCCTGCTAAATGGCACTGCTACAATATGAGCAGGGGGGAAAAAAATCCTTCCTTCAAAAGGTACCTTTATGCTGTTTGTGGCTGCCGGACCTGCATTTTGCTGTGCAGAAAGTTCATAGTATGCTATGGAGAAAATGTAAATATATCTAAGGATAAGAAGTTTCCCCCTCTCTCCCCAAAAACAGTCAGAAAAGAAAACTTTTCAGAACTTTTTAATTCTCATTTTTCTGCCTTTTCTATCATATGGCTGGCACTGTGTGCCCTCTGTGAAATAGGAGGGGATGTCTCATGGCCAGAACTTTACAATATCCACAAAAAAGTCATGAACTGCTTGAAATTTTTTGGGTGCAAACACCCACTAGTGAAAGATCCCATACTGCATCAGTGTAAAACAAAACAAATACTGAGAGAGTGAGGAGCAGGGAAATTCAGATGATTATTGAGAGAAATTTTGATGGCAGATGGATTTTTCCACTGGCATGAAGCACTTTGGGAAGAGCACAATTCTTCCCAAGTCTTCCAAAGAAACCCATGGGTATTTACATACATATGTTTTATGGAAAGACAACTCCAATATGTATTCAGTTAAATCTTATGACCTGTAGGTATTAGCCTAGGTTTTATTCTGTTTGCTTGCAAGAAGTTCTGCAAATAGCATCTTCTGATGTAGGACAGGACATGAAAAAAGTACACAGCTCCAATGTCAAACAGCGCATTTGGACTTGCCTTTGGGCAACAGTGATGGCTGAATTCCACAAAAAGTTGACACTAAGTAACCTACCTAAGTTTTTATCAGTTTATATTATAGTGTCATCAAGCTCATTTTCCAAGCTCTAATAATTTCCACTAATTACACTGGTAGCTCCACTATTGCTGTAGCTATATAAAGAAAGAAAACATTTGCATATGTCACATTAGCCATTATGTGCAGAAATGCTGTATTTCCATAAGTAATTGTGGTATCTGAATGTCAGAGAAACTGGATATGCGAGACCTGAAATGAAAAGTAAGCCATGCAAAACTGAATTTCTGTGAAGATATTCCATGAATTCTGGACTCAGACCTCAGTTGCAAATTCAATAACTTTGTCATCTTCAAAATCTGAAATATAATTCATAAGTCTAGATAACAAGGGGGGAGGTGGAAATTTGCCTTATTACAATAAACTTTTTAGAAACGTTGAGACAATGATAAACCTCTACCTAAGGGCCTACAAATAACTTTTCTACTATGTGGATAGCACTATCTACTTGGATGAACATGGCTCAAGTACAAATGCAGTTTTGAGGTTCCGTTTCTATGCTGCTAATGATTATTACTATTTTTCCTTTTCATAGCATTAGAGGTATGGGAGATGACAAAAGCACAACCATAAGTGCACAGCAATTATTTTCTTAAAAATTACTAAATTAACATTTTGTTTCCTTTTTTATACCATTTACTTCATGTCCCTCTAACAAGACACTGTTAGAATTAATGTCTCTCCAAGACTTGCCCTCTCTCCCTTTCCCCTTCCCCCACATTCCCTCTCCTCTCCTCTCCTCTCCTCTCCTCTCCTCTCCTCTCCTCTCCTCTCCTCTCCTCTCCTCTCCTCTCCTCTCCTCTCCTCTCCTCTCCTCTCCTCTCCTCTCCTCTCCTCTCCTCTGTCCTCTATTCTCCTTTTCCTCTTCTTTTTTCTTTTTACTTTTCTTCTTTTTTTCTTCTTTTTTTTCTTTGTTTTCTTTTTCTTCTTTCTTTTCCAGAAGCACATAAGGTTTATGTATAATTCAATCAATACCTCGAGGCAAACTATTTGATGATTACGATAAAAAAATCTCATTTTGCTGTACTTTGTAAAGGTAGTTTCATTATCACATGTCACTTGGTTGCAAGAGTTTATGGGACTGTAACTCCCCAAAGGACATTTTAAACATACTCTTTTTATGGCAGCTAAACTCCAAGATAAACGAAAGCATTAAAATAAGATATTGGAATTGTTTCCTTTTGTCTTTGATTGATATGAATTAGAGTCATAAAAAGGCTTGTTTCACTCTTAAATCCCTGCAGCCTCCCCTTCCCTTTTGAGTATGTTTCTAGTAGACAGACAAATATGTTTTCCTGTGTGAGTTCTGAATGTGTAAGAACCGAGCAGCGGTACCCAGAATCAGAAATGGGGATGGTGTCAAACCTGAAACATGGTCATACAGCACTAACTCAGGACTTGGATGGTAAGTCTTCAAACACAGGTTTTATTTTCCTTTCTGACCTGATTTTAACCTCTGTCTAAAGGCACACTGATTTATTTTCACTAGAAGGAAGTACTTATGCTTCCAATAGTAAAGAATATATGTGTTGCAGCAATCCAGTTGGTGTTATGTATTTACCTCTCTGTCTCGCTCCCACAAATGCAGAAACTACAAGAATATTCCAGAGGTATCCTTGAAAGAATACTAATCCTAGTTACATTTGAGCTAGCTAAAAGTTGTAGAAGGTTCTCTGTTGGCTTATGTGGTCATTGCTTGACAGACAGTATGTGCCAAGCCTTTAGAATAGTTGAGATGCAAAACCACACAAGACAGTAAGAAAAATGTTTCTTTTTTATATAGGAAATTTAAGACATAAAATTCCTTCCTCAACCATAAACAGCTTTTATGGTAATCTTAACTTTTGCTACATAAAACACAGAAATAACCAAAAGATTGAAAATGAGAAGGCCAAATTTTGGTGAAGGTGGGTATTGGGAAATGCACTGAATCGAAGTGAGAAAAAAAGTAAAATAAGCCAGCTTTTTGTAGATCACTTTGGAAAGCATTATTACAGCTAATTCTTAGATCTTTTTCTTGCAAGATGTGGGGTTTTAATGAATACCCACCAAGGCTTTACGATTTCAGAGGACACAAGGATAGTCACAATAGTGCTTTGAGAGCCTAAAGTTATGTGAAGTAGAAGTGACTTCTACTTCACTTAAAACATTTATTTGACTCCATTCCTTATCCTGAACTGTGCAATGATTTGAACTGTTAAATCCATTTGTGTTTCCACAAAAAAAAAAAAAAAAAAATTATTGCCATTTGTGTTTTGCTAATGCTTAATGAGTTAAACCACAACAATGTGGATTAATGCTTAAATCTTAATCAGGAGAATCACTTTTTCTGGTTTAAAGTCCCCTGAAATCAACAGGACTCATCTAATGCCCATGCTGAGCTTTTGATCAATTCAAGACTATATTGTAGTAATAGCATGCAAGAAGAAATAGTTTAGTCACTGTAAGCTCATGGGAGCTTACAGACCAGGCTGAAGCAGAGAGAAAAACTGGATTTCAATAAACAAGCAGGAGTGGTCCACAGAGAGCAAAGAGCATTGGTAAAACACTAACAGGGTAAACACGTATTCATCCTGGTGTTTCTAATCAACTGAAATGAAGTCTGTAAGTTTATACAGAGTACCAGCGAGACAGAAGGAGCAGAGTGACATTCCTTGAAGGGCTGACTGGCTATGAGGTAGGACAACCACATAGCAGGAACCCCCCTGCTTACAGAATAAGGGATAATGCATGGGCTCCCTCCTCCAAACCTCCCTGCAACAGTAGACAGAGCTCCTTATGGCTGACTCTTAGCCATAGAACCATCAAGAGAATCTCCTTTATTTTTGTGATAAACTCAGACAGAGTTTTAGGTTTGGAGATGTTCGTGGTTTTATTTTTTGTTTTTAAATTTTATTTTCTGCCTCGTTATTCTTCATACAACAAAATACATTCAGTACTTAAACACAAAAAGGCTAGAGCATGGGAAAGTAAATGTTTGAGGGGAATGAAAACAGATATGTAATCTTTCCCCCACAAGGTCAAACAATGAAAAAGGGAAGAAAAACATTCAAGGGGACAAACACGTACAAGTATCAGATCAGGGAAGACAGAGCTTTCAGGGAGAAAGTCATTCTGGCCACTGCTGTGCTGGGACTGTTTACTTGTCACATGGTGCTTAATCATAATAAATTAAGTTTTATTTTGCATCTTGCAACATGCTGAGGTGGTTCAGCAGGTAATGGGAGGAGTCCTGGGTTGCCAAACAGTTTTTAACTGAGAGTAACAATAATTTCCCCCCTGTAGGCTGGCATAAATAATGAATTCAAAACATGCCTCTTTTGAACAGATTATTCCAGCTACTTCTTGTTCTTAAAGCTCGTTGGGAGGTTTAACACCAGAAAGTCAGCCCTCCTGAAGCTACAATTATCATCCTCAAGCAGTAGTCCTGGGAAATGACGAGTTTAATCAAAGTGGCTCTATGTTGCCAGAGATGGAGAACCACAACGGTTCCTGAAAAGTTCAGCGAAGCTCCAGCCAAGCTGACCCACATCCCATCTGAAGGTCTGCTGTGGGATGGCCTCAATTTGTCCAACATTGGTCTGAAATACCACCAAATCTGGGTGGTGTTGAGTTATATAGATATGTATGTATATGTATACCAGCATGGGGCTTCAGAGAATGAAACCCAGAGCAAGGATGCACCAGGCAGGTAAAATAACAGAAGAGACTTAGGTCAGACCATAGGGGAGAGAAAAAGAAAATCCAGACTTTTCTAATGCTAAAAGTAGATAAGCACGGTGAGAGATGGCCTCGGGAAACAGGAACCTCCAGCATTGCAGGGGGTTATAGGGACAGGTTAGATAAGCAGCTGTCAGGAGTAGTTTAGGAACAGTTTGCCTAGTTTTGAGTAGAGGGAAGGACCAGTCGGTCCCCTGAGGTCCCTTGCAGCCCTGTATTCAATGATTGATGGAAACTGTGATATGCTTGCAAGCAACTAGCTTCCAGGTTCAAATACATATTCAGCGCCTCCCTCTGTTCTCTGGAGCTAATAGCTGTTCTGCCATTTTCTGCACCAGAAACAAGGTCAGATCCTTAATTAAAGCTATGATTGGCTGCAAATATATTTTTCTGGGACTAATGATGAGTCTGATATTTGTTAGTAACAACTTCCCTGTGGGTATCTTCCCACTAGAAAGAAGAATGAGACCCAGTGACTGTAAAGAAGGCGCTGACAGGCTATTAAGTTATAGAAATAATTACATCTGCATATTTAGATTTGTCTGGGTTTGCGCCTGGTTTTGGAGGCACAGGAAGGGTTGTGTGTGAGGGGGTTCCCTTTTGTCCCTATGAACTACTGCAAATTATCCCTAGGTCCCGTCTGTCAGACCTCACACTGGAGCACCAAGAGGACAGAGCACTCAAGCAAATATTTCAATCCTTCTTTGTCAGCAGAGCGACAGATTGTCAGTGTTAAATTCAGTCTCATGCCTGCATCGTAGAGCTGAGATTAGCTGTGTTGCTGCAGGGCCTGGAGTAGTTGCTGTGGAAAACTACAGATGTTTATTTTCCATCTTAAAAAGAGAGTCTCCTGGGATTTGCTCTTAAGCCTGCTGGAGATTAGCTGTGCCTTGAAGGTCATCTTCCTAAAACCTTGTTGTTGCAGGATAAAACTCCTCTCTATATCAAAATGCCTCTGCAAAACTCAATCCTGGCAGAACTTTGTGTTTTGTCGGTGAAGTTACTTATGGGGTAAATATGGCTAATTTCTGTTCTCCATCACTGGGAGTAATGCATTTATCTCACATTCTTGGGTTGAATCTCATTGCTGTGGTATCTCTGTACTTGTGGGCTTTATTTTTATTCAGGCAGCCTTCTACAAAGACGAAAGTTGATCCTATCTGCAAAGAGAGAGATAACTTATGCTGTAACAGCGCTGGCACATGTAATGCAGCTTATTTACCCTGGAACAAATCTTAATTGTTGTGAGTGAAACATCCCATCCTGTCCTGTAAAGGTTTGTCATTTCTACAGCTCTGTGTAAGTCACAGTCTGTGTAAGTCGCAGAATCACAGAATGTTCAGAGTTCACAGAGTTTTGTTTCTGTCACTGTGGCTAGGTGCAGTTTGGACTGGAAATGATAAATGGTAATTAGTCTGGATAGCAAAATGTTGAACCCCTATGTCTTATAGTATAGTGTCTCAGTACGGTGTGCCTGTGGGGATTCTCTGACAGCTACAGTATGGAAAAATTATGCTGAAACTTTAACCTTCATGGTGCATGGAGAACCATGAAGAACCTGCTTCACAGGTTTCTCTCGTCAGATGCCTATCTTCTTGAATATATCTGTGTTTTTTGTCTTTTTAATGAAACTCTTCAGTGAGTTTAGGCCTATAAATATGAATGAGCTCCCCAAGGAAACACATTCACTTCTTTCTTTAGGAAATAAGAGTAATAACCAGCACAGAGAGGAAGTGTGTGATTTTTAACCTGCAAAAAATGCTGTCAGGGAAGAAGTGATATCCTCTTCCCTCTTCCAAATGCCAAATCCTAGGGGTTAAACTTTGCTAGTGCCCAGCCAGAAACCATAAATTTCTTCTGTATAGCTATGTATTTTCCACTGGTTTGAGTTACTGTATTTTCTATTCATACTGTCTGTGCTCTTAAAGTGTCCTATGTAAATGAACAGCAAAAATTAAACAAGATTATGCTGATATGGAGAGGGGGAAAAAAAATAGGACCATGTGAATTCAATTTATGGTTTATCTGGAGATACATGAGACTTTGCAGTACTCTCTTTGCAGTTTCAATGACACAAATGTGTCTGTAGTAATTCATAGGATATAATGTGAGGTTTTATAGAGGTACTTTGTACTACAAGCTGTGTATTATTTGAGAGGGAAAAAATATTTCTGTCTTACGATTGTTTAGCATAAAAATTATACTCAGTTTTCCCTGGCCACACTCAATGATCTTTCTCAAATTCAATGGTGTTATTAATTTTAATGAGACATATTTATATTAGGCCTTGCCCACCTCGTTTATTAGTTGCATTCCCATGAGATTCCTATAACAGTATGTCTGGCTCTTCTTGTGGTTAGGGAAACTGGATCTGTGTAAACACCAGCCAAACCCAAGAACAGAATACATAAACCCTGGCAGTGTTCAAGACCAGGTTGGACTGGGCTTGGAGCTACCTGCTCTAGTGGGAGGTATCCCTGACCATGGCAGGGGGATGGAACTGGATGAGGTTTAAGGTCCCTTCTAACCCAAACCATTCTATGATTCTATGATTCTGTGAAATGCTAAAATTGAGGAAGAGATGATGGAGGCTGCAGGACAGGGTACTGGCTGTCTGCAATCTCCGTGGAGACGCAGGGCACATTCCCCCCTGACTGTCTTGCCCAGATTTAGGTTGATGCCTGGAGCTGTTGAGGATGTGGACGTGCCAGTGAGACTTTCCTGACTTAAGAAAACATGGTGGTTGCCTTAAATGCATCCAAGCAGCTGCAAAACGATTCACAGACCATTAAAGTTTATTACCATATAAAATTTGATTTCTCTAGTTCGGCATCCTCCAGTAATCAGACCTGAGGGTACACTGAGGTCTCTTCTTCCACAGGACATGCAAGGGTTCAACCCATGCAAATTGAAGACCCCTGGGTCATGTTGGTGGTTGACGCTTCTGGATGATGGATGCACTATCTGCTCCATCTCAGCTGGAAAAGTCACCTGGCAGCTGGCCTCTTTCACCCTCTTGTCTCTTCCCTACATTTTTACATTAGGTTTTCAGATTCTTAGAAACACGTTAATTAGTTCAATCCTTCTTAATGGCAATAGGTCACATCATGAACACCTAAAATTGTAAGGTTACCTTAGAAATTTCAGAAGGTGACCTGCAGAATAAAGGGCAAACATATTGAAAAGCCTTTAGAAATGTCAGTATTCTGAAGTACATGAAAGTACTTATTTGAAATTCTATCAAATTTGGCAATGATACTGTATGCATGAAGATAAGATGATTTAGGAAATATGTTTAGGAAACAGAAAAAGCAATCAACGAAATGAGGCCACATGGACTGATTTTAATCGGACGTGAGGCTTTCTTGGAGGAGAGAATCACCTGTTCTCTTGAAGTAAGTAGAAAATACTAAAGAGAATTTCATGGAGTCTGTAATAGAGAATAAAAATCAGAAGTGTAGTATTTTTTTGACCTAGGACTTAAGACTGATGGGAATATTCTACAGGAAAGCAACAATGCAGCTGAGCACAGAAGGGGTAGAAATGTAATTGTAATGCTGAACTGCTAGTGCAAAGAGTAAGGCTGTGAGTTGGGAGATTTATAGCAAGGGTTTCTGCCCCAACCTGGTGACTCAGCTGGAGGCAACCAGGGAGAACAAAGGGGAGGATTATTAGGCCGCAATGCGCAGAGACCATGAAAAATGCAGTGTGATCTGTTATTGTAAGTAGAGAGAGGGAAATATTAAAGACATTGTACAAGGCACTGAGACATCTAAATGGGAGTTATGTGAATAGTTTGGCCATCTGTAATGGAGAAAGATGAAATTAATCTGCAACAATTGAAGGGAGAGAAACACAGAATATAGCTGTGCAGTGCAAGTGGGTGAATAATAAGAGTTTCTGCTGAGAACACAGGGTTATCAGTTGGGAAAAAACCTCAGTCTTGGCTGGTTTAGACTATCACAGAGTGATTGTGGGCCACAGATACGGTAACATAATCAAAAAGTTGAATGGTATTTCAGGATGTGTGACACAAAGTATTTTATCAAAGGTGGAGATGGGGCAATGTTGTTGCACAAGGTAAAGGTTAAAACATGTGCTTAAAACAGAAATGGGAAAAAACAAACCAATGCCAACACCTAAAAACCCCACTTACCTATTCATATCTGATATGATTGCTATTAAGATCATACTAGGTGACTGAACATCAAGAAAGGAAAAGATCTAATCAAACTGGAGGAAATTGTGGGCTCAAGAAGAAATGGGTATGAGATAAGGGTAAATATCTAAGCCTAATATCTGAGGAGAATCTCTAGCTACCAAAGCAGGGATGTTATAGAAATTTTCTTAGTGGGAGGAAGAAGAGGAAGGAAATCTTGCTTGATGTAAAGCGGAGTTTGGGAGATTTATGGCTGTAAATTTAAGCTGAAGAAGCTTACAGTGATACAGAGCTTATGGTGAGGGGTCAGGGATGTGCTGGTGAGCTATGGACCTCTTCCCTGGGGGAGGGACTCTTCAATTCTGTATAATTCTGGTGTCACTGATTCGTACAAGCTGATGCCATGCAACCTCTTTCTGTATATTGAATGTTACGTTCTTATTTCCATCCAATTAGTGCATATGTGCTGTTGTGGCCATATTTGACATTCATGCCAAAACGATCTGCTATCAGTAACATCAGGATTTAGTAGTGTTATTAGATTTTGAAATTTTATTAAGCTATGATATCATTTATGTTAGGGTTTTTTTGTTTCCTGTTTTGTTGTTGTTGTCTTTCTGGAAGGACACTTGGGAATCAAATCATTAAATTAGTTCAATCCCTTCAAATTCAACTTTGCATTTCAGATGGAGCAACAAAAGGAGAAAGAGAGAAAGAATGAACTGTAACTGTCACCCAAACTGTGATATAGATCTTTTTCATCATGAAATGGTGTTAGAAGTCTAAGGAAATAAGTCATTTACCTTATACCACCATGAAGAACATCAGCATATTACCTAATCAGCGCTAGTATTTTTGTAAAGATCTGAAATTGGAATTTTAATATGCAATAATTACACAACCACAGACTTTATAGCTTTCTCTCTGAAGCAGCACCTTATTGCATTAGCAGGCTTGTTTTAGAAATATTATTCAAAGTCATGTCTCCTCTGCCTGGATTTAAAAGATGTCAGATTTCTTACTCTAAAAAAATAGAAAACAATATATAATTAGGAATAATGTTCAGTTTTATTTGAAAGATAAAAGGTTATTTTAGTGGAGGAAACAAATAAATGTCCCTAATCTGCCACTGTATGATTTTAGGGTAAGTAAGTAGAATGCCTTTTGTGATTATTGTAATTATCTGAAAAATTCTGCTTTGTGTCTCTACTTTGCTACAGACTTTCTCAAAAAAGCCACTTTATTTCTCAGTACCACCATTTCCCCTATGTTTAACAGAAATAATATCATTCCTTGGCTTGCCAGGGTGTTAAGAGGACAAATGTTTCAAGTATTGAAAGGCACTCCTTAACTGTGGTGTATGAGCAGGCATATACACAAAAAGTAAAATCCAGTCTCACAGACTCAGATTCACGGCTGTGTAAAATGAAAGCTCTCATCTGTCAAAAATACATGTGATTGTGGGGGAAGTGAAGTGAGGGAAAATGATGTGATGGTAGAATTAAGGTGATAGATATCCATAACGAGGCATACTATCTCCATCTCTGATAAAGAAAAAAACTTAAATGTCTTAAACCCAGTTGACTGTCTAAATATAATAATGGTATCATTATATAGTCTGAACCTATTGACAAATGCAAGGCACTGTAGAAGCGTAAAGCTCTTCAAGTAAATAGTAACACAATTTCATCAGATATTAAAAAGTGAACTCTTAGACCTGGCCTCATTCGTATTATTTTACTTTTTTTTTTTTTTTTTTTAATTGAATTTGCTGTTAAAGTCATTATGAAATGCTCTTCAATTTATCCAGGGTATATCAGTTAACAATGGGACCCTTGAGTGATGAAAGAACCCTGGAGCTTGCATTAATGTTACCTTTCATATAAAGCAAAAATTCTTCCTGTAATATAAGTTGCACCAGGAGAGGTTTAGATTGGATATTAGGAAAAATTTCTTCACTGGAAGGGTTGTCAAGCATTGGAACAGGCTGCTCAAGGCACTGGTGGAGTGACCATCTCTGGAGGTATGTAAAAGACATGTAGATGTGGCACTCAGGGACATGGTTTAGTGGTGGATTTGGCAGTGTTGGGTTAATGGTTGGACTCAATGATTTACAGGTCTTTTCCAACATAAAAATTTCTTTGAATATAGCCACCTTCAAAGTGTACTAAAGACAAGAGGTTTCTTCTGGTTTCTGAGCCCTGGCCTCTGCTTTAGAGGCTTGCCAATGTCGAATCATAAATACAACTTGGAAACCAACAGAAAAGTAATTGACTTTGGTTTAATTTTTTTCATTATTTTGTTTCTTCTAACTTAGGTACACATATATATGCACCTGAGCTTGTGTGCATGATTGCATGCATGGAGAATTATGTTCCCTAATTGATACAAGTTAAGGATCCCATGAATACTAATAACAAAAAAAACACGCTTTCCCCCAAAAACAAAGGAACAAAAAACCCACAAGAAACAAACAAACAAACAAAATCTGACTTCTCTGAAGGAGCTTCATATAACCTGCTTTTGCACATTTCATGTTTCTTTTGCTTTTGAAAATGAATGAAACTCAGTACTATACATGTACTATACATGCCCCAGTACATGTATAGTAGGTCCAACACATCCAGAGTGCTTCACGCATTTCTTGGTGGGAGTTTGGGGCTGCAAATCTGGAAGGCTCATGCATAGGTGGTTCCAGATTACTGGCTCCACAGTTTGCTCTCCTTCCTTGTAATTTGTTTTTAAACTTTATTTTCATTTGTCATTTATTTTCATTGTATGGTTAGTCTTCAAGAATTGTATCTATTTCTTAGAATCATAGAATCACAGAATAGTTAGAGTTGGGAAGGACTTTAAGGTCATCTAGTTCCAACCCCCCTGCCATGGGCAGGGACACCTTGCACTAAACCATGTGGCCCAAGCCTCTGTCCAACCTGGCCTTGAACACCGCCAGGGATGAAGCATTCACAACTTCCTTGGGCAATCCATTCCAGTGCCTCACCACCCTCATGGTAAAGAACTTCTTCTTTATAACTAACCTAAACTTCCCCTGTTTAAGTTTGAACCCGTTACGCATTGTCCTGTCACTACAGTCGCTAATGAAGAGTCCCTTCCCACATCCTTGTAGGCCCCATTCAGATACTGTAGGCCCCCCTTTCCAGACAGCAAACCATTCTCACACCAAAAAAGGAGAGAGATCCTCTGGTTCACCTCTAAAACAACACTGTTCAGGTATCACAACATCTCCCTAGTTTTGGATGCCTTGTGTCTAAGCAATCCCGGGGAAGGAATTACAAGGACTATTTAAGAGTGATTGGTTCACAATGCACTAGAGACCATGAGCAGTAGCTGTCGGATAATTCCTCCCCCTTATGTCATCTATGGGTTCTAGCAAACAAAAGATGTAGGGCTGGCAGGTTATCCAGAAGCCCTATGATGATGGTGTGTTTCTCTTCTCTTCTTCTAGTTTGAAGTGGCTTCTTTAATAAGTTTTTACTTTGATAACAATCCTGTAGACTGGTAGATCATATCTCAGAAGTGCATTTGTCACTGTCACCTTAAGGAGAAAAAAAATATCCTGACATTCCGTCTGAATTAAAAAGCAATAAATGTTTAAAGAGATGAGAATTAATAAATAATCTTTTATTTCTTTTCATGTAGTAATTATTCACCCTGGGGCTAACCTAAACATTAGTTTCTCCCTTTCCTCTCCCAGGTTTCTAATCAATGTAGGCAAACATAGACCTTGGTGCCATACAGATCAGGACAAAGCATTTCATGTTGGATGATGAGTAGAGCCTCTAGATCTGGCCTTGCTGACCTTGCTGGAACCAGAGAAGAAGGTGGGGAGTAAGTGAGAAGCAGAAGTGACCACATATACACACATCCAGTCTTTTCCACAGCAGAAACAGCCAAAAACTCAGTGTCTAGCCAGGCAGATGAGACGAAATAGCTTGCCAAAAAGTCTTCCACTATTAAAATAGAAGATACCCCACATTGGTGGCTGTGTGCCCAGCTGGTGGAGTTCTTTACAGTCTAATGGCCTGAGCATCCCGGCCTGTGCATGAGATTGTCTCAGCTCCTCTCTTTCTAGTGACCAGACCTTAGTTTTATTTCTGACCTTCCTACCTTCTCCCCCAGAGAGGTTATAATTGGTGGAAGAGGAGAAGAAGACAAAATTATTAACAGAAAAAGAAGATCAGGCAGGGCAGCTGAATTGCCAAAAATGAAAAAGCTCCAAACCCCATAGTTATGCTGTTATTTTTTATTTATTCTGTGTTCTTTTGTTAGGAAATGCCTAGAGAAACTAAGTTTGGTTTGGTTTAATAGAGGAAGCGTTGTCCTAAAGAGCAGGGTGTAATGATAACAATTCCAGGTAATATATGTTTATATGTATGCACAAAGAAAGAATTAATAGTAGCCCAGGATGGATGGTCGTATGTTGAAATGGCACTCACTGTATTTAATAATGTCAATATAGTGTTGGCATTTCACAGATTATTTTCTGTGGATATTTGGTTTTGCCTTATTTTCTGAAGTAGAGGGAATAATTCACCTATTGAAGACCCCTTTATTTGACCATTGATACAGCAGAAGAGAACCACCCCTTCCACCTGCTTTAGTAGCACCGTGAGGCATTTTTTCATCTGCTTGGAGCTGCAAGAGGAGGAAAAAGACCAGTAAAATAAGTAGCCGAATCTAATGTAAGAATCAGATAAATTGACTCCCTGTATTGATCTATTACTTTTCAATGACAACAGAGGGACTATAGACAACCAGCTTACAGTAAATTTCTAATTTTAAAACAGCTAAAATCAGACAAGGTCAGTTTAATGAGTGTCTATTCTTTTGAAGTTTCTTATGTCATATGTGCCTGTCTGAAACAAAAGCATCAATACCTACTTGTGAAGACAAACAAAAAAGGAAGTCCACCATGGTATGCAGAGCAGACATAGAGAAAACAGTCCTAAACTAGAGCTCATTTTCCAGTATATGCCAACAGTAGAATAACTTGTTGCCATAAGAATGGCATGTTTCATCCTGCCTGCCTTCAGTTGTCAAAGCTATTTCAGATGTATGCTTGGACGAATAGAGATTCGCAGGCCCCCTCCTTAAAAAAAGATGGGCGGTCTGGTTTTGGGGTGTTCTTCACAGGAAATGCAGAAAAATCCTATGTGATTCTGCCCTGATAGGTCTCAGAAGAACTTTAAGGGTTTTCAACCCTTTCATTTTCATTTCTCTTTTCCCCTGTTTACTGAGAAGGAAACATAACTAATGGCTTCTATTTTGTCTCGTACTGTACATAGCTGGTACCAACAGCTGTGGATTGCTTCTTATCAAGTGTTCTTGCATTGCCCTGCACATGAACTGCAGCTGTTAGAGTAACATGGCAGTCACACTGCTGCTGTTGAACGGACACGGTCTTTTCAAGGGATTCCTTAGCTCCTTGCCAACTGTGCCAGTGGGTTGCTTCTGTGTATTACATATTAAAAAAAACAAAAGCTGGAAACATATGTGAGGATATTTTCCTGCACATCCAAGTTCTGTGTGAGCAGAAACTCCTTCAGAAAGCAAACATTTCTGTGTCTTGTCTCTGCTTTTCTCTTGGTATTCTCTTTATTAGCTTGGCCTTGACCACTGACAGTAAGAACAGTTGGCTTATAATGCAATCTAGGTCATTGCATCCTGCAGGAATAAGACATTGGGATATGTTTAAAGAGATTTAACTCTGTTTTATTTCTATTCCTCCTTAGTCACAGAAAATAGATTAATATGGTAACACTTTACAGTAAGTGGACATTAATTAATACTAAATTACACCAGAATTCCTCTGGAATCACATATTAACAGTCACACTAAGTCCAAAAAACCTTGCCATGATTAATGTTTTTGTAAGGAATACCAAAGAAATTAATAACCATTTGTCAGTTATAATAAAGTGTTACTAATTAATTTAATACTATTTTCTGTCTTGGTTTTGCCATGAAAAGCTGGAAGTTTAAAGCCTGGTATATTACAGAAGTTAAGCTTCCACTCTCTGACCTAGTCAGATCTTTTCAGTACAACGTGGCCTGCTACTACTCTTTGGTATCTTGTATGACAAATAGAACAAGTATCTCTTGGTTTGGGATGCAGAACTTGAGCAAGAGTTATTTTAATTCATGTGCCATAATTCACTCTTCAGTATTGGAAATTCCAATTCTCAGACTACTCATTAACTTGACAAACACTGTAATGAGTGCAGAAAATGGCAGCACATAAATCCATTCTCTTGACAAAGAACATAAGGAGAATGGGAAGTGACACAAACTAAATAGTGATCACTTTACAGTCTGGAGACTGTATATACCTGCTTCTGATGTCACAGTGGCTCTTTCCTCTTGCAATATACATATGTTGGGAAATTCCCCAGGAAACTTGTGCTTTTGAAAGTGGCCTATATGCAAATGACTCAAGGGTCAAGTTCCTGTTGTCTCATACAGATCAGAGAACCAAGTTCACATTGTTCATAACACAGCTGAATGCTGAGGTCACTGGCATATGGCTTGCTGAATGAGTTATTGTACTAAAGGTACTACATTTCATATGAAACAGAATAACAAGACTCAATTGTTTTCAAGAGTTAGATTTTACACTGTTTATTTTTCACTTGTCTGAAGGACTTTTTTAGTAGCCAGAGAAGGAGTTTGTGATATCCTGTTACTCCTTCAGACACCGGCAATTTGAAAATATATTCCACACGTGCATCTTTCAGGTAAGATGGTCCTCTCTGAAGTGTGCTCTATCCTGGACTTCCCACCAAGATGCAATTTTACAAACATTGGTAATCAGTACTGTTCTTTAACGGCACAACTGAAGTCTTAGTATTTACAAAGTGCTTGGAGAATTTTACACAAAAATACGAATGCCAACTATTACTATTAATAAAATTAGTTACGTTACCTTTTGCTGCACGATATTATCCCAGCACTCAGAAATGTAACAATTTCATTCAAAACCTAGATTACTTTTCTCAGCATCAACAGCACAGACCATTTCATATAACACAAAATTCCTTCTTGCTGCTGTAAAGGGAAATTTAAGCATTTACTTGAGCCTTTCTTCTTCCTTTTTATTTCTGAGGAAAATTCTCACAGGGAATAACAGCTTGCTTAACTGCATAATACTTTATACTTTAGGTTCTTTAATTTTCTAACACTGAAACCTGAAAAAAATCAGATGTGTGAAAAAGTCTTTTTCTAAGTATTCAATATCTGAAGAAATTATCAAAGCTTAGGGAAACTGGGAAAAAAATGCACTAAGTACAAGCAAGGAAATATTAAAGATGAACTCCTAATTTTCTCCCAGTGCTGTGTAAAACAGCCTTCTACCTCCTCTGTATTCAGTCCCAAGTCCTATATGACCTTCGGCTCTAAAGATGAGAGTCATATATTTAACTACAGTATTTTTTATTTACTATACAAGCTGACATGCAAAACACTTAATCTACATCATAAAAAGGAAAGTGGCTGAGTTTGCAGTGACCTTGACTATACCTGCTCCAAAAACTGATAATTTCAAACAAGCGCAGCTTTTCAGCTGTGCTAAATTGGATTCAAGTTCACAGCATGTGTTATTTTTCAAAATCTGACTTTTTCTTTTTTTGGTGGAGAATCAGAGAATACAAATCTAGAAGATGTTTTGCATGTATTTATTTATGAATGCATAGATTTTCCCTTGTTAAATGTCAATGAGGAGGAAATAGCAGTGGGAGGTTTCCAAGGGAGTTATCCACACAGTCCCTACTGACCTTCTACAGATATTGGATACCGAACTCACTTTTGTCAATAGCAAAGCACAAAAAGCTGAAGCCAGAAGCATCAACACCTTCATGAACTAAACATTTTGGTGAAGGTGTTGATTAAAATTAGTGCTAAAACTCCTTTTACTCCTTTCCCTCTTGAATTTAGGGTGAAAGCAAGGTATCAGACACTTTCTTGGGTGCAATAATGAATTTGCACAGTCTGTTCCTTCTGGTAGAGTCACAAATCCATAGCTGCTTTTTGTATCTCCTATTTCACAGCATGCTGTCCCTTGATTGCCTTATATAGCTGTGGGTTTGTTGTTTGGTTGTTTTGGGTTGTTTTTTTCTTTTTGGTTTGGTTTGGTTAGGTTTTAACATGAGCCAAACAAAAACCTTGTGCTACAATGCTTGAATTGTTTTTAGTAGAACAAGTCAAATCTCCTGGCGAAAGAAGCCAGATGTCAGAATCTTGCATTTTTGACAAGTGTTGCTTTCCTTGCTCTAATGTCTATATACCTGCTCACTATCCCTCTTTTCTTTTGTTTTCAGTTTTGGGTTTTTTTGGTGACATTGACATGCTTTACCCAATAGTGATGGGAAGTGTCCTAATAAAGGCTGTCACCTAGTTTAGCAACTAGAAGGCTGTTGCATTGACCGAAACCAGGAGAATAACCCACTGTGCTGGTTTTGGCTGGGATAGAGTTAACTTTCTTTGTAGTAGTTGTTATGGGGCTATGTTCTGAATCTGTGCTGGAAACAGTGTTGGTAACACAGGGATAGTTTCATTATTGGTGAGCAGCGCTTACACAGAGTCAAGGCCTCTTCTGCTCTCACATCACACCACCGGTGAGCAGGCTGGGGGTGCAGAAGGATTTGGGAGGGCACACAGACAGATCAGCTGACCCTAGTGAACCCAAGGGATATTCTATGCCGTATGGCGTGATGCTCAGCATATAGAGCTGGGGGAAGAAGAAGGAAGGGTGTACATTCATAGTGATGGTGTTTGTCTTTCCAAGAAACCATTACACATGATAGGCCTCTGCTTTCCTGGTGATGGCTGAACATCTGCCTGAGATGGGAAGTGGTGAATGAATGTCCTGTTTTGCTTTACTTACTGAACTGTCTTTATCTCAACCCAAGAGTTTTCTCACTTTTACTCTTCTGATTCTCCCCCATCCCATCGGACATGAGTGAGCGAGTAGATGCGTGATGCTTAACAGGTGGCTTGGGTTAAACACATCAGACAAGTAGACCTCAGATGGACATGTATGTTTCTTTTTTAAAAGGCATTGCCAAACTTCGTGATGCTTAACAGCCAGTCAGTGGCAAAGCAGTGCTGCAGGCTTCTGAATTGTAGAATCATAGAATCATAAAATAGTAAGGGTTGGAAAAGATCATCTAGTTCCAACCCCCTCCTATGGGCAGGGACACCACACACTAAATCGTGTCACCCAAGACTCTGTCCAACCTGGTCTTGAGCACTGCCAATCTGAAGATTTGCTCTGCTGTGCCATTCAGTACAGGTTACCAAAATATTGTATAACATTAATGTTTAACAATTATCTAGGTGTGAGAGCGCAATGGAATAGCTTTCCCATGCTATCAAACTAGGGGACAACGAACATGGGAAAGAGGGACATCAAGGTAGTTAAGGCAATGATTAGAGCCTACTCAATCCAATGTGATAATCTGAAATAGATTTGCAAGGTTAATACCGATTCCAGAGACTATAGCCCATTTTATGGGGTGTGCTGCATAACTTTTGCTCCTTCCCCCAAATCCGTGAGCTTTACCAGAGATTTGAAGCAAAACACAGCAGCAATTGGATTATAAAGGTCAATAAAGGAAGGGAAAAAAAAAAAAAAAAAGAAAAGATCAGTGATGGAAAAAGAAGAACCAGAGAAGGATTTTTCGCTCATTCTGTTTCTGCTACTGTTATTTTGCCAATTAAACTGCTATAAAGATAATAAAAAGAGAGCATCTGTGGAAAATGAAGGTTTGCCTTCATGAAGAGAGATATTGAGAATTCTAAAAGCCTTTAAAATAATATTTCCTAATAAATAAATTAATCAACAAGTTGTACGAAGCCACATAAAACCCACTGCACACCTCATTAATCTTTGAGATGTTTTAGAGGGGTTTTTAGGTGTAATAAATCCTTGCTGCAGAAACATTTATGTGTGAAATTTCTAAGCCATGCTGTGGCGATCTGTGCTCTGGTTTGAACTATAGCCAGCGGGGGTGCGATGGCTGCATCCAGCTTACTTTGGGCTTTGGGGGATGGATGGCAACATGGTAGCTAAGGGCTGTCTGGAACAGTGACCCAGAAGTGTTGCTGGTATGCAAATATGACTGTAAGTCAATCACCTTACTCCATAAATAGTGGACAGCCAAAGGCCCTTGAGATCTCCTGCACAACAGTGGGCTGCGCACCAGGATCTCCCCTTGAGTAGGGATGACTCTCAAGGTTACTCTTTAAGGTTGAGAGATTCCTTGCCACAACAGATCCTCAGTAAGTGCTTAAAGCATGCTAAACTTTGAAATCTTAGGTAAGTGATATAAAGGATTGATGTGCATGTATGTATCTCTTTAGACATTAACTTTTGACCCAGCTGGGACTAAATATGGATCCAGCCATGCCTGGACTCCTCTCTTAAGTAGGAATTTAGAAAGCACGGGGGTTCTCTCTGAACCTCAGGACTCAATGGAAGGCTCTCCCTGAGTTCTGTCTGACCCTGTCCTCTGTGCAGTGAACAACCAAGTGTACCTTGACACTGAATCTTGTTAAACCACTGTCACATTTACAGTTAAAATTTGGTAAATCACTGTTTTATATCAATAAGCATATTGCTACTTCTCTTTTATGAGTGAAGAGCGTCTCTCCAACCGCAACACATGCTGAGGAAACAGAATTTGCCTTAAGGCTAAGATTCTGTCTCCTTACGCCAAAATAATTAGAAGCATAGGGAAAAACAACAAAGAAAAGACATAAAGAATAATGATTAAGAAAGACTGAGTTTGCTTATTTAAGAGGAAGAAGAATAAAAAGAAGTGAGGTGTGAAAACGCAAGCTCGGGAGAACTCCAAGTGTGTGTTTATGCAGTCATTTTGTAACATATTGTGGTCAAAGGTTTTGCACTCCTGTAGACAAGCATTTATCACAGACTATTTTCACTGCTGTATCTGGGGGATACAGGAGGTGTATGTGTGAGAGCTTGTTCATTTTTCCATTTATAACTGTTAGTCTAATAAAACATATTATCTTTATTAAAAAAGCTTATCTTCTATTTAAAAAAAGGAGCCAAGAGCAGTCTGTGCTTTGCATGAGGACAGAAGATTAGAGAACAAGAAGTTAAAGGAAGTGATAAGATGGATTTCAGTGTATTGTGGGGGGTATGTGCGTGTGCGTGTGTTAAAGAGACAGAGAGGGAAGGTTTGTTGTTGCCACAAACATAGACCGAGTGCTAATCGGAACCAAATATACTTTGTGAAACAGCAGTAGTGCAGTGGTGTGAACTGACTTGGTGAAACACTGTTCTTCACATGCTTATCTTTAGCCATAGAGATGGCAAGCAGGTAAAAGATTACATTCTTAAGATGCATTTTTAAACACACTATCTTCTCCACTGGAATGTGATCTTTCAAGAGCGGAATAAGGGGAGAAACTGAACCTTTGTAGGACTAGTGATAGTCACTGCTGGGATAGTCCCTCCTAGAACCAAGATGCCTTCCTGAGGCAATCTGAGTTGGGGACATACCTGTACCTCACCCCTCCACACAGGTACCCACACTCCTACATCCTACACACATACTTATTTCAACAAATTCACTCTAGTCCGGGAAAAACTCAACAACAGCAAAAACATTCAGTTCTTGTCTACAAGACTTTTGGGAGTGAAATTCAGCACAGCATGGAAGACATTTGTAAGTCTTCTGTGAAATGAAATCACACTGCAGACCTCAGTGAACAGGTTAAGTACTCCCTACATTTCTAGCGTTACCCATACAGATAATGTGAACTCAGAAAGAACGCCCTGAATATGCACACTATTTATATCTTTCCCAGAAAGAAATTAGCAGGCATAAAAGCCTCCCCAAAGGTGGGATGTAAACATCACTAGAGATCTCAGCCGGAACGAGAAATGGAGTATCTGCAATCTCTTAATTGGAATTTAAATTTAATTAAGGTGGAGAGAAAAGTACTCATCACCCTTTCAGCGAAATGCAGGAGCCCCCAGTGCAGTTATTTAAACATAAGAAAACAGACTTTTTAAAACTTTAGTTAATCAGACAAGTCTCTGTGTGAAAAATGGCCGATAGTCTTAATTCTCAAGTTTATAGTTAGATGACAGAAAAATACAATGTGTTTAGCTGTTGCTCTGCGCTTCTTTTATGCTTCTGATTCCTGAATCACAAATAGGATTGAAATTCAGCATCTTAGCACTAAGCCTGATTTTACAAAATTAGTCTTGAGTACTATGGTATGCATGTGATAGGACTTGGTCAGACTGGAGGCAGGCAAGTAGGTAACCCCTAGTGCCTGCTGAGTCCCTGGGTCCCACTTCTGGGTAAACCAGAATAAGGAGGAGGAAGGATTGCTCTGTCTGCATAAGCTGCTATATTATGCTATCCTACCTTGTTTCTCAGCTGTCCGTTATGAATAGGAAGGGACCAAATTTCAGGATGGATAAACTTTTTTGACAACTGTCTTCTTAACACAATATCTCCCGAGGCATCTGCAATCCTTCCCCATTCGTCTCATGGACTCTGTTTGGATATGTGAGCTGTGCTTGGTTATATGATTTCCAAACACCCCTGCTCTGGTCTCACATGTGAAACTGCATCTACAATAAAACCTAATCAGGGTGTCTGACTGCAGGTCTTGGTGCTGCCAAAGCACAATTATAGTACTAATACATAAAACTGATGCAGGCCATGGTGAGGACAGTGCGCAGCTTCCCACATAACACACACAAAGCAATTTCAGCTGGTTATTACTCTGTGAGGTATAGAACATCTGGTTAAGCTGCTAGACATCTATTTATAAAAGTATTTAGTCTTGATTTAAGACTTCAAGCAAAAGTGAACCTACCATGCTCTAAGATAAAATTTCATAATAAATTTCATAAGTGTTTTATAAATTTCAGTGTTAAAACAGTGAAGCAATTTGTAGTTTGAATTTTTCTACCATGAACCTTTAAAACTCCTTACGTTTTCCCTTTCCTAGATTAAAGAGCTGACTGTTGGTTTTCTTCTCTTTCACAGGTTCTTTCAGATTGATCAAATCAAAGCTTAACATTTTCTTGGGTAAGACTGAGAAAGGGAATTTCCTTGGTCTCACCAAAAGGTGTTTCCTCCCGTCCAACTGCAGGTCAAGCTTGCAGCTCTTTATGGATTTCTCCCTTCTTTAGAGTCCTTCATACATGTCATATAGAGGGCTGGACACAGCATCCCAGTTATGGCACTGGTGATGTTCTATAACGTTACATGGGGATGGCATTGCCTTTGTGTCCTAACTCTAATAAGAACATTAGTTCCCCTTGATTTGTATCCTTCGATGACCTGTAGTCTCTCAGCAACAGAGTCATGCTCAAAGCTGATGTTCCAGAGTTTTATATGCTCTCAAACTCATTGCTACTCTTTTCCGAGAAACTATCCTTAGGTCTATAAGTGTGACATAAATGCTTTGCCTCTGCATGCTTGCCTGGAATTTAACTGTAATATTTGTTCAAGTTAATTACAGCAGTTCATTAAAGATGAATAAAAAACATTATTTGGATGCAAATAAAGACCTGAATCTGGCTTCAGGAAATTTGGGTTCTGTTGTAGGCTTTTACCATAAACCACCTATGTAAATCTTAACAATCAGGGGGGACTTAATTTTCCCCTGCTCTATATCAATTATATAAAGTGGAGTAAGATTTTTTCCATACAATTTTCATTGTCTAGGCAACCAGTAAGCTAAAAAAGATATTGCAGGCCTGAATAACAGGAACAAAGCAAAAGACTAGAGAGGAAGCGTGGAAGAAGAAAGCACACAGACCAAGAAGCTTATTAGAAGCATAGGCTTGGAAATGGAGCCTCCTGGGCCATGTAATTTAGATTCTTTTATTATATGTATTATGATCTAAATTTTCAGTTATCAAACTCCCTTTTACAATTCATTAGACTTCCCTGCATATAAAATCTCTCTTCTGACAATGTTAAATCTCTGATCTAAGTGCCCTGCTTGCCCTTTTGCAACCAATGCACTTTAGCCTGAAATACTCTTTGAGTCCATGGTGCTAATACCATCTGTTTCCAAACACAAAGAGGTAAAGTGTTATATTGCCAATTCTTTGTGCTCGAAACACAGTTCTACCATCAAAGAGAAATATATGTGTATCATTCATATATACATATGAAATACATATAATTCATACATGTATATGAAAATATATATATGTATATGTTTTCATGCACATATACTAATCCAAACTCAAATCACTGTCTGGCAAAACTCAAAGCTGTGGAGCTGGACCATGTGGTCACAGGGCTGACCTATGGACGCAGGGCCATGGAGGTGGGCTTGCAACATCAGCTGACACCTATATTTTTACAATATTTATTCCAACCAGATACAGTGCATAGTCATTAGGATATAAATTAGATCACTTCCTCCTCTGTAGAGATAAATCCATATTAACTTGTTCTCCCTCTCTCACCGGTGCTTTCCCCTCACCCCAAAACAGTCTCCTTTTTTTAATTATTGTTTCCCTTCCTGTTCCCTTCTAGACATTCAACAAAACAATTAAACTGTATTCGTACATTATTGTAAATCCAGTGCCAGGGCACTGAATTGTCTCAGGGGCAGTACTGAAGTGTGGTGAGTATTAAGAGAAAGTGCAAAAGGTTTAAAAACCTGCCCTTAGTGTGTTTGTATATGTGCGTGTGTGATATGTAACATTTGCACAAAAAACCCCACAGCTATCTCTAGCTTCTCTTTGGAGGATATTGGAGTCCAAGCAAGATTTACTACTGAGCTTTATTTTCCACTCTGAATAAATATTATCAGTCAATTTATGCTCTTTTTAATATAAATGACGGGAGGGAGCAAGACAACATACTGCAGAAATAGAACGGTGCTCAGTTCTGCTCCCCCAGTACCACTACTCCACTCACAAGTCGGGGGGCACAAAAAGGAAGCATTTCCACAGCACTAGCAATGCCAACTGCAAAACAATAAAGAAAATAATCTAATCCCCAGCCCTTTCTGCTGTCTTTTCCTGCTCTCTTTCTAAGGGATTTCAACTGTTTGTGGTTTTGACTGCAAACACATAATTCCTCTGGGCCCTAAAGTAAAAAGCAAGCAGGCAAATCTGCTGCATGCACTCCTAGATCAATACCTTAAAGTTTGTTTCGGTGTTTGGCTGTGTGCTGTTAACCTATTCAAGCTCTGTGCGCTCAGCTGATTACACTCATTGCCCTCCAAGGAGCTGCATGTCCAAGCAGCCATCTATGGTACATTGGGAATGAGAGCTCCAAGACAGGGGCTATTATCTTAGTGGAACAGTGATTTTTCATGGACATCAGTGAAAGAAATTGGATAGATGTCACCGTCATGGGAGGCAGGAAAAAAATCCCTGTCCAGGTTGTTGTCTAGGTGGCTTTGCCATTAAGAAGTGCAGAAGGTTGGAGAGGGGACATCAACAGGCTAAATCGCATCAACCTAATAGTGACTGCTCCAGAGCTGGCCTTTCACCACAGGTCTAGCTCTTGCCCTTCAGAAAACTCTACATCTACCTTGTTACTGGCGCAAATAGTAGCTGAGTCAAAGAGAACATCTTGAAGTATTAAACTGCTCCTACCTGTAATCCCTTTGGGGATTTCCTTTGAGCATCCTTCATTGTCTTGACTAGCCATACCATACTTGGCCTGGGTTGTTAAAAATACAAATAGTAATCAAGATCTGAACCCTCATATGCTTAAAACATCAAGGCAGAGAACAAATTAATTAGTATTAATGCATGCAGTTCATAAATGCGACATTGATGAATTACAACATAGCTATTGATTAATTATATATCAATTACAGTCATCTAAGCACTATAACAACGAATCAATTTAGACCTATCCATGAATTGATACTCAGCGTAAGAAATTAAATCAAAGACTCTGAATGGTACAAAATCGCAGGCTAAGGTTTAACTCCCAGCTGATGCACAAGTAACATGCTTGATTAACACTAATGGAAAGCTAACTAGGTATGCCTGTAGTATACTGATATGAGAACAAACTTCAGCTGATTGAAGACTCCCACACTATTTATCCTGTTTTGGGCCCTTTTGTAGGCACCTCATTAATGAGAAAGTATGACCCCAGCCTGGGTGTAATAGAGCTGCCACCGAGGTAAGCACGCTATTTATTCAGCCACAACACTGTAGAAGTTAGTTTGGTAAGGTTTATTTCTACAGCACTATAGCACACCTAATTTTTATTAAACACAAAAAGAGATTGGAATTAATTTATGCAGATACATCCTGTAACTTTAGTGGAATGTTTAGCAGAATATATTTTGCAAGACCTGGCCATAATTCAGGAGGGGAGAAAACAGACTCTGGTGACCTAGGCAGAGACATCACTGGAGAGCAATTAATTTGAAAACAGCTGTTGAGTACTTTTGATAGAAAAGTTAAAGATCGAGTGCTTTGTTTCTTTTCCACATATATTTGTCAAAGATCTTTTAATTCCTGACACACATGCAAAAATAAAAACAAACACAAAAAAATTGTAAGTTAAGTGTAGCCTTGGTAATTTTTTCAATGTATTTTAAGATTTCTGTTTTATAAAGGAATATAAAGACTTCCAAGAAGTCCCAGATGGTTATTCAGTTGGGGTTTTTTTCATTATGAAAAAGATTACAGTAGTTTTGTTGAAAGAAATGTCTCTAGTTTGGGTGAGATCCTCTCTGTGACATTGAGTCACAGAACATGTAAGTAAATTTCTGGCAAAACAGCTCTCTTTTGAGGAAGTGTTTGCTCTTTCAAGGAAGACAAAACATTCAAAGCCTTAGAAGAAAATGCTGTCTCCTTAAGTTTAGGAGTTTAAGGTCGTCTCTATGGATGCTTTAAAAAATAACTTCCTCTCCTCACCAGCAAGGAGAGGTCCAACACCCACTTTGGCTGTAGAGAATTCAGGGAACAGAGGCACCTGCGCTCTGGGTGCTCCTCCAAGAGGTCTCACTTCCGCCTTTACTCCATTTCAGATTTGCCACACTGTGAGTGTTGCACCTGATGCAGAAGTGGGCACATACATGAGGGTGGCTGCACAGAGCCCTGAAGGTCTTTCCACTCTGCTAGCGTCCTTCAAAGTTGTGAACTTCTAAGTAGCTGTGCTCCTGATTTGGATTTGCACTCAAGTTACATTATCCAAACGGTAGTGAGATACCAGGCAGCAGAAACTCCATTTTCCACTTTTTTTTTGCAGGCAGCTGGGTCTGCTTATGACCCCAAGAAAAGATTTTCTGCAATGAAATCCATGCTCCATCCTCCCATTCCTGAAAGTAACAAAAGCCTAGTGGAACACGTTGCTACACTGTTGTCAACATAATGATAGTGTTTGTAAAATAAACTCCCACCAAGCACTCCAATAATTAGAATGTCTTTTTTTCCCCCTCCCAACCTTATGTTTCTTTGAACACAATGACATCAATGTTTATTAATTCTATATTCCAATGTTCATCTTCTGTGGCAGCTCTACCAAATGAGCAAAGCAAAACAATATTTAACAATAAGAAGATGTAAAATATTTTTATGGGAAGGGAATAAAACCAGCAATAGCAACAAAACTCTTACTCAAACTGAGTTATACAGACCAGGCACAATTTCCAGCTGAGAGTTTCCTTACTTCAGTTATTGTGTGAGGACGAATGTTGTTTCATTTACAGCGCTACGGAAAAGCTTGTTGGTTAAATATCATGGAGGAAAACCATGGAGTAGGTGAGTTCTTGTCAAAAACCATTTGATTATAGTGACTGATACTACTTTCCAACCTCCTGTGTGGAAGAAATATGTTCATTAAGAAGAAAAAGCAAAAAGGATATGAAGAATGTATTTTTAAAATCGTGTGTTCCTAAGACGGTGGTTTGTGTTGGAGCAGAGGATCACCAAAAATCCTGTTTATCCACTGAAGCTCAAGGCCAAATTGAGAGTTTCACCCTCTATAGACTAAGTAAGACTGTAGCAAAAAGACCTCGGGTCTTCTTGGTCTCCCTGGCTTACACCTGGGGATCTTTATAAAACCCGGACATCATTGTGGCTAATGGGGTGTGTTCAAATGGAAGATTACAGCATCCTGCCTGCATCCTACTCTAAACAGCGACAATTTCTTTCTCTTAGGGAAAAACATTGATTGTTCTCAGTTTTAAGGAGAAAATTTAATTATTTCCTTCCTACCATCAATAGATTCTGCAATATTTTGTAGCAGAAGGTGAGAGAAGGCTAAAATGTAGACGATTATTTAAAAATGTGCCTACTTCAGTACACATAACTAGGAGGAAGATACTAAAATGGGGGACAGTTAGCTGCAATGTCACTTATAAAACTTTCATATGAGAATCTTGTAGGAATATAGGGAACAGTCCAATAAAACTGCTCAGTCAGCTTCCAGTTTAGAAATATACACCTCCAATCATATACCTTTTTTTGGAGGAGTCTTAAAACTGTCTTACTTAATAATCCTTTTAAATGTCCATCTAAATGCCCAGGGTAAGTGCCAAGAAGAAATCAATCTGTGCGGACTCTCTGAAATCTTCCACATTTGATAAGCCTAATAGTAGCATTCTTCCATTTTATGCTACCTTCAGGAGCTTTTATAGCCAAAGTCTCACCTCTTTTCTACTGCTTTGCATGCAGTGGTGATTAATTCTTAGTTGAACACACTTATTCAAAGCAAAAGTAGCTTCTTGCTGGAACTGTGTGAGAGAGAACTCATTTGTTGCATTCTGTCTGGAAAATGCCTGAAAAAGTGACTATGAAAACATATACATTTATATGAGGGCAACGAAACTAAACATTGTGGGAATACAGAGTTGGTGGTAGTTTGGTATATTTTCAGCTCCCTTTGAAAACCCTGCAAAAGCTTTTACTCCATTGTCCCCGTTCCTCAGAAAAGGGTGCTAAGAGTTTCCCAGCTGTTCTTGCACCCCAAAGGCAAGAGATATAAGAAACTGTTTAAGAGAAAGCTTCTTTCCCGCTACTGCAGCCTTATTTTGTGATGGATTAGTAGGTGAATAATCCCTACCTTTCTGTCTGTCTGTCTAGATATGTTTTATACCTGTCTAACATGTAGAAATTAGGCTCTATCTTCTGATTTATTCATGCCCTATTACCCTTGTTCCATTTCTGTCCCTTTATTTCTTCCTTTTGTTCAGGGCTTTTTTCTTTTAGCTTTACCAGTGCTCACTGGTCTGACCTAAGTGGTTTTGGGAGGATCCAAGAGTGGCTTCCCTGAAGCTCAGCAATGGACAAAGCTGGGGTTTGGCATGAAGTGGATTCCCTGCATCTGAGTTGAGTCCGCCACACCACGCTTCCGCCGCTTCTCGAGGTGGGACTTCCAGTCCAGCAAAGGAGAAATTCACAGTTGACAAAGAACACGTGCAAGGGTATGTAAGGGTAGGACAAGGCGGAATGACTTTAAACTGACAGAGGGGAGATTTAGGTGAGACATTAGGCAAAAGTTTTTCCCTGTGAGGGTGGTGAGGCGCTGGCACAGGATGCCCAGAGAAGCTGTGGCTGCCCCATGCCTGGCGGTGTTCAAGGCCAGGTTGGACAGAGCTTGGAGCAACCTGCTCTAGTGTAAGGTGTCCCTGCCCGTGGCAGGGGGTTGGAACTGGGTGAGCTTTAAGGTCCCTTCCAACACAAACCAGTCTGGGATTCTATGATTCTATCATAGTGAAATTCAAATTAGGGGTTGCAAGTACACAGGTCAATATGTGAAGTAATGTCCATTGTTATTGGCATTTCACAAATGCTCTGTAATGGCTCTAGTTAATGGTCAACACATCTTTACTTCTTGCTCAGGAGGGAAGTATCTTCCAGATGGTTTCTTTTATTCATTTAGAGAGAATTAAGCTCCATCTCAGAGCTGCAGACAGTTGACTGATTGATGCTCCTGGAAAATCTGCTGATTGGAAAGACTGTATTTCACATTGGATGTTTCAGAGTTACTTTGGTAATTGGTTCCAAAGGAGAGGAGAAAAATAAAGCTTTGTGCTAACCTAGGTGTAACTGATTTACCTCGTCATTTCTGACTCAGAATTGGCAAGACATAGATCAACCATTGACAACTTCATGCTCCTAAGAATAGATGTTTCAGGCACCCTTGAAGTGCCACAGAATTGTAGATTAATATATTTTAAGACTTCTACTTTTATGTTGCCAAAATGAATGGGACTTTGGGTCAGCAATATATGTTTGTTATTGCCTTTTCTAAAACCTTCTTGGTGATTTGACTGAAATGAATGTTTTCAGTTCCAGTTGTCAGTAGACCAGAGTTTACAATGTAAGAGCAATGGCCCACATCTAACCTTGCTTTCCTCACTCTGAGGATATGTCTATGCTTCACGCAGCTCATTGCCTCCAGACAGACCCCAGCTAGTTTTTGAAGCAGCTAGTGCTAGCAGCCGGCAGTGCAGCTCAGGCTGATCTTCAAAGTACTGTACTTTAGAATTGCACCTAGTATAAAACACTGGGTCTTTATGGACTGTTTCACTGAGGTTTCTGAGTTTTAGAGCAAAGTGTGTGGTGCTGCAGTTGGACTCCTAGCAACCCCTGATTCAGCACACTTCCCTGAGGTGAAAATTATCTTTGTTCTTGTATCTGTTCAAAATGTGGTGGAGTGTGAGGGCTGATTTTCTATGCCTTGCCTTCCATATTAAACTCCATGGTTCTGTGATTGTTATTGACAACTCTGACATAGTGCTGTTAAACGGTAACTTTTTTACAACAGTAGCTAAGCTTTCTACCTATTTACTATGGACACTGTGGATGTTTAAACTTTGCATGGATTTAAAAGTGATTGAGGATACTCATTAATGGAAAGCCAATCAGTCCAGGACTGCTAAATGAAAGACAGTACCTTCAGGTCAGGGAGCAGCAGAGTAGCAGTGCACAAGGGGCTGGGGGACCATTCTGAGCTAAAAAGGCTTCTATTTGATTTTACTTTTCCTGTGTACTTCTGGATGCTGCCAGAGACCACGTGGCATGCTGGGAGGGCATTTGGCCTGAGCCAATTCAGCCCTTCTTACATACTTAGATTTACAGTGATGATCAATTTATCCTTTAATCGCTATTTGAAAGGAGCCCACCATTTTCCGTATCCTCACCACTCTTTCTTTTCTAAGGACAGTTATCTGAAAGTTAAACCGCATTTGTTGTCCTTAAAGCAAATAAAAGAGCAAGGCACAGAATGTTTTATGGCAGCTCTGCTGTATGGACTGCCGTCACCACTGCTGTCTCATCTGCTTGAGGGGGTTACTCATGACCCATGTTACTCTTTTCCACCACTGCTTTTCCTTCTTCACATTTATGGAAATCTCTTCCCTGTTAGTTCTGCTGACAAAGCTGTTTGTCTGGCTAAACTCGGGAGATGAAAACAACAACTGTGCAAAACCAATTTTTTTTTTTCCAAACGATTGCTTATTTTAAAATCTAGTGAGAATTTAATGCACTAAGGTTGGGCTCAAGCAGAAGTTCCACCTCAAATCCTGACACCACTCCTATCATAACCACTGTTCCTCTATGAAACCTTTCATTTTTGATGAAACATTATATGGAAGTGAAAAGCTGGAAATAGGACATGTTTGATAAACTGTGGGCTCACATCTTGCAGCACCCCAAAGACCCCACCGACTTCCCTAGTACCTTTCCCTAGAACAGTCAGCGTCTACGGGGTAAATTCTGCTGTTATTTATATCCAAAATGTGTTATTAAAGTAAATGAAAAGAAAAGAGATTTAAAGAAGGGCAGAATTATTTCAATTTACACCATCGAATATTGAATTTAATTAAATGTTGCAATGAATCAAAAAAATTTACTTGGACGTAACCAAGAGGTGAATCTGACCAAATGGCTGTATCATCTGTGTAATCCTTATATTTTGTGAAGACTTCACATACTTGTTTAGGCCCTTATTATTATGGTTCTAGTGCATCCTTAAAATTCATTTCTGAAAGCCTGATTGCCACAAGAATAGCTCATCAAATTTTAATTAATCACCAAGAAAAAGCTACAATGGGCATCTCGAGGAAACTTCTCTACTGAACTGACACACTGGTTAAAAAGTAGAGCAATAAAACTCCAATTTTTTGAAGGACTGTTTGGATTCTGAAGAACTATGATCACATTTAAATATTTAGTATGGTTGATACAGGAATTCTTAAACATAGTTTTTATTTGAATTTTTTTTCTGCTATTATTTTATTCTAGCTGCTTTCATATATGAACGCACCTTGGATGTTTAAAGTGGAAGTGTACTAAATCTAAAATCCTGTGAGATGATTCCTTCAAAATACTTTGGATCATTATTCATTGTTAAATTGCAGTATTTGCAGTGCTGGAAATGTAATTCTGCATTAGGCTGATCATAACTGTCACACTGTTTTGTTCTCTAAAATGAGCTGTACACATTAATCAATGCAGATTCAACTTTTTTTTGCTTTGTGTGCCTCAATTTCTGAGAGAGTTACAGTGGTCATACCTTCAGCATGTGAGCCTGAGCTAGTCTCTATATACTCCATCTACAGTACAGAAAACTAAATGAGTATTTCCAGAGAGTGATTCATCCCATTTTAAGGGGGATGTCTAAGGCAGGCTAGATGATTCAGCCTCCAGAGGTTTCTTTTTTTCCCCATTGACTGCATGAGGAGCCTAGTGTGAAGCTAGACTGAGATTTCTAACTTACAAATACTTGCCATTTGAGCAGAAGGCAGGGTCACTTGGATTAGAGGAAACTGTGCATCTCAGTCTACACTATCAGTCTAGTATGGTACAAAATGGGAATGGGTTGCTCATGTTATACTCTCCTACAACCACTGCTTTTGTAAGAATATAGCATGTCCTGGTTTTGTTTGAGGGATTTTTTTGGGAAGGGGTGGATTGTCAGCAGGAGTCTGTTGTGGGGAATTTTGCTAGTATTGAGTTGGAGAAAAAATGATGAGCAATTTGTGCAATGTCCTCCTTCCATTCTTGAATCTATCTGAATTTTCAGTCAAGACATGCTTGCTTTGATGTGTTCTTTGCCCTTGGGAGTGGAAGGCATCCCAGCTACCAAGTACAGTAGTGCTGAAATAATTCATTCTAGTTGATGAGAAGCCAACATATTTTGGAAAGCTACAGAGCCAGACCTGTGGTTGCATATTACATTCTTCCAAACAGGCTTTCCAGCACACAGAACAATGACAATGAAAGCAAATTATCTCCACGTGTTATATGAACCTTTCCCTCCTGAGTCAGGATTGCATCTCTCAGGGTTATAGAGAGAAGAACACTAATTGCCCTCTGCCTCATTCATAAATATCAGGGTCTTACAGAAAGAGGTCAGTAAATGTGATATATGAGCGGCTCTATATGATTAATCAAATCAGATTGGTAGGTTTCGATGCTGTTCTTCTCTTATATGCTTCTTTTTCTTTTTTTCCTGTTAAAAGTACCAACTCTCATATTAAAAATGTTTCTTTAGAGATTCTCCATTTCAATTAACAATTCTCAGCAATGTGTGAGGTGATTCTTATCAAGTGTTTTACTTTACACAGGTTGCTCTTGTGTATTTTGTGAACCCTAAAGAGATACAACTATTGCTTTCAGTGTATTTGTGCATTAAGGATAGGTGTATCTTTCAGCGAAAGAAATATGTTCTTTTCTTGGAGAAATCAAAAAAATGTGGCTAGAAGAGACACCAAGAGGTCATGTCTTCCAACTGCTTTCATAAAGACAGGGTCAGCTGTGTCACTTGTGACAAGTGCTAGTCCAACCTTTCTTAAAAAATCTCCAGTGATGAAAACATTTCCTGATGTTGGATTTTAATCTTTGCTTTATTACTCCTTGGCCTAAAAACCGTAGACACAGAGAGGACTTTATTTTTTTGCTCTGGGTATCTTTTACCATTAAAGACCATTTCCACATTTTACCTCACTTTTTCTTTTCTTTGGACTGAATGTTCTTAATTTCTTTACTCCTTTCTCCTAGGTCAGATTTTCTACACCTGACCAAATCAGTCTCACTCTTTACTGGAGACCATTTATAAATAGTCCTCATCCTTCCAAATATTTATGCCTTCTATGCACAAGCTCAAGGTTTTTGACTAAAGGTCAGCTGTAGCTCTTGTTCAGCTGTAATCTGACATTATTCAGATCCCATTCTGCTACATCTCAGCCAGGCCAGAAATCCTCTTTGGCATTGTGCAGTTCTGTATTTCCAAGAGTTTACCTTTGTCTTTCCTGAACAGCACCGTACTTGTTCTCCACTTGTCTCCAATTGTTCTGAATTCTTGCTCTTTTCCCCATCATGTTTGCAGACACTCACCTTGGTGCTCTCTGGGGCTGTAATAAATACACTTTCTATTCTTCTGTCCAAACCATTTATGAAATCATGAACATTACCTGACACCGGACAGAACCCTAAACAGCCAACTGTATTGAGCGGGGGTAGCTCTTTAACTTTGAATTTTTGACAGTAGCTCTGTAATCCCACATTTTAGAGGTTCACTTAGATAATGTTTCTCAAACTTTTTTTGTAAGTAAGTCCTTCATGTAAGACAGTGACAAAGCTTTGCTAAAGTCAAAACATATGACATTTCCTGTTTCTCCCTTATGCACAAAGCCTGTTACCTTGTCATAATAGGAATTAGATTAGTTTGACAGAATTTGTTTTTGATGAATATAAGTTGGCTGTTGCTCTTCTCTTATTATCCTCTAGGTGCTTACAAACTTCTGAGTTATTTATTCCAGTATTTTTGTGGGAAAGTGACTGCAGCTAAATCTGTACATCTGTTACAGTACCCCGAACATCTTAAAGACAAGCATTGTATTTTCTCTTTTAAAGAAAGAATTCCAAATTACCAGGAAAAAAAAAAAATAAATCTGGAATTTTCCTTTTCTAGATCTCAACCAACCGTTTTACAAAAAATCCTTACAAAATCCCCAAACTCCATTTTACATGTATCAAGAATGCAAGATATGTCTCTCCATTCAGTTACTGAGTGAGATGATAGATACTTAGGAAGGTTTGTGGTTCAGGCACTATTATACCTACAGAATTGTAATTCTGTTGCAATAGCCCTGACTACCACAGCTCTTCAAAGCAACACAGTGGCATCAGGACTAGAATTGCAATTTTGCTTCTTCAGATATTTACAATACAGGAAAGAATTCTCTGCTGGTAGCAACATTATTGAAATGACAGAAGTGATCTGTTCCAACTCAGGAAGGAGAAATTAATTATACATAAAAAATTTCATCCTTCTACCTCTGCCCCTCACTTTCTGCAGCATTTACAATGATTTGAGAGCCATCAGGTAGAAATACACAGCCCAAAGATGTTCAGACTGCCCACGTTTCAAAGTCCTGTCCTCGTATCTCTTTCAAAAGTTTGTTCTGAAGAAGTCTGTACCTGCAAGGAAATAAACAAATAAGCAAGCAAAGAGTTAAAATGCAGGAACAATCTAAAAAACTCTGAAATTCCTCTGATTTAAGTACAGGCAAAAAAATCAGACCTCTGACAATACATGGACTTTCGGAGAATTGGACCAAAATGCCTGTTTGTTACATATTGACTGCAAAAGGAAGCATGCTATAAACAACTAATTGTCTCTTCTGCAGCTCCACCACAAGACAGTTAATTTAAATCTTCCTGAGCCACATATTACCTATTTCTTTTGTATTTGTTCATTTGGTCATAAGACTCTTTTCCCCTTTTGATTCACTTCCAGTCATATTGTCTCCCTGTCACTGCCCAGTCTGAAGATGAGTGTGGAAAACTGGTCTTTCTGTAGTCTGTTAAATTACAGATAGTGAGCTGTGTAGGTGTTAGTGTTTCTTGGAAGCAGGGTCCCACTTTATTTATAGCTCTGCTGTTTAGCCTTCTGTGTCTTCATGCTGTAGTACTCTGACAGAATGCCTACTGAATATGCAAGTTTATAGGCAGCTTCACTAGCAACTGAAATTGTAGTTTATGACTAAAATAAGGGACACGCTTGTAGCAATCACACCTAGATTTGGCATGGGCAATAAGCTGATGAGAATCTGAGACTATCATCTGATACCCTATTTTGACATCCTATTTTGATACATAGCTATCCTTGCCCTAGTATTTGATAAGAGAACCTGTGTGAGATGTTCCTGCTTACTGGGAATAATATATTGTGCTTCTGATCTTCATAACCTTAGGGTTAACAAGTATTCCTGTCAGCAAGACTCAGCCAGTTTAAGAGACTAAGTGATCTTAAAAGAATCATTCCCAAAAGCTTCTCTATTAGTCCTCTTTAGTCTGGAGAAATGGAAGAAAAACTCCCACTTCAAACCCCAAAACTCCACTCTAAAAATGCCCAGCCAGTAGGATTTAGCTTTTACTTAAAATAGCCACAATTAGGTGTCTATATATAAGTGCCTACTTCTGTGCTGGATGGTGAAGCTGTGTTTATAGTCTGTGGCGAGCTTGCCAGGGCAGTTGGTCCTGCTGAATTGTACTCTGCCATAAATCACCATCATAAACTGACTACTCATCTAAATTGTGCCCTAGATGACATTGAGGTTGTATTATCTCTTTCCACTGACTAAAAAAATAGCTTAGAAATCTACTCCACATACAGAAACCTACACCTGGAGGCCTAAAGATTCATCTAAGATTCAGATCACAGCTTAGGCAACTGTACGTGAGAACTTGAGAAGAGACTCAGCAAGCAGTTACTCAGCTCGCACCTTAGACTATATTGGTATAGATGACAAAAGTCTACCTCCCACACTTGGGGTTTCATGACTCTGGGATAATTCAGCCAGTTTCCAAGCCCAAAACTGCTGCCTCTTCATGTGATCTTTTCCAGCCTGAACTTGCAGAAACTTGTTGAGGTCTTTAGCATCTTGAGTACCTAGCCACAGGAGAAGTGTTTTAAGGCATAGCCATTTCCTTCAAGTCCACCATTTCATCTGCTACATGATGTCACTGGGTTTACTAAATATTCTTCTGTGAAGCTATTTGCTTTTCATGAAGGATGCAAAAGACCTATTTGCACATGGCAGCTACTCAAACACACACACACACACACATGGTTGATTTAATGTATATTTTACTAATGAAATAAAATCAGCAAAGTGTTGCTATGCAAAATTAGCAAGGAGCTGAAATAGAAATGCCAAGCAGCCATCTGACAGAAGGCAGGAGTCTTCTCTTTTGGGAACAGTATTGTAGGTGTCCTGCAAGAACTCTTCACAACCAATTCAGGGAGGTCAAGACATTTTGATGTTGCGTGTAATAAAGTGTGTCTGCTTCTTCAACCAAGGTGAGTGTGCCATTGCAGCAGGCATAGCAGTGACTCATAAAAGAGGGTTTCTTTATATTAGAGGTACTATGAATAGATTGAGACAAAGAATGGTGGAAGTGAAGCCTAGTTGTTCTGAACTGACAGGTGGAAATTGATTCACAAATAAAACATTGCAAGGCTCAGTAAACTGGGGAACAAACAGTTTATGAATTCTGAATTATGGGTTTATGGTAGAATCACAATGTAAGTGGTAAAGATGTTGTATAAAGCTCATCTGAAATCCAATGTAGAAGATTGATTTTTATTTTTTTATTTTAATAATATATGTATGTCTGTGTTACGGTTGCTGGTGTTATTTCTGCCCACTGCTATGACAGTATTTTCTTCTTTAAGACATTTCAGATAAAGCATGACTGTTACATCCCTGATCCTGGAAAATGATTGATTTTAGATGAAGTTGTGCTTCAGATAAAGAAGACTCAGAAGTGGTATTCTCATGTTTTCTCTTATATGAAGATCACAAAATCAGTAAGGTGGTCAGTTAGATAGGTAATTGTAGACAAGCAAACACGATTTTAAACTTAAATCCATGAGATTTCCTTCTGCATCAGCTGTGTTTTGAATTCTTGAATTTTTCAAAAGACAGTTTTTTTTAAACTTATCCAAAGCTAGCAAACTGTGTCAGCAGTTCTTTGGTTCTTCTTCAGAAAGTCCACAAAACATGAATTTTAATGAATTTTGATAGGATTTGAGATTTATTATGACAGCGTCTGTGTAGCTTTAGATTTGCTAGTATTTAGTACCTGTAGTGAAGTTATGCTTAATAATGGTATGAATTTCTCATTATTTTTTTTTCTTTTACAACTGGAAGAAGATCTGCCAATAGTATAATCACAAGATGATCCTTTCATCTTTTAGTACCTTATATTTGAATCTTCTACAAAACATAACTTCTAAAGTTATGTTTTGAACTCCTGGAGGGAGACAGCTTCTGTGTTGCTGCGTTGTTACTATTAGAAATAAAATGTTGATTTTCACTTATTGCTATTGCAGTACTACTTTCATTCCCAGTGTAGGATGAGAACTGCACTTGTAGACAGTGTCTACTCTTAGTCTATGTGGGAGGGACACCAGATGGATATGACAAATAAATGGAGGAAGTGCAAGGTACGAGTAGCATGATTATGATTTGTGTAACAAGTAGCAGTCACAGCACACCCACTGTCTAGCTATTGTTGGGCATTTTGTAGTCATTATGGCACAGCAGGTAAACATTAGTGGGAAAAGTTTACATACTGTGAGATAGAGCCTTAGCCTGTGCAAATCACCAAAGCTCAGGTGAAGTCAATGGAGTTATAAGGTTTTGGACCAGCTAAAGACATGTCCTTAAATTCCTCCTTTTCGAAAGAAAAGTAAATATCTTGAGTCTCCTGCACCATATGCTTCAGACTGTTCTCTCTATACAGATAGTTCTTCAATTATACGTATAGCTATAGTTAGTGCATGACGGTTATTGTTTTAGAGAAGGGAGCGCAATGCACATTATGTGCCTGGGGGAACGGTCTGCATCTGTAACTGTCAGCAATTCCTGTAATTACACCTAATGTCAACAGCAGCTCTTGGAATTTCCCTTTCATACAAACTACTTTTGTTCTCCTTCATCAGCGAAGCTGAGTGTGACATCCTCTAACAAGGCTGGTAGAATGGTTACACGACTCAATTATTAACTCCAATGCAACTGGCATACTGCAACAAATAGAATTTCTTCTGACAAGGCTGCTTGTCATATTATGGCCTTATTTGATTAACTCACCCCTTTGGAGGTGTTCATGATCTCATTATATCTTTAATGATAAAATTCCCTTCTGCTATGTGCTATTTTATATTATGTTAAAAAGGATTCATTCATTTTTCGCTTGTCACTTGCATAATTGGATAAATATTTAACAGGGGCAAGCTGATTAAATTTCTGCTAAAACTGTACTCACTACCAAAATATATTCTTGAACACCTTAAAAGTTGGTCAGTTGGCCATCAGTGAAGCAATTGGTAAATCCAGTGAGACTCTCCATCTTGAATGTCATATGAAGTCCTTCATTTTTAACTCTGCAGAGCCCCAATGAATAACAACAAAGGGTTTTATTCTGGTAGAAAATAATGGGTTTAGTAGATTACACTGCAATGACTTTATATTGGAAGATGAGAGCCATGACTGAGGTGACATGTTACTGAATTAATCAAATGTGAGAGGTACTGGTTAAATTGTGAGATAAACAAGGTGAACGTTCTGAGTCTTTGCGGCTGAATCACAAAGGCCAGGAACAGATTTTTAAGGTCTCTTTGAAAGACGTTTAATTTATGTCAACAAATACAAACTGTATATATTTCTCAGGTCCACAGGCCTCACTCTCCCATGATGATTTTTGGATATCCAAATATTTTGTTTTATTTTATTCACGGAATGTAGGACTCCGTATGTTGTCAAAACCGTCTTCAGTGTTTGTGTTCAAAGTAATTTACTGACACAAGTATGAACAGGCAGTTAATGCTTGAAAACATGGGCAAAATTGTGGCTTTAGATGGTTCACAGGGATTTCAAAAGTAGTCTTTTTTCCTCTGTTTCTCTACCTATAAAATAATATGATGTTAACACCTGTAGATAAAGTTTTTCTTTCATTCAATATTTGGATTATAGAAATCACTGGAAAAAGGCATATGAGTGTTAAACAATTTTGTTTGAAAGGATTCTATTATACAAAATGTCCATTAAAAAAAAATCACTGATACTTTCTATTTTTAACAAAATAGGGTTAAGAATACATTTATCAAAATTGAAACCTCTAATTTGATTTTCTCTACTTTCATCTGATTGCCTATGGTCCAGGAAGGTGACATGAAACTCTGGTCATAAGATTTTAACAACCGTAAACCTATAAAACCCTAGACTCCTGGATAACAAGATAATCAGGATCTGAATAAGTCTTCTAGTTCATTTCTTTGCCCCAGAAAAATATCGACTGAGACAGTGCCTTTCAGGTAGATGTCTATATAGTCTGTTCTTAAAATCCTCCCAGGCTGGAAATTTCACAGCTTCCTCAGGCAAACTACGCCAATGTTTCCTTGTCCTTGCCATGAGATTCTGTTTTATGTCTTCATTATATATATGCTCAAATAATTTCAGGTATGATAGAATCATAGAATAGTTAGGGCTGGAAAATTCCGTAAGATCATCTAGGTGAACCTCCCTGCCATGGTCAGGGACGCCTCACACTCACACCATTTTTACTCTTTTTAAATACAATTTATTTTATTGGAAATAGATTGATAGGTCGGCTGGGGAGAGAAGAAATGGAAGCAAACTTGAATGACAGAGCTTTTAATGTATTAAAGTATATGTAAAATTTTCCAAGTCTCATGTGATCAAACTTTTCTGGCTTACAACTATTTAAAGGCAATAAACAAACATCTTCACATTGTGCAGTTTCTTCAAATGAATCTCTGGAGTCACATGTTTTTCTCCATTAGCTATAAAGAGACAGCTGAGACTGAAGATGAATTTGGATGACCAAAATAATGCCTGAAGTTGCATGGACCCACCATGCCTTTTTGATCTTCAGGAAAACTATTTATGCACCTGAAGACACAGTTTTCAGTCTGCTTTCTGCTGACCTCAGAGGTTTTGATTCCCAGATTGTGGAGCTGGAGTTTGACCTTTTAAACTGTGTATTTGAAGAAGTTTTTCTGGAATAGCCTAGAAGTTTTCATGGGCAAGAAACTAATCTCAGTTGGCACTTTGCATACAGTCACTCAGTGCTGGACATTATGAAACATTACTTGTGTGAACCTGGGCTCATACTTGCCTGTTGGTCTCACTGCTGAAGAACAGTGCTAGAAACATCTAATTTACCAGGATAGACATAGCCTAATCCCAAAAGTTCCAGGAAAGGCCATAGACAAAAGTTATGTTTGGACAGTTGACATAGTAATCTATGTAAATCAAATTTATCCTGGGATCTGCACACCAGTTTGAAAACTTAGAATGTGCATCGATCAGAAAAAAATAAAAATAAAAAAATCAAAACCATATCTGAATTCATTATTCTTCTCTTCCAATCATTCCATTAGATAGATTAAACCCTTGCCACATGCTTCAGATAGGCAATCACAGAACAGCATTCTGGGCAATAAGTACTGAATAATTTTACTGGGAACCTGCCAAAGGCTGAATATTATGGAATAAAAAATGAATGATGAATAAATGAATAAACAAATCTGTTTGCAGAAATTAGGGTTGATTGCTAAATGATTTGCTGCCTCACAAATGGGGCTAAATTAATCCTGAGATTTGTTCCATAATAGAATGATTTGGCCTTTATAGAACCTGATTGAATGCATGTTGAATTCAACTGAAAGATTCTCAGCTATCTCAGTGGACTTTGAATTAGACACATGGGACATTATTCATTCTCATATCTTCGTATGCTTTTGGAAAGAAATTTATAATTATTTTCACTGCACCAGTGGGGAAATTGTAGTACAAGCAGGGAATGGCCATGGTCATAGAGGTCACCAGTACACCTCACTGACACAAGACACAGGTGGAAAATGAGAAGACAACAGTCATGCCCATAAGGTTTTATTGTTATATACACAGAAGTAATACTAATCCACAATAGTCTGGGATTGATTCATTTGCTATTGGGTGCAAATAGCAGGGTTTTGAAAGCAGAAAGAGAATTTTGGATTGTCTGCAATCCCCCATCAAAGTTTATATTTTTTCTTCAAGAGCATTTCTTTCTTCCCACAAATTAATTTTTGACCTGAAGTAGGAGAAAAAAGTCATCAGCCTCCTGATGTCTTGGGTAATCCTTTCGCAGACCCTCATTTGAAACCAGTAGGTGACAGTTGTACTATTTCACCCAAATTCATCTGTCCTTTTAACCTGCAGGGGCCAAATAGGAAGCTAAATAACTTTCTCTCTTAACAGATCAAACCAGAGAAAAACAGTGGTGAGAAATGGATTCTGTGCTGCGCTCACTCACTCATTTGAGGGAGGGGAGATTTATTGACTGCAGGAGTCAATAAAATTGCAGCGCATTCTGAGTTTTCAGTCTGAGTCCTGAAGTAACTCTCTGAACTTCAGAAGGAACTTGCAACAAACAAGTTAGATCCCAAAGTGTTTACTAGTTTAAACTATAGCTGAGCCAAAGCAGATATGAAGGGGCTAAAGGGCATGAGAAAAATCTGCCGCATTCTGCAGCTTGTGTAGAGGTTGTGCAGCTCTAGGGAGGCGGAACATCCTCCTGTGGGCATGAGGGTGAAGGTGAAGGGGAAGGATCTAGGGCAATCCTTAATTTTCCACTATTTGAGACAAAAGAAAGCATGATCAGCCCAGGACTGGCCCTACAACTAGACGCATATTTCTTTCTTTGTCTTTAACCATTTTCATATTAAGGTCAAAAAGGTCATAAAGATACAGGTCCTGAAATGACTACAAACAAGGTAGAGTCAATGCCTCATGAGTTTCCTTCTCATAATGGACACTGTCATCAATTCACTCAAAATGGAAAAGCTAGAAACAAATGTTTGAATTAAGTGTAACAAATGGAAAATAACAAACACAATAACTACACCTAACAAAGGGAAAGCAAATTATTGACTAGACTTGAATTTCATCAATTTGATCTCAATAGCATGCACTACTTCAGGAGTCTCCAAGGAATGAACATTCAAGTGAATGGAAATGGAGGAGAAACGGCATAGAGAAACCAGCTATCTTTCACAAATGAAACTAATGGGTTTTGTTTAAAAAAATATGAATAAATTGGTCTGTCCGGTAGAGGTAATGTTAATAAAATATTTAGTTGTTGCCACAGAAGATATTTGCTGTTAAGGAGCAGGAAAAGAAGATTCCTTCAAGAGGTTTAAAGAGGTAAAATACTGTATTAAAAGAGGTGATATGAGGCTGGGTTTATGCATAATTATTTTTTTAAGCAGTAACCTTGGCATGAAGTATAGGAGATTGCTTATGGAATTTGCTGATGGCATGAAGGAGGAAGGCATCATCAGTGCAAAGGGAAAATTGGATACCACATAGGAAGAAATGGATAATGTAGTAAATAAGGGTAAAGATGGTGAAATTTCTTACTACAGTGTGGAAACTCATAAGCTGAGGGAGCAATAGCAAGAATTTAATGTGTAAACTGGTAGGTTATCACTTAGCAACATCTTAAGGGAAGAAAGATCAGGATATTCTCGTCAATCATAGGGGGAGAGTGTTCAACAGCATGCAGCTATGGGAAAAGAAGCTATGATTGCTCAATGAGGCATTTTCAGTAGCCCTAAGGATTCATTAATTTCTCCACACAAGATTGTGATGAGGACTCACCTGAAACCGTACAGATAATTTTGACATACAGGTTTAGAAAAGAAGTAATAAAACTGGAACGAGTTTAGTGATGATCCTTTAGAGAAAGAAGATTGAATAATTCATAAACGAGGAGGCTGACACTATGTCTACATTGTATTCGTAGGCAGCTCTGAGGACATGCTATGCCTAGCTCCAAACCAGTCATAAGCTGTATGCCCACAGATAATGAGGCAGCAACTCCAAGACTGTACATGCTGCAGCAAGTCACAGTGTTTTCTCAGAGATTTGATGCCTCACTAACATGATTCAGTGATCTGGAGCATCAGCAGAGACCTAGCATCTCCTTAAAATGAGAGAAAAGGGGTGCTTGGACTATGAAATCCTGTGAGGAGAGGATGAATTGTTTATCTGAGGAAAGGAGAAGAAAAATTACTCAAACTATTTAAGATATCGTAGATAAGAAGGTAAAAGCATGCTGTTGAAGCCAAGCAGCAACTCTGGCACCAAGTCAAATGTGTCCAGTGAATGTATAGAAGGGCTGTTTATATGTTAGCGCTTGAATGTCAACAGTCTTTTCTGGTCCTGTGTTCATTTAAAGCTTGGTTTTTCCAATTACTAAAAATACCTACTGCAAGACATAAGAAGTTTTCTTCGTAGTAAATAACCTTAGTAGTAGATATGTTTTGGCAAATGTTATGTTTCTGTTACTTCTGTCACTTACTTAGGTTTGGCTGCTTCTGGCTGCTTTGGCAGCCCTCCTTGCCTTTGCTGTGCTTCCTCCATTGACCTTGCTGTCAGCTCTGCTGTCACTCCTGCTGGTGTTGCTGCCACCACCCGTATGCTTTGGTGGTTGTGCTGGGCTAAGATAGTGGGAGACAAATGGAAACTAGGGGACTTTCAGAGAGCAGAGGATTGAAGTAGGAGGCTCCCCAGTGGTACATTCAAAGGATTTAGCCGCTTAATCACAGATATAGAGCAGCTGCTTTTCCAGAAGGGCACAGCTGTTCTACAAGCTCTTTGTCATATCTGTGTGTCCTGTATGCATGTCTTATGCACCCAAGACCATCTCAAATGGTGTCAGAGGCCTGTGAAGGTAACTGAGTTAGTCAAATCTTCAATGTCTCTGCTAGCCATTAGAGAACCATTACATCTCTGTTTATGTTCAACCTGGATTTAATGTTTATAGTTGTTCTGAAGGGAAAATCATCATCCTACCTGCAGAAAGGTACAGCAACAGAGTGACTTTCTTGGAAAATTAGGGTTTGATTTGAAAGATACACACTTGAGAAAGGGGGGTGGAAGTGCAGGAAAAGATCCCCATTATTGGCCTTACGAGTAGGACTGAAAAGACCAAAAGAATCTGAATAATAGAACAGGTCAAAGGCTTTAAGCTTGTAAGCCTAAGGTTAAATATGACCGCAGTTTAAATTCTCTGAAAATCAAACCTGCTGTTAGGTTTCTAGCGCTAGGAAGCCAAATTTTTCACAACTGACCTGTGCAGGACTGGAATAAGAGTTGAGCCAAGGAGTCATCTTAGCATGGTGTTACCATTATTTACCATCTGGCAGCTGTGAAAGTGGTCCATCTTAGATGTGTAAATTCACACTACTTTCAGTCCTTTTCAGTTTTCAGGAAATACTCACATAAGTGTTCTTCAGTGTATTTTACATCCTCTTTAGAAACTGATTATTTAGATTTTAGAATTAAAAAAATTATAAAAGGCCCATGTTCCCTCAATATTGGTGCAGCCTTTTCAGTCAATTTAATTGTATCAGCTTAAACCTATCTTACATTCCTATCTTTCCAAGACTGCACAATGTAATTATAAAAAAGACAAATAGAAAAAAATATCAAACGGTTAAAAGAACAGCAGATGAGAATAAGACATTATTCAGTAGTGCAGCTGCTTAGATTTGTTATCTTCACACCTTAGAGATTCTATTAGTTTTCCAACAGACTGCCTGGCTGCTTTTTTTGTAGTCTACTAGTGCACTAAATATCCATAGATATAAAGTGCACAAAAAAAGTCTTCTAAGCCAGAGGGAATAGAACTGTAAATGTCTAAAACTCTGCGTCTCTGTATATATGTCACATCAGTTAAAAAAGGAAAATATAGTTTCTTGATTGCCTATACAAGCTCCATTTACTAAACAGCAAAAGTACCAGACATACATTTTTCAGGGAGCGTTACATTGGCCAAAGGTCACAAAAACAATTTCAGAGGCAGCCTGGCCACATTAGTTTCCTGAGATCTTGATTACAAATTTATAAGAGACATACCCTAGACATTGAGACATGGTCTCAAAGATTACTGTCCTTCCTGCCATCTGCACACTCCACTGGGAACATTAGAAACCCTGTCCATCAACCAAAATAAACAGCTCTTCTCATGAACAAGCCTAAAGAATGCCCTATAAATCATACCTGTCAAAAGTGCTAGTAGCATTGCAGAAGACAGAAATCAATCCAAAACTCATTAGTTCGCCTGACAAGTGCTTAATCTTATATTGTTTAATGCCAACCTGAACAACTCGGACAGAATAGAACCATGCAAAGCAGTGGCTGGATTTTCTACTATGGAAACTTTTGCAGTGATTACAGCTTAATCTTTTTCTCAAATCATCTTCCTTTTCATTCTCCCTTTCTCTATACCACCTGTCAAAACATATTGACTCCAACAGCATTTTCTTACTTCTGAATGGCTATTGATATCAAATGATTGCCTCATTTGATATCTTGCAAGACTGTGCATCTACATCTTGCAAATGTCTTCTGCTAATCAGGATAAAGAAGTATGGATTGGATCATATAGGTATTGTTTGAAGAGGCTGCCAAGCAGAATGGGTATACTACTAATTTTTTAGATTTGTACTAAATCTTTTAATCTGCCAGCATGAAATAAAGGATGAAATAATTCCTAGGTCATGTGGGACAACAAGAAAACACAAGTACAGAAAGCAAATGTTGTAAGTCAAAATGTTCTTCATCCACAGATTTGGGGAACAAGACATACTATAGTCCCACGTGGAACTCATGTTTTGTGAATTCCTTAAAATATAGGAGAAATATATAGTTTGATTTCAGTGGCTTTATTCAAGTTCTTTTGCACTCAGACTTGCTGGTGTGAAATGGCTTGCATTCGTGCTATTGGACTCTCTGATTCTCCAAGAAAGAATGTATGCTATTATTAATTCTTTAAGGACTCTTTAGAAGAGTCTTAAATGGCAGTGACTAAAACTGTGCCCAGGATTATTCCAGCAGTGTTAACAAAATGGATGGCTGACTTCCAGTATAGAGCTGAAATTATAGCACATACTTAGCCTTATTGTTTCTGTTTAGTTTACCAGCATATGCGGAGCTGTTGTATCTAAGATCACAAAAATTAAAATAGCCAATATAATAAAACATTAAATTTTAGGAAGAAAGACATTATTCTGAAATGGACTTCAAAGTGACACTAAAAACATCCACATGACATATAAGTAGTGGTTTCATTTCTCAGGTTGCAAAAATATAAACTGAAACTTCAGAGGCCATTATCACCTCTGGTGAATGAATTATATTGTTACAGGCTCAAGTGGTGACTGTTTGTCATACTGATTAGCACTCTGATGTCAGGTGGCCATTCAGATCTACAGACATCACAGGAGCAGCAGAAATTCAAATCTGAAACAGGGAATGCATGTAGTCAGTCATACGCAAAGCTTACAGAACAACAGGAAAGTTCCCATAAAAATCCAGTGAAAAGCCAGTTTCAGGCTCCAGGATGAAGGAACATGTTCCAATCAGGTCAAAAGACGCAAAGCATGTCCTTCTTGATGCAAATACTCTGGACTTTGAATGCCAGAGCATATACTGTGGGTGGAAGAAGTAGAAGTTTTACTGCGTGCTTGTTAAGGGCTGTGCATAAAGCTACAATTGTTATAAACTGGAGCTACAGCAGGGATGCAATTAGCTTTTTCTTTGCTTTTTTTTTTTTTCCCCCCACATTAAAGTGTCATTTCAATTTTTGAAGCAAGAGGACCTTTTGTCAGTGTTTTGCATCTTTGCACAAGGTACCTTCCCTGCATTTCATGGATTTTGTTGAAGTCAGGCATTAGATCCAAATTCATAATTGTGGCTGCTAATCATAGAATCATTCAAGCATACAACAGTTTGTGTTGGAAGAGACCTTCAAAGGTCACCTAGTCCAACCCCCCTGCAATGAGCAGGGACATCTTCAACTAAACTAGATCAGATTGCCCAGAACCATATCCAGCCAGGCCTTGAATGCCTCCAGGGATGGCACATCTGGTGAATTTCTTCTGTTGTATTAGTCTAACTGGTCCAAGATGTACACAAAGAAATTGGCTATTATGAAGGATGAGTATCTAAGAACATTTTTTTTAGGATGGCAAGAATATAGGTAAAAGTGTCTGGAAGACAATGTGGGTTGAGAACTGGAGTGTGGAAATATTGGGTTTGGAACTGGGGTAAAAAGTTAAAAATAAAAGGGATCTGGGTAGGTTTTGGAGTCATTGTAGGGAAAAGAGCTGAAAAGAGGTGAAGATATAAGGGGGGAGATTGGTGCTAGTGCAGGAGCAGAACAAAACTAGAATGCATATTCAATTTTGACATAGCAGAGATTGTATTAAACAGCTAAGAACATCCATCAGAATCTGATGGCAGATGCCCAGGAATAATTTACAGCCTGTGCTAGTTTAGAAAGAACAAGTTCTGTAAATATATTGTCGTCTGTTTTTTAAAGAGAAAAAGGAAGAACAATACAATAGAATTACAGAATGCTACAGCAGTAGGGGTTACAGAAATTGAAATAGTGGGTGGTTCTGTGACAGGTCCAGGAGAGCATGAAAACCCTGCTTGGTGATGTAGTTTCTGGATCTGTGGGTGATTTTTAGCTCACTATGATTTCCCTTCTCACGTGGCTTTTTATAAGAGAGGGGAAATGGCACTTCCAATTTAATAGTGTCTATAATAGTCGTTACAGATTTTACAAGCCTTTTCCTCTCACTCCTTTGCTCCACTCTCTATTCCTAAGCCATCTTCTCCCATGTATTTTTCAGCTTTTCATACAAGAGCTGCTTTCCCCAGGGGATCTGACCATTGGTGCCCCTAATTTCTAAGTTATTATTTCCCCAGGCTCCTGGCTACCACCAGCTCAGAGCTCCCATCCGCCAGTATGGCGATCAGTCTCCCTCAGCCGTCCGTGTGTTTTCTGTTCAGTGTTGTCCCTTTCTCTTCCCCCTTGTCCTGAAGTCTCACCCATACCAGCCTCTTCTTGGTGGTGGTTCACCCCTTTTCTCTACCTCTCAGCTCTCAGAAAATGAATGTAACAACAAACTGCTACAAATACCTGTTTCTTCAAGCTTTTAGCTCACAGATGTGTTTTGGTTTTAACGTCTTTCCGTTCCAAGCAAGTGTTTGTATGGGTTCCCTCCCCTCATTTATACTCTTCCTAGGATACCTTGCAGCCTGCTCTGTCTTCCCTCCCTACAACCATCACCCATTTCACCTCTATCCCTTGTAGTGGGGAGGATTTGCCAATATTATGAACTGCCAGTTATCTGGAAGGGCCAAGAAGGGCAAATACATGTAAATTCACAATTACATTAGAGTTGGCATCCTCTGAGGCATTCCAGATGACACAAAGCTTTTTTTTTTTGCTTCACTTGTATTGACTTGAATAACAAATTTTCACTGCATCTTTGGGGAGAACATACTACTTAAGGATGGATTAGAAGTTCATAGAGGGGCACTGATAACAGAACCAGGAATTTTTAGAGTCTCGACTTGTGCTTCATTATTTTTTCAATATATAATTTTAATAACAACCACCACAGCAAAACTTAAAGTAATAATAGAACCTGCATCATTGGAGATATTCAGAACTCAACTGGACAAGGTCCTACGCAACCTGATTTAATTAAGCCTACATTTAGCACCAGGCTATATTAGATAACACCCAGAGGTCCCTTCTGACCTTAATTATTCTATGAATCCATGATTAGTGACTGTTAATAGCAACTGAAAATGAACATTTGAAAGATGCACAAGGAATGAGATGATTATTTACTATATCTTTTTGTGGGTCTCGAGCTTAAAATAAATTATTTACTGATATGTAGGCATGATCATTTAAATCAGGTAAAAAATCAGCGGATAATAGCTTTAAATCAGGGGATAATTGCTTTTCCCAAGGGAGAGAAAGAACTATAATTTTACTTTGAGCACATGCTTGAATGTCATGGAAACCAATGGGATTTGAAAATGTGCTTAATATTAGGCATGTGTTACATATTTTATGGAGTTGCAGCCTATGGTGGGGAAGCAACATTAATAACAGAAAGAAGCAGTTCCTAGAGATTAGACAGAGATTACATCTCTCAGTACTTCACCTTGGAAAGTCTTTTACCATTCTTCAGAACACAAGACCATTATAATGAAAAGTCTTCCCTTGGTGACCCTTGAAATCTTGTTAGTAAATGGGATCTTTCCTTCCCCTGGGGCTGGATTGACTAACAGCAATGGAGTGGTTCCTGCAAGGTTCACAGGGAGGGAGCCTAACTCTTATGTTCCTACTTGTGTTGTGAGCAATAGCAAAAAAAAAAGTGCCTCTGGGTTTATGTCCCATGTCTCACTTTATGCTCCTCCATTTCCAACCAGATTCCAATGATGTTTCTCTAATGCCGGAAAAACTTTAAGTATCCTACTTTTTAATCAAAAGAGAAAACTCACATCTACTATCATTAAGCAATAATTATTTTGTTTTTCTAGGAGGATTCAGTAAGATAAACACTTCACAGATAAATAAATTTCCAGGGCTCCAGGCCAAGATATTTATTGACTTAGAAGGTGCTTATCTCTTAGTTCATTCTCATGTAGAAAATATAATGATAGTAATTATGTTAAAAAACAGATCGCTTCTTAAATTATTTAAAAGTGCTCTTCCAGAATTTAACAGGATGATTATTGCTAAGCAGCTTTTATGACCTGTTGGGAAAAAAATTAGCCACAGGGAACAAGAGGAACCCAACCTCCTCTTTGCATTTAATTCTTACTCATTTATTTAATTATTTTTAGTATGGTATCTTCATTTCAAATACACCTGACATTCAGGGAAAGAGGCTGAATTCTGAGGACAGGAAAAGATTCAAACCCCTTGATGGTTACTTTAAAAGCCCCAAAAGAGAAAGGTGGCAGAGAATGGTCAGATTGACTACCTAGATAAAATATAGACATAACTAATTTTTGTAGCTCAGAATCTCAGTATCTCAGAGAAAGTCAGACATATGATTTTTTTTCTCATTCCAAAATAGAACAAAATGTCACAGTGTGAAAATTCCCATAATATTTTTATGCGTAATTAAAATATTTCCTATTTTGATTTTTGTTTAGCTGCTCTATATTGTCATTAATAGTGTAAAGTGAATCTTGTAACAAAAATCATGACCTTTGAGCTTGCCTTCCCAAATATAATACTCTATGTCCTGCAAAACATGAAACGAAGTGTTATGCTTTTATTTTTATATATCAGTGGAAAATACACAGACATTTATATAGACATATTTAGATAGGGAAGAGATCAGAGGATCAAGGTGGTAGAAATTTCCTCAAGGGTTTTAGAAGAACTGTAAATTACCCCTTTCCCAGGACATCCTTCATATTCCCCCTACTTTTTATGAATTCCACCTGTGCTTTTACTAAACACATTATTATTAATGACAATACCTCCGTATGCAGGTAAGTGTGAGAATTTTAAAATATGTACATATTACCAATAAAAATAAATTTGTGTTTGGTGGGGTTTTTTTTCTGGTTTGTGGGTATTTTTGCTTTCTCTCCAGTGAATAAAAATGTATTTAGGCTTTTCTCGAGGAGTATTAGCCTACGTTGACAACTAAACTCACAGTGGAAAAAACAGTAGCTCTCCCCTGAATTCTTTCCTGATTCTGACTGTTTTAAACCTTTAGCTATTGTTTTTCCTATTCTGTTTAGGTAGCAAATTAAAAAAAAAAAAAAAACAACCCACAGGTCTGTAAAAGGCAATTTCAGAAATAACTAAAAGCTGGAAGCATTGTAGCTGTCAGTTTTTACATTGTTTACTGCAAATTTAGCCCACATAGAGGTCTGTAGTGCTGTAACTACATGCTTCCAGGACAGAGAGCATCTCTGCATGGCATTAGACTATTCTACATAAATGTATCATCTCATTTGGAGACAACTCTGGCATCTCTGCATGGGGTGCTGTTGTACCAGGAAGGTAGCTCTATGCTGAGCTCTTCAGGGCAAGAACCATCTTTTCATTATATGCATGTATGTGTAACTGCCTTTCCCCAGGGCCTCTAGGTATTGCTATGTTAGAAATAAATTATAATAACGAATAAATGACCTGGACACATACAGTCCAGGAATCCCTGATGTATGCAAATGGCATTCAGTGCAAAGGGCTAACACTAAATCCAGACGATAAAGTTAACTTACAGTTCTATCTTGTGCATTTTAAATTTTATGTGAGTTTGTTATGCAGAACATTTTGCCCCACCAGAAAAAGAAAGAAATGTGAAATGATAGCATCCAGCTGTTTACTATTAGCAAGGGCACAGGAAAAGTCCTGAACTCTCCCAGTAAGCTGTGACAGAGGAATACCTTGACTGTAAACCCCATTGACAGAAACCGAGTAAATTATTCTATTCCAAATAGTCAGCCATATATTTGCAAAACTCTCCGCTCATGATTTTTACAGCATGCACAGCTCAAAGGCATTGACCTGTAACAATGCAAGAGCTGAGCATATTTAAGGGCTGGAATAAACAGCCAACACAGCCTCAGATGGACTTCAGTGGGTTTGTGCAATTGTAGGGCTGCAGTTTTAGCAGGGGATGGAGGGTACTAAGTATGTTAGCTGGCCAAAATCCTGTGTGATCCTCCTTTTTCTTTTTGATCACTGGGTTGAAACGTACACCCCTTCAAAGCAGAGTTGGCAGCTACAGTACTAGTGATCTAGGTGTTTGAAGGAGATAATTGAATTTCATGTAATTACTGGGGACAGTGCATGTATTTCACCTGATTTTGCAAATTACAAGTCAGTAGTTTCTGTTACATGTATGGATTTTGAAATTTCCGTGATATTTTTATAAGATCCAGAAGTTTCTACAGTGTGCTGGCTTCCTCTCTACTTGTTTATTTAAAATAAACAAACAAACAAAAAATCCTATTGTAGGAAAATCTCCTCTTTTTCAGAAGAGCTTAACAAGGCCAAAGGGAGAAGCAGTATGATCTGTGGGAGTCACACATTCACCTGATAAGCATTTGCTAGAGGTCCCCCTGGCAGCCTTCTCACAAATAATCTGTTAGGGTGTTGTCCTGGGTTCAGCTACAGCAGTCATTTTTCTCCTTCTTAGTAGCTGGTGCAGGGCTGTGTTTTTGACTTTCAGCCTGGGAACAACGCTGATAACACTGATGTTTTTAGTTGTTGCTAAGTAATGCTTACTCTGACCAAGGACTTTCTCAGTCTCATGCTTTGCCAGGGAGGAGGGGAAGCCGGGAGGAGGCAGAGACAGGACACCTGACCCAAACTACCCAAAGGGGTATTCCATACCACAGCACGTCATGCCCAGTATATAAACCGGGGGGAGTTACCTGGAAGGCCCAGATCACTGCTCGCGTCGGGCTGGGTATCGGTCGGTGGGTGGTGAGCAATTGTATCCTCTCCCCTTGTTATTTCCCTTATCATTCTTGTTATTGGTGGTAACAGTAGTGGCTTTGTATTATACCTTAGTTACTGGACTGCTCTTATCTCAACCCATGGGAGTTACATTCTTTTGATTCTCCTCCCCATCGCTCCAGGGGCGGGGGGAGGAAGAAGGAGGAGAGTGAGCGAGTGGCTGCGTGGTTCCAAGTTACCAGCTGGGCTTAAACCACGACAGGTATTTGAAGTTTTCGGTTTTTTTAAGACCCAAACGTATGGCAAATCATAAAGAACTATTTCTCCTTGTTCAGCCACCAGTCTGACCACCCAGGTCAGACCTTCAACACCCAGTCAACTGAGGCTGCTTCTGTCCAAAGATCATCTGAGAGTATCTTTTCTTCAAGCCTTTTAGGTAAGGAGCATTTTAATAGTGGTACTAATAGAAGTGGTATATCATTCCAGGCTTTGTACTTTGCCTTTCAGGTAAGAGTCCTACTGTGATGTAATTATAGTGGTAAAACCTTGTGTACACCAGTGAGCTCCTTACATGCCTTTATAAAAAGTGCTCTAGAAGAAATAGAAAGGAAGCAGAATAGATTCCTGACCACTTGCTGGTCAGGAATTGCTGTCCAACATTGTGAAAGCCTGGAAATTGATCTTATCTCAAACACCGCTTACATTCCATAAGAAGCAAGGGTGAGAATCACAGCAGGAAACTTGTCTCAGACACCACTTGTATTCCACCATGGGAGGCCTTGCAAGAATTATTGCAAGTGGAACAAAAAAGGATGTTGGCTCTTGATACTGCATAAGCAGGATTGTTCTGATCCCCTTTTTGGAAGCTGATAAGCCTTCAGAGGACTGTGAAAAATGCTTAACTCAAACCGACTCAAATGATGGAGTCAAATAGTAGACATCATGATATGAGGGGCAGCAACCACCCGGAAGACCCTCACAGAACCCCGACTTTGGAACCGCACATGTATTCACTAAAACACATTCATCATTATCATAGTAACACCTCTCTATGCTTTGTATGCAAATTAGGGATAATTTCAAAGAACATGAACATAAAAGTGCAGGGCTCAGGTCAGAGAGAGAGCTCGAGCCACTGACATTACCCTGGATGAAGAGGATTGATTAGACATTGCTGGATCAACAAGTGGTCATACTTTTTCTCTTGTCTCCCTCTTCTTCTTCCTCTCCCTCTCACTGTCTCCTCTCCTCTTTTTCATTGAATACTGACTAGATCCAAGTGAAAATGTGTGGCATGGTACTCGTTGTTCCAGTTAAAGTCATCATCATTGAGTTGTATCTAACCACATACCTTGTATTTTGTATTAATAAATCATAAAACTGGTTGGTTGGTGTTGTTTCACCTTAATTCAGTACAAGGGTATCACGAATCTGGTCGTTGGTCCCAAGAGGAGGGAGGTCATCCTAAATGACTCCTTTGAGGTCATGACAAGCATGTTTTAGTGGGCAAAAAGTTTGCAGCCAAGAACAGAAAGGAGTTCCCTCTGTGACAGTAATGACTCCCCCATAATGAAGCATTTAGCTTATAGCAACAGGAACTATAGAAATATTCTAGCAGTGCTTCAGCTGATAAGAGAAAAAAGATAATTACGAAAACTATTATTATTTGTGTTTGAATTTTTCCTTCAAGCTTGATTTTAATAGTAAACACATGAAGGGAGGTAGTCTAAGGAAATCAAATCTTGTAGCTATATTTCCATAAAGACACTTCAACATGCACTGGAACATAGGGGCCATGTTGAACACTTCTAACTTCTTTTGAAGCTGTTGGTTAGAAATGCAACCAATCTTTGCAGCAGAAGGGTGGTGTTATACTGTAGGAGATACTATTTATACTACTTTTTGGATATTTGCCAGTCCTCTGAGTTAAAATTCACTATTTTGGCTTCAAATATCAGAGACATTTAAAAATCCATGCCTCACTAATTAACTAGGCAGGGGGTGATTCTTAATTTGTCAGCATTAAGATTTTGGAGCTAGAAAAACAAACCTGTTCTTCTGATAAATTTTAAGCTGAATTTTGGTGAATTAAACAGCTTCAAAATATTGGGGTATCTGTTTTCAGTCTGTTGTGCTTGCCTTAGATTGCATGTGTGTGTCTGTTGGTATGTGTATATATGTATTATACAGGAACTGCAAAGGGTTAAAACCAACTTGAAATCCTGACTGGCGATAGAAATCACTTTAATAATAAATACTGATGAAACATTCACCTTATAGTGACAATTAAAGCTCCTCAGTGGCTGAAATAGGAATTGGATCTTTTTAAAACAATTCAGCGCTGGTTCTTTGCATCATTATCTGAAATGCATTATTCTTCACTGCAGAAATTGTCTGTTCCTTTTGAGCTACGGAAAATTGTTCTTTAGCCTGCAAACGTGATATCTGTGCTCTTTTATAGTAGAAGCTGCTCTACAGCAGTTCACATGGGAATCACTAAAGGGAAAGATATACGCCCAGTTCCTCTGTCACTCAGAGTGGATCTCACCATCTTCTGATGGTGATTCAGGGTGATTCAGGGTGACCTCATTTTCCTTTAGAAGAAAAGTGCAAGGGATTCCTGTGGTGAGAAAATACAAAATAATAACTCGCATCTAAAGTATTAAGGGCATATCAAGCACGAGTGTAGGGTGCTATGAGGGAACTGGTAATTCCTGTGCCTCCTTAGAAAAGCACCCACTTTTCTCTCGGTCAGCTATGACTTTATGCTAGAGCTCAACAAGAACTTTAGTACTAACACCAAACATTCCTTGTATTTTTTAATAAGGTATTTTGGGAGTCTGAAGTATTTCTGTAGGTATTATGATGACAAAAACACAACAAAACCCTAACCAGAAACCTTTGAAATGAGAAAGCAAACAAATAAGTAGTTCTAATGGACACCCAAGATTAATCAACTTCGGTGCCTTGTGAGCAGAGTTTATGAGTCAGCAAGGAGAGCAGGGTGTTGGCAGAGGAGGGAGAGACATGATGAGGGAAGGAGAGACCCTGATTTGCACATTATCTCAGCTAGCCTAACATGAAGTTTCCTTGACTCAGCAACCAGACACCAGAGATTCACTTAAATCCCAGGCAGTTCTTTAAAACTCAGAGGGGTTGTGTATGATAGGAGACTCATCCACTTTTGTCCAGCCTGAGATGGGGATGAAGTTCTCTTGGCCAGTGTCTTCCAACAACAGGACCGGTCTGCCTCTTTTCTACCTGTGATACTGTGAGGTTATGCTTGTGCTGCAAATTAATTGAAACATGGGGGATCATACATGGAATTCCCTTCTAAATAGGGAGCTCTTGTATTGCCTGTGATAAGTTTTGTATTTTGAAGACTTCTTCTCTTCTAAAACATTCCAGTCCATAACGGTATGACAAAGACAAGTCTGGTCTGTGTGAGACAGTCATGTCCAGCCCTGCCTGCAAAGGGTCTTGATGCTATAGCTGGGGAAAAGAGACACATTTCTGTGTGCCAGCTCTCCACAAAGCCACTGTAGGCAGTGCAGAGGATCCCAGAGCAAGAGATTGGCTGAGACACTCATTGGCAGGGAAGGAGATGGGAGCCATGAGAGACATGATGTGAGATCCAGATAAATGGCTCAGGTCCTGAATCATCGCTGTGGCACTGGAAAACAAGGGTGATTATAAATACCTCTTTAAAGTCTAGAAAATGATATGCTAAACCCAGGAATCAGTCCTTATTACCACATAGTTCCTTGTTGTAAAGGTATAGAAACCGAAGACGAGACAATACAGTGAATGAACAGTGGATGCTTAACTAACAGCAAATAATTGTGATCAGTCTAATAAGTACTGCTGAAATTACTCCTCCTTTCCCAACCCTTTCAAAGATAAAGACCTCGTGACAAGGAGGCAGCTAGGAAAACTAGATTCCTTTTGCTGGCTAGAAATATCTGTAATTTATTCCTGAAAAGTATAGAGATCATGCTGATATTATAGCACAGATTGAAGAAGGGAGAAACCCTGCTGGGATGCCTGCACACTTCTCATGTCCTTCCGTGGTTTTCCCACAGGGGCTGAAATTACAGCCTTGGTATACAAGGTGTAGAGAAGCAGTTTCGACAATGACATTGCTTGGGCCAGATTCTCACTTGCCATGGTAAAGTCAAGGGCTTTTCTCTTTTCAAATATTTTTGTTAATTTCACTTTCCTCTCTCATAATGTCTATTCTTGTTTACACATGACAATAACCCTAATGCCTTCTCCGTAAGCATTCTGCACACCCCCCCGCCCTCATCTTCATTCTTCTTTCTTCTAAGACCTTCCTGGTCAGATTCATGAATCCTGCGTCAAGCAATCAGTCAGAGAAAAAATGTGGGAAGAGGGGTGGATTTTGTTTCAAGAGCTGCTGCCGTTAATAGTATGTGGATAAAACACTTTTTCATGATCAATAATTTCTGCTTACACTGAATAATGCAGTTTTCTGTAGAGCCCTTGGCACTAATTCTGACAGATAGCTCTTCCTACCTGGAGCAATGAGTCTGAGCTGTTGCGCTGCTTCCTAGTAAAAACAGCACAGAGCTGAGCTGCTAATACAGGTACTCGGAGAAGTTGTGGCTGCCCCATCTGTGGAAGTGTTCAGGGCCTGGTTGGATGGGGCTTGGAGCAACCTAGTCTAGTGGAAGGTGAGCCTGACCGTGGCAGAGGGGTGGAACTGTGTGAGCTTTAAGGTCCCTTCCAACCCAAACCATGCCGTGATTCTATGATTCTGTGATAGTGCTCACAGTGTCTGGTCTTACCTGTCTCGGCCGGCTAAAGTACCTTTCTGCTGCATCCTTAGGATAGGTGAGTGGGGAAGAAGGATTTTTTTTAGTTTTAACTTTAGAAACAAACTGTACCACATCTTCAAAGAGATTTTACAAAGTGCCATCTTTAAAGATTTTTCAGATCCTTAACTCTGGTCCAAGCATCCTTGCTGTACCCTAGGCACCACAGACTTCCTGGGGATGGGGTAATGGAAGAAAACTCACATTTAAGGTTGCTCCCTTCTGCACATGCACAAAATCGGACTTTTCATTTGCTAAAAAAGGCCTTTCTGCAAAGAGAAGTGTAAACCTCACATTTAAGGGAGGCTGCAGGAAACATCAGTAAAATATGGTATTTGGCCACCAGAATAGAGAGATCACTGCCGATGCCCACCAATACGAGCGGGAACCGCTGCCTCTGGCAGGACGCGGGCGCTGCCGAGCTCTCCCTCTGCTGTAAGGTGGTTTGAGGAGCAAAGTTTGCCGTTTGTCTTGCAGCAAGCAAGCATCAGCTTGGAAATTTCCACTCCAGGTGCGAGGGACCAGCAGGTGGCACTGCCCGGTAGCCCACGGCCAGAGCTTCACCGCCTTCGCGCTCTGAATGGAGGATGCTGCGCACAAAGCAGACTTCGTTATTAGCATCGTTCTCTGCCCCATCCTCACCCGCCCCGGAGGAAGAATGCAGCAGCGACCGGCAGGGGTGGAAATGAAAAGCAAGGATGCCCGAAAATCGGGTTATTCTCTCCTCTCTGAGCTGATAGGTGTGCAGTGGTAGGAAGATTTCGTTACCCCCCCTCCAAACTGCTGTCTGGTCTGGTGTTGATAAAGATTAATACTGAGAAAGCTACCTTATCTTCCTTTTTTCCTTTTTTTTCCTTTGATTTGGGTTGTGTTTTGGTTTTTTGCTTTTTGCTTTTTGGTTTTGGTTTGTTTTTTTTTTTAGTGGGGTTTCTGTTTTGATTTGATTTGGGTTTCGTGTGTATGTGTTTTGAGTTTTCTTGTTTTTTGGGGGGAATGTTCTTGATCTTTTGTTTAGTTGGTTGGTTGGTTTGGGTTTGTGCATGTTTTCTGTTTGTTTGTGGGGTTTTTTTTTTGGTGTTCTTTTTTCCACTTGAGTCTGCCTCTCCTTCTCCTTTCCTCAGAAGGAGAGTCAAGCACAAAAAGTTTGCTTCCCCCCATGAATCAGGAGGGTATTTCCCCACTCAGAGCTGGAGCGTTCCCTGGTTTCTGTCTGGTTTGAGGATGAGAGGCCTAGGTTTTACCCTCTGTTTTGGCCATTGAGAGCCACAGGTGTCTTTACGAGAAAGGCCGTACGCCTAGAACTGTCACTGGCTTGTTTGTGACTTTGTACTGTTCATTTTGCTATCTGTCCTTGTGAAAAGTTTCTCTGCTTCATCTGCTCAAAGGAGAGGCAGTCTCTTATATGCTGCACAGCATGGCACCGTGGAGATCTGATCTTATCTTACCTGGAGATATCACCATTTTAGTAGTGATTACTCTCCAGGTTAATCATCAGCTTTCTTTTCTGTATAAAGCTCTATTTACTTTGTGGCACAGGGAAATGAGAATGCAAATAGACTACTTTTCGCTTAGAAATCATGTAACATGCTTCAATTTTACTTTTTTTTTTTTTTTTTACATTACCGTGTACACAAAGAAATTCATCATCTTGCTAAATGGGCTTTAAAAAAAGGGCCCTTGCAGCGTGTCTCTGGGTGAAATAAGCCCTGCTATCATGTAATGGGATTTGATTTGCAAAGCTGTTCGGAGCTGCAGTTCACCAGCACAGCACGCTGTGGCAGGGAGCAGCCCATGTCTGGAGCAGTGCTTTGCACACAGAGGGGAGGTTTGTTTTATCTCCATCCCTACTTGGAGCCTGCAGCTTCAAACAAACGACCTGTCTGAGGTCCGTGCGGCATCCCCACATTACCTTGGCACTGCTACATGATGGGATTTTGACAGGCTTCAAAGCCAACAAGGCTGTTTTGGCCCCACAAATGCCATGTGATAGGCCACTGTGATTTGAGGCTTCCAGACCCTCTGGTACAATAGTGGGACTCCATCCCCCTGATTAATAATGAAAGCCCCCGATGCTCATTCATGGTAAACATTTTGCATATGGAAAAAAAGAAAGATTAGCCCTAGATCACCAAAGTTGGTCATTTGGTGTTTATGAGCAACAGAGGAAACATAACAGAAAGTGTAGATTTGGATTAAACCTTAGGAAGAGGTTCTTCCCTGTGAGCGTGGTGAGACATTGCCACAGGTTGTCCAGAGAAGCTGTGGCTGTCCCATCCCTGGCAGTCTTCAAGGCCAGATTGGATGAGACTTTGAGCAACCTGGTCTAATGGAAGTCATTCCTGCCTGTGGCAGGGGGTTGGAACTGAACGAGATTTAAGGCCCCTTCCAACCCAAACCACTCTATGATTCTGTGAATAGGAAGTGTCTATAGTGCTGTGGAAGTTCACAGACCCTAGCACTAGTCTTGTCCTGTATTGAGCTATGTTTATAGGGCGGATTCATGGATGTGTTACCCTAGTTTTATGCACTTGTTAACTCAACAAAGAAGTCAGCCTTGGAGTGAATGGGAAAAGTTAAACTGGCAGCATCCCTCAGTGAGTGGGAAATCAATGCAATGAACCACCAGCTCCTTGGCTTGGTGAAGACCTTGAGGGTGGCAGAAAAAACCTGTTTGCATAGCGAAAGAAACTCTCAGCCTGCATTTATACAGCCTCATCTTCCTTTGATGGCATTTCTACAGGTCTTGCTCTGATCAACATGTTTAAACACACATATTTTCAAGGTTAGTTTGGCATTAGTGCCGTTACTGCTAAGGGTATGTGGCAGTCTAAAGCACTCATTCAGCTCAACCTGCCCAGCGCCCTGACATGTTGCACAGTTCACTCACATAATCTGAGTTACGGAGCGTGTTATTGCTAGTAGAGCAATATTTGCACCATCCCTGGGGAACCTGAAATCCTCAGACTGCCAAGTGCCAACGTGTGTGGCCTGAATGTTACGACATGTCAATCAAGGTCCTTTCAATAACTTCAGTAGTGTTATGGAGAGGTTTTCATCTTCTGGGCACCTGACACACTGTCCCTAGTCTATATCAGTTTAGTTTACTTCATCCATGTTTTTCCGTGATGCTATTATGATTCAAAAATTTTATTAGTGTTAAACCAGGCAGTCATGTCTACTCCTTTAAATACAGGCTGGTTTAAATGACTCACAGTGAAGAAAATGAAGGCAATTTTGTGGGAATTCTGTCTTGTATCTCTGACGATAACCTCACTGGGATCTTATAGGAATCTTGTATTCTGGTATTTAATACATACAGGCTCACAGTTTCTGCCTGGTGTCATTTCACAGTTGTGGAAACTGAACCGTAATAAAATTAAAGCCTTTTTTTTTCTCCAAAGGAAAGGCATGAGTTAATAATACTAGTAAGAACAGAACAGATAATAAAATCCTCGTCTCTTTGTTTCCTGCTGTATCCAATTAGCAATTTCCTCGTACAGTAGGAGTGGCTGTAATTAGGGAAATGGGTGGCTTTTCACAAACAAGTTATTTCCATTCAGTATTGAAAATACGCCCTAGCAGAAGTTCAGTATCTATATAGCTTCCCAGCACTGTCTGAATCTGGGTAGGAAAACAATAATTTAGATATACATATGCATACACTTACCAGTACTCTGTTTTAATGGAACATTAAGCTAATGCTACGTTAAGTTGCAGTACACTTCTTATGGAAGAAAAAGCAGCATCTATATAAATATCAGATAGATGTATTATGATCTGCACAATCGCAATAAATAGCAGATGGCTATGCAGTAATGGGACACTAAAAAATATTTATCACTCCTATTTGTTGTCAGGGTGAATGGCTAAGTTTGATGCACATCCTTTGATACAGTGCCTTTGCAAATGTATGATGACATCGCAAATCATGCAGGAGTTTGGGTGAAAATGACCTGGTCTTGGTAAAATCACACAGGTTTCCCAAGCTAATTCTTCTCTGGGTCTAGAACAAGCATGTGTGGAGACCGTGGTATGGCTTTTTGTGTCTGCTCAACAGGAGTGTGAGTGAATCGCTCAATAATATCCCTAAAATTCTTTTGGTCTCTTTTTCGCTCTGTCCTGGTAGACCAAACTTTCATAAAGGGTCCTCTAGAGGAGGCGTTTCCATGTGTAAAATTGTCCTTCTCAGATCTGGCAGCTCTTTCTTCTGTGTCTGCACCTCTCTGAACTCACAGACAAGTCCGTCCATGAGAGGTCTGATTTATACTTCAAATTCAGACTGCTAAAGAAAAAGAGAGGCTCAAATTGTACCCACATAAAGAAGCTTTTTATTAGAATGAGTTTGAAACTTCACAACTTCTTTCTTATGTTGCTATTTTTCCTCCTGAAGTATGACTTCTCTGTTTCTCTTTCTCTCACTGCATTAACTCTTTTTCCATCATTTAGCTCAGTTTTTTATCCTCACCTTCTATCTGTCTCCTTACCATCTCTTTTCCATCTTATGACCTACTCAACTTCCTTTTTCACTTCAGCATCCTCATACATGTTATCAGCAGGGCTTATGGACTTCTGAATGTTTTGGTGACCTGTGTCATTTTAGTGCTCCAGTTTTTCTCTACCAGATATCCAGATACTCATCTACCCAACTGGCAAACGTCTTTCTGCTCTGTGCTCTTCCAGAGATGAAGTGTGATAGTAACGTCCTCAGCAAGACTGTGGCTCTTTAGACTGATGAAACAACCCTAGGTCCCCATTTTAGTCCATGAGACAAATTGGTAACCCTTACACTCGTCAAAGTCAGTCTGAAGCTTTGATGAATCTGCCTATTTATAATGCAATATAAGTACTGAATACAAGAATATGTTTCTACAGAGAGACAGGGATCTACCTCACATATACTTTTCTGTTAATCTATATTATTTGTATTCTAGGTAGCAAAGTACGCTTGAGAAAAAAATAACAAAGGTTGGTACAGATCATGTCTGTAGCTGCCCATTTCTAAAGCAAATACCTCCTTACAACTTGCTCACTTCTCGGCCCACGTCAGTCTCACCTTAGAAAGATCTGGCAACTAGCCTCCTTGGTTAACATTTCAGCTGTGTTTGTCTCTTCTGTATGGCTCTGGTAATGTGATGTATCAAAATAGAGCATAGAGACAAAAATATCTCATGGGAATCATGGAATCATAGAAGTCTAGAGGTTGCAAAAGACCTTTAAGATCCTCAAGTCCAACCATTACCCCAGGTCTGCTAAGTCTACCACTAAATGATGTCACTAAGGGCCTCATCTGCATGGTTTGTGAACACTTCCAGGGATGATGACTCCACCACTGCCCTGGGCAGCCTGTTCCAATGCCTGAGCACCCTTTGGGGAAGAAATTATTCCTAATCTCCATCTAAACCTCCCCTTTCACAACCTGAGGACATTTCCTCTTGTCCTGTCACTTGTTACTTGGGAGAAGAGACCAGCCACCTCCTTACTCCATCTTCCTTTCAGGTAGTTGTAGAGAGCAATAAGGTCCGCCCTGAGCCTTTTCTTCTCCACACTAAGCACCCCCAGTTCCCTCAGCTGTTCCTCATAAGATTTGTGCTCCAGACCCTTCATCAGCTTTATTGCACTTCAGAAGGTCAGCTTTTATTACTGTTCCATCCACTTATCTTTTGTGTGATCCTGGCCAACTTGCTTTTCCTATCCACACCAGTGTCACCATCCATAACACTGAAAAGGCATTTCCCCTTTGTAAAAAGTCATTTGAGACTTCAGCATGAAAGCAGATGTGCTAAGTGTGTTTTGGACACTTGGGGAATGCGTAAAACCCCTGCATGGAGAAGTATTATCTTCTTGGTGAAAACTGTGTGCATAGGGAGGGGAGAGTTAAAACATGCTACTTCCTTTTAGCATGATAGCCAGCACTCCAACCTCATTGTGTGTGCAGAGCAGCCATACCAGCCCAGAGTGCTTCACCAATTAGTTACTGCTCACATTTCCCTTGTTTCATAAATCACAGTTGTGCAAGGCCTGGTTACAGAGTACCAGAAGAATGCAGTTAAGATGTTTTGATTTGAAAGGGGAAGAAGGGAAGGAAAAAAGAGAAAAAAAGAAAGAAAAAGGGTGCTTATAGCATACTCCTTTTCTATTTTCCTGATGTACACTAAAAAAGGAAGCAAGTTGTTCTCAATACACAGAAGTTGAATAATTACCTCTGTTCCTTAAGGCTGTGTTATCATATTCAATGTATTTTTTCATTAAGCATATCAGACAGAGATCAATGCATGTAGAAGAGTTCTCTTCCCTGTAGCAGTGAATGCTAATGGTGCTGAATTGCTGTGATACCGCACATGTCTCAGAAAGAAACAAATGCTGTGCACTCTGTAAGAAAGTAAAGATTCTTTCTACAACCAGAAGAAAGCTCCATTTTGAGCCTCAATAAACTGAAAGTTATGCAGCTACGAATCCTCCGTTAGGATCTTTTTCCTTTTCTGAGCCCCCAGCTAATGTCATTCAGGCAGGAGATAGGAGGAGTTCACACTGACAATCTCCTCTCTTGCAGGTTTTTTAAAATAAAGAAATTCACACACACCCTGACTCACTACAATTATAAGTGTAAATGTTGAAAAAATAAAGATTTGTATACCCGGGAGTCAGCAGACTCAATGGAAGCAAGCGTGATTTTGTGACTGTCATTTATCACCAAGTGTCATGATCATACATGCTGGTTGTACCTACCAACTGACTGTGATGTAAACATGGAGTCAGTCTATTAAAGCCTCTTTTCGACATTTTTTTAATGCCTGGAAAAAGTCTGGAGTGTCTGTAAGCCAACATGGAACAAAACACTGTATTTCACAGCCAAAAGCAAAAAGATATCTTTTGTTCGGTATCCATGCCTACTTTTCCATTATTTCAACAATTAGATCTCAGCTTAATAATAACTTTCAGCATGAAAATCTTTTACAGAAAGAAAAGAAATCAAAATTACTTCATCAAGACTCAGCAGTAGAATTTATTCTGGAAATAAAGGTTGTACTACAGAGATGGGTACATTTGCATTATTCACTTCAGTCGGTATAGGAAAAATGAGTATAGTTCATCTGAGCTTTGTGCCTACATTTTTTTGTGTGAAACCCAGCTAGCAAGGTTTGACAATGAGTCTTTCTGAAAAAGCACAAACTCATGTGTGCATGTGTGTCTTCTAATTGACCAACTGAAAAACAACCTTCTGTTGCTGGAACATTAACTCAAGATTCATAAAGATAGAAATAGGTATTTGTTTTAATTCATCTGTATCATTAAACATCGTGAATTATACATGTGCTATGAAAGATCCCAAGAACAGAAACATGAAAAAAATCGTGTATTTATTCAATAGCATTGCTCACAGGGTTTAGGTTAAAGACTTGATTAAGGAGTCATGGACCCACTGACTTAGAATCATAGAATCATAGAATCACAGAATCATTAGGGTTGGAAGGGACCTTAAGATCATTTAGTTCCACCCCCCCTGCCATGGGCAGGGATACCTCGCACTAAACCGTGTCGCCCAAGGCTCTGTTCAACCTGGCCTTGAACACCGCCAGGGATGGAGCATTCACAACTTCCTTGGGCAGCCCATTCCAGTGCTTCACCACCCTCACTGTAAAGAACTTCTTCCTTATATCTAATCTAAACTTCCCCTGTTTAAGTTTGAAGCCATTACCCCTTGTCGTACCACTACAGTCCCTAAGGAAGAGTCCCTCCCCAGCATCCTTATAGGCCCCCTTCACATACCGGAAGGCTGCTGTAAGGTCTCCACACGGCTTTCTCTTCTCCGGGCTGAACAGCCCCAACTTTCTCAGCCTACCTTCACGAGGGAGGTGCTCCAGGCCTCTGATCATCCTCATGGCCCTCCTCTGGACTTGCTCCAACAGCTCCATGTCCTTTTTATGTTGAGGACACCAGAACTGTATACAATGCTCCAAATGAGGTCTCACGAGAGTAGAGAGTGTAAGGTGTAGGACCTTACGCTTGGCTTGGTTAAATTTCATAAGGTTGGCATCGGCCCACCTCACAAGCGTGTCAAGGTCCCTCTGGATGGCATCCCTTCCCTCCAGCGTATCAACTGAACCACACAGCTTGGTGTCGTTGGCAAACTTGCTGAGGGCGCACTCAATCCCACTGTCCATGTCGCCGACAAAGATGTTGAACAGGACCGGTCCCAACACTGATCCCTGAGGGACACCGCTCGTTACTGTTTTCCAACTGGACATCGAGCCGTTGACCGCAACTCTTTGCGTGCGGCCATCGAGCCAGTTCTTTATCCACTGAGTGGTCCATCTATCAAATTGATGTCTCTGCAACTTAGAGACAAGGATGTCATGTGGGACAGTGTCGAACACTTCGCACAAGTCCAGGTAGATGACGTCAACTGCTCTGCCCCTGTCCATCAGTTCTGTGGCTCCATCATAGAAGGCCACCAAATTGGTCAGGCAGGATTTCCCCTTAGTGAAGCCATGTTGGCTGTCACCAACCACCTCATTGTTTTTCATGTGCCTTAGCATGCTTTCCAGGAGAATCTGCTCCAAGATTTTGCCAGGCACAGAGGTAAGGCTGACTGGTCTGTAGTTCCCTGGGTCTTCCATCTTCCCCTTCTTGAAAATGGGGATTATATTACCCTTCTTCCAGTCATCGGGAACTTCACCTGACTGCCATGATTTTTCATATACGATGGACAGTGGCTTAGCAACTTCATTCGACTTCAGTAGAACAATTATAGTTTCTATAAATAGAGGATGTCCTGGGGCTTATTAAATAAATATTGTATCAAAAGAGGGTGAGAAGAAACGTTATTGTCTGGCACAGAATATTCCAAAGAGACTCCCACTGAAATACTTCAGAATAATTCAGGGGTGGAAGGAAAGATGGCAATAAAGTCGTTTTCCCTGGAAATGTAAGCTGTCTCCCTGCAGCATCTTGGCATATGTAACCATTCCTGAAGTATGAAGTAGCCTTGGGATTATTCAGCCATCATGTTTAAGTAACTGGATTATGTAGTTTACTGTTATCTTTTACAGTTATATTGAGAACAAATGCTGCAATTTCCTGGTTTGTCAAATTTAACTTTGCTTTTGCTTTGGCTGAGGGGTCCCTTGTGAAAACACCAAGTAGTTTATTTGCACTTCATTTGTAAAGCAGATAGGTTTGGATAAATAGGCACAAGTTTAAAGTAAACTGATGTGGAAGCTAACACGCAGATTTTGCCCTATTTAAATTACATTGAACCTCTTTGTGCAAGACTTCAGTGGCCTGCAGGCACTGTGTTGGCACTCCGCAGCTACATTTTATTCCCTGAATAAACCTGTATATTTGTGGATATTTATCCTACCTGGACTATATCGAAGTGTCCAGGTTTTCTCTATTTTGACAAGCTGTGCTATGCTGCCTTTTTCTTTTCTACCATTGTCACTTTCTTACCACAAACAAAACACCGGGTTCTGTACTAACTAAAAGGCTCAAGCTGATCCCTACTGTAAATATCTTGGTTTTCCGAGGAGAGATCTGGTCATCTCTACTCTGTTGTGTAGATATATTTGATATCTTATATAGCAAATATTATTACTTATGCTAATTGAAGGCAGTTTGGCTTGATGTAGCCAGGAATATGAAACTAAAGGAAATCAAACAAGGCTCTAAAGTCCCCCCAAAACATGCTGAATGCTGAAAAGAAGTAAATTTTAGCACTGTATAAGGCACCCTAGTAAAGATTTTAGCTTTTGAAACAATAGCTAATATGTATGTGAATTAAACATCTGGTGAAAATATTAAAAAGAAACTCATTTAGAGGGAAATGAATCCCCTATAGAAAGTATGCTAGTCATAAGGACAAAATGCAGTCTGTAACTCATGCTGAGAAAGGGATACAAGAACACATTAATTTTAAGAGTCTCAATCTCACTTTTATTTATGTTTAAGCTTTTAATCCTCAAATAATTAGTCATTACTAGTATTTAATGACTGGCTTGCTAATTGGATATCCCTAGATAGAACTAAAGGCACTTAAACCCTAACAAACTGATCATTAAGTACAGTAATGATGAAATTCTCTGGGATTATTACTATTATAAACTATAATTAACAGTTTATAACAGCTATGTTTTATTTTGTATTTTGTTTCCTCTAAAGAAAACATCCTGGGTTACTGCTGTGAAACTGTGTTAAAATTCTCACTATTAAAAAATATTGTGGTGAAAATACCCATTTCCTCCGGTTACAAGGGGAAATATTAAAATGTTTTCATAAAATAACTGTTATAGTACGTTTGGTTGTCTGATGCTGAATGAAGAAGACACCAGTGATGCCCTCTAGCAGTTGAGAAACAAAGAAACCCCACAACTCAGGGGATGCAGAGTGAATGAAAGTGTAACTCAAATTCTGTAAATTCACAGTTAACCTTTCAAATGGGTCAAAAAGTCCCTAACAGCTTTCATTTTTGTTCCATTTCCTACCACAAAAAACTCCTCTTGCAGTTTGCTGAGGAGCACTGAACCTACTTCTTTCAGTGCCAAACCATCAGACATCAGAAACAGAGCTGACTTGACTCATTTGCCAGCGGTTGCAGTGAACTTGTATGGGGATGGGATAAGTGAGGATGATTAGCTCGATTAGCTCAATTAGCTCACCCACCCAGCTAGCTATTTTAGTTTTGAACCAAGATGGCTGCTTTTTCTCTTAAGAAATTCTCAAAAGTGTGCCTTCTCAGAAACATATGTGTAAATATTGTGTTCTGGGCAAAAAATTGAAGTAGACACCTAACTTCCACCAGCTGATTATCAGTCTTTATTTAATTTTATACATTGACTTGATTTCCACTGATGAAAATGGCACTCATAGCAGTTTTGGTACCTAACTCATACAAAGACAACTCTTTGTTGATAGGTGTCTATTACTTTGAGATGCATGTGTCTGAGGACTTTATCTCTCTATAGGCGAGTGATCTGCAGACCTTCCATGAAGGACTAGCTGATTAATAATATCTCATCCTTTCTTTTTTACTTACATGGGTCATATTCACAACTCACCACCATATGTACTATTTGTTAGTCTATCTTCCTGATGTTACTTCAATCAGTCTGTTCACATTGTTGCAACGTACCTCATGTCTTTGCAATTATTATTCCTTAGATTCATCTAAAATGCTTTGACCCAAGAATCTGGGCTCTAAAGATCTATCACTTCCTTAACATACTCACTTTCATAATTTACTAACAAAATACAGTTGCTGACTGAATGTCAGTCTTTTTGTGCCTCTCTTCTCATTTCATGTCCTACGCACCATCTTCTCAGACTTTGCAGTCATAATTTGGGCCTGAAAGCAAATGTGATTATTTTTATTTTTTCTTTTACTTATGTCTTCATTTTATTTCTTCATTCAAGAGGAATTGTATCTGCTTTTCACTTCTGAGGTGTAATCTACATTAATCAGCACAGACTCAATTCCTCTATGTTATCTGAGAATGTGAACTAAGTTGCCTAGTCTTGCTTCATGATTCACATTTCCCATTCCTCTTCTGCCCCTCGCATTTTCCTGTGTGCTTCTGCTATCTAGTAAAGGTTAACTTTAGGAGTTACGTGAATTTTTCTGAAGATCCCTAGGCACTTCAATTGTCCATTTTGTCCACAGCTGTCTTATTCACCCAGGACTTACCTCTCTGTCAACTTAGAGGTCTAACCTTAACCTAAGTCAAACTGTAACTCACTTGCTTTTTCCCCGACAGTCATGTCTAAGTGTAGCGGACTCTGGACTAAGGCAAATGTGCCTAGGCGGTACAGGAAAAACTGAGCCGGGAATTGTCTTGTCACAGAAATATAAACCCACCAGTTTTACTCATTAGGTAATTTATATGATCATATATCATATATAGAGGGGGATAGGCTGAGAAGCGCAGTAGTGGTAATGGTGACTTTTTGTGTTGGGCAGAGTAGAGAGGGATCAGTAACAGGGATGTAAATATAACTCAAGGGAGAAGCTTAAGGTATATGGTTGTCCAGGATGATTTCAAGGATGTCTCTAGGAGCTCACACTATCAGTACAGCCCAAATTTCGATAGAAGAACTGATTACATACATCAATCAGTCACAATGAAGTGAGGAGGTGCCAAAAATGATCCATAAAAGACCAACAGATCTGTGGGTTCCTCTGATGTGAAAGAGGTTGCTGGAGTTCTTCTCACATTTAATTCTCATTACATCAGAGAAGAATAACACAATCTAGCCTAGTAGGTCTATTTTCCTGACTGAAAGATTTATAATACAAAAGAGAACGGTGAAAAGTTAACACCAACCAAAGAAATTGCCCAGGTTTTGAGGTATGTAAGAGCTGTAAAGAGCAGAGAAGCAGTGTTTGTGACCAGAGCCCTAATTTTTCAAAAGGGAGTTGTAAAAATAACAAAAAGTGAGGGACTGTGGCAACCAGAAATAGACAGTTCAAGAAGACAGTGTAGCAGTAATCATGCCCTAAAGCATGCTGCAGTCTTCAGGTTGCTGTGCCATTCATGTTTAAAGAATGGCTCAGCAGCCATACAACAACCCACAGGGAGAATTAACTGGTCCATTAACAGGGTTCATTAATTTGGCAAAATATTCAGGGCTAAAGTAATGAAGAGGAGAAACACAACTTTGGGTTTTAGCTCGAAGTCTATCTCTGACCTCAGATTCTCAGTCTGTGTCCCACCGCCCAGCAGGTGATGGTACAGATGCCATACAGTTGCAGTTCCAGAAGCAGCATGGGAGAACCAATGAAGTAGTTCAGAGAAGTTAACCCTGTTAGAAGGCCATAATTGTCCGACTACAGTTTTAACCTGATACATCACGCTCAGAACTGTAAACTGATGATGCTCTGATACCCTGATGCATTTCATAAAGAGACCAACTCATTCAGCGTAAGCTGCTACAGTTGATTCAGACAGGGTGACACACAGAACACCATTGCCATCCCACATGTTGCAAAATCCCAGACCAGCCATAGAACAACAATAGGGATGGAGGTAGCTCAAGCAAACTCTAATGTCTTCTCCCTTCAGTTAGGCTGTTGTGCTGTGGCTCACAGGGACAGCACAAAATCTATGGGAAAAGTTGATTTTCAACAGATAAGAATGTGTCTAACTGTCCAAACACAGAATGCAAATGGCGTTGCACTTAATTTACAGTGGGACTATGTCTATACAAGTAGCCCACCTGCCACAGTGCAACTGATTTCTGTGGGCATGTTTCTGATTCTATAAAAGCTAACAGCAAAAGCTGCATGCATGCTTTTAAATGCAGTTTGTATATGTAAAATGAGACTAGTTAAGTGATACAAATTGGCTAGCTCTGAGGTTTTAATAAGAGAACTTGATGCTTGACAATAAACTTCCATTTATGTAATTAAGACAGACATTACGACTGCAATAGGCTCTCTGGTACATCGTTATTTTTTGTTGGGTTATGATGATACTAGTTTGGAAGGTCTAGAGCTAGTATTCTATTAAATCCGACTATACAGGTGTGGCCAGATCTGGGATTGTTCTTTTCCTATTTTATTTTGTTTTTAAACCATGCCCTAGATCCTGCTGTGCACCGTGAAGTTCAGGAAGAGGAAGAAAGTTTAAAATTAGGAAGGAAATTTACAAGTTAAAAGTCCTACTTTTATCACTGCAGTTTATGGAACAATAACTGACTACCAGATCATCTTTCATCATTAAATGGGCAGTTCATTTTCAGTCCAAGCTAGATTAAACATCACTATCAACATCAAGACTGGCTAACAGCTTTGCTTGGAAGGTCCCACTTCTCTACTGGCTTATACTGACATGAATATGACCCTTACATACTTACCTGTATGTAAGGTCATACCCTCAGTGATCACTTTTTCATTATTAGTAAACTTCTATCTTATTTAAACCCACATCAGATTCAGCAGTGAGAATTAAATAGATTTCTAGGAAATAGCCTTGATTTTGGTCATGAAAATGGTCTTTTGGGAGCTAATAAGCTGCCAGTAAAGGTTACACTTTCTGTGTTCAGGTTGTGTGTGCTTACAAATAGAGTAGGTTGAACCTTTTTTACTAGAAATCGGTAAAAAAATGAGTTTGGTTTGTTGTGCAGCAGCAACAGTTCATGCCTAGGGTCTCTGTCCCAAGGACTACTCATTTAGTGTCACATCAGAATTAAAGTTACATAGGAGCCAAAAGCCGCTCTGAAATGCACAAACAAACCCCTCCAGCTTGCTTCCCCTACCTATTTGCATTTCCACCCTCACACTGTCGCAGAATGAAGAAGTGCAGGGAAGGAGCTGACTATGGATCTCATTGCAACTCTGACACCACATCCAGTGCAGAGGGCTGAAACATCTGGAGTGTGAAGTAAGACTGCATGTGGGAGGGCACCACAGTTTCCTACTGCACGGTAAAACCTGGATTTGATAGGGGTGTTTTATTCCACAAGGAACCTGAAGAGCTGTGTAGGACACCTCTTTGCCACACAGAATTTCTCATTATGAAAGATAATAATTGAAAATCTTATTAAGCTATTAAAGGTGATAGTGCTGTTGTAGTCACAGATGTTCTCTGGGTAGAGGTGACTGATAGATATCAGGCTGTCCTAGGCTGTGTGTGTTAGGTTGTCTCATTAAAGGCCAATCAAACACCTGGTGAGGATCAGAGGAGCATTTTCGAGGGAAGGAGCCATGTAGCTTTGCCAGTGAAAAGGGACCACCAAGAACCCCACTTTCCCTGAGGCCATCAAAGGGCAATGAATAGACAGTTGTCCCTGGTGTGAAATGTAACTGGAGGAGTCAATGGGAAAGGTTTATCCCTGAATGTGTTGCAAAAAACCCACACAAATTCATTGGAAACGGGTAGGTCAACAGCTATAAAACGCAGAATGCAAACAAATAGCAGCACATAGGATTGCTGAATGAGTCTCTGTTTATCGCTTCATTCATCATCCTAAGCACCTACTCTTCCCAAAGTAACTGGCAGATGAGCTACCAGCACATTGATACTGTAGACATTAAAACTACTTAGTGTGGGGTAGGTTTTCTAAGGCTTGGAGAAGATCTGATGACCTTCTTAGTGCAGATGAACATATAGGACAGAAAGAAATATGAGAATGTGTTGCTATGTGAATACTGGAGATGGAAAATGGTTCCAGATTAACACAACTCTATTCAGGGTTCTTCACGTGTGCTTGGTTTCCAAGCTGCTATTATAGTCACCAAAGAGACCCAGAACTTGATTAAATGGCTTTAATATTGACAAGTAATGCAATTTGAAAAGCCTTACCATGTCAGAGGTACCTACTTCAGGAAAACAGCCCCATATAAGTCCTACTTTTACAGGAAGGCAGCAATGATACATCAAAAATGACACTAGGAACCTCTGTTTTGGTAAACGCTTTGAGTCCCCCAGTCCATGGAAATTTGAACTGAAAACAGTTGAGCCTCTACAGAAAACCCTTCAGGGCAGAGCAGCTGAACCCCAAACTCATTTCTGTTCCTGTTTTGACAGTGGAAAGAATTTTACTGCTCAAATGTTTCCATTGTAAACACTTTAGTGTAGGTATCAGTGTAGCCTAATTATTATATAGCCTGCCTCCAGCCAATTTTCCAGAATAGTGCTGCTCCCTCATAGATGACAGGGCCCATCTGCGAGAATCATATGGATATGTGGGATACTGTAAGTTATCTGAAGTGACACTGAGGTCCTATGCGTGGGCAACAATGAGGGCTTGGAGTCTGAACCTCCATGTAATCTTGGGACAAACATTTACAGGAAGAATTCTTAATCTGGGAGTGAATCCCATCCAAGTTTACTTGATGCATGACATGTTGGACCAACAACAAACAAAATAAAACCTAATGTCTGTGTTTATGTACAGCATTGAATGTAAAGCATTGTACCTTTGTATAAATAATAGCTGGTTGACAGGATCTCCAAGTTCAGCTCAGTTTACTGCAGGCTTTCTTAAAATTCGTACTTATGTCTTATGTCAGCTGCTATGAGCTTCTAGTTTTCAGCTACAGGGAGGGTCCTGTTCTAATTCAAAGGAGTAGTAGAAAGAAAATGGAGGAACAGAGAGCAGAGTAAGTAATAAGGACCCACATACTTTAGAGATTCAGTACTAACTTGGGAAAATGGATAAAGTAGTGTCAATGTAGCTGCCCCAATAAATTAAAGCCATAAGTACTCAAAATTGTGAGTTTCAATGTACAGTCAGGTCATATTTGGTTTTCTCTGTTTTGAAAGTTTGAGACCACAGGAGTCTGCAATTCAGAGCAAAACTCAGACCTTTGAGCTGTTGAGTGCTGAATCTCAGAAAGCCATTGCCTTATGTTTAGAAAAACATTGAAGCCTAACCTTATTTTTGTTATCTAGGTATATTTTTGTCACTTGCAAAGTTTGAATTAATCCATTTATTTAAAGATTTTCTGGGAAGATTGAAAAAGTGTAATTAATAAATTTTACTGTTGTTTTTCATTTTGAGGTACATTATTTCATGCTTTAATGCTGCATCATATGGGATAGTTTGAACTTGTATCCCTATTATTTAGAAAATAAGTAATTTCACACTTACAGCCTTTAGTAAACGAGTTTTACAGGAGATGAGAAAGAGGACTGGGTGAAATCTATTAAATCCCTCTGATCACGGGAACATTTCCCTGAATTCTTTATCATCATTAGAGCCATGTTCAAAGCACCCTTTTGATCCATCACTTAAGTATAAATTACACTCGCTCTGGCTTTGTCTATTTACAAAGCCTGCAAATCAAAGCAGTTCTTGTATTTTCCAGCGACTGAAGTCACTTACATTTGGCCCTTGGCCTTATAAATCTTCATAAGGGACATCTTTCGGTACAATATCTAGTGTATCTATCTTAGGCCATCATACAATATTTAAAATCATATAAAAATCAACTGATACATTAGAAATTATAATCTTATTTAAGGAAGTATGATGAAAATTTACAGCATTTAATCCTAGGCATCTAATTTTTGTATTTATGTTAGACGTCTAGTAACCATAAGAGTCACAGATATATGAACAGTAGCAAAAGTCTAATATAAGGTCTCTGAATTGCACTGTGGTTTTGGTTTTTTTTTATTGAATACATATAAAGGCTATGGAAACCAGCCTCTAAAGAAATGTATCTAAGTAAAATTTTCAAAGTTAAACAGAGGTTATAGCCACATTTTTTCCTCCATCCAACCTGAATTCCAGTTACAAATCACTTCTACAGACAACTGTTAACTGTTTGGGAAAGTACTGATACATCTCTCTTTTACTGAAATATAATTACTTACAAAGGAAATAGCACATATAAGAGCAACCCTTTCTGTTCTGTTCTTTTCACCAAAATACAGTTCTACAAATAAGTTTGGAGTTTTGTTTGGTTTGATTTTGTAACCTTGGACATTTTACGTAGTGGCATGAAATGAGACAATAAAGAAAAAATGAACCAAAATATAGTAAAAATTAGATGCAACTCAAACCTCTTCTCCAACTACTCAGAAATCTCTCAGGAAAGGCTTCTCTTCCTCTCAGTTTTGGGGGGTGTCATCTTGATTTCCCATCTGTAAATAAACATGAAATTATTTCAAAGACACTACAGCAAAACTTAACAAGCTGGACATATGGAGTTTTAATTGGTTGGCAGGGACAAACTGCAAGCACTTTATCAGTGAGTATAGAAAAATAAAACTTCAAGATCAGCCAAGGCTGTTTAACGTACATTATGCATTTATTATTATAGAAGCAACTGAGCAAGCAAGGGATGCAGAGAGAAATCAATACTGTTCATCACTGAATAACCACAAATCATTTTATAAAAAATTGGCATTCCACTGTATAAAATGGTGGCAGCTGAAGCTATTAGCTGCTCAGGTCTTCGGTTTAACTAGAAACTGTCTGGCTTCTGAAAGAAAAGCCAGTTTAAGAAGTGCTTCGTAGGTGGAATAGTAGAAAGTCCCCACATTCATATCTGAAATGTAAAGAGAGATGAAGGAAGGGCACTATCTATGCATGTACTTTGGTAAGGACTTTCTAAAAGCCCTATGGAGACCACCAGCTGTAGGCTTTTTGGTTCAGAGCCTACAGTCTGCACCCCTAGGAAGTAAGACACATTTTTACCCCGGCTTTATGGATACCTGACACATTAGAACAGGTTGCCTAGAGAAACTGTGAATGCCCCATCCCTGCAAGTGTTCAAGACCAGATTGGACTGGGCTTGGAGCAACCTGGTCTAGTGGAAGATGTCCCTGCCTGTGGCAGGGAGTTGGAACTGGATAAGCTTTAAGGTCCCTTCCAACCCAAACCAGTCTGTGATTCTATCTTTCTTATTCAAATCTGCAGCCTTTGGTAGAGAGATTTCCAACTGGAGAACTCCCGTAAATATTTTCCTCTTCCCAATCACTATTCAGGGAAATTCAACCCCTGTTTTAGGAGATTATTTCACTAAGAACCCCCAGAATAATCACAGCTTAGGTGTCTAAATTAGTTAAATCCTCTGAGCATATAAATATATAAATATATGTATACATATGTATGTAGGGATGATGAATAAGAAAATTTGAATCTGTTCCTTTCAGACAAGAGATATGACATTTTCCACTCTGAAAGCTTTCTAGTGACTGCAGACAATTATTTCCGTGGCACAGTATGGCTGTGGTTTCCTTGGAGGAGCTCTCCTTCAAGGCAGTCAGCCAGGAAGGCTGGCCCTGGTAGTTTATTGACACAGAGCTTGTCTTTACCACTGAATCCAGGCTGCTGAATGTCTTCTCAACAGACACACTGAGATGGGTGTCTCTGAGACATTGTAGTATAGAAGCCAGTTATGAGCTAGTGATAAAATATGTTGTCTCTTAAATGGCTGTTTACACTGCTTTTAGGCTGGAGCTTGTTCATATCTAAATGGTTTAGGGACTAAATAAAATAATCAGATACAGTTAGGCTGTGTGGGTTGATCTATCTATTGATCTACCTATTGATCTACCTATACGTGTTGAGATAACTAATGACAATAAACTGGACTAAGATTTCGAACCCCTGTAAGTCTAATTACTGCACAGTTAGCAACAGCCTAGTTTTGTCAGAAGTCTTCTCTACAAGTCATTTGATACAAAATTTGACACAAAATTGGATATTCAACTAGGTGTTTTAATGTTTGTGCCATGTGAAAATGCAACATTTGCATTTGAAGAAAGAACGAGTGTAAAATCTTCTGCCATTGTTGTTTTGTTTTGATTAAGGAGGTCCTTGAAGAACAATGGATATTTGGAAAAGAAAAAAATATGGTTGGAAAAGAGAAGATTGCAGTTGGGGCTGTAGGAGTATGCAAGAAATGCAATCAGTGCAATACTAACTACAGCATTCAGAAAACCACACAAAAAAATCCTCCTCTGTTATAAACCTAAGGATCATTTGAGTTTCTCTTCTTTCGTTGTGTGTTTTCCCCATGCTTTTTTAAAATTCTCTGTTGAGGAACAGGGAGTCCAAACAGCTGATCCATCCTGCAACAGTCTAGTGACTGCTTCATATTAAAATCATGACCTAAGCTTCAGTGATGGCATGACTCACTTCAAGTATCCCAAAGCCCAATCATCTAGGAAAGCCCAAAGTCATTTTGTTCACTTAAATTACCTTCTTTAATATCCTTTACTTTACTAGAGTACTCTGAAATCTAGTTATGACAGAGATCACAGCAATACAATATTACCTACCCTCTGTGAGAGGTACACTGCAGTCGTCTGTTAAATAAGACTAATTCAGTCAGTGGATTTTTGCTGAGGATTATAAATTCCATAGTGGAAAATACAAAATTATCTTGAAAAAAATAAATCCCCAAACCCTAGAGGGTCTATACTGAACCGATATGAGTCAATATAAATAGCAGGTTTTCCCAGATAATCCTAAACAGGATCCCTGCCTTTGAGAACTTTTAGTCTGACGTGAACAGATACAGATGTGTGGGAAAGTAAAGCAACCCCCAGCTCAAATTCCCAAATAGATTTCATTGTTGCCAGGAGAATATGATGCGTGGTAGAGCAAAATTTCACAAAACACTTGATTTCAGTTACAGGGCTGGAAAAACAATAATAATTCTCATTTAGTGCCAGTGGCTTAGAAGTCTGCTCAAGTAAAATTAACTTTGTAATTAACATTACGAATCAGCATTCTAACAAATTCCAGTTTGTATAAACCACTGGAAAAGAAGAGATGGCTAATTATAATTGATGGGGTGGAGCACATTTACAGCCTGCTTTCTTAAGAAGCTAATGAAGGAACCTGGCTGTAAGAGAGCTGTGGATTTTCTAGTAATTGCTGTAATCAGATCTGGAAAAGTAGGTGTGCAGTGAGTAAGGGAACTCCTACTCTAACAGCAGGAGATTGCATCTGACCTTAATATTCATGTCATGTGACGATGATTGCACGCATCCTTGTCCTAAAGAAGCAAAAGTATAACCAAATGGCTTAAAATTGAATTGTGTGCAGGATTTATGCCATGTTATCCCTGCACGACAGGCTGTGAAGGCAGCCTTGCTCATCCCTGACTCACTACTGAGCCTGGTGTTTACTAAATGCCCTTGTTTGGAGTTGCCAATGTCAACTGAGTCACAGAAGTAGGTCATAGAGCTTTGGAAACAGCAAAATTATCTGAATGGGTTGTTTAGGGACATACTGGTGTCTGAGCAGAAGCAGCATACTAAGTTGTCTGCAGCCCTCACCTGCTACTGGCCTGGCATGTAGATGTCTGCTTCTGCAACCTGATCTTGTTCCCAGCCTTTCCTAAAAAGCAGATAAATGGAATGGAGCTTAAGGAAACATAGAAGTTTATTTCTTGTCTGCAAAGAACTTATGACATGCTTGAGGATTTTATCTACTCCCATGCCCTACTGACACATTAGCCACATTTTACTCTGTTAATAAAGTTATGAGTAAAGCATTAGAAATTATGAATAATTAAAAAAAAAATCATGGCTTTTAAATGTACTGATACTTTATGAAGTCCAGAATGACTTCCCATAGCTTATGGCAGCAGCTAATTAGTCCAACTTTACAAGGTAGTTTAGGATTTGTACGCATAGAAGGAGTCCAGAAGAGTTATTCCTTATCTGTTATGCCTTCCTGAAATCCTTAAAGGCAGTGGAAGTGCATATTTGCATTCAAGGTTCTGGAGATCCTATTCTACCACTGTTCCTGGCTATTTCAGTCCATTACGCAGCTTAAACTGGACTGGAAAAAAGACTGGAACTTGCCTTTCCTAACTTCAGTCATCTTCATTGAAGTTGAAGGTTTCCACTCCTGTCAATAAGGACAGTGAAGTACATTCATCTCTTTCTAAAGATGACCCGTTCTCATGTCCATTGACATTACAAAGATTTTTTTTCAGGGTGGGATGTCAACATTTTTAGTTTTGAACTTCAATTTTGTACTGATATTTTGGGCAGCGGGAAATTTGAGGAATCAGTCACTCTGACTAGATCTGTCTTCTTTAAATAAACATCAGATTCTGAATACAACATTTAAAATGGAGTCAATATCCATTAAAAGGCATGTTGTGGCTGAAATGACAGAAGAAAATGTTGAAACTTTCCTGTTTGATATAGAATCATGGATGGTTTTGAATCATTTCCAAAAGATTTGCTTTTGCTGCTAGAGTTCTGATAGCTTTTCTAGCCTTCTCTTTTTGCTTTTTTCCTTCTTTTTTTTCTTTTTTTTAATTTTTTTTTTTTTTTGTTTGTATCTTTTGTTCTGTTTTCTCATTGACTCATACACGACTGGACAAAATGTTAGCAAATGAACCTAAGGGAGCAATCCCACACTGGGAATTGTGCCAGATGATCTATCTAGTGTTCTCCATCTGTTCCATCCCTCATAATGTACTTTTCACTGACTGGTTTCATTGACTGTCCATATAAACTGAAAGAGTGGCATGGATGTGGGTGTATTTGTGAAAATGTTCCTGTGCTTCACTATAGACCATTTGTCTTTTCCAGTGCTCTTTTTTTTATCAAATTCTGTGACAATATGACATATTAATGGGAGCCATTTCAATTTAGAAATAGCAATAAGAAATAAAAGATAGCATTTGGGGTGCATTTCCAGGCCCTTCTACACCACATCAAAGCTGAAGCAAAGCTGGCACCCATCACCATGAAGGCACGAGTTATGAAGAAGTCTTTCTCTTGCTAGCACTAAACTGGCATGGTGGCTTCACCACCTTCTCCTTGCAGCCAGAGGTGTTGTTGGGGGTATTCCCTTCAGGATGCCATTAATCCAATCCAATTAAAAATAAGTAAACTAATAAGAATTCACTTCAAGGAAATACCCCAGAGTATTGTTATCTCTAGGCCCCTGCCATCATAGGGCTAATTTAAAGCTCTCTGTGCTGGAATAGCTCCAAACCCCTCTCTGTTGGTGTGCTGTACTTAGTGTACAGTACTGTTAACATTAAAAAAGATAGTTTTGTCTATCTGTATTTTCATTGTCTTTTAAAAACTTATTTTTAGGTGAAGATACAGCAAAAGAAAAGATGTTAAAGATTTCTGCAGTCTTGTAAAACCTTATAAGTAGGAAATGTTACCTCCATGTACACAAGTCTGTAGCATTCTTCACTCTCTGTGACCCTCTCTAAGCCAAGACAGGCAGCTGCTGAAGGGGCTTTTGGGAATTATTTTTTTCCCCTCTGCATTTTCCTCTCCCTTCTCTGTATTACCAAATAATTACTGCCTGGGAAGCTGCTTTGAATAGAGACAGAGAAGGTTATGACCTAGTTATGAAATTAATGTTAGGTATCTGTGTATCACACAGGAGGAAGATGTTTTCGGCTATCGCTTGTGTTGAGCATGTCATTTTAATTTCTCAGCACGAAGAAAGAAGTGATCACATAGCTGAACAGCAACCTCCCATCCAAAATGTCTGTGCAACCACTGCTAAGGTTCAGCTATACTGGAAAAGATACCCTGCTTCATTTTGAGTTTTATATAGCACATTTCTTCTCTGATAAAACACAGCTGTATGAACTTACACTGAGGGCAAGCGCACCTTTGTGCACTCTGTGTGGTGACAGTGTTTCAGCAGAAGTTAGAATAAAAGCGAACACTTTGCCCACACCCCAGGACACAGCCAGTTTTCAATACTGCTGTCTTTTAATTCTGGTCCATTACATGCCCCCTAAATCTCAAATTTAACTTTGCCCAGTAGGAATGTTCGGAACATATTTATCATGATCTCAGCTTGATGCAATCCCTGATTTATGTGTTTATGTTCAGGCTTCTCTAAATTCTGCCTCTGTTAGCTTCAATCTATCATAATGCAGCCCTTCTCTGGGTTCCCCAATAAGTTAACATGGTTAGCATTTTCTATCTGAAAGTAAAATCCATTCGCCTTGGTTTTTGTTTAATCTGAAAGACATCTCCTAGCTGCTTTTTGTAAGCATCCATCTCACTTATTTAGAGTGCAGTAATCTGATCTGATTTTGCTAGTAAGCAGTTACAGAATTCCTTCTCACTTTCCATCTAACATTGAATGTCCTCTTAATTTTTTATTCCATATGGAGTAGTATCTTGGTTTTGCTTTGCACTGTAGAGCTCTCTAGCTTATTCACAGAAGTAACTTGCCATGGTTGTTTATTCCTACTGTCTCCCCTGAGGGAAAACATGTGTGCAGTGGCATGCTCAACTTTTTCAGGATTTCCCTGGGTTGGATTAAATGTATGGGCTACTTCTTTTTCATCCTAGATTAAATGGGCAAAAGCCTTGACATCTTTGAGTCCTCTGATCATCTTTACCTACAGCATATAACACCATTGTGCACTGGTAGTGTTTCCAAAACACTAGAGATCTGTCAGTCCAGTGCTGTCCCTGAACAAGTGAGCCTCGATCTCTCAAAATACATAATGAGTTACACAATTACAATGCATAATCTCAAGTGAGGTGTTTTATTTTATGTGTATAAGGATTCATAATTTACTTAAATATGTCTGCATTGTTTTCTGCTGTGCAGCATTGACTTGGTCCAGGATATGTATTGGCTTTGCAGAGTGCTGTAAGTGCCCTTGTGATAGGCAGACTCTTGGCTGAACTAAAACTGGAAGTCTGTACTACAGCAGTTTGGGCTGAAGAACCGCAAGTTTAGAGTAATGAATTTTAACACCCTGTTGACAGTGGTGGCAATTATATGCTTAGTTCTGTCCCTTACTCTGATCCTTCCTAGGCATGTTAGACAAGCTTGGATAAGGGGTGGGGAAAGGAGAAAGAAAAAACACAAAAGAAATTAAAAAAAAAAAGGGAGAAAAAAAAAAAAGAGTTTAATTCTTGAAAACCCTGCACAATCTAGAAATCAGGTGTTGGAAACAAAACACTGGCATCAGGAAATGAGATCATGAAAACTTGCACCGGGAAGCCGGAAAGCAAATGCACACTATTGAAAAGCCCTGCTGTACCCTCCATCATCTGTTGATGGTTATCACCTAGGCAGATATGTGATGATCTGAAAACCAAAAAGGGAATTAGAGAAGTGAGATAAACTTAATCCATCAGCTAGATGAATAGCCTAGTGTTTGGAGTAATTTACAACTGTTTGTCATGTAAAATGACTGTGGGTGGAAGGAAACATAGTCCTGAAGCTAACCAGAAACCTCCTGTTAACTCCATAGCGATATGCTCTATGTTCCTGTGTCATCAAGACATGCCACCCTCCCTTACTGTCTCCCTTAGTGCAGGAAACCATGAGAGCATGCCCGTATGGCTCAGAGAATATCTTACTCTCCATGCCAGTTCAGTGATTGACCCGTCTGTTGTGGTTGTTGACTGGTGCCAGCCATGAATGTCAGTGGAAGGTGTGCATCTGTCTGCAAGAAAGAGGTCTGGCACCACCAGCTTGTTACATATAGCCCACAGAATAGCTGCCAGACAGTAGACATGGCTCCTGCCCATCCTAGTTTAGATCTCGATGCTGGTTGTGTTCAAAAATGCCTATATAGAAACTGTGCCAGAAGTGAATCTTTCATTCAGATTTAGGTGCTGTTTAAGGTGGTCATCACATCCTATGGCAGGGAAGAACTCTATGTTTGCAAAGAAATCACTTTCTTTGCCATTATAAAAGAATATATGTATGCATACATTTATACATATGTACGTATGTGCACATAGATATCAAAGAATGTATTTATGTATATATAAACATATAGGTATATACGTATGCATGCTTACATGACATACACGTCAGAGATTAACTAGGGGCAAAATTGTGATGTAATTCATATTTATTTCTCCTGTTTCAGCTTCTTCAAAATCTATAGTGTTGCAGAATAGTTGGGGAAAAACATGTAAGAATAATGGAAATATTTTCCGTAGATAACAGAAATTGCTCCAATTTCTGGGCTGTGATTAATGAGGCACAAACATCAGAAAAGGTTTGCTTCAGATGGATATCCAAACTTTCAAATGCTTATTGGAAGCTTGTCCAAATATCTGATTTGGACGAGAGAGTTTTGTTTTTCTTTTTTTACTTTTTTGGCACCATTTTGCAGTATATGTGAATTAATATCCCCCAGCTAATGTGGGAATAGATTTGGAATCACTTTTAGCCCCCAGTTTTAAATCCATTTACAAGGAATTTCCAAAAATTATGTAGAAACTGTAGAAGATTTATAAATCACTGAATGGAAAATTTCCCCAAAATTAATTCTTCGTATACTTTACAAGCTTTACAAATTCCATCATATGTGAAAAATATTTTAAAATCACATTTATAAAGCTGTTTTTATTTTACATGTAGATAGTGCATGAAAGCAAGCATTGGTAGAAAAAGTTCAGATGAAGTTATTCTGTTATCTGCAATTAATTAATCTAATAAGAGAGACCCTTTGCCCCAAAAGAACACAATCAAAACAGAGAAGGCAGAAAAAAGTAATTATAGGAAGAAATTATTATTATCCTTGTCACAAATCTGAATTTCCACACTATGTAAAATCCCAGAAGCCAGGATAAGGCTATAATACTAATTTTCATAGTGGAAAGAGAAATTATGAAGAAACTTGACATGGAAATGCCAAAGTTTTTTGGTGTGACATTTTCAATTGAAATGACATTTCCAATATTAGTGAAGCAAACCATTTTGCTTCTCCATGTCAAACCAAATAGAAAGGTTTAAGTTTGATATTAAGTACTGTTTTCTTAGTCTGGCAAAGAGAATTTGGGTTTCACTGAGGTTAAAATCATAGAACCACAGTCTCGTTTGTGTTGGAAGGGACCTTAAAGCTCATCCATTCCAACCCCCTGCCGCAGGCAGGGACACCTTCCACTAGACCAGGTTGCTCCAAGCCCCTGTGTCCAACCTGGCCTTGAACACTGCCAGGGATGGGGCAGCCACAGCTTCTCTGGGCAACCTGTGCCACTGACTCAGCACCCTCACAGGGAAGAAATTCTGCCTAAGTTCTCATCTCAGTCTCCCCTCTGTCAGGTTAAAGCCATTCCTCCTTGTGCTGTCCCTACAGGCCCTTGTCCAAAGCCCATCTCCAGGTTTCCTGCAGCCCCTTTAGGCACTGGAGCTGCTCTAAGGTCTCCCCTTAAGGAGTCTTCTCCAGGCTGAAGCAGCCCATCTCTCTCAGCCTGGCTCCAAGGCAGAGCTGCTGCAGCCCTTGCAGCACCTCCATGGCCTCATCTGGACTTGCTCCAACAGCTCCACATCCCTCTTGTGCTGTTGCCCCAGAGCTGGATCAGGACTGCTGGGGGGTATCTCCCCAGAGTGCAGCAGAGGGGGACAATCTCCTCCCTTGACCTACTGCTCACGTTCTGGGGATGCAGCCCAGGACATAGTTGGCAGTGTTAATGAAAAAATGCTTTTGCTCTTATACCATGTAACAGTGAAGCATAATCTAAGGTTTAGAGGTAACAAAAAGACCTCTGTCAACTAAGCAGGGGTGGGACAAGAAATCATGGGCCGTGTAATAAGAGAGATTCAAGAAGATGGGTCTGAACAACTTCCTGAAATCCTCTCCAGGATATTTCTAGCTTCCTGCTACTTCTAGTTTATTCCCATTTCAAAAGCCGCTAATAAAATTCTTTGGATTTCCTGCTAGAGATAAGGAAGGAAATAGAAAAAGAACAGCTTAAAAACTTAAAAAGTAAAGCATTAAAAAGTCTTTTATTTAACAATATCTCTCTTCCATTTTGAAATGTCAAAACCTTTAAAAAGAACTTCTGTCATTTAGCAGACTTTTAGATAGCAGGAAAAAGAAGTCATGAAAGCCATTTTAGTGGAAAACAGTAGATAGGTGACTGAGATGGACTAAAATTCAGTTTCACCTGATATTGTTCTTAGATCATGTTGACTTAGAGGTAATAAAAACTCGGGGAGGGGGGAAACTCAAAAATACCAACTAACCAACCCACCAAATCTCTAAAGAAAACAGTAAGGACAAAATAAAAGAAGCAACAAAAAGAAATGTATATTTGGCTTTGACACTGAAACGCCAGGTGTATGGGACTGGTATATAGATTCATGCCTTTACTCTCAGCCAGCTTCTAAATTCTGTCTTTGTTGCTTATGGACTTCTAAACATAAGTCCTGAAGCATGGACATTTCAGTCTCACGACCTCAGCTAAAGAAATATGTGCCCCACACATGGGCTTTCCCAAAGGCATAAAGACCTGGCACATCTGTATCAATGTTGGATTTACGGGTCATGATTTAAGCTACATTTGTGCTGGGGCTCATAGAATTATGGCAGAAGATGCAATCCTGGATGCAGTTCTGAAGACAAAAGAATAAAAGAGATCATAAATCATGGAAGAGAAGGTAACTCAGAATAGTGAGGGTGACAATAGGACTTCCGTTCTCCTGAAGATAAATTAACCAAAGTAAGTAGTGTTGGCAGTGTCACTGGCTCTTCTTTGACTTGGTCTGATCCTGATGTTTCAGAACAGTGAAACTACAATTGTGATTTCTCCAGTCTGAGAAATTGGTATTTTCACACATTTAACCTCTTGGATAAAACAGTCTAAGAGCTTAACCTTTTCCATCAGATGAATGGAGGAAATTGAAGGTCTCCAGAGCCTTAATTTAGAATCTTTCTCTGGAGACATTTGCATAAATGTTTATGTGGATATCTTAGATACTTACTTTAGAATAACTGCTTTATTAGACACATTTTTACCAACTTATAAATTTGGACAATTTGCAGCGTAGTTTCAGAACATGGGAAAAATAAGTTAGATGTCCGACACCCTTGCTGCCTCCTTTCCCAGGTTCAGTATTCATGGCACTTGTATAGTACTTCTGACAGATTACAGATAATGATGCTGAGGAGAGTCATGAGACATGAGACCTACTGGAGGAAAGACTCTTGAGTATTGCCCATGTCTCCTCTGATGTATCACAGAAGCATAGGCTGACCAAAACCAAAATGGTTTAATTTAGTGAAGCAAGGAAGAAATCTCACCCTAATTCCCTGCCCATGGCAGTGGGGTTGGAACTAGATGATCTTAAGGTCCTTTCCAAACATTCTATTATTCTATGATTCTAATAGGCACTGAAAAACTAATTGGAATATATTACCCTAATGTCATGATCAGGCAGGAATTTGAACCACAGATCTGAAGCCTAAATGCATTATCCAAAGATTTAAAACATCATTTTTCCCTAGACTAATTTTTGTTTCTAAATGTGGGAATACATTCCCTGTTTGAACCTGATCTTCCACCTCTAGAGTAAGAAAGAAGAAATAAAGTGTCAGCATTATAAAAACTAGGGATTGTGCTCAGCATTATACCCTTATTCCTAGATAAGTCTTTGGAAGTCATGTTTCACTCGCAAAATCCAGTGTTGCAAAAAGAAGTTTAGTCAGAAAATTCTCAGTGTGCAAGTCACACAAATACAAAAGGAGGAAAGAAAAAGGAATATGTGTATTTATTTTGCTCAGACATAAGGTGGTAAAGCACTATGCCACTGGGGGCCTCCTTCCACTAGAGTATCTAGAAAATAAGTTCACAAATGAATAGATATTAAAAAAGAAAATTTAATGCATCTGCACATAACAAATATTTGAAAAATGAAGTGAATGAAATGCCAGATGGAAGATTTACGACACTATAAAAGGTCTCCTGTGGGAACCAGTAATCTTTTATCATCCAGAAAAAGCATGGTGTGGGTTTCTGCCTACTAATAAAAGACCACGTTGGCCTCTCAGCTTATTTGTATGTGTTTTTTCTAGAACATCTGGTTATTTCTGTATCAGCAGGAAGCAAATTCAGACTCGTAAAATTGTTAACAGTGCTCATTAAACCCTAATGAAAAGTTAAAGTGATGTAAAGTAGAATCATAGAATCATTCAGGTTGGAAAAGACCTTTAAAATTATTGAGTTCAACTATTTTTGGTAATGTAATTAAATATAAGTAAATTAATTAATCTGCTGTATTTTCTGGTGCACTAGAGAGTGTGATATATGATGCAAATATGCTACAGATCACCTTGTTGCCTCTATGCTCATTACTGTTAAGGACAGATTTTTGTTGGTGATGTCCTGTTTGGTAGAAGTACCTGGAGTAAGAGCAGGTATTATGGGTATGTAAGGTTTGCTCTCAATTTCCACTGCCGGACTCAGGGAAAAGGCAGGGAGAATAAAACCCGTATAGTAAAATACATACTAGGGGACTTGCACGAACTGGGTTCAGCTCTGTTCCATTCTTCTTTAGAAGAAAGCAGCAAACTTTTTCTCAGAAATTAAGTAACTGGGTAGTAGAAACAAACAAAATACAATACAAATAGAACCAAACAAAAATAAGAATAAAAACACAACCAAAAAAAGACACACACGAGAAAGTCAAAATGTCAAAAACAATCCCAGTGGGAAACTCTGTCCCTTCTATTAGAAAGATTTTTGAATACAGGTACAAAGGATGGCAAAGGTCTGTACCAGGATCGTATTTATTGTTGTACACACTATTCATTTGAGCAAGAAATCTCCTGCCCTTAACATTGGAGAAGGAATAAAAAGGCTTCATAGTTTCATTTACTTACTTTTCCTTCACATTCCTGTTGGCATTGAATCCAGTCCTGGATCCTTCTCTTAAAAAACAGTCTGTGTCTCTGAAGAAAGAAGACCAATTCAGGTGCCCAGGCATGGGTGTCCACTGCCTTTTCAGGTACCATTTGGAGCAGCGTAATTCACTTTATGCTTCAAAAGCCAGAAAACCAGCAGGTCCCATGTCATGGTTGCTGACCACATGAGGGCATCTTGCACGGTCTTATATGTCTAGAATATATCAGACACATCAGTCACTCCTGAGATCTCTCCCACTGAGTTTATCAAGAGAAAAAAGAGGTTTCTTTGCCCAGAGAAAAATAGTGCAGCATGGATGCATTTCAGTTTTCAAAGCAATTCTCCCTCTATCTCTGAAAGCCGCATTTTGTGGTTATTTATGCTGCTTCTTGCCTCAGTTCTCCGGAATGGAACAGAAGATAATTTGCAGAGATTTTCTTTGTACAAAATCACACTATCCTGCAGTCAATATACTGTGTGTTATATGTTATTATTGTTTAACCTAGAGAAATTATTGATTATATTCTCTTCCACAACTAAGTAAACATTTTAAGTCTTTATAATAGAAACCACTTTGTGTTTTTCCCATTTTGCTTGTTTGCTTTCAAGTGTTTTCTGAAGGATAACATTCAGCTGAGAGTCTGATTTTATGAGAAAGTGTGCTTTTTAATGCAAAGACTAAATGTGGTCTACCAGCTTCTGTTTGACTGCAGAAGCTCTGATGGCATGCCCGGTAAAGAGCAGCTTCTTATTATTTCTGATTCTGTCACAAGGCAGAAAAATACAGGGTTTTAGTTATTTGGTAATGTGTTGGCAGTTTTCAGAATTCCAGCTGAAATGGGTAAAACAAGCACATAAAAAGTGTCATAGAGTCATTTTGGATAACAAAGCCAAACAGAAACATTTTTTTGTGAAAATGAGACAGTGGTACCAGAGAATATGAGCAACATAGGGAAAGCTGAGTGCAGAGTCTCAGCCTTAATCACTCGCTAGAGTTAGTAGATTGACAATTATTTGCAATAGGAAGCAAAACTGCATGACAAACAAAGTTTGTCACATTTCACTGAAAACCAAAGCAAAAGCCAATTTCTGAAAACATTGTGCAAGTCCATAAAGCTGTATTTGTGTACTTTAGGAAAACACACATGTGCCTGGATGTGTTACAGTTTTAAAGTAAAGCAGATTCAATGGATTTTGTATATTTCATGGGTAGTTTTTTCTCTTACTATGGAAATCTGAGGATATTGTTATTTTATTCTATGTCTCTCCCAGCTGAGTTTGTATATAAAAACCTTCAGGACAGCATACCAGTGTTTGTTCATTGAGTAGACCAGCTATAACCAAAGGTCTTGCTATGTGTTTGAGGGCTCATGACCTATAGGAGCCCTTGCTGGATAGACCTGCTGTCTATCCCAGCCTATGCAACATTTTATTTTAAAGCTCTGAGTAAAATCTAGCTGGCAGGTTTCGTAAATCACAAGAGGAACATTTAAAAAACTTTATCAGTAAGACTTGAATAAAAGAGCAATCTTCCTTGATCCTGGGGTGAGTTTCAAGTTTCTATCCTTTATTTTTTTTTTTTTTTTTTAATTTATTTTTAATAATAATGATGTTCCCCTCTGGTGAATTATTTAAAGATTAATGCAGAGAGGTTATTCAGCCGCAGTTTAGCATTATTGACTGTGTCATCATATGAGGCATTGCTGGTTGACCATTATGTCTTGTTTGCAGTTTATAAAGATGCTGAACAGGATGTGAGACTCAATAATGCACCAGCAGCAAATACAAATTTCCTGTATTTACTAGAGGAGGGAAGGAACTCACTGCCAACAAACAAACAAACAAAAGATTAGTCCATGCTTTAATGGGTTTTTTGTCAGCCTCCATCATTTTGGTTTTCCAAATCTGCCAAACTGACAGAAACTTCTACATGATGTAGCTCTCTCCCAGGTCCCCAATGCCCCAGCACTGCCAGCTGCTGCTGTTGAGGCAGTGACAGGCTCTGACTTCTCTATGAAAGCCGAAGGGCCGACTTACAGCTCCAAACCTCCCTTTTCCAGGTCACAGATTCTTTCAGGAATGTAAACCCTCTACCGGGATGTCATAGTTGATATTCCTGACAAGATCACTGCTGCTGTGAATAAAAGACCACAGTTTTGGGTTTTTTTAAGCAGTCATTTTGCAAGAATAGGCTTTCAAAATACTCCAGTCTTCTCATTAACTTTGCAGATAGCAGGAGTTCTTATCTGTTTCATCTCCCTTTGCTAGAAGATTCAGCTCCCATAATCATTAAATGACTATGCTTATTCATATCACACTGTCACCTCCTTTTGAGAGAATGGGAAGGGAATCAATAGAAACTGTAGCTGTATTGTCTTCTGACTTTTAGCTCTTCATCCCTATATTCCATTACATTTTTTTTCATAATTTCCATAATTATTTCCACAATTATTATTTTATATATATATAATCAAGCCCTATGGAAGAAGAAGACAAATATTTTACAGACTAGTACTAGGAAATATTCTGAATTCCTGAATGAGGAACAAGATGTGCATTAGCGTCCATAAGGAAGAAATTGACCTCCAAGTTTCAACAGAGTATATAAATTGAGAGAATAGCTCATGTACCATTCTCATGTAAAACATTTTGCCCATATTGGATCATTTATATCATTTATGTTTGACATTTCTGTTTAGTTTCTTTCTAGAAGGATCCTCTGGCTTATCCTAAACTTCAGTAGAATTTAGGGTCAAACACAAAGGGACTACAGGTCATAGCCTCCAGATTTGCATTTGCTTTCCTGCTGTTAGTCCCACAAAAACATCCTCTCATTCTGCCCATATATGAGCACACTGGTTTACCATCATTTCCCTCTGATTTTTTTTCAATCAGTAATTTTCCCAATCCCCTTATAAATTGCTATATCAATAGTCAGTGTTACAATTATGTTGCTGGTATTAGCTGAACAATGAGTGGGGAAAGAAGATTTGTGTTTAGACTTGTTTTCCATCATGCAGCCGTATACCATTGTTACAGAAGGTTTATCTAAAGCCCCTGAATCTGAAATGTATCTCAGCAGAATCTCAGTCTCATGCTATTTATTATTAGCTTAAGGGAGTCGACTTATGGATTGGAAAATAAACTTTAAATATTTCATCTGGGTAAGTCATATGAAAGTTGAATAGTTGGATAGAAACAAACAACTGAAGAACTCCTTTGGAGATCTAGTGCATTGATTGTGTCTGCACCCTGTAGATATTCTTGGTCTAACACTGTGTATGAAAACATGGGCACCAGTAGTAACGTAAATACATAACTAGTTGTTCAAGAATTCGGACTGCTTTTCAGCATATAGTTAATATGAATATAGTTTGATGTTTTTTTCCTCTGAAAAGGTTATAAGTGCCAGAAAACTTACAGAAAACTCCTTACAGTTCGTACTCTGCAATATTTCAGTCAAAATTCAGGAATCCTTAGATGACATTAAAAATTTCATCTCAGTTATTCAAAGATTTATTTCTTGGGGAATTTTCTGTATCTCTCATCTTCTGACAGAAACATCATCAGACTGTTCACTGTTCCTATCATTCTAAGTGTTGTTCAGATGTAAATGAAAATTAATGATGAGGGGAAAAAAAAAATCATTATTTTTCACAGTAAATGTTGCAAATCATGAGTTTAAATTTCAGTTGATGGTATTTGCCACATTTGACTATAATATGGTTTCTTTGTTATGTGTGTTATACAAAGGGGTGATTTTCCAGGTGGTAAAAACTGGGGGTAAAGCTCCCCTGAAGTCACTACTCACCAAATGACCCAATCCAAACAGCACTGGAAGGAAAATAACTGATTTAATAAGATGGGGTAGGGGTGAAGGTGGAAGGAGAAGCACTCAGTTGAAAAAGGTCAAATTAGACAAGGACTTTTGCAAGCTTTCCTAAAGCAGGAAATGTATTAGACTATAGATCATGTCAAAGTATTTTCTTTCCAAAGCTAGAGTGTTTACCAAGTACTGATGGGAAGAAGAAAAGGCAGTACAGTAATCAGTATATAGTCTTTTATAAGTTTTAAACTTCAGCAGTATTTTTGATTCTGCTCTGTGTTTCGGAAGGGAAAAAAAACCTTCTTTTGAGTAACATTTCAGTGAACACCTTATGCTTAAGGGAAGGAATGTAAATCAAATTATAAGTCTGGAAGACATCATTAAATAGTATAAAAAAACCCCAACCTCTTCCATACTGTTAACCTTTTGTCCTATAGAAATTCTCAAGTTCACGTTAAGAGTAGCCCTGGGAGAAATAGTGTGGGATTTTTATCTAGTTCAATTCTTTTTTAGGAGAGATGTTTACCTAGATTCCTCTCCATGTAGCTGTAAGTTCTGTGTAGAGAAGGATGAAATAATTATTTTATTTCAGTCACATTGTAGTCTTGCACTAAGCAGTTTAAAAGAGAAAATAACATTGATAAAAATAAAGCAAGAAATAGTGAAACAGCTGCAGCTTTTACTTCTTTCCCTTGTCCAAATGAAAAGCAAGAGAAAATGAGAAAAGTTATTATAATTATTATAATTATCATTATGATTTTTGTTGGTTTTGTTGTTGTTTTTATTTCCAAAGGGCAAAAACCTGCAAGTAGGAAAGCTGATTGCTAGGAAAAAAAAAAAAATTAAATGAGTAGTAGTTATTATGAATGAAATAAAAACATAGACACAGGTTTTTCCAACCTTGAGTGTCTATAATGAGGTAATTACGCTACCAGGTATATCTAACAGTAAGACACCGAGGCATTACCAAGTGGATCCATCCATGTGCATGACTTGGGCACATCCCAACCCTCATCTCTGTGGAAGGAAAATTTAGGCATACAGGCTGGAAGAAAACTAAATCAGTGTGTGCCACGAGTCCTTCCAGCTGGACTGAGATGTCTGGGCTGTAGGGAATGTTATAGGTCACACATGCTGGGCATGGTGGACACAACTGGAGCTTGGTATGGTCCCTTGGTTTTTTGCCGCAAGTTTTGGAACAAATTGCATAGTTAGGATGAATGGGGAAAAAATACAAAAATAAATATGTGATAAAAATTCCTTTGACAAAGGTGGCAATATCATGATAGCTCAACAGGCGGAGACATGCTAAACAAACTCAGATCAAAATGTCTCACATATTTTGAGAGATGAGGACAACTGTGGACACACATTTTTGAACTAGGAGCAGGGTAGATTATCCATACACTCACATTTACATGTGAGGATTGGGTTAACACCTTTTCCAGTTCTTGATCCTTTTATGATGAAGGCTCAAAGGTATGTTCCTGACAAAGAAAATCCACAAGGAAAATGGCTGTTTCATTGGACTCTGTAGTATGGGATTTTCAAGGGACAGGATTGTGAAGAAAAGAGATGTTCTAGGTGAATTAGATGTTCTAATTCTCACATTAGGACATTTTGCATGTTTTTATACAGCACCCTGGGTTCTGTTTCTACAGTAGAAATGATGAATTTGATTCAGGAGCCACTTCATGAAATTCCTTTGCCAGTTTTATGCCTCAGGTCAAGCTACGTAACAATTATGGTCTCAAAATTATGAATTTATAGCCTCAATTATGATATTATAGCCTCATTATGCTCTCAAAATTATCCAAGCTTCTTAAGAGTCAGCACAAAGGTTAGGAAGGCTTGAAAAGTAAATGATAGTCACAAAGCCAGAAACTATACTGTTAAGACACGTCTTGATCTCCTTCCTTTGCAAGGGGAAAAAAATTGGGATGCTGCAAAATACTCTTGAAAGGCTACTCTGAGTATCCTTACTTATTGAGTGAACTGAGAAATCTTTCACTGATGGAAAGGGGTGAGCAACTGACCTGTGAAGGATTTGCATCTGTAAGAGCCACTATTGAAATGAAGTAATGTTTTGCTAGGAATACAGCAAGTATTATTGCAAATGTTTTCTTGTATACTAATATATATTTATATAAGATCATTTTACTTTAGTTCATTTAATCTCCCTGAGCTTCTTCACCTGTTATCTTTGTAGGTCAGACAAGTTGACTTCAATCCCTTCTTTCTTCCTGCATCAGCTTCAAGAAAATGAATGTCACAGAGACAATACGGAGAGAATGGTGGCAGTAGAACATTGATCTGTTCTGCCTTACGGACAAACTATGACAATGATGGAATGCAAACCACTTTTGATAAAACAAAAAGCATCTGGTCCATAATACTTTCTCTGAAACATTAAGGCCCTTTTCTTCAAAATAGATCATAATCATTTTCTTCAGAAAACAGTTTTAAACAATCGATTGCTCAAAATCTCTCAAAGTTCATGTAAGGACAATAATTTTGCTAGAAGAAGCAGACAGACACTAATCCAAGCTCTATCATGATTTCTTTTCATTGCCAGGGTGTTAGAACTATTCAAGAACCACAGCCCATTGTACTAAATAATATATTAATATAGGTTTCTATTTTCAAAAATTGCTAGCAATTTTTAAGCTGAATTGTATTGGAGGGATCTGACTTTCAAACGGAGTGTGTTCAGTAATATTGAAACAAATCCCATTAAAGGTGTTGCAAAGCTAGAAGAACTGAATTATGGGGTTGTTCCAAAGTCACTAATGGTTTTGTAAAACATTAACCTTGCCCCAATCCCACAGCATCTTGAAGAACAATCACCCTTTCACACCTTGACTTAGTAAGCTGCTCTCTTGAGCAAGGATCCTGTCTCTGGTTCTGCTTGCAAGGACCCCATCAAACGACCAATGCCATCCAAACAAGTAAAGAAATGAAAAAATTCCAACATATTATCTCTTTATCAAGAAAAGAGATTGAGTCTGAAGATAGCTTAGCAAGTGCTATACGAAGATTTAAATCCTTTCCCTGTCTGATGTGACAGTCAATAAAATATGAAAAAATACTGCAGCTTCTGCAGTTCAGCTGGCATTGCTTTTGGCCTGCTAAAACTTGAGGTGGTTTTGTTCACTACTCTGTCACTCAGTCCTTGAATGCTGATAGATTTCTAACTTCTCCCTTGAAATGTGTCATGATGGATTGAAGATGACTGCAGGCATTCAGAGGGGAAATGTGGAGGTGGAATCCTCCTCTTCATCAGTGACCTAAAGAAAGAAAAATGTGTTTGTACAGAAATAGGCCTCTACTCTTCTATCCCCTAGTAGCTTCCTTTGACACAAACTCCTTGTCATTACCTGGTAAGGCTCCCAGTCCTCTCCAAAGAACAAACAAATTTTGCTCCCACTATACGAGAAAGATGTGGACAGGCTGGAGATGGTGCAGAAAAGGGCCACAAAGAAGATCCTGGGACTGGGAAGCTGCTGTGTGAGGAAAGGCTGAGAAAACTGGGGTGTTCAGTCTTGAGGAAAGAAGGCTCTGGGGAGACCTTATCACCATGTTCGAGTATTTAAAGAGTGGGTACTAACAATGTAGTTTGACTTTATTTAATATGAGCCTAAGGACTTCTTTCTTAATTCATGTTAGCTACACTCACATAAGTGAGGAGCTTTCTGAATCTTTTGTTCTCTGTAGAAATAGATTTAATTGATCCAGCTCTTGCCATACACTTGGAAATAATTGGTTTTGGTCATCTAAGGAGGCCTTACCTTTGTCTTGTTGGATTACTGGTATTAATAGGATCTCTTTGTTTTAGATATTCTTCAGGATCAACCCTTCAAAGTTCTAAAATGCTGTATTTTTTTCCTAAATTCTAAATGATCCTATACGTTATCTTGTTTTTTCACATGCAGCCTGTTACCTGCCCTGTTGTCTTTGTTATCTGCTGACTTCACAGGTCTTGTAGGAGAAATCTCCTAAATGAATTTTTAAAGAACTGAGTTTTAAACTCACCTGTCTGTATTAAAAGGGCTTGTCTGGGACAGTTTTAACAGCAGGGCTGATATAGCAGCAGTACACGATAAATATAGTTGAGCACATTGCTTCAACATTTATTTTGTTGATGTGGCTGAATATACACATAATACACACAAGAGGTGCAAAGATATATGTCATAGTTCCATCAAATGAATCAGAGCATTTAATGGCACAGAAAATACAGAAAGTCATACTGTAGCTCACGGTTCATGTAATCGGGTCACCCAGGCCCTCAAAATTGAAGATTAAGCTTTTAAAACCACCATAAATGAGTCAGAAACCTTCAATTAGATGCATTAACTTCTTCAATAACATTTGAATGGAAAGTAAGTCTCATTTAATAGTGAAATTGAGGGAAGACTGTGACTGGTGTAATATAATATAATGGTGAAATATAGGAAAGATAATGACTAGTGTAGTCATTAAGTGAGCGCATTGAATAGCTTAGAGAGAGAAGGCAACGGCAATAAGAAATAGTGTCTTACCTTCCTGCAGGGCTTTCCATCATATGATCTCAAAGTATCTTACAAAATAATAGCTGTGATTCGCATCACTTCTGGGAGGGATGCTGCTATTATAGCGGTACCTGATTATCTCATTCAGCATTTAGAGCTCTCACAACCTGAGACGCTGAACAACCTATTCACTGAATATTCCTGTCACTTCCTCTGGCTACCATCCCTGCTTTGTTCCTCTCAGGGTACATATGCCTTTCATTTTTATTTTTGTCCCAGGCTTTTCTTGACCAACGTGGAAGCTATAATCCTACTTTTTAAGCAAGAAGGCTGAAATCTTCCTTTCACTACACGCCTGTCAGAGCAGGAGCTGAAACAACAAAAATTAGCTATCATAAAATTTGAGATGGAAAGGAAAGAGAATCACTGAGGAAAAACAAAGTGATTTTGACTTGAGTATGCAACTTTGAGCACCCAAGCAAGATGAATTATGCTGTTTGGGGGTTTTTGTGGGTTTTTTTTGTTTGTTTGGCTTTTAACCTGTATTGTAAAATCTGGTTTCTGGATCAAATTTTAAGTCTATTTGGGGAAATGACACAGCTGCCTGGGTTAAAGAATATGTGATTTATAACTCTAACGTATTCCCAAGCTCAGATTCTTGCACGAAAATACAGCCTCAGAGTAAGCTGCTCATTGCAAGATCACATTGAAATTGTATACCGCAACACTTCAGCTTGCTAAGTCGTATGGACAACACCTAGCCCAAAAGGGTAACTCAGACCATGTTGTCCTGGAAGCATCCGAAATAGGTTGGCATCCCCTGCTGGACTGCAAATTTCCCCTAGCACTAAGATGCATTCCACCACATACATTCAGAAGCAACACAATCTGAGCTACAAACTACATAAGCTCAGTGATAATTCTTATCCACATTTCTGAAATTTAGGAACAATCGAAGTGATAAAATACAGCCAATTGGAAGCAAAATTACAGCACCAGGTCTCCAGATCTACTGTCTAGACACTAATCTAGGTTTTGCCCTGGAGTGACAGATACTGACATGATTGAAAAAAAAAATCCTATATGTTTACAGTAGATATTTGTGTAGAAGTATCATCTTCCAGCAGGAAAATATAGTTTATATTTAGAGTCTTATTATTTTTTTATAACTGGGGACTGTGCAGCTTGACTACATCACTAAACATTTCCCATTGGTATTTCTATATCCATGTATGCATTCTGTATTCATATAGACACTTACACATGCTAACGCACAGCTTTGAAGATATAAATATAGCAAACAGTGTCACCTGTTTGCTGATAATGTGTACAACTTATCAATACCAAATCAATCCATGTACAGTGCACTTGGCAGATGAGATCCCATTTTTGTCCCAAATCCATGATGGATTAAATATTAAGATGATAAACAAAGGTTGCATCTCATACATCACTGGGGTTATGTCTGTAACAGAGCTACAGCTTTGACTAACTCTCTGGTATTGCAGTTCTCCATGTGGACAAATCTTTCTTAGGGGTCCAGCTCACCGTCTGATTTAGGTATGAAAGGCTAAGGGGCAGAAGGAGGCTTCATCAATTTTAAGTAAGAACAATCATAGAATCACACACTGTTTTGGGTTGGAAGGGGCCTTAAAGCTCATCCACTTCCAACCCCTGCCGCAGGCAGGGACACCTTCCACTAGACCAGGTTGCTCCAAGCCCTGTCCAATATGGCCTTGAACACTGCCAGGGATGGGGCAGGCACAGCTTCTCTGGGCACCCTGTGCCAGCACCTCACCACCCTCACAGGGAAGAACTTCTGCTGAAGAGCTCACCTCAATCACCTCTCTTTCAGCTTAAAACCATTCCCCTGGTCTATCCCTGCATGTTGGAATCCAGTCTGGACACCTTGATGTTGAACACTGCCTACATTTTAAACACACATATAAAACTCCAGTCCTTTAATATTATGTTCGTGTACAAGGAGAACTAACATGAAATTATCCTGGTTGTTACCTTTTTTGTCTATTTATTTCCCAAAGAGAAATACTGTCTTTCACATGTTCCACACAATTCCCAATCAATCAGTAAGTTTTACAGGAAGAAATTTATTTCGTTTTTCTTTATTTAATTGGCTACATAACAAGAAAGCCGAGAGTCATTATTAACACAAGTTCTCCTTGTAGGGGGAAGGTTGGTACAAATGTTCTGAGATCCAAAACAGAAATAAGATGCTGAAGAAATCAATACCTAGTATTTAATGCAAACACTTCTAATTAGCCATGAAAAAATCAATTGGGATAGGATGGGAGGGGAAGACTCTCCTCTCAAGGGTTTTTCCCCCTGAGGAAACTACTGCAGACATCAGAATAAAGCTTCCCATCTTTTCTGTCTCTTTTGACATTATTTTTGAGGGGGTGGGGTTTTTTGTTTGCTTATGTTTTACTGTGTGTCCTTGGGGAATTAAACTGATGTATATCCCAGTTTCAGCTTTATGCATATGCTGGAGAAAAGACACTTCCCTTCCACACCTCCTTTCCCAAAACAGAGGGTTAGGTCACTTCATTCTCTCTTCTAGGGAAAAAGTGTGAGAAAGATATAAATAATATTGAGTAAAACCATAAGGCTATATAAAGTCAAACTGATACCTACAGCATATTTTAAGATCTTTAAAAAGCCAAGTCTTTTTTTGTTTTTAAGACAGAAATGCTTTGTTGCAGTCAAATGATGACAAGGAGAGTCTGATAGAGGAGCAGCACCTGAGTAAGCGTAAGGGCCAAATTCCCTGCTAGCACTTGAAGCAACTACAGAATCTGTTGAAGTTAAGGGAAGTTGCCCAAAATCATCCAGACTACTTCTGCACTGTAAGGGGAGCAGCTTCTTGTCACCTCCTGCTTCTAGCACAGAAGAGATCTGTCTTTTTTTTTCTCTGCTGGAGACAGATAGGTGTGGGATATAGACCGTAAAGATATAGACTGTTTTTTTAACATCCTTTCCTGAAAACCTTTAAAAATTGTGAAATGAAGTAAACTTAATAGATGCTCCAAATTCTGAGAAAGTTTTCTCGGGTTTTAAGCTAAGGGAGGGGATATCCTTCATAGAAATGTAGGTTTTCCTTTTGCTTTCAAATATGACTCCCTAAGTGACTTTCATAAGTAATTTCTTTTGTGTTTCCTCCATTTTCCTAATGACAACACAAAACTAAATGTTTGGAATGAGATAGAATGAGCGTCATGAAGCCTTTGTGGTATTTCTGTTGATTTAGACTTTGCGGTGAGGACTGCCACCCTCCATATACTGCTCTGCTCCCTCTCCTGAGCTCCCACCCAAGTATTTGCTATGACCTGAAGAACATAATTTTCCTTTGAGTGGAGAACAGATCACAAACTGTGTCCCTGAAAGGTGACCCCATCCCTCAGGATGACATAAAATGTCCTGTCCTGGATGTGATGATGAAGAGACACATAAAGACCTACACTTTTTTCCCAGCTGGGATTATAGAAGGACCTTCAACGCTGTTTGTTCTCTCCTCTTTCACACGTGGCCAAAGAACACTGATTATTCCCATCTCAGCAGCAGTGCCCTTGGCCCAGCAAAGGCATTTTGCCAAAGGTAGATGAAAATGACTCTCCCAGGTTCCTTGTTCCGTAATGTCAGTGCAGGTTCTAAATTCAACAAACTCCACTCTTCCATTCCCACATAAACTGGCTGCTTTTGAGTCATCTACTCATGCCATGTCCTCCAAGGCGCTTAATGAGAAGAACTCCTGGGTCTGGGGTAGTAATTGAGGCTTTTCAAGTTTTCTACTATATCACTCTCAATTTACTGCACACTTTCTCTGAGGTAAATGTAACTAACTAGTTTTCCACCATAAGTGCCTGTATGGTTTGAAAATCATGAAATACTTCAACATACTCATGGAACAAACATATTAGATCTCAATGATTTACAGTAGCTTTGTCACAAAATATGCTAGCATCATCATGGCAAAAAGATTTTGTAAGGAGATGGGAAACTGGCAACTTTTGGTGAACCAAGCTGCAAGAAATGTATGGGGTACGGTGCCAACATTGCACTAGTGAAAACATTCAAAGAAATAACATATTCTGCCCATGTGATCACGCTAAAACAATACTGTGAATAAACAGATGAATAGATAAAGATGTATACAAATTGTAACATCTTGAAAATCTTAAATCTATGTGCAACATACTCTAGCGTGTCACCTCACTCCAGAGAACTAAAGGACGGACATCTAAAGTTTACCTGTAACCTTAAAGTCCCATTACTGGGGATATGATTGAAATACAGGTACCTCCAGCAGGTGATCATTCTCACCTATCTGAAGCTCCTGGTTTTGATCAATCATTATTTAAAGGCGCCTATACCTGTTAACTGAACCAAGGGTGTCCAGGCTGGAGTCTGTTTCCTAACTTGAAGATTTAGGTAAGCTGGTTAAGATTAATTTCACCCTAACAGATCACTTCAATTGGTCATTTTTAGTCATCTGTTGACTTTTTTTACTTGTTTTTTGTTTCACATGTGAATATCTGCAGCAGAGAGCTAGCAAACAGAGTCTTGGGTGACACAGTCTAGTGTGAGATGTCCCTGCCAATGGTAAGGGGCTTGAAACTAGGTGATCTTAAGGTCCTTTCCAATCCTAACCATTCTATGATTCTATGATTTGCAGAAAACCTGCTGTCCACTGGAGCATCAGCTAGAAGCCAAGCAGAATAACAATCATCATCCCAAATGGCACTAGGCATCCTTGTGTGGTAACTGATTTGAGCTTCAAGCATCACTGTGTTTGACAGTTTTTGCATTGTAGTCATCATGTTTTCTGACACCAAGCCATGTAGTTTGCTGGCAGGAAAAAGGGCAAGCTTTTGCAGTTGTTTTTGGCACACGTGAGTTTCCAAGCTTGCAAGATTGCAGGAAGTTAAGGCCAGATTTCAAAGCATTACTTTTATACTTAGATGAATAGTCTCTGCCCTGAGCAATTTGGTGGAAAGAGGGAAGCAGGTAAGCTGGACAAGTCTTCAGAGGTTAATGCTTTGCTCAGTTGAATTTATGTACAGAGCTTTGGTAGTTGTACTAGATGGACTGGAAGTCCTCTTAAGCCAGAAACACAGAGAGCTAGTGATGTGACATCTAAATTAAGCAGACAGAGTTTCCTCTTTCAGTTCTCAGAGGCAAAAAAAGACTCAGTTTAGTGTCAATTTCAGTATTAACCTCTCAAAGAAGAATGGAGATGACTTCATAGGTTATATTCCTGGCTCAGCTATAGATTCAGTTTCTGATTTAGCTTCTCTGTTCTTACAATTGCCTGTGATATGCATGTAGATAAAAATACTTCACTGTTTTCCAGGTCTGTCTTGAAGCTTAATTACTAGATATTTGTTAAGAGCTTTAAGGCATTTATGAACATAAACTGAAAATGCACTCTCTCCTATCCTGCTGTTTATTAAGGGTTATTATTTTCTTATGGCTGTTTAGCTTGTTTGGTTTTCAGAGTGTTGAATAATCTCCCAATAATGGCATTATAAATGAAAGACAGACTAGAGACATTCTTCTTCAGTGACATTTACAAAGAAACTGTAACTCATGCTGTTAGAGAAAAGAAATCTTGTCTTTCTTCGTCAAAGATAAAAGCCACATTCTGCCTCAAGGCCTGGTCTTTCTGTGATAGCAAGATATTTCACATCTGCTTTTGTCCCTTAAAAAGAGATTTGCTTTTACGTACACTCTCTGTCTTTCATTTCTATCCCCATCTCCTCCGTGCCTCTCCCCTCCCTGTCCCCTTTCCTTTTTCACACATACATACATATAGTTATGCAAATCCATGGTCTTAGGAAATAAATTCACTTAGGAGTTATAAATAAGTTTGAAGAGAGGTCCCCTTTTGAGTCTGCCATATGATCTGCCTATCTGTCTCACCAAGCGACCTACAGGATGGCAAGAAAATACAGAGTTCCTATTTTAGGACTTAGAAACCAGGTAGCTCATAGTGGGTACATGGTGGGTTTGGCACTAAATAACAGTAATTAGGTTAGTGTGTTACTGTAGAAAAAGCAAGCTTTGCCTTTTGTCATCAGGAGGGATCTAGAATGAGAGACAACCAAAGGCTACATGTATAAGGATAACCTATGAAATGGATAGGTTTACAGGGTAAAAGACTTCTGTTTTTTTGACTACTTGATTATCTACAGGGCAAACTTACAGAATACTTCAGAGATTCCTCTCAAGAAAGCCCAAATCTTAGTGTGATTCCAGGTTAGCTGAGTTCAGGGACCCTTTGTTATTAATAATCCTATTGAATCAAACATAGAGCTGACATCCCTTACCTGGTAGGATGAAATTGTTGGGCTACGGGGTGGGTTGAGACATATACATGAGAGAGGTTGATATCTCTTCAGAGTGATATTTAGACCATTAAAAAAGAAAAAAATCCATTGTTGCATCAGCCTATTGTGTGGAGATGGCAAGTCCTTGTCATAAGGGAGACATCAAGGAGATCTGCAGCTTCATGAACGTGAGGGCAGCTTTGTTATGTGAGGGATTGTACATGCCCTGGGCTTTTGCTACCCTGACTGTTGTCTAGAGTAGTAAATTGAACATGTCAAAGAATGTTTCCAGGCAATTCATTTGTCTGTACACTAAATTTTTAGGACAGTCCCTGACACATTTTTGACCTGCACAGTCACTCTCCCAAACTATTTCTGGGCATAGCACAAGCACCTGAAGAAGACCAGAGCCACTTTCAGTAGACAGTCTGATCACCTCTGTGATGCTGGGAGAGCTCAGTAATGTAGATGCAGATCCTACCATGTCAATAGACCTAAAACCAGGGAGAAATCTGTGATACGTGCAATTTTAACACAGATACAGTTTCAGTCTGGTTTGGAACTTGCTGTTGTCTAGTCCATGCTTCTGGGAATTATTTACATCCAAGTTAGGATATGTGAAGCAGCAGGGGACTAAAATGTACCTTCCCTTTATAAAGAATTGGGATGCTATCCTTAACCAGTATAGGTTGATATCATCAACCACCACCATAGGATGATAGGTGGTGAGGGAAGGTTGTACCAGATGAGGTGTCAATATTTCAAGAGGTTCTAAACAGTCGGAGTGGCAAATGGGTCAGAATCCGAAAGAAGAAGTCTCCAAGCATGAGCATTTCTTCTAAATGGTAGTTAATAAATATTGGTGTGTTGGGTGGCTGACAACAAGAAACTGGACTTGAAATAGATGGTGAGGTTTCTGGAGAGACACTACTGAAACACTACTGGTTCCACATAAGCAAGACTGCTTGCTACTCAACAAATGTGTAGTGTACAGCTTGAGCTTAGCATGGTCAGAATATAGGAGTTCTCCATACCCACCTGTCTTCTTTTTTTGAACTTGACCTGCAACTCAGCAGTAACATGAGCCATTAGATTCTTTCAGCTTAGTTTCTGCAGGCTAGTGATCATCCGGTCTTCAACATGGTCGTCTGTACTTATCACACTGCTTCTGTCTAAAGCAGTGGAGTGACACAGGATTGCTTCATTTCTAAAATCTGAAAACTTCAAGTACTTGGGTGAAGCCAAGATGCCTCCTATATCACACATCAGTAATAAAACATAACTACATTCTTTTATTATCTCTCGGGAGAGCATGTTGTAGGTAGCAGGCGTGATAGCTCATAAGTAGATCTAGATAAAAAAACCCACAAAACCAGAGTAATTCCTTTTCTTCAAGGGCAGGAGACAAACTGTATACATTTAATTCCTCACTTTTGGAGGGCAATAAACTCAAAGTTGGCAACTACAAAAAAACAGGCTTTCTTTATTTAGCAATTTTAGAGTGGTTGGGCCATAACAAAGTGGCAGTTTTGAGTCTTCTGTATGTTCTTTAGTAACAACAAAACATTCCTCTAGCCTCCATAAGGCTGACACTGGGAATTCCTAAGCTCTCTAGGCAGGCCGGAATAAAAGAGATTTTTCTTCTTGTAATATCTTTGAAGTAATAAAATACACCTTTATCAATGCTCTGTGTGACAACAGAGGACATATCTCCCAAGCTGCCTTCTATGCAGATGATGTTCACTGTTTGGTGTACAGAAATTCATCTGGCCTGGAGGCTGGTATGAGAGTGGATGGACAGTAGTCATGGTCACCTGCCAGACCTCTGTGTTTCCTGATCTTGCTCATATGATGCCAAATAGTGGTATGTTCTAATGAGTAATTTATTCCTAAAAAAATATTTACCTCTGATTTGTGCCCAGTTTTTCTGGGCTGGTCAGCATAGATACAATGCCACTTAGTCTTTAATGTTCACGCTTTGTTAAAAGAACATCTTGGAAATCAAATTCATGTGTCACTAAGGAGAATAAAGCTAAAAAGAGAACCAAGATAATACATTACTTCTTAGAACAATTTCTCCACAAGACTGGCTACAGAGGACACAGGCATAGTACAAATAGAGGTCTGTGGAGCAACTAAAGGCTCTCACCAAGATGTATTGTGTTAGAGCTTCATTACAGCAGCTTTGAATTGTATATAGGACACATAAAGCCCTGTCACAGAATTGCACATTTGGTAGTTAAAGCTATAGTAGCTTTCTGTATGAATTATTGTTAACAAGACAGCAACAATATTGCATAATGCTACAACCAAAACTGGAAGTTTCTAATACTATGTACATTTGCATTTTAATTGCATAGACAATGAGTAAATCAGACTTGGTATGTAATTGAATATATTGTCTATTACAACACAGGTAAAATCATGTTTTAATTTCATGCTATTAAACCAGGGTAAATCTCACAGTCTTTATTTAAATTCTAATTTATACAATGATTTCCTAAAATAAATGACCTGTGAACGTTTTTTGGTTTTGTTCTTTTTCTTTAATTTTTCATTTTAAATTTTTAATAAAGTATTTGAATTTAGTGGCATGGTTTAGTGGGGGACTTGGCAGTCCTGGGGTAAAGGTTGGACTTGATGATCTTAAAGGTCTTTCCAATCTAGTTGATTGTATGATTCTATAGACTTTATTCTATAATTTAAGCATCTGAAGTTTTATCTACTTTAATTGCATTTTGCATGTTTTCCAACTGATCTAAAACAAAAAACCAGTGTTGAACTATACAGGATGAAGAGTAAACTATGGAAAAGCAGCAGAATAAAAAATGCATGCAAATGTGTACGATGTAAAATATCTTTCCAGTGAGCCTCTTCCCACAGAATCTTCTTAGCAATTCCCTTAGCTTTTCACTCACATATCTATTTTTAATTTTGGTAGAAATATATGCTTTCCTTATGTGAAGTAATATTTTTAAGATTTGTCATTAATCTTAAAAGGAAGACACTCCTATGAAGTATTTTTGGACATGTCAACATCCCAATCTTTTACAAGTAGGACACACAACTTTTCTATCTTCAAAGGATCAGCTTTTTTGCACAGCCAAGGGCAATCGATATCAGCTTCTGTACTGAGTTAAAAATCATGCAGCAAAATTCATGTCTGGAATGAGTGCATCACTAGCTGTGATGCTACTGGTAATGTACAATGACATATCCCTTCAAACAGAATATGAACAAACCATTTTTATTAACTTCATTTAGGACTAAATAATGCATACCAAACATTAATTTTATTCTGCTTCTGACAATAGCATTTGGAAAGCAAAACATGTATGGCAAAACATGTATGTTTGTAGCAAATTAATTTAGAATTTTTCTGTGATAAATGTTCACCCATAAAGTAAAAAAAAAAAAAAAAATTAATGAAATCACTCCCCTTTCTGTGATTCCTTGTCTCAGTGAACTGTCAACATCATGCAGATGCAGAGCCGCTTAAGCCTTCGCAGCATCTCCGTGGCCTCCTCTGGACTTGCTCCAGCAGCTCCATGTCCCTCTTGTGCTGTTGCCCCAGAGCTGGATCAGGACTGCAGGAGGGGTCTCCCCAGAGCGCAGCAGAGGGGGAGAATCCCCTCCCTCGACCTGCTGCTCACGCTCTGGGTGTGCAGCCCAGTACATAGGGGGGTTCTGGTCTCAAGCTTCTCATCACCCAACACCCCCAAGGCTGCTCCATTTGCTCTCCACCCAGCCTGTGTTTGTGCTTGGGATCGCTCTGGCCCAGGTGCAGCATCTTGCACTTGGCTTGATTGAACTTCATGAGGTTTGTGTTAGCCCACCTCTTGAGCCTGTCCAGGTCCCTCTGGATCCCATCCCTTCCCTCCAGCATGTTGACCACACCACGCAGCTTTGTGTCATTGCAGACTTGCCGTGTTTATACACACATAAAAACTTCTTCTTCATCTCTCTCTGTTCCTTATGTGTGCACACACATGTACACAAACACAGACTTTCCGGTATAAGACCAGGAAGTGAAACAGACTTTCATAAACACACACAAAAAAGTTATGGAAAATTAGTAAAAGTATCACAGCCTTTATCTTTAATGAGTAAATATTCGGATTAGACAGTTTAAATAGAGTAGTTGTTCTGTGTGCACAGTAGGAAATACAGCATCTTCTACAGAGATCATCATTAATTAAATCTTTCTGTTAAATCACTCTAAATGAATGTATAGTTTAATAGAAAAGGTTCACAGAGAGAAATGTGTTAATTATTCATCTGGGAAAATTTTGACACTCCCTGTGGCAATGAGGTTCAGAACAACCAATAAACTGCAGGGGTGTGTAGTTTAAATACGATAATGAAGTAATGGAATAATTCATTTGGAAAAACTTGAATTCACTACTTTTAAGAACTACTAGACATTTTTACAATCAGATTCTGTAATTCTTGTGAGAATTATGTTCATAAAGCAACATCAAACAAAACGAACAAAAGTATTGAATGAAAATGTTCATAATGCAACATTCACTAGGTGATGCTCCCAGCCCCATGTTACCTAATCATTTGATCTACATAACTGAAACAGACCCTTCTGGCTTTGAAATCTCTTAATCCAAAAATATTGCTCAACAGTGGAGGTCAGCAGCCACTCTGAATATGGAGTTTAATTGCAAATGTTAGATAAAGGCCCTTCCCCCAGCCACGTCATGCTCTGGTGATCTAATGTAATAGATTCATATCCAGTAATGAAGTTTTCTCCCATGACAGTGAACCATGAAGTTATTCCACAGACTTAAAAAAATAGAGCATCAGCCTTACAAATTAGTGTAGCAGATCTGTCCCAAGTTTTATTCCATATAGCTGATGTTGTCTATGAATATCAGGAGATGATTTTTGCTGCCATCTTTTAAAGTCAAATTCTCCATTTAAGAAATAAAATAAAAAATTCTCAAACAACCCCAAAAATGCCTCCTACTAAAGGCAAAATGAAAGGGTCTCTACGCTTCTCCCCTTAGTCACACTAAGCAATAATTTAGTTTGTTAATACTTTGTTACTGCTTAATGCACTTCTATGCTTTTATCTGAATTTACAGACTGTCTTTTCTCTGTGTGCAGCTCACTGCATGGAGGAAACACTACTATCATCACCTTTTCAAGTGGATTCATGTGCATACCTATGTACGATGCAGATGGCTTAACCTTGCTATGACCAGTCACAACAGTGTAGTCTCTCGGTCCTTGCAGCAGTATCTAGTAGTCACAGTAGAGATGGGATTTTTCTGAAAAGAGTTTGACATTGCCCTTTGAAAGGGTAATTGGGATTTTAGACTCTCAGAACTTATGTTACCTTATTTTGGGAAGAGTGATTCGAGCCATGATCATCCTGTCAGTGTTGATATGAAAAAGCACTGCTGGGTCGGGGTTAAAAGCAGAGGCTGTATCTGCCTAGATGCACATTTCAGTGATTCACTTCAAGTGCCATACAATTTGCATCCAAACTATACATACCATTATGCAGAACAAAATGATTCTTTCTAGCTAACCTTCTACTTTGTCTCTGATTCTTGTCTCCACAGTAAATTGCTGATAAGTCTTTTTCCCTGTCTTTAAAATGAGATCAAATACAGAAGAGAGAGAGAAAGAGGAAAGAAAGTTCAAGATAAGAAAAAACTGCTAAATCCAATCCTATGGTAATTAAGTCACATGAGGTACACACACTTTAGGTGTCACCGATTTCCATTTTACAATTGGGAAACTGGCCTGGAAGAATGTTTTAAAAAGTCATGCTAATACAATAGCAAGACTGGGAAGAGCGATAGAGGTAGTCTCTCTTATCTGCAGAAGCCATTTATTCCCATACAATATCAAAACAGATCTGATCTAGCTGCACTTTGCACAAAATATACACTGGTACAAATAACTATGTGGCACCAAGTAATAGTGCCTTGAAGCAGCATGAATTCACATGAGGTTGCTACACTGATAGATGAAAATGCCAGTGAAGTCATAATTACAGCTATGGGAAGGAATACATTATAATTAGCAAAATTATGTGTGGCCTTCACAGCTCCGCCTCTGTTTCTGGAGCTAGACATGTTTTTTAAACAACCACATAGCTCATTATCTATACACGCATGACGAGTTTGCATCCTTGATGCGTATCAACTAGATTTCCTAATTTATGTCCACAGGGCCTTTAGACTTCCCCCTTAATTTATTCAGCAAATTTCACATCTTTTAGACAAGACGTATTGAATCTCAGGGACCGGGATTTGATTGATCCCAATGTAGAAGTAATATGTTATCTTGTTGCAGCAATATCTGACAGGCATTTATTACGGATTTTAAAAGGATAAGGAGTCTCACACAACAGCTACAAAAGTCCATGAAATGCCTAAAGGTCATATCCAGAGAAGAACTGTGAAACAGAAAAAGCCATTCTACTATTAAAAAATAATGATCTCTTGCGAAACAGAGAAGACCACATATGGTCTGATCCAAAGCTCTCTAAGTGGGATGGGAGTCAGATAATTATGGACCTGTATTAACAACATAAGGAGGGTAGCAGAGGAATTCAATTATTATGCTTAATTGATTAGGGAATATCAGAAAGTGCTGCATTGTATTGTATCTGGGATAATCTTAAGTAAATATTGAAAAAAATACATTCAGATGAGAATCAATTGGGCCAGGAAAAAAGCATATCTGGTGAACTGGAAGACAGTGATTAGTTACTCGTGTGACATGCTAGAGGCTATTAACCTGAGTGACCTGTTAGCTTTCTGTTTCAGATTTTGCTTAGTGAAAGTGTTAATGTACTTATCAATTAGTTACGACATTTCTTTTACTTGTTCTCCTAAGACGTTGTTTTAATCTCTTCTGTACTAATGAATAAAAAGTAAGTAAAAATGAGTGCTTGATGTATAGAAATGTGTAAGTAAATCCTGTATCACTTGTGCAGGAACTGAGAAAATTTGAATCATGAAATTTAGTCTGAATACTGGGTTTTTTCCTGTGTTTCTCTATTCTGAAGAGATAGCTACATTTCAGTTATAAGTGAAAATATTACTAGATGAGCACATTTCTTATGCCACTTGTTCACTGTAGGTCTTAAGATAATAAGCTTTGAGCTGTGAGTTAACTAGTATTCTGAGTCACTCAGAAATTTTCAGTTTGAAAGTTTCTATAAACTGTATTTAAGGATTTCAAAGCCACCTTAAAGATGAAGATGCAACAAACCCATTTATTTCTGGATAACAAAGGTTTCAGATCTTCTCAGCTGCTTTAAGATCTTAGTGTATATTCAAAACATGTTTTTAAACAAAACAGCACTTCATAGACTGAAGTGTGCATTAATTAAATCCCAGCCTTGTTTCTTCTCTACATAACTCATACTGATGTGTCTTCCCCCTTCTTGTGCCTGAAACAAGGTGCCAATAGCTTTTAAATACTGATACTAAAGCTGAGCTGGCTGACTTTGTACTGAAACAGATGAGGAATGCTTACACACCCATCCTGCAACGTGGTATGTAAGTGGTAACCACCTGAGCTGTAATGACACCTCTAAGTTAGAGCTGGACAGAATCTAATATCATATTCCATATAGCCCTATCTACAGTAATACTCTGACCTTATATTTTACCAGTTAGGGACATCAATTGGCTTGAAAGTCAATAGAATTCTTGCTCCAGTGCCTGGATTTCTGAACACATTAGCTATCTGAAGCTATTTTTTTTTTTTTTGTTAAATTGGTTTACTGGGTGTGCCAGAGAATATATTAAAGAACTTACTTAAAAATCTGTTCCCTAAACTTTGCTGTATTAAGCAAAGAACTTTTTAAATACCACAAGAACTTAAATGACATACAGTCAGACTTGCCAACTTGGTTCTTTGATGCAATATACAAATAATCTAAAGAAAGTGTAAAGGGATATCTATATAGGCTAACCCAAAGTAGCACATAATAACTAGATCCTAAATGTTTAGGTCACCTTTTTGCAGACTTTCTCCCTCCTCTAAAAGTACTTCCCCTGAAAATCAGTGGCACTATTCAATGACTGAGATGTTGTTCAGCCAAAAAACCCATGAGCAGAGCATCAGATGGCAATTGCATGAACCTACACTACACTTACCAATAGATGTGTAAAAAGCTCAAAAGCCAAACACAAACAGGTGCTGGGCCAAAGGCTTTATCCAGTAGCTATTAGAGAAAGTTGCACTGGCTAGTTATTGAATTTTATTGTTATAAAAGCATTTACTCACAGCAGTCTGCTTTGAATGGTCAGAAACATGTGGGGGAAAATGCTTCTGTTGGGTTACTTAGCTCGCCACCATGCTGCTAAATCATTTAATGTGCTCAGGTTTATTCTTGAAGTAAGTGAGGTAAAGTTCCTCAGGGCACGAAACAAACACAGCGGCAGCATTTCAGTTTTAATGGTGTCTGACACCCAGCCCAGCTTGTCACCCATTCTTCACAGCTGGAGCACAGCTGGTCCAGAAGGAGAAGCAGGGCAGGCTATTCTTAGGCGGGTGTAACAGCAGCTATCCCATCCACACGTCAAGGTGCACTCTGACTGCTGTCAGACGTGATCTCATTCAAGACAATGCTCAGTAAGTCTGAAAGTTGAGAGCAGAGAGACCAAGCTAAACTTTTACGTGGTTGCTCTCTAATGTTTAGGGAAAAGACAAGGCCATCTCAGTAATACTCTCTCTGTACACATCACTCAGCTCCCTAGGAGCTGAGAGTTTAGTTTAAGCTGTGACTTGAACTGATTCATATAAGCTGCTTGAAGCCAATTAGCACAATGTAATCACAGTAGTGGTAGTGGTACTCTACCTCCAGCAATGTGTGCTGACATCTTGCTAAAGGGTTACAGGAAGGAAGGAAACCTAGGCTTAAATTTGGGTCAACTTCTTACCATCTAGCACCTTGGGCTGTGCTTCTGCATGGTGCAGTGCTGAGGTAAGCATTTGCCTGCTTTGATGTTTGTGCTGCCCAGGCATTCACAAACAGGAGTTGTTAAACAAGAAAATAACAAAAAGAAATCATAATTTATTGGGATCTTTGCATGGGGTAAATCCCATGTGGAGAATCAATCTCTCAGACAGGCTGTTTAGCTGCTCTGTGGTTGGTGAAGTGTTTCCATTGCAAGGGTCCTTGCAACAACATCTTCAGCTGCATTGGGTGAGACTCCTCAATCAACTGCTCCTCTCAGTTCTTACATCCAGCTGGTCCATGGTCCTGTGTGACTAATCCGGCACATGTGTGATCCACCACCATATGCATAATCTTGTCCTACATAAAATGTCTCCTCTCTTAGCCATGCACAAAACACTGCCTTATGGTGCCATTCCTGCATCTGCAGAAACAGTTTCTGCTGATGGCTTAGAATTGCCTCATGTAAGTACACTTTGGCCAATTCTTCATAAAAAGATTACATAGGGCTCTTCATTCCTATTCACATTTGGATGACTGTGAACCAATACCCCAAGACTGATATTGTCTTCCCAGTCTCTCATTTTATTTAGGAACTGTTGCACCATGCTAAATTGTGTATGACCAACTACAGCTATCCAATGCCACCGAGACTCAAACATCCAAACAAAATGCAGTGACTCATCCTTACATCAAGATGAACTGATCTTTGCTCCATCTGTCCTTTTTCTTCCAGTGTTAACCCCTTGTTAACTCTTCTGCTGTGGAACCTCATTCCTTCTGCTGCCCAAATCTTGTTCCGCCTACCTGTGAACCTCCAAGTAGATATTATAACTTCTATTTGTAAAATTAGAATTCTATTCCAGAGAGCTTCACATACACTCTTTTAGCAATCTGTGCTAAGGAAGTTAAAGAAATGCAGTCACTATAGTCTAGGCAGACAATTAAACCTGGTACCCCTAGAAACATATGGTTAGTGTTCCCCTGCAGGAACCAACAATAACTTAATTAGAAGTTCAGCCTAATAAGTGTCTGCCTAATAGTAACAATGTTAATTCTTTTCCATGGTATTTCATACAAAAGTCTGTCCCAGAATAGTTTACAGAGTTAAAATATACCTGTATATCCCAGAGGAAAAAGAGAAATTAATAGGTTTGAGTAATGATGAAAAGACATACTGAAATGAGATTTAAAAATAGATGAGCAAGCTGATGTGGAAAGGAATATGTGAAGCATATTTTCACATGGCAAAGATTGGAGAAAAAAGATCTTATGAAAGTAATTTTTTATTTGCTACTATTAAAGCCCAAACTTAGGAAACTGTGCATTAAATTTCTGCAAGTATTTGTTCTAATTTCTAATCAATTAATTTGGTTATATCTGTCTCCTTCAGTATGAATTTTCCTTAAGCATTAATGCCCTCCACATCTGTTTGTTTAGAAATGTTTTTGAAAAATGTTTTCAGTGTCAAAAAATGTTAAAGATCTGTCTTGAAAGACACATATTCATCCCACTTAAACTCTACATACCATAATATTATAAGCTGAGTCCCTGTTCATCCTGCATTTCATATACTGGATCAGTAAGGTAAATCTGGAGGCTGATTAAGGTCTTAATCAGGATAAATATCCATTAAAGGTGATAAAAATCTTTTTCTATATAGGGAGGATGGAATTTTATTATATAGGTACTTGAAGTAAATAGGTGAATCTCCGTAAGAGCTGTCATTGTTCCCAACAAATAATCCCTTCTGCCTGATTTATATGACTAATTTAAAATAACTTCTCATAGCTAAGACATTGCACATTATAGAAAAAAAACAAATGAAACACCACACACTGATAACTAAAACACAGTTTCAAAGTGCTGTGCAAATTATTTATAGAAAATGCAAACAGACAATAAAAAGAAACCTCTGATCTGTGGTCAGCCAAGGACTCTGATTCTTATTGGAGATATTGGATGTTATGTGTCAGTACTTTGTGCTGAATAGCATGTCAGCTATAATCAATAACATCATGCCTATTAATATACCTTAAAATGTATAGTAGATATACTGAGTGCAAATTAAATCATATGTGCAATTAATACATGTAAAATGTCTCACTATCTATTTACAGATATTCTGACAGTAGGAAAGGAGATTAAACATATTGAACATATTGAAAGGGGAGAAGGATTATGAGATGTGATACAAACCCTGGGCAATTATGCCATCCCAGATTCTGCACAATACATAAGAAGGTGAGGACCTGTGAAGATAAGCCTAATGGACCAACCTCAGTGTTAGTTTACCTTATGTAAAATACTGAACATGATGATCTTTGTCAAACTCACTGAGAAACGAGGGTGCCCTTGTTCTGCAGAGAGGAACTTTTACTGTCAGCTAGGTTGTAAATCAGCAAATTATTTAGTGAAAACCCAGTGGACAGTCAGCCACCTAATCAGCAATTTGGAATGCTACTTCAATTTTTGATCTTCTAATTAAATGTTGTCTGTTTCACTCCATCAACACTTGCAAATGTATTTAGGACACCCTCATATGTACCTGCACGAAGAGGAAGACAGAGTATCTTGATCTATGGTGCAGATCTGCAACTATCTAATTTTCTAGAGAGACTATTAGCAGCTAGTACCATTGAAAAATTATGACCTAAGCACTCTGTAGCTGTGGTTTTGACTTACAAGTTTGCGTTTTAACTTAAAAGGCCCTTTTTCCTTGGGTTGTTTAGGCGGTGGTCTGGCACAGGTCCAGGCTCTTCTTTGTACAATGCTGAAAAAATTAAACCTGAAGCTGAGATGTTTTTCTCAGCATTTGATTTCAGGAATTTAAGGGTATCAAAAGCATTATTAAGAGATCTGAATTTCATTAGCTGCAATTTGACAAAAGGTTTAAATGGTACTGTAGTTCCATATGGCTTGATTTTGATGCTTATGATACAAACGTCCTAATATCTATACCTTTAGGGTTAATGATGCAGATGATTTGTTTTGAGACTAATACTAGGTAGCTAAATGCATGGGAATGCCTGGGACCAAGTGACTTTTCTGAAGACAGGTTTCTGTTCTGTTGTCGCTTAGGAATTTTTCCCATCCCAAGAGATCATTTGGCCAGTGTTGCTCAGTACTTTTCTAAACACCTTCAAGGAAAGCTCCAAATGCCTCTAGGGAAAGGAGATTACTCACTCATTGTGAAATTGTGTTCAGTTCATTATTATCTGTAAGAAGTATTTATAAACAAACCAGTAATGCTTACTTTAAAAAGCTAACCTAAAATCCTGTGTTTGACAGCAGCCAGGAACAGACATTCAGGGAAAGAGGATAAGAAGGAGGCAAACTGTGTATTCTGTATTCTGTCAGCTACCAGAAACCTGCTCTGCAGAGAGTTCCTGACCCTGGTGTGTTACCTCGTGAATTTTTGTTTAATACAACTTTTCTCTATTAATTTGCTTAATTGCAGCAAAAACTACGCTGTCTCCCAAGTGAATAGAATAAAAATGAAGTTTTCAACTTGTCTCAACATGCTAAGCAATAGCTCCAGTTTCAAAAATGTTATAATCACAAAGAATTTCAAAACAACTGCAACAAGGGAGGAGTATTTTGAAGGAAAATTCTTTGAGGAACAGCAAAAGATGCAGATTATGTGCTGCTGTCAGATGTATTGTCTCCCCCTTTGCCTTTAGTGGCTTTGACATAATTCATTGTTATGCCAGTTATTTAACAGACATTGCCTCCCTTTGCAAAGAAAGAGAGAATCTTTTGCATTATGGAAAATATAATCTAACATCTGTTTCCAAAGCATAGAAAGTGAGGACAACTAAGACATGAAATGAATTCCTAGAGCAAATTATATTTTATTTTATTTGTTTTGATAAAAATATTTTTTTAATAGAATATATTTTTTTCTTTTGTATGAAGATATATAAAAATAAAATATTTTCATGTGACTTATCACAGTACAAATGTTTTGGAAAAGATGCTTCTAGAAATTGGCTGCCTTGTTTTGTGACCTCAGAACAGGCTTGCTCTGAAATAGTTACGAGAATGGAACAACTGCTCTGTTATTTCTGCTTTAGTGTAATTTAGGTTTGGGTTTTTTTAGATTCAGTATTTGCCTAGTGCGTTAGTTATCATATTTTAAATATAATAAGAGTTAAATACAATAGATGAGATCAGACACTTGTACAGGCATACTGGGAGAGGTCAAATGAGAAAAAAAAATATTACTTAAAAGGAGAAAACCAGGCAAATCTTACAGCTAGAAAGCAGGAGAAAAAAAAGTGGAATCATATTGTCTCCACTAAGATAATATACATAAGAAACAGCCTATCCTACTCCTTTGTTGTGATTTCTTGGAATTTTTAACTGTGGGAGTCTGATCAGGTTTAAGAACAGTTTAGGTGTCCTCATATAGCTGTCTGGCTACCATCGCAGCCAGAGGACACCTGTGTGGTATAATTCCTTCTGACACTAGACCTATGGCCAAAAATAGGTCCTCGCTTTAAGGTCGGTTGCGCCTCCCTCCCTAGGTTCTACTGTGTGCATTAACTTGGTCTCCATTGACTCCAATGGGAGTTTAGAATCTAATTGAATCCAGGCACTAATTAAAATGTCTTAATCTGCAGCTGAATCCCACTATTGGGTCTCAGTTCACTTGTCTAAATAGCAAGTCGTTTGAGATAGCTCAGCTCACCTTTGCTTCCTGACCAGCTGAGGAAACGGAGAGACCTAGGTTCTATGTCAAGTCTGCTGTGGGTATCTCAAACACCTTTGTGTATCTGAGAAACCATTAGATGTTTAGTCAGCTGTTCTGAGCCCTAAATGTCCTTATAGTGGAGAAAGCAGTTCATACCCTGCTCTGTGATAGTATGTCACAGAATATTGAAGCAGTGGGAAATGTAGGGGCTATAGTGCCAGAATAGGTTTATATCAGAAGACTTATCCATGGTATCCCTTTCTGAGGTCACCATACTTATCCCCATCCTTTTCTCGTTAAAATAACACAACAGGAGAAAAAAAAAAGGTGGAAAGCGTCTGGCAGCAGGTGATAAAGAAGGCCCATGCAGCTTGTTTGGAAGTGCATGCACGTAGATCTTCCAAAGATTGAAACATGAAAAGGTCATATAATTTACATGGTGACTCCGCTTGCATTATCTCTAGGGTGTCAGTCTGGGCTGTAAATAAGCTAAACAATGCAACTTTCCAGGCTTTGCAAAACCCCCTCCTTCATATCTATTTTAATGGTTTCTATTCCATTGCTTTCCTCCCCATCCCTTCCCAGGGATTGTTCTACCTAATAAATTTTATGTAGTCATAGCAATGCTTGCGATTTAAAAATTTAGCAGATTTGAGCCATAGCTGCACTATCCTGGCAAGCCAGACTAGCTTTGAGTAACAAGATTTATTTTCCTTGTGTGCTGCCAAGTCAACCTGAAGACAATGTTAATAGAAAAGGTCACAGACTGATAAGCTGACATGTCTCTAATTCTTCAGGACAAATCTGTGGATGGCAAATTGAAATGCTACTCTGCAGCTCCTCAGGGGCAGAGGCATTAAAGTTAAATGTTACAGATGTGAAGGAATGGCAGCAAGCATGTTTGCTTTGCAAAAGAGTTTGTGACTGTGGTGGTGGAAATGCAACAGACACCAGCAGAATTTATTTTCTGGGCTAAAGGATATTTTAAGGACAGGCTGCAACCACAACCCCATAGAACAGATCTATGTGCCCAGGTGCAGTTGCTGGTGTGGTAAGAAGGCACAGTTCACAGGTAGCACGGGTCACCTTAAAAGAAAGATCTAACGTCTCTGTTTATGCTAATGTATGCTTTGCGATGTGTGGAGGAAAGGGAGTAAAAGGCAATGGAAAGTTATTCTGCAGCTCCCAGGATAATGTTTTACGGCTTCAGACTTTTTGTCTGATGAAAAGTTGTTTATTTATTGTTCCAAAATTCACCAACTTGAATGAAAAGTCTCCTTTTGCTCTCAGGGGTGACACTTACTTACACTTATAAATTCAATTGGAAGAAAGAACTGCCCAGGAACAGAACACAGTCATGTCTATTGTTAAATAGTTGGAACACCCCTTGGTGTAATCCACATTCTCCAAAACAATTTGTGGATACAGTTTGCAATTTAGGAGAAGACAGTGACCATTCCCAATAAGCATTTTAGACTTGTCTGAAGAATAAAGGAGGTTATAGGATGGAAGTAGAAAGTCCTATTCCAGCTGGTCTCAGCAAAAGAAAAGTCTTGGGCATGTTTAACTTACTAGTAGAAAAAGTGGCATATGGGACATCTCTTTTCTTCAGCCTGCCCATTTGTAATGAACAGTTTGCAGTTAAGTTTGCGGAAACATCTAAAGAAAAAAAACTATTTTAGGTTTTTCTCCAGGCTGATGGATCATGAAAGAAAAGGGAGACTTTTCTTCTTATCCTATGAAATTGCTGTGGAGGTGAACAGAAATCTACTACATTGACCCCTTTGGTGGTGTCCTCGGCTTCAGGTGAAATCTTGGTGGCTTGAGTGCAGTATATCCATAGAGAATGTGAAAATTCAGTGTGAGCGAGAACAGCCCTGTCTCTTTGTCCATCAACTGAACAAGTTAAAGAGGTGTGAGATATTATTACCAGAATGGCATGGTAATTCATGTGAATATGGAGACTGCTAATAACACTTTTGCTATCGCGACTTAGGGGAGACAAACAAGATAAATATGTCTTCTTTTATTTTTGTCTTTTTTCCCTGCTCTCAGTCTGAAAGACTGACACGCTATAAACAGAGGATAATTAAATGGTTCTGTATTAATTATTTTCATTGTTTTCATGCTAAGACATTCCAGCAAAGATCAAGGTCCCACTGTGTTCCATGCTCTATGAGCACATAGTAAGGGACAGACAGAGCTATGAAGAATTTGCAGTAGTAGAATACCCATGTGAAAAGAGAAATACATGCTAATATCTTATTTCCGGCATGAACTTTCAGGGGGATAAAAAAAAAATCCTGGCAGCCAGGTGAAGTTCCTGACGACTGGAAGAAGGATAAGATAATCCCCATTTTCAAGAAGGGGAAGGTGGAAGACCCAGGGAACTACAGACCAGTCAGCCTTACCTCTGTGCCTGGCAAAATCTTGGAGCAGATTCTCCTGGAAAGCATGCTAAGGCACATGAAAAACAACGAGGTGGCTGGTGACAGCCAACATGGCTTCACTAAGGGGAAATCCTGCCTGACCAATTTGGTGGCCTTCTATGATGGAGCCACGGAACTAATGGACAGGGGCAGAGCAGCTGACGTCATCTACCTGGACTTGTGCAAAGCGTTCGACACTGTCCCACATGACATCCTTGTCTCTAAGTTGCAGAGACATCAATTTGATAGATGGACCACTCAGTGGATAAAGAACTGGCTCGATGGCCGCACGCAAAGAGTTGTGGTAAATGGCTCGATGTCCAGTTGAAAAACAGTAACGAGTGGTGTCCCTCAGGGATCGGTGTTGGGACCGGTCCTGTTCAACATCTTTGTCGGCGACATGGACAGTGGGATTGAGTGCGCCCTCAGCAAGTTTGCCGACGACACCAAGCTGTGTGGTTCAGTTGATACGCTGGAGGGAAGGGATGCCATCCAGAGGGACCTTGACATGCTTGTGAGGTGGGCCGATGCCAACCTCATGAAGTTTAACCAAGCCAAGTGTAAGGTCCTACACATGGGTCGGGGCAATCCCAGGCACAGCTACAGGTTGGGCAGAGAAGAGATTCAGAGCAGCCCTGCAGAAAAGGACTTGGGGGTGTTGGTTGACGAGAAGCTTAACATGAGCCGGCAGTGTGCGCTCGCAGCCCAGAAAGCCAACCATATCCTGGGTTGCATCAAAAGAAGCGTGACCAGCAGGTCAAAGGAGGTGATCCTGCCCCACTACTCTGCTCTTGTGAGACCCCACTTGGAGTACTGCGTACAGTTCTGGTGTCCTCAACATAAAAAGGACATGGAGCTGTTGGAGCAAGCCCAGAGGAGGGCCACGAGGACGATAAGAGGGCTGGAGCACCTCCCGTATGAAGGCAGGCTGAGAGAGTTGGGGCTGTTCAGCCCGGAGAAGAGAAGGCTGCGTGGAGATCTCATAGCAGCCTTCCAGTATCTGAAGGGGGTCTATAAGGATGCTGGGGAAGGACTCTTCCTTAGGGACTGCAGTGGTAGGACAAGGGGTAATGGCTTCAAACTTAAACAGAGGAAGTTTAGATTAGATATAAGGAAGAAGTTCTTTACAGTGAGGGTGATGAAGCACTGGAATGGGTTGCCCAGGGAGGTTGTGGATGCTCCATCCCTGGCAGTATTCAAGGCCAGGTTGGACAGAGCCTTGGACCACGTGGTTTAGGGCAAGGTGTCCCTGCCCATGGCAGATGGGAACTAGATGATCTTAAGGTCCTTTCCAACCCTTACTATTCTATGATTCTATGATTCTATGATAATCTATCATGTTATATTGCCGGACATTTGAAGAATTTGCACTCATCTTTATAAATACCATCAGATTGTTCAAATATTTGAGGACATAACATAACACCTCCGAAACATTATGAATTAAGCTCGGCACTTTGATTCATGAGAATATTCATTGCTGTCAGCTTGGGTTTTGGTTCTCCTTGGTCACTGTGGTGACTGTTTACAATTCCCTTATGCAAGGAACTTTCTAAGGGTGGGCAAGAGGTGTGTCACTTGGCTGTGAAATAGGGATGTTTTAGGCAGAATTGTTTTTCTTCATCCCAAGCCTGCTACAACAGATTAACTAAACAGGAGAGCATAATTTATGGGAAGCAAATCATACCACATTCATCTCAGCTGGATGGCACAGCCTGTGCTGCTACCACATTTATGCAAAAGATACAGAATTTAACAAGCATTAGATAAAAGCAAACAAACATCCAAAATACAGGGAGCAAAACCACCTAAAATGAATGATTCACCTGAAAGGAGTGAAGGAGCTATCTAGCTTTACATCACTTGTTTTTCATATTATTTATTTGTTACCTTCTCTTGGGTGTCTGGTTTCTGTTTTCCATGAATCTTGATAGCTGCTATCTAGCCAAAGGTTTCTTTAAAAGCTGAGAAATACTCATGCTGTCTTCCAGCATTTACATTGAAAACATCAAAGCCCTAAAGAAGAAAATGAAAAAAAAACCCCAAAAAACAAAACCAAAACCCAAACCCTACAGTCTAGCAGTCATTTCAGAAGACATTTACAAATATCCATCCACATTATAAAGTATTTAGATTAAATTCTGTTTGGACGTAGGCACACAGAGTAAACAAATGAAACTACTAGCAATTTACAGGACTGTATCAGAGCGAAGTTTCACCCTGAGCTTTCAGTTGCAAAGACAAATTAAAAAAGAATAATATAATATTTGTATTGTGGAATAGATAGTTCCTTCTATAATTACTTTTTCTGCATCTTTACACCTGATGTGTGGTAGCTGTTGAACAGAATAGACAGACTTCTAAATAACAATAATACCCAAAGCTATTGTTTTCATGTGATTCTTTGGTTTTCAAATGAGAGAGCTGCAAATCATAGAATACTTACCAGTCTATTACCTGTTATGTTCTCATAGGACATTTGCCAGAATCTTTAATGGACACACATCAGTACAGCATTCTGATATCCTACATTTGATATTATATGTTTGACTTCAAGAGCTACCTATGTGCATACAATGAAAACTTGTCTGCTAACATTTTATTTCTCAGTCTGTGTCTGTAACTGGCAGGAAAGGTAAAAACCTGTTGTGGGCAGCTACCTCCCTAATTTAAAGCAATAATTATTAAATTATGTGGTCATCAGCTGAAGCTATGACTTAGTTCCTGTTGCTTTAGTAATGTTAGTAATTTCCTGTGCTCGTTTATTTATTAGACTTGAAAGGTTTTACCATCAGTGCATTCACTTTTATGTTATATCCAGGAAAAAAGAAAGAAAACATTTCAGTGAGTTAGAAAAGGTTTAATTTGGTATATGTCAGTGCATGTGTGTCTGAAAGAGAGCAGGGTTTGGCCTTTTCTAAAAACTTTCTATAGCTGCAAATCTACTGTAGTTTTAAACTGTCAAGAATAAAAGCCATTACAACTGTGTAGCTACAACAGCAGAGACAGCAAAACATGTCTCTATGGCAAAACCCATCTCTATGGCAAAACCTCTGTAAATAGCTGACTGATCGACCTATATTCATTCAGCTGCTTGCTTTACAGCTCAGTTGTATGCTACCTTGCTAATTTACAGCTAACAGTGCTGGATTCTACACAAGAAGTGGAGACCACCACTGTGAGGAAGAGCTAAAGATATCTTGAACAGAATGTAAGCATTATTAGCAGTTCACATTTACTTCTTAGGTTCACATGCAAGTCAAATGGTGCACACAAGCACAAAAACCAAGCATAGGTGATATAGAATAAAAAGAGATGCCAATTCAGTGCCAAAGTGTGCTTGCAGATTGGACTTTGCAATCGACTTTCAAGCTTCCTCTAGTTTTTTCAGCCACTTTTTGTAAACTGATTGTCATAATTGTTTTTAACTGCCACAGTTTCTTATTGAACACAAATTGGTTGCTGTTTTACATTGACCAAAATCATGAAGAAATCCTCTGGGACTGACTGTTTTGCTCTCTGCTCTTTAATATCTTTATTAATAAAAATATATACATATTTAAAAATTGTTAATTGAGTTTGCAGCCAACAAAACGGAAAATAAGTGGATGAATGACAGAAAACAGAAAGGACACAGTGTTCCTACAGATGATCCAGAAAAAAGTTGTGTTTTAATGAGATAAAATATGTAGCTACACACTTAGAAAAGAAAGCTGTAAGCTACATTTATTGGTAGGGAGAATTTCCCTATTGACTCTAAGCATTGCTCAGGATTATGCTGAACCATTATCTGATAAAGCGCTTCAGAGTGTCATTTAGGGCTATGTCATTAGATTACAGAGTATTACGAAACAAATTTATGGATATTCCATTCTATCTGTGTTTGGTGCTAGTACTTGCTTGTCGGTGAAATACAATGTCCCATTAAAACAATTATTCACCAACATCTGAGATATCCTTCTCTTAGTGACCCACTTTATATCTGCAAGACTGAAAGAAGGGCTAATGTGCATGAAAGAACATGACCCCTTTGCTTTTGAAAGAAACCCTGACACTGTAATGATCTCGGATGAAGACTGCGTGCTGCATCAACATGAAACACAAGCCTAGCACAGACTTGTACACACTGCCCTTGTTTGTATTTGCTCACGGACTTTATAAGCTTGGTGAGCTGTGGGTCTGGCAGTATGCCTGGCCCACACCTTTCTCATAATGGTAGCTCTCAAACTGTTTAAGGCTGGAACACTTCCAACACTATGCTGATATACCTCCTATCTCTGCAGTGCTCCTTCTTGGGTTACTCCAGGGACCCTGTCCCTTTGCCACTGAGTTAAGCTGAATTAAATAACTCAAAATGATACCAGTGTCTTTATGAAAAGGCTGTTCCCTGAGGTGCATCCTATAGTGATTGCTGGATGGAGAAAGTAATTTCTGCTTAGAGGGACCAATGAAGACCATACCTATCTAAAGGAAGGTGGAAAACTCAGGGGATTTTATTGATTTGTGGGTTATTTGGTTTTTTTTTTCTATTTTCCTAGCATGTTCACTTTCAACAAAAGTAATCAACGCACACAGAATGTGCACAAGAATGGACTTGTGCAGGCATGAAATAGGATGTGGCCATCTATTGTTGAGTTTATCCCCACTCATCTTCAGCTTCCAGAAAAATTGCAGGGAAGGGAGAGATCAAGTTGGAGTTCAGGTGGAGCTGCACAAACATGAGCCTGTTGACCAGTAAACTAAATATCAAGAGTATCTTGAAATAGTGTGATCATTGATTGTCATTAGTAGAAATTAAATATAATGTTTCCTGCTTTCTGCCTCTTTAACCATTGCTGACTTGATGGTAGTACTGACCCCACACACTGCTGAGTGTAAGAAGATTTAAGCTTTAAAATGCTGCTACTAGCGGAGTCCCTAGATTGAACATTGAGCTAGGGAAACAGCTTTTCAGATGCTTGAGGCTTCCTACAGCACTCTTGATGGGGGGGTACTGTAAAAGTGACAAACCAATTTCATCTGAACATTAATTTTAATTTCTACTTGTTCGACAGAAAAGCACAACAATGCTTTGCTCTTCATTTACCTCTCAAAAAATGCATTTGCTAATTATTAGGTGCATAAAAGCTGCAGCTGAAAACACATGGAGAATTCTACTGGTTTTCTCTTACATAAGTGCAAACTGCTGCCTTGTGAGGTTGCAGTGAGTCTCACAAGAAGCCATTGCAGAAATAGCAGGCATGAAGCTATACAAAGCCTAAAGCACCATTTTCTCTTTAATTCCATTCCTGTGGTGTGGGCATGAACCCTGGCAGTGACCCCCAACGGCTTGGGGCTGTTGTCCAGACAAGTGAGGGATACCTGTACTCTGGTTTGGCCAGCCTTATTTCCTCAAGAATGATGGTCTGTCTAAAAGCTGAGAACAAATTACGTCTCCTTTGTTCTAGGATCATGCTGGCAACCACTTTTCACAGCCCCTCTGCTTCTGTAAGCTATATATATGTCAACTGAGATATATAGACACTGAATAAAGATGTATATTTACATATATATAAATACATATATACAAATACATATATATACACATAAAAAGAAAGAACAAGAGCTCCTATCTGTGCTTCATCCAACACGCAGAGCCCTCAAACAGCTGAGGGCCTCCTCCTATTGCATGGAGGGATTAATTTAACACTAATGAGAGATGAGGATATCAGGAAGCGTCTTGGCACAACCACTGCTGTAAACCATCTCTTTGCTCTTTCAAGCTTTTCTCATTGACAAGCTGCCAAGATTCGGCTTGTGAGATTCAGCATGAGATCACTGATTGAATGAATTCAGTGGCTGATGATAAATCATACGTATCTTGGGTCTGAAAAATGGGTGTCTGAACAACTCTTTTCAAGCGCATGCTGACACACAGGGGAGACATTCAGGATGTTGGCTGTGAGCAGATTTACACAGGAACATCCTTAACACTAGGCAGTAATGTCCACTAATGGTTTGCAGGCAACATTTCATTATAAACGGCAAATCATTATTGCCTCCTTTGGTATTCGATGTAATAACATTTATCATGTTGAGTTATTTTGGTATTCATGGGGATGTCAGATGTAATTCCATAAGAATTGCTGTTAGAATGAATGCCCACTAAATTACAATGGAATTAATAAGAAATTAGATATTAAGGTAACATTATTATCAAAAGAGGTCATCATGATTGATGTGCTGTTCAAATAAGGATACCAAAAGGAATTACAGTCAGACCTGATTAATCCAAATCAGTTTGCAAACTCCATTTTTATGCAGATTACGACACATTTTCAAACTGATAGATCAGCCAGAAGTACTAGTACGAAGATGCAGACCACTGCCAAATTTTCCAGAAAGCTTCACTTTTGTATGCTGTGAAATGGGATATTTAAGAAGCCAAATTACTCCTAACATTAAATCACTTAGTGGAAAATAATGATTTTATCCTTGATTTGGATGATAGAGATTATTTTCTGACATAGTTTGGTGGTAGAGGATGAAGCATTGCTAGTCTGTTGTCTCTTTTGGAATAAACACAATTTGCCTAGTTTCCTATGAGCTATGATCCAGGAAGTCTCTTCCATGTGTTATTAATTCCTCCCCAATGAAATTATGAAAGATGTAAGATCTTCCATTTTGTTTTACAAAGAGACCAGGGACAAGGACGTGAGCCATCAGTCCACTGGCAGACAACTGGGGTTGGCAGGTTGGACATAGACCTCCAGAGATATTCACCCTTTTAACTCCTATTTCACTTCCTAGGGGGCATGGCACCTAACCATTTTACACCTAACTGCTTGTTTGGCCTCACTTCTTTGCTCCTCACATGTCACAGCTGTCAACCTGACTTTCGTTTACTAGGTGCCAACAGCACAACACCTGGATGAAAGAAAGTCTTGATGGGTGAATGAAGCTCGTGCTGTACCCTAATGGAAACAACACACTTGTAACCAACTATGCTTGTCCCAGAGTTGTTATCACAAGGCGCTTATCAGGAAACAGTGGATTAGAGCCAGGGAAGCTGATATAACAAATAGAATTAGTGCTCTGGAGGTTGATCTGGGCATTTTCCTTAACAAAAACAATGGATTAATTCCCCTGAATAGGAACCCTTTAAATATTTCTCATACGACATTGAGCAGATTTACACAGGAACATCCGTAACACTCCACAGTGATGTCCACTAATGGTGGACATTAGTGGACCAGATCAGCTGCATGTCACTGATTTGGGATGGGACTTTTTCTTTTTTGAAATCACCTAAAAACTTTAGGTGATTTCTTTATCTAAACTTTCTTTTTGTGGAAAGATATTAAATACAATTGCAAGAGAAAATCCGAATATTTCAATGTCTGACATTATAAGTTATATCTCTATCAGAAAACAAATATAAACAGTTGTTTCATGAAGAGTCTATGTACAAATAAAAGCTGTAAGAGGGGAAAAAATAATACAAGATGCATTTAACCATAGCTTTTCACGCAGAAAAATTACTCCTTTGAACAAGGATTTGTGGCACGGAGATGAAAGAAAGTGCATATGCAGCAAAACATACAGATGGTAGAAGACATTTTTAAGCTCCAATTACAGCAGGTGTTTTATACTTTGATTATCTTTATCTGTCCAGCCACTGAATTAGGGGTTAATTACTGAGAGTAAATAGGCACTTTTACACAAAATGCCCTATCATGGCTTTTTCAGCTGATCAGCACTGTAGCAGAGTGAAAAATTAAGTAGCTCAGGTTGGAAAAGACCCAGTATTCCATAGTGTTTATTAGGAACTCAGCTGCCTTTTGAAACTGTAGCTCTTAAACTGACGTAAGTGAGGAAATTCAGTTCTCATTCCGTGTGGCTAAAGCTCATTTCCAGGCCAAGCAGCAGTACAAAGGGCTGGAAATCCCTAATGGGGAGAAGCAAGTCTCAGTATCTCGTAATCTAAATGGTCACAGATATGCAGGTGCTATTCCTTCCCTCTCTTTCAGTATTTGATGAAGTCAGGATACAACTTATTTTGGGGACTTGCTTTATTATTAATATAGGAATTCTTGTGTTTGGTTTGGTTTAGGGGGATTCTTTGGTTTTGGTTTTGGTTTTGGGGTTCTTTTTTTTTTGTTTGTTTGTTTGCTTAATTTCGGGATTATTTTTTTCAAGTAGGGCTTCTATATCCATTGTTCCTTTCTCATTTCTGGGTTATTCTGGGTCATACGTCGTTCTGGGTTTTCTTATGAAGAGAAAAATCTACACTGGTAGATTTGAGATAAAATTCCCAGGATCTGACCTTGAAGGAAACAGCAGCACAACCCTTTATCCTCGTTAATGTTGCCAAGACTTATGTCCTGTCTATAGAAAGCTGAATTACATTCCTGACCAATGCATAGCGCCAGCTGCCGGAGGATGTGTGGATTTCCGCTGGTACATGCACTGCCTGACGCCTCTCGTAATGGAGAGCAGTACGTCTAGTTTGCTGACCACATGCAGTGATCCCTCAGCTTATCTTTTCTTCCTCTCCTTTTCTTTTTTTTTTTTTTTTTCGGGTTGGGAAGGAACAAAACTTTAAACCTTTAAACCTAATGCTTTAAATACCCTGAAAAATAAAGCAATGCATTCCTTTGTCAAAAAGGATGAAATATGATTATTTTTCTCCTCAGTAATGCTGATTTTCCTCATTTCTTTTGCCATGTTTTGTAATAGATACGTGTAAATATTCACATGTCTGGAGCTGGTAGATGCTATGGAGGACATATGGGTGACTTGCACTTGCAAATCAGCAGCTGGAAGTCAGCCACACTTCCCTAGACCAGTAGTCTCCAGGGATGCATGTACCTCAGGAATGCACAAGATAATTCATTAGCATGTACGAAGAAAGTATTTTTTGTACTTTTAATAAGTAAATGAAAATAAATATGTTAAAAGTAGTGGTTATTTCACCTTTACCTCGTCCTTATTTTGGGGGTTTTTCTCATGTATGTTTTGTAATGTACATAACATTGAAACCTGAGGACTATCTTCACACCTTATTTTTTGGTGGTTAACTATTAGATCATGACAAATTCTTCAATGTACTGTCTGTCGTAGCACAACAGCAATCTATATTTTGTGAGATGTTAGTAGTAGACATACTCCTACTTTCTTTCACAAAAAAATCTTCTAGGGTTTTTCTGATTTTTGTGATATCTGTAGAGTCCTGTTGTAAGACATCTTGAAATGTTTATAATCTGATTTTCACTTTCATTAAGCTTTGTATCTTTCATGGTAAAACAAAAACCTTTAATATATCACTATGAGATGTCTGCAAAAGACCTGTAATGTAAATGAGAATATGGTCCTTGAATTATATATAGAATTATGCAAACACAGAGTGTAATAAAGGTGTTAAACTTCTACTGTAATTTTTTTTATTAGTTTAAAAATGTTATAGTTCATTATATGTCTGTAATACTTTTCACATTGGCTAGCTGTTTGCTCTAAGCAGAAATGTTCTCTCAGAGAGTTTCGCATATAGTTTAAGGCATATTCTATTAATAACAAAAAATAAGTTTCAATAAAGTAAAGAAGAATGATATTATTTTTGTAAGTGTATGTGAAGAGTGTTGTAAAAGGGGTAAAATGATCTATTAAATACAGAAAGGTTTAATTTACTACTAAATTCTAAAAAGTATAAATGGGCTGGCTTTTGTTTATTAGCAAATTTTGTTGTATTTCTACAGAAACCTACTAGTTTTGTCCCTGCTAAATTATGAGGAATTTTAAGGAATAGTTTTTAGAATATGTTCAAATATATAAAGGCTTAGATAAGAGAAAAAATAAGGCATAATTAGGATGAAGATTATATTCCTCAGTTCAGTAATTTTGTAGTTTGAAATCAAGTTCTTATTTCAAATCCAGCAAATAAAATCCAGCTGCATATTCCTTCCTTCAAAAATAAACAGAAGTAATGCTGCCACTCCCCAACATTATAGAAGACCAAGGATGCTTTATTTTTGAGCCATTTATATTTCCACTCTTTGATCACTTCTTTGGATCATAGCAGAGGTTGGGAGCTTATTTGCAGACATTTAGTTTGTAGGAATAGCAAAAAGGAAAGCATTATTCTGTGCCCTCTGACTTATGCAAATTCTCATCTCATAGCAGAAGGGATGCATGCCCCAAAGTTTGTCAATAAAATGAATGGAGAGAGATAAAAAATCTTATAGTTCATGCTTTTGTATTTATCAACAAAGCAGAGATTCATTCTTATTCACAACAAATTCTCGGTATAGAACAGAAAAAAAAAATCTTCTGAGGTTCTTTACCAATTTAAAAGGATCCATAATACATGTAACAAACATAAACTGGATTATGATTTCCCAGACTTGTATTTACTGGCCAGGTCCATGAAGATTGAAAGAAAGTGGGGTTTTTTTACAAGTAATGAATTTGATACATATATATATGTGTGTGTGTGTGTATATGTATTTGTGTGTATATGTCTGTATGTGTGTATATACGTGTATGTATATAACCCATGAAAAAATGAAAGCAAAGTTTATATATATTTATGAAAACAAATTAATCTTTCAAATTATTTAATAATGGCTGATGTCTCAGATCTTGAACCCTAAGTCCAGCACAGTATCAGAAGTCACTGATGTCCCAAAGTCAGCACCTAGGTGATGCTTTTGCAGTGTTATAAACTGACAAAGGGTTCTTAGAGAAAAAAATGTTAGCAGGGAGTGTTCCTACAGACAAATAATGAGACCTTTTTCTCCCTCCTTCCAGGGAATTGACAGGGTGTGATAACCACATGAGCTTGTGCATGAAGGAAACAATCCTAGGAAAAAACAAGATGCTTTTTTTTCCCCCCTTATTTTTCCTTTTCTTCTTGGAACGTCAGGATGATCCTCGTGTTCTGGGACTCTTTGGGCAAGCTATAACATTGGGTTACTGTTGCACGTGAACTGACAGAGATCAGCAGCAGGGTACAAGTAGGTCCATGTCAATGCAGACTTTTATCTTTTCTTCACTTTTGGTCTGTAGTGAACTTTATGATCCATTTCTATTCTATCCCAGGTATATGAACTATGTTTAATGAAGCCACGAAGAAGATTTGCAATGTATTTTAATGTGTTCTCTGCTTTTCTTAGCATAGGTAAGCTGTACTTCTGCCACTCATCTGCCAAATCTCGCACCTGATGTGCTTAAACCTGAAGATGACTAAGTAGGGGCTTTTTTTGTAATTTCTTTTTGTTTGGTTTTTATTTTGTTGTTGGTTTTGCTGGGTTTGGGGTTTTGTTGTTGGTGGTGGTTTTTGGGGGGGTTGGGGTTGGGTTTTGTTGTGTTTTTTGTTTAGTTTTGGTTTGGTTTTGATTTTGGGGTTTTGGGGGTTTTTATTTGGTTGGTTGGTTGGTTTTTTAAACCAACTTATATTCCAGTTAAGCCTTCAGTCTTTTTATCTGTAATAAAAAAGACGGCTTGCCTACTTCACCTTTCTCTAAAAAGCAGAATAAAAAAAACCTTTTGCAGCTATTTCTGGAAATGTTTAATCTAAAATGTCACTTCTATGAGAACTGCATTTTATTACATTTCCGCAGAATGATACTTTTTAAAAAAAGATTGCGATATTGCATTTCATTTATAAGGTAGTTGAAAGTCTCTCAAGTACTTGGATATTTAAGTTTTGAGCCAAGTGAAGTAAATTGAAATAAAAGAGCTTCAGATTTTTTCATTAAAAAATATTATTTGGGGGGCTTTTTTATTGTGCTTAATCCACCTTTAATTACCAGACTGTTGCCCTGTGGAACATGGATAGCAGAGTTGCAAGGCCTCTGTGGGTGACTTACTTAGAATAACTTTGAAATAAGGCTCTTACAATCAACAGACACTCTTGCACATCAAAAGCTTAGAGCAAAACCAATGATTTTCTGTAACATTTCACCAGATAATAGGTTTGACTCAAAAAGCCTGCATGAAATTGGCTTCACTCCTACTTATGTGGAACCAGTTATTTGAATAAAAAGACCAGTTTTACCAGTTCAGTATCCCTTTAGCATGCTGGTATAGAGGTGATCAGCTTTCATTAGCTGCCACAAAACTGGTTTTAGAAATCAAACAAAACTTCCATGAATGTGCTAATTCTGCCTCTAACACCCGTCTGATCAATTTATTTCAGTAATGTTATAGGAAAGAAACCAGTTCTGCGTTCCACTGGTCTCCAAAGCGGGATGCCTGCACCCCAAGTGGTGGGAAAGGTGAAGCATTGGGAACTTCATCAGTACCTGTCAATAAATAAATAAGAATGTGTCTCCTGGGGATAAAAGCTTCGAAATCTTTCGCTTATGGAGTCAGCGATTAAAAAAATTTTTGAGACCATGGCTCTATTCTGTTCTACAGATGTATAGAGTAAATCTTAAGGGATACACACTTCCACACCTGATAAGCATGAAGTTCCTACCTTGGTATGTAATGTAACTTTGCCTTATGTTCATGTGTACACGTGAATGTAAGTGTGCTTACGTGCACATTAGTAGCAAAGACTGTTTATGGTAACTACTGTGTGTATTAGCCTGTGGAAAAAGCAGGTGCTTTGCACACCTGCATGGTGATACATAGAATCATAGAATCATAGAATAGTTTGGGAAGACACCTTCAAGCTCATTCAGTTTCAATCCCCTGCCACAGCAGGAACACCTTCCACTAGAGCACATTGCTCCAAGCCCTGTCCAACCTGGCCTTGAACACCGCCAGGGATGGGGCAGCCACAGCTTCTCTGGGCATCCTGTGCCAGCGCATCAGCACCCTCACAGGGAAGAACTTCTTAATGTCTAATCTAATCTGAATCTACCCTCTTCCAGTTTAAATCCATTCCCCCTTGTCCTGTCCCTACGGGCCCTTGTAATAAGTCCCTCTCCAGATTTCTTGCCAGCCCCCTTTAGGTATTGGTAGGCTGATATAAGGTGTCCCCTGAGCCTTAGATATGTGTAAAGAACTCACAGTTTTTGTGTGAACTGTAGTGAGGAAAATGCGGCTCTATTTTGGTTTTTGAAGCCTAGTATCAGTTACTGAGGTAAAAAAAAAAGGCAAATACTCTGTGACTGAAGCATTGAGGCTCTTCATCCCTTGCAGTGTTTCAAACTGGAACATGGCTTTGAAAGATGTGCCTAAAATTAGAACAGAACCTGTTGTTTAGCCTGTAATAAACTGTTCTCATTAAAATATTTATTTCACTGGTGAAATGTCTTTTCGTCTCCAGTTCTTCATGTTATCTCCGAGGCTAAATCATCAATTACTTCAGATGTGTAAAATTCTTGATAACTTCCCAGCACACCAGCAAACGGGCGGAAATACCATAGAGGATTCTTAAATGTCATGGGCTTTGACCAGGACAATTTTATCAAGCACAGGAAACGCAAGTCAAATATCCACCTGTCTCCATCACAACCTGCAGTAGAAGAGATAGACAAGGTCATAGGTAAAGGTAAACCTCTTCTAACAAAGCTGAAAATCACCAAGGAGAAAAGGTGGGATTACCAAAAGAACTGCATGACTTTGAACAAATTTCTGCTCAGAAGTCAAAGGAAGGGCAGGTGCTTTCAAACCCAGATACACAAATTTGAATATTGATTCAGCTTAAATAAGAACAACGGCTGATTAATTTCAATCCTTGCATTTTTTGGCTTTACTATTACTGAAACAGAAAAGAAATGCTGATAAGAGATGTCTGCTGTGTGCTATTTATGTCCTTACTAAAGATTTTGCAGGAACTTTTCTGGAGGTATCCAGCTGACTTTGCAGATCTTAGTGTTTGGAGATGACTTCCAAAGGACCATGCATATTTTTGGCCCAATATCCAATGAGGTCAAGACGCTAAACATATTGAGTGTTTACCTGTTATGAGCTAAAGTTGCCCTGAAAGCAGATTTCAAACTGGTGTATAGAACAGAAGGCAAGATGAAAAAACAGAAACAATCTGGTTTAAAATTATAATTAATGCAGAGAGTCTAAAGAGCTTCCATGATTTCTCTTACCCTGAGCAGCTTTCCTGAATCCACCATTCCTGTAAGGAAAAGAAATGAAGTGAATTGAAAGGAAAAAACAAAGCTTTTTTAACATGTCTGTAGCTTCTTTACAAGTATTAAAGTACATGCAAATCCTTCTAGAATTTATTGCACTGTGATTAAAAGTAGTCAGAAAATTCATTTCTTCTTATGGAAAATACTGGTTATTATTAGATAAAGGAAACAAATATATTCACTAAAAACTAAATATTTTTATTTTGCAATATGGCCATGGCGCCATGGGTATTTGGGTATCTATCTCATGCTTTTTTTCTCTTCCACCACTAAGATTTGACATAAACTTTTTCCTTTCTCAAAATAAGGAAGATATTGCATTCAATAGATCTCTTCAGAGTACTATATCATTTGGCCAGAAGACATACCAAATGAGGTATATTAGGATCATCAAGGTCTTGAACTTTAACTGCATGTAGACATAGTGTATCGTTTCTGAAACAAGTAGTTCTCAGGGGTGGCAAAGTATACTCCATCTTGCCATAGTGCAAATTTGTCTGAATTTCTCCAGATCTTTTCCAGGTCCACATTTCCATGATTTTATTCTTCTGGAATTTTTCAGCAAAACCCAGACATATAAAAAAAAAAAGAAATTCTCATGGTTTTGGGGGCGGGGGGGGGGGGGGGGGGTGTGGAGGGAGAAAGAAAAGGGGAAAAAAAGGACTAGGAATTTTATATTAAACCCTCCCCCTCAAACTAAAAAGAAACAAGCACATAAAACTTTGCTTTTTAGTGATGAATATTTTCATTCAAAAATTAAATTTTTGGTGTAGGACTAATCCCAATCCCAATGCCAGAAGACCTTTGTGGAACCTACAGATCAGTTGGTAAAAAGCAAAATCAAAGAGGAAAGAAAAATCTAGTAGTTGTAGCAGATGGCAGCAAAAAGGTCAGATGATAACAATTTTCTGACACCATAGTCCAGTCCTGGAGAATTCACGATCAGCCTTTCTGAAAGAGAGTCTTTCAAATTGCCTCAGATCCGGTTTTGTTTTGTATGGTTTCCTGCCAGTCTTTAAATAAAACACCAATGAAGATTTAACGATTGTGAAAGTGCGCATATTTATACATCTACTTGCACATGTGCATGCATATTTCATAGATTTATTTTTACATATATATATTTTTATAGATAAATTTTCACTCGTGTGTCTGTGTGTATATATATATAAATTTATGTTTATATAAAGTCTTATATTATCTACTGTGAGAAACCAGAGGTGTTCCAGAGGTCAGAAGTTTTTCTTTGTAAAGAATAGTTAGCTCATCTTTTTTTTGAATGTGTAAAATCTTTTTTGCTTTATGGGTAATGGCTCTAATCCTTGTCTTCCACATTACTGTTATTCACCCTATTTCCCCAGACACATTTAGTTAAATGGCTATCAACAGCAGACGATTAACGTAAGGGGACAAGGGGATGAGTCAAAACATAAATCAGACAATAATGCTGTCTTCAGCAGAGAAGAGAATATCGACCAGCATGACAGCTTCTGCGGACTAATTATCAAAGCAACGTTCCAATGTAATTGTGAAACAAGCAGTATCTTTTTCCCCCTTTGCCACTTTAGTTAATGGCCGTATATTAAAAGAACATGGAAAGGACAAAAATAATAATAGTAATAATCTTGAGCATGAAAGCAACCCAAACAATAACTCTATTTCATTGTTAATGGCTTTCCTTGTTTATAGCTTCCATCTGCCATAAGCAAGTGGTGCAAGAAGCTGCAATTGCTTCCACTGCCTTTTAATTCCCCTACATCTTCCTTCTGTCCACATTCCCCACATTTTTACTTTATTTTACTTTTTTTTAAATCTAGCTTCTGAGGAAGTGGTTTATGTCATCACAAATTGTTTGTGGTTGTCTATCCTTCCTTTAGGCAAGAAATTTTTATGTACTTCCTAATTACAATAAAATATCCCAAAGTAGGAAGAGGGGGAATTAAGTAAGTACATCTATATGTGTTTCAAGAGGAGAAACAGCTGGACAAGAGACAACATGCTAGTGCTCTCCCATACAGGAAAGACAGGAAGTTCAAACCCTGATAGATGGCAGAAAATTTTGAGAGAGTATATATAATAAGGTCTGGCTTCATTAGTGCCTCCTTACTCATTTTTGCCAACAGTAATAACAACTCCGCCTGTTCAAAGATAAGTGGATCAATGCCTGCCTGTCCTTGTTAGCCTACAATGTAGATGAGAACTAAATGCCGTGTAATATATGACTGCATATGTGGAACTCCGGTGCAGATGAGGCTGTTCCAGAACAGGGTTTTAGTTTAACAGCAGAGCTGGAGGATTCTGGGTCATGGTCCCCAGCCTTAATACATAGGAGACCTTGCCACATTTGAAATACAGCATCAAAGCTGAAAGGAGAGCAGTTAACATGCCTATTCTTGGTATATATCTGAACATTCACTCTTGACATCCATGTTGTATATTAGACGCTTCATAAAAGCACTGATTATGTTTATTTTTTGTGTGAATACATAAGCAAAACTATTATTTCTCAGAGACTTTAAACTTGGATCAAAGCAGGAACTTAAAGCATTAAAATTCCAAATTATGTAAAAATATTTCAGTGTGTGTTTCTTAAATACTGATGGGCATGGGCGTGATTTTGAAATGGATGTTCGAGTTCAGGGAAGACTTACACGTACTCTGCTGATATCAACAAGACCATGAACCACATCTACAAACACTTCAGCTAGCAACAGAAGGCGTATGCACAGTTTGGCTGAGTACTGGGTTTCAGTTTAGACATGGGATTTTCTTGGGATCTATAATATTGAATGGGATTACCTAAAAAGAACACCAAAGCTACATGGTATTTTATGACATTGGGCCCCTGAGGATCTGGAAGTTCAGAACTACCTAAACTTGAAATCATTATTCATGTTAGTAGCTATTACTCTGAATAGTACCAAATGGGAATACTTGTCTTCAGAGAGAATATTTCTACCTTCTAAGCAAAATACATGATAATTAGAATTGGTCCTGGTAAATACAGCTACTCTAGCAAGACAGTCTCTAGCAATACAGTCTCTAGCAAGACTTTAAGCAGACATCTTTTTTACAAAACAAAATGTTGCAAGTAGTACTTAGCATACAGATGAAAAAGTCTAGATCTGTTCTCAAAATTTGGGGCACTTTATATTCTTAACTCATAGTTCTAATATTCATAAACTGACAAGTGACGTAGTCCAAAGCTGTAAGAAATAATAGCATGTTATGATGTGGCTTAAGACACGTAGACTCAGAACGCAAATGCTCCTGTATTTAATTGGGTTTTTTTAATGAGGAACACTGTTTTTATGACATGGACAGAGAAGTTTCCTTTCAAGCAAGCTGAAAATCTCTGATAAAAATATAATGACCAGTTCACCAGTTAGTGTAAACTAGTGTAGCTTGGCAAATATTAACAGAACTTAGCCAGTTTATACTGGCTGAAAATATTTTCCTAATATTAAATACATTCAATTATTGTGCAGAGCAAAGAAAATGACATAATCTCCTTTTAAATATATTCATTACAGTGTTCTAATTACACACCAGATTTAACAACAGGACAATCATTTACAGCTGAATATAACATCCAAATTACAAACTATAATGCTGTATTAACATGTTTTTAAATTCAGAGATTCTAAAAATTATGTTATTTCGAGACTTGAAAAAACCTCACCCAAATTTATTAACTTCCTCCAGTTCAGCAATTCAGCTCAATAAAGATGCCTTTGTATCCATCTGCATGAAATCAGTGGATTAACATTCTCATAGCCTCTTCCCAAGAAAAGTTTCTCTCACAACTGAGCTATTCATAGGCCTGGAAAACATAAACCAATTTACGTTAGGAATAAGCAAAACTATTCCATCATCCCTCTTTATCCCCACCACAATTCCTCGTTTTATTGCCCCATTTTAAGTTTCCTAGAATTTTCCTGCTCTGTAATTTACCAGAAGTTGCATTTCTGCCCTAAAAGGCACCTGGCCTTCCATAAAATAACATGCTGCTCCTTACTGATCCACTGAACAGATGCAGCAGAGACAGCAAAAAAGAAAATATTTATATCACCTTTGTGCTGCTCTAAGCTTTTTTGCAAAAACACCAGTGCTTAGGAGGAGATTCTTCCCCAGATGCAGAACTTGGTACTTCCTCTTGTTCATCTTGAGGACATTCCCATGGGCCCAGTTAAACAGCCTGTCAAGGCCCCTCTGAGTGGCATCACAACTCTGGTGTTTCAGCTACTCCTCCTAGTTTTGCATTTTCTGCAAACATGCTGAGGGTGCACTTTGTCCAGTCATTCAGGTCATTAATGAAGATGTTAAACAGTTTGACCTCATTATCAACCCTTGGAGTACACCACTAGTGACTGGCCTACAGATAGAGTTTATACCACTGATCACAACCTTCTAACCCCAGTACGCCAGCCAGTTCCCAACCCATTTCTCTAGTCCATACTGCACTGGTTTGTTTATGAGAATATTATGGAAGACAGTGCCAAAGACTTGCAAAAGTCGAGATAGAGAATCTCTACAGTTCTCACTCTGTCCAGTCCACTGAGATAGTTACTTTATCACAGAAGGCTGTGAGGCTGGTCAGACATGATTTCCCTTCTGTAAATCCATGCTGACTACTCCCAATCACCTTGTCCTTTTATGCCTGGAAATGGTTTTGCCCCACTTTTTGTCTCTTCATAATGGTCCTCCTTGAAGAAGGTCCCATGGTCACAAAACCCAGTCTCTGTTGCCAACACAAGCCGCACAAACAGTTGTTGACGCTCAGGATCCATCTGCTCCTTCTCAGCTTCTTCCTCTTCACCAGTGGAGTCAAGGTGAAAACTACCTGGACCCACAAGTCCTTGACCATTGCCCCCAGAGTCCTCTGCCAGCTCAGATGCCTCAAACTGCAGAAATGTAACCTACAGAAGTAGTGCTTCACCATACCTGTAACTCAACTCTGTAATTCAATTACAGTATGGTTTTCAAAAGGGCTGAGGAAATTTCCAGTGGGAACTGAGCTCTCTTAGAATTGTTTTTAAAAACGCAACCATATTTATTCTGTTGCAGGTTAAATGTCAGAAATTGTATGTGCCTTGATTGTAAAAGCTGAGACGTTATAAGCTAAAAAAAATCTCTCAACACTCACATACAAATCACACATCTGCCAAGTCTTCACGTAAAGCAGCTTTTCCACAGAAAGCATAACGAAAGGCAATATTCCTTAGTTTTCTGGTTTCCTCTGAATCCTTAATCTCATATGAATTGAGATAATTTTCGAGACAATGTGGGAAAGTCCCCTTGATCTGGGCTATTTCAAACAGTGAAGGTAAATTAATTCTGAAGTTTCATATGGAGGACACTCAATCGTAAATTAGCATTTTTTTTCTTAAAAAGAAACAGATATGAGGCATTAATTACTAGATCACCATTATGTCTAAATTAAGACAGAACAGAAGGAAAAAAAAATCACAGAACACATGAGCAGTCCACACATGGGAATGGTGGTGACATATGTTTCTGGTGAAAAGCGCTGAGGTGGCCTTGTCATTCACGAATGAATTCAGAGGTAAGTGATATGGTCCTTTCTATAGCTCTAAAGACTAATCTCACCAATAAATTTTGTAGTTATAGAGGAAAATACTGTGACAATGCAATGTAAATACACATATGCATACATACATGTATGTATGTATATACATATATACGTGCCTATATAGAGAGATTGATGCATGCATAAATGAGTATTTTATATATGTGTGTGCATATGTATCCTGCTAGGAGCATTTGCAGTTTTATCATTTAAAGGCACAAAAACCTCCAAACCATTTCTCTAAAGTATAAACAACAGAAGTAACATAATTCGGAGTTTTAAGAGTATGTGTTTACACATGTCTATGTATATATGTATTCATATATACATATAAACAATTTTACAAGGGGGCTCCAGCAAAGTCTCTGTGCCTCTACAGGCTCACCAACACCGGTGCAGACCTATCCACGCTTCCAGTCACATGTCGCTCATTCATGCCCAGACTTGCTCAATCACTGGTTGTTCTCTGCAAGCCTGGTGAGAAAAAGGTATAACTTAGGCCTGTCGGTACAATGAGAAAAAATGTCTCCTTAGTAATGACCTGTTCCTGCTCTCATGGTGCTGCGATTGATTATGAAAGGAGTTGGACTTGGTTCTCAATCCCCTCTTGGCCTTACATACACACTGATTAACATAGAATAGACCAGTTTCACAGCCCTACTTGTTAAAATAATACCATCGGAATGAATTCTAATCTGCCTAATGGAAAAAGTTACCCAAGAAATAATTTTTATAACTGCAAAATGAAAAACAATAAAAAGGAAAAAAAAAAAGACAATAACATAGCATGTTGTTTTTAATTCCTGTTTCCTTCCTAAATAGCACATCAGCTGTCATCTTGCCTCACTCAGAAACCCTAAACCCCAAGAGGTCCTGCTTACTTGAGTAAATAAATTATTTAGTGAGTGATGGATTACATGACACAGAAGTAGCTAAAATGCCCCAAGGAGATGATGAAAGGGTGAAAACTGTGAAGCCATCTTTGGATAAAGAGAGCAGAAAATAAACCAGTTATTTCTAAGCTTAGTCCCAAGTGAGGCTGGAAAAGAATCACTCCTTCTTAGGGCAGTTGACTGCGTACAGTAGTTACTGTATTTTGGCATTTCTCATTTGGATTGAATTTCTCCTGTGTACTGTCTTCCCAGAAGTGTACTATTTTTGTATCGAATAGTTTGTCTTTGTGGGAGATAATTTCTAAAGTGTGTTGGTGACTCTGCGATTTCTCACATGGTGTTCCAATTTCTGCTCAGTTTGAAGCACGCTTTGAAGCACCTGTTTTCTTGATGGAAATGATCAGTCAGTTTTGATTATTTATACTTCATATGAGTTACTATGTACATCCAAAAAACATCTTGAAGCAATATTAGATTATAAATGCCTTTTCTGACAAATTTTTGGGTTAAAAAAAGAAAAAAAGGATTTATTTTCCTAAAGTAGGTATGGTTTTCTGCATAAATAAAATGGAAAACAAAACTGAGCGGGTGCCCACCTAACCATAACATCCTATCCCAAAATACCCGTATGTCTCAAAGCAGTAAGAAAATTTAGACCCATTGCACCAAAAAAAAAAAAAAATATTTCTGGTTAAACTGAAAATTTTTTTTTCTTTTTTCCTCACAATGATGTCCTGCATATCTGGCTCCAAAAGCACAAGGTGCTTGTGTTGAGAGCGCCAAAGAAGATAGGACTTCAGATTGAAACAGGTTGTTCTTCCTTAGCTAGAGCAGAGCTCAGACCTCCTATGTGCCCCTGCACACTGCCATACAGTGGGCTGGTAACCACTGTTTGGAATAAGGGAATAAACACTAAGAATATAAGCACTAAGAAACACTGATTAATAACAACAGGTAATTCCTCTGAAATCCCCACAGGGGATGTCGCTAAGTGGGTAAAGCACCTAAGAAAAGTAACTGCAGTCTTCCAACAACTGAAAAGATCTACCTTAGTTAGATCTGATATGCAGGGAGGTGGTAGAGCACCTCTGGATAGGATATAAAAACCAGTGGGTATGACAGCAGTAACTTGATTAAAAGTCTGGAAGCGACAGGCCCATGAAAGCAAAATCAGGAAGCCAGTGGCCTATATGACTAAATTAAAATGGGATCTCAAAGGTGGGCATATGAAAGATTTATCTCAAAAAATAGATGAAAAGAAATAAAGGTAAATTGCCACTGACCCAGGACCACAAACTATGTCCTCAGCTCCACTGAGGCACCACAAATACCCCTGGAGTCCCACTGAGATCAGAAGTTCAAAATAAAGGATCCAAAATAAGGAAATCTAGAATTTATCCCTGCTTCAGAGATATCAGCACTTCCTGTGACATTAATAATGCAGAATACTGTGAACTATAGGACAGATAGGATTGGTAATGGATTTTCTAGCAGAAAATGTACTTTAAATGCACTTCAGGTTAACAGGAAGGAGATTTAGTAAGAAAGCTTCAGGTTTTGCCTAAGATCCCAGCTCCATGCCGGCATCTCCAATTAAATACATTCCTTAAAGTCTGTTTAACCGGAATTAGGATTAATTAAATCTAAACTAAATTAATTCATCAATAAATTGTTTGATGTCAAGAGAAAAAAACGTGAATCTTGACATGTGCTGTACTCTCCAAACTGTATTGTTATCTGCATATGTTTCCATGTGTAGGCTGTTTTGCTGATCATTTCTATAGTAATTGTCTATGTGATGATTTTGGACAGTCCATAAACTCTTCGTCACAATCAATGAACACTGTGGAAGGCCAGTGCAGGAAGCTGTAGCAGATGGTAGGACACACAATGATATTTTGTTTGTATTTCTTGTCAGCAAACAAATTCTTCTAAAAAATCTTTATTTTCAAATAGAGGCTGCAATCCCAGTGGTATACCCACCTCTACCCTCTAGACTTAAGAGTTACAGGGAAGGACAGATCTGGTGAGTAAGGTATGATGGAAGAGAAGTCTGAGGTTCAGCTGTCAGACTGCATTGAGGATTTTGTGCAGCTGTTTGCTTTTTCATTTTAAATGGCAAACTGTTCTGCAACCTTAATACATACACGCTTTTCTCTAGAAATTAGCAGTTATTGCCATACTCTTCTATTTGCATGTATAAGACATGAAGCTAATAAAAAAAAAAAAAAAAATCACGAATAACGTTTTTTGCCTTAGTGAAATACTGCAACAAGATGATATCACCAGGTTAAACCCTTTTACCTTGAATTGGACATGAATAATTCAAGCCTTCAATTATTGTTCACCCACATAACCTTGTCTGTCAGTCATCAAAGGCCATTCTTTCTGTCCCTGTCCAAATTTAATAGGTGTTGATTCCCCTCCTCCCCACTCTGCCTTTTCTGTCTGAGACTTAAATTTACATGACATGCTGCTTAGCTGTGGCAACTTGCATCTGTGTGGGTCAGACAAAATTTGTCTCCTTTTATTTCATCAATATATGCCAACAATCAAGATACATGAAAGCTTTGCTGATTGTGTATTATTGAAGTAATAATGAGACACCTCATTTGAGCTTGTTTCTTTCATGGAGAAAAAATAAATCCAACAAAAATTATTTGCAAACTGTAAGATCTCCAGACGATACTAAGTGTGGTTGCAGAATTTACAAAGAAAATACATCCTAGCTCATAAACACTTGCAAATGATTATTTGATTAGCTCTTTTTATAAACACTGCTGGCGTCCAAAGAACAGTGATGATAATCTTTCAATTTAAAATTCCTACAGGTTTAGATTCTGTATGAACTGTAAACAAGGAAAATATATGAAATAAATATATAAAAAGGAATTCACATCTTCAGTGTTTTTTAGATTGAAGTAGAAAATCTGATGCCATTCATGTGCTTCTGAATGTGAACTGAAAACAAAATAACAAAACAAAACCAAACAAATTCTGTCCCTAATTTTTGGCTCTGTTATAACTCACCAATCATCTTGCTTGATTTGAATACAGGATGACATAAATCTGTTTGTTGTACAGCAGTTCTCATAATGGGGTCCTGGCCCACTGCTGGGATTCCTGGGCGTTATTGACACAAACAGAAATAAAGACCTTATCCCAAGTGATCACTTGCATGTCAGAGCAAATTCAGCAGAAATCAAAGGCAACAAATCAGGTCTGAATGAGGACCTGCACCCGGACAAAACAGCTTACCTGCCCTATCCCTGCATGTTATAATGAGTACAAAGCATGTTCAGGTTTCTGCATTTCAGCTTTAAATTTTCTTGGCAAAATTATCTTTTCATACTTTTCTCCTCTTGCCTTTATAGTTATACAGAGAGAAAAGGCAATATGGACAAACACAATTTCTATGACTTACTCATTTGCCTGGATCACTAGCCAGGAAATTTCAATGGTCATTCAGTTCATCTCATCTACTAGAGCAACATGACTGATGCATTGAAGGTAATTTAATTCTGGTTATCCCCAAGATCAGAAGCGAAGAGAAACACTTTACAAGTATTTTTCCCTGGTTTAGGCAATCACAATGCCCAAATTAGTTAAATTGAAATATGACTCATTCCTTTTTCCTGATCCATTTAGACCAGTTGCATACTTCCTTGGCTGCTTCTGACACATAAAATTCCTTTAAGGCTGCAACCACGTGGTGGTTCTGGCCCTTCAGACTCAATGCAGTACAACAGCAAGGCTGTCCTCATTGACAGAAAAACATGGAATTTTTGTAGCTCCCTTTCCCTGTTTTTACTGGCAAATAAAAAAAAGGAGGTAATCTGCATTACAAAATACTTCATAGCTCATTTAAAGACACAAGAAAATTATTAGGCAGTAAACACAGGTTTAACCTGTATTACATGACCTGTAATAGCTGCTGTAAATTCACCAACCTATTTGGAAGTGATTCAAGTCAGTGATGTGGAGGTGAGCAATGTGGGAGAGAGAGTACAAAGGTGCAATGCTTAGACTGAAATCTAAAGTCTCCAAATTTTGCCAGAGTAAGGAGAAAATAATAATAATAATAAGTATTTTTTTATTGTTTCAAACTCTTCTTACAGCCTAGTTAATGAAGATAAGGCACACAATCTACAGCCTAACATTTTTAGTTTGGGATCACCATTTTTCTATTTCAGGTTGGGTGATTTTGTATTTTTTTTTTAAGTTACATAGAAATAACACAAGTTTATTTTGTATATAATCCTACTCAGAAGTCAAACTTTTGGAGCCCTGATCTTACAGATGCTTTACAGGTTTTATGCAAGCCTGTTGTACCAGGGTAAAATGGGGATCAAAACTGTCAATGAATATTTAGCCCATTAAATATTCTGCCTGAGAAATGAAAACTAAAAAGCTCTGTCTGATCTCAGTAAGGCCACCTAATTTTAAATCAGCTTCTCACATTAGTGTTAGAGGCTGGTGTTTGGGGCCAATGGAGATGTTCACTGTTACATTATTAATAGCAAACTCAGAACTTTAGTATAGATCTTTAAATTTACATATATTTTTCAAAGGGAAAAGAAATCACACTATGATATTGGAACCGATGTCATTCTTCTAAAGGAAAATAAAATGCTCAGTTTGGGACTTTGAGATAAAAAAGTGAACATGATTGCCACGCTTAAATAATAATAAGAAAGCTTCAGTTTTGGTTTCTGCATGTCACCCGTAGATTTAACATGAGATGCAAGAGTGAATTTCCTCTAGAGAAACCAAGCTTTCTGTGTGGTTTATTGTAATGCTTAAGGTGTGACTAAAAGTAGACAGTGTTGTCAAACAGCTGTCAAGGTGCTGAAGCATAAGCAATTAGAAATCTGGAAGGTGAGTTAAGAAAATAGGAATATAGAGTCCCCTACTTGCTAAAAATTAATATTTTTTTCTTCAGGAATAGAAAAGGATTTTGAGTTTCACCTAAACCAGAAAAAAAGTAGGAAAAAGGAAAGAGTGGAAAAGAAAAATAGGAAAAATGTAAAAGTAAAACAATAAAAGATAAAGATAAATGAATTAGAAAGACAAAGAAATCTGAAAGTAAAAGTAGGGATTGGAAATAAGCGACAGAACAAATGTATTTCATCATCTCTTTGACCCAAGCAAATGACTCAAATAAATACCACGGAGGTTTCATAAAAGAGAGAATTGCCAAACCACTAATAGTGCAGGTAACGGAAGTATGGAAAGTATGAAAAGGTTTTAGTTACACATGTCAGGACACAAAAAGTCTGGGGTAAAAGTACACCGTGCAACCAGTGCAACCCAACACATTAGCACATCTTCCAAAGCCTCTTCTGTTTCAAGATAAAATAGAGAACAGGCAGTGCACCAGCACAAGGCAAAAGCTGCCAAAATCTCAGCTCCTGAGGAACCATCACCTTACAATTAAAAATAAAATTCCAGACTTAAGACTTGTGCCTTGAACCAGAAAAGTAAGCACTGGGAAATCATGAAATCCTGCAAAGCCTCACATCCAGTTCTCATTTTTCTTATTCTGGGTTTGAACTATCAGATAGTCCTTAATATTTTAGCCTAGAGGTTTTTTTTTCCCTATGAGCATTAATTCATTTTAAACATTAGTGGAGGAGGAAACACATCATACCTTCAATATCACGTTATATTCTCCCTTATGCAACATGCAGACCTGGGGCTTATTTACCTCACACCATCCAAATCCTTCATAGCTTGCCAAGTCTTTAAGGGCTTTTCCATAATGTTCATCACTGTAGAATCCAAATGTCTAGTAGACATGCACAAATTCACCCTTGCAGCCCTTCTGTGAGGCAGAGCAGCATTTCTCATCCTCTTTGAATCTAATATTGAAATGAGCTACTGGGTCTTACTGATGGGCAACAAGATTCAAGGGCCTGTTTCAGACTGGAAGACATCAAATGAGTTTCCATGTCAACTTGGGATTTTAGTCACCCTGTGTATCAAGAAATTGTTGTCATTTGGTTTACATCAGTTCAGAATACAGCTGGGTTGGCCACTAGAACATCAATCCTATCATTTTATGCTATATAATACTTAATAGAATGCCGTAAGTTGTTTCTATGACAATAAAGCCTAAGTAGTACTCTAACAAAAAACTTGAGCTGAGATGTGCTTTGACAGCAAAATTAGTGAGGGTCTATTCCCCAGAGGTAGTCTGTATGCAGTTACTCTGTTTTGAAGCCAAAGCTAAATTACTGACCTTTCTCTTTGTTTGCTCCAGCAAGCAAGTTGTTGACTTCACTTTTATAGACACAACCTAAAAAGACCTTACTCAGAACAGCTGCACATAACCCTGTAAGTATGAACTACTTGAAAGAAATGACTACTCACAAAGTGATGTACTTGGATATTCATGCTAGATTGACTCTTTAGATATCACAACAGTGGAAATCATCTTACCTAACATGCATGTCTCAGTCTTGGTTGTTCAAGATAAACCAGGTATCTGTTGTCACATAAAAGCCTGGTATCATGAAAGAGTGACTCATCTGAAGTGAGGAGCCTCTTTTTCTCCAACAAAAATTTATCTTGGCGTGCATTATGTGATACTGGTATGTTATAAATAATATTAAGACATTATTCACAGGCCAGTTTTGACATTTTCATTCCCGTTTCTCTTTTAAATTACATTTTTTTGTGCTGCTCATACAGAAAGCAAAACAAAAGAACAACCAAATCTTCATGCAGTCACATAAAACATTGTTCTCTGTTTTGATTAGGGACTGTTTTAAGATCTTAATTTTCCCACAGCTTGTGATAAACATTCAGTGGAGTCGGCTGTCTTTAAGGAACCTGGAAGCTAACATGGGGATGGCTTGCACTTCTAATTAGGGGGTCTCTGGCATCTGGTCAGAGTTTAATTCACATGTCTTAAAACACTTAATATATAGTGGCATTCAAGCTGAGGCTAATCATCCACAGTCTGCCCATACAAACAGTACAAGCAAAAAATGTGCCACTTAATGAGCCTGAATCAAACCTCAGTTAAATCAATGTACAACATATGCAAACAACTGTCCCCGACATTAATAGGGTTACTTTGGATTTACCACTGGTGTAACAGATTGAGATCTGTCCCTTTATATTACATTAATTATATATGGCTGTTACAATCTAATTATCTCTCTGATTGTCTTCTGACCATTACAGAGATATCTGTACACCCAACCCCAATCCTCCTTGTCATCCAAGCTCATTAATATTAGATAACAGCAGAACACGAGGATGAACTTACATTACCAGAACAGCAAGTCATCTAGCCTAGGCTTCTGTCTTCAGCACTAGCCATGAGCAAATGTCTAGGAAGAAAGTGGGCAAAGAAAATGTATTTGATACAGAAATATGTCAGCAGAGCAGGAAAATCAGATAATTCCATCATATAATTCATCATATAATCATATAATCATCAGACAATTCCACATAATAATATTCTGAAGTTTACAAGCCCATTGGATTTGGTTGTCACAGAAGAGAGATTTCAGGTGGAAATAATAGAAATAGGTCTTTTAAAAGCAATTATTACTTCTTTTCTGCCAGTTTGAAGAAGGCCAAAATCATGGGTCTAATTTTTCAACTATCTTGAACAAGAAAAGTAATAAAATAGAAAATTGAAATTTTCGGGTTTTTTTCTTAAACATTTCACTTTTTCATTTCACAATGCAATTTCTTGCTTAGAAAACTGTTAAACAGTAAGCTATTTAGAATATAAAATAGTAATGAATTACATATGACATTAGAAATTTATTACATTTAACAGAACAAAACTACTTTGGCCTGAATTTTACTTTTTCACTTTTGAAATTAAAAAAAAAAAAATAATAATTTGGGGTCTATTGCAAAACATCCTTTGTTATTATTAAGGTTAGTATTTGTGGCAAGATAGTGAACCAAAGGATCAGTTATTCTCACAACTTTCCAAACAAATGGGACATGTAAAGCCTTAGTATCCCAAACTGACAGGTATTTGCATCTGGTAGAGGGTGTGTGTGGGAGAGGTTGAGGGGAACTGGCAAATGAACTTATCCTGTAACACACCTTAGTGAAAAAGTTGGATAGAAACCTCTGTTTCAGTGTTGGCTGAGCACTTCTCTCTCAGCACCTATAGCTGATGCTGCCTGGCTCCTTGATAGCTGCTCTGCCTGGAGGATGTGCAGCCCGGAGAAGAGAACTTATGTGGAGACCTCATAGCAGCCTTCTAGTATCTGAAGGGGGCTACATGAGTGCTGGAGAGGGACACTTCATTAGGGACTGTAGCAATAGGACAAGGGATAATGGTTCAGACTTAAACAGGCGAAGTTCAGGTTGGATATAATGAAGAAGTTCTTTACTGTGAGGGTGGTGAGGCACTGGAACAGGTTGCCCAAAGAAGTGGTAAATGCTCCATCGCTGGCAGTGTTCAAGCCCAGGTTGGACAGAGCCTTGGACAACATGATCTAGTGTTAAGCATCCCTACCCATGGCAGGGGGGTTGAAACTAGTTGATCTTAAGGTCCTTTCCAGCCTTAACTATTCTATATTCTATGATACCAGGCAACTTTCAAAGGACATAGGAAGAAAAGATTTTGGGAAAAACAGAACTAAAAAGTGAGGTGTAGAAAAGAAAAAAAAAAAGGTTTCTAATTGGTTACAAGAAAACAAAAGCAGAAACGGCAAGTGTTACTCTGTGCCTATAGAGATCCACTAGTGAAGAGAGTACGTGAGTGAATCCAGCAATGCAGTGCTTGGTGTGGACAGGCGCTGGGTCTGAAACCATGGGCAGAGTTACTTCTCCCAGCCTCTCTCTCCTAAAATATACTGTATACTTTTATGCACAAGTTATAACCTCAAATATAGAATATACAATAAAAACAGTATTAGTAATATGGAGCCTCTGATGCATGCAACAAAATAAGTGTTGAAATCAGTGAAGCTGATCTGCTAGAAAGCTGCATTATCACAGTAGTGAATAGGGCTTAGGTTTATGCAGTGATGGGCTTTTAAACTTGCAGAGGCAGGCAAATCAGAGCTGAGCAAGTTTAATGAAGTCTTTTTGTATACATGTTTTGAAATTCAAGAGCTGGTCTTATAACTAAAAGATCTGCCTTAATGAAAACAGTGAAGGGAAGATCAGAGAAAGATTTATTTCCTATATACTTACAGTATTTTTCAGTTATATATATTTAATTTCATAACTCAAGAGTAATAGCAGGAGCAAATATTTTTCTAGGCTAATGCATAATTAATCGTAGAATAAAGTCAGAGAACCAGACAATTTTGGCACCTTATTCTAAGACCACATGAAAAACGCTGCACATAAATTAGAGGCAAAATAAGCAACCTAGCATCTTATTGAACACAGAACATGATGTGTTGCAAAACCGAGAAGCAGTCCTGATTTATCCAGTGAAACTTAACATTTCCTGCAGGCCAGCAGTGGCTTACTATTAATTAAAACTTTGCGTGAAAGTGCTATCTCTTTTCCCCCTATTGTTCTCACAGTCTGTAACCTATTTTTCTGAAATGCTGCAGTTTGTGGATATGTATAAACCTGAATGACAGACCTGAACACCTGACTCCAAATGTCAGAACGTCTGTATGTTCCTGGCAATCAAAACAGAGAGTTCTCCTTTATTAATAATGTTACTCAATTTTATGGAAGTGCATGTTAAACCTGCAGCCTTCAGAAAGTCACTAAGAGTTTGAGAGAAAGGTGGATTTTAAAGAACAAAGAAAGCAAAGATGAGCAAAATTCATGACTTCCTTTTTCCCTTTCTGAGAATTACTTCCTTTCCTATCTATGAAGAGGCAAGAAAGAAAGAAATCTCTTGCTTTTAAACATCAGTTGGCAATATTATGACATTTTGCCTGTGTCTTTGAAATTCAAAATACAAAATTGGTTTACTTTTGAATGACAAACATGTGCACAACATTGCCAATGCTTCCTGCCCACATAATTAGTGCTCTTTGTTCTCTTGTAGTAAGGGTTAAACGATAGCTTGATTTTAATGTGTTCATACAGCAGTTTAGCACAATGAAGAAAAAATCCTAAAAAAATCTGTGACTAACATTTATCTTGTCTAACTCCAGATAGTTAAAACTATGTGTTTCTAGTCATAGCCCATTATTTAAACTGTCTCCACAGTCATAGGAGAAAGCAAGGTACTGCCAGAGAGGAATTCATCCCATCCCAAAATAGATATTTGAAATGTGTGCGATGAATCATTCTCTGAAAAGACCTTGCTCTCTTGTTTCAGTAGAGAGGAAATTTAGGTGACCACCTTAATTAAATGACTAATTTTTATATGGCTCAAGTTAGGTGAGGTGAATCCCAGATGAAAGGAAGAACATTGCAAAGATAATTACATATTCTTTCTTTTTTTTTTCCCCCTTTGTAAACCTGGAATGAAAAATTCCGTGCCTGGAACTGCATGTACTTCTGCTCACACTGAAAAGGGACACAAGACAGGCACAACACGAGTGCTGCAGCAAAAGGAAGGGAGAAGTGTCATAAAAGTTGTTTTTATGGACCCAGTAATAACCTGGGACAAGTATAAAAGAAAGCTTGTACTACAAAATCCATGCCTTACTTGTATTATTCAGGTTTCTAAATGGAAAATATTTTGGTGGGATTGGTTAAAAGCATACATCTTGTCAAACTGTATCTTGGATTTCTCTCATGTCTTTGAAGGAATCTGGGATACGCCCAGACTGTCTAAATTCCAGACAAGTCCCTATGCTAGTTGACACAGGAATCTTAGAGATTCAAATACCTCATTTAGAGAGCCTGTGGAAGGTGTGTGACACAGAGCAATTTATGTTCGCAGAATACAGCCTCTGTATCCTTCATGACTTAATTTCCCCATCTGTAAGATAAGCGCTGAGATCCTTATTCCTCTTGCAAAGGTGTTAAAAAGCTTATATCCTAACTCCCAGCATTTGCTTTTGATATACCTTGTATGGCAACTGTTAAAAAAAAATATATATTGTAAATTATTAACGCACTCATATTTCTGGAGCTTGCTTTTATGGAACAGCATGAACTTGTAAAGAACAAATATCAATTCATATATTGAAAAAGCACAGCATACTAAAAAAAAAAAAAAAAATCACCATTTTCAAGTGTTATTATAATTATCTATATAATATCTTTTGAAATAATTCACCAGCTCTGAGAAGGATGAAATAAATCTCTGTGATTGGACAGAAATTGACAGAATATAAGGATTTCAGTTGTCAGCATCTTATTCATCCTGCAGGTTTTTTTGTATAATATTTGTACAAGATTACAAAAAATTAGCAAACATTACTCTGTGTCAATAGAAATATTTCACAATCAATGAAGAGCTGGAAGGAAAAATGAAATAATTATTTTCTCCCCTATCTGTTCTAAGAAAACAGAATTGGTATGAACACTGCCAGGTAAGGCATTTTATTCTAAGATACAGAAAATTTGTTTTCTTGAAGTAAGTGAGTGAATTCTGGAGTCAGCCTCACCTCTAATTACCACCTATGAAATCTGGGCCCAGAAGTCACATTCTTTCTGTAGAGATGGAGGCCCATAAATGAACAGTGAACTGAGTTTTAGCATCCGTATTCAGGTAAAATAAAAAGAGGCATTTGTTAAAAGATGGGTTTGTTTCTGTGTTATCCTAGAGTGTGGTATATGCAAGGTTTTAATGTGTAGATTTTCTTACAGAAAAATATTCACATGGATGGCAAAACATATCAAAAAGATATAGTTATGTCTATTCTAGGAATTGTTCACATCAAGAAATTGATCCCTAATCCTAACTTCTTGTATGAACAAACAGGGAGATACAGTCCCATCCTCCAGGCATTTATTATCTTCTATCTCACTGAGTTATGAGGGCCCTTCAACAGAAAAACTATATATCTGCAGATGGTTTTTAATACAATAATTTAAGCAAGCCTGGAAGTACAGGCCTGACATTTGATATTTGACTGATTTTCTTTCCTGCTAGACTTTGTGATTAGCTGCAGAGTCTAATGTGCCCTCATTTACATCTCTGTTCTCAAGTCTCATACACCTTTCTAAGGCTTGTGATATATCTTTAATCTTTCTTATTCCTATTAACTTTCCCCTTGCAAGTCTTCTTTCCTGTCACAACACTTGAAGCAATCTCTGGGGCATCCCCACTCTCTACATGCCTGCAGTCCATATTTAGAGGAAAGAAAGAGGCACTTCGAAGTAGCAAATTTAAGGATCTTGAAGAACGTAAAAATGTTAGACCAGCTATAATGAGTCTAAAAGGTCTTTCTAATGTTTCCAACAGCAGTCAAACTGGATGTCAATGAAAAAGTACAATTTCAGAGCAAGCACATTGTGACTCCACCTCCAAACTCTCCCCCAGCCACTCACTGAGGATAAAAATCCCTTTTGAGACACGAGTGTTTTCCATTCATTTGCTTTGTGGAATTGATGAGTTTTCTTCTTGCAAACTTGTCCAATCTCCACTTGATCCCTTGTCAGTTTTAGTATCTGCAATATGCTAGGGAAAAGAGTTCCACAGCTGAATATGTCAGAAGATATATGGATGAGGAATCCACTGGAGTTCCAGTGCATGACGAATAATCATTCTCATAAATGGAACAAATCTCTGCAGTGGCAGAGGAGAAGACCTTGCTGGTAAATTTGTGCTTGATCCCTGCGTAAGTTCTGAATTTTTTTGCCATGTAGTATGTAGAACATGTGTAAAGCTCCAGGCTGCCTCCTATATTGGACAACACACATTGCTGTGTGGCCAACAGGCCCTGTCTTAACATTTCTATCCTTCAAGTTTGTTGGTGAATGCTCTCCTTAGGTGGAAATTTACATGTAATTGAAAACAAGCATGGATAATGTTCCTCATGCATCTTCTCTTGCTTTTTGGATGTGCAAGGTCTCAAAGTAACATTTTTGCTCCGGAGAAAAGCCATGATCCCTAAATTACAGACATCAGTAAGATTATCCTCAGAATAGAAGAAACAATAAACCAACCAGGCTAACATGGAGTCTGTGTAAGAACTACAAAATGTGAAATAAAATGTCTGTAAAATAACCTTGTGATTTTTTAGTCAAAAGATCAGACTCACTTGGAATTTTCCCATTAATGAACACTTACAGGACAAGAGTTCAACAAATAGAGATGCCAAGGGAAGATTAAAGCTATGAAAATATCCCACACACAGTGAAGAAGAGGGGGTTGCTCACTAATATTGGAGCTAGAGCAGGAAAATAAAAAAGCTTTCTTGGTTTTAAGATAATGTTTCTTGTCACCTTTCTCCCTCCCTCCCTTGACTGAATGTAACCATTAATTGTGTGAATCGAAGAGTTGCTGTGGCTAAATTGGACAGGAACCTCAGGAGGTCAAAGCACTCTTGCTTGTTAAAGCTACTGACACATTTTACAGTTTTACAAAATGTCAGAGTCCATCATGCTGTAACTTCCATGCTGAGGATCCTGTCTCTTGTAAAACACTCACAGTTGCCTTAGGAAACTTTCAGGTAAAACCTCAAGCCTATAGCTGAGTCAAAACTTACCCCTCCTCTTCTCACTTCCTTTTACATTTTTGCTTATGGTCTTGTCATGAGCCTGTGGAAGATTCTTTTCCTTTTTACTATGCCCATTATTTTTTGTTTCAGGCAGAACTATAGGTTCAGAGAACTTGAGTGACAGCAACCTCTGCTGCTTTCCTATTGCTGCAACATCTCAAATTGGCAGAAAGGGGCAATTAAAGTAACCACAAGGATTTAGCAATTGGCATTCAGCATCTGTTGTGCCTCTATGGCCATGCACAGCTGTCTTTCTTCCAAAGGAAAGTGTGTAGTATCTGTAATCCCAATGAACTGATTTCTCTCTGAAGCACACTGTGATGGCAACTTCATTTCATTCTGCATTTTTCAGCTTCAATATAGCACCGCTCCAAAGATGATTCGTACAACAGGAAGACTAAAGAAGTATTTTAAAGCACTGTCCTAAATAGAGACCTTTTCAATCTACAGCATAACATAAACAGTTCTCAATGTTTCTCTTATGTAGTAAGAGTTGTAATATTTCATCACATAAAAATTTTGTTTGTGTTTGTCTGGAAGAATACATTTTTATTATAGTATGTAGTGTTAGGGTTTCATAGAATCCCAGACTGGTTTGTGTTGGAAGGGATCTTAAAGCTCACCAAGCCCCAACCGCTTGCCACAGCAGGGACACCTTCCAATAGAGCAGGTTGCTCTAAGCCCCGTCCAACCTGGCCTTGAACACTGCCAGGGATGGGGCAGCCACATCTCCTCTGGGCACCCTGTACCAGCACCTCAGCACCCTCATAGGGAAGAACTTCTGCCTAAGATCTTGTCTAAATCCAGGTTGGATGGGGTTTTGACCAATCTGGTCTAGTGGAAGGTGTCCCTGCCTGTGGCAGAGGGTTGTAACTGGATGAGCTTTAAGGTCTCTTCCAACCCAAACCAGTCTGTGATTCTATGATTATTAGGTCCAATCTGATAATTGAAAAATATGAAAGAAGAAATGCATTGCTGCACTCCCCCATGAAATCTGGTACAGAGGTTGGAGAATAAGAACCAAGACTTTTTTCCTATTCTGCATGTGATTTCATTTCTTTCATGCCTACCATTGGGACAGAGATTAGTGTATGGTTTCCTAGACTAAAGGAAGATCATAACATGACCTTCAGCAGCTTTAAGATTTTAAGTTGAGGATGAGTACAATGAAATGTATGAAATGTTATGAAATCAAGAGCTGAGTTCTCTGCTATGAAATACACTTCTTTCTAAATTTCTGTTTTGGAGAAGGTCTGTGCCCCACTCTGGAAAAGGGTTCCATTGCTCTGAGTATTAAATAACAGATGCAAAAACACGAATATCCCTGCCATGAAGAACAAGTCCCTAGGAATTATTTTGCTCATCATCTGAACATGGTACTGTTTCCTAGGAGCTATGCCTATGGTAGAAATCACAATGCCACAGTATAGTCCTGAATACTGTGCTGTATTCAACTGTGTTTAAGTCATAATAATTAATTGCTAGCATGCTTTCTGCATGGTTTTAGCCACAACAATTTATCCCAGGCTCCTAGATATTTAGAAATCGGTTTAACATGACAGAACAATATCCCAAATAGACAGCATCAGCCACATGGATCTGGGATCAAAGCCAATTTAGCTGCATACGTACAAGCTGCTGCAGTGTTGGGGAGCCTTGAGAACGGGATCCATTACTGGGAAGTACAGATGTAGGTAGTGTCCCACTTCAAGCAAGCTCCAAGGGTGCTCCAAATTAATAAAATTGAAACATACCTTTTAATCAGTCACATCACATCTAAAGATAATTGTTAGTGAAAGGATCAACGTGTCCCCTGAAAAATCTCCTTAGAATGGTGACCTTTAGAATCTCTAGTGAGCATTAACTGAGGAAGAGCTATGGAGCGAACCTCCCGTCACCATTCTCAAAGCAGAGCATGTATTTTTCAATATGTTGAGTCACACTGCCTGGGAAATCTAAGACAATATGCATTATATTATTATTGGTGGTGGTGGTGGTGGTGTTGCTGCTGTTGTTGTTGCTGTTGTTGCTGTTGTTGTCACTGTTGTTGTTTGTTATATTATTATCATCATCATCATGATTACCTTTATTATTATCATTATTATTATTAAGCTGAGCATGTGCATATATGCATAATGGGTCTGATTTCAGGAATAACATCACAAGACATGATAGAACATGTGCAAAAATATATCTGTAGAAGAGTGGATCTTTGTGTGCGTGTGTGGTAATCTTAATCAGTCACACTGTATTTCTGCCTTAGGTTACACAAGCTGAAAGAAAGGTTGAGAACCACTGTTATAGATAATCCCCTGTAATGATTTTCCTTTCCTCAGGACAATCTTGACAACAGCACCTTGCCCTAGGAAAGTTTCCTTTGATCCATTTTGTGACTGAAATACAAATTCCCTATTTTTCGTTTGCCTCTCTTCAAATTAATGATCCCTGCAATAAGGATGGCCTGTCCAGGAGTGGTTTCTTCAAACAGATTAAAAGAAATAACAAAGCTAAAACTCAGGATTGGGAATTGAGTCTGAAAGGTGGGAGGGCACTTCATCTTTATTTGCTTTTCTTTCTGCTTGTCTGAAGATGCTGTCATGTCTTGTTACACAGACCATGTATTTGATATTATTTCACTTATCAAGAATATAGGCAATCAGTGTTGTTAGGAGCAGAAGAAAGCTGGATTTTTAAGGCATTATGCTTCATTATAGAAATGATTTCCATGCAAAAATTATGCAAAGTAGTGTATGAACATGCATACAAAAAAAAAAAAAAGCTGAACACTGTAGCCTGGTAAAGTTATTTACAGTTTGGTAAAAAATATGTATTTTTGTGGCAGTATTACAGAAGCTGATAAATCTATCCACTGCTGATACAGCTACACAAAGTCAAAATGGCTAGAAGTGCTAGACGACTGAATTGGGATACCAATCTGATATCCTAAATATATGCCTCATACCATTTGGGAACCCAATAACATTCAAGACATTTTCAAGAGTATAGTAAATCTAACACAGCACCACAGAAGTCCCAGGCTTTTCTGGAGTGGCAGCAAGAGACGAGTGAAATATTTCACCAGCTTAAAATTACAGCATACACCTATACTTACACAATCCTGGGTTTTTTTCTGCTTTCCCTCAAAAAAGAGGAAGCTGATCCAGTCAGCAGGACTGTCAGTATAAAGACTCTAGGACTTCCTGCTGTTCCCCACTTTCCCCCAAAATCCATACAGATGTAAGGACAAATATTAGTTTACCTATCTTTTCAAGTTCATATTTCTTCACGTACAATTTTCCTTTAGCAAAATCAACAGGAAAGAGAATCTGGAAACATATCTCTGAATTCACACAATAGCTGAGGCTAGAAAGAGCAATGAATAGGTCAAGCAATAGAAAAATCCAAACCTCTGCTCAAGCATAGTCACCTGAAGTAGGTTGCTCAGGGCCACGTCCAGTCGAGCTTTGAATAGCTTCAAGGATGGAGACTCCACAGCCTCCCTGGGCAACTTATGCCACTGTTTGTCCACCCTCACAGGAAAAAATAATCTTTTTTATCAAATGTTTAAATACAATTTCCTGCATTTCATTTTGTCCCTTTTGCTTCTTGTCCTGTCACTCGGCACCCCTGAGAAGAGTCTGCCTCTAACTTTTTTATTTCCCCCTCATGTCCTGCCAGATATTTTTGTACATGGAAAAGATTTGTCAGAGCTTTCTCTTCTCCATGATGAATAGACCCAGCTCTCACAGCCTCTCATCTTCTCATACATCAGATGCTCTTGTCCCTTCATAATTTTTGTGGCCTTTGACTGGACTTGGTTCAATGTGTCCATTTCATGCGAACTCTGAGAGATCCCGCTTGGAGTACTGCATACAGTTCTGGGGTTCCCAGCATCAGAAGGACATGGAACTGTTGGAGCAAGCCCAGAGGAGGGCCATGAGGATGATAAGGGGGCTGGAGCACCACCCATACGAAGACAGGCTGAGAGAGCTGGGGATGGAGAAGAGAATCTGCATGGAGACCTCATAGCAGCCTTCCAGTATCTGAAGAGGGACTACAGGGATGTCAGGGAGCGACTGTAGCGGTACAGAGGTAATGTATCACTTGTAGTGACAAGGCATAATGGGTTCAAACTTTAACAGGGGAAGTTTAGGTTGGGTATAAGGAAGAAATTCTTTACTGTGAGAGTGGTGAGGCACTGGAACAGGTTGCCCAAGGAAGTTGCAAATGCCCCATTCCTGGCAGTGTTCAAGACCAGGCTGGACAGGGCCTTGAGAAACCTGGTCTAGGGTGAGGTGTCCCTGCTCATGGTAGGGGGTTGGAACGAGATGGTCTTAAGGTCCTTTCCAACCCAAACCATTCCGTGATTCTATGATTCATAAGGTTCCCATGGACCGAATTATCCAGCCTGTTGAGTTTCTTCTGAGTAGCAGAACAACCCTGATGAAATATAGTGCTGTATGTTCAATAGAGCATTCACATGCCAATGAGCTTGGACATAAAATTTAAACTGCTACTGTTGTTGTTTCTAGTATTATTTTTTTTTCTTATACTTGCAATAAGCCAGCAACAATTCAAGGCAAATTCATCAGTTGACACTTGAATACAACAACAGTCAAGAAAAATAATGTAACAGTGTTTGGGACCAAATTAATCTCTACCCTGAATGGTACAGCAAGAAAGAGAAATTAAGATCTTCAAGTCATTCCAAGAATGCTTTCCTGGAATATTAAAATTACTGTGTAGTTCCATAAAATTACTATGATTTTTTTCACTGATCACTTGACCATTCCTTCTGAACACCTGACAATCTCTTTCTCAAATGATCACAGTGATTTCCTGATTCTGAACAAAGAAAAAAAAAATAAATATAGAGACTCTTATTATTATTCCTTTGGTATTTTATTGATATGGATGATAAAAGGGGATTTATCTCCTTATATTAAATCCATTGTTATAGGAAACAAAGTTAAACACTCAGCACTTTCATTGACTCTGTAGTGGCAAGCACATATAGAAATAAAGTCACTACTTGCAGATGAACAGCTGTCAGTTTTTTCATTCCAATTAGCAGACATTAATATCAGGTCATATTATTAATAATTGTTATTAATTAATATATTTATTAAAACATATTGAATTTTGTGTCACTGTTTCCTTATAGCATAAGATACTTTTCAACATGATAGTTGTTGTCTTTGGATTCACTAGCGCAAGTCAACCTTTCACTAGAAGACAGCGTATTGACAAACTTGTTCACTTTCCATGCTCAATTAATCTTAAGCCTCTCTTTGGAGCACATGCTATCAAATATGTCAAACATACAATGGTTTTCTGATGTGGATTCCAGCTTACTCAACACTTAAAGGTCACTGAACTTAGTTTAGCAATATTTTTATTAGTTACCACTATCTAATAAGTCTTATTTTGCTGATTTTGGCCAGGCTAAATTCAAACTTTGCTTTCCATGGAAGAAAATGGATGAATAATCCAGCAAATATAATATTACTGTTTTACTACATAGCTAGAATAAATGTAACTCTCATGAAGGTCTAAGTTTATTGCTTTAGCAAGAAAGTCAGCTGTGTAACTGGCTTTTAATTTTTTTAATTTTTTATGGAATCATAGAATCATAGAATCGTAAGAGTTGGAAAGGACTTTAAGATCATCTTGTTCCAATCCCCCTTCCATGGGAACCTGTTCTTCCAGTGCCCAACTTTGCAAATTAAAATAAGCTTGCTCTAATACTATATTTTTGAATATTTACTGCCTTACATCAGGAAAAAAGAAGTAGAGAAAGCAAAGCAATTGTATGTGGTAAACAAACTAAACGACTATTGCCCAGGGCTACCAAATAAGCGTGCTGAGCCATAGTGATGATTTGCTGTATTTGTAATATTTTGTTGTTTCTGTTGAGGTTTAAGTAACAAAGAATTAAATCATCATGGAAGCTGTGGCACTGATTTCTTATTTTCTTGTCCTTCCAAAACAACAGACACAGACATGTCTTGGGGAAGACTGATCTTTCGGGAGTAAAGCTGACAACATTAGAGAGTATTGAGCTAGCATCCCCCAAAAGGAGATCAACCAAGTTTATATCCCAGGAGCCATTTAAGCTCAAATTGCTGCTGACAGCATCATTATTGAGTTACTTATTCATGTGATGATAGCAAATTAGAAGCAGGGTTCATGTTGCTGGGTGCTATCCATAGTTAAGACACATGTCTACATGAAGATTTTCACTCCAGATCTTTGAGGTGTTTCTTGGAAACAATTCCTGAGTCAGTTCGCTCTTCCACTGCTTTCAGCTGAGCTGTGGGGACAGGTAAAATCAAGCCATACAGAGCTGTTGATCAACAGCTAAATGTTGATCAACATTTAGCTGAAGACATAAACAGGACACATGAGCAGGTATTAGGGTCAGAGGACTGTTTAATGACAAACCAGCTCTTTTGGTTGTGAGCATATGGAAAGATCAAGACTTCATGATCCTTGTCAATACCTTCCCGTGTGGAAGACAGCCTCTCCTTGAAGAGATCAGCTGGTTTGCCTCTCCTTGTATTCTCCAAGTCATTAGAATCTGTTAGAATACACAGAAACATAACACAAAAATATCCCAGTGCATTGCTGGAAACTATTAATCATTCAGGTGTGTTATATGCACAAGAGGTGGAGAACCACTTTTGTATTTTTCCTGTACTTTTATTGTGAAGGTAAGGTGCAGTAGATTTTGTAACTAGGATGATAAGCTTTCAGGAAGAATTTGTACAGCTGAAAGGGTAAACTGTATAGTAAAATGGAAGTCACGCTGAAAGCCAAAAACTAGTGAGTGGAGTTGAAGGAGTAATGTGCATGCACACATTAAAAGTGAAATTTCTCAGATGAAGTCAGGCACCTCAGTGGAGATGAAGATAACAGCTCTAGGACCTTAAAGCTGCTAAGCCTTTTCTTGTCATAGCAGTCTTGACAACAGACAGTCAAGAACTAAACTCTTCATTTATGAATCAAACTCTATTTTCAATACTCCTTCGACTAACACAGGCAGTTTGACTTGGAAGAGATTTACAGCTTGAGAGAGCACCTGGATGTGTCTCTCACACATCCAGGTGTTGAGACTTTTGCTACGGAACGTAGAAAAAACTATGCCTTTTACAGGCCTATGGAATAACTGAATGCTTTAACTCCAATAAAAAGGGAAGAGTAGAACAGAATATTTTTCAGTTGGAAGGGACCTACAGCCATCATCTAGTCCAGCTGCCTCACTGATTCAGGGCTGACAAAGTTAAAGCATGTTGTTAAGGGGATCATCCAAATGCCTCTGGCTGACAAAACACTGACAAGCTTGGGACCTTGACCACCTTCCTAGGAAGCCTGTTCCAGTGTTTGACCAACCTAACCGCTTCCTAACGTCTGGTCTAAACCCCTCCTGGTGCAGCATTGAAAGGTACCTGACCAGGGTACTATTGAAATGGATGCTTATCTCTGGGCACAGAAGCAGGGTCTTGGCAACAGGGTGTACTGCCTTCCTTGGCTCCAGTTCCTGCTCTGCTACCATAGCTCTGCTGCTCATCTAGCTTCTTTTCCAGTACTCCAAGCAGTATGAAAGTTTTCACTCTATATGGCAACCAGGAATGTACACACAGCACATCCTGGTGTACCCAGACACTTGCCAGGAGAAGCTATAAAAGGATTTAGGAACAGCCATCACAGATCACAGTGTGAGCATCATGCCTCTTCACTAGACCTAGTGTGATGAAATGACCATATTTATGGGAAGAGAGAGTTCAATGCCTGCTTGCCTGCCCTTCTTATAGCTAGACCACACCTGTCTTAATTTCTAACAACTTATATTCATCATTTATTGAAAGCTTTTTACTTCCACACACTGCATCTATTACATGGCAAGAGACAGTCCCTGTTTTGCAGAATCTACCATTGACTAGATGTAGGGCAGAAGGGGTCTCAGTGACACAGAGATGTAGCAAAGAGATGACAGAGATGAACCCAATTTCTAAAACCTCAATCCATTGACCAGGTGGGCAAGTCATTCCTTGCAGGAAACATTACTTTGCCAGTTACGGCAGTACAGCTGCCTACAGGAGACTATTTACTCACCTTCAAGAGTTTTGCTGATTCATTAACCACTTTGATCCCAGACAGCATGAGGAGGTCAAAGCCTTAACTTTGTGACAGCTTCATTTACAAAAAAAACAGTACTTGAAAGTGCTCAGATGGGAAAAGCCACATCATTGCTGAGTTTAATTGTTAGATGATGCCTCAGATCACACACTGGGAATTACATTATTTCCATCTCTCCCCCACCCTAGGAGCCATTTCACCTCCAGCTTCTCCTCCCGAGAACACAGAAGTGAATAGGGTGCTGGTGGAGGTATCCAGAGCACTAACAATTACACACACTTCTTGGTCATTCTGTACTTCTTGGTTTGGGAAGGGGGAAATAGGAGTTACTGTGGACCTCTGGAATGGTTTCATGTGTGAAGGTGGCACTGCATACATACAGACTGTGATGTTCTCGTTCTGTTCAGTTGATCTCTGGACTGCAGGAGAAAGAGGGTATCCTAATACCTCCCATACAAGAAAAGACAGAGGTGCTTAATGAGGATAAAGAGTGTATTAAATGCTTTTTCATTAGAAGAGAGATTTAAAAGTGCTAAATTTGTAAAAGCTAAAGGAAATCACAAACTCATAGAAGAAAAATTGACGCAAATCTTTCTATTACGGATGAATATCATACATGTACATTCCAGTCTCATTGTAATTGGTGCAGGTTTTATCCCTCCAAAAGTTGTTCCAAAATTAAATTTATAAAAAGTGGAATAAATTGAGAGAGAGAGAGGTAGGCAGATATGCTTTGATTTCTTTGTTCCCTTCCCATAAATATTAATGTATTTCCTAGGTGATGCCATTGTGACATGCTGTGGATGGGGGCAGGACGTGTACTTGCCTGGCTCTCAGCCTTTCTGCATACAGATGAGTGCTTTCAGAAAGGCTGCAAGTGAAACGCACACACAAAGTAAAATTATAGCTGCCCCTTGTCAAATGCAGCAACATGGGCCAATAATAGCTGCTTATTCCATCAGTGGATAATGCAGTCATTGTGTCAGAGACCTACTCAATGGTGTTGTAGTATTAGGGGGAAAAAGGTAATGTAGGTTGCCAGAGGAAGAGTGAAACTGGCAGTTTATCACTGATACTTCCTTCCCACCTAGACTTCAGAAATGTTTCCATTCTATCACATTAGTTCCTTTACAACTTTCTATTCACAGTCTTTGTCATTCTCTTCAGAATAAAAGGAGTACAAGGTATGCAATGGGCTGAAAATGCCTCAGATATGAATAAATTATCATGTGCAAAAGCATAGATTTAATATTAGTGGCAAGAAACAAAGGAAAGGAAAACTGGTAACAGAAAAAAACCCCAGAGATTATAATTCCTAGAGTTGTGATTATTCTGATGATGTCTCCTTGGAAAGTTTAAAATCATGAGCAAATTGTGGTAGCTACTTTACAAACAAAAGAGAAATTGCAATCTTGCTCTTGAGAATCTGAAATGTGACACATAGGAAGAAACAACAGGAAACAGATAAAAGGGGTTTCAGAAGAAAGTTCTGAGACAACGTGGATTTATATGAAAATGCAATGGACTTTTAAATTCGGTTTCTTAATATCACAAGTAGCTCTATAACACAACTGTTTTATCTCCATTCTTTAAAAAATACTACTTTTAACATGTCTTGATAAGTGGTCATATTAACTTCAGGGGAATTTATTCGGCTTTATAAATCTTAAAGAATCAGTCTAGCTTTGTCACGTAAATAAACCACGTAATAGGTTTTCCAGAGATATGTAACACAAGTGGACAAATCATCTCAAACCTGGTGAGTGCTATCCTAGAAATACCTCTCCATCTTTCCACTAACTATATAGAGAGACTAGTGTCCTGGTTTTAGCTGGGATAGAGTTAATTTTCTTCCCAGTAGCTGGTACAGTGCTGTGTTTTGGCTTTAGGATGAGAATAGTGTTGGTAACTGACTGATGTTTTAGCTGTTGCTAAGCAGTGGTCAAGAGCTCTTCTGCTTCTCATGCCCTCACAATGAAGAGGCTCTGTATGCAGAAGGAATTGGGAGGAGACACAGACAGGACAGCTGACCCCAGCTGGCCCAAGGGGTGTTCCACACCATATGACATCATGCTCAGCATATAAACTGGTGAGAAAGCTGGCAGGGGCTGCTGCTGGGGAACTGTCTGGGCATGAGTCAGTGGGCAGTGAGTGATTGCATTGTGCATTATTTGTTTTGTGTATTTTGATTTTTTTATTATTACTAGTAGTAGTAGTAGTCATAGTAGTATTTTCCCTTCCTTTTCTGTCCTATTAAACTGTCTTTACCTCAATCCATGTATTTCACTTTTTTCCCCCAATCCTCTTCCACAACCCACTGGGGAGGAATGAGAGAAGCAAGTTTACTTCTGAAGGGACTGTGACTGTGGGAAAAGCCATGCTGAAGCAGGTATATATCTGAAGGCATTCTGGCCCATGGAGAAGGCCAAACTGGAATAGACACACCTCAAAGTGACTGTGGCTGTGCATAGGTCTATGCTACAGCATAGCTGCATGTTATGGGAATTATTGTTGCAGGAACCCTTTCCTGCAAGCCAGGCTAGCAGGTTAGTTCATTGCAGTGTTACACCCTTAAGACCACCCAAAGGGACCACAGGTAGGGATTGTAATGGAAATACCTTTAAATTGTTGTAAACCATGATTTGAATTGCATGTTATGGGAATGACTACTGCAGGAACCATCTAAGCCTATGGAGGACAAGCCTTATAAAAAGTAATAAAACTGCAGCAGTGACCTGACGTGAGCTAACTTTGAAGCCAAGTAACTCCACACAAAACACCATCTCACCTGGCCTGAGCGAATACCATAACAGACGGAGCCCAAAGTCGTGGGCTAAATGAGCTTCACAGACATTTTAGAGACATTTTACAGGAGTGGTCCATAGGCTATGACACATAGGCTATGACACATAGGCTATGACACCTGTGTATTATATCAAAGGATGGGAAGGGTGGTGATGGTTAATGAGGTTGTATTGGATTATGTAATACCTGAGCATGACATAAATGGTATGGAATGAGGAGTGGAGAATGTGCTGGTTTGGGTTGGGATAATTATTTTTCTTCATAGTACCTTGTATGGAGCTATTGTTTGGATTTGTGTTGGAAGCAATGTTGATAACACCAGTATGTTTTGATTACTGCTGAGCAGTGCATACACAGCATCAAGGCCTTCTCTACTCCTCACACAACAAAACTGGTGAGTAGGCTGGGAGTGTACAAGGAGCTGAGAGGGAACACAGCCAGGACAGCTGATCCCAACTGACCCAAGGGATGTTCCACACCGTGTGGCATCATGCTCAGCACATAGAGCTGGAGGAAGAAGAAAGAAAAGGGAGCCATTCGGAGTGATGGCATTTGACTTCACAAGTAACCGTTATATGTGATGGAGCTCTGCTGTTCTGGGGATGGCTGAACACCTGCCTGAGATGGGACATGGTGAATGAATTCCTTGTTATGCTGTGCTTGAGAGCATCACTTTTTCTTTACCTATTGAACTGTCTGCATCTCAAACCATGAGTTTTCTCACTTTTACTTTTCCCATTCCACAAGGGGGGAATGAGCAAGTGGCTGTGTGGGACTTACTAGCCATCTGGGGTTAAACTGCAATAGCTAGATATTTAGCTAAACTTTCTTATATAGATAAAATTAGGTTGAATGAATCATGACTAGAAAGAAAAAAACGATGACTCTGAAGAGGTCTTCTATGAAGACATTGAAGTTAATTCAGCTGATACAAAATTTCTCATACCTGTTACAGATAATCAGTTATTCGGATTTGCATCCATGCATCAGGTCCTTTTATCGTAACAGACTGATATTTGTGAAGAAGACTGATTTGGTACTTTCTATACAAGAATTTCCAATCTCCCGCTTCCTAACAAGAATTCTTAATAATTTTCTCTCCTTTGTAGACAAGCATGTCTCTTGAAATATTTTTTAACATTAATTCATCTAATAATTTATAATACCCCATTGAAATGCTTACTCTAGGATTATGGCCACTATTTCCTTCCTATCTTTAGCCAATAGAGGGGGAGGAACCAAAGAGTACTTCAGATCATAGAAAGATACCATGCATACTCAACCCTACTTTCTCAGCTACATAATTCTATCAAGTTTCAAGTACATTCAAGTGTCAGCTAAATTTAAAACTTGGAAAACCTCACATGAAGTGACTTCAAAATCAATGGCTTATGATCAACATTTTTTCCTACTTAAATATGAGATCACATATTAAATTATTTGATCAAACCTTTTAATAAATTTATTTTAAAATACACGAAATAATTTGAGATCTGAGAACTTTATGTTTTGGAGATATTTTCCTTCAGGCACTGAACAGAGATTTTTTTTTCAAAGTTAATAGGATCTTTACAGTTACAGCTTCTAAGACTAAACAAATTCAAACAACAACGTTTACTAGTCAACAGAAGCATAATAGCAGCACCAAATACCAATGATTTCAAAATTACTGAATTCTGAATACAAAATCTTTATAAATGCTTTTTTTGGATCCACATAGCAATAGTATTTCAGTTAAGTTTATACCTAGTTTTTTGATAAGAAGATTTGTATATCTATGCAACAGAATGGTGAAATGTGAGGAAGGATTTTGCATGTTTCAGTCTATAACTGCCCAGGGGAAAAAAAAGTTTTCCTTCACATCTTGAACATATTTCAGTGCATTCCACAATATTAAGAACAAATGATTATGAATAAATCAGTAGATGCAATATAAAAGTGAGAATTTTTCATTCAAACTAAAGTGTGTTGAGCCCACACAAAAAAGGTGGAGATGAGGCCTTTATTTCTCTAGGACCTCCTGCGTAGTCAGTTATTCGGTAAAAATGCTTTGCCAAGATCTCGCAACCCGTAGCATCTTGATTTGAAGTATCACTTGATTTCATTTTATTTGATCTGTTTAACCTCAAAATATTAGGATTTTGATTGATGTTTTCTGCCTCCTCCTCCTCCTCAGTCATCCTCACTTCATATTTAAGAAGTTCAGAGCCCTTTTCCTGCACTATTTTCTTCCTTACACTGTTTTTGCCCTTTTAACTTTAGAACACCTCAGATATCGCAGAAGTTTCAGAATTATGCTAATTCTACTGATATTTATTAATTAAGGTCACAGTTTATAAGGCCTTGGTTTTTCTGTTACAAAGTCCACCTTTTATTAGGTTTAGTAAGGATTAGACATGATCAACTAAATACAAAATTGAAGCTGTTCTGAATAGCTTATGATTGATAAACTTCTTTTAAGTAAGTTCACCCAGCTGCACTGCAGAAAATGTCAGATGGGAGCATTCAGTGTGGTGTTACTGAAATTAGGTAACGGCATAACTAGTAGTTGTCACCAGAAGGAGTTAATATCTTAGAGTTCTGAGACTAATAAGCACTTATGTTTTACATATCTTCTTCTTCTTCATTATTAATGTCCACGAAGACCAAGACAGCAGTTTTTTATCTCTACAGGCACATGTATCATTCCTCTGAACTGTGAGTGAAAAATTCTTCCTTCTTATTTGTAACAATTGAGATCTATTACAGAATCTCTAGGAAGTTATAAGATAGCTCACAGGATCAATTTCTTCCATGCCTGGAAAAATTTTAGGCTTCAACAACCAGCAATATAAGGCCTGAAAAGTTCTGTTCCATCCAGTGATGACATGTAATATTCAAAGCATAAAGTTTAATTGCAAAGAATAAGACAAAGATCAGCACTAAATAACCTCTCAAAACATCTTATGCATACAAAGCAGAAGGGAAATCAGGTTGTAAAATGTGCTTTCAAGGCCTAGGAGGTTAAAGATTATCCATACATCTAAGCCAATGCTCTCAGAGCTTCTTTTCTATTTTGAGAAAACAAATTTTCTGTCATGGCCCTGATCCACTCATTGTGAATGATGGCATGAGTCCATCTACTTGATTTCCAAAGTGCTATAACTCTTTAAAAATTTGATCCAGGAATGGACGCTTATCAGTCATCTTCCTGCTTAACATTTCCACATTTTGTTGTGATATTCTGTAATATTTTTCATTATTCAACTTGTTTAATATCAAGTAGTCATCTCCTCTGGGATGTCCCTATTTCATGAATAGAAATATCTGCAAAAATTTAAAAAAGTAGTAGGAAAAAAGGAATAACAACTGCGTCCCACCTAAAAAAACCCCAAACACCCTAATCTTATAAGGATAAAATATGGGTCAAAACAAAGAAATTAGAGGACAGAGACAAAAAGGATCTTTATGTGATTATTAGATCAGAAAAAAATAAAGCATTTTAAAAGTCAGTCTTTCAGCTGTGCAATGTCCTCTGTGTCAGATCTGGTACCTACCTGTTTGAGAGTATGGGGCTGTACATGTTTTTGTAAAAATAATTTTATTCCAGCTTCACCAAGTTATTTGCCGTTTCATCCTTGATAATTCACACTGAACTCTTTCTTCTGTTGCACCTCAAGATGTACATGTTTTCATCTCCATTTATGTCTCCAGTATTCCCCAGACAATACTATATCTATATCTATATCTATCTCCCTTATGTTGGTGTACAGTGAGAAAATGAAAAGTTTCTCAGTGATCCTCCTCTTTCTTGTTGAGGAGTAATAGAAGGAAAAAAATTAGAAACAGTGTCTCTGGACAGCTTCTAGAGATTACAGAAATAGAGGCTATTTCAAAGCCCAAGGAAGTCAATTAAGAGATTCATTGGCTTCAACAGGCTTTGGAGCAACACATAATGAATGTAGGTTTATCTCACTCTCTGATGAAGAACCTCAGATCAATCAACATTGCAGCTGCTCAAGAGGAAAAAACTATTTGTAAATAAATGGTTCACTGATTAGTTATGATACTCTCCCCAAAGCATTTAACTACTCGACTGACAGTCCACAGAACTGATTTTAAAGTGGCAAATTACAGTGGTGAGTAATTCAGGGTAACACGAGCCTTATCTCTCTCAAATATGTTCTAGAACGCTGATTCAAAAGCCCTGATGTATTCTGCTTGCATTTTTTGGTAAGACTTTTATCTGGCCTTTCTTATTATGCCATCTGAATGCTTTATAAGTCTAAATAAATTTATCCTCATAGTGTCCCTGAGGCAACAGCTACATGAGCAAAGTTGCTGAAGACAAGGAACCTCTAGGCAAAATTCTGGAAGAAAATGCTGCAGGCAATCACGCGCAAACAAACAGCTGTCCAGGAAAGAAAATATTCTGCGTCAGGAAGAATTGACCATGGGACAAAATTGGGAATGTCCTTGATCAGGTCAGGTTTATTGGGCTATGTGGCACCAGGTTTTCCTTTTTTATCTCTGACGGATGGGATTTTCCCAGGATTTCTCATGTCCATTTCAGAAGCCATAAAAATTTTGAAACTGTAGACTGTAATTTTTGAAGTTGTCCTCCTGAAAGGTAGATCTAATAAAATAGTTCATGGTGTTCTTATGACTATCAGTTTATAGTGCTTCAGCCTAATAAATACATATTGCTATTGCTACTAAGAGGTTTTGTACTGAGTTTGCAGGGCCTCAGGAGCAAGGCTTGTCAGGCTCTCTTTGTCTGAATTTGTGTTCATTCACCTGGTGCTTTGTCTTAGCTGCTTTAGCTGGAACAGTGTTTTCTAATAACAAGTCACAGGCTAATTTGTTTTACTTTGAATTTTTATGGTACAATTGTAGCTTTTAAATAGAAAGATGTGAAAGGCATTTTTGTTCATACTGAGACTCTTTCTGAAGTATTATTCTTTTCAGTTATAATCACATCTGGACCAATAATAATTTTGATTAGGCTGTTAAGTTTTTCAGTTGCACACAATAAATTCCTGGATTTATACATAAGGTGTTTTCCCTAAACAAGACCAACGGTAAGTGGTTAAAATTTGCATACAATGCAAAGCAAAAAACATAGCAGTTGTCCTGGGCCTTCTGGTGACAGATGCTGTACAGCTCAGAAGAGCAAGAGGTTCTTTGCCCACAAGTTTACAAGATCAAGGTAAAATATTACTATAGGCAATTCAGTATGTAAAAAAGGAAGGAGGCACAGTATCAGAAATACAACCAGTGAATGAAATTGATTTAGCAGAGAATAAATACTCTTTGCTGTGCATTAAGTAACCTTTTATTACTAATTCATTTTTCAGCAAACATGCCCAAAGGGAGTTTCTGTACCTGGTCAGAGTCCAGCCTCTAAGGTTCTGTTCCCACTGGTGTCTAGATAATGTTTCTTGCCTTCTGAAATGCTAGTGCTTTTTAGAAGTGGTACTTCTGTGTAGCCATGGATTAAGAGTCATAAATGATCCTTAAACATCTTGCCAGTCTGGTCTTTTTCCTTTTCCAGAGCACATTGCTTAATGGACTTAGAGGAACTAAGTATTTCCCATTCTTGCACAACTTTTACACAGATCTGTAAATGGTGCAAGACAGTCATTGCCACTGGGCCAGCACAGCTCTACATGATACTGTTCAATAGACTGCAATCCATTGTCTTCTTGTCTTATTGTCTTGCTCATTCTCCATCAGCCATGACATAGTGATCTTCCACTGTCAGCTCATACATATTCCAGCAACTCCCCAGAAACCACAAGTTGAATAGTTTCTCTATTTTGCAGTCATTTATTTGTAGATTAGCCTCTCTAAAGAAATAAAGACCATCTCACTGTCCTCATTTAAATGGATGCTCAAGGCCAACTGATCACATTTTCTTCCAATTTGTAGGGCTATCTTCAATAGCATTGCCCTATTATATTGTTCTACTGCTTTGTAAAGTGCATGAATGCTGTATGGGAATTTTGCTTAAATGACTGGTTAATACCTCAAGTACAAAAGGAAACAAAAGAAGAAAACCACTGCCAATCTCAGTAAGCTTTAAATTATGCACTGTACACAAAGGTGAAGTGATGCTGTGCCAAGCTTCTTAAAGGTAAAGCCTTCTGCTTTAAATATAATAAGTATATCCACAAATTAAAAATAAAGACAAAGATCAAAGGTGCTCAAAAGTTTCAGCAACACAGCCTTGTCCCACTATGCCAGAGATGCATTGGACACCAAGTTTCTCTATAGACTGTTCTAGTTCCAATGTCTAGGGAGGTGTACCAGGATTAGCTGGGCAGAAATTTGCCTCTAGAAAAGTCCTTAAAGTGTTAAGGAGGGATAGATATGAAACTTTATGAATAAAAACTTTACTGTTGCAAAATACATAAGGTTCTAATAAAGAATACTGTCATAAAAATGTTTAAAAAAAGTCTGAGGCAGAGGGGAGAGTGTGTTAACTATGATGCTTCTTAAAATTTTTATATATCTTGAGAAAATTTTAGGTGGCATCATCTCTTGAAGACTTCTCTGGGGTTTCCTAAATTTGCAAGGAAAGACACTGGGGCTTACCACTAATACCATCGTATGTATAATACATTAAAGCCTTCTTGCTAAGGATTCTTTATAGTGTACTTCAAAATTCCTTTTCCAAGGTGATTTAAAAGCATTATAATACAAATTCAGACTCATAAAATTCTATAAGCTTTCACACTAAGCCTTTTTTTACTGCTACTGAGCATCAATATGCCTTATTTGAATGTAACTCCAAAAAATTACTTGTGCTTTTAAAATTGCACCCAGACAGTTCAACACAGGAATGATTTCCTGTGTGTATTTAGAGCAATTGCTACATGTGGATTTGACTCGCCTCTTTGCCTGACACTAAAGAATGAATTAGCATGATATAACTTTTACTAAAATCCCCAGACTCAGTTGACTGTTCCTAACCTTTCAGAAATTGCCTCTGCAATTCACATGGATGTATCCAACCTTACTATAAACCATCAACTTAGGTATTGATACCAGAAACAGGAACATAGCATAGCTTATTTGACACTAAACCTCACAATTCATCAGCTAGGGGAATTTCTGACAGTTGACCCAGTGAGTTACATGCTAGCCTATCTCTTCTATTACCTTTCTCCAAGCTATTTTAAATTTAAACATGTTCTACCTTTACAAACCGCACTTGATGCAATAGGTCTAGCAGAGCTCAAAATGCAAAAGTATTTTACAAGGAGAGGGACTAGTTATCTAGAGGTAACTACTGGGGAGATTATTATGGTGATATGAATGCTGATGATTGCTGTGAAAAAAATACCCAACCATTTTTAAATACTCCTAATATGAACAAGCAGAAATCAATATTTACAAGTAGTATGTGTACTTAGTGATTCAAAAGGTCTGTTTTCCCAGAACTAAGGAATGTTATAAAGAATAATGATTGAAGAAAAAAATAAGCAAGAGGCTGGAATGAAATTTAAGAGTTTCTTCGTGACAGTTTAGTTGTGTATTATTCCATAACCACTGAGCAAAACAGCTATGCTTGCAAGCTCAATGTCAGAAAAAGGGAACAATTAGAAGAAAGAGTTGTGTAACAGAGAAATATCATCATCTAGGTGAGCAGCACAAACTAGATTGTAATTCACACTAGAACTAATAAACATCATCTAGACCTACACAATGTTTCAGCGCAGTAGTTTTCCCCTTACTGAAGTAGCAAAGCAGGCCCACTAGATATGCAGGTAATGAATCCCACACTTCAATATCCAAAATGAGATACTGATAAATTGGAAAGACAGCTGCTAACTTCAGGTAAATCACAGTTTCAGGGTGCAATTTCTTGCAGGGATTTACTAGCCTGACTGAATGTCCCAAACCAGTGATTTTAGGGAAACAAAGAATATACTGTAAGAAAGAATTTAGATTCATCAGTAGTCAATTAAACTCTGCTCCTTTCCTTTTAGCAGGATACAAGCAGCTGTGTTATCAACACAAAAGGCAGAATCATCCATAAACATTTTTGGCACGCATTCATGGGGTATCTATAAAGATCTCTTAAAAAACTTTTTAAGATATAAAGATATAAGATAGGAAATAAACTCACTTGAAAATATAGGGAAATGCTTCCCAACAAAAGGAAATGTTTACTTATCTAAACTTCTACTCTTACCCTTTACCTCTTCAGACCCACTGCTCCATTCTTCATCTAACTGAACGAAATCATGCATGAAATAGTGTTCTATTTAGTTTAATGGTTAACAGAACCTGAATGGCTACCTGCAGTGCATTAGCTTATTTCTGAAAGACTCAGTAATTTTTAATACAGCGCAGAACTGTTCAGCGTATAACCTCAGTGAATAGGCCAGACTTATTTCCATTATGGGCAAATATATTCCAGAAAGCTGTTCCGTAATATTCATTCTTCTATAATTTCATCTTTTACAAAAGAACCCTAAAAATCAAACTCCAAAAGCTCCACATTCTCTGGTGTTATTATTAAATATTACCTCTGCAAGTAAGAAAATCTTAATGTTATTTCACTTTTCATCCTCACTTCCTTTGAAAGAATAATAGCTTTTATCACCATTTGCCCAGTCATAAGCAAATATGTCTTTTTCTGAGATGCCTCTTGATAGCACACCCTCCTCAAATAGTGCACTTTCCTTAATTACACTGCTGTTAAGGATACTTACTTTAAAGACATTTAGGGAATTTAAAGAACATTTCATCTGTATGCTTTATCAACCTCACATTTAAAACAAAAGTAAAAGAAAACAAGATCAGTAATAGCACTGAACCTGTATAAATACTTGAATTTTTCATTTTTCTTACAATCCAACTAGAAAAAAAGGTGTTGAAGCAGAACATTGCTGTACAAAGTGTTGTAGAAACAGCTTAGCAAGAAGATTTCTCCCTATTGAGTCTGTATAATAACAGATATGTATGTAGCAATTACATTAATAGCTATGAGCTTCATTTGTTGAAACACATCAGGAAACACAATGGAATTCCAGAAAATTCTGCTTTCCAATGTAAAAATATTACATTTTTTTAGAATTTTTTCTTAATTTTAAATGACTAGGATTTTAGAAGTGGGACAGATTCAATTCTGCTGGATCCCATGGCATAAGACATCATTAAGATGTATAAAGACATGCGTCCCACGACATGTTTTGTTCTTCAAATTCCAAACATGTTTCTACATATTCATATTCATATCAAGCCTTCCTCAACATAGTTAGCCCTGCTCACTCTGTGTCCACCACCAGTGCAGAAACACCAGAGCTAACAAGCAGACAAGGAGGCTTTCTTTTCTACAAGCTAATTATCCTTGTTACAGTGTTATACTGATGTAGCTATACTGCTTTTGGAATTGGACCTTAATGTCTTTGTATAATTTTTGACTCTTTTTTGGTCATCTCTTAGAGTGTGCAGAGTTTTACCACAGACTTCAGATTTCTTTTGGCTGCCCAAAACACTAAGTGGACCTAGGACCATTTAGAATATCCTCAGTTATCCAAAACATCCAGATGGTACTGGCAAATCTCACACAGGACCTGAGGGAGATTGTGCACATCTGGAGACCAGAGAACTTCCTGGGCTATTTCAGATCATAGAAGACATCTAGGTAAGGGCTACTGAATAAAGTCCTTAACATTTACTTTTCAGGAGTGGCTTGCATTTGCTGTTATGGGTGTTGTCATGGTTTGAGCCCAGCCGGTAACTCAGAACCACACAGCCGCTCACTTACTCCCCCCCTTCTTCTTCCCCCTGCTCCCGGAGGGATGGGGAGGAGAATCGAAAGAATGTAACTCCCATGGGTTGAGATAAGAGCAGTCCCGTAACCAAGGTATAATGCAAAACCACTACTGCTACCACCAATTATAATAATGATTAGTGAAATAACGAGGGGAGAGTGTACAATTGCTCACCACCCGCCGACCGATACCCAGCCCGACCCGAGCAGTGATCTGGGCCTTCCGGGTAACTCCCCTCGGTTTATATACTGGGCATGACGTGCTGTGGTATGGAATACCCCTTTGGGTAGTTTGGGTCAGGTGTCCTGTCTCTGCTTCCTCCCGGCTTCCCCTCCTCCCTGGCAAAGCATGAGACTGAGAAAGTCCTTGGTCAGAGTAAACATTACTTAGCAACAACTAAAAACATCGGTGTTGTCAGCGTTGTTCCCGGGCTGAAAGTTAAAAAACACAGCACTGCACCAGCTACTAAGAAGGAGAAAAATGACTGCTATAGCTGAACCCAGGACAGGTGTAGAAAGGTATTCTTGAAAAAAAATAACCAGAGGACCAATCCTACTGCAGTTTTTAATCCATGTATTCATTTGTTTTAACCAGGGGAGGTAAGACTTCAGCTTTTAAATCCTGTGAAAGTGCAGTGAAAGAAACTCTGCTTTTTCGTCTCTTCTATTGCTGGCAGTGTATTTATCCTTCTCTTCAATCCTTCCCTCTGAAATAGACATTCAACTTTTTTCGAAATAAAATGGGCTTAGCTCAAAGTTTAATACCTGACCTCTTCAAAATTATTTAAGAAGCCCCAGGGCTTACTTGTTCATTTCTTGACTTTCAGCTGCAGACAACTGGAAGATGACCTATGTAACCATACTATCTCTGTTATTCCTACCTCTATCTATATAGAATTTTATAGCCACATGATATAAAGACTTTAAAATCTTCTTAAACAAAATACTTCAGCCTATCTTCATCCATCTTAGTTTGATTCATTCCACCTGCACTTAGCAACTAGACCTCTAATATAGATCCCAATTAGATTCCCAAAGTGTATGGACCCAGGTCTGAGAGCCAGATTCCAGCGTTTGGTAAGAACAGGATAACTGGCTTCAAATGCATTCCAAAATGCGGTAGTGAGAAAGTATATAGTACTTGCTCTATGTCCAAAGTAGAACAGCCGAGCAATAAAGTTTCAACCACAGAGAGGTTTGTCTTTTTAACAACAAATGAGTCACTGGAGCTCTACAAAGGTTACTGAACAAGATTCCTGCACTGGAAGTCTTGGCAGGAAGTTTGGAAAACATCCTGCTAAAGCAGGAAGTTGAATGAGATTATTTTTATGTAAGTCTCTGCCACCCTTTTAAGTCAATATAGAATTATATTTTAGCTCATGAATTGCTCCTCTGTGAGAAATAGGTTTATACCTAAAGTGAAGTATCTTGGCATCTAAATTAGCTTTCACAGTTCAACCTTAAGAATTCAATTCAGAGGCTAAAGAAACATTTATATCCAGATATTATGAGTTGGTTAACTCTAATACTTTTTAAACAGATAAGAAGTATATTGATACATGACTCTCTTGACAGAAATTCAGGAATATTTCTTAGGGAAAAAAAAAAAAAATCTATAGCTTACCACTAAGTTAAAAAAACCTTTTGATTTCCTTTCTTCTGCTTATTTGCATCTGACCTTGAGTGTCTTTTATACCTGACAAGGAATGAATATTTTTCATCTACCCTAACTCTCATTTCTCACACTCATGATTGAGGGGGGAGCTATAATAAACATGAACGTTTAATCAATAGCCTTGTATGAACCAAACAGTAAAGTGCAGACTGAATAATGAAGAAATACAATTCTTACTCTTGTCGCATCTTTAATTAGAGTTTTACTACATGGCGCAAATTGCTTCAGTCCTGTGATATTACCTAAGATGTTTAAATGTTCTACAAAACTATTGATTTTGTTTTGAATGTCAGATCTTGCACTCGGCAGCTTTTTCCATGGAACAAATGGGTTACACTTGGAATTCTAATTAAGCTGAGTTTCTCAAATGAGAAGTAGACAAGCAGCAGTATAAGTATGCAATTATTGGACTATAGTTATCAGCCTTCATGTAGTCTAAACTATCATAATTTTGAATAGCACCGTATAGCAGATGATTTGCTTTCAATGAGAGCTTTTACAAAGATGAATGTCTTTATCCTCAATGTATAATGTGTCATCTTGAAAAGGATTGGTTAAACAGTTCAAATGGTACAATATTTTTATTTTTTGTTTAAATGCATTCGGTGACTTAGCAGTGAGAAGTATTAACCTTTGGAAAAATCAATTGTGTTCTCATCTTGTCTAGTTAGGAAAAATGAACACATTGAAGAAAAGCTCCACAGAAACCCAATAGAATTAGTCAACAGTGAACCCAACCTTCACTCTAAACTAAGCTTTTGCCATCCATGCGATGCAGTAGATGGGCTATGGCAAGGGCAGTTTAGCGAGTGAAGCTGATAAGAAAAGAATGTCACTGAAGAGCTGAAGGAAAATACCGCATCTGTTTGCCATGACCAGTTAGTAGCTGATACTCAAAACTTATTCTTCATTGTATATTGAGCTTCTTGTGTCACTTCTGAGTACATTGTCTTTGGAGAACTTCTGAGAATGTACAAGGTGTACTGGTTAGAAAATTCTATCTCACATTCATTAATAAGATATATACCATTTTAACTGAATTTTTAATTCATCGTCTAAAGATATAAGTTTCAGATTTATGTTCAGGTCTATTGCTACTGACTTACTTTATGTGTTTGTGTGTGATTTTTAACTTCTTCCACCACATACACCAAAACTTACATTGTCCCTTCATTGGTCTTACTAGTGATATGATCTAACGAAAGAAAGAAGACAGTCTTTAAGAAGACATGGCTAGTCCAAAATTGTTTCCTACAGCAAATTGACAAGAAACATAAGCAACCCAATAGTCTAGTAGGCTCTATTACTAAATGTTTATGGGGTTTCCATGGTTTAGTTTTTGAAGAAACTGAATATAACTGAATATAAATGATATAATGTTTTCAAATGTTGAAAGAGATTTTAAAATCCATGTTCCAGGGATTAAAAGAAAAAAAATTAAATTATTAAATCCTCCAATTACTCACATGTTCTTAACTCTGAATTGTGTCAGGCTTTCTCTCTCACACACACATACGTACACACACACAGAGAAATATGCACACAGAGCTAAAGGACAATCTCTGTGTTTGCAGTGTTTGCCACATAAGGAATTAAATCACAAAACCCCTTTGACGTCTTAGTAAGCCATTTCAGATATTCAGCCAAATATTACCTGTTGTCAGTTCATTATATTCTCCATAGTTACTGTTAATTAAAACCCTCTGACACATCAGTGTCCTGACCTGGTCATTACATTCACTACATAATAAGGAACTCTACACTGTAGATGTATGGGAGTGAAAAGAAGATATTTCAGAGAATATAGAGCAGCTAACTCTAGTATTGACACTTAACAGAAATCCTTTTACGAGGGAAAAATGTGAGCTTGTTTTCAGGAAATGTAGTAGGCCTCATTACTGCATGAACAATATAAAAAATTCCTCTGTAATATGGAATTTTTCTTCAACTCACTTTTTTTGGAGTTTGTGGAATTAATGAGCTATAAGATTAATATTCCTTACAAAATAAGTATCTTAAAGCTTTTTATGTTAAAGCAATTTCTAAACACTGCTTTTTTCTTAAACAGATTTTTCACCACCTAGCTTTTTAATATGTTGTTAAAATTTCACAATAAGGCTAGTAGACTACCTAGCCAGATTAGAACACTTAGACTAACATCTATGTAAATTATTTGCCTGCCCCTGAATCCTGTAAATTCTGTAACTCCCCTTGTCAGACTAAATCACATTTGACTTTTAGAGAGTTGAAAAGCAGAGCAATGAGCACCAGGCCCATGGAGAGTAGCAGAAGTTATGTAGTAAGCCAGGAGAGTGTAGGAAGTGCTACAGTTAACCTCAGAGTGCACAACTGTAGTGCAAGATCCACTATATCACTCCCACTTTAATTTCAGAGCATATCCTAAAGAAAAACTTGTAAATTGGAATGAAGAATTATTCTCTGTTTATGAATAACCTATTATTCTGACCTTTTTGTTTGAAGTCAGTACTTGCTCCAGGGTGATTCAATGCTAGGCTTTGGCTTTGATGTACACTCTTGAAAGCACCATTACAGGAATTTACTGGAAGGGAATACCTTGTTGCCATGGATACTAGTGCATCGTTTGAAATTGTGATATAGCTGGATTTCATCACCATGACACTAATTTTCTCCAATGCAGCAATGGAGGGACTAGATCATAACTGTAGTAGATTCAGCAGGGTTGCGTTTCCTTCTGTTTACTTCTTAAAGTTGGTGTCGGTGAAGCTACGTCTGTAAGGACAAATCTGTAAGCCAAAGAAAACCATGCCATCAATTATGGGTGTAGGGAAAGAAAGAGTATTTTTGGCTTTGTTTCTTACTAGGGATTTCCTATAGGAAATCTGCTGTTAGACTTACCGTGTCTCCACTACTTTGAGATAATGGCAGTCAAATTAAGTGCTTTCCTGGTGACTGCTAAGCATCAACTTAATGCTCACTGAGCTTTCTCAACTGAAGACAGTGTGGTGAGTTACGATGCGAGCAACATTTCCAAGACCCTTGGGGAATGTCTTTATTACAGATAGAGCAAGGTAAAGAGATTTTACCCCAAAGAGAGGGAAGCATCTGTACAGCTTTGTATTCCCAGCAGTTCACACACAGCAAATTTCGAGCAGAAAGAGCAAGGACGTTGGCATTGTGTTTGGAAATTGTCTCTAGTTGAAGGTTCATCATGACCCAATCCACCTCAGTTGCCCCTATACCTGCTGTACAGATGTGTGCTGGGACAGTTGTAAAGGCTCAGACATAAGATAGACTTTTGGAGAAATGTACAGCAAATGAGTGTGAGATTGGTTTTCAGCTGGGCTGAATAGAAAGGAAGAGTTTCATACTAGTACCTATCTTCATACCTCTTCAGACTACAAGCTAAACATTTGAAAGTTAACCAAAAAAGAAACTTTCTACAACCTTCTGATGATGGATTTAAGGGGATAAAGCCCCCTAAATTCTTCTTTCATCTGGTTAGGTGGTCTTCTCAGTCGTGCTGTCATCATCAGTCAGCACATATGAAGGATTCCAAATGAAGTATCTTATGTTGTATTGCCTTCCTCACCTAACTTGAACATCTAAGAGTCATCTCACCTGAAGTATAAAGAAGGAAGGAGGAGAATTCCAGTGTAGGTTCAAGCATCTTTCAGAAGTTTAAAATAGGTATGCCTGCATCTGAGTCACACTGTAAGAGCAGGATTCACTTTCTCACAGATAGATAGAAATCTAGTATCATCAGAAGTATCTTCTTATTGAAGCATAGTTGGCAGATACAAGACAGGTCTTACTGAAAAAAGAACAGTTGAAGAGGGAGGTGGACACTCAGCAAAATGCACAATTACTAGACATGCAGTGAATAGCTCCTTAAATTTGACCCAGCGTCATCATCTAATTTCAATGTGCCCTCAAATGAGAGCTACCGATACCTTCAGTGTGTTATTAGTTGCCTGAGACAACTGTATTAGGTCAGGATGAAGTGTGTTTGGGAACATTTCTTTTTCAGCATTGGCTATTGAAAGGAACTTAAATACTTAGGCTGGTTACCTTCAGGTAAATAAAACCAAGATAACCCTGTCCTCAGTGTTTTGGTTTCATAAAAATAAAGACTTTTCAAAATATTTTAAATATCTGGGGAAAGAACTAATTAAAAAAAAGGGACCAGCTTAATCTGTTTTATTTTTAGCATCATTATTATTCCTTTTGCTTTTAGCACCTATATTCCCTATTTTGATCATTCTACAATAGGAGATTGCTCCCCTCCCCAGGACATGCTTGTCCTAAATATTTAGAAGACCTTGTAGCTCCACATGACACCAGAAGCAGCTTTCAGAAATACCTGAAAGCTCACATCAAATAGATGTGATCAGATCAGATACGATGTTTGAAATTATAGTCAAGTTTTACAATCAAATGATCTTTTTCACGCATTAGTGATCTTAGTTTTATAGAAGGTTAAATGTACATGCTCTAGTAAAATTTGAACCCATAAAAGTCAAGTTCAGTTAAAAATACTAGCTTGTAAAACTCTTGTGGTTCAAAAGTTTAATGAGTAATTTTTCTGATGATTTCTCTCTTTAAGGTAAACCAGTTTCTCTCTTCTGCTTCTAAAATTTAGGTGAGATTTACCAAGAGAGCTTAACATTTCAAAGTAATTCTGTATTTAAACATACACATTCCCTTTCACTGAAGGTGCAATGTATTTTTCCTACGGAAATGACTAAACAGAAAGTTGGGTCTTTAGTTAACCTATCTTACGCAGCTACCATTACCCACAGAGAATGAGACTTATTGATTTTAATTTGTCCCATAACACAATCCTGTGGGAGATCTTGAAATAAATTCTTGCCTTCCCGCACACGGCAGCAGTTCAGATTTCGCTAGTTTTCTCTTTCTCTCTCTCTTTCCTGGAATAGGACTTTCAGACTCAAGTAGTGACCATTCGACACATAAATGCCACAAAGATCCTAATGTCATTGATTCTCAGTCCTGCTATTTAGCTGCATCTGTGACAATTAATTTCATTTATATATAATGCTACAAATATGTTTTTAATAAAAAAAGTTAACATCACCTAAATTTTACATACTGTTCATCTTGCCTGTAATTTCTATAGATATGTGGTGGTAGAGACTGTAATTAAAATGCTTACTTTTTATGAACATTGTCAAATTTAGGTTGCTAAAGTGGCTTTTATGAATAAAATATTTTTTTTAATTAAGAAGATTTTTCCAGTAAAGTTTTTCCAAAATATCAAGAAATTATGCTAGCTTTCTTAAAAATAAGGTAACTTAATTAAGAGCTTTGATAATCTAACAAGATCCTTTTCTTAATCTGCAATAGCCTACAAGGCTACAGTAATATGATACTTCTATGATAGTTTAGTCTTCCAGACATGCTGCAAGTTCTTTGTCACATTTTAGCACTTCTCTCTCTCTATTTAAAATTTGGCAGATCACAATACAACGAGGATGAATAAACATCGATGGAGACAGAACAGAGGAGATGCTGATTCCTGGAAATCATTCAAACCTCAAAAAAAGGTCAGGTTCAGGGTGCCCATTTCCTCAATTAAAAATCTAATCAATCAATCTCAATGTCTCTCCCTCATTCACATCAGAGTGCCAAATCATGTCAGACCAAATCCTCATCTGTTTTTACAACTACATAATTGAAATCTGAATCTACTACTGTAGGAATGTTAAGGCGCCTTTTTCGTGGTTATTCATAGTCCCTTAGCTCTGATCTTCTACACAATGATTTAAGAAATTCAATCAAATGGTGAAAAATCAGGCTTCTTTTGAGTTCATCTGGTGAGCAGAGAAGGCTTTTAATTTTACAGAAAAGGCAAAATAAGAAAAGTAATCTGTCCTTTTGTCAAAATGGTGATATAGAGCCAAGCTCTATGGGGTTGCTGACTGGATTTATTATATGTCACACAGATCAAAAGTAAACGTAGGCAGCTAAAGAGTCTTGATACCCAGCTGGGTAGGATGGTTTGTGAGCATAACAGGCACTGACTGTGCGACAGCACAATACTTCTGCTTGCCAAGTTAATTAAGTTAGGATTGAATGCCCATGGATAGGAGATAATAATATCAGCCACATACAAAGGATATGTGATATTCTAGATTAGGTTTATAAGAACTGCTTTGTCTCTCTGACAGGGAGACAAAAACATGCTGCAGTTTAACTCCCAGAGATGGGACTCCTGCCATATTCAAAAACATGCTTTAGTTTGTATTTTTTCCCCTTTATTATTTCTATTTCCCTTTTAATAAAAACCCTCACCTTTGAGCTATATGCAAAAGGAAATGGCAGAAAAGGTGACAAGCCCAGGAAACCACCAGAGGTGAACTTTTCAACTCACTGCAACATCTCGAGGCAGGCTGTAAATAGGATTACTTTTATTAGACTGCTGCTTGCTACAGCTGTTCTTGTTAAGGGCCTGTCACTTTACCTGTTGTGCTCAGCAGAGTGATGGGCAGCCCAAGCCTTGGGGACGCAGAACAGGACCTCCACTGCCACCCATCGCTCGGGTGGAACCATCCCTTTGAGTCAATAACAGCATCTGTCCAAAGCATAAAACAGGATTTCAACGTGCTTTACAGAAGATGGGCAGGTGCTGGGATTATCCTTTCAGCAGAAACATGGGTCATCAGTAGAGGGCCAAGTGAACCACAATAAGCCTCCTCTCCACCACAGACGTGCCTCCAATGGATCGAGGCTTGCACCAGCATGTCACCGTGTTGGCCACATTGATGGCTAAACCTTTCTCTGATTTAGAGATTTTTCTTCCTCTCACACCCTAGTGCAGTGCCTGAATCACAGTAGACTTAAATAAGGCAATGCTCTTATTTAGCTGAGTCTTAAAAAGAAATAATCAAGCTTTCAGATAAGATCTCAAGTGTTTCCAAGGTCTAGGCCACTGCAGTGTGAGGTGGAGTGCAAAGACCAAACCATTCTGAGGGAGGCACAGGGATTATGGCAATATCTGCACCTCAAGTTTATGGATATAAAGAACAGTAGAAGGTGTCCCTGCCCAAGGCAGGGGGGTTGGACTAGATGATCTTTAAGGTCTCTTCCAACCTAAATCTTTCTGTGATTCTGTGAATAAGGAAATAGCAATAGGAAGAGCTTCCTGGAAAGACCAAGAGTTGCAGCATTTTTTTTGTCGCTTGTACCTGTTACTACAGCTCATAGTCAGTGGATGTAGAACCTGACATCTGCAAGTCAATCTGAGTTCCCACAAGAGGAGAACGCTCCTGTGAAATTATCAGTTCTCCCCAATTGAATCTGAAATATGTGTATCCGTTCACACACACACACACACATATATATGCGCACACATATATGTATATGTTTAAGCACTTGCAGCTCCAGTTTCTCCAAGCATCTCAAGATTCTGCTCAAGATGGTAAGAAGATCCCACAGTACAGGAGGCTGGAAGTCTTGCTGAGGTGCTCTTATGCATTTTACTCTATCTATCTAAGCAATCGTCCGTTTCACAGGAGGGTTTGAATGCTGAAGTAGACATTCAAGCTGCATCAGCTAAAATGTTTTAAAAGTATGAGGTAAGCTGAATTTCCAGATACAATGTGGCAAAAGAAGGAAGCTGGAAAATTGTTGGTCAGACTGAAGTAAAGACCCATCAGTCAGTTTTTCCTTATGTACTTGCCTCTGACACTGCAGAGGCATGTATGCACTTGAGCCAAGGACGAGCACAGATTTAAACACTTTCTAGAAGTAGATACACTTTTGGGTTGATATGCTGTTAATTTTGATTAACATTACGAAAGTATTACTAAATTGGATGGGTTTATAAAAATATTTAGTCTGGAAAAATCTTGCAGGAAGCACTTGCAGCAATACATTTCAAATACCTTTTATTTCCTTTCTCAAAGAGGTTTATAGGAGTGCACAACTCAAAATATACAAAGAAAAAGCCATTAAAAATGTATCACAAAAACTATTATGTTTCATGATCTGATTATACTTATTCTGTTTCAGGACAAGCACGCTATTAGGAAAATTATAGCCTTAGTCCAGTCACCTTCTGGAGAAAATTCCTATTTATATTCCTGACTGGCATCGCCTATTTCTCCAAGTGATATTGCTCAGTTTGCATGCTACAGATCATCATCTGGAGAGAAGACGACCAAGTCCAAATTTATTCCTGATTTATCTCCACCAATACAGAAAAAGGTAGAGAAAATCCATTAAAAACAAGGTTAAAAAGGAAAAAAAAGATGAAACAGAAAAAAAAAGGAAAGAGACACAGCCATGAGCTGGGTGGAAGATAAATGGCAATGACCTGATCGTCATTTACATTAAGGCAAAATCAAGAAGCTGTGAATAAGAACACATGACAGTCTGTGCTTCTGTTTATTTCTGGCTAAAAATTTGCCAGGGTTTTGTTTGGGTGGAGTTGGTTCTTATTTGTTCTGCATTAACATGAGTCGGTTTTTTGCAGGACTAGGCGAAAGGTTCAGTGTCAAACTGATTTTACAAATCCACCATCTTTCTGGGATTCTCTTATCTCTGAAAGGATCTGTTTACCTCTTCATCACAGGCCTTCCAATCACTGGCTATTATGCAAGGGCCAAGCTCATTGTGAGAAAGGAAACTATATTAAATTAAGATGCATGAGAGATTAACCAGCTCAGGTTAATTGTGTTTTCATTTTCTTAAGAAATTATCAGTCCTGTAAAATAAATCTCATTATATTTTGCAGTTATTAAAAGAAAATAGGACAGTGCATAACAGTGACAGCCATTATCATCAGATCTGAATATAAGAATAGAAGAGCAATTCTTTCCAGTTGGAAGCATAACCAAGTGGCTGCATTTGATACTGTTTCTATAAACTCCCTGCTATTTCTTCATCTTCTTTTTCTGTTACTATTCAGCAAGTGATCTTGTCACTCTTGTTTACACTGTCAACAAGAGGACATCTCCGTGCCTGTTGAAACTACTTCCTGTGAGCTTTCCTTTCCAGACCTTGTGACATCTGTTTTGTAACTGTGGGTCAGAGACAAGCTAGCTTCCTTATGTGAAATAGTCATTCTGTGTGGATAATTGAAAGCACAGAGAAAGCTAGACACCGGCCTAGTTAAGATAAGGGATGAGGCAGAGGCAAGAGGGGAGGGTAACAATAAAACAAAATTAACATCTATCTCCTTGGCACTCCTTGGTGTTTTGAATCAGCATCATCCTCATGTTTGAGTCTGTACACAACTAAATACACCCTTTGAATAAGACAGTTGTGTTTTATACATTGTTGTGCATCAGAAGTACTCAAACAGGGGTCACAGGACTTTCTCTCAAGTTGTGCCTTACCAATAAGAGGAGGCATGTACAGCCATGTTGAATTACCAGTATTCTGCCTCACTGGAGAGCTGAGGGCACATGGTTTTGTGGCTGAGATTGATTTTATTTTATTAACCACTTAAGCTGCAACCCGCTAACTAGATCTCTCCCAAAAAAACAGTATCAGTTCCCAAGGTACTCCACCAAGCTCACTAGTGGCACCTCATCTCACTTCATAAGATGAATCACTATGTTCTCCTTTGCATTATATTAACCACCATAAAATACATATTTAGTGCTATTTAAACAGCTGTAGACATGCTGAGGAGGAGGCTGTGCAATCCTCATTATGGTGAATGAGTGTTTACGACAGCAATCCTTTTGGCTATAATGAATTTCCTCATGCGAATGAAGGCTCCTCAGGATAAAGGGAGTATCCAGCAATCAAGAGCCTTTAATTTCCTTTGTCCACATTAAAATGAAACAAAGGAAAAAAAAAAAAAAAATCCTGAATGGGGAAAAATAAACAAACAAACAAACAAACAGGGTGTCAATCTGAACACCAAAACCTGCCTCTAAGCAGCAAAAGCTGTGCAATCACTATATGCTTTCCACTTTGCAGAAGATAAAACAGGAACCAATTTGGAATCGATATTAGCTCAATCTTGATTGATCTTTCTTACCTTTAATCTTCCCACGTCAGTCACCCAAAGGACTCTTTACAGGGGATACTAGACAGGGATACTTCCAGATCTTAAGCCATCTGAATAATTTTCAGAACAAGTCCAATGGTCATCATACATTGCCCAAGGAGTTTAGAGTGAGTAGTTTTGTCGTTTACTTAACTCCCACATTTTCCCAGACGGGACTGGGTATTACAAAGCTGAAAGAACCCAACTCAAATGTTGTTCTATCCATAAATGATCCTCTGTGAAAATGTATGTTATTTTTCTCTTTAGGCTGAAGTGAATGGAAAGATATACTGGAATTAGAAACTGAAGTCTTCTACACAGTCCTGATTAAATAGGATTTTTCATAATTGTACAGAAAATAGGACATGATCTTCAAAATTTATTCCTATTGTCTGATAAAAGACAATGGCTTTGGACTTCAAAATGCCAGGGAAAAGAATTGGTGAACAAGGAACTGCTTTGATTGTCCTTTTCCACTTTGCTTCTGAGTATAAGTTAGTATTTCAGATCATTTTCAGGGGCTCAACTCTTCCAAAATATTTTGTCACATTAGACATTGGGACATTTCAAAATAAGCACTGCTTCATAATGGAGATCAAGTAGTAAGTGAATAATTTGCAGTTCAGATTATACTCATTGCTAAAGTCAGCCACTTCTGGGTTTTCTTCAAATTTGGAAAAAACACTAAAAAGGTCCATAATCTTTAATTAGCTTTACTAGGAAAACCTGAGCTTCATTCCTAACTCTGCATATTACTTTGTCATTTGTATCTCTGACAGTGCTTATGCCTTGCTGCAAGAGAGGCTCTCATCTATTAAATGGGGGTAATATTTTTTTCCTAGAACAAAAGAACTGAGTGTCAGGAACTGAGAAGTATAGGTTCTGTTGCAATGTGACTGGACAGCAAAGCTCAAAATTCCTAATGATTTTTTATCAAAGACTTATGTGTAAATTTTTTAATCATAGAATCAGAGAATGGTTAGATTTGGAAGGGACCTTAAAGCTCACCCAGTTCCAACCACCGTGCCATGGGCAGGGACACCTTCCACTAGACCAGGTTGCTCCAAGCTCCGTCCATCCTGTATTATTGCTGTTACCTCTTCCTCTAATGTCACAGTTGCTTATATTTTAAAATATGAAGTTATTTCATAGTCTAACTTAGAATTTGAAATGAGATTTTTTTTCAGTGTTTTTTATCAATGGTTTCCTAGATAGAAACAAATCCCACCTAAATGGGAAAGGTTTTTTCTCCCCCAAGGTTATTTTTGACTTTGTGTCTTCCACTACAGCAACCGCTTTCTTCTAATTTTTCATTTTGAAGTGGCACTTGGTTGGAAAAACAACATTTATTTGGCTAGAAATCTAAAATGTACAAATTACACCTGACCTCCTGCCCCCCAATGGAAAGGGGGTTGGGTTGTATTCACACCTGCCCAAGAAAAAAACAAACCCTAAAATATTACTCAATTTTATAGCCAGAAAGAGCATTTCTTATAACTAGGCTAAAGCTAATCAATTGTGAAAAATGACACTGAGTATGACTGAAAGATTAATTCTTCTGGGAACAGAAAACGAAAAAGACAAAGAAATAAGATTTTAAAAAGTGTATAGGAACTTCTCATGTCATGTATTTCTATTCTTTCACGACCTGGAGCTACAAAGCAACGCTTGCATTTCAACAGAGAACAGGGGATGGACTGCTTAAGCTAAATATCAGTTTTTACTGCTTTAGGGGCCAGCAGTTATAGTTGCCCATAAATGTTTTGTAATAGGTAGGCTCATAAATCCAGGTGACAACCTTCCACTTTCAGCAGCTGTAGTAACAGGCCACACATGGACTGGTGTTTAAAGTACAAACAGGGTTTTGAACAAAGTTCAAAATCACTCTGGTGCCTAAGTAATTGCAACAGGGTGATTTTGAATTTTATTTCTTTTTCTGTGTTTCAATATCGGTCAAAGAAAATGCATTCTTAATGGAAACACTTTGTTTCTTCTAAGTGTTTTATAATGAGAGGTAACAAAGCACTTACTTATGAAAGCATTTGTATATAATCCTCCCCTAATGTTATTTATGCCCAAAGTGTCAAATTTGAGTATTTGAACTCACACGGCTATGCCTGTACTCATGCATGTTTGCAAATCAGCCTAAATTTCAGTGTGACTTCCAGGGCATTGCCAGGGAACAACTTCAGAAGTGTCTCCAAAACGAACACTGTGGCCAAGACTTGATGTGGCTACCAGGTGTTGCATGGTGACATCAAACTACTCACTCTCTGAAGTATATCTGGGTCTCTTTAATAATTATAGACTCCATACCAGGACCTACTGGCCTTCTCCTGAATTACCAGCCCATTTCTGACCATGACTAGTACCCCTGATTGCTGAGGTTGTGCCACAAACCCCAATCTGTCCAGCAGAAAGAAGAAGGGGAGGAGAATCTGAGGGAGATTGATAGTTTGGGCATGGGACTCAATCAGAAAGTCACAATACAGGCATGCATAGGACTCTTATCAAAGATACTGGTCCAGTGAAAACGTGGAAATATCTTAATGCTGAAGATATGCGCGGACATAACAACATAGACCAATAACATTTTTCCTTTGTCTAAGCTCCCTTCCTTTTCTATTTATAGATTTTTTCTTCCTCTTTCAGGTAAATTTCACTTCCAATTTGGGGCAATATTAGCTTAATTTTTATCCAATTGGCCACTTTTTGTTTCTGCCTTGCAGTTGGGAGAGGCTGAGTTTATTGAAAGTCAGCTGAAATTGAATTCCATCCTTAGCCTTTTCTATCAGGTTGCCGCATTTTTGTCACAGTGACTGAGCGTCTTCTGCTGTTACTATAGCAATTCTGCCTATATTTACAAAAGGTAGGCACAAATTACTTCATTCCCTGCCTATTACTGAGTTAATTATTGATTGAAACATATAGGTGAACAAAGACAAGAGAAGAGGTAAAGAAGAGCAAATCTCTAAAGACTCAGATATTTCTGAAAAAAGTATATATTACTTTCTGAAGATGAAATAAACTAATGTCTCAGTGGTGCTGCGCTTAGGTGTTTCAAGACTATCAGGGACTCTCCTAGAAGGGAGGTCTCTACTCAGTGCTAAGCATCTTCACCAGCTAAAGGAGTGTCTGTGGGCATAATTGGTGGCTGATCTACCCAGCTTGTCTACATGTGAATTGTAGCACTCTTTTCTTACTGTTTCTCAGTGTGATAAATGCTCCATGTCTGGCAGTGTTCAGGGCCAGGTTGGACAGAGCCTTGGGCAACATGGTCTAGGATGAGGTGTCCCTGCCCATGGCTGGGGGGTTGGAACTATATCATCTTAAGGTCCTTTCCAACCCTAACTGTTCTATGATTCTATGCTTGTATGCTGGCTGTAGTGGTGCTCAGAAATGTTCCTTCTGATCCTATTTCTGTTCGTTTTGCTTTAGTCTGTAGTTCATATGCTCTTTCTCCTTGCCCTAGGTTGTCCTTTTGTATAAGGCCCCTTCTTCCTGTGGTTCTTTCCATGTTTTCTTGTTGGTTCTTTTTTCCTCTACTTCCTCCAGTGTGTACATATGTTATCGACAATTAAGCCTTTATTTCTTCCTGAGAATTGTTGTGTAGCCCATAATGTCTTATTGAGTGGTACAGCTTAGTACTGAATTCAGTCACAGAAGAAACCAAAACTGAACTATTTCAACCATCAGCTGGACAGTTAGATGGGAACCCAGCAGCTACCAACGGAGAAGACTTTGCAATAACTCTTGCAGCCACTTCAGAAGTGACACTGATGGCTCTAAAAGATTAGGTGATGCTGATCTACCAACACTATGTTTTGGTTGAAGAGGGAGCAAGCCGTAATAATGACAGACAGATTACAGTGAAGAAGTTTGCTGAAGAATAGGGGTAAATGGAATAAGAAATATAGAAAGCAGAAAGTGAAAATTTTGTTGCCTGAAATATTGAAAGCAAACTGGCCTATATGAATAGCACCAGTTATTTTGTCTAGCTGGTGCTATTCATATAGGAACTTCAAGAATATGAAGACAAGACATTAACTTTCAACATATATAAATATACAAAGTATATCCAATTGGAAGGGAATTTTTTTCTTCTTTCTTCTTCATGAAAACAACATATGTCATCCTGCATTCAAGACACACCCAGAACTCCTCATTACTGGTTCCAACTAATTTGCTTCTGTAGTTGTCTGTTAACTTGGTGTGCAGTGCTCAGTGGTTTAGATACCTCTCTAGTCTTCAGCCGCAGTCTGTTGATAAGTATTTCTGTCTTGTGCTTAGGGATCTCTGTTCTAGCTTTCCTCTCTCTATTACCCATGCACAGTCAATACACATTGTTGAATGCATGGGAGCATCATTATGTAATAAACATCAAGTGATTGTTAACTGACCCCTAACTAACTCCTCTCAGCATTTTTCATGCAGAAAATGAAAAGTCAGCCCAGTGTTGTTCTGCTGCTAGAATGTTCATCTTCAAACCCTACTTCCTTGCTCTGCAGAATCCACACACCATGAGCTGGCCCTGTGTAATCATTCCTCCTCCTCAAGGGTAGTGCCAGCAGCACATGGGGTGCTTCCTGACTAAAACATGTCCAAATTAATTCTTTGTTATTTGCTCCAGCACTTTCTTCATTACTCTTGTCTTATTGGCATCAACTTTGCCTCTGATGAAGACATATCCCTAGGTCCGCTTAGGGTTCTCTGCAGGGCTCCTAAGCATGTCATGAACACATTTTTAACTTTCAAACGTGAGCTACAACAGCCAGCAGAGGTCACATACATTCAGGACAGCAAGGTCTCATGACTGCATTTAAGACTAATTTTCATTTCTACCTACAAAACTGAATCTACACGTATTCTGGTGAAGTGAAATTTTTGTGAACCTTTTCCTCTTCAGACTTCTTGCAGCTCTTAAAATTGTTAATTTTTTGTGCCTCCTAATTTAGTGGTTCAGTCAAAATTTAGTCCTTACTGAAAACCAATCGAGATTTTCTCTTTGCCTCCAGAACAATTTCTGTTTCGTGACTTATGTGGAGCAATCACGTTCCTGCCATTCAGAGCAGAAATACTAATTTTCCAAAGCTCAGTTATGTTTTTGTTTCCATTCAGATAAGTTCCATGCAAGCTTACTAATTTACACAATTTAATTTGAGTCCTAACAACAATGGTGATAGTAAAATAGCACGTTAACAATTGCCAAAAGTAGTTGAGATTTCATATAAAGGAGCTAGGAATAAACACTGAGATTACACACAGAAATTAATTATTTAAAAATAATACAAAGAAGAAAGAAAAAAAAAGAGAGGACTAGAACCCTTTTTTCTTAGAGGGGAAAAAAAAAAAAAATTGAGACGGAAGGAAATATTGTTTAATTTATCATCATGGTCTTTTGTGTCTTTCAGCATTCAGCATAAGTTATTTTCCAGAAACAGACTACGAATGAAGAGACTAGAATATGACTGTGATAAACAAAAACATCACACAATAAATAGGGAAATGAGAGATAGAATTACAGGTGCAAAGTAATTATTATTGTGCCCAGCATTTCAACTGCTAACCATTTTATTCCTGCATATTCTATCAAAGGAATCAGCATTTGGCTTGCAGAGCCACTGATGTTTTCAAGGTCTTTGCATTCATTAGAATTTAGTACTGTGAGATTTTGTTCTGCTTTGTTTTTTTAACCTCTTTTATTTCATTCAACACATTATGGAGAAAGTATTTGTGTTGAAACACTGCCTAGGAGAGTAAAACCACATCAGAATATGATACATTTTATTGATCAGTTCTGTTTTTACTTTAAAATGAATTATTTTCAGTCTCCAGAATGTCTCTTTTTTTTTTTTTTTTTTTAATATGTGAAGTTTGTTGGAAATGTCAAATTCGGAAAGGCATACAAGGCTTTTTCTATAGATAAGCCCTAAAAAAAAAAACCAAAAACATTCAAAATATAAATAGTGACTATTTATCTCAGGCTCAAATAGAGTTAAAAGTACATGAAGTTTCCACCAGGAGAAACTACTAGGATCCATTTTGAATAAAGCATAGAACTGTAGTCACACCATGGTGATAGGTCATGCCTGCAACTTTATTAGTATGAGGATTAACTATAAGACAATAGAACATAAACTTGATCTCTAACGTCATAGAAAAGGCTTAATTTAAAGTACAATTCACATCATTATGAGATAAGCACCTCCAGAGACTCATCCCTCTCACCTATTTATCTCCATTGACAAAAAAGAGTCTAGGGTGACCAGCTCAGATTTAGGCGTGCAACCTTTAGATATCTCACGTGAGATAAGACAAATCCCATCCGTAGGATTCCTGTGCTGTGATAGTGCTGGATCAACTGCCCTAAAGGGAGCAATCCAGAAAAGGGTGAGTGGGGACTCACCTTGTATGAGTCAGTAGGGAAGATGGACAGATGTCAGGGTGGGCAGCTCTGACTATCTGCCTTGCTTTTTTGCTGGGGTCCCTAAAGTAAAAATGGGGACAAAATGCATGTTCCCTTACAGGGAAAGATCTTCATGGGGTTTGGCACAGCTCAGCGATACTAGTGGTGCAATTTGTTCAATATTGAGGTAGGTCAAAATCAATACATTTATAAGGGCCTATTATTTATTCTGTAACAATGAGGTTCTCTGGCATAAAAGGCAATCTCTTGCCTTAAACTTCTTGTTATCTCTCTGCTTAACATCAGACTAGCAAGGGAGTGAAAAAAACCAAAGAAAAGAATCACCAGTGTTTTAACAGGAACATAAATTTTGAAGAGGTGCATGAGATAACACAGCTTTAAGCTCACTGACTCTTCTTGTCCTATGTTTGGTGGGTTTTAATGAAGTAGGAGGATTTCACTGAATGTTCGCATACTCTAAGGAAATCTGCAGCAAGCTTGTGTTTCCCTCCTCTTCAGGGTAGTTACTGGTGGAAAATAATTTCCAAGTATATGCATTAAGATTGTGAATTTTGGGGAGGGCAAATCTGCCAAGGTGAGACCTGCAAACCTGTTTTTACTGCAAGTTAAAATCTAAATTTATTGCTCTGACTATATTACCAAAGATACAGTGAACTTCAATGCCAACTGTTTATAGAAAGCACTGCACTGACTGCTTTCGGTCGTCTTTGTGTATATGAACATTACAAGTAGAGGACGTGGGGGTAGAGGATGGGATGGCACTCAGGATCTTTATTCCACTGCTTAGCTGTTTGTTTGTTTGATTGATTGATTGATTTTAGTGTTTTGGGTTTTTTCCTAAACAAAGCATTTGCTGCTCTGTGGTGCATTTTGCTGGCATTTATACTCTTTGTTCTGGATGGGCTGGAAGCGTCACACTGAAATATTGACCAGTGTGTTGTGACAGATATGTAATCTAATGAGCAAGAGTACATTCTGCTTTCATGATGTGAACATGATGCTCCTTTTCTCCCCAGGGAGTACACATAGCACTCGTGTCCTCGGCTTCATGGAGTTGTGGAGGAGACACTCCAGCTAGGAAGAATTCTGATGATTGATAGTTTTACTTTTCTGATAGGACAACTGATTATTTAACATGTATAACTTCACTTATGAATACACACAAACATATAGAAGTATAAAGTATTGTTTGTCTTTAAGAGAATTTAGTCCTGCAGGTAAAGTGGAGTTTGGACTTTTAGGTGGTGGTGTCCTTACTAGTAAATAACATTATTAATTAAAGCACAGGAACGGTATTGATGTCAATAAATCTTCAACTTCACCTTACCTTGAATCTGCCTATAAAGCACCTGTCCCTCTGGACCTTCATCTTAACTTGTTCTTCCTGAAGGGCTTGTTTAATCCCCTATTCAAAAAAAGGAGTGTGGGGATGTTGTTAGGCAGGTTTCAGTAGTGTCTTTGTCAGACTCCCATTTAAGATATCTCTATACATAGACTTTTCTCTGCCAAACTCTCTAGGAGACTGACCTTTCTCTTGCTTCGGTATCCTCTTTAAGCACTTCAGCCTTTAAAATGTTTTGCAGATTTGTATTCACTAGCATGCCTCATTGACTCTTCTTAAATTTCCTGCTAAAAAACCCCAAACAAGCACATGCACAGAGATTATCTGGTAAACTGGTAGAGCATCTTTATGCAGACTAAGAACTGACTAACTCTAACTCACGGAGTCTAACTCTTCCTGGACAATTATTGGAAAAGAGTTATTTTGTTTTGCTTAAGTATGATTTAACGTATGTTTTCATGGGCTGCAGCTCTTAAGTTCTGGTCTGTAACGTAAGTCATGTATGGAAGCACTGAGCTAAGTTTTAAAACCTTTTGTTCATTTGTTCATAAGAATGCTGGAAGTATAAGGTATCTCCAAAGGCACCAAATTTCTACATCTATCTAAACATATTGTCGCTAATAGTCGCTCTTTGAAAATCTATTAGATTTGTTCAAGGAAGCTGTAAGCTGATCATTGCTAATGATCAAGATGCTAGCAGACAGGATCAATTGTCCCAGTTCTTCCCCCTAAGTTCTTATGCTTTCCCTTCTGTATCAGCTCTTGGTGCCTTCTGACAAGATAATACTGTAAGATATGAGTTTGGATACTATAAATCTATTCTTACACAGTTAATCCCTTTTTTCAAGGCTGGCCCCTGTAAATCTTAGATCTCTGTCTCTTTCCTCAGTTTCAAAGGTAATTTTGACTGAATAAGATTGTTAAAACAAGGCTCTAATTTTGTATGTTCCCAAGATATATACTTCAATCAGGTGGAAGGAAAGTATAAAAACAGTACGTGCTAACTCAGTCAGACTTTCAAAGTTTACCCAGTGTCTTTTATTTTGCTTTCAGCTGGATGCTGTTAGATATTCTTTCCTCTTCTATTTTTTTAACTCATGACTTTGCTTGCTGACTAATGGCATTCTAGAGAGAGTTACTGTTCTACAATGACAGTACAAGAAAGAAAAGGGAAATATTGTTTTCCTATTAAATTAATGAAAGTTTCATATTTCTATGTGAATTCAAATAATATACATTGTATCTTTTCTATGTTCTATGGCAAATAAGCATTGCTTTTGGTTAATTTGTGCATTTCCCTGCAGTCAAGATAGCAGTCAAAAAATGTTGAATGTTGAAACTGTAAGCAAGGTGAAAATTAAACATGGTTTTTAGCCTCTTCTTAGTGTTTTGGTGCCATTCAAAACCATATTTCCAAGACAAATATGCTCAGACAACTGTGAAACAAAACTGAAGAAAATGTTTGCCTAAACCTTTGTGTTATTGAAAATAGGGCAGAAACTGATAGAGTGTTAAATAAGTCTATAAAGATGAAAAACAAACCACAAATTATTGAGATGTTACACAGAAAAGAATGAAGTCCTTGTCTTCCACTACATGTTATAAAACCTCTGAAATCAGACTGAGATCATGTACTGTTTGCTTTATATCTCTTTCTGCCAGGAAATGTTTGCATTTTAAAGACTATTCCAATCTTATCATTTAAACCCTAGCTCTTAATCCTTTTTTTCCAGTATACTTGACAGGAAGACACTGATTTGCCTTTGTTACCTGATTATAAGATGAAGTGATAGTGGCTAATATAAAAACCCCCAGTGCTTAGGCCAAATTCCCAGTAACTTCGTGAGAACAAGACCTAAGTGTGAGAAGAGGATTTGACTGCCTTGCATTTGTTTCAGAATCATGCAAATAATCCCGCTTTTTTCCTTCCCCCCCTCATACTTTTAATGCTGATATCTTAGTATGGTCAGTTACTAGCATCTAAAGTCTTTATATTCTGTAAGTTTTCATTCTCACTGCTTCAGATGAAATAAAATGGACTGCTTTGTCCTGTCCTCCAAGTAAAATTCTTCAAAACTGTGATAAAAACCTTGATGCATTTTCCTGAACTGGTCACACCATCCCTTATGTATTTATCTTCTTCTAACTGACAGTGAAGTGCACCAGACATTAATATGGAAAAGATAAAGAAGTTATAGTTTATGGTGAAAGAGTATTGAACCCAATATCTAAAAAAACCCCATTTTAATGCAGGCATTTCTGAAGCAAAACGTGACATTTAATGAATATCACAGTGTAAATAACATATCACATCCTTTAGTATCTTGAGTCAAATTTTTTTGAGAGCATAAGGCACTTCCAACAATATTAATGCTGCAAGTTTTACAAACTTCATAAATTTTCACCAAAAGTGTTAATTACCTTTTTTTGCTTGGAGAAGAGATGAGAAGGACCTGAAAAGTGAAAACTGGAAAAAGTTTAATCCATAAATAATATTGCCAATAAAAATATTGGCATTTGAGCAAATATGAACACCTTGGCAGCATAACTGCCATGACAAGTCAATACTCTGTCGGACTTGCATGGTCCTTGTAAATCAAATACAAAGTCATTATGAGTTATGATCATCACTGTGGGAAAGGACAAAAAGCATGAATCTACCTACTGTTACCACAGTGCATCCTAATGATCTGCAAACTTGGAGGTTTTATACTAATTAAAAAAAAGGAAAGGCACTCTTATAACCAAGGCAGATAAATGTGTTTGTTTGTCAGGTATATCTCTTCCATTCCTCATGTGAACTAATGATGCTGTCTGGAAGCAGAGTTCATTGTATGCAATAGTAATTTGAGACTAATCCTTATTTTCCTCAGATATATCCATCATTTGCTTTTGAGCTGGAGTCAAACATTGTGTTCTGACCTTGATTCAAGGTGTCAAAGTTGTAATCAGCTTCGAAGATGACTAACTAGATAAGCACTCAGCTTTGGGGGAGAGTTGTCTCTTAAAGAATCCAAATTTTGGCAGCAATATTCTAGCTGGTAAACATGCAATTATCATTTGTAGAGAAGAGCAAAGTTAAAGAAAAAGAAGAAACAAAATGAAGACTTACACCAGATTTCAAGACTTCTTAAATATAAGATTGCCATCTTAGTTAAATTGCTACTAAAAAAGATTATCAGAGCAAAACGACCTGAACAATTAATCACAGAACCTGAATTTCAAACTAAAGCAGAATTATGCTTGTAAGTTGTATCTACATGCATATATGTATATAAATATATATATATCAGTGCTTTAGCTTGAAGTAAGGTATTTCATTAGTATGGTGGTGGTGCTTTTTGAGTCTGTTTTGTTTCATGTCTCTGCCAGACCCTGTGTCTATTTTCTCATAGAAAATTAATGATAGGTCTGTCAAAAAGTTTAAAAGGACCTACTCTATCTCTTTGTAATGAGGCCAGTTTTAAGTATTTGAGAAATGTAAATACTTGACATAGCTGATTACTTAAACTGAAGCTAATGTAAGGATTTTTTGAAACAACAAAAAAAGGTAGATTCTGTATCTCAATATCCCCTATCTACTATTCCAACAGGTGAGACATAGAAATTTCTTTTGCTTTTTATCAGAAGAATTTGTGTCCAGATTCACTTTCGACATGGCATGATCAACCCCATAATTTACCCTGATGACTTTCACTTCAGTTAACTTTTTCACATACTTTTGTGATTGTTCAAATCATGTTTAAGCCATTCCTTTAAATGCAGGAATTAGGAAAGAGAAATTACTCCCTGGAGGTGCCTGTTTCTCTCCTCAGCTGTAGAAGGAGTAGAGGCTGCTTGAGAATTAGACATCTCATTTTGAACACCAGTGTTAGGATCACTGATTCATAACTTGCTTCTGGTGTTGGCCTATGTCAGTTCAGGGAAGTGTCTTTTTGCAATGTTACTTGTTATTTGGGTAGCAGGCAATAAACAATTCACTGATCTGAAACAATGAATTACACAGGAGGATGCAAAAAAACCTAAAAGATTGGCAAAAAGCCTGGAATCAGAAGCCAAACTGACAGAGAAGGGGGATAACTAATGACTAAGTGACAGCAGGTTTAAAGACAGCAGGTATGAAACCTAGGGGGAAAAATATACTAATTGCATTGGAAAACAGGTAGGAATTTAAGACGAAATTTGAACATGACTCAAAAAGGAGAGTGTCTACCTAGAAATCCTATTCCAACTTCTTTCAAACATTTCCCTAATTCATTCTTAAGGGCTGAATAACTAATACACATCAAGCACCTCCAACTTTTGTCTGAACAAATGACAAGAACAAAAAATAAAACAAAAGCAATTGGGTAGCTTAACATGAAAACTAAATTCCGTTTTTTTAACCTGTACTGAATAGTCTTTCATCATCAAGTCTGGGGTGAAGAGAAATGCCAGAGAAAATTGGGGGATGAGATTTTTTTCACATTTACCATCAAGTAAGTAGTTTGGGAAATTTCTAACAATATTGAAAATGGAACACCATGGGCCTAAAAATAGCCACAGGAAATTAAATGCTGTCTGATACTGGTCGCATATACATAGATTGACACGCAAATACTCTCTGGGTAAAACTAGGGCAAGGCAGAGGTTGTCATTTACTTACTGTTGGTAATGTCAGGTATTTTGCCACAAAGCAATTCATGCAGCATGCGACTTTTAGTTGTTGGGGTTTTTTTATTTGTGGGGTTTTGTTTGTTTGTTTGTTTTGTGTTTTATTTTGTGTTGTTTTGGTTTGGGTTGGGTTTTTTGTATGGAGAAGAATTCATTGCTATTTTTTTGCTACAGTCTGATTTTTTCAGTTGAATTTTCTCATTTTTTTCTCATGATCTACAATGACTTGGAGTGATATTAAAATCCTATTTTTCAAAAACTCTAAAACTATACCCACAGATAATTCCCTCCACTGGATTCCAACCAGGCTATTCTAAAAGGTTGCTGGCATTTGGGGATTTATTCTAAATACCCATGGCCAGCGACATGACTTGTTTGATCAATAACACTACACTTTGTCTGGACACATCCTGGAGATTCCAGCTGTGCTTTTGTTCCTTAATCTTGCCTATGAGAGTTTGAATCTCCTTTCTTTCCTACAGTAAGTTTATCATATGTAGAGTTAAATCTGATCATGTTGCTCTCTTCTTTTCCACATAATAGTGTGAGCAATGATATCCAGTTTCCACTGTATCTCTATTTCAAGAAACCTCATAGCTATTGTTACTAGAATTGCCTGTCACAAAAGTCAAATGTTTAGAGTAAGATTTATCCCAGCAAGGTTTATGCATATAAAGGTCTGGTGTGTAGTCTAATTTCTAATTGGCAAAGACATGAAAGTACCTCCAAAATTGATTTATCCCACCTTGCATGCCTGTCTCCGGGTGGACTGAGTCACCCTCGGGAAGTGCCTATTCCTTTCAATTTCCTTTAACTACATTGCTGTGGTTGAATATTACCATGAGGGCGCTTAGTGGGAGGAAAAGTCTTCTACAGGAAAATTACCTGCCAGCTGGCAATTGCACTGGAATGTAACAGATTGTCATACAGGAAAATGGAACATTCTAGGACAGTGCACTACACTGCAGGCTTCAGGGGTTAACTACACACCCTGTATTGATATTTGTAAGCAAAGAAATCTGCGTTGACTTTTGGGCTGAGCAAGACTTGAAGGATGAAGCCTATTAAAGAACCTCAAATTTTTCTGTTGTCAGTTAAACCAGGAAGTCTATTCTCAGAAAACCAGCTTCCAGATTTCTCCTTTTGGGACTTTTCTGTGATGTTTGACAATATTTGTGGTTTTTAAATACAATAATGGCTATCAAGATTACTTTTTATCTTTTATTTCTGTGGAGAATGTAAGTAGACTTCTTGACGTGTCTAAAAGCAGGCACATGGAAATTACGAGAAAAGTTTACATCATAATGACCTAACACTATAGAACTGCAAAAATGCCAATAAAAGGGATAGTTACTTCCAAAGTTAATTTCTGAAAATGTTAAATGGATAATGTAGAGTTCGTAATTTCAGAAAAGGTAAAATGACCATTGAATTTACAAAATGTGTCTGAAATGAGAAGACAATACTAAAAGTCTAGAATTTAGTTCACAGATAAGTAACAATGTGAGCTATTTCCAGGAGAGGAACTGAACGGTATTACAATAGCTCTGGGATTTCTACTGGCGATAAGCTGAAGAGCTCACCACAGTGATGCTGTGTACGATTCAGAGTGTAGAAACCTGCAAAGGTGTGGTGTGAAAATCTGGCTAGTAAATGATTCACTGTATGATAAGCAGAAGTACAATCACTTCTCTTGAGCAACTTTGTGACTAGTGTGATATGAAAGCAGGATAAATAAGATTTACCTCTTCAAGGTCCAGCAAGGGACTCGCTGTGCATCCTGACCAATTTGCAGTTTTGGTAACTACAGACTGGCCTGAAGAAGTATTTCTACACTTCCCATCATAAATTGTAAGTAGCTGTCTCTCAAACACAGCTACACAGAGGATTAGGAGAACAGAGGATAGAGTGTGTAACAAAGTGGAAATACCCATGATTTAAAAAAAACCTCTTTGTGTTTGCCAAGTGAGATCTCCTTACACTGTTCCCTGCAGTGATTTTAGATTGGATGCTCATCTTTTCATGGGAGGGAGAATCTGCAGGGGAGAAGCTTTCTGGCAATACAAAACCTTAGTCTCTCACAGCACCGCTCTTCCTTTGACTGAATATCCCCCTAACGTGTTTCTGGAGACACGAGGCACATAAGGGAGATCAATATGTCTGTAAATATCCACAGACAGAATAGATTTTGCTGAAAATGTAGCTTACACAGGCATGTTCAGTTATCTATGAATATGTTTTCTAAAAATTACAAATTTGGGGTTTCATATGCTGACATTTGGGGACCACAGGGCAATCTAATAGCTGACAGAGATCCCCTAGTCAAAAGATACAGCAAAACCCAGTGACAGGAATAACATTAACATTCCCAGCTTCTATTGTCCTCGCAGACAGAGAGATATTGATGTAGGGCCAGGAAAAGAAATATGTTGCAGCCTATGGAAACAATCAACGAATGTATACTTTGCACATATTTTATAACATATGTCATACAGCATTTGTCATGGGTCCCTTGTACTGTAGTCAGAGCACAAATTAAAGGAAAAGGAAAATACATTAATTCTCAAGTAGTTATTTTCATGTAATTGTCTGGTCTCAGTCCAAGTCTCAATCAGATAAAATCCACCAAACTTTCCATTGATCAAAGTCTCTCCAAGAAGCAGTGCTATATTCAACATTGATCTTCCATTGATTTAGTGTTATTTAAACAAGAAAATTTAAGCTAGCATTTTCAGACAGATAATCAAGAACAGAACCAAGTTTATTGGGCCTCTTAGTATATTACGCTGAATTGAGGAACTTTTTTAGCCAAGATCAGCTGTCTTCTTGTAAAAGCCCAGATATGGTGTTAGACTTCACACTGGTAAAATGTCCCAAACACACTTTGAACAATGAAGCTCTTTTTCAATGTTGAAATCTTTGGTTATATTTTTATGAAGGCTTTTTTTTTTTTTTTTTGGTTATCAAGAAACCATCAGAGAAAAAATGGATGTAGTACAATATATACAGAAAAATCATAGTTAGACATCTCTTCTCCTTTAGCTCCTCCATAAACATAAAGCACCAGATAATAGAAAACAATTCATGTGAGGTACTGTAAGTCAGGTGCTATTAGAGTCAAAGGTGTTATCTGCCTTAGTAAATAGTTGTAATAATCTGTAACCTAATACACTGTAAACCATTGTAATAGATAAGAAGAAAGCCAGGAATAACTCTTAGAAATAGTCTCTACTGTTTATTTGAGTTTTCAGAGAGCAACATGAAAACATTTCCCTAGCTCATCACAACCCACAGAGTGATTTACATTTCAACCTGTGCAAATTACACAAAATAAATAACTACTTTAAAAAAGATAAATAAGTAGCAGTCTGGAGAAGTCACAGTCTCTCAGAACTGTTTCCCTAAGTCATGCTGTATGATATGAATAAACCAAAAATAAGGGGAAGGGAATGACAAAGTTTGCTTTCTTTTCCACCCATTAAATTTTAAGGGAAATGGAATACACTTAGACATACTTTCTAAACCAGATATCCACAGAGACCAATACCAACAGTTTCTGAATGCTGGAAGCAGGACTTTACGATTCAGCAGGCTTGTGGAAGCTTCTCCTGACATTGTATTGGCACCCCATGTATTTACCCAACATATTCAATATACCAACAAGTAGGCAAAGCACTAACTGATTCACCTGACAGAAGAATAAAGTTGCAAGTGCATCAGTCTAGGTAATTCTGTTTTTTACACACAAAGCTTTTCACTGTTTGTTTCCTGAGATGTTTCTATTTACTGATATATGGAGATCTATTTTTCTAAGCATTTACAATAAATACTGCTTTGTAGAAAATCTGCAACTGTACCAGGTATATAAAACAAGATGTATTAGGACTTCTCAACAGGTCTGACTATGCTTAATTACCTATGAGGCTTTCTTCTGAATCTGAGCCAATAAGTGAAGAGAACACTTTCAGTGTTGTGAGATGACTCGTATATCAGTTTCAAAGGTTTTAAACTGATAGCTGTTTTCAGTTACATTTTATTTTGATAGTGATTGTTTAAACTGTTAAGCAACAATAAAAGTGATGTCTTGGTGCTACAAAAGCACCCTAAACCTGTGTGAAATGCCATGAATCATGGTGAGAGCAGTATTTTCTGAAAGACCAAGCTTTGAGCAAAACCACTCTTCAATAATAAGCCCCGGGCCATCTAAAACATGCAGTATGGGGTGCAATACTGGTAACTCCAGATATTTAACCAAAAAATTATAAAAATATATATATTGTTTAATCTTCACAAAAGAGAGAATTCATAGCCATACAATTTTTCTTTGACCATGAACTTCACAAAAAGTTGAAACCTTGACGTATCTTTTCTCTTTTTGTGTTGGACTATTTTTCCTCTCTGTCTTTCAGAATGGAGGGTTTGGGGGTTTTCTTTCTTTTTATTTTGATTTCTTTTTTAAACTTGAAGTCCTCCAACCCAGTCCCAGAACACAGACAACACAGACTTTTACATGCCCCCAGTTAAAACATAAAACAAACCGGGTCTGAATTGTCAGGCGATGTCATATATGACTCTCTATCCTTCTGCCGCCCTTATGAACACTTAACAAAAGGCTTATGAGGACTAAATAGGCAGTTGAAATATTCATATTCTGCATGGTTACATTATTCTCTTATGGTCAAACTATACATATTTATACATATTATATTATTATCTATACATATATTTCCTGTCTTTCTGGTTCAAAGTCAAAAACAAAAAGGAGAGAAAATGGCCAAACTGCTCATAGCCATCACATCAAACCCATCACATCAAACCCACCACTGAATTCGACCTGTCAGCAGAAGCTCCAGTGATAACATAGAAATTAAAGACTTCATCTTTCCACTTAGTTTTTCATTCTCATATTTTTTGAAAGCTTTATCAGTTAATCTGGATTTGCATATGGCAATCGTTACTAAACCTTTAGGGAAAATCAGTTTATATAAGAAGTAATCACACAGTTTACCGGCATTTCATCTAGCAGGCAAGATGAGACATTGAGATACGCAGCAGTTATTGAATGTGGTGGGATTGCAGTGGTGGGCCAAGAAACCAAAAGATCAATGTATATGGTGAGCAGATGGGATGGCGAATCTCCCACACAGTTTATGCAAGGCAGCTAATCTTGTCAAAGAGCTTCTTTGGAATTATTAAGATGAACTTTGTATTTTACTGCTAATTTCACTAATGACATTCGCCCTGCATTATCCCTATTTTGGTAGTGCAAGGAGGCCAACATAAACACTGCACTCAAATCCGTATGTAATCCCCTATAATCGCTATTTGCATTCTAGTTTTTTTAAGATGTATCAATTCACTGGTTTGAATGGATTAAGTCTTTCTTGGTTTGTACAATGCAGGCTGCTGTAGCCTGCTCGTTCTGGCTACTTCCACAGCATTGTGCAAGAGAAATGCCACAAGGATTCTTGTTGCCTGCTGTACCTGTCTGTTTGCATATGTTTGATAGAGTCTGATTCACTTCTGATTTCTGGCTGCAGTTTATTAGCTATGCCAGGAAGATGAAAATGCAAGGAAAATTCTTTCTATCAGATATGAATGTTTTTGAAAGAAAAAGTCTGTCTTCTTTTTCTGCTCTCTCCCTCCCCACCAACTTACTGGACCAAAACAATAAATTTCCAACAACTCTTTAGGGAACCCCATGGAAATTAAAGTGAAATATTTATAACAGAGTTGAAATAATAGGTTGATTTGGAGATAACTCAAAAGGTATCCCTGCTATTTTTCTGCTATAACCAGAATATCCCTACTGTGACAACCATGTCATATTCAGCAAAGATGCAGTCTTAAAAGATGACAGAATCTGTAGCCACATCTAAGTATTTTATGTAAATGTGCTACAGGAATGATTTTTACTTTTTTTGCTGAAGAATTCAACATTGGTTTTTTGTATAAATTATGTATATAATAAAGAATGAAATTACTTGAGTAGGACTTTTGAAAAACTTTTTAAAATAAATTGTTGTTGTTGTTAACAACCTTCTCTGTTTTCCTGTTTCTAATTTCGATATTGGAGGTGAAATGTTGAATTTTGAAATGTTTTATTCTTGTCTTTGTTAGCATCTGCTATGCAGTGATAGTGTGCCAGCTGCTGTAGAGAAAGGCTTGATGCATGAGGCCTTTCTTGAAAAACTTGTAAAGTTGGTAGCCAAAATGAACAGCTGATGTGTGAACACGAGGAATAACATTGGTGTTAAGGAGTCGCAGAATGGTAGGTTATCTCTGACTTTACTTCTAGTAGAAAAAAATACAGGTCCACTCTGAAAGATTCTAGACATTCTTTTAAGGATGGATTTGAGGAAAAAAGGACATTGAAATTATTCATAATCTATGACTAAAGTGAAATAGGTGTCCATCTAACTCAAATGGCCTGAACCTTCACAGGATAAATTTTAAATTTATTGTTTTGGCTGAGGTCATATCAAACTCATATAACTGATGCATATGATCCCAGCAGACAATTTACTTTTTCACCCTGAACAATCCAATTTTTTGGTGTAGTGGTGTTGTTCCTGTGTCTTGGAAAAAGCCTCAAAATCAAAAAATTAAAAAAAAAAAAAAGGGAAAGAAAAGCTCTCTTGGCTTTGACATAGAATAATTACTTTTGATAATCAATGTAAATCATCGCAGATTCTTGATTCAATATAGTGACTTCTGATTTACTTTGTGTGACTGATGAGTGAATCAGGCCAATTTCACTTGCACTTTAAAAGGCCAATGGTTTCATTTCCATAAGTAAAATAGAGGGATTCCCAAGAAGCAGCTCTATTTCTTTATTTGTGGGTGTTTGTGGGAAGGCAGAAGAAACTATACAAATGGCGCATTGTAAACCAGTCTGATGGATTGTTGGTGTAGAGTGCCCTTAATGTGAGATATTCAGCTTTGCATCTCCCTTGCTCATATGTTACCACTAACTTGGTTTCATGCTTCATTATTAATCTGTAAACTGCCTGCAGAACAACAGGAGAAGAATGTCCAGGTTGAAATGGGCAGGGGTAGTCATTGATCAAACTGCTCAAGACAGTTCCCATTGATTTCTTGAAGAGACTCATCCCTACATGTCTGCAATAATATGAGAATGTGTTTTGCAATAGAATAAATAAAAGTAAAATCACATGTTTTTGAATTTTGCTTAGAAGGTAGGAGATTTTATAGCCTTGTATGTGTTTATTGAGGTTTGTTTTATTGGTTACATTGATATCAGTAAGTTTTGGGGCTAGACTGCAAACAGTTTTTTAACTGTGGGTAAAAAAAAAGACTGACAGGGTAGTGACCATAGCTTTTGCAGGTAAAGAATTTAGATGATTGTTTTTATGTCTCTGAAAAGAAGCTTCCAAAGGCCAACATTTTATTGTAATGATGCAAACAGGTTGACTCAATGATTTGAATAAACAGGCTATATAACTCATCAATGAATATTTGTCTATGAATATTTGTACATGATATTGCTAGACCATGACATGAATAGGTGTGGTTTTCTCCTTTAGCTGGAAACCAGTTCTTTCTAGTCTAGACTGACACTTTCTAACAGGATATTGGTTGGAATCTAGAAATATAACTAAAAAAAAAAAAAAAAAAAAAAAAAAAAGGAATTGAAAAGTGCAATTCCACAACCAGGTTGGTTTCAGTAGAGATGCGTGTATATGTATATACATACAAACACACATGCACATATAGCCATAATATGATGAATTATTGAGAATTAGAACTGGAGATTAATTTGGATAAAAAAAGGCTGAATGAGATTAATTAATTTTGTGAAAGGGTTCATTTCTGCCTCTTGGCAATACCTAATTGGGGATTTAATCAAAGCTGAAGCAGGAAAAATTAAATATTTCTCATCAAACCTTTATAACTTGCCTTACTAGACGTTGCACCTTCAAATTCTGAAGAATGAAGAATGTTAATGTCTGGCAGAGATGGTAACTGGTGCTTTTGCAACATTCCTCCTGTCCACTCCAGATGAAACACAAACATATTTTATTATAAGGAATACACTCTTACCTTTCTCAACATTTCTACCATCTGAACCAAAATTAACTTAGGTAGAAACATATGGAAAGCTACATAAGAATATCCCAGAATGGAAGAAAATTCTCATCTTTTCTATACAAAGACTAACTGTTATGAATCATATAAACATGTAGTAGTGGAATACTGAATGTGCTGATATTATGATACCACTTTCATATTCCACTTCTTCCTCTTCCCCACCTCTGTTAATTCTAAATTTACTGGAAATAAAGATTTGGGCTTTGTTTTGCTGCATAGATCTGAAGCACAGTTGAACCAGTTATTAAAATACAGTCTTCTGAGCCAAAGAAATAATCAAAATTCCAATTAATGCTGCTGCAGCATTACACTATTGTCATAGTAACAGTGGCATGAAAGTTTACATCAAAAGCCTTGTTAGGAAGTGCCAGTCTAAAAGCAATCAAATCCCTGGGAAAGCATTCAGAAGTTCAAAAGAAACTAATGAAAGAGGCCTTTAGGATGTAATTTCATTGACAGTTATTCTTAGTTAATAGAGGCAACACAACCGAGGTCTTCTATTACAGGGAAGCTCCATGGTTAAAACAAACGTATTAGAGCAGTAGAGCCAAGATTAACAGAAACAAAAAGGCGCTGTGCAGAAACACCAAAGCACAAATTTGCATTTGTAAAAGGTAAATACACAAAACAGTAACAGCATTAGAAGATGTTATATGGACTGAAAAAATGGGTAGGTAACTTGGTTTCAGAGTGCATAGAGAGAGAGGACTTCCAGGCTCTTAGAGACTGACCAAGTGTTTTAAATGCATAGGTCCTTAGCTTGTGACCTGTGTTTAATATGCTGCCTGAAAGACCATCTGATCTGATTTTTTTAGAATTGTAAAATCATAAAACAGTTTGTGTTGGAAGGGGCCTTCAAAGGTCATTTAGATCAACCCCATGCAATGACCAGGGACATCTTCAACTAGATCAGTTAGCCCAGAACCATGCCCAGCCTGGCCTTGAATGTCTCCAGGGATGGCGCATCCACCACTGTTCTGGGCAACCTGTGCCACTGTTCTACCACCCTCATTATGAAGAATCTTTTCCTCATGTATAGCCCGAATCTCCTCTCTTTTAGTTTAAACCCATCACCCCTCGTCCTATCTCAACAGGTCCTGCTAAAAAGTCTCTCTCCATCTTTCTTATAAGCCCCTTTTAAGAACTGGAAGGCCACAAGAAGGTTTCCCAGGAGTCTTCTCTTCTCCAGACTGAATAACACTTACTCTCTCAGCCTTTCCTCCTAGGAGAGGTGCTCCATTCCTCTGAACATTTCTGTGTCTCTCCTCTGGACCCTCTCAGACAGTTGCATATCTTTCCTGTACTGAGGAATCCAGAGCTGGATGCAGTACTCCAGGTGGGGTCTCACCAGTGCAGAGTAGAGGGGCACCATCACCTCCCTCAAACTGCTGGCCACACTGCTGGGGATGCAGCCTAAGATATGATTGTCCTGGGCTGCAAGTGCACCCTGCCAGTTCACGTCCAATCTTTCATCCACCAGTACTCCCAAACCCTTCTCTTCTGGGATACTATCATCCCTTCATCCCCCAGCCTGAGGGGGGGGATGAAGGGCTTGCTCCAACCCAGGTGCAGGATCCTGTACTTGGCCCCATTGAACCTCATGAGGTTTTCATGGGCCCACCTCTTGAGCATGTCCAAGTCATGCTGAATGGCATCCTGTCCCTCATGTGTGTCAACTGCACCACTCAGCTTGGTGTCATATGCAAACTTGCTGACAGCACACTCAATCTCACTATGTCTTTGATGAAGATATTAAACAGTATTGGTCCCAGTACGGACCCCTGATGGATGCCACTTGTCACTGGTGTCCATCCAGACATTGAACAATTCATCACTGCCCTCTGGATGTGACCATCCAGCCAATTCCTCATCAACCAAACAGTCCACCAATCAAATCCATATCTGTCCAGTTTAGAGAGAAGGATGTTGTGGGGAACCGCGACAAAGGCTTTACAGAAGTCCAGATAGACAACATCTGTAGCTCTTTCTTTGTCACTGATGTAGAAACTCTACCACAGAAGGCCACTAGGTTGGTCAGACAGGACTTGCCCTTGGTGAAGCCAAGCTGGCTGTCTCAAATCACCTCCTTGTCCTCCATGTGCCTTAGCGTAGCTCCTAGCAGTATCTGTTCCATGATCTTCTCAGGCACAGAGGTGAGGCTGACAGGTTGGTCCCAGGGCCCTCCTTTCTACTCTTTTTAAAAAAGGGGTGATACTTCTCTTTTTCCAGTTACCAGGGACCTCACCTGGCTTCCCAAGTATCATGAAGAATGGATTGGAAACTTCTTCAGCCAGTTCCCTCAGGACTCTGGGATGGATCTCATCAGATCCCATAGACCTATGTATGTTGAGGACAAATGGTCGCGAACCTGATCTTCACTCACAGTGGGAGGACACAGTGGGAGTGTCTTGAGGACACAGAGGGAGGAAAAATGCCAACCAAAAATAAAACAAAATGGGTAAGCACATTCTGATGTTGGCCAGCATGCTAGCTTTGCGTGATTTCCATCGTAAAGTTGGGGAATGCGTGCTAAACGCTTTTCCCTATTGTATGTTTTATGTGGGGTTTTGGTGGGGAAGTGAATTGTTGATTACAGTTTGAAAGCAGCTGAAAACCCACAAGAAAAGCTGTTCTTTCATAGTATTCCAGGAAAAGATAGAGGCATTGTCATAAAGATGGATACTCAGAGCCTTGGGCCACGTGGTTTAGGGCAAGGTGTCCCTGCCCATGGCAGGGGGGTTGGAACTAGATGATCTTAAGGTCCTTTCCAACCCTCACTATTCTATGATTCTATGATTCTGTGATATTCTCATGTGAGTTCTTCTGCCTGCATGAAGGGAAAAAACCCCACACAGGATCAGAAAGTCTTTCAATATCTCCTAATGTCACTAGGCTGTCAGATTCAAACTGAGATAGAAGTCTTGATTTGCATTCTAACAGAAAACTTCGTCCTCATTTTGAATCAAATTTAGACTCCCTGGTCAAATTTTGCAAGCTTGGATAGCTAAAATCAAGTGAATATGAAACACTGAAATAACCATTGGTCACGTACCCAATATGTGCAATGCAGTCTTGTCAAACCAAAAGCAGATAAAAAAGAATAACAGATGTGAAATAGCATCTAAAAACAGAAAAGAGACAGGAAGTGAGTCTTGGGAGGAAAGGGTGGCTGTAAGAGATTCTTGCACATTCAAGTAATGTTCTTTTGATCTTGTCTCACTTCTGTATTTCATGTTCATCATTAATGCCTGCACAGAGGGGAGGAAAGATAGAAAATCAGGTAATTAGTTACACATATACTTTGATCAGTATTTCATTTTTCTTTTTCAAGTTATTTACCAAAGTGCTAAGAGACGAAAAAGAGAGTTTCATTTATGGCAATTGTTCAGTCAAGCACATTCTCAGGAGTGTTTCTATAATCTCTAAATTTAATCCTTTACTTCTTTAATGATAATTTAAAGGTGACTTGGACTTGATTTTTATTTCCACATTGTCAAAACTATCTTCCTGGTAGAATTTCTGTACTTCTATGTCCTCGATTTCAAGCCACTGTACACAGGTATGTAACTAGCATGTTTTTGCAGATGATGAGCCTTGAGAGATAAATAAATGGTAACTTGAAAATTTAGAATTAGACTTCTAATTATAGTGGTCAGATGTTTCCCTCAAAGAGGGAAAAATCTTCCTCTGCTCTTTGCTGTGGGTAGTAGCTGGTGCTATACATTGTTCCTTTTGAAGTGACATAGTGCCTGTCCTACAGGTAAGGTCCCCACCACCACTTTCAGTTTATCATATCCTGCCTTTACCATCCAACATAAGAGAGAGGGAGAAGACTGGAAAAATACTTCCGTAAAAGAGGCAGGGTCCTCTGTCTCAGATATTTTGCTGAAGTGAGCCATTTTTAGGCTAGTGTTAACACTGAAATAAGGATAAAAGAAGGGCATGGCTGTACCAATTCAGTTCCCAGCTGGAAGGGAAGGGGAGCAATACACCTTCAAATCCCATGAGAACACATAGCTCTGGTTTTGTCCTTCCCTGAAGCTGCAGTCAGGGAGCTGTTTGGTTTGTGAGATGAGACACGGGTCATTTCCCTTTACATCCTGGCTGTGGGCAGCGTTTGAAATCGGGGTTATGTGGTGACTATGACAATTCTCTACAGGAACTTTTACTGGAACTTTAAAAATATGGCCTGTAATAGCCTTAGACAGCAGTCAGCACAGGTCTGGCTTTATGATCTTTTCCCTCTCCATCAGAGAGTCCCAGGACACCTGTCCATAGAGCTCCCCATAGCCACTATAACTAATGAGGTTGTGTAGCACAACAGAACAGCATAGGTCACTCACTACCAACAGTATGACAAGTGTTGGTTCTGTATAAATTACCTTGTAGACATGTTCTGTAGTATATTTCATTATTTTGCGTGGCAGCTTCAATAGCAGCAATATGGGACACATCTCCCATTAGTACTGTACAATATATTTTCTTGTCAGTTAATCTTGAAAGCTGGCTACCGCTCCTCAAAAAGTCTGGATCTTTCATTTCCTTCTAATAAATACTTCACAATAAATGCATTATTGCTAGAGAGATGTCAGTAGTCAAATGCTTATCACCACATTTTCCTCATGGCCTATGACAAAAACATTTTACATAGTGGACACAAACTGAGAGTAAGAGAGGTGATGAGAGTAAAATAAGGAAAGGAGATCAAATCAAGTGTTAGATGAATCGACCTCTGAATGGCCAGGTCTCCTGCAGACAGTACAAAGACTCTAAGGCTCTGAGAACTGAAAGAAATTAGAGAACATATTTCAGTGAGGGAAAAAAAAACCCAAACCTAAACCACAACAGACAAAAATAAAGGCAGAAATATATGAAGTATTAATGTCTCCTTTAATATTTTGTGAATCTTTTGTGGTGCTTACTCTGTTCTATGTACTTGATAACCCATCTATGTGTGTAAAGTCTGAGTATTTAATCCTGGCATACTTATGTACTTTAAAAGACAGTTATAGGAGACCTTGCTCTGCTAAAATTGTTGCTATGAATTTCTGGTAGCATAAATGTGTAGGCCAGAGCAATGACCCAGTATTTCTTTTGCATCATTATCTTTTGCAGCTCCTTACAGAGAATTAGCCATTTTAGACGTATTACATTAGTTTCAGTTTCATATTGCATGCAGGAAAAAAGCACAGCAAAAGCTTGCATTTATTCCCAGCAATTATGATGCAGCTGCCATATGAATATAGAGAACACAATAAAGAAGACAAACTCATCAAAAAATTGAAGTAAATGAAGGACTCCTACAAAAATGAGTGTGAGGAGGTGGTGAGTGGAGGAGTGAGAAGGGACAGGTTTAGGGTGTTTGTTTGCTTTTTGCTTAAGACATTTTAAATATCAGATTCATGTAGGCCTCTAAAGAAATATATCTGCAGATCATTTACTCTGCAAAGCAAGATTTCAGCTGGTAAGTTCTTATTGACTAAATCCCATTTTCACACTTACCCTCCAGGAAGAAGCAAGTTTATAAACTTCTTAGCTACAAATTCTCAAAGGCTTCAGAAAGCCGACTTTCCCTCAGTTATGGCAAAATAACAGTAATCAACTTAATCCTTACATAAGCCAAGCCCTGTGCCTTCCAGATCTCTAGCATATCATCCATCTCAGAGCATATCTCCAACCCTTCCAGTTAATGAATAGCATGAACCCCACGTTCATAGCCGGTGTTTCAGAGGGAAAATGCTGATGTTTTGGGGTCTTAAGTCTTCTACAGGCTGAGAAAATCAGTTAGCCTCTCTATGCCTCTTTGCCCCCAGATGATGGAGATAAAAATCTATCATTACTTCCATGCTTTTTCTTGCCCATATCATGTTTATATAAGTTCTTAGGCTGAGCTTCTTATCAGAGATAAAATGATATTTTGTAAATGGGACCAGTTCCAGTGTCAGAAGACCTCAGTGAACTGCTGTACAGGTATTAATGAAGGAAGGTAGACAGGGATATTTGGCACATACTGGGCCTCAGAAATTCAGAAGCTGCTTAACTGGAGATATTTTAGGTATTTCTGAGCCCTTAAAACCATACATTTAAGGAAAATAAAAGTGAAAATTCAATCTGCTCTAAGGTATCTGCCTGTCTATCTGTGTCTTGGTTTTAGGTTACCATCCTATCACAGTATTTGAACAGTTTTCACAGAAAAAAAATCAATAACAGAGGTGTTATCTCTCCCTGTCTGTACTGGCTTTTCTCTTTTTCACTCCTCTGAGGCTGGCTCAGAGTTTGTCACCTGCATGGTGTGAACAATAGCAATGCCCACTAGCTGGCTCAGCTGAGGAAGGGAAGCCATTTCACTTGAAATCAAGAGGCCCAGAAAGCGCAATTTATCCTTTTTTAATCACAACCATCAAGAGATGCAAAGGTTTGACTTCCCTGCGCATGTGCCAGTTTCGGTGAACAGGAAATCTATATCTGCTGGTGTGGGAGGTCGGTGTGCTACCAGGAGCAACTTATTCTTGCCTCTTCAAGAAGAGAAGAAACAACCAACAACTACATCTATCTCTACCAATGTAGAAGGACAGGTTGGACAGGGCTTGGAGCAACCTGGTCTGGTGGAAGGTGTCTCTGCCTGTGGTGGGGGGTGTAACTGGATGATCTTCATGGTCCCTTCTAACCCAAACCGTTCTATGTTTCTATGATTCTACCTGTGGTTTTGCACTGCTCTAAGGAGGGGTATATCCGCTTGGTTTGACTGCAGTCACCTGTTGAGCTTAAGCAGTCTGAAGTTCTTGCTGGGTTTTTTTGGTTTTTGGGCTTTTTTACCTTTTTTCCTTCCTCTCCTTTTTTTGCCAAGCTCTCCTGACTTTTGCATTCTCTCTGTGTGCAATGAGGGCGGCTGTGTGAGTTGCTCAGAGAATAATTGTCCTTGCTGAGACCTGAGGAGGCAATTTATCATGTCAGACTAAAAATGGCTACAGATAGCACAAGGAAGCCTATGTAACTAAGCATTGAAAACTAAGCACAAAGTGCACTGAATTTCCCTCATGAATATAGAATTTGGGGTCGTTATCTCACATTTTTGCTGAATATCAGTGGACGTATTTTGAGGCTTACAGATGCACCACTTTGGCTTTATTTCCATCTGCCAGGAAAAGAGAGAATTTATGGCTATTTCACAGGGCTCACCAAGCAATGGTATGAATAGTATCAAATAATCTTTTTGCTAAATTCTGCTTTCCTTAAGAGTATGTGTAATTATCTTTTCTGATACATTGCATATTGAATTGTATTTATTTTCATTGTGATGTGCAGTGCTATGTTCCTGTTCCATTTATTGACATTTTGCAGAAGGATGGTGATTTTATATAAATCTGTTATTTGTTCCAGAGGAAGGCTGCAGTATTCTGTGAGAGTATGGACCTGGGCAAATAAACATCATTTACAGCTCCTGTAGTGATGGGCTCTCTCCTCCTTTCAGACCTGGCATACAGCAAGAATACCCACACCAGCACCATGCTTTGATAATGTTGTGGGCAGAAGCAGATTCTGAAGATGTTTCCAGACAGATCTCTGGGAGTAAGTTCTCCTTTGTTAATAAAGAGAGAGGATGCGTAAATCAACCTTGAAATATTAAAGGTTACACTGTTGTGAAATAAACTAGACTCTTTTTTTTTTTTTAATTTGACTTCAATTTAATACAAAAAAGTATTTTGAACTTAAAAAAAAAATTATGAAAGAAAGTTGAGTTGTCATTTTCAGAGTATTAATTTGAGGCTGACCATTTAAGAGAAAGCTGTTAGCTCATACGAACCTTCTTTCAGGTGTCCTACTGATAGAAGTCATGTCTTTTCTGTATGTTTTTTTGCAGGATAAAGAATATTTTTACTTCTTTCACATGAGGGAAAAATTTTCAAAGCCTTAGTATGAAAAAATTTAAGAGCCAGATTTTGAACAAAACATTTTTGTTGTTGTTCTCAAATGAAAACTGTATAAATACAGCTAAAAATAGAACCACTCTCAAAACATTTGTCACAATGGCCCAAAGAAGTTTAGTAAGCAAAGCTGAAATACAAAGTTGATTTAAGATTGAAAAATCAAAAGTAATCTGTGCAATTGGGTTGGTCTGCATGTGAACAAGAACTGTGCCAGGAAAATATAATGGCAGGAGTGAGAATTTCTCTAACCAGCCTCCCTATGCATCAGTATCCACCTGGGTGAAACATTCTATGAGGACTGGTTTGTCACATTGTTTGCCCATGAAGGAGAGAGGAGACATGTTATAGCTCACACTCTTCTACAGGTTATGAAGGAGAAAGGTGAGGTCTTGGCTTCATCTCCCCTCCTTGCTGCCTCATGCAGGGTGCTGATGAGGCTACCTGTAAATCATTAAACCACAGAGAAAAAAGAAGGAGTAATACCTTACAGAGGGACCACTGAAACAGAGCGCTGTATTTGCACCTTGTTTTAAGACTGCACTTAACCCTGCTGCCAGTCCTGCCCAGGGTTTCTCACTATTATCACATGCAGAGCTTGTCAGGTCAAGACATTACTGTCCCAGGGAGCAGACAGTGTGACAGCATCCATTTTGGCTTGGTTAAAGTGGGAGCATTCAAAACTCTGTAACTTTTCAAAACTTGATCTATCAATTCACACAGTCTAACAGCTCCTTTGCCTCTTGCTGAACTGAGAGGTTTCTGTGCCAGCTCACCAGAAATCATTTATCTGGAATTCACACTGGTTTTCATCTTTTGCAAGACTTTTATTCTGTCTCATGGTGAGTTTGAGAGATTGGAATATGAGACTTCATAAAATAAAATCAGACCCAGTCAGATACTAACACCCTTGGTCTTTGGAAATTTAGAAAGCGTGCAAAATGTTAAATTAGATTTCTTTACAGTAGGCTTATTGGAACACAACAGGCGATGGATTCCTCATGAAATTCCACATCTGTGTTTACAAAATGAAAGTCGTGGTAATATTCCTTGTCAAAATGTGAAAACCTACCTGAGCCTGGGCTAATTACAGGACTAATGAAGAATTATGCTTTCTGGAATGCTGCATACCTTGCTGCGTGGCTCCTGATCTCCAGACCACTGTTCAGAGTTACCGATGGGTCAAGCAGGACAAAGCAAAAACCACCTGATTCTCGATACTTTTCATAGCAAGCTGAAAATTGCCCCAGATCTTCGTAGTTTTTGCCAAAATAATTTCTGATGGAGTAAACAATTGTCCTTTTAATAATAAAGAGTTGGGCTCAGAAGTGAAAAAACAGTGAGTTTTTCACTGTCAGTCGTAGGTTAGGATGCAGGATAGTATATGTATCATATACTATCACTGCCTGCTGTGAATGAATAGTCTTTGCTCAGTGAAGCAACAGCTCTGAAATGTGTTAAACATATGATTTGAGATTTTGTTTACAGTGAGAGACAGGGGAAGGAAGTTGCAAAATATATACAACTTGATACTAACCTGGAATGAAATTCTAAGAAAATTACACTTTTAAAATAAACTAAACTACATGGCTGCAATACTTTAACACCTCTCTCCATCCTGTGACTTCTGAAATTGCCAGCATTGTGTGAAAATCATAGTGATTTCTATGATGTTTCTACTTAGTTGTGATGCAAAATATGCAACATCAATCTTTCTTTGCTGTTTTCAGACCCCCAGTTAATGGTCTGTTGTAATTCCGTTATCTGAATCACCACACTTTTGCAATTCTCAAGGCTGGGTTGCATTTTCAGTTTCCACCACAGATGGTAAATTTGTAAAGTCAAGAAGTTGCCTAAATAGTGTATTAAAAACAGAGGTAAAGGGCTTGTTTCTCAAATCATGCTCTAAAGACCTAGTTATAGTCTAGCCCTTATCAATTTCCCATATAGAAATAAAGGCTGCATAAGATATTTTACTGTATTTGAGAATTACTTAGCTTCAGCGAGAACCACACCCCCTTCCCTTCCCAGCCCAGGGAATTACAGGAATCCCTCTCACAATCATTTGCAGGCATAATGGATTTTATGACTCACTGTACCAAAGATTTGCTGCTGGATTGCTAGGATAATACAGTTAACCAAGATATTTTGGAAGAGTTTACAATTTTGGGAATGTTTTATTGACATTTTCACTTCAGCGAAGATGACCCCAATTTTAGGATAAAGAAAGAAAACTGCCTTGAAAAACAGGCTTTTTATCTTATGCTATCATCTACATTTTTGTCATAAACAGCTTTCAGGCTCCAGAAGTTGACTTGAAACACAGAGAAATTACAAGAGGTTTTGAGCTCTACCAGCATTAGAGTTCACTGCTGAAGACCTAAATGTTCAAGGGTGCTGATCCAGCTGCTCAAGAGTTTGCTCCAATAGCTCTGGCCAGAGACCTAATACTTTGCCTAGCACCTAGGAACAAAAAACATTCGAGTCTGTACTGTTCCTGAGTGCGGTTGTCTCCTGTTTGTGTTTTACTCACTTGAAAGTCCTTCAAGCAGGGAACTTTGCTCTATCTCTCACAGTCCAGGAGTGACAGTCCTTAGGAACAGTGCTTGTTCCTGTCCTGTCCCCACCACCTCTCCTACATGCCATCACTACTCACCTGTTCTAAATACTGAAAATGAATTCAGTAAGTGATATTCACTCAAAACTTAACATCTGATATAAATATACAAGCGAAGTATGATCGTTTCTGTTTAACAGCTGGGGAAATTGGGACAGCAAAAAGTTCAAGAGCCTATCTAAAGCTGCAGAGGTAGTAGCGGAGAAGAAAGAAACATCAGACTCAAGGACCCAAGCCTTACATACCAGAGAGACCTTCCTCAAGATTGCACAAGTCACATTTAATTTATGAACTGATTTAGGATGAAGCACTGTTTGCCATCAATTGTAGAGTAACATTATTGCGTCTAACTTTGCTAAGACCCTCAATGAACCAAAGGTCTGGCTGGGCCAAAAGGACCCCAGTCAATTCCGCTGCATAATTCTTAAACAGAGCTGAATTCTCCTAAACTGTTTTTATGCTAAATTACATGTCACCTCATGACTTCAATTAAAACCTTTCAGAGGAAAGCAGAAGTGCTGGCAAAGTCCTGCAAGATGAATGTCTATGGCTTTCTCATACTAACTGCTTGTATAAACTTGGTGATTTTGAAGAAGATTTTATAGTGTTGCTGTTGCTGTTTTTACTGAAGGTGTCAGAATGCCAGCAGTGATAATGTCTCACTGAATGAGCAGCTTGTTTTCTCTAGTCCCTTTCCTAAAGCACATAATAGATGTCATTAACATCCAGCTAAATCTCCCTTTATGGTACATGTGGTCACAGAGAAGAATAAAGTTGTGTTTTCTTAAAGGTCCCAAGATTATATCTATTATGATCATGGACAATGGCACAAACTTTTGTAACTTTACTGGTCTTCACTGGACAAGAGAAATTACTCAGAAGAAAAGAATTTAAGAGTCAAGTTTGACAAACAAGATGAAAACCTGCACGTTATCGGCTTTAAAACACATATATAATTTGTAAGGTACACAGAACTGTGCAGGGCAAATTTGATTCAAGGATGATCACCAAGCTCCACTTACAGTTCTTGTATGAATCCTGCAAGAGTTGGAAAATTAAAGGCTGGATGCTTAGTGTTCCTGAATATTACCTTCTTGAAAAGATAGATGCATTCATTTTCTATTCTTCTGTTGATTTAGAGATTTCAGCTTAAACTTTTCTAAGAAATAAATATTTAAGCCCTGCCAAGGAGTTTATAGATTTCCTTTTTGGAACTTGAATAGGAAGTTGCACTGAAATGACCATAGAAGTGTTTATTTCATTTTCTTCAAATTCAAGTCAGGACTTCTTGCGGGTTAAAATCTGTTTTCATTATTTTAATTGCAAATAATTATATTTAAACATTTCTTGATCCTTGTGATAAGCAAAAGCTTGGTAAAACATCCATCATAGCAGGAATGTTTTCAGCAATGATGGAATTAAAATAAAAAATGCAATTCTGAGGGGACTATATTTTTAATTACATGTGTGTTGTAATAGTTAAGACTTGAAAATTAATTGTCTAATTAGGACGAAGTTTAGGCATATTTTTAACTGGACTTACCCATAACATAAATATGTTTTGATTGGTTCAAGCAGGATTTGCTTGAACAATTTTAAATCCCCACAATGACAAATATGCAGCAACTGCAGCCTCAAATTGTTCATTTAATGTTAATCACAGCCATTGTAACGTGGAGCCAACTGGCTCTAAGGGACATGACCTTATCACAGTGGACAGATGGCAAAAAATTTTCAAGCCGCGTTAAACCTTTTTCTTCAACACTTTTTTGTTCTTAACATATTTATTGCTGACACCATATATCAGCATTATAGTTTCTGTTCAGCTGAATACAACCAGTTAGCAGTAATAGGTTCAGGTCTGAGAACCTCTCAGACATTGCTTTTTGAGCTGTTTCTGTAAATACACTGCCTTGAAAAAACAAGAAAAAAAAAAAAATCAAGAAATGGAGGGAGAGAAGCTTTTGGAAGCCCTTCAGCTTGGCTTAATTCCTATGCAGAGAGGAGAATAAATTAATGCAGACACTGTGTTTTCCTGGCTCGGATGTCATATTTTCTCATGATTGGAAAGACCAGTGGCAGTGCAGGAAGCATGGAAGAGAGAGGGGGAAGCAGAAAATGCAAGAGGAAAAATACATTTGAAAATGTTAAACTCGGCTGTAGCAGTATCTGTTAAATGTGTCCTGTATGTATGAGAGTTATATTTCCCTGCATTAATGCTGAGCCTTCGCTGATCCAGTGATGTCTGTCATACTAGTGAAAGAACTGAATATGCTTTGAAGATGCGGTAGGAAACAGGCCTTAATAAGTGCCTTTGCCGTTGTATCATATGACTTTATGAATGCTCTGTGTAACTGTGCAAGCTTCAAATGTATTTTATGTGTGTCAAATTTTTTATTCCCTTGTTTTTTCCACATTCTTCCCCTGTTCTTGAAGAGAGAAAAATACGGACACCTTTCTCATTATATTTTTGGGGTGAAGAATTACCCCTCCCCAGCTCCAATTCAGCAAGTCCAAGAAAGTCTTTCTAAGTGCAATAGCATTTTCTTCTTCCATAGGCAAATATCTGCATGATATAGCAAAAGATTCTTTAAAGGCACTTTGTGCCCAAAACAAGCTCAGCTGCAACTACTCTTGTACCCTACTTGGTAAATATCTTGGCTGAAGTGACCTGATATACATTGGACATATGTTCTGCATGAGAAATATGAATATTGGTAGGAAAAATAAGAACATCCCACCCAGAGAGTTGTCATTCAGAGGTCCTAAGAGCAGATTTACTAGGATAAGGGTAGAAGGAGGTGCAAGAATTGCCTCTCTCAGCAGCAAGGAGCACTCATCCCTGATAAGTAGCATCCCCGCAAAGATGTGCAGTTGCAGATGCATCAAACTGTGACAGCACAGCACGTGTTCTGGGCTGAGAGGCTCCCCGTAATTAAGTTGTACATTCAATTAAACCTAATGCCCCAATAACTTTGAAAAAATGCAAAAGGTCCACGGATGCAGAGAGGAATGAGATCCTCGGGCTCCCCTTGCCTGCCAATAAACCTACTATAAATGCTCATGAATGGAGGCCCAGATCTTTATATATAGCTGCAAAGCGGTATTTTCATTAGCTTCAGTGGTGACAAGATGGTTTCTGTTGGTTTCAGATTAGATCATGAAAATTCTAGATAGTGCTCCTGTGCTACTTGTGGAAGGAGGCAGGGCCAGATGTGCTTGGTTACATTTTGGGAGTCAGGGACAAACTTTTAATCTTAGTTCTAACCTTAGTTCCTTAAGGCCTTTCAAAAATAGGGAAAAAGTTTAAAAAACTGTCAAAACTAATGCCAGTATGCTCCACTATTTAGAAAGCAATACTCCAGCTCTTTTACTAAGGGTTCCTGAAGAATTCACCAGGCTGTCTGTCAAACAGCTTACGTTTGCTCACTTAAGTTCAATTCTCTAAAAATTGAGAAAATTGACAGTGTGGCTGATTGCAGACAGAACCAAACCACTTGTTTCAAACTAAAACCTTAATTATTAAGTAGCTGCACCTACTGAATATTTTAGCTGTAAAGAGAAGCTCACCTAAAGAATCATAGAATCCCAGACTGGTTTGGGTTGGAAGGGACCTTAAAGCTCATCCAGTTCCAACCCCCTGCCACGGACAGGGACACCTTCCATTAGACCAGGTTGCTCCAAGCCTCGTCCAACCTGGCCTTGAACACTGCCAGGCATGGAGCATTTCTTGGGCAGCCAGTTCCAGTGCCTCACCACCCTCACAGTAAAGAACTTAGGTCAGTTAGCAGTGTTGAACTTCACCCAAAAAGAGTAACAAGGTCTTCTTACCTTTCTGGCAAGTAACTCCATGTCCTCTCTTCCCTGTCTCAAATCCTATGCTTATGCAGCTCATCACAATGTGACCCACCAACAGATGATATCTCTGGTGATGTAGGGGTGCCAACACAGTCATTTTTATTACTACCTGTTTTCTCATGCTCTACCCTATCTCTTTTCTCTTTTTTACCTTCCCCTTCTCTCTATCTCCTGTGTTAGGTTTAGAAGGCAAATTGTGAGAAACAGAGCCTGTCCTTTTATTGTGCTAGCAAAGACTTCCCAGGAAATCCAAGCCTACATTTGAATAGAGACTCAAATACTCTGCTGTATTTATTACTGCTCCTGTTTGTTTGTATTCCTTGGATGAGTCATATTAGGGTAGGAAAAGTAGGAATCCTTCATCATCCCCAATAAAACAGAGCAAGTGAATAAAAATAACATTCAGAGAGACAGCAGACCAAATGCAGAGCCTTTGCAGAGAGGATTCCTTTTAGATGAGAAATCAGTGACCTGGGAATGGAGGGTTGGGGTGTGGAGGTGAGGGAAGGAGGAGACCGATTTCTTAACACAGGCACTGGGATGTGTTTTGACAATTATTAGCCAGGAAACACAGCTGAATGCAAAGTGGCAAGGCAGAGTGGGGAACCGCAGTGCTGCTGAACCAAAACTGAAGGAAAGGGTGCTGGTGAATGAACTGGAAAGATGAAATGCGTACTTGGCTGGAATCAATAATAAAGCACACTGCACTCAGTTTGGCAGCAGGCACCAAGAGCTTATCAAAACCAACATATTCCCATGTAGTGGAAGGCAGCACACTAACTACTTGATTGCTGAAGAGACTATACAAAACTGTATAAAAACTTCCTTATTGTACTTAAGTCAGCAGGAGACAGAGATCTTCGCTGGCCTTGCAGGAAGAGAGGAGACTGATAGTGTCATCTTGGCTTACACAGGGTAGAGCATGCAGCAAATACCCTTAGTACTGAAAAAGAGTGAAAGATTCTAAGATCCAAACCTAAGAGCAGCCTGGTCGTTGGTGGCTCACAAATTAAACTGATGGTGTCCCTAGCCACAGAGAGAGATCTAAAACAAAGCTGAATATTAGCATATGTATGTATATGTTTTATAAATAAATATGCACAATTTACTCACTCAAACCACAGTGCCAGGAACTTGTTACTGAATGCACTGACCCACCAATACAGGACAGCACTAATTACAAAGTGGTGATTGTCTGTGATTTCATGACATGATTAATGAGCTTGATTTTCCACTGGGTGATTATTGATTGAAACTGTGTCTGGTAATTATGTATGTAAGCTACTCAAACTTAGGCAAAGATACATATAAGATGTACCTTTGGAAAAACTTTTGGCACATGAAAGTTAATGGCTTGCTGTTTAGCACACCTGCAAGGAATTACATAGCTGATACTGAGCACAGAAGAGCATTTGTTGCAGTTGAGTGGCTTGCAAGAACTACTGGCTGCTGAATGCTTCCCAGAGATAAGCAAGATCCTTCAAATCCTTCAAACCTGTTCTGCAGTTACTGAAGATTTACAGGATATGTTTTTCATCTTTTGCAAAACAAGGTTTTGCAATAGAGACGAAATTGGATTGGACCAGCAGCTGGCTCTGTCGGGCATACAAGCTGAATTAAAAGAGAGAAAATATAACCTGAGCCAGATGGTTGGCAATCCAGACTCATGTCTGAGTGGAAATAGATGGCTGATTTGTCCACACATTTTTTGATTTATTAAATAAAATTGCTAGTGGAATAAAGACAAGTGAGAAATGGTAATATGAAAACAAATTTTATAGAAATATTTTAAAAAGGAGCATATTAGAGAAGACAATTCAGTTGTACTGGCACCACACACAGCCAAAGGAAAAAATGCTGTAAACTGACAAGAAAAATGTGTTCAAAAATGGATATGCAGCTGATATATATATATAAAAATCATATCAATGCCTTAAAAAGACAAAGAAACCATGCCAGTGAGATTTCTGCAGGAAGAGAGAAGCTGAAAAAGAGGTGGCAAAGAGATAAAAGATGCTGCAGATGTTCTAAACAGTGAACTAGGTAGAAAGAAACAAGAGAAAGGCATCAGAGAATTGAAAGGAATAAAAATGTAGGTGTAGAGCAAAGAAACATTAGGGAAGCATTGTGTTCTGCGTGCCATTAGGAGTTTGATCAGCTCTCAGAAAACGAGTTCACTTTGATGCAGCCCACATCACTACTTGTATAATGGGTAAAAGAAGTAAGGGGAAAAAAAATGATAGATGTTCAATCAGCAAGAGCTATATAAAGAGTACTGCATTTGAGGTAATGGTAAATGGAGAAAGGAGATGTCTGAGCTGTAAAAAGGAGGATGTTTACAGAGAGAATCAGCAGCTGCATTTTGCTAGTCAACAAAGAGTGGTTCATGGCCCAAGGGAGACATTTCAGGCTGGACACTGATAGAAACCATCTCATTTCCTAGCAAGAGAAAAACAGTGAGTAGTAGAAGAGGTGAGTGATGCACACTGTGGAGTGTCTGGGAGGGCTGTGATGGAATAAATAGCAGGAACAACCGAGTACAGGATACCAGAACAAGACAATGATGTTGAGCACGCCCTTGCAAAAAAAACATGTCTGTATAGCACTGTTCTTCCATAATAAACCAGAGCCAGCACAGAAAAGAGAGGAAAACGTTTATTTTTATGATGGTCTCTACCTCTTGCTATCTCTTGCAGAGGGGATCCTAGCGAGCAAAAAATTGGTGTGACTGGTTTCTATGCTGCCTCCCAATAAGTGCAAAAAGTCCTTTGGGAAAACAAAATTAAACTTAAGTAGAAGTTGCCATACCCAAATGTTCCTCAGCTTTCTCCAGCTGACATGTAGCATTTTGATCTGGACTCTTGCAGAGGACCCCTCAGCATTAATCTACTTCTGACAGCTTCTCCCTTTAAGCGTAGAAGCAAGAAATTCATCCAGGTAGTTAGTAGTAGAATTTGTCCCCATCTATTACATACAGTTTCATGGCCAGCATCTATCTCCTGTGTTCAATATTGCACTAACGTAATCTCCCTACCAATAGGTCATCACATTTAATTGCCTTATTTGTAATTAGAACAGTAAAAATATGATACAAAATATGCATTTGCAAATAAAATGCTTCAGCTCAACAATTATAATTAGCACAAGGACAGATTCTTGACTTGTGAAATAACGCAGATGGATTGAAATCAAAGGTACAGTGGTAAACTCTTTGGTTCACTGGCCTTTTCTCACTAAAATAATTATCTCTATCATATTCTCATTTATACCAATTGTTTACATCTACAGTAAATATTAACAATTTCTCACATATTTTCAACTTGTTAATTGTTCTCTTTTTTTCAATATCTCTACTGTCTACCTTCACCCCTGCTGCCATAAAATTAAATTACATACTCATGCCACAATTTGTCCTGATTTGCAGGAAAGAGGCAGAAATGTTTATTATCAAACAAGTTCCACAATAGGTAGAAGTTGATCTGTGAGTAATGGACCTAATGAAGCTAATGGGTTTGAAGCTAACCTTTGGCTCCTTTGCCACTTTTCTGACAAGAACTCTGAGTCCTTCCACTGTTTCCATTTCTGTTTTCCGAAAACAGAACCGGATTCTGTTTGCCATTTCCCTCAGCACTCCTAAACTTCTTAAATGAGTACTATCAGGTTCCTCTTGATTTCCCAAAATTTTCTAGGCTATTATGCACATCTCTTCCCCAGCCTCCTCCTTGACTCTGTGTAACACCTTTCACCCTGTGTAACACTCTTCGTACATAATACTGATTAATTTCTCTTCACAAAATGCTGAAGTTCTCCCCCTCTCCTCTATCTATATATTTTTTGGCTTACCCTTGGAAAAGAGTTGGAATATACTACAGGCAACCTGCAAATATGTATCTGTTGATCTGCCATCTCCTATAAACATTCAAATTAAATGGATAAGAGCTGAGTTTTTTCTACTTTTTCTTCAGTAGTAGCATCCAATATTTTCTTTCTTGCACCCAGATATATAGGAACTTGATATCTTTCAAAACTCAGCCTTTCTTTCAATTCCATTGAATCTGACAAGAAGACTAAAAGTTATTAGAGGAAATTAAATTTACTGAGAGCTGGAAAGGCAAAATAAGACCATGACTGGAGGAACATTTTTCCTTTAAAAAACCAAGCTAAAAACCTGTCACCTCAGAAATACAAGGCCTGACTCTTCCGGGTAGCTGAGGGATTCTTCCAGAGAATGAAGCACATCATTGTCATGATGGTGCACTGCTGATGGAACACTGGGAGGAGTGACTGATACATCACATGTTTGCATCTTTCAGAGACACCTCAATAGGCTGGAGAAATGGATCCACTGGAATCTTGCGAAGTTCAACAAAGGGAATTGCCAGGTCTTTTGCAGAAAAGAGCTTGAGGGTCCTCATGGACAGCAAGTTGAACAGGAGTCATCAATGTGCCTTTGCAGCAAAAAATGTCCAATAACTTCTCGGGCCACATTAGGACCACAAGAAAGTAAAATTTGCTGTAGATTCTATGGAGCTGCCAAGAAAACAAGAAAGCAGAGAGGGAAGTACATAGGCCCAAAAAAGCTGGTGAATATTCCAGGATCACCTCGTCCAAGCTCAGGAGCGACACACCCCTACAAAGTAGGGCAGGAATGGCAGGAGGCCTACGTGGACGAACAAGATGCTCCTGGATAAACTCCAGCATAAAAAGGCCTAAAGGATGTGGAGGCAAAGACAGGAAACCTGGGAAGAATAAAGAGATAGAGCAGCCAGGGATCAAGTTAGGAAAGCTAACGCCCTGACAGAATGAAATCTGGCCAAGGAGTAACCTGTTGTAGTGGGAGGTGTCCCTGCCCATGGAAGGGTCTTGGAACTAGGTGATGTTTAAGGTCCCTTCCAACCTAAACCTTTCTATGATTACATGATTCTATGAACTTTCATACTCAAGATCTCCAAATGTCAAAAGCAACTTTGAGCATAAGGGTCCTTCAAGTAAAAGGATTAGTCCAAGAGTGCTAGAACACATACTTCATGATCACAGTTTTTCTGATACACCTGCTGTATTTTTGAAGAAATCTACTCCTAGAGAGAAAAATAATGAGGAAATAATTTCAGATTTTAAAAAAATTTCCCCTTCCATGGTACATTTGTACTTTCAAACATTTTTAATAAGCAGTTTTGTTTTTTTCTTGTGCTGCCTTGCATGCATGGGAAAAGCTCAACATAACGAATATTTGCTGAGACACTTCATTAACCTTCTTGAAACCATCTTTAAACTCACCCTGCGTAGAAATCTGAGAGGGTTTCAACAGCTGCATACTGAACCAACTGCTATAACTCTTGAACAACCTTGAGCGAAGCTAACCACTAGTGTCCTTGTGCTCAATGGCTGGCATTTAAGCTTTTGGGGCAGATTCCTCTCTCTTTTTCCATACTTTAAGCAACAATAATCATAATGATCATCATCATAACAAGCATAATAATACATTTTCTGCAAGTCTGCATTGTACTCCTTTAAATATACTATTTGAAGGCACTCCCATTAACTTCCAAGAAGGTTACAGTAAAAAAATGCAAATATTGATACAAATGAACCCCTCTAATTGCTCTCCATGCTCCACCATGCTTCCCCAGACCTACTTTTCTTTTCACATTAGATTTATCAGGCTCTTTCATCTACTTCCTGTACTGAGCAGTGGCATATTTGCTACATAGTTTCTTGCAGGCACTTTTTTCTCCATTGTTAGCTCCTGGGGGTTCCTGTAATTGTCAGAGACACAATTTGTGAAGGTTTTCTGATGTCAGGTTAAAGTAGTGTCTTCAAAGTTAGAAGTGGTTTTGTGTTGTAGCATGAGAGGTAAAAACTCTTGTTTCCCCTGATCTGTTCCATTTGATTAAAGATTCTTGGGAGATCTGTCCATGTGTCCCTCTACATTTAAAGTCTAGAAAGGAAAGGGTGCCAATGACTCCTGGTCTCCATATGCAATACACCAGAGGAAAGGTTGTTAGTGATGACTGGTTGCTCCACAGGACAGTAAGACAGATGGTTAAAGTCTGAAAGCATGACAACCCTAACATTTACATTTTAATGTGTACAGATGAGGCCACCTGAGGCTGTAACTAACAGCATGACCTAATGATGGAATAAGGAAACATGGAAGTCTTCTAATAGATCCTAAAGTCCCCATAACTCCAAAACTAGGAAGGCAGAAGAGCCTGCTGTTTCTGCGAAAGGAATTTGCACACTACTTGTAGGCAGAAGAGGTTTTGTCCCCCTTTACAATAGAAAAGATATGTATATTATCCTTTTTTAAAAAAAATGTTTTCTCTTCTTGCTTTTTGTTAGGCAGTGTGGTCTTAAATCACTGCTGGAAAGGCATAGAATTACTGTAGGAGATAATATGCAATGACCACACTTTAGGCTTTTTCTGCTTCTCTGTGGTATTCTTCAGTTTGAGGAAGATGCAATGAAAGATTGCAGCATTCCCTGTTCTGGTAAGCTTTGCATTTGTTTTTGGTTGGTTTTGGGTTGTTCGGGGGTTTTTTTACATAAAGAAAGAGCTTTGATATAGACTCGTGCATTGCAAAGAAAAGTTATGGCCTCTCTGTCACTCCAGGGAGCAAACCCAGGACATTGAACCCCTGAAAAAGTAGCAGGGAAGGAAGGACCTTTCCCTGAATGGAAGTGAGTGAAATTACAAGTCCAGACATCCTAAATTTTAGTACCTGCTCTTTTACAGCTATTAGTGATTTTATTTTGTTTTTGTTGTTTGGATCACAAGCCTCATTATAAGCAAATTCTCTTTCTGCTCCCTTTAAGAGATAAGTACCGCCTATCACCTTCATGGTGAGAAGACATTAAATCATTCCAGTGAGGCCTGGTAGAAGAACACAGTTGGCTAATAAAACAAAGTTACTGCTCAACCATTTCACTTCTCAGGCTTTTGGCTGCCTTGATGCAAACTAAATGCTTCAGTAGGCTACATGGCATCATCCATGTTCAGGTAAATGACAGACGTGGACTTTTATCATTAAATTCTCATGCATATGCTTAGATGGCAAAGGTCTGAGATCTGGCGTTTGTCCTCCACAAGTAATGTTTGGATATTTTTTGTCTGAAAATGCTTCAACCAAGTCTTCCTCTAAATTTAGGAAGCAGTGGAAAAGGAGATGAATTAAAAAAGACGACACTAAGTCACGCTGCACTGTTCTCCATTCAAAAGTTTGGTGAGCCTTCTCCTTACAGAGCACGGGTGTGATGGATTTTGGCCTCTGTGACTTTGTAGCACTGAGAATAACATATGAAAATTGTGTTGCCACAATACTTTAAATCTAAAGTCCATGCAGCTTATCAGCAAGTTCTTAAAACCAGAAACAAAACCAAAAACCCAAACAAAGAAACCACAGAAAAACAAATGAACAAAACCCAACAACAAGAAAAACCCCAACGTTATCCAGGTTTTGGATGTCTAACTTGAATCATTACCAGGTATAACTTTTTTTGACGTTGGCTGTCCCTGTCTGCATTCTGTAACAAGCAAAAACTGACTCACTACAGGAATAATTAAAAGCCAGGTTAACAAGTTATAGATACAGAAAATTATAATCATCTGGTTTAACCCCCTTGTACTAACAAGGACTATAGACATCCCCTGAATTAACTCCCATGTAAATTAGAATTTAAATTTTTGTGAGAAAAATCATACAATCATAGAATTGTTTGAGTTGGAAATTATCTTTAAAGCTCATCCAGTTCCAAACCCCTGCCACAGGCAGGGACATCTTCCACTAGAACAGGTTGCTCCAAGCCCCATCCAACCTGGCCTTGAGCATTGCCAGGGATGGGGCAGCCACAGCTTCTCTGGGCAACCTGTGCCACTGACTCACCACCCTCACAGGGAAGAAATTCTGCATAAGAGCTCACCTCAATCTCCCCTCTGACAGGTTAAAGCCATTCTCCCTTGTCCTGTCCCTCCAGGCCCTTGTCCAAAGCCCCTCTCCAGCTTTCTTATAGCCCCTTTAGGCACTGGAGCTGCTCTAAGGTCTCCCCTTAAGGAGCCTTCTCTTCTCCAGGCTGAAGCAGCCCAGCTCTCTCAGCCTGTCTCCAGAGCAGAGCTGCTCCAGGCCTTGCAGCACCTCCATGGGCTGATCTGGACTTGCTCTAGCAGCTCCACATTCTTCTTGTGTTGCTGCCCCAGAGCTGGACCAGGATTGCAGGGGGGTCTCTCCAGAGTGCACCAGAGGGGGACAATTGGCCTACTGCTCACGTTCTGGGGGTGCAGCCCAGCACATGAGGGGGTTCTGGGCTGCAAGCACACAGTGCTGGTCTATGTTGAGCTCCTTGTCAATCAACACTCCCAAATCCTTCTCCTAAGGGCTGCTCTCAATCCATTCTTTGTCCAGACTGTATTTGTGCTTGGAATTGCCCTGACCCAGGTGCAGCGTCTTGCACTTAGCCTTGTTGAACTTCATGAGGTTCACACGGGACCCTCCTCTCAAGCATGTCAAGGTCCCTCTGGATTCCATTCCTTCCCTCCAGCATGTCAACCGCCCCACACAGCTATGTGTTGTCTGCAAACTTGCTGAAGGCACACTCAATCCAACTGCCCATGTCATTGACAAAGATGTTGAACAGGATCAACCCCAATACCAGCCCCTGAGGAACGCCACTTATCTGCGATCCCTATTTGGATATGGAACCATTAACCGCAATGCTTTGAGTGCGACCACCCAACCAATTCTTTATCCACCGGGTGGTCCATCCACCAAATCCATGCCTCTCCTGTTAATACAAAACAAAATCACTTTCAGTCTCCATTAAAACTGTTGCTGATGGGATCTGAGAAACTAAGTCACCATGCAAGTGAGGCTAGCAGTAGCAAAGATCAATCTTCTGCATATATTCCTCCCTATAAATAAGAAAGAAAAATGAAATGCTTTACAAATATAAACATGCTACATTTCTTGCACAGAAAACACAGTACCATATATAAGAAAAAGTAAAAAGTTCCATTTCTTGCAACAGGCCATAGGGCTGGCAATTTGCCCTCAGATATTTTACAAATAAAGGCATAGAAAGAAGCCTTGTTATTATATTTAACATCAGATTTAGAATCACAGAATCATAGAATCATAGAATAGTTAGGGTTGGGAAGGACCCTAAAATAATCTAGTTCCAACCCCCCTGCCATGGACAGGGATACCTCGCACTAAACCATGTTGCCCAAGGCTCTGTCCAACCTGGCCTTGAACACTGCCGGGGATGGAACATTCACAATTTCCTTGGGCAGCTCATTCCAGTGCCTCACCACCCTCACTGTAAAGAACTTCTTCCTTATATCTAATCTAAACTTCTCCTGTTTAAGTTTGAACCCATTATCCCTTGTCCTACCACTACAGTCCCTAAGGAAGAGTCCCTCCCCAGCACCCTTATAGGCCCTGTTCAGATACTGGAACGCTGTTATGAGGTCTCCACGCAGCCTTCTCTTCTGCAGGCTGAGAAAGCCCCAACTTTCTCAGCCTGTTTTCATACAGGAGGTGCTCCAGCCCTCTTATCATCCTCGTGACCCTCCTCTGGACTTGCTCCAACAGCTCCATGTCCTTTTTATGTTGAGGACAACAGAACCGTACACAATACTCCAAGTGAGTACCAAGCTGAACTAGCTGGATATCCTTCACTGAGAAGATAACTGATTTCCTACAGGCAATATATTAGATCTCATTTGTTTGGACTTCAGGAAAACATTTGCTTTGGTGCAGATAGAAATGCCAGTGATATTTGAGAAGAAAGGATGAATATTATAATTTCATGATGGATAAGGAGCTGGCTACCTAGGCACCCATTAGCTTTTTGAAAGCTGGATTGTGTTACTGGATAAGAGTTATTAATGGTGTTTCTCCAAGACTAGTCAGGACAGGGATTGCTGGGGTTTTTTATTTTTATAAATGACTGTGGTATAAAATCAGACAAATTAACAGTATGTGACTAAGTTTAGTTAAATAGAGATAAACATATTGTGCAATTACTTTCTAGTAACACAAAGTGTAACCTATGGATGCTGTATCTTTTTTAAGAGTACAATTACTTTTACAATAAGCACTAATTAATGTGTTAATAAAAATTCTCTAAGGAAATAATTTAATAAAGTTCCTGCTGATCTTCAATATAGCCTTTCCATCTCTGGATAGTGGGTCATGAAAAATGTGTTTTATAGTATACCAGAAAGGGAGAAAGGTACATGCAAAAGGACTATGATAAGCTGAAAATAAATAATAGTAAATTAAGACGTTTAAGGTAAAAATTAAAATGTTTCTAGCAATAAAACCAGCGAGATTCCGGACACGGTTGTTCATTTTAAGATCAAAGAACAGAAGATAATCCCATTTAAGAGGGGCCTGGATTATGAAAAGGATTATATGAGATGGATGCTGAAAAACTGGTTTATAGTAATCCTTCCTTCTCTCTCATTATTCTTAATGCCTATGTGTCTTGCAATTGCTAAATTCTAAAATGTGTCTAAAGAGGCCTATTTCTAGAAGACTTTTACTCACTGATTTACACCACAAGAGGTTCCCCATAGTAATTAACCTGCCTCAGCCACTGCTGGAAATGAATGTCCAAGGAGCCATGCTATGGCTGATGGGATCTGTACTCTTTCACTGAGTGCTGGTCAGCCTTCGGCAAGCCATCAGCTTTGGGTTCTTTCAATGCAGGCAAGAAAAAGATTTGTGTTAGAAAGTTTAGAGATTGTGGGTAAGCTTTGCTCTCAAGTCAAGGTAGTTCTACTGCCTCTGAAACATGGTTTAAGTATTCAAATGTTTGTCTTAAACAAAACCCAACTTTAGCCTTGGCACTAATATATGTACCAACATAAATTATTACCGGCTTATTTCCTTATTTCTTTTTGACACTAATTCAAATTACTATAGTCAAAATTACTTCAGTAAATATAACAGATTATGGATGTAATTATTACAGTGTGCATTTCAGAACTCAGCTTTATTTACAAAGGACACAGCATTGATTAAAACAGCTTGAATTATGCTAACTACAACACAGAACTCTCCTTACAAAACCATCTGAGAAGCACAGTAATTTGAGTTCAAGGGAGAAGCAGTATTACAAGAAGGCTAATGATAATCATGCTTAAGGTCATTGACAACTAAAGTACTTACTGTACAGGAGCCTTCTGTCAGAGACAATTACAGTGAAGGGCCTTTGAATGGGGTCAAAACACTAGGAGTGTGTTTCTGTGACAGCTTTGTTCTTACAATATTTATTCTGTTTCTAGTTTATCTGTAGCACAGTATTAAATTTAGAGTGTCATGAGCCAAGTGGTTCATGCAAAACTAAATTGACAGAATGCAATGATGTTGTAGCTACACCACAGCCTTCCTAATAATGGGAATGCCTTGTTAGATCAAAAGCATCCCCCAGGACTCAGGAGGCAGTACCAGTAGCCCTGTTCACATGGATTACAAAAGCGCTGTCAGAAAATGCACAAAGCTGTCAGAAATAAAAAGAATTCTTCTAGGGGCGTTGGAACCGGATGAGTTTTAAGGTCCTTTCCAACCCAAACCATTCTATGATCTGTGATTCTATGATCACATTATTTTGTAGCTGGTCTTCTTTCCACAACAGACATTCTTGAACTGCATCCTGCTTTTAATTGTTGCACATTTATTTTATTGCATTTTACTTTCTGTTGAAAAAGAGAAAGTAGATACTTCACCTACTTTACTGTATCTAAACTTCTGACAGCCTTCATTTTTTTTAATCTCACCATAAAACTTGATGGTACTATGGATACTTCAGGTAGAAAACTGTGTCATGCAATACATCAAGTAACTTGAGTGTAGTTTCCTAAATTGCAGCAGTGTCCATTCTTCAGCATTGTTGCTTGAGGACCTAACTGTGCTGCCATTCTGTCTTTCACAAGTACTGAACTTTGGAGATTATTGTTTATAATATTAGTTGTCTAGCAAAAAATATTCGATATTGCCTATGGAATACTATTAGTTGTCTGTCAAGATATTATATTATTATATATATTATATGTATTTGTCTAATAAATTCAAAAGCAGAGCCAGAAGAAGTGTTTTCATGGGAACCTCACTAGAAGGCAGATTGTCTTTTTCTGTTCTTACAGCAGCCTCTTACGCAAACTTCAGTCTTTGCCATTGCCTTGAGAAAAAATAACTCACCTGGGTTCTATCCTCTGTAAGGATTAGTTAGAATTGATTAGTTAGAATTGAAAGGAAAAATTAAAAAGACAATCTATCTTTTTGACAACATTTTTTAATTAACATCTGGATTTAAGGATTAAAAACCCCTTAATATTTTAATGAAAAAGTAAGGAAACTCGCAATAATGTTGATTCATCTTCAAATAGGTTTAGGATTAACTTTTAAACAAATAATAGAGTTGGGAGGATATTTAAAAATGCTGTTATCTTAATTTTTCTTAAGTGTTCTGTACAACCTAATGTAGTTTAGATTCTTTATGCTTGCATCACATTTATGGGTCAGACTGTCTTAACAAATAGTGATTTTCATTACTTTACACTTTTAGAGAAGTGAGGAAAGCAACAGTAGATTGTGTTTCCTTGAGCACTGTACAGACTGAACTCTCAGTCTGAAGACATGGGAGGACAGGAAACAACAAAACCATCATTTCCAGAATGTAATGCAAAGTCTGATTAAATTTGACATCTCCAGTCTTCAGACAGATCATTAGAGGTTATTTTAAATAAGACAAGTTGGGTTAGCAAGATTATATGTTTTTGTCATGAATATTTTTAACAAAAAAACCAGCTTCATGAAAAAAATCATTTTCAATCTAAAAAATATAGTGATAGGCATTTTGTTACAGAACCTAATGTGAACACGTACTACTTTACAGCAAATGTTGATCCTTTTAAGCATATGGATATGGTGGATTATTCTGCTTATTTCATTTTAAGTGACAGACAAGAAAACAAAATTTAAAACACATACATTACAGTGTGCATTAACCACAGACATATCAAAAATCAGACACTCTTACTCTAGCAAATTCACGCAGAGTGCCAATCAAAAAGTTGGTGGGGTTTTTTTTCTAATGTACATAAGAGATAAAAAAATCAGCTGGATTTGCTGTTCCCTGGTGAGTGAACATAATTTCCCTGTATTTAACTCTGAGTACTTCTTGTACTTCTTATGCATTAACATGGACCCATTTACATGGTTTTGAACAGATAAAATAAATACACAGGTTGATTTTTTCAATCAAGTTATCCATTTCCTTCTTCGATGGGAAAAAAACAAGGGGGAAAAAAGGAAAAGAGAAGGCTAAGAAAACCCTTTCGTGCTTGGTTGTGAAGGCTGAGCTGCAAGGGCAGAGCCATTTGAGCAGATTTCGCTGCAAGGTTCTGGGCAGCTCTGGGATGCACACACAGCTACTGGCATTTGGTTTCACCCTTAATGGTACCATCTCCTCGGCACTGACTGAGGGGCGTTAAATATTCATGAGTTTCTTAAAGGCTTTGGGAAAGAAAGTGGTAGAAAGGAGCATTAACATGCTGATCTTTTTACTAGCCCATGTCATCGAGGGGATGTTAAATAATTAAGTCAATTTAAGCCGTTTTTTGCACAGAAGGAGGTTAAGATTTGCAGCCCCCGCGTGCTGGGAGATGCTGCTTTTTCCACTGCTGGTGCTTTTAGGCCTAGGAAAACAAAAAACAGAATAAAAAAGCCAGGTTGATTCCCAATAAAAAATGCACTAAAGCACAGTTTTTTCTATGCTGTAGCCCTTGTGTTAGATTAAGAGTGCCTTTTTATGGTTCCAGATGGAAATGTGACCTCGTAAAAACCTCTCAGTACACAGTATCTTCTCTAAACTCTGCCTATGCAAAAGCTCTTGGAAAAATTCAACAAAGAATATCATTTTGCTGACCCAACTTTTCCATTTTCAAATAAACACCCAATAATCTGTCTGAAGACTGGCAATGGAAAATTCAGTAAGATTTTGCCTTGCATTCTGAAAAGGATAGGTTTAATGGTTCCTGACATCCTTTTTCCTTTTTGTGTTGAGCATCATAAAGTTGATGCAGATGGCTCTCATCAGCTGAACATCACTGAAGCTGAATCTCTAGGAGGGTACTTCACCATGGGACATTTGAAACAACAGAAAAACAATTAATTTTAACTGGCTTAAAATGGGCAAAGCATGCATATCTACCTTGTGAGAACACATTCTAGAGAGGTTTACTCATATTCATATAGGCACACACACATAAAAATGTCAGAACTATGGGCTGTAAATCACCAGGTACCTTTGGGGAATATATCTTCCAGTTTGAAATTTGGTGTCCAGAATGGAATCGAGCTAAAATGTGCCAAAGATTGCCTTGAAATTACTTTAAAAACTTATCTCACATGAAGATCTGGGATTAATTTCCATCGCTAATTAGTATTTAACTGTTTGTACAAACTGGGAACGTTTCATATGGGAGAGTCAGAAACCTCTTTCTTCTGAAGTGCATATCTAGGAGTTGATACCGCGCTTCAGAATATTCAAGGCTTTGATCTGTAAAAGGCAGAAAAGAAATGTAAAATAGCTCTCTGACATGGCAGGTGACGGTTGGGTTATTAGCTGTTATGGGTAGATTCAGGTCTTTCACCCTCATTTTTGATAACAAATTTGACAGCTCTTGAAACAGTCCTAAAACAGACTGGAGGGAAGGGGGGGGTGGAAATCATTGGGCGGGAAATGCATTTCCACACAACTCTTCCAAATGGTGTTTTGTACTTCCTATAGCGGAAAAGAAAGCCTTTCAAGTCAATTAACACATTTTTTCTCAAATATATTTTTAATACTTGCTTTATTTATATCCAACTCATTAATATCCACATATTGAACTCAGAACATAACAGAAAACTTCACTTACAGGGACTGACTCTAACATGATTTACACCAGAGTGGAGGGAGAAAACAAAACCAAACAAAAAAGTCGCTATAATAAAAGCCATGTTTGCTATAAAGCAATAAAATAAAATCCCTGTTTTAAGTCAGATCAAAGCCAATCAAAGCCAAGTTTGTGATGTGGCTACAGAATCAGTCTTTTTGAAACCAGGCTGCTTGCTGGAGAGATTGCTTCTATGGGTCATGTTTTAATGTTTTCTAAACATGGGATTATGTCTATACCAGCCATAGGAGCACAGGTGCATATTAATAAAGTCCCTTTTACATAGCTTATGATTTTTATGCAGCATTGTTTCCTTCAGCTTTCTTTTTCATTAATATTTAAGGAGAAAATCAGTTCACTATGTTATTCAGATTCCAGTGAGATCATTCTTAAAATATTTAAAGTGAATAATGCCAGTATCCAGAAACAGTGATAAATATAACCTCATTCTCCTGACCTCATAGTGCCTGCAGGTGGGGAAATATACTGGAGGCATTTTAAAGATCTGCATGCCAGGCTGACCCCATTTTTTATACCAAGAAAGAGAGGTACACAAGGACAAAGCCATCAGAAGGTTGTCTGATGTATTCTCCTGGCCACAGTGAAGGTCTTTACAATCTTTTTCTCAGAGAGCATCTGCTAAGAAAGAAATCCTCTTCATGACTTTGGCCTAGAAATATAATGTCTCTGTGCTTTGGTTTTGCATCAGAAGGTGGTGATAATAACTGTATCATAGTTAGGAAATGCGCATTTATTTATCTTTCTTGGAACAAGAAAACAATAAACTTTTTTAGAAATTACCTGTTCTGGATTATCTTTGAGGAAATTTTGAAATATAGCATTTTTAATCAAAAAACTTCCCTTCCCTACTTCTTACCCTGAAGAGAGAGGAAAGAAAACAAAGGTAATATTTTATATGCCAGTGGTGCTTTTTGGTGCTCACTTACTTGTCTTTCTGTCCTGTCTTTTTACCGTAACTCTCCACATACACCTTTTACCCGATCATGGTGAAATCACAGGTATTAGAGTAAGAAATAAAAGTTTCAGAGATTAGTAATCATCCATCCAAAAGTCTCTAAAGACATGGAGCAGAACTTGTTCCCTCTGGTGTATGCAAACTCTCAAACTGTATCCTGAAATCTAAGCCTCACAAACTTTCCTGGTGGGGAACATAGACCACCTCCTCGCATTCTTTCTGGTTTCTGTGAGAGGAAGAAGTAATACCTGACTGTGGAATTAGAGGACAAACAAATAACCAGCTTTAAAACTACCTTTAGAAGCAAAAAGAGCAATACATTTTGGAATATTTTTATTCCCCTGTGGCTAACCAAAAGCGGCTCACTGAAACCTGTTTAGTGCTATAGTGTGTTCAGAGAATCAAGTAGTTAAAGACAGTAAATTAATTTCCTCTATACCTCTCCATATTGCTGTTTCCCCCTTTTCTGATCCTGTATTTTTCTGGTCGCTGGGTTCTGGCTCAGTTTTGTCAGCTGCAGGTGCAAGTTGTATGAAACCTGTAAAGAACATATCTTTGCCTTGTGACTATATAGAGTATTTTGCACTCAGCAACATCTCATTTAGCTGAATAAATAAAAACCTCTAAACAAACATCTTTTCCAAAGCAAAGTGCTACTTGTATTTTGGACTCAGCACTTACTGCACTTGTAAATATGCATCAACGTGGCTTGTGGTATATATGATTAGATGCTACATGGGGAGTTTTATTGCTTTATAGTTACTGCAGCAACAGCAGTGGAGCACAGAGTACATGAAATTTAGATAATTGTGGATGGGAACCAAGTAATTTTAGTTACAGCTATTCCTTTATCCATAAGTGAATCAGTCTTCTTTTCTTATTTTTGTTTGCAACTCTGGCTGTAAGGAGATCATAGCTGGGACTCTGCAGCACTTTCTCTTTCTACCCCTGTTTGAACATGCAAGTATGTCCCATGAGTAGAAAAATATGGGTTGCTCTTCTCATGTAATATGAAGCTGACAAATTACCAGATACATACATAAATCCTTTAAATGACTAAGGAAAGCTCATTTAAAATTCTCATCTGACATCCTCATGACTGCTGTTCAACAACACAAGCCTATTCGTGCAATCTGGCTCATATACCATTGTTTGAAAACCATCAAAACCACAGACAGCCGCATGCTGAGATACAATAATTGTCAAGTCTATAGTGCATATTTTCCAGAATTGTTTAATGCTGGCACAGCATGTGTGCCAAAAAATGCATAATTAAACAGGCAGCGCGCTTCATTATGGCCAATCCATCGGGGTTTGAAAATTGCTCAAATTCGACCTCATAGCAGAAAATGACAAAAGTGGAGACACATTAGGACTTTGGATAGAAGCTACGTAGCAGAAAGCTGTAAGTACACTGCTATGTCAGAATGTTTTTGATCCACTCATGCAGAAAGTCACCATTGCGTGTCGACCACATCAACGTCTAGTAAGCAAGACTGAAAGTCTTTAAAATTTCAAGTTTAAAAGAACAGATGGAGGTCAGCCAAAAATATCAGTTATTGTCACAAGTCCCCCCAGTGTGCCCTGGTCAGGATTTTGTGGACCATTTCGATGATTAATACCCACTGGCAGCTGGTATTACTGGGTGGCATCAGCAGATCTACTTGGGTTTTGCTCACAGTTTGGCATCTGTAGTTTGTTTTCCTGGGTATGCTAATGATCAGCCCCAAAACATTTCAGCTCATCCACATCTGGGATAAAGGACAGAGTAACATTCGTTGCACTCCTTTCTAAGACTCTCATTTTTGTAATATGTTCAAGTAAAAATTGAAAAATGAGACATTTGTTTATCCACTCTGTGCAAAATTTAAGACAGAGAAGGAAGGAGAACAGGACTATGCTTTCCTAAACAGCAATTTGACCAATGGGCTCCAGAAGATTTTAGGACCTCTGGAAGAGGAGTAGCAGATAGGGAGTATGGATGGGAATTTATTAGCAGCACAATTTTATGCCTGGGCTATTTTTTCTTTTCTGCATGAAAATCCTGATTGGACATAGATGGAGATTCTGCTATTTGGCTAGATTTTTCCCTGGAAGGAAAAATTTATTCAATAAGGCTGCCAGATATGCAGAAATCTGGGACATACACACAGCATGTGTGAAAAGCTGCTCTGCACATTCACAGTTAGCCTGACACATCTGGGAAATGTCAGACTTGCAGAACAAACGATCTGTGCATCGTGGATGTCTTGGGTTGAGCGAACATAAGGAGAAGATGTAGACAGTAAGTGTACTACAGCTGCAAACCACTGGACTCACTGAGCATCCCATGAATGAGCACACTTTTCTTTCTGGGATTAAGAACAATATTTTGAGTCCAGAGATATTTGGAGGCCCTATGCACAGTCCCCAGATGGGACATACCTGACAGTGACCTCAAAGGATTTGACCAAAGCTGCCTTTGACAGTTCATAAAAAACTACTGGGGGGGTGGTTCTTACAACCCCCCAGTAACAACCAAGAAACACATGAAATAGTTTGCAGCCTTTCAGAGACTTCAGAATAAACTCAGAACACAAGTATATCTATTACTATGGAAGGAAAAATTATGGTGCATGTTCACCCATGTGTAAACCTAAGATTAATAATTCATACTTGTTCCACAGAGCTGTTGCAGTGAGATGTGATTAATTAATGTTTATAAGATACTTTACCATCCTTGGGTTTCCAGAGCTATACTATATATAAATCCAAGTGATGATGGGGATTAGTCTTATTAATTTACCACTGCTACTCTTTGTGTATGATTTCAGGAAACTTCTGAAATTTTAATCTCAAACAGAAATGTTGGTGAATCATCTGATTTTGACAGCTTTGCACATGATTTCATCACAGTTAAGAGGGCACCGGAAAAATAGAAGTAATTCTAAAAAGCTAAAATTACTCATGTTAACAGTGCAGTTCCAAAGCATGACAAATACAGAGCTTTGATAGGATGTTGACAATATGAAGTATAATGAACTTATTTGTTTCACTACACTATATTCTGCATCATTAAACTTGATAACTGATGCTATCCAGGACCAGAAGTCAAAGATATTTATGAGCTTCAGTTGTGGACCAATGAAAAATGGAAATCTTTACATATGATTTCATGTAAAATATATGGAAAATATATGGAGGAAATATATGGAAATGGAAAATATGTGAGAGGGTGAGGTATTTTTGATTGATTTTTTTTTAAACTTTTGCTTCATGTACCATAGACTACTAGTGGAGCTCATAATTCACCATTAACATGTTTTTTTTTTTTTTTCAAATACTTTATGAAATCCTTAGTGTTATCATCTTGGAATAAACGACTCTGAATAAGCTAGCTGCATCTAGAGAACAAAAGTAGTAAAAGTTGTCATTGGCTGTATTTCTTAAGAAAAACAAGGTTTGTGAGGTACGGCTCTGCATGACTGCACACATGTGTTTGTTGGTTTACCACCTGCCCTAATAACTTGTAAATCAATTTGATGAATCTTAACAATATTTGAGAAACTAGTGGGCACCTTAGATAGATACATGAAGTTTTAACAAGGTTCATCAGCAGAGGTGTGCAGGGAGAAGAGAGAAAAACTGCCAAAATTCCAGCTGAGGTCCAGGCTAAACTGTGAGTTTTCATTCTTATTGACAGCAGTAAAGTCCTAAAACATTATCTGAATGCAAGAAAATCTTTAATTCATGCATTCATTTTTGGAATGGAAGAAATGAATAGATTAATTATCAACACTAAAAATGCCAGAAAGTAAAAATTACAGGAAAGGATGACTCTTTGACCCTTCCTCACAGTTGTTTCGTTCTGCTTTGTAAATTGATATGAAGAATTGAAGTCAAGAAGGATGCAGAATAAAGGAATTTGAGGTGAATTCAATATCAATAAACTGAGTGCGCAAGGGAATGTTTTAGGACATGAAGGTCAACGGGAACCAAATACCCCATGCCTCTGCCAGGAAATGGATCAAACCTTAAAACGAGGGAGACTGCATGTTAATTGATCAGAGGAAAAGGTCCTTCAACTAATCTATTTACCAAACGATGTCTAAGAGTTATTTAGAGTAAGTGCTGCTTGGATCAAGCTAGTAAATGTTCTGTCAAATTAGCAGCATAACATATCATATTCCAGTGCCTATTAATATTGTCTAGCTCATCTCAATTTCTGTTACTCACAAAGACACAGCATATTAAAGTACTTTAAAATTAATCTAACATTTATCTATGTTAATAGCAATTTGCTTGCTTTTGACTGGTTTTGTTAGATTCAATGAAAAAGAGCAAAATAGGAGGATGGAAAAAAACCCCAGGTTTTAGAAAATCAAAAAAGATTTTTACATTCCTACCACCACCATGACAATCCTTCATGGGAAGGGTGATTGTGTTTCTTTTCCCTCTTTTGAAGCCTGGGTTTGCTGATGGAACAAAAATAGCTATCATGGATTATGACCAGACATACTCAGAATATAAACTCTGTGTAAATGAAGCTGGACTGTCCTCCTGAAAATAAAATGTAAATCAGAAACTTCTGCACATGCTCCGCAATCCTCGGAATCCAGTGTTGGCAATATGCTAGCAGAGTGGTCTTAGCAATGCTGTTGAAATCACTGGGTAATATAGCACTCCCAAAGGTGGTATAAAATGAACCAGGATTGTGCACAACTAATATTTGACTCAGCTTTATAATGTGATGTCTCAGACTTGGATCCCTTGCTGGCATTTAATCAAGTTATTGAACATTTTAGACCCAACAAAACTAAACTGAAATTTGGAAGTCCTAAGAAATCTGATTCCATATAATAATTTGTATCAGCATTGAAGAGAATAAAATACATATTAGGGTGGTTTGGATTATAACATCATAGTCTGCTTGGATAAATGATGACAAAGTTGATTTTTCTCTGTATTTTTGGATTTATTGTTAATTACTATGATGTTTTGCTCCAATAAATCATATTGACACTCAGAATTTTCAAATGGATGCCAATTTTCTCTAACAATTTATCAGAAAATGTACAGAAGTGCTGCATGGAGTAAAATGATAAAACTATTTAGAGAAGATTTATTGCACTGCTCATGGAGTAGCATCTATAACTTAAGATCATTAGTATTTTGCCTTCCTGCTCCCAGATCTGACAATATGTGAGGACAGATTTAACAGTGGATATTTAACAATTAAGGATTATAAACCACATAGATCATTTGTGAAAGGCTGCTTTCCATGGAAAAAAACCCAAACGAAACCACAATGCTGAAACTCACCTCTTTTGCTGTCAAAACTTTTGCATAATCTCATATTTGAGCACTTACCGTAACTAAGATGCACGGACAGACAGACACATATAGGTGTGTCTGAACCCCATCATGCAAAAACCCCATACTGAAACAGTTCCGTAGAGATCTGATCAAGCTAGAGACAGGATTTGTAAATAATAGTTTATTACCACCAACAAGCCCTCTGCCCCCAAAAAAGACAGATGAAGAAATAATTACAAGCATATGAAAAAGTTAAGGAAATAATGATAATCATTGATAACAGTGAAGTCCTGATGTGCTTGCTTAGGATTTACTCATGTAAAAGAAGAATAGGAAAAATAACTTGAGGACAGAACTGGTAAATTTAGAAAGAAAGAGTGAACTTGAGATGAAGACTTTAGGCTGAAATAGAGAAGAAAACTATGGATTTTTCTGTGCTGGAGACTTTACAGGCACAAAGTTCAGAAGTAACACACCCATAACAAGCTGCCCCAGATTGAATAGGTATGAAAAACATGCCAAGACCCAGTGAATCTTCCTCACTTAATGTATTTCCTGTGCCTAATTTCCTCAATATATTTAATATTTTCTGTGCTCCAGAAATGAAACCTGTGATTCTTATAAAAATTTTTTACTCCTTCAAAATGTGTCACTCCTGTCCAGAGTCCAAGTGTGGCCAATCTCTGCCACTTCAAAGGCAGGTGATAAATAGACAAAATAAACCAAGTCAAAAGAGAACTTTATAAAGTGCAGTTGCCTAAAGCATTTGAGTTGATTCCTTTTATATTGATGTCAATAGCAAATCACCTATTTATTTTAGTGAAAACAGAGTTAAATCGCTTATCAAACCCTCGTAATAGGAGCACAAAATATTTAGCCAACATCATCTACTACCAAGTGCTTGGTTTAGCATGTTGGCTGAGCTGCAAGAAGTATACTAATGAAATTATTGTCATTTGGGAAACAGCCCACTCTCTGGAAGCTTGCCTGGATGATTTGACCCGAATCCAACATAACTTGGAATATTTTTTCTTAAACTGAAACATACACTAATGCAAATACATTAACTAAGACTATCTTCATAAAAGCCTACTGCTGTGCTAAGATATTCCAGGCTGCGCAAATATTTTTGTTTTAAAGTCTGTAGATAAAGCAGGTTTTTTTGGCCCTTTTACCTGAAATTATCATAGTAATGAAAGTCCCAGTTTCTCAGTTGAGAGTTGGAGTGTAGCCTTTGTGTCCAGCAAGATTTAAGCTTTTGTGTTATAGTGGTTTTTTCTCACCGTATGTTTAGAATATCACAAAACCCCAGAATTGCCTTGGCAACATTATTTCTACTGCTCCAGTGAGATAATGGGTTTATGTAACTGCTAGTACTGGTCAGTCCCTTAATTGCAGCAGAGACCTGATAAAAATGAAGAACATTTTTATAGCCGGCAGCAGTGTCTGTACAAAGAACTCCTAATCTTCCTCTGCAGATCTAATTGTTTATGGTGCTCTCTTTAGGAGGATGCTCATCCAGATAATGTGTTTTGAGACTTTGACAGAAACTGTGCAATAGAAATAACACGCCCAAATCAAGACATGTGACATGGAAGGTAACAATATTCCGATTCTAATACGAAATTTAGAAATAGGAATTCATGTACTAAAATCCTTGCCCAACTCTTTTGTTCCGTGCTACATTTTAATGACTTTCATAGCTCTCTTCACACAGGGTATGCCCAGTGTATGCCCTAAGACCACGAACACCTACAGACATCTCAGATGTATAAATTCAGGCCTATGGATGGATGAACTCTCTGCCTCACATCCCTGAATCCAGGTTTCAGAGTGATCTTCACTTACTATCCTAGACTGCTTTTCTCAGTGAATTTCAAGAAAGAATAAACAGGTGTTTAAATACAGCAAAAGACACCAGTCTACGACAAGAGCTGAACTCAAGAGTTTTAAGCAGGCCACTAAATCACAAAATAAACAGATCTCATACACTCCCCTTGCATACTGCTTTCCGTTAACTAGCTCAATAGTTTATCAATGCTGGCCTTTAAATCCCATTACTTATCTCTGAGCACTACTTATACTTTAATTAAGAAATTTAGAAACCCATTTTGAGCACCTGATTTAGCAGACTGAAAGGAAAACCTTCTCACATGAGGTCTGGTTTGTTCTTCAGCCTTTGATTATATGCCTTGAGAACAAGTGTGAGATGTTCAGGGATATGCATGTGTGGTTTTTCTTAAGTTATTCACCTCCATGAGCTGTCTGGACTTACAGAAATTGTGTGCCTACAAATGCATTTTTTTTCTTTTTCTTCTGTTTAACTAGGAGGTATGTGATGTTGTGGAAAATAAACAAAAATAAAGAGAATTTAAGCAGCTTTTCCTATAACAAATTTATTTTTTATGATAAAAATAAAATATTTCATATATCATATAAAATCTGGTTTTAAAATTTAAATCAAAACCTCACGTTGTAATTTTGGTTCTCATATTCTTTAGCAGATGCCATCAAATAATATAGAAATATATTAATGTAATTAAGAAAAATAAACAAACAAACACAAATGTGTCATCTGTTGTAAGTAGAAGGCTCCTACAGACATTTTCAAGCAGGGGCAAACAAAGTTTCTATAGATATTCTCTTTCTTTTAGTGCTTAAGAAAATATCTTGTGCTCTTCAAGACAGCACTGTGGGATAGAGGGGACATTGTCTTACTTGGTGCAGAAGTGCAACTGTCTTTCTGGAAATAGTAGCAGTTCCATGGATTTTATGTTATCCTTCTCACTGTAGCTGACTCCACTCATTCTGTTGAAGGTTTCTCCATATATGTAACAGAAAGGTGTCTTGAGTCATAGAGTCAATGACTTGAGCCATTTGAATGTCTCCATACAAGTTTTGAACTAAAATTATGTACAGATGAATGCATTTTGGACATCTTTAGCTTTATTATGTCTTCTTTATTTTAATGTATGAGGCTCAGATTGCATCTATGTCACCAGAAGAGCCCTTATAAATTCAATTATACGCCATATTTGATAGTTGAAACGTAGTGGGAAACAACAGTTATGTTATGCCTATAAGAAAGACAGGGAGAGATTTTTTATCAGGGCCTGTTGCAATAGAACTAGAGGTAATGGATTTAAACTAAAAGAGGGAGATTCAGGCTGGATGTGAGGAAGAAATTTTTTACAAAGAGGGCAATAGAACATTGGCACAGGTTGCCCAGAGAGGTGGGAGTTGTACCATTCCTGGAGACATTCAGCACCAGGCTGGACATAGTTCTGAGAAATCTGGTCTAGTTGAAGATACCCCTGCTCATTGCAGAGGGATTGGACTGGATGACCTTTGAAGGTCCCTTCCAACACAATCTATTCTACTATTCTATGTAGGAGAAGTGATGCTGTCCTCATGAAGAGTGGCATAAAAATCTATGATACATAACATCAAGGATGGAAAAAGAGTTTCATAATATGTTTCTACCAGTCTTTAGCATTTCAAATTGAATACCATTGAACCATATTTTAAGCCAAATTTTTGATCAGCCTAAATAAAAGACATTATGTCCGTTAAAAAACCCTTTATAATGTCTTCATTTTTTTACAATGTTTAAACACATTTGCCAAGCGCAGAGTTACTTAGGGCCTAAGGCTGCATTTCTAAGAGAGTTGGAGGCAATCAAGTGAAAACTGCCATAGCCCTGTCCTCCTCCTTGTGCTGCCAGGTTTCAAGTGCTAAACTGGTAGAAGATTCATCATTTTGCTGCTCTTGTTTTTGCTGAGTGACGTTTCTGCTCCACAGGTTTAGTTGATGAGGACCAGTTCACAAAGAGGGTTACTGAGTATTAATTCTGCGCAAAGCAAAAAGCAATATCATTCCTTTAAGCCCTACCTGGTCATGTAAGAACATGGGGAATGTCACTTACTTACAGAAAGATTGTCTGGACAAAGTTTTTGTAAACATGAAGACAGATTTTGCTGATTCCCTCGCAACCATCAACGGCCTCAGATTTTAAAAAAGGGAAAAAAAAAATAGAAAGGAAAATAAAAAAGTTTTTTTCAAAACTCTTCAATTTAGAAATGTTGGTTTTGATTTTTTTTAAGTTTTCCACCATAGCTACCTTCAAGGGAACAAGAAAACAATTCACCAGTGTTTACTACGTTAAACTTGTACTGGAAACAAGGAAAACATGAAAAACAGGTCTTTTAATAATAAAAATAAATATTTTCTTTCAAGAAGTTACAGATTTCTAGTTAATGTATTAATTTTGTATATAAATAGACTGACATGTTTGTCATTTTTATATACGAGCTGCAAAAATATTTATGTTCTTAAATTCATCTGCATCAGATAGATAGCAGAAATAAGGCACTCTAGGGCTATGTGTAGACAGACAAAGATCCTTTCTGAACATGATGTAGCTATGGGAAGCCTTTAAGAAACCATTTTACTGCTTTTAAAAATCCTCTTTTTTTTCACAGTTTTCTAACTGAAATGGTTCACAAGTCATCAAGAGTAGATTAAACCTGAATATTCCAGCTTAATTGTTATTCTGTAAGAAAAAAAAACCCAATTTCTTGCTGCGTTATAATACTGCTGTGTGTTTGGTTGGTGTATATGTTTGTGGGATTTTGGGGTGTGTGTGAGGGTCATAGCATAAAGCATTCTTATCAAAATTACTTTGTAGGTGACCTTATTAGACTATTGGCTTTACCTCTAAGAAACGTGATTGGTTCAATGAATTTCCTGATAATTTTTGAATTACTTTGATAAATCCCTAGAAAGAATCATTTAAAGAAGATTTCAGAAATACCATATAAGCTCAGTATACACAATCCACAGAGGCAATGCTTCATTTTTAATTTCTATGCTCACATGAGGAAACTAAGGTAAAATAAACATAAGCGGAGAAGAGCACACAGAGTGACACAGATGCCAGTGTGGAACAAAACGACACCTTTCTTCAAAATTCAAGATCCATTCAAGTAAATGAGTACCTGCTTTAAACATTTTTGTTTTCTTGGGGGAAGGCTTTTTTTGTTTTTCAAAACAATGAGCTTGCTCAATTCATTGCTGCTTCTAGGCTCCGTAACACTTGTTTTCACTGCAAACTCAAAGGTTACTCGTATTTCTTCCTGACGGCCCATAGAACTTGAATTTCCATCACACCTCAGAGAAGCTGCCACAATTCTCTTTTTAACTTTTTTTTTACATTTTCAAGGCAACAAAACACACATAAACATCTATGACATAGTCTAGCGACTTGATAACATGCCAGTAATAATTCTGTTGGTTGCCCTGGTCCTGTGCTACTTTGCTGAGTCATGCACAGCACTCAAAATTCATTCAAGGAGCTGCTGTGCGAAACGCAAAATAACTTGCTTCTCTTGCAGTGGGGAATTACAGTCTTTCTATAGTGATTGCTTCAGAGGGAAATCTTGTAATTTTGTGTATGTGGCACGGAGTCACAGAGTGAAGCAGATACATATGAACCTATCTGTAAAATGTATGTATTTAACATATCTCAGACTAATGAGGGTGTTACCTGGCTCAGTAGTCCTTCAATGCAAACCCAGCTTCTCAGAAACAATGCCTTGGTTCCGTTTGGACGTTGGCATGGGCCAGGAATCATCCCATGCAAGTAATTCCAATGAAACATCATCTTATAGTGGAGTTGTGCTTGCCTTCTGTCTTCTCATTAATACCTACCTGAAAAAGGAGTCCTCATGCCATTGGGATGTTCCAGGGCGTCCTGCAGGATTTCTAGACACTGCTACAGAAAGACTGGGTCTCTTCTTCATGCGATGTTTGCCACCTATGTGTGGGTGATGCAAATGTCTTTGGGTTGCTTAAAAGGCAAGCCTGTATTTACCTACTGAAATCAAACCCTAGCAGTCTTAATGCTGTTTTCTACAGATAATATCCAGAGAAAGTCTGTGAAGTTTTATGGTGCATAAAATACCCTTTCTACCAGTGGAAAAGGAAAATCATTTGTGTTTCTCCAGGTTTCTCAGGGAGGTGTCATGCAACTTGGCCTGGATGTTGTGGATGCAAAAGTTTATGGGCCCAAAAAAGGTTTCCATAACAAATTCATGAAAGAAGTTGATTGAGGATCACCGTATTCACAGAAAGAACTTCAGACTCAGGAAGTTTCTGATAAATGGTGTCTGAGAGAGCATACACAACATATCTGAATATGTTTTAATCCTCTTTCCTGGGATTCTGCTTCGGCCTCAGTAGGAAACAGGTATTTGGTTGTCTGCAGTATAAAACATTCTTCTGTGATAATAAGATAAAATATTCTATAAAATATTCTTCTGAGCTGTAAAACTTTAATTAAAATAAAACAATAGGAAGCATGCCACAACAAGAATCTACTGAGAACATTTCCTTCTGCAAGGAGAAACCCATGACGCAGTCATGTTGCCTAAATCATAGCAAGTGCTTAAATTCACAAACCTAACCAAATAATATCCCAGAAAAAACTATTATGAATTGATCAGAATGAAGTAGATCCCTATCCGTTTCAACTTATAATTTTCTAAAGATAAATTAATTTTCTTTTTAGGTAAATAATGCTCATACTTCTTTCAAATCCAGGCATTGTTTTGTAGCCAGCAGGACAGCAACCCCCTGTAGAAAAGTGAAAGCTGGAGAGAGAAATGATCTATTAAGCTGAGACAGTTCTTAGTAGGATGAGACACAGTGCTTTGTCTTGTCTAAATATAGATGACCTAAATGTGAAAGCCTTTACCAGTTCCCTTGGAAGCCTTGCCTGCCACCAAATGAATCTCATCAGTTGGAACTTAGCCAAATATTGAACTTCTATTTCTTCTTTCTATTATTACTGATTAATGCACATACCCAAATTCATTCCAGAAGATTCCTCTCTCTGTCTTTCTGGCCCACTTTTATTACAGAGATAAGAAATCTCTAAGATAAATCATACGCAAGTACTCCACCAAGTGCCAATAGCCCGCTCATCCTCACTGTGAATTATTACAATCTGATGCACTTGCACATGTTCAATACTTTTTTCAGGTAAATATGGGCGTATAAAATTATATATTTAATTTAAGCTAATTTTCCTGGTTTTATCTACAGTGAAAGTAAGAGTATTGATTTGTATGCTTAGGAAAACTAACCAATACATGAGCCATATACATAGAAAATACATGCTGTGGATATCATCGGAAACACTGCAAGGTCTCTTACTTTCCTCTCGTGGCACAAAGATGTTGAGAAAAAAAGGTGGTTTTTTTGGTCTTGGTTTTTTTTTTTTCCCCTACTTTTGCTTCTGATACAGTCTGCAAGTTGGGGACAGATGACATTCTGGGGTTTGAACACAGTGTGTGTTCGTATGATTATACATGCGTGCCTCTGAGATTATTTACAATGTATAAAGTATATATTTTTGAGTGACAAAGCAATTACACAGTGCCTGCCCTGCTGTTCCATATGAAAAGAATGTGCATAGCTCCAAAATGGTAAAAAATCATTTTACTTAACTCTAGCATTTTGACATTTTATTTTTCAGGAAAAAATGTGTCAAGAGGAGCTGTCATTTTCCTGCTGTTTGTCAGTACAGCTGAGGAACTTCTGGGAAAGTGCATCTGCCTTCAGATGCCTTCCCAGAGGTGATGGTGGTACTGCTCAGGCTCATACCCACCCCAGGGGAAAGGACCAGCTGCAGCCCAGAGGGCTGTGAGGGATGGAACAAGAGGAATTCCTCCTCCAGGCTACAGCTCTGGTAGGCTCAGCCCCCTGAGACCTACAGTGACCATGGGCCCAACAGCAGGTTTGTAAGACAGAGCCTGAAGTTCAGAACTCAGCACTCAGCATCTACACAATGTTTCTGGTGAACCATTTGGCAACAAACGAATATCTGGTGCTGCAGTTTCTGTATGGTACCTGGAAGGTGTTGTCCAAGGAGGACAGTCTGCTTCAGTGTCAGGCCAAAGATCAGCATAGACACTTGTGTATCACTGAAATTACTGATGCTAATTTACATCCATAATATACTGAAGGCTTTTAACAGTGGTGTTCAGACCTGTTCTTCACTTACAAAATCTAATGCAAGCTGGGCAATGTGCAAACTGTTCAGACCTTATTGCCCATTAAAAGTGAAGGTCCTTTTTTGTCATAATAAGTCTTTTCCTCTCCTGCCTATTTGAATCACTGTGATTCCCTATAAGCATTTTTACCACTCAGTGGCAAGTAGACTGAAAATTCTCTGTCAGGTGAAAAAACTGATAAGGCACTGACCTCAAATTTCTCTGCAGTCCCTGGAAGTCTATCCTGGCTCAGAAGTTTTATCACAGCAATATTTTATAGCTTCTACAACTTAAGTCTTTTTAAAGTTTATTGTTGGCAGGTATAGCATATTCTCATAGGCTTTATGGTTTCATCTCTTTTTCTTCTCATCTTCTCATCACATCATGGTAATCAACTCCACACAGGTCAAAGAACTCTTCAAAGTACTCCTTTGAACATCTGCCTCCTTAAAGACTTCCCTGCTGTATTATCTGATCACTTGGATCTCATCCAGTTTTGCTGGATAAAGACTTAGGAGTATTTGGTGAACGCCTTATTAACTAAACAGGAAAGCAGAAAAGATACCTACATTTTTCACTAACATCTGGTCTGGGAACAGTGGGAGGGAAAAAGCCAGCAGCGAATGATCTGCATGCACTGGTTGCAAACTGGTAGCTGTTCTCTCAGATGAAACCGTGTATTTGAAGTACCATTTAAAATCTTCAGCAGGGAGCTATCATACTATCTTTTATGTTAGTTGTGAGGCATGTAAATGAGGGTTTTGCTACTATCCTTCCAAAATTACAGAGCCGAACATCCTACATTTTCCCCAACTGTTCAGCTGAAACCAGCTGCGTTCAGTTTCTGAAGCCTACACAGTACGGGGAGCCAGCAGCCACATAGAGACATTTGTTCTCATAAACTTCCAAAGAAGCTTCAGTGAAGGGGCAACTTACTCCACAGTCACCTATATCCGGACATTCATTAGAAACCTGATCCATTCTGCGGGGAAGGAAATCCAAACTTCCCTTTGACTTACCTAAGTTTTGGTGGTGTTTCTTTTTATTTTTTTCACTCTGTGCTTCCATATTTTTTTCATTAAAATGTATTGCATGCTCACTCTGACCTCTTCCATTTATTTTCTAAGCCAATCAAATTGCATCATCCACAGGATGAAGCAAATCATCACCAATTTCTATCGCTCTTACTATCACCCATCTTGTCTTAATAGCCTCCATCAAATGCCTATGGTGTGTGCACTTGAATCAAATCACTGGGCTTTTTTTGTATCATTTTGTCATTATATCTGCTCTTCTTCCCTTTCTAGAAGGCATGAAGACATATCTAAAGTGGAAAATAATGTGAGACATTCCAAGTTTACTTGATTTTCATACATTTGCTCATTATCACTTCTGTCTGCCTATCCTTCCCATTACTAATAGTCTTTATTATGTTTTCCTTAAATAGTCTTTTACTTGGGGTCATGGCTTTTGTAAGTTTTCAGGGACAGAAACCTCATCTTCCTCTGGAAGATTTCTTTTCTGGAGATGGATGTGAATCAACTCTAAGATTTTCCATTGCCTTCAGAAAAGCTGCCCACTTACACCGACTGAATAACTTAATTGCTCAAGCTTATTCATTCGATGTCCTAGATAAAGAGGCATCTGTGATTAGTCAGCAGTGCATAGCAGTGGAGAAAAAGTCAGTTTGCAGGAACTGTCAGCTTCTTATTCAGAAAGCTGGGTGACTTTGCAAAACTTTGCCTTTAAAGATATTACTCATTCTCCTCAGTATGAACATTAAATTAATGGGACATTTATGAAGAAAGCAGAAGATGCAGTGTTTTTAGTTTGTGAAAAGCACCCAAAAGCATCTTATACATTGCTGAGAGTGATGCAACAGAATAAGTGAAATAAAAAATTAAAAAGAGTGAGTTTATCTAGATGAAGAAGTGTCCTGGGTTCAGCTATAGCAGTCATTTTTCTCCTCCTTAGTAACTGGTGCGGTGCTGTGTTTTTGACTTTCAGCCTGGGAACAATGCTGATAACACCGATGTTTTTATTTGTTGCTAAGCCTGGATATTTGGGGGTGGCAGAGAAACTTATGAAAGGAGCTGCCAAAGAATCTTTGTCAGGCTTCAGTGTTAGAAGGGGCTGAATGCAGCCTCAACCACCATTTATGAAACAAAACTTCAATCTTCTACTTCAATCCTGATTTATTCTTTCTAGGACCAGGAATTCCAACTATATTGTTTGCAGAATGAGGCAAAAGCAGACAAATATAAAAGTTTGACCATTGAAATTCATAGATGTGAAATAGACTGCCTTCCTCGTCTACTAGTTATACTTAAACCATAAAGGTAAGAGTATTGTTTTCTTTTACACAGATAAAAGTAATATAAAAATAATAATATAAAAATCTTGCTTTACTTTACCCTAGTAACACAATTATTTAACTGGAATTCTGTTCCAACTGCTGCCATGAAAACGAATGGCTTTTTCATTTGGTTGTATAGTTGTGAAACAGTTGTAAGTCTAAAAGCACTGTAAAAAAAATGATTCATGACAAAGTGCGAGAATGGGAAAATCTCATTGTCATATTAATTATCTATTGACAGAAGATATACAGTAGGTGATGCAATGGCTTTGGATGTTCTTGTCTTTATTACCTCTTGGGGGAAAAGTTCAGATCGTGAAATGAGTTTGGTGCTCTTGAGTGGACATTTGTCCTCCTCACAAAACAACCTCATAATTCAGCACAATGTAACAAAATTGGAGAGCTCAAATTGAGGAGGCTTAGAACCAGGAGCATCAGGGAGTGATAAATCAGACTAGAGGTGCAGGGCAATGCCGCTTGGGGTGACTTTCATAGCATCTGTGAGACAATGCCATCCCCATCACAAATCATTTTGCCAGGCAGGAATCCTAAGGAGCTCCACGTACTTGAAGGTACAGGTGAAGCTGGAAACAGTTCTAAAAAGGATGCTGACCAGAACTGGTGTAAGACACTATTCCATTCAATTGCCATTCAATTTTATGAGAACAGAGATTTTAATACCGTATTAAAGCCACATTTTGTAATTTTGCCTTTCCACTGCTAACTTTCAGTGATTTTTTCAGTCATAAACAATAAGCAATGTGCATGATGCACACTTGTATGAATAAGAGTCCCTGAGGGGGAATGTCTAAATATGGCTAACCACTGTAAGTATATTTAATTGAACTATATTAACATACTTGCCTATGTTAGACATCCATCTTTCAATTGCTAGTACAAATTCAGGAAAACACTGGTGCATTCCCACAGCTAACTGTAAAGATTGTGTGATTTATATGAAATGAATTGATGGTTTTCAGTTAAATTTTTAACAGTCAACCTCATGGTCTCAGTATCTCCTTTTGAGGTGGCTGCAGCAGCTACCTTCAACTTCGCTTACTGTCTCTACATAAAGGCCCACTTGCAGCTATTTTGCTTATCACAGATACCACGGTCTGGCCCACAGACAGTAACAGTCAACTTAAGAGAAGATTTTGACACAGTTATAGGGTGTAACTCATCACTATGAGACACTAAACTCTTTTGAGGCCCATCTTTTGCTTGTCGCATATGGTTTTTCCTATCTGTCATGATTTAGGGAGGACTCAAATATCTTAGAAAGACTAAGAATGGGAGACATATAGAAACTACATATATTATTGTTTATATGTATTGTGTATATATATAGTGTGGATATAATATGTATAGTGGACAAAATGAGGAGTCCTTTTCATTCTAGCTATGTCTTCTTACAATTCAGTCTCAAATATACATTTTTTTGTGCGTTTAAAGAAATTATTTTCAAACATTTGTGAAAACATCAGAATGTTAACTTAGTTCATGAACTTAGTTTTCTGAGTTTAAGTTTAAAGGCCCGCATGCAAAACCCATGAGAAAGGAAAATTTAACAACTGCAATATTCCACCTAGACTTACAGCCTCCCCCTTCTTACCTCTCCACTAGATAAAACGTGATCTGCCATAACGGGGAAGAAAGGTAATTAACTGCCCTATATTATGTGTTTGGGAGAGATATCATGGACACATTTGCCAAGTGTTATTATTTTACTTTATTTATTAGCTTTCTTTAATTATAATCCTGGAGGAAACTGAATTATGGCCCAGCTGCAACACAGTCTGACAGTGGACTAAGTTATGGTTGCCACCTTCATGGACTATAGGCAACACAGCAAAATAAAACGATCAGTTTCCTTCTTCAAACCTTCCAGGCATGATTAGATGAGAGACTAGTCAGAGATGGAAAAGTCTTTAGACACGGATCTGCTGTTTTTTTAATTCCGTCAGTTAGGTTTGACAGCTAAATACAATATTCTGTGATGGAATCATAACGATTAATTAAATAAAGCAGCTGCACCCAGCTTCTTGTGCAGTTATGACTTACATTATCCTCACAGACTACAACCTCCATCAGCTCTGCTCAATTAACTAAGGTTAAGCATTATAGATTATTGAAGGATTGGCTCATGATAAATCAGAATGACTTTCCCAATTTAAAAATAAAGGATGGCCAGATGTTTCAGAGGCAAGATTCAATGCCAAACATTTACAGCACAATTCTCTGCTGTAGATACTGGTTACAGCAATTATTAAAGATGAGGGTTAGCATATCTCAATTTAATAATAAAAATAATTATAATGAAAATGAGAAGAGAGACAGCCAAATAAGCCCCAAGGAAAATATAAAAAAAACCCCAAACCAATACAATTGCTCACTACCCGCTGACCAATACCCATCCTATCCCAAAGCAGTGATCAATCTCTTCTTGGTAACTCCTCCTACTTTCTATACTGGTCATGATGTACTGTGGTATGGAATACCCCTTTGACAGGTCTGTCTCTGTTCCCTCCCAGCTTCTTGTGCCCCTCCTCACTGACAGAGCATGAGAGACTGAAAAGTCCTTGATCAGGGCAAGTGCTACTGAACAACAACTAAAATGTGTTACCAGCATTATTCTCAGACTAAAGCTGAAACACAGCACTGCACCAGCTACTAGGGAGAAAATTAACTCTTAGCTGAAACTAGGACACCATGCAAGCCAGACAGGACAAATATAAATTTCTCTGTCCTTATTAATCGAAGGACTCTGAATGACTAGGTGACATGCTTAAGTTCTCTATGATCAAAGTGGAGTGAGCCCTTTGTCCAGTACACATTTAGATGCTTCAAATGGCTCATGGAAGATGTAGCAGAAGGTCTTCAGAGGATATGATGTCTCATTCTTCTTGAAGACACTAACCTAGTACCAAGTATCTTTCAAAATATGTCACATATGGGCTGACTGTAGAGACAATCAGAACCTGGAGATTTCATGGGCTTGGTACGTCTCAAAATATGGCTACATAAGCTGTGTCTGTACTAGTAATTTGCACATACCCAGGGAGTCACCCACACTGTTAAATTTTTTAAATTATCCCTTTGTTTCAGCCCATGGCAGGCCTGCACTTTTGTAATCAGTTGCTGAACACGATACAGAACCTAGCATAGTCCAGGGACCACTTCCAGCAGCAGTTTGTGTGTGGTAACCCTGCTGTGAAGGCTAAAAGAGCTTAATAGTATGGGAAAATGTTGCTCCATGACAGATGACCTTAATGTCAGAGGCTGGGCATGTTTAAAATATGAATCCATTAAAGGCTGAATCTTAGACTCTGTCTGTGCCCTCTTTTGCAACCTTTGCTGTACTGCAAACAGACTTGAAGCAAGGTACCCCTAAAACTATTCAGCCAAGCCAGTCTTGATGTAATATGTCCCTCATAAGGGAGGGTGATATGACATAATAACCAATACTAAATGGTTTTCAATTGACTCAAAGCTTAAGCATCTGCCTGAAAAAGACCAATGAACATCCCACAAGGTCTCTCAGGATAGTAATTTCTATGGTCTCTTACACGTGAACAACTGTCTCATTCCCCTCTTTGCAATGTAAAGTATTGGAACAGTCACAGATGTTTCCCCTTGTTATTTATTGTCTCATAGCTGCCATCTGTTCAGTGCAGCCTCCTGTTGTCTCTCCACCAATACTTAGTGCACAAACTCTTTGGACAAGCACATCTCTTTGTCTCTAGGATGCTTGACCTAAAATCTCAGTAGCAATACAAATGAAATAGTAATAGTAATTGCAATAGTATAAATACAGACTTCAGCTGTTGGAGGTCGGAAACAGAAAATGTCCTTAAATGCATGAATGTGTTTGTATACAATACAATATGTAATGTTGTATTATATAAAGTATATAGTATATAGCCACATATTACCTAACTATATGCAGTAAAATAGTACTTTTGGTGGAGAATTTTTGACAAGTCAAAAAATATTACAAGATTTTCTTGAAAGGAAGGAAAAGTGGAGAACAAACCATCAGACGAATGGTTTGAATGAACTGAACATACCCTTTTCAAGTTTAACAGAGCAAAGCAAATCAACCGCCCCGCCCACCATATCATCCAAAATATAATTAATTGAAACCATGCAAAATGGTCAAAACTAAACTATTTGTGAAAAAAATAACATTTACTTATAAACATGCGTATTTTTCTAATGATATCAATTATTACTCCGATGCAGAGAAAAATGACACCGACTACTAGTATGGTTTCATGGAAATCACAATTTTATTTCTTGACAAAATGTATGCATGTTTTAATTGTAAAATTTATAAATAAAGCAAATAGTAAAAGAAATTTGGGAAGAGAAAAGGTCAATGAGACTATACTTCATGCTAGCTTTAAAAAAGGAATATTTAAAAGACCTGTCCAACTGATCAATCAAATGATTCGCTTGGATGGTCAAGGACTATGAAAGATGATGACTGACCTTATGCAATTCTCTAGTAAGTCAAGGGTTGAATGGTACATCACAAATGTTATTATATGCTGGGACAAAGCTGCTTTGCTCTAGGGAAAGCTCTGTGAAGCATCAGACAGACAGTGCCGTTGTGTGCTCCTGGTGGAGTGCAGGAGTGTGTCCAGTGGTGAGGGACTGGCACAGGTAGCCCAGAGAGGTGGTGGATGCCCCATCCCTGGGAATATTCAAGGTCAGGCTGAACAGAGCTCTGGCAACCTGAGCTAGTTGAAGCTGTCCTTGCTCACTGCAGGGGTTTGGACCAGATGACCTTTAAAGGTCTCTTTCAACCCAAACTATTCTACGGTTCTAATGCACTGCATGTCTGTAGGACATGGCACATCTGGTAGCCAGTCCTGGTGAGTAATGAGCAGAGGAGAGAGAGCAGTAGCCCTGCAGCCTCTGGACAGCTGGTGTGTGTGACTTGTGCTATGCTTGCCAACCCTTCACGCTAAATGGAAAGGACACAATGAGCATAGGGCTCTACTGGGTGAAAATCTGCAGCTCCCTTGGGCCTGCTTTACACATACACAATCACACAGACATGGGCATGTGGGCTGAACACAGTCTTACCCTAAACCTACATTAGAATGTGAAGCTGGAGGTCAAATCCTAAAGTCCTTAAATAGTCAAAAAGCCCACTGAAACCAATGTTCTTAATTTCTGGAATGGTGAAATGCATGTAGAGAGGAGGCAGTGCAACCCCTTCTAGAGCTGGTGGAAGCTGGTTCTGCCTTGTACACTAGCTTAACTCCTACCATGTGAAGACCAGCCAGGGACCACAGGTAAAACACCACAGTATTTTCTCCACTCAGGTTTGCAGAGAAGGGATGAAAGGGTATGCTAAGTGACTTTATCTATAATACAGAGGAGCCACAGGGCAACCACAAATTGGGCCTTCAAGGAGCTACTTCTGCATGAGGGCTGAAGGGAAAAAACTCCAGGACCTACTCTGGAAGATGTTATGTCAATGATGCCTTTTTGAACTGTTACGGGTTACTGTGGTCAGCTCCTGATGGGTGGCTCACAGGGAACTGCCATCAGGTTGTACTTCCCTTTTTTTTCTTCAGGGACCCTTTCAGTTTCCGCCACAGACTATCCTTCCTCCTTATCTTCTTCTCCACCAGTGAGAACTCTTTCCTTCGGATTTCCCTCACTAGTCCGTGAAAGACATCGTCAATGTAGAAGCGGAGGGCAGCTGAAGTCTCGAAAAAGGAGCAGGAGTACTCTCTGGCTAAGCTCATTCCTTCTTCAGTCGAGACCTAGAGATAAAAGTCCGTAAGTATTGCCTAATGCACAGAGCATGAATCAACATGAGAACGATACAGTAGCTGTAGTCTGACTTACAAATCACAAACCTTTAATTTTACAGAAAAATATTCCAAGAGAGAAAATTCAAGAGTGAAATGATCAGAATGAATCCATGAGATGTCTGAACAGAGTATATTGACAATATTCATGTGCTCAGGTATATTATTTCCTTAAATCTAATGCATTATTTTTTCCATGTATTTCCTTTTTTTAGTGCTGTAATCCTGTAGTTTGATAATGCTGTTACCTTTATTCCATAGACTGGAACAGATAGCCAGAAAGACTTACATAGAAAATCCCTGTTCAGTATTAACATAATCCTGGAGGCAACTTGACTCCCTAAGCACACCAGCTTTCATACTGTAAGATTTCTCAGTCACATTAATTTCTGAGCACACCTTTAAGTGTTTTGGTCTTGGTAGGCCTGTAATCTTGCCACTGAGCTAACGCCTGAGCTGTAAGAAGATTCAAAACATATTTGTCTTTCAGTTCATCTTCCTTAAGTGACATCATGTACTTACAGTTCTCAGAGAACATGACAAAATGTGTCTGTACCTTGAGAAACTCTAAGGGGAGAAATCATCCTGAATCTAGAGGGGACCAAGGCAGGCCTTTTTCTAATTTGCTTGGATTTTAAAACAGGGATCTTCCTCCTAAAATTTCTATATTGGTTATCTCGTTGTCATTTGACCTGCCAGCTTGCTGAATGGAAGGGTGTTCAGCATACTGATCCACGTGTGTTTCATATAGACATTAAATGCTTACCGAAAGGAGTGCCACTGCCTACAACTTAATGTACGTTTTGGACTTTGGGAGCTCATCCGTTAACATGTAACAAGTTTGCAGCAAAACAAGGAGCAAACGCTATGAGCATCTAAATGTTAAGCTAACATTCCAGCCAATAGACTATCATTTCTTTTCAGTATTTGAACATCAAACTAAATGAATGAACTATATGAATGACATGTATGGTGTATATTCAAATTCTAGTCAGAAATTCCAGCCTTTCTTTTTATTTGTATTTCGATATCATGACTTATTCAAGTAACTTTCCAACCATTGGATAAAAAGGCAAAAAAAGTACTTTTAGACAGCCTTGTGAAAGGCTACATAATCAGCTATGAAAAGTCTTAATTGCTACTGCCACAAGACTGATATTGGTTATTGGTTTTCGTACTTCTGCTTTCATGCACCCAAAGTGCCATTTGTATTTATTAAGGAAACAAACCCTGGTGTTAAGATACAAACATGAAGAAAATGTCCTTTATGTTTAAGTTCTGACATCACCTCATTGCATTTTTGGCATCTATCTGTAAAGCTGGACATAGTAAGAAACAGGATTTGGGATGAAACAGAAAGTCAGTTCATTCCAGCCTGGAGATAAATCTGCACCAAGCAAGTGCCTGCAAAACACAGACCACAGAATTCCTTCCCATCACCTTTGCATTAAGTCACAAATGTTGGAACATTACTAGGATTATTCCTCTAAATCACAGGTATAATCTTAATTAAGAGTATTGTAAGAGTAAGCAGGGAGGTCGTATGCCAACCTGAACAATACTCACTGACACAATGAAAAATTGTTACTACTTTCCGACTGCTATAATTGCCAACCTTTAGCAAAAAGGAGATGGGTAGCAATATGGTCCATGTTTTTCTCTGGGCAGCTGTGTAAGCAAAATGTGTGATTCAATATGTCTATTGGGCACCATTGAGAAATTGATTGTCTGGATAGAAGACTATTTTGGTCTATTTTGGACTTTATAATCATTTTTTTCTTGCTATGCCTTGTTGGAGTTGAAGGAGGATTTCTTTATTTTATTTTGTTAAAGACACTGCAGTTCTGAGCAAATGATTACACAGAGCTGCAGTTTCAGTGAAGATTTCATGCATTCATTACCTAAAAGGAAAAAAAAAACAACCACATCAATAGAAATATCCTTATGCTAAAGAATTGTAAGGTCATAAATGCAATTAGGGTGCAAGTACAGCAATACTCAAATATAAAATACTGCCTTTCCTTTCGCTCCATGACGATCTAGTCTATGTCCATCTAATTCCTCCTTTATTTCACTTGGTTTTTAGTGTTTTTTTTCTTTTTTTTGTCTTTTTTTTGGATTAAAATTATGTTTTATTCCACCTGCAAGGAAGAACAACTGCAGGGAAGACATGCTACCCTTCATAATGAAACAAGACTGCGAAAAGCTGTGAGAAGCAGAGAATACTCAGGGGAAATAAATAGTGCAGAAAAACTTCCTCCCAGTCTCTGTGTGGCTGGAGGCTTGTAACTTGGCCAAATTTGGCTAGATTTCTATAAAAAGCAGCAAAAAGTTCGGTTTTGGACTCCAGAGTCCTTCCATCTTATGGAAAAACATTAAAGTTATTAATGGCAATAGCTCATTTCAAAGCAATGGTATTGTTCTTACATCTTGCCCTGAGGAACTGAGTAACTGCTTTGGGGAAATTTTATGAACTAATTCAGCATAAGGAGAACACCTGGCACAAACAATTTCAGGATGTTTAGCTGAAGCTTTTCAGCTTCAAGGCTAAAAACAGGCTTCTTTTTGAAATCTAATGTTGTCATAATTACCATTACTGCTTCCAGCACCAATGAAAATATAGCAATGGCAATTTAATTAATCTTTGTGCTGAAGGAACTCTAAATACAGAGGAAAACAATACACATTTTTCTTTTGGTTAATAATCTAGTCAAAAGGCTAGACACCTATGGAATGAGAAATAAGGGATAAAGGCCTTGATGAGGTCACTGACACCCACATAATTCCAGGGATTTACCTTGTTCCCATCTTATTGCCAGAAGAGAAACTATATTATAGAAATCCATCCCAGATCTGCACAGCTTAGGGATGTGTTGACAAATTGCAGCTTCCATGGGTCTGTATCAGCGGAGATATGATCTGTCTGTCAGCATGACACGGACAGACAGGTCAGGCAGCGAAGTCATTCTATTGAATATATATCTAGGAAGCAGAGCTTTATATCTCATCTTCAGAGTAACTCTCCATGATTGAATCTGGCATTGTTTCCCAGAGTATAATTCTGGATATATTGATTCCAATTTAGCTTGTTCCTTTGCAGGTAAAGCTTAAGAAGGGAATGAAGGTGGAAGACTGGTGTAGTGAAGATAATGAAAAATGAAAATTTATGAGCTGGCAGAAGTTTGATCCAAACTTTAAAAACTATGATTGTCTCAGTGGGCCTTGGATCAGGACTTACAGAAGCAGGACATGAAGCTTGCAGTATAACCAAAGAGCAAGAGAAGTCCATAAAATGGGCAATGAAGCCTCATGGACACGATACATGAGCCCCAGGAAAACAGTCTTTTCATGTCTTGCTTGTGAAGTGCATGGTTCTGAGTGCCCGTTTGGGCATGTATGAGTTGAGAGGAAAAATATACCAGTTACAACAGTATGCGGACTGTGGATAGCACATGGGACTTTAGGCTGAATTTGGAAGTTTTTCATCTCAGGATAGTTCAGGCCAGCTGGAATGCAGCAAAGCTTCATATAGATAGGAAATATTCACTGTCTACAAACTGCATTTTATAGCATTAAGATTCTGTTTGTGGCTTTTGCAAACCTCCCTCGAAAAATTACAAGTGAGATTAAATGCAACACTGACAGCCTGTGAAAGCTGTGATGGATGAGCTGTCACCTTTACAGCAGCAGGTTCCCCACTAAGGTCAGTTCCTGTACAACCAAAAGTTGAGCACAAAACCAGCTGTGCTGGAAGGTGGGTGGAAAGGCACTGACAATCATTGGATCCCATAGGCAGAATATTAAAATATCTGTATCTGAGAAACAAAGTGCAAGAAAAGCAAACAGATCAATAGTCTACCCCTGTCCTTGGACTGTCATTAGCTGGAAAATCTCCATCAAGATCAGACTATTTTGTGTTCAGTTTTGTCTCTCCTTTGGTCTAGGCAGCAACAGAAGCATCCCAAAGTAGATTTCATCTACAGAGATGGTATTGGCAGACTGGGCAGTTCTGGGGACCTCCTAAAAGAGAAACATTGAAATGCTGGAGAGGGTCCAGAGAAGGGCAATGGAGCTGGTAAAGGATCTGGAGCACAAGTGTGATGAGGAACTTGCTGAGGGACCTGAGGGGGTTAGTCAGGAGAAGAGAAGGCTCAGGGGGGACCTTATCCCTCTCTACAACTACCTGACAGGAGGTTGTAGTGAGGTGGCGTCAGCCTCTTCTTCCCAAGTAACAAGTGACAGGACAAGAGGAAATGGCTTCAAACTGCACCAGAGGAGGTTTAGGCTGGAGATAAGGAACAACTCCTTCCCCAACGAGTGGTCAGGCATTGGAACAGGCTGCCCAGGACAGTGGTGGAGTCACCATCCCTGGAGCAGTTTACAAACTATATAGATGAGGCCCTCAGTGATACGGGTTAGTGGTGGCCTTGACAGTGGTAATGGTTAGACTTGATGATCTTAAAGGTCTTTTCCAACCTAGTTTATTCTATGATTCTGTGACTCAAAAGCATCATCTCAGGTGAGCTAGTGGTGGTCCTCATGCAGGGAAGCAATGCATTTCCTCTTGTGTGTCACCGCCCTGCAACAGCATGATCTATTTGAGATGGCTTTTTGCAGTTTCTCCCCTGTGTGATTGGGACCTGTAGTTTGCCGTGAAGAGTTCTGGAGTGTGCGGGTAGAGCATCAAGGGTTGCAAGGATTCTTCCAAATTTTTGGTAGAGATTTTTATCCTGACAGTCCTCATTAACTTTGAAATGGCAAACAGAGTGATAAATATAGACCCAAACGCTTCATTCTGTGAATTATCTTTGTTGAACACATGGATCTTGATCACTAATCAGAGATAAAAGGGGACACATGTTGCTCAACAGAGTGCTCATCTAAATCCTACTGAGACTAAGAAGAGGAACTCCAGTGGTTTTTGATCCAGCTTTGTACTTCTGACAGGCAATAATTTATGTGAGCTGTAAACAACAGATAACTTTAAGAACACGGGGAGGGAAGCAGCATTTTGAGCAGCCTTGTTTGAACCACAGTAAGTAATAAAAAGACTAGGAAAAGCCATGAATGCTCTGAAAAGTCTAGGAAAAAAGCCTAGGAAAGTTCCATGTCCTTTCCCTTCAACTCTGCTGGATTTTTAATGTTTCCCAACAGGCCCCATTCAGAAAACAAAACCAGATGCCGGGTTGTGTATTAGCACCTGGATATCAGTTTAGAGACACACAGGCAATCCATAAGAATCCACACAAATGTTTAGGTCCCTTCCCATCACAGTCCATTCTCTCAGGATATCAGAACAAACATAATAACCTTTTGATACAGATGCAAACCCCTAATATGCCACAGGAAAAAGCTGGAAAGATCAAAGGTATTCACAATTTCCTCATTCTCTCATAAGCAAATTCACCAAGTAAAAAAGAGAAAAGTCATCTCATGGGTCAGGAAAGTGAATGCCATTCTGGAAAACAGAAAGCAAAAAATGGCTATTGTCTATATGACATGAATTATATTTCTTTTTAATCCCAGCACTGACCACTGGTTTTAGGCTGAATGTACTCCCACGCAGCACCTGTGAGTTTTCTTATTAATGATGAACAATAACCTGGAATGGCCAATTGTCACTAGTCTTAGTTTATCACCCTATGTGTAAGGTACCAGGAGGAAATTAGGTGGTCCCTGGGCACCCAGCACTGACAAGCTTCAGCGACCTACACAGTAATCTAGACAGGACAAGCTCTGTATTTTGACAGATGGGACTAGGTCTAGCGAAAACTGAGCTGTGTTCCTACATTGCCACCTGCCTTTCTTGGAGCCAAAGGCTTTCACTGTAAGCATTTGATTCCCATTTTGAGAAACATACACCCCAATCCACTAAACCAAAAACAGGTCTATCATACCTATGTCATTTTTGACAGTTCTTAATTTTTTCCTTGGGCAAGTGTTGTATCAACAGGCATAGTGGCAGAGACTTTCTACAGGCTGGTATAAGGATCTTTCCGACTGTGAAATGCTATTGTTCAGGTCAAAGCTGAAATACTTGGATACTACAGCAGTGGCTGGTGTTGAAAACCCAAGCAGAACCAGATAAAACAGAAAAATCAATCTTTCTGTCTTTTTAAGACAAGCACCACTGCTGTTACTTGTTCACATAATATTTGTCATGGAATACTTTTTAAAAGAACAGAAAAATGTTCTAAGCCCATCTACCCTTTCTCTCTTTCATCAGATATTTACATTTATAAACTGTCCATCATATTCTTGCCACTGAGCAATGACATCCCTGAAAGGAGGAGAAAAAGCAAGATCAAGTGGAAATCGATTCAGGTGGAAAGAAATGTTGAATACTAGCCTTTGTGAGGAACCAGTGTTTCCTCTGTGGCCAGACATTCAATACAACTATGTTTCAGGTCTAAACAAATGCAGAGTAAAAGCCAAAGTAAAACAAAAATCATTGGTGTTAAGATCTTGTTTCCGTCCCCTTCAACACAAATATTCTGCATTGTTTCAGAATTTTAAATTAATTTTAAAGTGAATTATTCCTTAAAAACATAATGTTGAAACTTTTCTTTCTGCAAACATAAACATTTTAGCCGTTATGTATGACCCCATTCTCAGATGTACACATTGCAGCTACCAATTTGGTTTGGCCAAGATTCCACTAGAATTCACAATTAGTTTCTGCTGACACAAACCAGCATTTTTCATTCAACCAAACATGTGCACCTTATTTTTCTCCTCAGCCCCTGGGGAAGCAGACACCTCTTTTCAGCAGCCTGAGCAGTAAATGAGCAACATGCTGCAGAAATGCGAGAAGAGAATTTCGTGTCAGCACCATTACTCTTAAAACCATTTGGAAGTCTTCAGAAGTAATTAGTCGAACAAACCTCACTCTGACTTCATGGCAGGCAATTCTGCAAGCTCAGCTTTGCTAGCTTTCCAGATTACAAGGCTAGATGAGATAAAAGCTGCCATACAATTAATCACTGTTATGAGGGTATTGCAATTAGTTCTGTTCGTCTCCCCCCACCCAGAGTTACATGAAAGCTACTGTCTTATAAGGGTTTTCCATGTTTTCCTTCCTGCCTTGCCACTATGTGATACTTTTTGCTGGTTTCACACTTGAGAATTGTTGGTGACCAGAATGGGGTCTAGCATGAATGACATGGGCGTAGATAGGATTAACAGACTGGGCCAAAGGGGAAGATGTGGTCTTGTTGTGTGAATGTACACCCTGACAGACTGGGCATCATGGAAATAGTCATGTCACAGTACTGCATATTTCATGTCCTCAGCTGTTCCAACCTCTGCATTACAAAGGCTCAGATATTCTTTCCCTTCCCCTCATAACCCCGTCTTTGCATTTGGACAGGAAGGAAAATGTGGTTTTAGCAATGAAGAAAATAATAGGATTGTCTGGGGCTTCTGTGATGAGCTTTGTGCATTAGTCTTAGGGGATGGAGAATGGAGATTGTGGAATTGTAAAATTAATTTGCTATTTTTTTAAAGAAAAACTTTATAATAGTCTTGAGAAAAAAAAAAAGTAATTTCTAGAAAAAAACAAAGAGATTTTTCCACTCAAATTATGCAGTTCTTGCCTGGTTAATCAGTAAGGAAGGACATGAAACACAGCTTAAACTTTCTGTTCTGAGCTAGGAAGAATCATGCTCTCATTTGATCCTAAGGAACTGCAAGTTGTTAGGGGCTGGGAAAGTAATCTCATGAAGCATCAACAAACACTTGTTTTTATGTTCTTCACTGCTGACCGCTGTTAGATTAGACTGACCTGCTCTGACCTGCTAAGGTCATTGCTATACTCTTATACGAAAACTCTAAACTATTACTATTAGTAATACTAATACTCTAAACTATTACTATTAGCTATTTCATTAAATTTATTTGTGTCACTCTTTTTCTTGTGAAAAAATTATCAATGCAATGCGAATTCACACTTGAATAATAGTTTCTGGAGGTTTTTAGCATCTTTCGTGATGGATATTACTGCCCAGCACTGATTTCTGCCTAGTCTTTCTCTCCCTTTTGGATTTTTTTTATTTTCCTCACACTTTGGATCCACAATATCCTTGTAACACAGGATCTATGCCTCCAGGAAATTTCATTTCTGCTTTGGGAAAACGTTTTGAGTAAAAAGAAACATTCTGCATGCAGTTGCCTAGTTGCAAAACAAGCAAAACACATGATGCTCCTAGATCTATTGTTTCCAACTTGTGATAATGTAGCTTCATTATTTCACAGATGTAATTCTAAATAATTAAACCGAGATCTCATTTCATGCAGAAACCACCATGGAATCGGGGTTCTGTCTGCAGGTTAGACTCTGAAGTTGTTCTTGTCTACTACAGACTGCACTCTTGGCTTTATCTTGTCAAAAGCAAGACTGATGAGTGGGTAAAAGCATCTTTATACCAGGAAATGTTTCTGGAGTGACGGCCTCAGGATCTGACTGAATTGGATACTTGGAGCCACATGATCTTGCATCAGTGAGCAATAGCTCTGGGTCTAATTTGAAGAGAATGTGGAAGTGTTAAATCCTTAGCATCAGTCTTCAAGATGAACAAGTATGGGTCGATTGCTCAAAGCATTTTTCAGAGATATCTGACAATTTTCTAAATTGTCCATCATCTTTAAAGGTACTTTGATTGCAACGCTCCACGGTAGATGGCCATAATATAGTTGCAAAAAGCAGTTTCTACGTCAGTTCAGCTTGGAACACCTACATGGGGAGACTGGATTTTTGTATGGAAAAAAATCTAGGAATTACATTTTTTGGTTCACAATAAAGAAAAAACTTTTCAATTTTTTGTAAGCAACAACAACAAAAAAAGTCAATTATCTGCCAAAGACAGATGCTTATTAAAAATTTTCCATGTGAAAGAAGCTGTAAATGTACCTTTCAGCCTTTTTTTTTTAAGCGGATAGAAAGTTAGTAAGTTGAACTCTTAACATTGCAAGTGATTTCTATGGTTTTGTGAGCACAACTATCAGTACAGCACAGCCACCCCCCATATCTTTTATCTATATGTAGACTAATGTAGCCTATTTTGATTTATGTGTTAGAAATTAAAATTCCACTCATCAATTGTATTAAGTTCTTCATTAGGACTCAGGCACTATGCAGACTGGGTACTAAGTAAATCTACTTAATACCTGGTAACCTATGCAATTATCTGTGCCATTTTATTACTTTGAAGTTGTAACATAGCCTCTTAACAGCAATATTTTGTTCTGAAAACACTCCACTGACATGAGGAGATAAAAAAACAGGGCAGGAGTTAGTGAGGAGGAGACCAGGGCTCTGTTTTCAGTGTGCTATTTTCCAGTTGTCTGCTGAACACTGGGAAACACGATTCAAGAAATCTGAAGGAAAACAGAAAGAAATCTGAAGAGCTGAATACAAAACAAGAAAGAGGCAGAAACAGCTGTATATTAATTTGTGTATGTTTTTATGTATAGTCACAAAGAACTGTAAATGAAGTAAAAAACCCACACACAGTCAAGCAAAAATACTGGTGATTCACAGAACTGAAACAGTGTTTACAGCCAAAGTTTGTGTTCAGTTAAATGTGTCATTTTTATCCATATAACAGACTACTGGAATTAAGCTCTGAAAGTTCCTCCTTCGCCTAAGCTAAATACAAATTTCCAATGCTGGAATAAAAAGGTCACAAAAAATGTCTGTTCCAAATTCAGTAGTCCTGTGTGTCCTGACACCACACATTGCTTCACAACACATGGATTGCAATACACATATATTCCAGTATGGAGTTCTTACATCTAAACATACTCCCAGACAAAGCTTGCAGGCAGACAGAGAACACCATGCTAAATTCCTGGCAGTGAAAAGGAAATTGCAACAAATCTCTCCCTCCTCCCTTCACCTCCATGCATTTGTCATCTGCTGGTATTCAGGGATTCTGTTAATGCTGCTGAAGTGAGTATTCGAAAGGAGTGAGACAGAGGCAGAGTTTATAACGGATTTATAGAGATTTGGGCTGCAATGGAATAATTTAGGGTTTGGGGTTTTTTTCAGAAGTTGTTTGCTGAAGCAAGCATGTGTTGAAGTCTATGAGGTACCAAAGTGCTTTATGCACAATTTACAGAACATTTCACCTTTCCACTTATTACTTGGGCTGCTTTTCAAAGGAAAAGTTTCTCAATGCAGTGAGAAAAGGATGCTATATCAGGAAATGGGAGTGGTGAGCTGTTTTGTGGTTTTGTTTCCAGGAACATGTAATTAATTTTGAGGGTTCAGTAATTTTGAAGTTTATTGGGAAAGTTTGTCAAACATCTCATTATGAGAAATACTTACAGAGTATCGTTATTAAACTAATGGCATTGATCTTCCCCATGTCAATATTAGTTCAGGCAAAATGTTACACTTTTATAGAATATGAATTTACTGAAAAATATCATGGGATCTTCACTGACGTTTTCTATTTCAGCTCCACTCTGATGTGGTGAAAGGAGAGCTCATGGGTGAGCAAAAAGTCTTTTCTTGTTTACCGGACCACTGAAAGACAGAGGCCCATGACACAGGAACCTTAAAAAGGGAATGACAGCTGCATAAGGAGCATCTACTTAGCTCCATCATGTATTGTGATCCACCAGCACAGACACTGCATAATAAAATACTGAGTCTGAAGAACTGCATATGAAGGGGATAACAATGAGAAACGGATGTGCTGAGGGAGAAAAATTAAAAATCTTAAATGGCTGTGAGTAGGAAGAGCTGTAAGAACGCATTTAGCTAATTAGACATAACAAGCACTCTTATTGCCTGCTAACGTCACTCAAATTACCTCACTTTTGCTGCAGGCTAACAACATGCACTTGGATAGTTTCCGTGGTAACTTGTGTGTACATCTGTGGTTAGCAGGTCCTATTGGCAAAGCTCCCTGTTCGGCAGGCAGTATCTTTGGATAACCCTTCTGTATTTGCTGCCTGTGGGTTTCGATTTTTACTCAGAAGACTGAGCACCTTAAAGAAAGTAAAAGCAATAGCTGGCAGAATCTTCACTTTGTTGAATACAGCCCCAAACTTTTTTGCATACATCTCCAAGACATCTCAGATACGTTACTAACAGAAACTTAAGCAATGATGATGCTCAAAGACTAATCAGTAGGTTTTTAATAGAATCTGAATTTTTGACTGAAGACAGAGAAGTTAGCTGGGATGCTCATTCTTGTTGACTGCCACAAAGAAAAGGATATAGTGAAGAGAGGAAATCTCACAGCCTCTCTAGGTGTTTGTTCCACTCTTTAACCACTCTCATGGTGGAAAAACCCCTCATCATTAATATGATTTTCTTGTGCTGCTTTTTTTTTTTCATTTCTTCTCATCCTTTCCTTGTACACCTTCAAGAAAAACCTGTTTTTCTCTTCTATCTACTGATTATTAGGTGGCTGAACACAGCAAGATGATTCCCTTTGATTCATCAGGCTGAAAAAATCCACAAGCTCAGGTCTGTCAACCTCTCCTGTTACTTTTTGTGCTCTATCTCCAAGACCTTCTTGGGGATTTCTGCTGAACATCAATTTATTTCTTGAACTGTGAAGCACAAAACAGACACAATACTGCACATACATTCCTGAAAGTGCTGAATAAAGATCCAAGGATTACTTTCTTGGACCTATTAGCTACACTTTTGCTAATACAATCCAGAACATGTCTGGCCACTTTCACTGTAAGGGCACATTGTTGGTTCATGGTCAATTCACCCACAATTTCCACGTCCTCTTCTGCAAAGCTGCTTTCTTTCAAGTGGTACTGCTGCATGATGTTGTCCATCCCAGGAGCAGGCTTAGCATTTGGTTTTGATGAACTTAATGCGGTTCCTATCAGACCATTTCCCCAGTTTGGCAACGTCCTCTCTGTGTACATATGCTACTTGCTAGTGTATCAACCACAACATCCAATTAGGTACCTCTCATTAAGGTACCTTCCATCCCAGAATCCACTTGTTAGTGGATATTCAGAATACTGCCTTGCATTTCACGTTTGAGGAATGTTACTAGTAATTTGGTGTTAGCTGGACTTTGTACTGCTCATTACAGCCCTTTGATCTTGGTGGTTCAGCTAATTCCCCTCCACTTTGTAATCTATCTATCCAAACCATGTCACAGTTGTTTGGCTATATTGACACTATAAGATACTGAGTTGAAAGTTTTTTAAGAGCCAAGGTAAACATAATCATCCGCAAAGTCATGCATCTGAAAGCCATTATAGAACTCAGTCAGCTTGTCAGGCATGATACGCCCTTGGTAAATCTGTGCTAGCTGTTCCTGGGCACGTTCTTATCCTCCATGTGCTGGCGTGTGGCTTTTTGGGATGATTTGCTTCATAAATGAATCATCAATTTCTTTTAAGGCAACTGAGATAGAAAAAAAATAGTGACACAATTGATTTAGCTTTGAATTTCTTATCTTAGGTATTGATACTTAAAAATACAGACATCAGCAAAGGCTGTACAGTCCTAGCCAGGAACCTGAGCGTACGCTCACCAAGTGAGCCCGTTGTCACTTCAGCCTCACTGAAGTTTCTTCCAAAGCTATTCAAAGAATCTACATGAAAATGTAACTAACTGCTGAGTTGAGATAAACATAACACAAGATAACTGTCCATGTAAGTAAAGACAGGTGGAAGTTTTTGAAAATTACAGATTTTGGGTCATAACAATATTTCCACCTGCTTTGCCCTGTTTTGGTTTTGGTTTCATGTTTGAAAAGTTTGATTAGATACTTCTGACCATTTTTCTTTCTCTTACTAGTATCTGAAAAATGTGCAAAACCAATGTAGACCACATATTATCACAGAGAGCAGCATACAGCCTCACAGGCTACTACAGTGAAAAAGGGAGTAGAAGTATTCAATTCTCATGCCATATGGGCAAGAGGGTTGAGGAAATGAAACAAAATTACTGAAGTAAATGGAAAAATTCCTATTACACCTCGTTGCAGACCCTAATGAAAGAGTCTGGAAACAAGCAGTCATCCATCTCTGACCAGGTGGTATACCTGAGTATACAAAATAAAAAGTGGGGAGAGGAGGGCAGCAAAAGAAGGGAACAGCTTAAACCACAGATGGCTTAAAATGATCCAATAGAATATTTGTTTTTAATCCAGAATTGCTGCACCTTTTCATACACAGCTCTGGATACCAAGACCTACCCATGAAAAAAGTGATTTGTGTTGTTTTCCTATATAGATTTGATATTTATGGCAATGGTTATTTTTCTATGATGTCTCTAGTGAAAGATGAGCTGTTTTGATCTATATCTGCTATTCTATACTGCTTTCAATCTGGAACACATGCTGAACTTTGCACTTCATAATCTGATGGTGGGGCACACTGCAGACTACAGAAAAGCTGTACTGATGGGATGAGTAAATAGCTTAAGTGAAAATTGCACTACAGCTCACCCACAATAGGATTTAACAGTTTTCAATATCTTTGGTCTTTTAGGGATAAAGTGTATGATGTTGACTCACTTTCTTTTCTCTTACTAGTGTTTGGTGCATTTTTAAGTCATGTAGTCCTGTGAAATCAATAGGGTTACTCATAAAAAATACAAACGTTTAACTGTCCGTGAGTTGTAATACTTCTCTTGGCTTGGGTAAGGATCTCTGTCCTTTCAACTTTCTTGGGTACAACCAAAACAAAAGTTTGCTGAGCTGAGTGTCAGCAGGTTGAGTGCGCTGCTAACGGGAGACCATGAGATGTATCTCAGTGGCATTCCACCTGCCTAAATGTATCAGGCTCTTGTATGAGCAAAAAGATGGATTGGAAAGATTACATTTGGAGTAGCTCATAGTCACAGATAAAACATTAATACTCCAGAATTTATAGGTATTTTCAATGCCCAATTAAAGTATTCAAGTGACATATGCCAAATATATCATCTCTTCCTACCTTTCTTTTCCTCTGTTAAGTTTGTAGCTTAATTGTTCTAGAGCAGCAATTTCAAATGTTATAGAAGTTTTTCTGAAATTTTGCCAAAAATTAGAAGACAAAACAGAAAACAACATGAATAAACCCCAAATATAATTATTGAAGGGAATTACCCTTTTGGAGATAACCCTGCAAGGGCTGGTGGTTATGGGTATATGAAAAGCTCTATTTAGAACACAATTTTAACACTCTCTGATACAGTCCAAGAATCAATCGAGATGTAGTATTTTATCTGTCAAATCAATTGATATAACAGGAAAAAATAAAGAAAACATAGGTAAACATTAAGCTGTACAATCTGGGTTGTGCGTCTGAAGTTGATTAACGGCAATTGCTCTAATTTTAACTTAATGAAATCAATTATTCACACTCTATAGATAAATAAGTACCATAGCACCTGCGGAGGATGCTCAGAAGAGTGACATAGACCTTTAAGCGATCCTTGTGACTATTCCAGTCCTCTGTGTTTCTGGCAATGACACTATGTACCCCATTCAAAAGAGGAGGGGAAGGGATGGGACGGGAGGAGACAGGAGGGGAGGGCTGGGAGTTTTTGCACTGTCAAGAGATGATCAGTATCACCTAACTTCTAGGCAGAATGTGTTCCTTGCCACTTAATACCCATTAGATGTTTTCCCATCATTTTTCTTTATTTTAAATGGCTCTTCCTTACAATTTGTCACAATGTCCCTTTGCTCCTTATCAACATAGGCCTGGTACTTTTGACACTTATCTACTTTCATTTACCTAGGCTAAAGCAATTAAGCTGCCTTTAATTTCCTCTGATAGGACCAAACTGATACACATTGTCTGCACCTATTCAAATTTGAATTTGTCATCATCATCCATAAATAACTACGGGTAATCTTAACAGAGATTTACTTATACTTTTATAATACCTTCGATGTTTCCATGCCACTGATAAATATATCACTCCGAATACCTCTTGAAGTGACATTTATTTTATGCACAATTGCATGACATTTGTGGCTTATAATCACACTGCAAGTGGCTGATATATCCAAGGTTTTCTCTCCTGCCTTCCAGCTGGTGTGTTATAGTAAACAGTCTTGCTATTAGTCCGTACGGGCATGGCCTTGCACTTTTTACAATTTCATTTAATTCCACTTCTATCACTCCTCTGGGTCATACAGCTTTTCCTCTACAATAATCCTGTCTCTTGTAGGTAGAAAATGCGCCCACTTTATGTTATCAGAAAATTGTGTCAGTATACTCCTGCATTTTTATGTCTAGGTCATTAATGAAAATGTTAAAAGATCAGCAAATTGAAAGGTAATACCTAATATTCTTAGTGGGTTGATGCTGTTCCGACTGGTGGGGTCAGAACCAAACCCTCCCTTTCTAAAAAGTTACTCAAATTTAAGAGTGCACGTGGTTGTATGTGTGTGCAATCCAGATGTCATAATTTTTTTGCCAGTAAATCACCCATCTCTGTTGGCCCATCTCAACTAACCCATCTGTTCCGGGTGTACAGAACACAGTGGAGAAAAGGCTGATTTATGAAATGCTGGATGATTGTCCCTATTTTTATTAATGTGTGATTATGACTTCCCAGCTACATCGGGTGAAAACAGTCACTTTCCATGTGAAAATACCAAGCTGACAGACACTAAACACTCCATGGCAAGGAGCCATGAAGCTGCTCTGCTCCAGACACTCCAATCTGCGAATAGCCCTTTGTGCAGCTCCAAGCACAATAGTGGGGCCTGGTTCATGACCCACGATGGTCAGTGGCACAGTTTTAATTCCAATAATCCAATGCCTCAAGGCTTCTGTATGAATTAACTGCACAGGCTTGCATCTAAGTGCCATATTTTGGAGACAGGGATAGAGCAGGTGGGGATTTGTACCGGTCAAACTGTTGAAAACCAGGGATAAGGAGTGGGAAAAAGAGGAAAATTAAAAAAAAAAAGAGAAAAGCCGTGAAAGACAACCCTTTCGTTTGTGTGCTTTGCATTGCCACCTGCCAGCCTCAGGCCTTCTGATCTCCTCTCAGTGAACCGTAGAGGCAGCAGTTGGAAAGATCAGATATATGCTCAGGGCAATCTGTCAGAAACTGCTTTATCACATTCCCCAACACTAAAACCTGTGGCACTAAAATCTATGTGTTTAAAACTATAACTGCCTCATATACGGGAGAACTCTTAACACAGGAAAAAAGCACTGAACACGGATCCTGCCCTGACATTATTGGGTTTTTTTAACATCACTAAAATATTAGCTTTTATTTTTTTTTATCTCCCTTAAGCATCTGTACCTTGTTTGTTAGCCTCTGGCAACACAGTTGTAATGTCATTCTCAAGAGCGTACACTGAATTCCATTATATAACAAATGAAACAAAAAATGGCAGAAGAAACCAACAGATAAAACTAACAATAATTAAGTCATTTAAAAATATTATTTTCTATTTCTATTTGTCATCTGTATCAGCCCTAGTTGATCCACTATTGGGCTATACTTCTTTTTTTCTAAGAGATGAGACAGATAAATTATGTGTGATTTTTTTTTAAAATAAGTGCTCACTATTTCTTTTATTAAAAAGGTAAAATTAAGCATGCATAGACTGTCCTTGCTTGAAGAGACAAGAATTTGTGAGTAAATCTGTATTTCTTCTTTCATTCTATAATACTTCTATATACCACATAGTATATGCTATATAGCATATCTCCTTTCAAGTTCAAAGCACTCTGCAGACATCCAATTAAGTTTTATATCAATCTGTTTAATGGTATAATCTTATAATATTATAAGATTATAATATATCTTATAATATATCTGTCAAATCCAGTGATAAGTATTCAAAGCATATTTGGATAAGGAGGAATAGATGGAAGGAAATATTTTTCGATCTGTACTGTCATCCTTAAAATAATTAATAAGCTGTATTGAATTGAATATAAAGCACAGTATAATATCATTCCTGTTTACCTGTAGAGTGAATAGATTCCCCATTATTTTTATTTAGTCTATGGGGTGGATATCCTATCTACCATACCATGTACTAAGGGGGCTGTTGGAGTATTTTCTTTTCATTCAAACCTCATTTCTCATGGGTGACACACAGGAATAAGCTTGGCATTTCATCTGAGTCTGTACAGTGAAACCCTCATTTCACTGTACAATTTGAAATGTACAGAATTTGGCAGACTTGGGCAGTTTTTGCTGGAAAAAAGCTAGACATTATAATGAGGACGGGGCTGAATTGCACTGGCAAGGCTCTATGTCGGGATGTTTTCACAGCATTTCTCCAAACAGCTCCTGAGTACAGACATTTCAGTGAGTTTCAGTACTTCCATGATGCCCAAATCTACTCACATCTTCTAAAAGATAGATACATTTAAAAACAAGTAGTTACCCAGGCAATACAATTTCTTTGGCAGTCCTCGCTATACAATGTTCTTTCACAGTGCTCAGGGATTCATAAACGTATTGACTGACCAGTCTGCCTAATACAGTCTCATTAATATAATTTCTTTAATTTTGTGTTAGAAAGTAGTAAGTTGTTAAAGTAATTATCAAGTCTAGCCACCCTTCAGAATACCATGGCCTCTGAATAACGTACTTTCACTCCCATTTATGTAAGGTAAATTCAGCTCTGTGAGCGTATGGCTGCAATGCCCATTCATTATTGAAACAAAATTTAACATACACTTTCACAGTGCTATCTCCTTTTTCTTTGGTCTCTGTGACTTGCCAATGCTTTCAAAATGAGCTATCTATTTTGAGGAACCCTTTGTTTGGTTTATGGTTGGAGGACTGCTGACTTGTCCTAATTTTCAAAGGTCAGGTTGTACAGTTTTTTCTAAATAAAAGATGCTTTCTAAATAGTCCCTGAAAAAAAAAATCCCAAAATCTACTGTACACGGATTTTTTTTCTTTCATTTACTCATCGGTAACTTTGCTCTCACTACAATTGTATTACTGACCTGTAATACTTAGATTGAGGCCAAGAAGAAGTGCTTTTGAAAATGAAGCCACATATCACTCATACATCATCATCAGAGTCACTTTAAAATCAATGACAGTCATCAGTCAGTCAAAGAAAACCTAATCAACTAAACAAAAGTCAAAACCACACTCACTTGTATCTTGCCATTTCCATGTGGTGTCATGCATATTGTTAAAAAAAAACCAACCCAAAACCTGACAGAGGCTATTAGGTAGCACTATTACATCTTTTATCAGAAAAGATTTAATCTTTGCCATATTTTCTTTTCATTTTTTGCATTCTTTGTAATGCATCCTGCAGAAGAGTGTTTTCAATCGCCTATTCTTCCTCCCCCCATCTTTTCAGGTAGAAGCACGTAGCACAAGAAAAGAAAGAAAAGTAGAGTATTTTAGGGGTAATGTAGATCATCTCTGGATCCGGTGAGCTGTCATAACATAAAAACATGTCCCCCTCCATTTCCCATTATACGTAATTGTGGTTTTAAGATAACACAGTCATCAAAAAGTGTTTTATGAACCATTCTGCTTTTACAAGGCAAGCTGCTGCTTTGTCACTGAAAGAAATTCACAATCACCCATTTTATAAAACCAATCAGATAAGTTTCTTCACAAAAAACTGATTTTTTTTTGTCTGTAGATCTACTAGTATCAGTACCTTGTGTTAAAAATCATTTGAAAAGGGGAGTATCTAACCTTGCTGGGAAGGAGACAAGAAGAAGCTTTTGGGATGGCATGCTGCAATGGTGAAGCATTGCTGAAATATCAACAGGCTTTAAATGAAACTGAATTTAGCTCCCAGCCATGGCTGCTTGTATCAGTGTGGGCTACAGCAAACATCAGCATGAATTTTGCCCCCATCTCTATCCCCTCTGGGGTATTTAAACTCTACAATCAAGTCACCTCTCAACCTCCTGTTACTAAGGCAAACAGACTGAGTTCTTTAAGTCTTTCATAGTAATGAGTGTCCTGAAGGCCAAATCCCTGCAATAATATATATTTTATGAAATAAAAAAGAATATATTTTCTTACCCACTCTGGTTCAATAGCAGTGTGATACAGAGGTTGTTCTAGCAGTCAAAAAAACAGAGACAGTGTAGTACTGGAAACCTGGACTGAAGACAACTTGATTCTAAAGCAAAGCGCAATGTGAAAATGAGTGGATTTTTTATTACAGTATCTAGAGACTGTAGCCAGTGTTGAACTGGATTTCATACTCCACAATCTGACACAGCCTAGGGATCAGTGAACTTAGTCTACAGAGACCCACAAAAAGAGAGGTGAGCTGTAATAACACACAAAGGAAAATCTTTTGTGTGATCTTGCTTACTCACCCAAAAGGTCTAAAAAAGGTCTGACTTCTGACTCCTTGTGATTGTCCCTCCTGCTTCCCTTTTGCTTTAAATGGATTTATGAATGTGTTCTATAAACACTGATGCCTGAGATCAAGATCTCTTTTGCTCGGTCGCTCTGCCAGTGTATAGCCCTTTGGCTTTTTCTATTGGGTATGTCTGATTTTACTCTGAGAGTTGCAGCCTTTGACTGGTTTGGGGCATATTCCTGATACGTCTCTGAAGCACAAATGAGGACAGCACAGAAAGAGCAGTGGTGATTGACTCTCTTTCCTCAACAAGGTCAGTACCTTCTCTGCAGCAGTAGCCTATCAGAACAGGACTTGGAAACCCTATATTGAACAGGTTTGATGCATTAAATCGTGCTGTTGGATGGACTTTTTTGTTCTTTTTTCTATGTACTATGTAATATACAAATTGCTCTTGACCTATACTGGCACTTTATTGCCTTTAGCTTCGTCCCCAAATTGTGCCCTACTATATGGGTGTGGAAAAACAACTGGAAGGTAAAAGAGTAATTCACTTTTTCCCAGCAAACATAATTAGAGTAAAATATGGTTTGTAAACTACCTGTCAACAAACTCTTTCTAAGGATGATTAGCAAGCAAATCTATATAACTAAAGTCTGTATCCCAAGGAAAAGTCCCCCTGCCTATACTGCCTGGCAAAAATAGCCTGTAGCTGTACCTTCCTCCAAATCACCTGTGGATATCATATAGGGAGCTGCTGCTTCCCATGCATCAATACCTCTGAGTGAGCACCCTGACTATTGAACAACACAGATAAGAATGGATCAGTGCTTGAGCCCACTCCTTGGCCCTAACCGAAGTCAGAAGAGAATTTAGACCAAATTCTGCATCATTATGCTTATCTGAGACACACTTTGTTTAGCAAAGTGGGATCACACAAACTTGGATGCAGATATACCTGAAGCATGGACCCAACTACTCCAGGATTGTGCTATAATTAGTACACACAGTGCTAAACCACCCTTGGAGATGCCTTCCTCAAGTGTGAAGAGTCTGAAGGACAGGCTGCCTTCCAGCCTCTATTATCTCATTACAAATAGGATGAACTCCTGACCAAGTGTGATGTGTGCCATGGAATGCCTTGGATTGTTGTGGCAGATATCTGAGTGGATTTTCTTTAGTTTGTTACTATACTTGCTGCTCAGGACTGCTGCCAGGGGAGTGAGGGCAAAGGAGAGATGCAGACACTGGGGTGGTACATGGTGACGTGGAAACTCACTTGTTAATCCAGGCAGAGATCTCTGAGGAGTTCCCAAGAGTCTCGAGACCCAGTGCTAGTATTTGTTGCTATTATTGCTATTACCGTCATTATTGTTACTCATTTACTCTAGTTAAAAGCAGAGAGGCAATCACTTTTGTGGACTTAACTGTAGACACTACCATGGACTTCGTTTCTGCAAAGGAAGTTTTTGTTCCTGGTATTCACAATTCTAAAGCACATCCTTGCTTTAGGTCTGGAGCATTTTTCCTCATTCCTCTCTGCTGTATCAGCTGTTTCCCCTGCTTGGCCTTCTTACAATGCAATTCTGTCTTATCCTTACCATCTCATATAAAAACAGGTGCTGAAGGCTTAGGGATGTGTATTTTACAGCTATACTGGATTTGATGGGTGCTGTAAGATATCAATTTAACATACGAGTCTGAGCAACTCTAGTAACAACCAATATCTAATAAAGCTGATAGAATTCTTATTTGTTGCTCTTTTACTATGGGAAAATCTTTCACAATGTGTGATATACCCTAATTCATATCCTGTCATTTATCAAGAGACATGTTCCTATTAGACCTTGTTAACTGGAAAATAAACCTTTTTTTACCACTTTATGAGGAATAAAACATGATAAATAATAATGGGAGAAATAACTGTCAAGCACTTTACAAATTGTATTTTGTGAAAATATGGCACCTTGATATTTTCTCCTAGGAAAACATATGCTGCAATACCATGATTCAGAAGGTGCTTTGCTTGTTAGGGATAAAATGAATGTGGGTGGACAAACATCAGCTTAAAGCTCAAGTCCAAGGTGAATGTGTCTAACGTCAAACGTGGTGTTAAAACCTTGTGCTAGGTAGCCAAGAAAAGTTATGCAAAGATGAGTCAGCAGATGTCTGTTGGCAGCCTTGAGCTGGATAAGCAGGCATCTGTGTAGCCTAAAGATATCTAATGCTTCAATATGCAGAAGCCACCCTAGACTTCTCTGTGTGCTACGAAACCACCCCCTATTTTAGTGCACTCTGGGTGACTGATGCTTGCCCGTTTCCTTCAGGTTTGTGCAGTACTCGGGAAGCAATATTAAACATTTTCCTCAAGATCAGGAAAAAAAAAGGATTTGCTTCACCCAAGCAATTTTAACATGTCCATCTCTACTTTTATCTCTAAGAGCTATAGTGAGTGTCGTGGTTTGAGCCCAGCCGGTAACTCAGAACCACACAGCCGCTCGCTCACTCCCCGCCCCCCCCCCTTCTTCCTCCCCCTGCTCCCGGAGGGATGGGGAGGAGAATGGGAAGAATGTAACTCCCACGGGTTGAGATAAGAGCAGTCCCGCAACTAAGGTATAACACAAAACCACTACTGCTACCACCAATGATAATAACGATTAGTGAAATAACAAGGGGAGAGGATACAATTGCTCACCACCCGCCGACCGATACCCAGCCCGACCCGAGCAGTGATCTGGGCCTTCCGGGTAACTCCCCCCGGTTTATATACTGGGCATGACGTGCTGTGGTATGGAATACCCCTTTGGCTAGTTTGGGTCAGGTGTCCTGTCTCTGCTTCCTCCCGGCTTCCCCTCCTCCCTGGCAAAGCATGAGACTGAGAAAGTCCTTGGTTGGAATAAACATTACTTAGCAACAACTAAAAACATCGGTGTTATCAGCGTTGTTCCCAGGCTGAAAGTTAAAAAACACAGCACTGCACCAGCTACTAAGCAGGAGAAAAATGACTGCTATAGCTGAACCCAGGACAGTGAGACAGAGTAAGAATCTTATTCCGGACACCTAATTAGATTTTACAAGACTTTTTGCTATCTAAATAATCAGAAATAGTGAAGAAAATCATTAAAATAACTGAATCATGTGAAGAATGTCAAGAAAGATGTAAATTTAGGCTCTGTTTTGGATTATACGGACAATGATTCAAGTATTGTAAGTCTTAAATAGGTCATTTGAATGTAACCTGCAGCATTCTCTAAAAATTCTTCAAGCATTTTTAGTGTAAAAATGCAATTTGATGGCATTTTTCAAACATGTTTATACACAAACACAGAATTTTATAAGCATTTCCCTTCTATTTTGGAGAGGGGGAGAGAGGAAGGGAGGAAAAGTAAAAAGATGAAAAGCAAGGCAAGGAAAAAAGTAAATTTGTGAAAAAGTAACCAAACAGAAAGCAATTTGGAGCTTCCTAAAATGCTGGAGGATTTTATCTCTTTATTAGTTCCATAGTATCTAAGTAGAATAGAAGTATCTAAGTAGAATATAAAAAATGGCTTTTCTTCTATCTTGTTTAGTGGTAATTTTCAAACCACACTGAAGATAACTCAAGTTTCCCAAAGTACAAGATGATGCTGACAATTTACCCTTACAAGAAAACTCTATGACCTGAAAGCATAACAGTAAAATTACAATCTTATTATAGACTTGGGACCAGTTTGGGGTATAATGCTATTATACCAAGTCTTTTCTCTGCAGGATAAGAGTGATCTAAGAACATATTATCTATTGTCTTCAAGACTAAAGTACAGTAGAAAGGAGAAAAAAAAATCAGCAAAAGAATATGGCTATACCTTTGTAGAAAGGAAGAGTTCATGTACCTTTGACTAGCTGTAATTTAACATACAGAGTAAAAAATACTTAGATGGAAATGAAAAAAACAATTCCAATATCTGAATCCTCCACCTTGTATTTTAGAGTTTTAATTTTAATTGATGCCATCACTTTGTTTTCCTTTGTTTTTGCTTAAGGTGTCATTTTCATTTTATGTTTGAACGTCTATATTTCTGTCCTAGATTAGGCGAGGTTTTTTCTGTGATTTAGAGTTGACCACAAATTGAACCTCAGAGATCTTCTGAAAAACAGAACATTTATATTAAACCTTAGTTGGGGACCCAAAACTGAGAATATTCTTGATTCAGAATACATACTGAATACAGAAAGCTGTTTTCATCCTATGAACTTTAAGCGCTTAACTAGGTTAATAGCATAATCACCTCTTGCTGCATGTACAGCTAACAGGTAACCCTCAGTTCTCCTAACATGTGAACGGCTCTTTGAAGGACGTAGGCTTTCCCCCTAGTGGTGAGGAAGCCACAATGACTTCATCCTTAATCAATATAATATTTTAATTATCTAAAAAATGATCTAGACTGAAACTCATCTTTATTTATACCTTTATGAACACTCATGAAAATAGCTGCTGTCATGAGATTATATTATGAAATTTGGACACACAGCCTCCGAATTGCTATCATAAATCCTGAATATCAGATGGTATACACCAATGGTTTTCTATGGACTTTGGGGAATGAATTATAATGGTTTTGAAGAGGTTTCAGTTGAATTTCTTTACTTTCGTATGTGCGAAAAAAATCACCTTCTAAAATATTCCTCTAATTCTTTTCTAAGATTGCTTGAAACATTGTGAATAGGTATTTGTATTTTTTTTTACAAGTGATGTAATCAGCAGTGAGAAATAGAAAGCTTGAGTCATGAGTCAAAATCAAATGTCTTCATTTAGGTCATAAATAAGTGGCTATACATTTCTCCGATCATTATCTGAAAAGACGAATTCCTTTGTTCCAATGGGGCAAGTTGCCCACAAAACCTGTGGACTCTATCCTTAGAGATACTCAAAACTGGACACAAAACTGAGCAAACTGCTCTGTTTGTCTCTGCTTTGAAGGGGATGTTGGACTTGGCTATCTCCAGAGGTGCCTCCAAGCCTCAAATAGTCTTTATCTGTGATTTTATAATTCTATGACTAAAATCTCTTTTAATTAAACTGGTCACTTGTTTAGAAAAGAACATATTTTGTAGCAGCTCATAGTACTGCAATAAAATTCCACATACCTAAAGTGGTAAGTCATTGCAAGGCTAACTTGCAAAAGGACAAACTTCTGCATAACAATTTTAGCTGAGAACAACCTGCTTAAGTTGTATCTGAACACAGAGAAGTAAAATGTTTTTTTCACAGTGACAAGATTCAAGCCTCCTGGACTACAGTGGTTCCCATGTTCTGAATTTATCTGTGTGGGGACTTTTTGCACAATGTAAATCTGCTTTGAATCTGAAGACAAAACTTAAGTATAGACAGAATGAGAGACCAGTACGTATTTGGATGAAGACATCTCTTCAAACCTCAAAGTAGACTTGAAAACAAAATCCCAGATGGCATCCCACTGAACTGCTGCATTGGAAATTTATAGTCTGGTATTATTAATAATCTTCAAAGAATGTAAAATTAGGAATGGGCCACTTGCAAAGAGTAAAATTAATCTGGTGTGAAGAAAGAGATGGATTTCTTGAGTTCACAAGGTAAGAAGAAATCTCCCATTAATCTTGTTAATTTACTGCAGCAGCAAGTGTCATGCATCTTGGTTCATTTCTACACAGATTATGGGGATGTATGGCTTTGAGACAGCCAATTTAATTTGCCTGTATAAAACAAAAAAGTAGTTCAGATATAAACAGTGAGTTAAGCATGGCAGTCACACAAGTACACGAATTGCAGATAAAACAAATTACACAAGACCTGAAGAGCTATGTCCTGGTTTTCAACAACATATGCACAACATTGCAGAGAAAATCCTAATAACCTCAATTCAAGTAACAAAACAAGAATATACCAAAAAATGTTTTCTCTGACATTAAAAGGTTTGTCTTTCAAATCTTTCAGATAGGTATGATTATTGACAATGTATAGCACAACAGTTAACAGCAATGTCCAGATGCATGATTTGCCTGAGTTTTCTACCCTGTGCAGGCCACACAGAGAATTTACACAGAATGAATGAAGGAATGAAATAGAAAGTAAAGAAATGAGATTAAGGAAATGCTCTACTGACTTTTTCAAAGGTCTACTGCATAAGCTCTTCTGTTCTTGTTATTGTCATCAAGAGGAAAAATACTGAGGTGAACACAGAAACTTTATTCAATATGAATATCTTTGTTATTGCTTTTCTCTTAGATAATGCATTTTCCTGTGTGCATTGTGTGAGTAATGCCACAATTTATCTCACTCAGGTCAATTCTGAAACCTGTTTTCTCTTCTGTATTACTTCTGAGTTCACTCACTAAATCTCTCTTCACCCTTTATTTTACATAAATGAGTGGTTTACATTAGCTCAGCACTCTTCAATACTGTTTGCTAGCAACACTACTTTTCTTGTCATTTGTTTTCCATGAAGCAAAACAAAACTGTCAGGATATTACAAGAACTGTTTCAAGTCTTATTTTGTAAAATTACAATCGCTTAGTGTTTTTAAGTACTTATAAAGTAGCTGGTACTACATAAGCTGCATATAGAAGAGAAAGATAAATAAAAGTCTGTCAACTATTTTTAGAACTATCTAAAAATATATTTTTAGATAGTTCTAAACTATCTATATTTAGTTGTCAAATATAATAAATCAAAAAAGAAGCGTAATCTTTCTCTTTTATGAAAAAAAGTAAAAAAAGCATTTATCAAAAGATATACCTATTTAGTTGTTAAAAATGTATCTTTTCTCACGATTTCACTCCTTGTTCACCTAAAAGTTGTAAATTGCTGATATCACTGGTCAGTCTGGCTCTATGCTGGCATCTGAGGTTGTATAGTCCTAGGTGGAGATGTTTAGTGATGGAGGGTACTAATATAAGTTGTCTGATTCCAAGAGCAAATTTCAAGTCCAAATGTGCTTTTGTTGCAAGATTTAATTGGCTGGCACCACATCTTTGCGAATGAGCCCCATTTTCTGAACTAATGCTTGGGCCTATGCTATTTCAGTGAACACCATTTTCATACTGTGAAGATAGAACACAAGTAACTTCTCATTAATAGTTATTACCACCCTTCCATCTCCTATGTTGTACATTTCCTGCTGTTTTTTTTGTTCTTCTGCAAATGCTTCAAACTTTTCTCTCTGCACATACACTTCAAAGCTTTACAATCTGTCTTTCTCTTACATCGTACTATTCTTTTCACTCTGCGAAACCCCTGGCTCCTTTTTCTAATGTTTTCTACTTACTATTGACTACAACTAGTCACGTTATTCAATGCAATTTAAGTGTTTGATGCACATAGCCCATCCTCTGCTTGCAAGCACATGCTGAGCAGAGTCATCATTTGTCATTGTATACCAGCAATCTGCAGCCATCAATTTGCAAGGTAAGGTCTGCTCCTGAATTGATTATCTCAGCAATTACATACTTTGAATTCAAGGAGTGTAATTTCAAATTCAAAGGAAAGAAACTGAGTTCCAGGAGGAAAAGTTTTGGGGCCTTTGGGCTAGGAATCTGGTTCTCAGGTCTATCTCTGGGATAAAGGGAGATTTTGCTGCTGCTATTCACATTTCCTGTTAGCCAAAGCAGCTGGACTGAATTTTTTTTATGCTGAATATTGTATAAGACAAGGTATCAGTGATTTTTATTTGAGCAGTATTAGGACAATTAACAGTACCTGTTTTTCTACATTTGTGTTGACGACCTGTAGGAAAAGAAAATTAAAAATTCCTGGGTTTTGAACATTTATGTTTTTATTTTTGACCTTAAAAGCTTTTAAAGCCTAAAACTGGATTTTAAATTCCTAAACCAGGAATTCATATCCCTGGATTTCAGACCACCATTTAGTATGAGCAACTCATATGACTGAAACAGTGTTAAATTCTGACCATATTACTATCAACTAATTTTCTGTAAAGAAGATCTGTTTGGAGAGCATGTAGATATGATGAAAAAACTATATCCAGTTAATGGTATTAAGTCTCTCTATTCTATTTTCTTCCCCTTTTTGTAGGACACATTATGAGAAGAAAAGATAAACCAAAAACCCCAAACAACCAAATCTGTAAGTCAATAAATTATCTGGGAAAAAAAACCCCAAACTTATCAAAATGATTGAAATTGCTTTTAATTTTTATTCCAGTAAACCAATTTACAGTATTATTTTGTTGCATGACTAAATCCCAACCTTGAGCAGTTAAAATCATGAGGTATATATGATGCATTCCCAAAGCATACATTAACTGTGCTATAAAAGAAACTCTTTTCTCACAGCTCAAAGGCTTGTTATCATGAAAATTTTTGAGTTGCATCACTCATGAACTACAGTTTGTGGCGGGATTATTTTGATCAAATGTTAATCTCTCTAATGAGGACCTCAACATCAGAACGTGTCTTACAAGACTCCCTGTCTTGAGAGAAATAAGCCCTTCTAGGATGGGTTTTAACCCATCATAAGATAAATGTCTAAAACAGTAAATTAAAAGGATGTGTAGTACTGTCCTTTTTTGCCAATAAACTACTTTAAAAATTCCCCCTAGCATTTTAACCCTCTAAGTTATGTGGTTATGTATGTGATTGGCAATGCTTGGTTGTACAGCAATTTTGATACACAGTCCAATGAGTCAAGATTATTGCTCACTCCTATTGCAGGCAGAGGTAAAATCATCATTCAATTTTTCCTTTCTTTGTTGTATAGTGCCATTCTTTATGACACTGCATCAAACTGAGGTGCTTAGCTTTGCTTCAGTCCTCTAATTTTGGGTTTGGTTTTGTTCTTTTCTTTTTTTGAGGTTTTTTGTTTTGTTTTGTTTTTTTTCTGTATGGTTGTTTAGGGTTTTTTAAGAAATACCAAATAACTAAACCCCTGTACAAAGGGGTTCTGATACAAGTTGACAGAAAACCTGTGGTAACAACAAATATATTAATGTACAGATTTGGATCAGACTTTATGCAGAAACTAATTTTTTTTGTTGTTTGTTTTATATTATACTGTAATAAAAATAGTGGTAAATAAAAATCATGTATTTCATGTTCGCACACATATACACACACCCCCGATATATATTTATTTTTTAATCTCTCAATTACTCATGTAGACAGTACTTAGTAGAACAATCACATGTGTCCTGACAGGGGAAAAAAGGCAGATTTTAGTTTTACAATGCTATCAGGCTTCTCTGATGAACTTCTAAAGTAATCTAGGAAAGACATGTTCATTAGAGTCTCATTACTTGGCTGGGTAATTGCTGTTTGTATCAGAAACACAAATCACAAGAAAGACTTATTAAACCAACCTATTAAAAATCTCAGACAGACTTACTGGTCTGCAGTATCTGCCACTAAGTCATGTAAACAGTACTAAGGAAATTACAAAATTGAAAGTCTTGTTAAGGTTACTTGGTCATCTTGCTGCTTGTGAGAACAGGATTTCTTTTCCTACTATTGTCTGTTTATGAATACCTTATCCTATCTAGTGTGCAGTGAGTCAAGATAGAGTATCTATCTATCATTCCCTACAGCAGATAACTTCATATACTAATAGACTTTAGTTCTAGGAACTTTATTCTTGCTGTTGAGTCTTGCTTTTTTTCTGTTTCATCTTCTCACGTATTAACTCCTTTTATTCTTTTCTATCTGCCTGCTTTAAACAGATCATCCACCAACACAGCTGACCACTGCCCATCACCTGTCCTCCTGCTAACTTAACTGGTTCTCCTTCCTTATCTTTCTAATACGTGCATGATAACAACTATAGTTCTGATTCAGCAAAGCCGACAAACAGTGCTGAATATGAAGGAATACTCTTTATATTCCTTAATATTAAGGAGATGTCAAATATTGTGGTTTGGTTTAGTATTAAGGACATACTTTCTGCCTGTCATCATTAGAGTACTAAAGCAAGTGTCAGTAATCATACAATGCAAACAACCCTCCTAACCAGTATTCCCCAGCAACACCCCAATACTTTAGTGGGTGGAGAGGAGACCTGATATTTGTGAAATAAAACTTTATTTCAACAACCTAGAATACCCATCCAGAAAATACCAGAAGGACCTCCTCTTTTTCTGCTGTGTAGGAATGGGTTTTATTGAACGGCAACATTTGTACGCAATGTAAGGACATTGCAGTCGAACTTATAAATATACCACTGTTGACAGCTTTTAAATGTTTGATCAGTTACATACTAAGATGATGCAGAAGGACACATTTGGTAAATATTTGATGAATGTCATCAAGACAAGGACAGAGCTAGTTACATCTCTAAGAACTTTAAAATTAAGAAATTTGTAGGATTTTTTTTTTCTTTCCTAAGCACGAACCTTCTATTTCTTAAAATGTCCTTAGGAGTACCCTAGAGAATGTTTACAAAGACGGTCACATAGAACTAAATTCATGCTGTTACTTTAGGAAAGAAAATGCTGTCATTTTAATCTCACTGGACACTTTAATGCAATTTAAAATGGCTGAGGTAATATATACTCTTCATAATTTCAGGATAAAAGGTTTGCATGGCATTATGTTTTTCAGAAGCCTAGAGGCAGAATTTTACTAATATGCTGTTACTGTCCTGGTGAAAAACAGTAATAGTCAAAAATTCAGAATTTTTTTGTCATTTAAAAAGAGCCTTTTTCCTCTGCAGCAAATTATGGCTCTGATATTTAAATAACAGATCTTTTCACTTGCTAACAACAATCATTATTTGTAGATAAAAATAATTTTTAAAATAACTATAAGATTATAATCCATCAGTAAAAAAAAATAAAAAAAAACAACCAACTGGATACAGTTAAATCCAAATCAAGTTAAGGATCAATAAAAGAAATTAAAAGACACAAATTATTATCCTTTCATTATAGTTTATATTCATATATCCCACCAGGCTTACAGTCCCTTTTCCCAGTCTCTGACCGCAAATTATGTTTGATTTTATGTATATAATACAAAGAAATTACAAAGAACATTCTTATGTAAAAAATCACTACTAATAAAAAGCTCGTTCTCATACGTTCACTTTGTATATATTTATATATATCATATTTTCCATGCCATCTTAATTCTGATCATCTGTGCAGTCTCATTATAGAAAAGTAGAACTTTTTTAGCTAGACCATCTAAATTTTTACTAAGCACATGACTTTGTTTTAATAATCCTGTACTTGTGTACAATCACTCTTCTTCTAGCTTTATACTCCCACCACTTGTGGCATTGAATAGAATAGGGTTCTCCATCTTACAGTCAAGACAAAAAATCTCCTCTGTCATCCTTACTTGTCTGATCCTCTCTCCCATCATCCATAAAAAACAGAGAGGGTGACTACTGACAATGATCCTTATTCTGTATGAAGAAAGTAAACCTGCCCAGGAAAATGTTCTGCCACTCATTTTGACTCCTCTACTTGCTTTCTTCAACAGTGAGCAAACTGGGAAAAGGAACATGCCCAGCAGATTTGTCACCATTGACAGAGGTATGGTTTCTGCTTTTGAGGACAGGCAGAATGGTCTCCAGGGTAGAGGAAAATAGGGCCATGGCTGTGGGAAGTTAGGTTGTTGGAGGGAGACATATGTCCTAGACAATCATCTCTATCAATGAGGAAGTACGAGGCCAGCTTCAAATTTTTCTTCTTCAATCCCTGGCTTGGAAGAGAATTGAAGGATCTCTGCATTGCCCTTTGAATCCATGACTATCCATTTGCCATCCAGAGGGACCTTGAGCCATCCAGAGGGACCTTGACACGCTTGTGAGGTGGGCCGATGCCAACCTTATGAAGTTTAACCAAGCCAAGTGCAAGGTCCTACACCTGGGTCGGGGCAACCCCAGGCACTGCTACAGGCTGGGCAGAGAAGAGATTCAGAGCAGCCCTGCAGAAAAGGACTTGGGGGTGTTGGTTGACGAGAAGCTTAACATGAGCCGGCAGTGTGCGCTTGCAGCCCAGAAAGCCAACCATATCCTGGGCTGCATCAAAAGAAGCGTGACCAGCAGGTTGAAGGAGGTGATCCTGCCCCTCTACTCTGCTCTTGTGAGACCCCACTTGGAGTACTGCGTACAGTTCTGGTGTCCTCAACATAAAAAGGACATGGAACTGTTGGAGCGAGTCCAGAGGAGGGCCACGAGGATGATAAGAGGGCTGGAGCACCTCCCATATGAAGACAGGCTGAGAAAGTTGGGGCTGTTCAGCCTGGAGAAGAGAAGGCTGCGTGGTGACCTCATAGCAGCCTTCCAGTATCTGAAGGGGGTCTACAAGGATGCTGGGGAGGGACTCTTCCTTAGGGACTGTAGTGGCAGGACAAGGGGTAATGGGTTCAAACTTAAACAGAGGAAGTTTAGATTAGATATAAGGAAGAAGTTCTTTACAGTGAGGGTGGTGAAGCACTGGGGTTGCCCAGGGAGGTTGTGGATGCTCCATCCCTGGCGGTGTTCAAGGCCAGGTTGGACAGAGCCTTGGACCACGTGGTTTAGGGCAAGGTGTCCCTGCCCATGGTAGGGGGGTTGGAACTAGATGATCTTAAGGTCCTTTCCAAGCCTTATGATTCTATGATTCTATGATTCTATGACTACGATGGAAAAGCACTTGAAAGATATCATAGCAAAAGAGACCCAAAATCTTAGGAAGGATGAATGCTCTGTGACACTGCATGAATCTGCCTCGGGTAGTTTATGAAGAAAGTTTATTTGAATTGTCTCTGTATCTGGCTGCAGAGAAAAAAACTGCAAGTTGTTCAGTAGGTAGACATTAAATTTCACCACAAATGGTATTTTGCAATAATTATTTGACTAACTTGAGCAGTTACTGTATATAGTGCCCAGGATTGAAATTAAAAAGAGACAAATTGAAATGAAAAGCTGACTCTTAGCCAAAGCTGAGTGGATGCTGGTGATACCATCTGCTAGTACAGCCCACAGGAACCAGGAAAACACAGAATTAGCTTTATGTGAGGAATTATGTTTCATCTACCTTTTAGGGAAGATTAACAGGAGCCTGTTGTCCAATTGCAATATCAGTACCCATTTAATATGGCTTCTGATTTTGTTACGAGTTATTTTAAATCTCTGTTGAGAAGTGTAAATGCTTTGTCCAAATGACACTTTTGTTGCATTGAAATACTAGGTGAAATCATAGTCATCACTGGTTTTCTTGTGCATTTTCCAGATGTGCAACTAACTATCCAGTCCTAGCATACCAAGCGCTGGGTTTTTTAAATTACTTTTATTTTGTGGTTCAAATGCCGCTCTTTCTCTATTAAGCAGCAAACTTGTGTGGAGAGAAGTCTTGAGTATTTTGAAGACTGCTACATGTGAGAATGAATAAGTGAAAGTTTTGAGAGTTTCTTTTTTTGTCCTAGCCCAAATTATTTTTTTTAGATAGGAGACTACTATACAAAAACATTCAAAAGATGAATTTAAATATTTTTTCTAGACTTCATTCAGCAATGAAGTAATCTAAAACCCTGAAAAGTTCCTGTATAAAGAAAATCATAGAATCATAGAAATGTCTGGGTTGGAAAAGTCCTTCAAGATCAGTGAGTCTAACTGCTAATCCAGCACTGCTCAGTCCACCACTGAAGCACCACATCTACACAACTTTTAAATACCTCCAGGGATGGTTCTCCACCACTTCCCTTGGCAGCCTGTTCCAATGCCTGACCACCCTTTTACTGAAGAAATTGTTACTAATATCCAATCTAACCCCTGCCTGCCAGCACATTTCTTCTTGTCTTATTGCTTGTCACTCAAAAGAGACCAGCCCCCTCCTGGTTCCATCCTCCTGTCAGGTAGTTGTAGAGAGTGATAAGGTCCCCCCTGAGCCTTCTCTTCTCCAGACTAAATCCCCCCAGGTCCCTCAGCCGTTCCTCATCACACTTGTGCTCCAGGCTCTGCACCAGCTCTGTTGCCCTTCTCTGGCCCTGCTCCAGCACCTCAATGTCTCTCTTGTAGTAAGGGGTTCAGAACTGAACACAGGATTTGAGGTGTAGCCTCACCAGTGCCCAGTACAGGGGGATAATCACTGCCCTGGCCCTGCTGCCACACTATTGCTGATACAGGCCAGGACACCATTGGCCTTCTTGGCTGCCTGCGCACAGGCTGTTCATGTTGAGCACCCCCAGGTCCTTTTCCATGAGCACCTTTCCAGCCGCTCTTCCCCAAGTCTGGAACAGTGTTTGGGGTTGGTGTGACCCAAGTGCAGGACCTGGCACTTTGCCTTGTTGAACCTCATACCATTGGCCTCATCCATCAATACAACCTGTCAAGATCTCTCTGTACATTCTTACTACCCTGAAACAAGGAGATCAACACTCTCATCACCCAACTTGCTGTTATCTGCAAACTGAGGGTGCGCTCAATCCCCTTGTCCAGATCATTGATGAATATAAACAGAACTGGCCACAGTACTGAGCCCTGGGGTTCACCACTTGTGACCAGTTGCCAACTGGATTTAACTCCATTCAAACGGAGTTCAGATGTGGCACCCTGTGCCTGATGCAGAGAGAGTAACGATATTCTGGGAGGGAATAGAAGATATTCTCCAGCAGACTATTAATGTAAAAAGGATGTGACATAAATCAGAGCCTTGGGTGACATGGTCTAGTCATGAGGCATCCCTGCCCATGGCAAGGGGTTTGGAACTGGATGATCTTAACGTCCTTTCCAATCCTAACTATTCTATGATTCTATGATTCTGTGATTCTAAATAGAACAAAAATAGCTCTAGCCATATCTGTGAAACAAGTAGTAGCAGTGATTGGAAGAGAATTTTTCATTAGTGTTGTTGTTGAAGACGTAAAATGAACTGTGTATGGGCAGAACATTTCCAATTAAATACCTTATGTTGAGCTTAGCACTCCAGACTAGTGGATTCTCTGATGGCTCAGTGATCTAAAATGGAGCCTGAATTAGGAGCAAAGTTAGTTATTGTCCCTGGGTTTATCAGCTACAGAGAAGCTTCTATGTAGTTTGACTCTATTGATGCACAGGGAGTGAGGGAGGTATGTAACATTCAGCACTGAGATTTATGTTTTCCTAACTGTGCTAATATCATGCGGTTACCAAAAAAAGCAAAAGCAACTGACACAATGTAAAGTGAGAGCCAGGCTTTCTTTTATCAGTCATTGCCAGATGCTGGCTTCTCAGCTAAATGTGAGTTCCTGCTAGCTCCACAGCTGATTTTGCTAACTACGACAGCAGTACGGACGTGCTTTTCTTCCAGAGATAGGCTTATTTTGATAATAAGCTTTTTCTTCAAAATTAAAATCCTTATTTCAGAGTAACTTTACTTCTTTGTGTTTTAGGTGAGAAGGGTTTTAAAAATCATATTACAGGGTGTTTTCTGTCAGGTTATGCGCTGTGCCCTTAAGGACTATAGGTTAAAGAAGCCACATACCCTCTGTGTTATTCATCTTGAACTGGGTGTAAAAAACCCCAGTGGTGTTGGTATGGGAGAAAATAGTTTTCAGCAAAGAACACTGACATGGTTTGCAGAATCATTTTCTGCATATCTAATAAATTTGCAAGTAGAAATCCCATCAAGAATGAATGCATTTTCTACACAAAGGCTGTATTCTCAGCGCACTGTATTTTAGAGCAGAGCAGGACAGGTATTGAATGAGAATATCTTCATTAAAGGAAATGAAGTCTAAAAGAAAGTGTTATGTCAAGAATGGGATAAATTCAGGGCTACAATGAAGTCAGTTGCTAAATTTTGTAAATTATGAATTAACTAGCAGAGCAGAGTTTTTTCTGCGCATTCTCAGTGTCAAAGGATTTCTAGGAATAAAAGGCAGGCTTCCTAATTTTCATGCTGTATGAAGATTTTCATGCTGTATGCTCTAGTAATTACTAACCCCATCATCCATCACTAACAAAAAAAGCACTGCCAATAATTTTGCTCTCATTGCCCAGCATCAGGTCAAGATTTTGTTGTTTTCCATGAAGCATTTTTACTTAATGTACAGCCTTTAGGATTAGCTCTTTAGAGCTAATTAGATCTTTGTGCTCTTTTATGGACAATAGGTTGTTTTCAGTTCATTTATTAACAGAATATACAGCACAATGACTAAAACTCCTGCTGAAACAAAGTCTGTGTATTATAAATTATTTCTGATGTGCCCGGTTCCTAGATTTCTATTAAACAAGAAATTACTCTTGTAAATGAAACTATTTACCATACCAATTACTAATTAACACTATGGTATCTTATTTTAGATTATGTTAATCAGAGAAAATGTAACCTTGAGTGTTATTCTCTGGTCTGGAAATATAATTGAAATGGTGGCCAGAAAATCCTTATTTCTTCTCCTTTTGCTCCTATTCTAGAAGCTGCATAAAACTATATAACAATTTAAGCATTAAGCAGGAAGATAATAACTGACATTTCAGATCTACTAATACATAGTTATAAATCAGGTAATTTTCTATCTCAGCAGATTTATTAATCTGAAAAAAATAGTTTGAAGCAGTGGGATTTTATTAATTACATTCATGTTAAATTACTTTCTGAGGCTAACCTCTTACTAACTCTACTCTAAATCTTTTTTATTTTTTTAGTAAGTGAGAAAGCTACACAGGATTTTCTTTTCCCCCAAAAAACTCTTTAAGAACATCAACTACAGTGTTGCCATTTTTATGAATAAGATATACCCTTGCTTTGATAGTCTGTCAGTGCTATTTTAAGCCATGAAATATTTGGAACAGATACTTCACATCACACTGTGCCAGTGCCAGGTGTGAAATATAGGTTCAATTTGAGTCAGTGGGACTCTTTTCACCGACTTCAGTGGGGCTAGGATTTCTCCCTGTAAATTCAGCTTTCAATATCTTGTTGTCCTCACTTCACATACAGCCAAAAGCAAGGGTTGATGAACGAGTAGCATTTAGCTAGCAATAGCCCTAGGAAGTACCGTACCACATCTAAATCATATCACCTTTTCTATTTCTTCTTTACTTTCAGGGTCATCTACAACAATACTAAATTGCTTTACCTTTCCTACACATGCACTGCAACTCCAGTTCTTTACATTGAATAGCAGAGATATAGACTTGTTTGAATCTTATTTCCAGCCTATTCCTTATATGAGTCTTTTTGCTGTCTGGGTAAGGAGTAAGAGAGCTCTACCTGCTTTGCGCCGTACAGACATAAAAGAAATTCCTACTGTTTCTCAGTGAATGCCTTTATGGGACATAGAGCCTGATCAATCTCCTTCAACAAGACTAGAAGTGTGAAGTACCTTTTACCATCAAACAAGTATTATGACTTAAAAGTAAAAATGCTTTGTCTTTTATTTTTTTGCTAAAATTTTTCACTCATGCTCTTTTTCCCACTTTTTCAATTTTCTTCTGATATGTTTTACAGGAATATGGAAAGGATGGAAGATAACAGTGTTTCTAATCAAATTTCGGGTTTAAGGGTTCATACTAAATTTCTTCATTTCTCTTTTCTTCAACTGTTATTACTGAAACCAGCCAGGTTAGCATCCCTAGAGCTAAAACTATAGGAACAGTAAAATATTCTGACTGCTTTGCAAGCTTTCCTGTATTTTGGTCAAATATTAAGTTTATAGCTACTAGTTTTAAATACCTACCTGCCTAAGTAACAATCTTGTGGAACTTTGTAAAAAATATACAGAACAAATGTAGTCTTTGAAGCCAAATGAAGAACTGGGCCAAATTATTTAAGGAGCATTCTCCCTTTCTTCTACTGTCAATCCATTTCCAGAGTTTAAGAAAACAATGCTTTCTTAACAGTCTAACTACCTTGATGCCATTTCCTAAAGGAAAGCAAACAAGACCAACCTTTGATTTAGAAAAATTGACCAAGGGGAAAGAAACACACATGGAAATTACTGAACTACTCTTATTTTTGTGGATCTGGTACAGACTCCTTCTTCTATACAAACTAATGAAAACGCTAAATTTGGTGTGGAAACTTCTTTAAAGGGAGTTGGAATTCTCCCCAAAAGGATTTTTTTTTCTCCCTGATACACTAAGATGAAAAATTACCGGTTCCAGAATATCAGGTTTCTCATTTAGTGTCTGAATCTCAGGTATGTAATTAGGATCAATAGTACTTATCAAGGCTCATGAACACCTGAAGGTGTCTGTCTTATTTTACTCCTTTTGAATCTGAAATCTTTCCAACCTTGAGGAGTCATGATAGTACTTAATACCTAACCTACATTTATGTGTTCTGTTCAATACTGTAACAGCCAAAGCCACACTGCTGAGAAATGTTTTATTCAATTTTGAAGAGAGGTAGCTTATTTTAATGTTATGTTTATTGAATACAATGACCTAAAGAGAAGAGTATCAAAGACATAAGCTGAAGCCAGTGTTGAAGGTACCCAATCTATTCAACAGAGAAGTAGCTAGAAGAGAGATGGCTTTGGAGAATGATGTGGTGCTTCAAACATCAAGGAAGTCTAAGAGGAATTGCTCTACAAACTGACCTAGTATTTCTCAAGCTGTTTTCAATTGCATGTTGTATTACATGGTTTGGTACCTTGGACTACACTGGCAATAAAGTCCTCCAGTATTACATGAAGGTGTCAGCACAGCTAAGGAATATTCCCTATATTACGGAAACGATCCTTCCATTGTCAATGAGGGGTAGATAGGCATCTTGGTGTGAACTGAGCACCTAACATGATCTGGTATTTTAAAAAATAGGCATTTATAAATACTTTTAAATAACTGCTGTCCTTTGCAAAACCTCTCAGCTGGGAGCCTGAATCTTGCTGTATGGTAAGTTTCACAAACAGTGCTGAAGCATTTAGGCCCCTTCAGTGTTCTTGAAAACATCAACAATGGCTAAAAACCCAGCAACAGCCTGAATGAAATAATTCACACCTGAGTCATAACACCTTATTGAGATACAATACTGAACTTCATGACAATGACCACAACATTACAAATGCCACATGAATTGCCCTATAGATTCCACACACTCTTTTTATGATACATTACAAATTCTCTCTGGGTTTTGTCTTCTGCCTACTGGAATGGGACAAAAAATTTAAGTTATATGGTTTTGCATCATAAATTAAAATTGCAATGAGGGATGCTGAAAGACAGGAAATTACAGCAAGTTCTCAAGAAAAGCCACTTTGTACATTGAGTCCTGCTGTGTTTTTCCTTCTAGTGGATTTTCTTAGTAAGAATGCCTCAGACCTGATAGATATGTTTAATATTTTGCTCACTTAGGTATGCAGCTGTGTATTGAACAGCAGCTAGCTGATGCCATACTGGATGCAGTACATCTGAAAAAACATTCTTGACATGTTTGACATAAATTAGTCATATAAAAGGCATCACTGCTAAACTGTCTGAACATAAAACAAAGTTCACTTAATATTGCTGAATGAGCTGATCAGGTAAGAGTCCTCTAGCTGTCCTTATTCCATCAGTAAACACAACTAGAAGAAGAATTATAGGGAGAGATCAGGCAAAATGTAATATGCCCTTCAGCTGAGCAGAACTTACTGGCCCTGATATAGGGTCTGATGCTTCATTTTTGAGAGTGCTTAAAACCACTGGCAATCATTTAGCCAGTGATTAAAATCAATGGCTAAATAGGAGTTATCACACTCTTTACTACTTAACTATATGAAACTCACATTTAGGCTGAATAGATGTATTTACTAATCAAAATCTAGATTTTTGAAAGTGTGATTATTGTAGCCTGATAGAAAATCCTAAAAGGAACAGGACTCTATTTCACACCTGCAATAAGAGATTACATGAAATCAGTTTAGCTGGGAAAAAAAGGGAGCAAAAAGGGATAGATATTTTAAAAAAACATAACAGATTGAATAATGTGTCTTAAGTCTAGCCACCTGGAAGTTAGGAATCAATTCTCAACTCATTCTCTTGCTTCTTTTTATACTCAAGAAAAGAAGTAGATACGCCTGGGCTACCACCTGCCTCGGATTTCTACTTTCAGAATGATTGGGCTATTCTCTGAATGTGTTTATCTCTATTGATTACAGAACGGGTCTGCAAACAAAGAATTTGTTTAGAAACTTATTTTTAGCATTCTTAAATGTAGTAGGATCAATCTCACCTCAAACATTTCAAAATTGCTTTCTTGATATGACAGAAGTGTGAACTAATTTAACTAACCAAAAACCATGCAGTGAAACTGCATTTTGCAAATGCCCGAAGAGTTGGCTGCCACTGTAAGCTGTTTTTTTTTTCTTTTCAAAACCACTTAAAGAGCTGAGACACATTCCACTTTGTAGATCAGTCCTAATTCTAGGAGAAGTTACTAACTGCTGACCTCAGCCACATTGGCTGATCCTCATCACTTTTCAAAAATTTCTACAGTCAGGATGTCAGATGATATCATATATAAGCACAGTAACTGAAAGACATTTTCAGTGTAATAAAATCTCTTTTATTTTGTAGAAGACATTTTCTTTTCCTGAGTAGCTCTGTTAGCATGCATTCAATCATCTATGCCCAATTTTTACCCTTTTTTACCTACATTTCTGAAATTTCTGTTTTTCTCTTTTCTTTTGAAAACTAATATTATCACTTTCATTATATCTCATCAAGACCTGAAACTAAAACTTAAGTAGCAGCATCTGACTATTGGGCAAAATGGAAAAGTCTCATTCTACCATGCCACACTGAACCACATGTTACCTCTGGCCCATACATTTAACATAAAATTATTAACAGAAACAATTTTATTTTCTGCAAAATATCCCATAGGCATGTTTTGTTTGTCTTCACAGGACAATGCTATGTGACAGCGGACAAAGCATATGAAGATCGTTAATGAAAGAAGTCATACACTAATTCTGTTCATTCTTTGAAATAGCAAGGCTCACATCAGTTCTGGTCTGGAAAACATGTATCTGTGGGCAAAATTTCAAGTTAGTGTGTTCTTTGAAGAGGAGCTTGGTTGTTTTCTTTACCAGCTAAAATCATTTGCCTGTCTCTGGCACTATAGCTACCTCCCAGAGGATCAGGAAACAGGAATAGCTGTTTCATGGCACAACTATATTTAGATAGGCAAATCATAGGCAGATCAAATAGCACAGTTTCATCTTAGGGCTAGAATAACTCAGCTATGTGAACCTATAATGAATCATGATTTGTTTTGCTTTGTTTTGTACATAGTAGCAGCAGTAAATACTTGAAGTCATTTTCATAGCTTTTGTAAGAGAATATGACATTCTGGCCTTCCTGAAAAAACAGCTTTTCCTGTGATTTGTCATGTCCAAAAGATTCACAGAAGGCATGTCATGGCCTTAAAGGACAAATTAGAAAGAACTCAGTTTGATGGACAAGAGGAAAGCAGCTTTTGTCTGCCTGATCCATGTCAAGTATGGACAACAAGCCAGTGTAAAGGTCAGTGTGAACAACAGCCATGGGGAATTTCAGATTTCCAGAGACAAAGCAGTATGGCCAGTAGTCATGAAGCCTGTAAAGCCTGAAATGGTTAAAACACTTTCTGAAACTCATATTACACTTTGCAAAGAATCAAGTGTCTAACATGTTTCAACACATTTTCCGCAAAGTTTTTGAGTTTGCATCACTGACAGCGTTTTAGGCCAAAGCATACTTACTAACAAAATTATATGCTTAATTTTCCTCTATGTGGCAGGCAGATACCTTTTACAATGGATAATTATAGAAGTGTGCCTCCTAATTTACAGAGATGGATTCAATGTTCCCACAAACATGTCCAAACTGCTTAGTCACTCATTAAGCCACCAATATTATTGTTATGAACTGCCTGGAGAAGGAGACAATTAAAATTCTATTTGCTTCAGAACTTACGTGAACAGATTCAGATCACAGAGCTACATAAAAGGCAATCCAGAGAAGAAAACAAATAGAAAGAAAGAAAGAAAAGCAGTTTGCGGCCATTCAAGCAGGCTTGGGTGAATTTTCAAAAATGCATGTGCCATGAAATGCTAATGTCCTTTGTATGTGCAGGCATGAAAATAGACTTAAATTACAGAAGTCTATAAAAAAGCAAAACACCAGCTGATTAGCTTTACTGCTTCCAAAACTGTCTGCTTGAATGTCACCCACATTTATTGCAATTTGATGACCGAATAAACTCTCTTACTCCTTATCATAACTTCTGTGGCTGTGCCATCTCAAAGACAAACTCAGTGAGGATCAGACCAGGATCAGACCCCTGGTGTGATAGGTTCTGTGAAAGTGGATTGGGAGATATGACCTCTCTATGGAATAACTCAAGATTCAATTTCAGACATAGCAGACAAGTGTATCAAACAATAGCCCCATCTCACAGATTCATCTCTAATTATTTGCTTGCAGAGTGCAATAATTCATTGTGGAGCCACACTTCAGTAGTAAATTAGTACTCCCACTCCCTGTGCCGGCTCAGCTATTGTGACTATAAGACTAGAATTAAAGTTCTGCCCCATGTTTTCAAACATACTTCCACCCTACTCACACGCCAGTAACTTCTACAAGAGGGTAAATTCATTATGCATTCTGAAGAGGAGATGCAATCTGAGTAACAGTCTACCCAAAGGAAAAAAAGTGTCCTAAAGGAAAAAAAATAAAAACATTCTTTCTGAGTATGTTGCATTTTTTACACTAATTATTCCCACTTTAGATTTTACCCAGCAAATATATATCGTATTCTTAAAGACTAGCCTATAGTAGCAGCAGAAATAAATATTCCTCAGACAACTGATAAAGTTAAAGGTTCTTCGCAGCTCGTAAACAACCTAAATATTGCATGGCTTGTAAAAAGGCACAAAATAGGAAATCAATTCCAAAACTGGAAATGAGAAAAACAAAATCCCAATAACTGAATTAACAAAAATCAAGAAGGGCAAGTTTGTACCAATGACCTTAGGTGACCAACATTAGAGGGTAATTACTACCTAATCAATAGTCCTTATGCATAACTATGGACACAAATGGTCAATGGAAAGTGATAAAAGAATGGTGATCAACAAACATTATGGTCTAGCATACAATTGTCCAAGAAGTGAAAGAAAATACATTACTTTTTGACTTTGAAAAATCAATATACAAACCATGATTCACTGAAGTTTGGGATTTGAGTAGTTTCTA